>NC_056079.1:6202500-7452500 GCF_016772045.2 Ovis aries
CTTCATCAAAACAGTGACCTAATGGCATAACTTTAAATTATTAAACAACATTTTTACTATTATTAAATAAAATTTTGTTATTAGATATTAAATAACACTTTGTTATTTAATATTATTAAATAATATGTAATATTATTATTCAATAACATTTTAAATATTAAATAACACTAAGTAACATAAATTATTAAATAATGCTAAATTATTAACCACAGCACTACAAAGGGACACCTAGGAGGCAAGGGCTGCAACAGTTCTTTGGGCCCTTAAGAGGCCAAGAGACTCTACCTCCAACCACTAAGCTAAAAAAAGGGAATCTGTGTGTCTGTCCTCAGATTAAGCCCATTTTTTCTGTTAGCATTTAAGTTTTACATCACTTTCTTCCTGTCTCATGAACAGGTATAACAATCCTCCCATGAAGGGGTGGTTTGTGAGCTGATTGACTAATCGGAAGAGATGGAGACAGCTACTTTCAGATTTTTAATGGTCTTGTCAGAAAAAAAACAAATTGGTGATGTCTAGTTCCTGGACAATAAATTTACTTTGTCTAAAAGCCCCAGAAGAATGGAGAGGGCTGACTCTGAATGATAAATTCTCTATCTGTTCATCCCTCTCGTTTCCCAGCGCATCTTACCTGGAACAGGCAGCAAGAACAAGAAGAGCAACGCAAAGAGAAGGTAGTAGAGCCTCATGGCTGGCTGGCTTCCCAGCTGAGACTGGACAGGACGGTGTGCTCACTCACTTTATAAAGGCTCCAGGTCCACAGCCATAGGGAGAAGCATTCAGCAGCGGCAATTCCTGTAATATTACAGTGATGACAATATGACGTATTTCCTGATGCTTCATGCCAAGATTGCTTACAAAGCAGACCACGCCCATCCCCCACAGGAGTTAATTACAAACCTCAAAGCACAGGGCTGTTTTGATGCCTCTGAGCTCTGGGTGCTCCTGTAGGGCTGGCTCATGTCTGGCTGTCTGCGACGGGAAAGACCTGCCCACTCCTGGATGCTGTCCTGGGGCGTATAGCTGGAAGCTCGCCTGTGCCCACTGTGGTCCTTCTAAGCTTTTACCTTCTTCCTAAAGTCCTGGGAGAGTCTGAGGGCTGCTAGGAGCCACATCAGTCCAGTCCAAGGCTGGTATATTCAGAATCCAGGTGTAAACTGGGGCTGGGTCTCGCCCTAAGCCTGCAGAGATACCAGAAATTGTTATGAACCAGGATAAGCTTTTAAGTGGTGTGGGAAGGGAGGAAAAGTGGGCTGCATTCTGGAGACCCTGCCCTTGTGTCCTTGGCCTGTGACGGAGTGCGACATCTCAGGTCAAACACAGCTTATACTTTACTGCGGTCTGAAAACCACCAAATTCATGACTCAGGAAGGTGTCTCATTTTCCTTTATCAGAGACAGTTGGATGATGTATTTAATATGCTGGTGTCTCCTTACTGATGATGTCACTCCCTCCACAAATGAGGGGCTTTGGAAGATGAATTTATGACCTTCTCCTCCTGAGAAAAAGAAGGAGGTTTCTATGCAATTTTAACAGAAAGAACGAGGTTTCTGAGAAAGTTCTGAAAGAATGTGATTTGTGGGAGAACCCTGACATAAAAAAGAATGTTTCTGAAGAATCCTCAGAGTACAAAGTAAGTTTCTGAGGAAATTCTGACAGAAGTTTTCTGAGGGGAATCTGACAAAAAATTAGATTCTGAGGATATTTTGAGAGAAAGAAGGTTTTCAGGGAATTTTGAAAGAGGTTTTCTGAGGGGAATCTGACAGAAAGATGGATGTTTCTGAGGATATTTTGAGAAAGAGAAAGCAGTTTCTGAGGGAATATTGATAGAAAGATGTATGTTTTTGAGAGAATTCTGACAGAAAGAAAGATGATTCTGAAGGAATTTTCACAGACAGAAGGAGGTTTCTGATGGAATTCTGACAGATCTGAAGGAATTGTAACAGACAGGAGGAGGTTTCTGATGGAATTCTGACAGAAAGAAGGAGGTTTCTGTGGGAAATGATGAAAAGTAGGAGATTTCTGAGGTAATTCTGACTGAAAGAGTGACTTTTTAAAGATAGTTTTCATCTATAGGTTTTACAGAATATTGAGTAGAGTTTCCTGTGGTATACAGCAGGTCCTTATGGATTGTCTGTTTTATACGTAGTTGTGTGTATACTGTTGTTCTTCAGTCAGTAAGTTGTGTCTGACTCTTTGTGACCCAATGGACTGCAATATGCCACGCTTTCCTGTCCTTCACTATCTTTTGGAATTTACTCAAATTCATGTCCATTTAGTTGATGATGTTATCTAACCATCTCATTCTCTGTCACCACTTCTCCTTTCGCCTTTACTCTTTCCCAGCATCAGGGTCTTTTCCAATGAGTTGGCTCTTCACATCAGGTGGCCAAAGTATTGGAGTTCAGCAACAGTCCTTTGAAAGAATATTCAAGGTCAATTTCCTTTAGGGTTGACTGGTTTGATCTTCCAGTCCAAGGGACTCTCAAGAGTCTTCTCCAACACAACAGTTTGAAAGCATTAGTTCTTTGGCACTCAGTCTTCTTTATGGTCCAACTTTCTCATAAGTAAATGGGAACTATTTACTATTTATTGGAAAAACAATAGCTTGACTAGATGGACCTTTGTGGGCAGAGTGATGTCTCTGGTTTTTAATATGCTGTCTAGGTTGATCATAACTTTTCTTCCAAGGACCAAGTGTCTTTTAATTTCATGGCTGCAGTCACCATCTGCAGTGATTTTGGAGCCCAAGAAAATAAAGTCTGTCACTGCTTCCACTTTTCCCCCTTTTATTTGCCATGAAGTGATGGGACTGCATGTCATCATCTTAGTTTTTGAATGTTGAGTTTTAAACCAGCTTTTTCACTCTCCTCTTTCAGCCTTGTCTATAGGCTCTTTGTTTCCTCTTCACTTTCTGCCATGAGAGCAGTATCATGTACATATCTGAAGCTGTTGATATTTCTCCCAGCAATCTTGATTCCAGACTGTGATTCATCCAGCCCAGCATTTCACATAATGCATTCTCCATATAAGTTAAATAAACAGGATGACAATATGATAGCTATACACTAAACAATGTCAAATTTGTGATCTCTGAAGAAGATTTAGCTTTGGGACCAGGGACCAGGCTTGATCACTCAAGAGCTTTTGTGTAGCAGAGTTTTATTAAAGTGAAAAAGGACAGAGAAAGTTTCTGACATAGACATCAGAAGAGGGAGTACCCCACTCCTAGTCTTATCAAGGCCTTCTATACTTTACCAGGCTCACTCCCACAATATACAAGCTTAGTCAGAAGATTCATGTCCAGCAAGATACGTTGCTGTTATATAATCATTAGTACAGAGCTTAAGGAGAAACATCCTTGAGCAAGATGAGTTATTTTGTTGTGTAATCATTAGCTCTGGGCTTAAAGAAAGTTAGTCTTAAAGATTGTTGTTATAACAACTCAGAGTTTAAGAAAAAATGTCTTATGTGACTAAGACAAAGCAATATAGAAAGAAACCATTTGTCGCTTTTCTCCTCCTCGAGAGCTCCAGACCCCTTCTTCCTTGAGGGCCCTGGACTCCTTATCAACCTTCCTAAGGCTTAGCTTTCTCAAATCTACAGCCTTGTCTTACTCCTTTCCCAATTTTGTACCAGTTAGTTGTTCCATGTAGGGTTCTAACTGTTGGTATTGTTTTTTTTTTTTTTGCCCTGCATACAGTATTCTCAGGGACAGGTGGTTGTCTGATCTTCCCATCTCTTTAAGAATTCCCCACCGTTTGTCGATCCACACAGTCAAAGGCTTAAGCATAGTCAATGAAGCAGAAGTAGATGTTTTTCTGGAATTCCCTTGCTTTGTCTATAATCTTACAAACGTTGGCAATTTCACCTCTGGTTTCTCTGCCTTTTCTAAATCCAGCTGGTACATCTGAAAGTTCTCAATTCACATACTGTTGATGCCTAGCTTGAAGGATTTTGAGCATAATCTTACTAGCATGGGAAATGAGTGTAATTGTATGGTGGTTTGAACATTGTTTGACATGGCCCTTCTTTGGGATTGGAATAAAAACTGACCTTTTCCAGTCCTGTGACCAGTGCTGAGTTTTCCAAATTTGCTGACATATTGAGTGTAGCACCTTAACAGAATCATCTTTTAGGATTTGAAATAGCTCAGCTGGAATTCCATCATCTCTGCAAGCTTTGTTGGTAGTAATGCTTCCTAAGGCCTACTTGACTTCACACTCCAGAATGTGTGGCTCTAGGTGAGTGACCACACCATCATGGTTATCTACATTCTTAAGACCTTTTTTGTATAGTTCTATATATTCTTGCTACCTCTTCTTAATCTCTCTTGCTTCTGTTAGATCCTTATTGTTTCTGTCCTTTACTGTGCCCATCCTTGCATGAAATGTTTCCTTGATCTGTCCAGTTTTCTTGAAGAGATCTCTAGTCTTTCCCGTTCTATTGTTTTTCTCTACTTTGCATTGTTCATTTAAGAAGTCCTTTTTACCTCTCCTTGTTATTCTCTGGAACTCTGCATTCAGTTGGGTCTATCTTTTGCTTTCTCCCTTGCTTTTCAAGTCTCTTCTTTCCTCATCTATTTGTAAAACCTCCTCAGACAACCATTTCGCCTTCTTGCATTTCCTTTTCTTTTGGATGTTTTTGGTCACTGACTCCTGTACAAAGTTATGAACCTCTCTCCATAGTTCTTCAGGCACTCTGTCTACCATATCTAATCCCTTCTATCTATTTGTTGTATGTGTATGTCAGTCCTAATCTCCCAATTTATCCTTCCCTCTCTTGGAACTTGCTATTCTTTTCCTTTTTCCTATAAGAAAATGATCATCTTTAGTATTTCTCCTAAATAATGATTTTGGATTCAAAAGTGCCTTAATTCCAGCTGAGGAACTCATGAGGGCTTGGGGCAATTGTTAGCCTTTCTATTTCTCTAGTATTCTGAGTAAATTTGATGAGTTCATATGTATTTATGACACAATTGCACACATGTTTTGGGCTGAGTTAACGATTACAATTACTCCTCTTCTTTTGTTGTTTTGAATTATAGCCAAAGACCTATTGCTTAGAAATGGTTGGGGAGGGTGACTACTTCACTTACGGGCATTGTGCTGATGATTTCTATTAGTTGAGTCATAAAGATGCATGAGACATCTGAGGCTGTCAGTTTACATATGCATATTTATTATATGCATTGTATTTATATGCATTACTAGAATTTAAAACACCCATTTCCAATTTATTTTCTTTATTTAACTTTAGTCAGCTCTGCATCATATTGTGTTAGTTCTATAGAAAAGGGAAACCAGAACCACCTTAATGAGTTTTATTTGAAAACCGCTTCCATTAGTATGCAAGCTAAACCTATATTTTCAATGATTATTGTATATTCCAACTTATCATAGTTATCAATTTATCATTTATCATTTATTAATAGTATATATTTATTATATTTTCCCAATTCTTTTATCTAATGCTGTGTACTCTGCTAGAAAAGCTATGACTTCTTAGCTGTTTGGGAAACTGAAAACTGTCAAAAATGGAAAGAGGCTTTTAGCCACGAGGTGTCATGGTTTGTCTTTTCTTGAGTGGAACGGTAATGGCTAACTTGCATTTTGTTAAGGTATAATAACATGGGATTAGGAGTTAGAGTCTGCTTTGCTGAGCCCAGATGTTTTACTCCTTCAGCCTTATCACCTCCTATTCTATAGCTGACACAATTTCCCATGGTGTATGCCAGTGCAGAGTACATCATGAGAAACACTGGACTGGAAGAAACACAAGCTGGAAACAAGATGGCCGGGAGAAATATCAGTAACCTCAGATACGCAGATGACACCACCCTTATGGCAGAAAGTGAAGAGGAGCTAAAAGCCTCTTGATGAAAGTGAAAGAGGAGAGCGAAAAAGTTGGCTTAAAGCTCAACATTCAGAAAACGAAGATCATGGCATCTGGTCCCATCACTTCATGGGAAATAGATGGAGAAACAGTGGAAACAGTGTCAGACTTTATTTTTGGGGGCTCCAAAATCACTGCAGATGGTGGCTGCAGCCATGAAATTAAAAGACACTTACTCCTTGGAAGAAAAGTTATGACCAACCTAGATAGTATATTCAAAAGCAGAGACACTACTTTGCTGACTAAAGTCTGTCTAGTCAAGGGTATGGTTTTTCCTGTGGTCATGTATGGATGTGAGAGTTGGACTGTGAAGAAGGCTGAGCACCGAAGAATTGATGCTTTTGACCTGTGGTGTTGAAGAAGACTCTTGAGAGTCCCTTTGACTGCAAGGAGATCCAACCAGTCCATTCTGTAGAAGATCAACCCTGGGATTTCTTTGGAAGGAATGATGCTAAAGCTGAAGCTCCAGTACTTTGGCCACCTCATGCAAAGAGTTGACTCATTGGAAAAGACTCATGCTGGGAGGGATTGGGGGCAGGAGGAGAAGGGGACGGCCGAGGATAAGATGGCTGGATGGCATCACGGACTCAATGGACGTCAGTCTGAGTGAACTCCGGGAGATGGTGATGGACAGGGAGGCCTGGCGTGCTGTGATTCATGGGGTCACAAAGAGTTGGACACAACTTAGCGACTGAAATGAACTGAACTGAACTGAACTGATGCCAATTCTGGTTTTATTGAGCATATGAATCTAAAATAATACAGTATCTTCTGTGGCAAACTATGTCATATTTAAAAGCTTTTTTTTTAACTTTTAAGTTTTCAAAAATGTAATAATATGATAAGTGAAAGTGAGTGAGTGAGTGAAGTTGCTCAGTTTTGTCCGACTCTTTGCGACCCCGTGGATGGTAGCCCACCAGGCTCCTCCGTCCAGGGGATTCTCCAGGCAAGAATACTGGAGTGGGTTGCCATCTCCTTCTCCAGGGGATCTTCCCAACCCAAGGATCGAACCAAGGTCTCCCACATTGCAGGCAGATGCTTTAACCTCTGAGCCACCAGGGAATAAAATGATAAAGTGTTCATTAAATATAAGTTAAAAGGAACCTATTGGTTTGTATTATTCAAATCGAACATGAACTTCATTAACAAAATTGTTTCTTTATTGAATCCTTGTTTTATTTTGAGTGGATTAGGCAAGTGAGGGGAAAAGAGAGCATGAAATAAACTAGACAAAGATGAAGGATTTATTTCAAAATGCCATTCTAGAAATTTGTGGGGCAACCAACTTGTATTTTCAACCTTTGACATTTATCTCTAGTCCTCCTAGAATATAACTAGTCTTCATCATCTCAGTTTTGAGGTTCTTCAGTTACAAAGGATATCTTAACAATTACGGATAATCAAAGTTTTATCAAAACATTTATATTCATATAAAAACCCAGAATGTTCTAGATAATTTATTATTAACATATCCACATCTGACAGTTTTGTTATCTCAGGAACTTTCAGTGTAACCAAATTAAACCAAACTTTAATTCAGTGCAACTGAATTAAATCAAACTCACTAAAATGAGTTAAGAACTCCCATGGAGGTATGTCTGTGTGTGTAGAAACACAAAGGAGGGAGAGATTGCCTTGCTTTGTGAGGTGGGTGTGGAGGGCATCTGGAGGAAGGCTAAGCAGAGGTGTTTGTGGAATCATTTGTCCTCATTCAATAGATTTTTTTTCCATCCTGTGAAACCTGTGTCCTGTAACATTCTTGTCCTCTCTCTCCTCCTTTCCTTTTCTTACCTCTAAAGTACAAATCCACCTGCAATGCAGGTGGTGCAGAAAATGTGGGTTTGATCCTCGGTTTGGAAAGATTCCCTGGAGGAGCGTGTGGCAACCCACCCCAGTATTCTTGCCTGGAGAATCCCATGGACAGAGAAGCCTGGTGGGCTACAGTCCATAGGGTTGCAAAGAGTTGGATGACGGAAGGGACTGAGTACACACGCAGCACAAAGTATGAATGATCCAGAATTACTGTTCTGGTGGAAATGATTCCAGCCAGAATGTGGAATTATCTCGCGGCACATATGGAAAGAATGAGCAGGGCTCACTGAGTTCTTAGCTCTCTGTCATCCACCCATGAACCTCCTCACAGGGAAGACGTCTTGTGTTTAACTCCTGCAGAGCCTGGGGAAAGGGGGTGAGACCAGCCTCAGCTAGTGTTGGCAGGACTGAGTGGGATGAAAGCCTCCAGCTCAGGTGTCCTGTTAGCAGGCTCATGTGATGAACAGACCTTGAATCAGGCCACCCAAGTAGGTCTGTCTTAACAATGAAAATGATTTTTGTTCAGAGTCACATGAAGAAGAAGGCTGATATTCCCCTTTAGGTCGGCAAAACTACCTATTGTTATTTCTTACCCTTATGATTTTTTTTCTTATTTTAAAACTTTATCTTTTTAAAGAGAATCACCTTTAGGATATGAGATGGCCTGTCGTTTAGTTTAGTCTTGTAGTTCTTAAGATGCTGGCAGTGCATTGAGAAGAAGTTCCCCAGGGATGAATACAAGTAGAATTAGGACATTTATTTCCAGTCAATGGAGAAAAAACAAAGTTAAGAGGAGTCTGTATAATTTATCCTCAAGTTCTGAAGTTCTGGAGTTCTGGGCCAAGCTGGAGCCTGTGAAGTTCATGTATGTGTTCTAGAGTTTGAAGAGCCTACAGTTGGCTCTTATCAAGGAGATTTTGATCTGGGAGCTGGCGTTGGATAGGGAAAAAATACCCACCACTTTCTACAACATCTTTTGTCTTCATTACATATGCCAATGGGCTGTTCTATGGTGGTGCAGCCTCCGTCTTTGCACACCCCTTTCAGCCGATTACATTGTTTCTGTCCTGGAATAAGGCCAGTCCTTGCTGCACAGAAAGAGATTTAACAATGTCATTAATTCACCATCCATGTATTGATAATGTACATAAAGCAATACATTTACAGAAGAATGGCTTCGAGATAGAATAAGTGATATTACCTAGTATTACTACTACTATTCTTTGCACACACTGTGGTTTCTCCTGCATCAGGGAAATTACACTGGCTTCTTCCTTTGCCAGAAGCACGGAGGGCTCCTTGCAAGTGGTTTATCCATGAACACTTCTAGTTTTCAGCTCAAAAGGCATACCTCAAGAAACTCTTCCCAGATGTTGAAAATCGACCATGACCACAAGCTTCAGGCACTTTTAAGACTCTGTTCCTCTTCATTATACTTGGCAAAATTTATAATTATAGACAAATTTGTTATCGATTACCTAGTGTCTGTCTTTTGTACCGTGGGAAGATCCCCTTCCTTTTGCTCTCCACCGCATCTTTTGTGTTTCCCACAGCCCATTGGAAGTAGCAGGCGCTCAGTACACACTCCTTACCACTGAGTGCAGTTACGTATTCTTTGACGCCATGCACACTATTTGTCTCTTATTCCTTCTAAAACTTCCTGGCTTCAGCCTGTTTTTGTCTGTCTGGTCCCCACTCTTGGATATACAATTGTATTTGTGGGTGTCCAGTCCCTAGAAACTTCTCTAAATCTTAAGCCTAGATTTCTTGAGTCTTATTTTCCTGTCAGTTGTTTCTAGTCTTTGTTCTAGAATAATCTTTTTCAAAATTGTTTTTCACCCTAAGACTGAACCACTGCTGTATCCTTTGTCCTACTCCAGTGATGAGTTTTGGCTGGATCTTTACTTCCAGAAGAACTATCCTCCTTAACTTTTTCTTTTTTAATTAAAAAAAAAAAAAAAGGTCCTTAACATGGAATACGTATGACTTTGGATGGAGACAGTAATTTATGTTGAATTGAATTTAGCTTAAGTGGTGGAAAGCAAGCATGAACAAAAAATTTTAAAAAAATAAAATATTCACTAATCAATCATGCAGACATAATTGTCTTGAGGCAATTGCTTTCAGCAATCTGAGAATTTATCACTATTATCTAATTTTAAGGAACACCGATCAGGAAAATCTACAGACTAGTGTAAGTCGTCCAAATAATAATGCCAGAATATTAAGCCAACTGGACATGCCTACCACAAACTGAAAAAAAAGAGTTTAGAGTTAAGTGAAGTAACATGTTTCAAAGACATTGTGATTCCCCAAAGAGGAACCTTAAAAATCTTCTCAGGTTCCTCAGTGTCTAATTAGGAGATTAAAAAGCCTGCAAGAAATTAGAGTTACCACTTTGTGGGCATAGATTAATGGAAACAACACTGACCCAGATTAAAATACTTGGTTCAACAATGAGGTCCTACTATGAAACACATGGAACGCTGCTTAATGTCATATGGTGGCCTGGATGGGAAGGCAGTTTTGGGAGAGAATGGATTCATATATATGTATGGCTGAGTTCCTTTGCTGTCTACCTGAAACTATCACAACATTGTTAATTGGCTATGCTGCTGCTGCCGCTGCTAAGTCGCTTCAGTCGTGTCCGACTCTGTGCGACCCCATAGATGGCAGCCCATGAGGCTCCCCCATCCCTGGGATTCTCCAGGCAAGAACACTGGAGTGGGTTGCCATTTCCTTCTCCAATGCAGGGAAGTGAAAAGTGAAAGTGAAGTCGCTCAGTCGTGTCTGACTCTTAGCGACCCCATGGACTGCAGCCCACCAGGCTCCTCTGTCCATGGGGTTTTCCAGGCAAGAGTACTGGAGTGGGGTGCCATTGCCTTCTATAGTCCAACATAAAATAAAAGTTAAAAAGAAATACTCAGTTCCAGCTGTAATGTTGCCCCTACCTACGTGATCTTAGTGAAAACATTCTTTATGTGGACATGGATCTTCTTATCTGTAAAATTAAGAAATTAACTATTAAATTGCCTTCTAGCTTTAAGTCCTTAACATTGTATAATTTTATGTTAGCTGTCACTGCAAGTGTGTCGTCTTCTGACAGAACTGAGGGCCAAATGAGAATTATGTGAACTCCCTCGAGAGTTCACAAATCAAGGGGGCAACTATACCTCAGAGTTCCTAAGACAGTCATAAATCAAGTAAAGATCAAACAAGTCAATATATTCGATTGTATTTGAAAGAATGTTATAAATGATTCAAAGAAGAGAGAGAGTTACCCAAATGAACCCAGATGTTGAGGGGTGGAAACACTCTGCCGTAAACAGTTTTACAAGCATCTGAACGACCCAGCCGGAAAATGGCACGGTCCCTTTCTCCTTTATCTCCTTGAATATTCCAGCTTCTCAGTCATGAGCACCAAGGATGTGCCTCCAGCTGTCAGAATTCCTTCCTGCTAATTTTGCATTATGCTTAAAATTTTGCCACCGAAGTGCCACCCCAAATTTCTGTGCTTTTTCCAGATTCCCCTGCCCCCTGCTGGTTTTTAATAACTTGATAGAATTCTTTTTTGTTGTTGTTGTTGAGTTGTCTTACACACCTAACTTGCACCCTTCACAAATATTCCTTTGCCAATAGACTCCAGGTCACTTTCATTCACTAACCAAGTCTGACCCAACAGCTGCCATTTCCACTGTCTCTTTTGGAGATGGGGGCCCTTGTGAAAGCTACTTGATTTGTATCCTTGTGTCAGATGTCAAGGCTTCTCCCCATCCCCCTAAATTTGAGCCCCCTTTTGTAATCATGGAGCTCTTAGAACTTGTTTTCTGTTGGTGGAAATCCTTGTCCTTCTTCCCAATTTGGACGCCATCAGTTCTAAGGAGGATGCTCATGTTGGACCTCTCTATCCCTGAGACTGTGCGTTAGGGTCTGAGTCAATATGGCCATGGTATAACTCAGTGTCCGAGTAGGTCTCCTAAGAACCCAGGTCTACAGTTATTCGCCACCTACCTTTTGGTATTATAGCCAAAGAGAGAAGGAGAACAGAAAGTAATAAATGGAGTCTCATGGTTGAATGCCTGGTAGAGCAGTGAGTAATCAGGAACAGCAGGATACAGCGCCTTTTATTTACTTCTGCAGACCAAGAGTCCTTTTAGTCAATGAAGCTTAACAAGTAAGAAAATAAAACAGCTTCCGCTGGAATGTTTCCAAACCCTGGGCTCTCTAAATTTGGTGACAAATTAACCTAACCACTGGAGACCAGATGGCTTATCCTGTACTTTATCTGTGGGCTCTCACATTTTTCAGGGGTCACTATCTCTGACCAGCATCTTTTGAAGGATCATTGAGTGCAAAGTCCTGGTTACCAAAAAGTCCTCTGTGTTGCAAGGGGACTCTTGATCATACGAGGAAGAAAATAACTGCATAAGGTCCATTTCTGGAAAAAAGAAGCTGTACTTTTAAGTCATTTCTTTAAAAGAGAGGCCAGTATCACGTATGTATTTTGTTCTTAGTAGCATCTAAAAGGTAAATACACTGAGTTCACATTGAAAACTAAAATTTTCTCATCCGTTATAACCCTTTGTATAATTGTCCCATATGACAATTGTTGGTGAGAACAGAAGAATCAAGAGCACAGGATTTCCTCAGTCACCGTGATTGTCTAAAGACTCTATGTCAAAAGCTTAAGGAGACCCGCAGCCTTTCCATATAGCCAAAGCTATGGTTTTTCCAGTAGTCATGTACAGATGTGAGAGGTGGACTGTAAAGAAGGCTGAGTACCAAAGAACTGATGCTGTTGAACTGTGGTGTTGGAGAAGACTCTTGTGCCTTAAATCTCCAGAACTTACTTATCGACCAGTTGTAAGTTTGCACCCTTAAATAGGGAGAAGAAAATGGCCACCCACTCCACTATTCTTGCCTGGAGAATAGCATGGTCAGAGGAGGCTGGAAGGCTACAGTCCATGGGGTCATAAGAGTTGGACACAACTTAGCGACTAAACCACCACAACCACTCTTAAATAACATCTCCCTAATTCCTCCACGCCAAGTCCCTGGTAACCACCATTCTGCTCTCTGTTTTTACGAGTTTTGCCTTTTTACATTCCACATAAAAGTGCTATCATACAATATTTGTCTTTCTATGTTGAACTCAACTCACGTTGGCATAATGCCCTCAAGGTACCTCTATGTTGGTGGAAATGACAGGATTTCCTTTTTTTCTCATGACTGAATAATATTTTATTGTATATGCACACCCTATCTTCTTTATCCATTCATCCATTGATGAACACTTTGGGTGGCTGTCATATCTTGGCTATTGCGAATAATACTGGAATGCTGGAATGTGGGAGTGCAGATAATTCTTCAAGATTCTGATTTTATTTCCTTTGTCTATATACCCCAAGGTGAGATTGCTGGATCATATGGTGAGTCTATTTTTACTTTTTGAAGAACATCCATGCTATTTTCTGTAACGACTGAATCATTCTACATTGCACTAACATTGCACAAGTTTCTCTTTTCTCCACATCCTCACCAACACTTGTTATCTCATCTTCTTGATAATAGCCATTATGGTAGATGTGCAGTAATATTTTATTGTGGTTTTGACTTGCATTTCCTGATAATTAGTGACATTGAGACTCTTTTCATGTACCTATTGGTCATTTGTATGTTTCTTTGGAAAAATCTGTTCAATTTCTTTGACCATTTTTTTAAAAATTGGGTTATTCGGTTTTTGGTTTTGAGTTGTATGAGTTCTTCACATATTTATGCATATTAACCCTTATATGATGTATCATTTGCGAAATTTTCTCACATTCTGTAGATTGCCTTTTCATTTTTAAAACTTTCGTTCATTTATCTGTCTTTGGTTGCGTGGGTCTTCGTTGCTGCCTGCGGGGTACTCTTTAGCCCTGGTGCGAGGGCTTTCCCTTGTGGTGGCCTCTCTTTTTGTGGAGCACAGGCTCTAGGTGCAGTCTCTCAGTGGTTGTGGTTTATGGGCTTAGTTGCCCCATGGCATGTGGGATCTTCCCAGACCAGGGATGGGACCCATGTCCCCCGCATTGGCAGGCAGATTCTTATCCACTGCAAATCCACCTTTTCATTCTGAAGATTGTTTCTACGGCAGTGCGGAGCTGTTTTCAGTTTGATGTATTCCTGCTTGTTAATTTTTGCTTGTTGCTTTTGGGGTCACATCCCCAAAAATCTTGTTGCCAAGGCAAATGTCAAGTTTTCCCCTGTTTTCTTTTAGGAGTTTTATGGTGTAGGATCTTATGTTTAAGTCCTTAATTCATTTCAAGTTAACTTTTTGTGAGTGGTATAAGGTAGGGGTACAATTTCAGTGTTCTCCATGTGGTTATCCAGTTTTTCAACACCGTTTGTTGGAGAGATTGTCATTTCCCCATTGAATGTTCTTGGCTCCCTTGTCAAACATTAGTTGATTTCATAAATGCTGCAGTATATGATGAAAGAAGGGGAGTCTTCACTACCAAACCACACTTCCTTAATCATCGAAGTTTTACATGTGACTGAAAACCGACTCCTTCTAAGGACAGCTTTGAGGTATGTAGCTGAACTCAAGTCCTAAGGGCATTCAAGGAAAGGGAGACCTTATGATTCTAGGGAAGAAAGTGAAATTGTAGTCAGAAGTTGTGACACACTGAAAATCTATTTAAAAGGGGTATTGAAAGCATACCCTTGAAAGAGGTTACTATGTTTTTTACAGTAAAAAATGTTTAGTTTCTAAAAAGGACAATTATTTGTGTAGAGGAAAACAATTGAGAATCTCTAAGTTATCACAATGTTTCCTCATTGCAGGAGGACATCGATATCTTTTTGTTGTTAACTGAGGTTTTATTTGTTAGTACACTTATTTCTGTTGGTCTTAAACCTTCTGTTCCCTCCTTTTTGATCTCATCTCTTTGCAGTTATCTGTCATACACTTATAATACTTATATATCACCTCAAATTATTTCCTCTTGCCTCATTCCAGTTTTCTCCCCTTTCCCTATGTATATCTCCTCCACTCCCAGATCATTTCTAGATTTGGGTTTGCATTTTCTTTGAACTCTCTGTGTGTCTGTTTAATTGCACTGTATATAAAGATATCGTCATCTTTGCAACTTGTTGGTTAATTTTTTTTTATCTTTCTGTGACAAATTTTGAAATATTTGTTAAATAAATGGGCTTTCTTACTTTTTTGCTTATGTTTTTCACTGGTGTATAATTGCTTTACAGTGCTGTGTTAGTTTCTGTTGTAAAATGAAGCGAATCAGCTATATATGTATGAATGTAAAACCCCTCTCTCCCACTCCGCCCCCATCCTACCCATCTAGGTCATTGTAGATTGCCCAGCTGAGCTTCGTGTGCTTTATAGCAACTTTCCACTGGCTACTCTACGCATTGTAGTGTATATATATCAACCCAAACCTTTCTTACTTTTACAGAGATTTTCTGATCTGAAAATGAGTCTCAAAGCAGTATCAGGGTAAATGTGAACTCACTATATATATATAGGCAAGGGACGATAGAAGTTGATAATAAAAACAATAATGTTTAATATATACATTCTAAAATGTTTAGACACAAAGACATTTCCTTTTTGATGATTTTTCAAGTTTCATTTCACAATCTTCTTATGGGGTGCTTGATAATCTGAATAGATAACGGGCGTTGGAACTAGAAAAAGAATCCACCATGTACAACAGCATTTCCATTTTCTTTGGCAGGTGGCAACTGTATCCTCTGTCAATTTGCAGGTGTCTCTTCTGCAAACGCCATTCAGATTGAGACAGTGGTTTACTGCAGATGATAAACCACTTTAGAAGAAGAGTCCGTAAGATCATTAGTCCATGAAGGGAATATAAACCTGTAAATTATGGTGTGAGATTTTAAAAAGTTCTAGGATGAGCATTTCTACATGGAGGAAAGAAATTGGACAAAGAGTCCATCCAATTGCTTCATCACATGCACTGGCTCCTTTTTACCCAAGAGCCAAAATAATTACAAAGTCTTCCCTCCTTTCCTTATATGTTTAGTCTTCAAATGTAACCTTGGTAAATGTTGAACAATGAAGGGATGGACAAAATGTATGTTCTAAATACACCAGTGTCCTTATTTTTACTCTTTTATATGGACCTTCAACAAGTATTTCCCAAATGTCTTCTATTCACTGGGCATTTTTTGCACTAGCAATAGAACAGCAAGAATGGCGGAAACGTTTCTATTTCTCATAGCACCTGCGGTCAGTGGGGAAAAGCTGACCATACAAAAATAGAATAAGATAATTTCAGAAAGTGATAAGTGGTTAGAACACAATAATACAATAATGGGGCAGTTATAATGGGGAGGATGGAGTTAGTAAAAATGGACTGAGAAAGGCTTTCTGAGGATAGCATTTAAACTGAGATTTGAGTGATGAAAATGAAATAGACAAACAGATATCCATGTAAGGAAATGATAGGCATGTAGGGAACAAGGTCCCTTGCTTAGTTTATTTGAAGAACAGAAAGACCTGTGTGGATGGTGCATATTGGAGAAAACAATAACTTTGATAAGAAATGAGGTGACCTTGATTTAACAGAGTCAGGACATTTGGGGCTTGTAGGTCGCAGGAAGCTTGTAGACTCATATAGCTAACATTGCAGCTTCTTTCTGTCCGCTTCTCGGTGTTCAATCTTCTTTAAAAATGACATTTTTACCTCCTATTTCCTACAATCCATTTAGATAAGGGGTAGGGGAAAGTTTCACAAAAATAGACCCTGTGAGTACTTAGTTATGGTGTGGGTTTATTCTATACTAATAGAAAGAGGAGAGTGAAAAGTTGGCTTAAAACTCAACATTCAGAAAACTAAGATCATGGCATCTGGTCCCATCACTTCATGGCAAATAGATGGGGAAACAGTGGAAACAGTGACAGATTTTATTTGGGGGGGGGCCTCCAAAATCACTGCAGATGGTGACTGCAACCGTGAAATTAAAAGACACTTGCTCCTTGGAAGAAAAGTTATGATCAACCTAGACAGCTTATTAAAAAGCTGAGACATTACTTGGCCAACAAAGGTCTGTCTAGTCAAAGCTATGGTTTTTCCAGCAGTCATGTATGAATGTGTGAGTTGGACTATAAAGTAAGCTGAGTGCTGACGAATTGGTGCTTTTGAACAGTGATGTTGGAGAAGACTCTTGAGAGTCCCTTGGACTGCAAGGAGATCCAACCAGTCAATCCTAAAGGAAATCAGTCCTGAATATTCATTGGAAGGACTGATGTTCAAGCTGAAACTCCAGTACTTTGGCTACCTGATGAGAACTGAGTCATTTGAAAAGACCCTGATGCTGGGAAAGTTTGAAGGCAGGAGGAGAATGGGATGATGGAAGATGAGATGGTTGGATGGTATCACCGACTCAATGGACATGAGTTTGAGTAAGCTCCAGGAGTTGATGATGGACAGGGAAGCTTGGCATGCTGCAGTCCATGGGGTCACAAAGAGTCGGACATGACTGAGCAACTGAACTGAGCTGAACTGAATAGAGAACCTCTCAGTCTCTTCACGTTTCAATCATCTCAGAAAGAAGTAGAGGTTATTTTTTCCTTCCAAATTAGATATTATCTACCTAATTCAATGGACAAGGAAATTTTCATCATGGAGTCTATCAATCAGAGGAAAAGTAAATTTTTAGATATTCTCAATGATCCTTTCAATTAAATCTTAAGAAAGTAAAAGGTACTGGAAAGCTGAAAATTGGTCATTTTGTCCAGACCATTATTTCCTCCCAGTAACTTATATTAAGGTAGAAAATTTAATTTACTAAATAGCTCTCCAGTGGTAGAGCCAAATAAACTAGACTTCTAGTAAAAAATCTATCTAAAGCAAGAGTTAGGAAACAGATAGTTAATAGCTTCACTTTGCGCTTATCCTGTGTGTTGAGAATTTGCATAGTGTCAGAATTTCACCACTCAAGAAATAATACAAAGTCCACTTAACAGCAGATGAAGTCTATTAAAATTTTGAGTGTAATCTTGTTAATTATATTTATATTTCTCTGTTGAGGCCATTCCTAGCTAAGAATGATAAGTCAATATTTTTATTATTTTTTTTGTTTTATTTATTTTATTGTTTCATTTTTCATTTTATTTTTTTTACTTTACAATACTGTATTGGTTTTGCCATACATTGACATGAATCCACAGGTGTACATGAGTTCCCAACCATGAATCCCCCTCCCACCACCCTCCCCATATCATCTCTCTGGGTCATCCCAGTGCACCAGCCCCAAGCATCCTTGCTGGGAAGTCAATATTTTTAGATTAAAATTTGGTGTATGTTCCCGTTTACTGTAACAGAATGACACAGACAATATACTCACTTGCTCAAGTAACTGAAACATGTTTGAAGGGGAGAATGGAAAAGTAAATCAACATTGACACTTGATAAACATTATTTTTTGAATAGGAAGAGAAGAGTATTGCTTTAACCAAGTTAAAGTTTGTCTGAACACAAAAATCCAGGTAATATTTCATAGTAAAATATAGCTTCAATTCCGTGAAAATCAGAAATAAAAGATGAATGTCCACAGTCAATATTACATAAATATAGTTTTGAAATTTTTGAACCATGTCATGAGTCATAAGAAGGAAAGTCAATGGCTACTTGAACCCTTCCTTCAGTATCTCCCCAGATGCCACAGGAATGATGTAAGTAACATTTTGACAGAATCTGCAGGGGTGCCAGAAATCACAGGGTACCATCAATGCATCAGAAATGGGGAAATAACTGAAAGACACAAACCAAATACCATAAGGTTGCAAGAAAGATTTAAACTTTGGCTAAGATTACAAGTTCGATGCTCTCAAGCTACTGCTGTTATAGAAAAAGTAAACCTTAGAGAATATCTTTGAAATATTTCTACTCTTGAAAATGGTATGTTAATGTCCTAAAATACTCTGTTTTTCAAGGAGAAAAGTCTGTGAACTGAAACTTGAGCAGTGGGCCCTCTGTATTGGTCAACTGGGTAGGTGGAGGGTTTCCTGGAAGGTCAATGCTGTGATCACCAGTCCGAACGTGGGGACTGACTCTTGGGTTTTGCACATTGCTATTTGGTTAAGATTGGAACCTGGGAACTAAGAAAAGAAGGGAAGAGGTTTGCAGTGGTAGCTTTGGATGGCTACAGAAACACCTTTTCTATTGAGACCATAAGAACATGGCAGACTGAGTATAGTAAATGAATTTATTATGAAAGAAGATCAGGAAGGCAAGACATTGTGGGTACAGATTAATGGAAAAATAACATGTTTGGTCCTTCAAGGACTAAAGGTATGGAATCATCCATGTGAGCAGATAATCATGTTCTTTACAAAGAGTGCAAGTGGAATAATTTACAGATAGCTTTTTTAAAGAGCCCCTTAGTGATCTGGGTTCTCAAAGAAAGCTAGTTAACGAAAATCCAAATAGGAAAGGACCTGCTGTGGAGAGAAGGGGGAGCTGGGGGAGCAGTGTACATGGTTTGTCTTACAGTCTTTTGGGCTCCTCTCAAAAGTCTAATATTTATTCTTAGCCTTGAGGATTTATGATCATAGAGTCTCATATTTCGTGTGGCTGTCTCCATTTCCCACCTCAATCATTTTTTTCCTACAGAACTCATGCATTAGTATTGCAAACTGTGTTTTCCTCCAAACTGCCTTGTTTTGCGGGACTAGGTTTAGGTTGAGGTACCTATTCTGTGTGATGCTATTTAACATATGAAGCCCTTCCGAAAATGTGGACCAGCATTTGATCTTCTCAGTAACCTCTTACTGGGGACTCTAATTCTCTTTCTGAAACCCTCTCCTGGGTCTGTGCTATTTACATAGCGTGGCCCAGTGGCCAGTTTAAATGAGACAGGTCTGGGTTATGCCTTAGTTCTGATACAGTGATAAGCGCTCCTTTCACTTTGCAAAGATGTCTAGTTCAGATTTTAGAAATGTTCATCCTGCTTCTATAATCACGGCTACACCTCTTCCGTAATGAGAGCTGTGCTCATTATTATGCTGGTTTGTCAGTTCCTTCAGGAGGCAAACCTACCGGACAGAGTTCCCCAGGACGCACCCTCTGCACTAAATCCTGTCGCTAGGTCTCTGTCCGTCTGTTTCTGACCCACTGAATAGATATAACAATAGATGCTGATGGAATCCAATCCTTTCCGATCTACCTGCCTACCAGTGGGTCACTGTGCCTCACCCAGACATCCCAAGCTACAAAGTAAGGATAAAGCCGAATGTGACGCCATCCAGCATTTGGCTAACGGCGAAGGGATGATCTCTCTACCGTCCTCCCCTGTTGTCATCCTGTTAGGTTTATGAATCTGTAAGACCGCTTCCAGAGTCTTGTCTGACCTTCCCAACAGCCTTCTGAACTGTGGACCCAGGTAATCAGCCGCCACCTTACCTAGGGATAAGAGGGTCAAGAAGAAGAGCACAGAGAGCAGCAGGTGGAGCCTGGCGGGGGAGCAGCAGCTGGAGGGAAGGAGCGTCCGCATGGCTTCAGCTGGGGGTCGCTGGACGGGCAGGTCCGTGGCCTTTTATAGTGTCCCCTGGGCCTGCGGTTTTTCCATGGTTAGTAGAGCCTGTCCAAAAGAGAGTTAACTCACAGGAAATCTCCAGGGAAAAAAGTACACGGTGTGGTGGAAACTCAACGGATGAGAAAGCAGAAGCTGATGCCATGGGTTTCCCAGATTCAGGATATCCGAGCTGTCTGCTGTGTTCCCTTGTGGGGAGACCCTCCCAGCAGGGGACTGATGACCTTAGCAGTCAGCGGATGAAGACGTAGTCAGTTCCTCTTTATGTTACATGGAAAATAGAAATTGAGTTCTGTTTCACATTTATAATATCTAGAATTGAAAATGTCTGCACATTTTGCCTTTAAAATTGCTGTTTTAGTTGCTGTAGAGTCTTTTAAAAATTATTTATTTGTTTTTGGCTGTGCTGGTCTCCATTGCTGTGCGGGCTTTTCTCTACTTGTGGCAAGCAGGGGCTACTCCCTAGTTACAGGAACAAAAGTGAGGAAGTCCATCCCCCTTCTCCAAGCTCCAGCTCTTCCTGGAGAGTCCATCCTTGAAGCAAATCGGCAAAGGAGTCTGGGAAATGCGATCTGCACCTTCCTGGGCCCCGAGTGACTGGGAAGCGTGGTGTCAAAGAGGGAACTGGAGCAAAGAGACTCTGGGGAAGTGATGCCACCGTGGATGCGATGTTAGAAAGTTCGAGCAGTCAGAGTGTTTTTCAACATGCAGATGTTCCATGTGATTATGTTGTAAACTCATTCTGCATTTCTTAGAGTTTAAGTCACCTAGGGAAGCAGTGTTCCAGAGTGAAATACAAGGAGAGATATTGAACTGGGGATGATTCATTCCGGTAATGGGATCTGACGATAATTGGGCCAGAAGGTGGTTAGACCCTGAAAAAGAATTAGAAGCAAAAACAAGAGAGAAGCAATCTGTAAGGATGAAAAATGCTATCAGTTATGCTGAAGTATCCTGGCATCCGGTCCCATCACTTCATGGGAAATAGATGGCGAAACAGTGGAAACAGTGTTAGACTTTATTTTTGGGGGCTCCAAAATCACTGCAGATGGTGATTGCAGCCATGCAATTAAAAGACACTTACTCCTTGGAAGGAAAGTTCTGACCAATCTAGATAGCATATTCAAAAGCAGAGACACTACTTTGCCAACAAAGGTGCATCTAGTCAAGGCTATGGTTTTTACAGTTGTCAAGTATGGATGTGAGAGTTGGACTGTGAAGAATGCTGAGCGCTGAAGAATTGATGCTTTTGAACTGTGGTGTTGGAGAAGACTCTTGAGAGTCCCTTGGACTGCAAGGAGATCCAACCAGTCTATCCTAAAGGAGATCAGTCCTGCATGTTCATTGGAAGGACTGATGCTAAAGCTGAAACTCCAAAACTTTGGCCACCTCATGGGAAGAGTTGACTCATTGGAAAAGACTCTGATGCTGGGAGGGATTGGGGGCAGGAGGAGAAGAGGAGGACAACAGAGGATGAGATGGCTGGATGGCATTACTGACTCGATGGACATGAGTTTGAGTAAACTCCAGGAGTTGCTGATGGACAGGGAGGCCTGGTGTGTTGTGATTCATGGGGTCACAGTCAGACACGACTGAGTGACTGAACTGTATTGTTGCTGGAGTATCTAAGAATCACTTTCCTATCCTGCCTGTCCATGAATTAAAGGCTCACCATTCTGAAGGATAGTTACGGGAGTGGGTGGGTGCCTCATACCTATTTAGGGCTTTTCTAGGGAGGCTACAACATGCTCTTGAGGCAAGATATTTACCCCCTCTGGTTTCTGGTTCTTATCATTCTGTCAAAGCCTGTAGCAGAGTTTTTCAACCTCAGCACTGTTGAGATTTGGGGTCAGATAATTCTTTGTCTTGAAGGTCATTTCTGTCGTTGTAAGACGTCTCGGAGCATCCTTGGCTGGTAGCATCTTGGCTACTATTAATAGATGCCGGTAGCATCTTTCTGGTTGTCACAACTGAAGGTATCTCTAGACACTGGCAACTACGTGCTGGGCAGAAAAGCATCTCCAGGTGAGAGGTCTGGTTTATAGTATCTAAATCCTCAGGCAGGGTTGTTTTTCTTCTACTTTTGGACCACTCCTTAGGGCAAAGGTTTGGCTGTAGGGTTATCAGATGGCAGCTGACTTTGAATGAACCCAGGTAAAAGTTGGGGTTATATGAGCTCATCAGGAGCAGAGCCAGACAGGGTGTTTTCCATCACTCAGTATCAGGGCCCACCGTTTTATAATTCAGACAGTAAGGGGTGATGATGAAGCCTTCTCTGCATGACTGGAACTCCTCCAGATTTTTACCTGTCCCCATGGTGGTGCCAGGTCTCAAAGGTACAGCAAAGTTCTGGGGGTGGAAGCCGTGGTTACTCAGGAAGGCCGTGTTCTGGGTGGAGGAATACAGCAGGTCTCATATCCTGACATTAAAGCCCAAGGAAAAGAAGCCACAAGCTATTAGAAGTCAAAGGGAGCTATAAAAGCTGAAGACAGGAACAGAACTGATATTTGCATTGTCTTTTACATCAAATATATTGAGATGTGTCTTTCACAATAGAATTATTTTCATTAAAATTTAGCTCATTTCTATGAGTTTTTAGATGTGCATATAGCTGTATAACCACCACCACAATACCTAGACTAGCTCTATCACCTACAAAATTCCTGTCATATTCTTCTGTATCTGACATCTCCTGTTCCCAGCCCCTGACAACATCTTATCTTTCTGTCCCTATAGTCTATGTTGTCTTCTTATCTATTTCTGCTTACGTGAGGTTTTGGTAGTTTTTTTCTTTCAAAGAATTCACCCATTTTCATTGATCTTGTTGGATTTATGTATGTAAAGCTATGCCTAATAACGTCTGGTTGTTCACCTTATATCTGTAGGATCTAATGTGCTCATTTTCATGGCTGGCATTGGTAATCCCTGTGCTTTTTGTCTCTCTATCTCAGATCAGAATGGTAAGACATTTATAAATTTTATTCATCTTTTCAAAGAGCCAGGTTTTGATTTCAACTTTGTTTTCTGTTGCTTTTCTGTTTAATTTATTATTTACATTAATCTCTTCTTTTTCTTGTTTTAGATTGAATTTGCTCTTTGATTATATAAGCATTTGGATACTATAAATTTATTTTGAAATGCTACTGTAGCTTAATTCCATACATTTGATTATGTTGTATTTTTATTTAATTCAAATGCTTAGCCATTTTTATCTAGAAGCATGTTGTTTAATTTCCTAATATATGGGAATTTCCCAAGTACTGAATATTGAAATCTGGTTTAATTCTATTAAGGTCAGAGTGTATTTTGCCTGGTTTGGGTAATTTTATGTTTTTCAAGACTTGTTTTGTTGCCCAGAATACGATTTACTTTGATAAGCGTACACTTAGAAAGAATGTTTATTCTGCTGTTGTTGTGGGAAGTTTTTAAGTACTATTAATTGGATTGAATTGATATGCTTACAGAATTTTTATTCTCATACTTTATTGATTACTGAAAAAGAAATGATTCTTTTACTGAGATGTAATTAACATATAATATTAGTTTCAGGTGTACAAAAAATGATTAAATATTTGTATATATTGTGAAGTGATCACCACCAAGTCTAATTAACATCCATCACAAAGCATGGTTACAGATTTATTCCTTGTAATGAGAAATTTAAGATCACTCTCTTAGCAATTTCCCAGTATACAATACAGTATTTTTAACTATGTTTACCATGCTATACACTATATCCCTAAGACTTATTTATTTTATAGTTGAAACTTTATACCTTTTGATCATTTCACCTTTTTTACCCACCTCCAACACCCTCACTCCAGTGACCACCAATCTCTTCTCTGAATCTGTGAGTTCATTGCCTTTTTGTGTTTTTTTTTTCTCATTTGAATTCCACATATAAATGAGATCATGCAGTATTTAATTTATTTCACATAGCATAATGCCATCAAGGTCCATCCATGTTGTCACACATGGCAGGATTTCCTTCTTTTTATGGTTTAACATTTCATCATACACCTAATATATATCACATTTTCTTTATTTGTTCATCTACCAGTGGACACTTAGGCTTTAATGAATATGGGAGTGCAAATATCTTTTTGAATTAGCATTTCTATATCCTTAAAAAAAACCCAGAAGCAGAATTGTTGCGTCATACGGTAGTTTTATTTTTAAAATAGCCTCTGTTTGCAAATGAAATGATCTTACATATAGAAAACCCTAAAGGCTCCATAAATGGTTGTTAGAACTAACAAATGAACTAAGTAAAGTTTCAGAATACAAAATCAACATACAAACCAACTGGATTTCTATATGCTAAAAATGAACTCTGAAAATTTAAGAAAAATATTTTATTTGTGATAACATCTAAAACAATAAAATACTTAGGAATAAAGTTAGCCAAAGAATTGAAACACGTATACACTGAGAATATAAGACAATAATAAAGAAATTGAAGAAGACATAAATAAATGGAAAAAATGTCCCTGAATGGAATATTGGTTGGTCATGAAAAAGAAGAAAGAAATCCATGGATGAACTTTGAGAATGTATGCCAACTGAAGTGAGTCAGAAAAAGACAAATACCATATGATCTCATTTATATACAGAATCTGAAAAACAAAAATTCAAACTCATAGAAACCACAGTAGATTGGCGGTTGTTGGGGGTCAGGTGAATGGGTGAAGGTGGTCAGAGGATACAAACTTCCAGCTATAAGATGAATAAGTTCTGTCAGGGGGTGCTATGTAATTTCTTTGGTTCTGTCTCACTACAGCAAAGATTTGAAACAGCGGTCCAGTGTTACAGCTCAGTTAAAGCTCAGAATTTTATTTGGCAAGCAAAGGAAAGTACACTCTTGAGGCATGAGGGTGGGCTGACCACAAAGGAGAGGCCCAATCTTGGCTCCTCTTTTTATATGTTTCATCTCCTCCCCCTGAGCCTGCTCTATATAAATCAGGCGAGCCAGGAAGGCTGTTTCACTTGCGGTTCTCCCTCTGGTCCTTGGATTTTCTTTTGTTCCATTTCCTTTCTTTTTTCTTTTCAGTTCAGTTCAGTTCAGTCGCTCAGTCGTGTCCGACTCGACTCTTTGCAACCCCATGAATCGCAGCACTCCAGGCCTCCCTGTCCATCACCAACTCCCGGAGTTCACTCAGACTCGCGCCCATCAAGTCCGTGATGCCATCCAGACATCTCATCTTCTATCGTCCCCTTCTCCTCCTGCCCCCAATCCCTCCCAGCATCAGGGTCTTTTCCAATGAGTCAACTCTTCGCATGAGGTGGCCAAAGTACTAGAGTTTCAGCTTTAGCATCATGCCTTCCAAAGAAATCCCAGGGTTGATCTCCTTCAGAATGGACTGGTTGGATCTCCTTGCAGTCCAAGGGACTCTCAAGAGTCTTCTCCAACACCACAGTTCAAAAGCATCAATTCTTCAGCACTCAGCTTTCTTCACAGTCCAACTCTCACATCCATACATGACTACTGGGAAAACCACAGCCTTGACTAAACGGACCTTAGTCGGCAGAGTAATGTCTCTGCTTTTGCATATGCTATCTAGGTTGGTCATAACTTTCCTTCCAAGGAGTAAGTGTAATTTAATTTCATGGCTGCAATCGCCGTCTGCAGTGATTTTGGAGCCCCAAAAAATAGTCTGACACTGTTTCCACTGTTTCTCCATCTATTTCCCATGGAGTGATAGGACCGGATGCCATGATCTTTGTTTTCTGAATGTTGAGCTTTAAGCCAACTTTTTCACTCTCCTCTTTCACTTTCATCAAGAGGCTTTCTAGTTCCTCTTCACTTTCTGCCATAAGGGTGGTGTCATCTGCATATCTGAGGTTATTGATATTTCTCCCGGCAATCTTGATTCCAGCTTGTGCTTCTTCCAGCCCAGCGTTTCTCATGATGTACTCTGCATAGGAGTTAAATAAGTAGGGTGACAATATACAGCCTTGACGTACTCCTTTTCCTATTTGGAACCAGTCTGTTTTGGGCTCCCTTTTCCTATTCTAACTACCTAACAATTCTGGAGATCTAATATATACCCTGCTATCTATAGTTAACATTTTATTATATAATTGAAAGTTGATAAGGGAGTAGATCTTAACAATTTGTATCACATATGCAAAAAAATTCTAACTATCTCAGTTGATTATGAATTACGGTGGTAATTATTCAGTGATAAATATAAAACTGGGCAAAGGACCTGAATAGACATCATTTCAAAGGATTCATACCAGAGGTTAATAGTTACATGAGAAATTGCTGAACATTACTATTCAAAAATCTTATATATTGACCTCCTTCTGTCTCTTTGCAGCAGTCTCTCAGAGCTATCTGAGGTGCTGTCTCCCAGGCTGCAGTCCTCATTTTGCACCAAAATAAAACTTAAATCACAACTTCAAGTTGTGCATCTTTTTAGTTGACCAGCACAAGAGAGTGAGAATAAAACATCTAAACAAACAAAAAACTTCAGGAGGGCTGTAGTGCAGTCGACTTGACGTATGTTCACTATGGGCAAGGAGCATCGTTGGCCATCCAGACATCACCCAAAATGGAAATGCCAGTCAAATCTTGCATTCAAGGAGATATCATCCACACCTGTTAGCATGGCTATTGTTAGAAAAATAAAAGAGAAAAAGTATTGTTGAGAATGTGGAAAAGGTGGGATCCAGAGCACTGGCTGTGAAGAGGGTGTGAGAAGAACTTGTCTTTTATCTGGTTGTCATTCTGTGCATGATTCATCTTGCTGGTGACGTCCAGGAAGATTTCCTGTGAGCTGCCCTTTTGTCAGGAAGGGAGACCCCATGAGGCTGCATGGAGTGAAGTGGTGCATTCTCCAAGTTGGAAAAGGGATTCGTCTCCCCACATGAAGGGCAGAGAGTTGCAGGGCCAGGAGGTGAGAGAAAGCTCCTGCCCCCAACCGGAGCTCATCCAGGCCAGATAAAAAGATGGAAACCAAACCACGGCCAAGTGAGGATACATCACAGGATTCTTAGAACAGGTTCTGTGTTCTTTGCTTACTGAGAACTCACTAAGAATCCCTGTGAGAAGAAAGACAGAAGAGAGATAAGAGTGAAAGAGAATGTCAACTACAAATTGGCACCTGCCAAGAGCATTTGCCAGGAACTGAATAACAAGTAGGGCGTTTGCCATCTGCCTTTGTGGAGATGGAACCCTGTGCTGCTGCAGCTGTGGGCCTTCAGCATCTGCTGCGGGAGTCCAGGGTGGAGTGAGGCACTCTGTGCTCCAGGAAATCTGGTGGGACAGGTCTTTAGATAGTTAGATATTTTCAGGAACTGATTTTATGATCCCAACCCAATCTCTTCATATCTAAAAAAGCACTAAATCCCTTCATAATGATATCAGCTGCAGAAAGCCTTTTGTAAAATGAGTGCCTGATTGCACTGAACTCCCCGTTCACCAGAATCTTATATATTGACCTTCTGCCTCTGTCTCTTTGCAGCAGTCTCTCAGAGCTATCAGAGGTGCTGTCTCCCAGGCGGCAGTCCTCATTTTGCACCAAAATTAAACTTAAACCACAACTGTCAAGTTGTGCATCTTTTTAGTTGACCAGCACAAGAGAGTGAGAATAAAACATCTAAACAAACAAAAAACTTCAGGAGGGCTTCAGGGCACTCTGGGTGTAGTGCAGCCAACCTGAGGTATGTTCACCATGGGCAAGGAGCATTGTTGGCCATCCAGACATCACACAAAATGGATTTCTGAGTTATGGCAGAATTCCTGGCAGGACCTATTTGGATGCTCACAGACCTCCTTGAAACTGGTCCTGTCTGCACAGAGAAGAGGGTGATGGTTACTGTCTACTTGTCTCCTTGAATTTTATTGAATTACATGGGAGGGGGGTGTATCTGGAAACAGACTTGTATAGATTTTTCACTGTTATTCTATGTCTTAAAAATCTGTTGCCCAGTCCCTAAGTCATGTCTGATTCCTTTTTGTCACATGGACTGTAGTCCACCAGGCTCCTCTGCCCATGGGATTCTCCAAGAGAGAATACTGGAGTGGGTTGCCATTTCTTCCTCCAGGGAATCTTCCTGACCCAGAGAATGATTCCATGTCTTCTGCATTAGCAGGTGGATTATTTACCCTGAGCCACCAGGGAAGCCCTTTAAAATCTGCTTTCACATAAAATTAGGATTGGGGGCATTCTGGTAAAATCTGCCAATATTGAGCGCATCTAATAAAAGAAAGGCTAGCCATGGGCAGCCCTGCCCTTGCTCTGGGGCTCACACACATCAAAGCTCCTCCCGTCTTTCTCACTGCCTGTTATCTCCTGACACTGATGGCAGGAGGCAGTCTTTATTTGTTATGAGTCTTGTACTGCTCATTTTCCTAAAGTTGAAAAAAAACTTTTTAGAGAAAGCTGTCTTTCTGTGTGTTTGGGTATCTTTCAAAAGTGGAACTGAAATACAGATCCAAAAGATAATGTACACAAGGACATTATTAGAGAGGATATACTTCTGGGGGAAGGAAACGATATTCCTACGTACGTAATGTGCAGATGGCGCCCACGTCAGCATTTCTTGCATCATGAGGGGGCACTCACTGCTTCTCTCCCTGGTGCTGCTCTTCTGGGTTGCAACCTGCTGCAGGAATCGTTGTATGCATTGAGTTCTTAAGGGATAGGCTACCCACTCCATTATTCTCAGGCTTCCCTAATAGCTCAGACAGTAAAGAATCTGCCCGCAATGTGGGAGACCTGGGTTTGATCCCTGGGTTGGGAAGATCCCCTGGAGAAGGGACTAGCTACCCACCCGTGTACTTGCCTGGAGAATTCCATGGACAGAAGAGCCTGGCGGGCTACAGTCTATGGGGTCACAAAAAGTCAGACACAACTAAGCGACTTTCACTTTCACTTTCAAGGGCTGAATACACATGCTTGTTAAAAAAAAATGAATCATATTTGACTTGTGGCCTAATATGTTAGTGTTCTGGAGATGGGTCACACACAACGAGGGGCTCATTTTCGAAAGTGGCTTCATCTCAGCAGTCTCCATATGTAACAAACAGCACCTTTCCCAAGACAGCTTCCGAAGCTCTTTGCTGGCATTAAAAGAGGTCTCAAACCCAGCACTCCTAGATTTTTCTATTCCAGAACACAAAAGACAACTCTTGAATAGTTTCAAATCAGTGTAGGGCATTTGTAGCAGTTCAACAAAAGTCCATTGAATTCAAACGAAAGTCAAATGGATTAAATTGAATTTAACTCTTTACCATTCATAAAACAACCACTAATTGATATTTGCTATGCATCCACTGAATGGGAGGCCCTTACTGGGGAGAAGGCTTCCAAAGAAAAAAAGATATGATGGCCCTTGACTTCTAAGGTATCATGGTCCAGTCATCTTCGTGGCTAGACAGTCCAGGGAACAGTCAACTAGCTCTCAAAACAGAGTGTTGGCCCAAGGATGAAGAAGAGGTTTGCTAAGTGAGAGCCAGAGGTAAATAAAACATGACTGAAATAAAGACAGCGTAAGTGTCCCAGGGGATGAGAGCTCAAGGCACTGAAGCCTCAGAGAATCTGATTGTTGGAGCAGGCTTTGGAAGGAAAATGATGGGATCAGATTAGTACTAAGGCTGTGTGTTCAAGGTTTTCATCTGGATTTTTCCTTATTCCCAGAATAGTAACATTCTCTGTATGTGTGTGTACACACACATGCACTTTGCCTGTCTGTGAAATATATCCACTGCCCCACACTCCACGAGGGATCTTAAGATGAATGAAAGGGCCGGGATTACAGCTCCTTATACGAGGACTGTCCACATTCACCCATCTGTGAACCTTCCCAACCCTGAGACCTTGAATTCTCAGGAAAAGACAAGACAGTCCTGTTGACGTAGAGCACTGAGTCGCTCATCCCTCACAGATCAACAGGTCCTGGAGATAAACATCTGCGCCTGCCCCTGTGATGGGTGTTGGTGAACCACACAGCATGCAGGTGGGTAGACTCCACAGTAGTGCCATCTTCATCTCTGTGTTTAAGTTCTATTCCAGGAGAACAGATGTTGAAAAGAAAGAGGAAGCCCAGGGTTTGGGTGGAGCCTTCAGGGACATCATCAAGCCAGGAGACCAGCAGTGGGTGCACTGGGTTAGTAGTCTCTGAGACTCAGAATAGGCCTTTCAAGGAGACCCTCACCTATCCACCTGCCTGGGCCCCTGTAGCTTTGGCATAGCTCTTATATCAGTATCTTAGGATACTAATTTTTGCTGAAAGTAGAGGAATTTTGGAGACCAAAATTTAGCAGAACAATGCCTTGTTTTTTGTTACCTAGATTTGGAAACTGCTAGTAAACTTGCCTAAATCATCTTCAGTGCTGGAGCAAGAAAGGTTTCTTTCAAGCCCTTGAAACGCCCTTGACCTCGCGTTGTCTAACTGAGAGTCGCTGTGGGGAACGACTGAGTCAGGAGGCTGCGGGTCTTCCCAGGTTTCCCACGAGACCCCTCCTCAGGCAGAGGTGATGGTGACGTTGCTCTGATCACTGGATCCGCTCAAGGTCTCAGGCACTCTACTCTTAGCAAGGAGTCAGCCAGGTTTTGTTGTTGTTGTTACCTGGTGGAACGTGGCTCATAAGGAAGAGAATGGTGAACAGGGGGACAGCAGTGCTCATGGCTGGAGAGAGGAGACCGCTTGGCTTCGTCTCCAAGAGGCAGAGGACACTTCGGTCCGCGGCTCCGGCGCCAGCGGGGCGTCGGGGCCGGATGTCCGCGCTCCTCCACCTCCTTAGGGCTCCGCGCAGAGCTGTTCTGCGCCAGAGCGGCCTTCGCAGGAAGCCGGAGAATCCTCCTTTCGTGGGACACTCAGAGCATTGGGAGCCTGTGGGCGCACACTTTGGACCAGAGAACCGTGTTAAATGGGAACATGAGCTACCAGTGCTTTGGCTCCAGATTAAAGGGTCTGAGCGAGAAGCCGTCTGTATTCAGGGACAAGTGAGTGGGGCTGGTTTTGTCAATGACTAGACATTAGTGAGCTCTTGCCAGGCTTTAAGAGCCCTCCTCACGATCAATCGCCTCTCCCTCCGGGTTAGAAAGCCCACGGTGCTCTGCTCACAATGTACTCATGACACCATGTGAGTTTGCTTAACAGACACTTGCCTCCCAGGGAGGTGTGAGCTTGTTGCTGAGATCAGGCTTTGCTCCTCCAGGCGGAGGAAGTTGAATCCTGTGGTCATTCACTCTCAGAACCTCATGAGGTCAGACGGTGGTGGGGCAGGGAAATGGACATACAGGCAGGAAGTCAGGGTTCAGGTCCAAGTCTCTAGGCCAGCCCCTCACTAGAGGTCCAGACATCAGCAGAAAGCCATCTTCCTGGAGTCTCAGCAGCACCTGCATAGATTTAGATCTGCTGCAGCTTGATCAGGAGACACTTGATCATGCATGAAAACAACTGGGAAAGCTGCTTGAAGATGCAGACACCTGGACCCACTCCAGGAAGTTTTAGTTTGGTAGGGTACAGTGGAGCCTAGACATCTGCATTTTTAACACAGTTCCCAGGGACCAATTTTGGAGTATATTCTGGAATAATCGATGGAAAATGTCACCTTAAATCATCTCTCCGCTCCTTTCTAGCTCTTACAGTAGAGTATTCCAAGTGCTCTTGTCTGAGTAAATCTCGTGGTTGGCTTTTATGATTGACAACAACATTCTGTGTACAGGTGTGTATGCGTGTGTCTGTGCATGCCTGTATGCAGCACACAAAGGTAAATTGCACACCTTAATCTATGCCAAGTTAGAATCCATGTTTATAAACAAAACTGGCCAGGAGGAGTAACTAAATTGACAAAGCAATCTATTTAGAAGAAAGCTGTTGCAGTAATAGAGGCTAACTGAGCTTCCAGACTAAAACGGTGCATGTATAGAAGAATGAGAGACAAAGCATGGGGCCATGATGACATTTATAATTAAAGGGGGCACGTATGAGTAGCCAATAGTTTTTATCTGAGTGCTTAAGAAAATGGCAAGAACACTTACCTGGAAATGGAGCTGTGCTGAGAGGCAAAGGGGTGGTGACCCTCAGCCTGAGCGAATGCAGATAAGTGCCTGGCTGGTCAGAGTTCTAGAGCCGCTTGTGGTGGCCTCTGCTGCCTCCTGTTAGTCCAGGAACAACAGTCACTGACACTTGCCTGTAGCCCCCTGCTGAGATACCCAGAAGCCAGCTGTGTGGACCCCCAGGGCTCTGGAGGAAGAGCTGGCGGAGGGCACTTAAGTGTGAGGGCTGAGATGATGGCGGGGCTCCCTGTGGGTGTAGCTGGAGCTTCTGCACACTGGGTGTGGGTCTGGGGTCTGCACTCCATGCATGCACTTCCTGGGTGGAACTTCCGAAATGGGTGGGGATGGAGGGGTAGGCAGTCTCAGCACCAAAGTCTTTCTGTAGCTGTCCCATAGGACAGCCCTGCGGGACTTGTCTTCTGGGGTTTGTGCCAGGATTCCCAAGTTCACCTGTGTCCTCCTCCTCCATGGTTATTTCCTTTGCTGCAACATTTTGCTTTTTTTTTTCTCTTCTTTCCTTTGTGCAGACCTTGCACTATGAAATCCAAATATCCCATGAGGCCAGAAATTAGTACCTTGTCATCTGTAGAGGAGAGTCTCTATTCTAATCTCTCATGATCTTAAGGTTTATTTTTATTGTTCTTGATAGTGGTGGTACTATTATTACCTTTATGATGGCCCTCAACTTTTGTTATCATTGTTGGTCATTATTATTTTATTAGTAGCATTCATCATTATTTTATTAGTATTTATTAGTAATAGTAGTCATCCTTTTTCCTTATTATGGATGAGTTTGTGGTTGATTTATTCAACCTGAGGGCTTCCTATGGGACTTAAGACAAATCCACGGTTGCTGAACAGGTCAGCTGGCACCCTGTGCCTTCTAGGGCAGTAGCAGAACTTCTTGAGCCAGTGAGGGGACTGAGAATGTGTCCAGAGGTACAAGGGATCCTAGGGTGCCCTAAATGCCCCTAGGGTGCCATAAGTGCCCTTCAGTTTGGGGCTGTGTTGGCTTCCTGTTTCTGAGCTGATAGAGGAAATACTGAGAAGGTAGGGGGAGGTGGTGACACTTTCTAGAAAGCCAAGAGCAATATCACCCGCATCTTCAGGGTGAAGTTAGAAAAAAAATGTATACTTCTGAAGGGCCAATGATTTCTTCCTTGTGTCTTCTAAGACATATACCTTTTAAAAAAATATGGATAGCATCACATACTTTTTCACTTTTTATAAATATATTGTCAATTCACACTTTTCATTATCTTTCCTCCCTGGGCTATTTGAAAGATTATTTTTGTTTTGAAAGTAGGGGATTGTTAAACCCCTCTTTGCTCACTCTAAATATTTTGGGTCAAGTGTGGCTAATGAGCTGCGTACCTTCACCTGGGTGGATGGAGGACCACGATCTTCTCATAGCTGACGGCACGTATTCCAATGGAGCCCAGATCTGTGCCATCTCACTAAAACTGTCCTGTGTCCTGAAGCCCTGTCCTCTGGAGGCTCAGGCCCAAGAATATCAGCCCATCCCTAATAATTCCAATCTTACCTGGCTTCTGTGACAGACTCCTCTCTACGCCTGTGATGCTCAGAGGATTCCATAAGATAGAGCATTCTCAGGCCCATTCAGAGCCTTTGAAATGACAAAGTTGAAGATCAGATGATGTTTTCTTTTGTGAGAATCTAAGAATGTAATGAGGAGGATTTAGATCCTGAGACAAGGGAGTAAAAGGAATAGGCTGTGACCCAGGTCACAGAGAAAGACAGTCTCAGAAGTTTGGGGCGGTTTGGGCCCAGCCCCAGCGTGCCAGCTGTCTCCCTGACAGTTTCATCCCCTTGGGCCTTCAGCCAGCGGCTCCCTGCCCTTGAGGTGCAGGGCTCTGCAGAATGAGGAGATTCCCCCAACCGCTGCTCTGTAGGAAGGAAGGAGCACAGTTTGCTCTTCCAAGGAAGTCCTCTCCACGTGGCTCAGTGGCTGTTCTTGGACGTACTCAGGTCTTTTCCTGCTGGAGAAGAGAGGCAGCCGGGGAGGTGGGTGATCTCTGCCCAGCACCTCCAGTGCTTCTCAAACCCTGCTGCTCGTCTGATGACCTCAGCGCAGCGGCAAGCCCGGTGCCCAGGCCTCAGAACAGACAGTGAGCTCTACCTGAAAGGAGGATCCGGGCGTATGTACACATTGCAACTCACCAACTGAGTCCAGTGTGGCCAGAGTGAGAATAAACCAGTACAAATGCTTATCATATTCTCTACACAGGGGACTCACACTGTGCATTGTCCATGTGCATATGTGGGGATCTGGGAGCCTGATTCTGTGTTTTTAATAAGGTCCCCTGAAGCTCCTCTTTCCCTCAATTACAAAATCTATCTTGAGTAAAAATAACATTCAGATCCTCTTCAAGGCTTAGAGATAAAAACCACATAAAACATGTCTTATATGGTAGAACTTTATTAAAATTGAAAGAAAATATTTTATTCTATGGTAAATTTTATAAAATTTTGGGGAGACATTATATCAGTCCTACTAAAATTATCATTAAAAAGGAAGGTGGAAACTTATTCAAACTATTTTTTCATACCAACTATTTTCATACCAGTATTACATGATAACAAAATCCAATAATGCATTATAAGGAAACCACAAATTTCTTCATGAGCATAGATACAAAAATTTGTAATAAATAGCATATTACATCCAATAGCCTGTAATATGTAATAGCATATTAAATCCATATATAATGGATCTTGACCTAGAGGTGATTATGCAAATTTGATTTAGGACAGAAGGAAGGCCCTGCTGGAGCTGGGTACAGGGTGTGCCTGACCAGGATGTTGAATGTGATCAAATGATCTTTCTACATCTCTTGAGATGATTGTGTAGTTTTTCTTGTATATTCTATATAAGAATAAATATACAAAGAAATTTCTATAAGTATAGAAAGAAAAATTTAAAACAAAATTTATAGTAACATATAAAGAAACATAAACACATTCATGGATGTCTCCCTCCATGATTTATAGTGAAAGACTCCACAGAGTCCACTAGACTCATCTCAGGATGGGTGCACCTTCTGCAGAGCAGAGTCAGGCCCCTTAGGCAAGTTCCAAATGTTCAGATACAGATACTACGAACAAAGCTAGTGGAGGTGATGGCATTCCAGTTGAGCTATTTCAAATCCTGAAAGATGACGCTGTGAAAGTGCTGCACTCAATATGCCAGCAAATTTGGAAAACTCAGCAGTGGCCACAGGACTGGAAAAGGTCAGTTTTCATTCCAATTCCATAGAAAGGCAATGCTAAAGAATGCTCAAACTACTGCACAATTGCACTCATCTCACCTGCTAGTAAAGTAATGCTTCAAATTCTCCAAGGCAGGCTTCAGCAACACGTGAACCGTGAACTTCCTGATGTTCAAGCTGGTTTTAGAAAAGGCAGAGGAACCAGAGATCAAATTGCCAACATCCACTGGATCATGGAAAAAGCAAGAGAGTTCCAGAAAAACATCTATTTCTGCTTTGTTGACTATGCCAAAGCCTTTGACTGTGTGGATCCCAATAAACTGTGGAAAATTCTGAAAGAGATGGGAATACCAGACCACCTGAGCTGCCTCTTGAGAAATCTGTATGCAGGTCAGGAAGCAACAGTTAGAACTGGACATGGAACAACAGACTGGTTCCAAATAGGAAAAGGAGTACGTCAAGGCTGTATATTGTCACCCTGCTTATTTAACTTCTACGCAGAGTACATCATGAGAAATGCTGGACTGGAAGAACAAAGCTGGAATCAAGATTGCTGGGAGAAATATCAATAACCTCAGGTATGCAGATGACACCACACTTATGGCAGAAAGTGAGGAGGAGCTAAAAGCCTCTTGATGAAAGTGAAAGTGGAGAGTGAAAGAGTTGGCCTACAGCTCAACATTCAGAAAACAAATATCATGGCATCTGGTCCCATCACCTCATGGGAAATAGATGGAGAAACAGTGGAAACAGTGTCAGACTTTATTTTCTGGGCTCCAAAATCACTGCAGATGGTGACTGCAGCCATGAAATTAAAAGGCACTTACTCCTTGGAAGAAAAGTTATGACCAACCTAGATCAGTTCAGTTCAGTTCAGTCGCTCAGTTGTGTCTGACTCTTTGCGACCCCATGAATCCCAGCACGCCAGGCCTTCCTGTCCATCACCACCTCCCGGAGTTCACTCAGACTCACGTACATTGAGTCCGTGATGCCATCCAGACATCTCATCCTCTGTCGTCCCCTTCTCCTCCTGCCCCCAATCCCTCCCAGCATCAGAGTCTTTTCCAATGAGTCAACTCTTTGCATGAGGTGGCCAAAGTACTGGAGTTTCAGCTTCAGCATCATTCCTTCCAAAAGAAATCCCAGGGCTGATCTCCTTCAGAATGGACTGGTTGGATCTCCTTGCAGTCCAAGGGACTCTCAAGAGTCTTCTCCAACACCACAGTTCAAAAGCATCAATTCTTTGGTGCCCAGCCTTCCTCACAGTCCAACTCTCACATCCATACATGACCACAGGAAAAACCATAGCCTTGACTAGATGGACCTTAGTCGGCAAAGTAATGTCTCTGCTTTTGAATATGCTATCTAGGTTGGTCATAACTTTTCTTCCAAGGAGTAAGTGTCTTTTAATTTCATGGCTGCAGTCACCATCTGCAGTGATTTTGGAGCTCAAAAAAAATGAAGTCTGACACTGTTTCCACTGTTTCCCCATCTATTTCCCATGAAGTGATGGGACTGGATGCCATGATCTTCGTTTTCTGAATGTTGAGCTTTAAGCCAACTTTTTCACTCTCCTCTTTCACTTTCATCAAGAGGCTTTTGAGTTCCCCTTCACTTTCTGCCATAAGGGTGTTGTCATCTGCATATCTGAGGTTATTGATATTTCTCCCAGCAATCTTGATTCCAGCTTGTGTTTCTTCCAGTCCAGTGTTTCTCATGATGTACTTTGCATATAAGTTAAATAAGCAGGGTGACAATATATAGCCTTGACGTACTCCTTTTCCTATTTGGAACCAGTCTGTTGTTCCATGTCCAGTTCTAACTGTTGCTTCCTGACCTGCATACAGATTTCTCAAGAGGCAGGTTAGGTGGTCTGGCTTTTGTTCTGAGTGATATGCTGAGCACCAGCTTTAAAAAGCAAACCATCCTAAAATCCAGCTGTGCTCCTCCTCTCTGTAGGAGATGATCAGAGAGGTGGGGGAGGAATGCCCTCACTGAGGGAGATGCAGCTCTGATGGTGGCTGAGAACCAGTCAAGAAGGAATTTCCCTTTCCCAGCTGACCTGAGGCTGCTCCAAGGTCATATGACCTTGTCGAGAGTTTCTTATCCAAGTGACATCATCTATTCCCTGTGGTCTGACGACATCTGAAGACTTGTTAAGAGAAATTATTCACAATTTCACTCGTGTGTGGAACACAAGACAAAAAGAAAACAAGTAAACAGAATTTGAAAGAAGACAAGGCTGACATGATGGCAAATACAAAGGTACACAGACCTGAGTAAAGGGAATCAGAAGAGGAGCCGCAAAGAAAATGGGGCCGCAGATAGTCACAGAGGAAACCTGCAGTTTTGGGTGCTGGGAAGGTGCGTGGTTCACAGAAGCTGAAATGTATGGCGATGTACCTAACAGTTCCCTCAAATTATAATGGGATAATACCAAAACTTAAAACAATTAAAATAAAATTCATAAGAAATTAGAGAATCGATCCCCAGCTGCCTAAAGCCACATTACTACATGACTTTCCTCTTGTCCCGTTTCCCTGAGGGACTAGCCAAACACCAACTTTAAACCACACAACCTGAAATTCAGCTGTGATCCTCTAGTCTGTCAGCAGATGCTCAGAATCATGAGTGCTGGACACTCCAGCCGAGGAGATGCAGCTTCCAGGGTGGCTGAGGAGGGTCAGAGGGGAAATTTCCCTTTCCTGCTGACTTTATACCCCCCACTTCAGTACTCTTGCCTGGAAAATCCCATGGACGGAGGAGCCTGGTGGGCTGCAGTCCATGCGGTTGCTAAGAGTCGGACACGACTGAGCGACTTCACTTTCACTTTTCCCTTTCATGCACTGGAGAAGGAAATGGCAACCCACTGCAGTGTTCTTGCCTGGAGAATCTCAGGGATGGGGGATCCTGTTGGGCTGCCGTCTATGGGGTCGCACAGAGTCGGACACAACTGAAGCGACTTAGCAGCAGCAGCAGGTCATATGACCTTGATGAGGTTTTCTTCCCTTTTTCTTTTTTTTGGATGAGGTTTTCTTAACCAATCAATGTTATGTAGGCTATAGTCCAGAGGTCACAAAGAATCAGACACAACTGAGTGACTGAACAGCAGAAATCACCCTGTATCTCTCAGTGTCTCAAAGACCCATTTAGAAAACAGAAATACCTTGTGCATTCACTTGGATGTGGAACACTAAACACAAATTTCAAAAGCAAATAAGTCAACACAAAAAGGAAGGAAAGCAAATGACACAAAAGCAGACATTCTCACGGAGCAGAGCAGGGCGTGTCGGAGGATGGTGGCAAGGCGACGGCTGACGAGTGGAGCAGGTCCACAGTTGGTAACAAAAACACCTAAGTTGTTGGTGCTCACCAATTTTATGATCTACTGGAATTGAAATATATTTTTTGTACACATAAAGTTTAATCTAACAAATTCACTGGATCAGTTCAGTTCAGTCGCTCAGTCGTGTCCGACTCTTTGTGACCGCATGAATCACAGTACCACGCCAGGCCTCCCTATCTATCACCAACTCCCGAGTTCACTCAAGCTCATGTCCATCGAGTCGGGATTGCCATCCAGCCATCTCATCCTCTGTCATCCCCTTCTCCTCCTGGCCCCAATCCCTCCCAGCATCAGAGTCTTCTCCAATGAGTCAACTCTTCCCATGAGGTGGCCAATGTACTGGAGTTTCAGCTTTAGCATCATTCCTTCCAAAGAACACCCAGGACTGATATCCTTTAGAATGCCATAGGCATTTGAAAATCAAAAATATTTATTTAATTTGGTAATTTTAAAAAAACTGTACTCTCCCAACTGACATCAGAGAAGTCAATTTTCAGACAAAAATTCAGTTACCCAAATTATTGTTCTCTCCTGTTTTCTGAATCTTTCATCCTCAGTGTCTCATTTTTACCTAGTTAATAATAATGTGAAATATATTTTTCAACTAAAGATGAAGAAATAATTTTTAAAGCTTTCAGTGCCTACATACAATAGCACTGAGGTTTCATAACTCCTTATCCAGTGTCCCACATCAATGAGAATGATAAGATGCTAAATTCCTTAGAATTTGAATCTTCACATAATAATAGCATTCAGAAGGATGTATTTTATCAGCCTCTGTTCTCAAATTTACTGAGATTAAGTGAGCTAGATCATTGTATGTGTGTGTTCATTCACTAAGTTGAGTCTTGACTCTTTGCGATCCCATGGACTGCAGCATGCCAGGCTTCCCTGTCCTCCAGTTTGCTCAAGGTCATGTCCATTGAGTTGGTGATTCAATATAACCATTTCATCCTCTGATGCACCCTTCTCCTTTTGCCTTCAATCTTTCCCAGCATCACAGTCTAAATCTAGACCCTTATTTGGCACCATACCTAAAACTCAACCCAGAGTTGATTAAAGATTTGAAGATAACACCTAAGATTGTAAAACTCCTAGAAGAAAACAAAAGTAATACGCTCCTTGTCATAGTTCCCAATCAAGGGAAAAGGGGGTAAGGGGAAAAAAACAAAAAAAAAAAACAAAAAACCATGTGCATATTCAACAGAAATCTAATCAGCCTTTAAGAAAAAATTGAGATCTTGTTCTTTTCCAGAACATGGATAGACCTTGTTATGATGCTAATGAACTAAGTCAGAGGCTGAAGGCAAACACCAAAGGACTTCACTCCCAGGTAGAACCGTAAGAACAAACTAGAAAGCAGCAAAGCAGATGACAAAAAGAAACACACAGATATACAGAACAGAGTAGTGAATACCAGTGAGGAGGTTTCAGGGGTAAAGGCACGATGGTAAAGTGATCAAATGTGTAGTGACAGAGAGAGAAGAAAATCTGGGTGGTGAGCATGTGTAAGGTTTACAAAAGTTGACGTGTAAAGCACAAATGGAACACATCTAACCTTAAAACACAATGTTAACTCAATTTATAAACTTAAATTATAAAGACACTTTACCCTATTGCCAGGCAAAATCACTATGTGTCTTTACTATGGACGTCTTTTTCTGAGCAATATGCTAAACACCAAATTTAAAGCAAACTATCCTAAAATCCAGTTGTGCTCCTCCTCTCTGTAGATGATCAGAGAGGTGGAGGAGGAATGCCTCTACTGGAGGAGATGCAGCTTTGAAGGTGGCTGAGGACCGGTGAAGAAGGAATTTCCCTTTCCTAGCTGACCTGAGGCTGCTCCAAGGTCACATGACATTGTCGAGAGTTTCTTAGCCAAGTGACATCATCTATTACCTTTGGTCTAACCACATCCAAAGACATGTTATGAGAAAGAAATAATTCACAATTTCACTCATGTGTGGAACACACACACAAAAAAAAAAAAACAAAAAGAAAACAAGTAAAAAGAATTTTAAGGAAGAAAAAAGTTGACAGGACAACAAGTACAAAGACCTGAGTAGTGGAAATCAGAGGAGAAGCCTCAGCAAAATAGGGCAGCAAATAGTAACAGAGAAAAACTGCATTTTTGGTGCTGAGGAGGTGTGTGGTTCACAGAAGCTAAAATGTATGGCTGTGCACCTACAACTTCACGAATGTTATAATGGAATGATACCTGAGTTTAAAAAATTTAAAATTAAGTTGAAAGAAATTAAAGAATCAGTTCCACATCAGTGATGTGGTCTAAAGCCACATCACTATATAATTTTACTCGTCATATTTTCCTGAGGGACTAGCCAAACACCAAATTTAAACCACACAGCTGTGAATCTCTAGTCTGCTGTTAGCCTCTAGTCAGCAGATGATCGGAATCATGAGTGCTAGACACTCCAGCTGAGGAGATGCACCTTCCAGGGTGGCTGAGTAGAGTCAGCAGGGAAATTTCCCTTTCATGCTGACTTTATACTATCCTAAGGTCACATGACCTTGATGAGGTTTTCTTAACCAATCAAGGTTAGGTAAGCTATAGTCTAGGAGGTCAAAAAGAGTCACACATCTTAGTGACTGAACAACAGCAATCACCCTGTATCTATCAACATCTTGAAGACACATTTAGAAGAGAAATAGCTTACGAATTCACTTATATGTGGAACACTAAACATATATTTTAAAAGCAAATAAGTAAAAAAAAAAATGAGGAAAACAAATGATACAAAAACAAACACATATTCTCACAGAACAGAGCAGTCAACGTCAGAGGGTAGCAGCAAATGGACAGACGGCCAATGAGTAAAATAGGTCCACAGAATGGTAACAACAACAACGACAAAAAGCAAAATTTTGGTGCTAAGCAATTTTGTGATATGCTGGAGCTGAAATATATTGTTACACACATGAAACTTATCTAATATTGTGACCAGTGATAACCTAGAAAAGAATAAAATTTAAAGTATCTGTGGCCAATCGCTTAAACCACATCAATACATAATATCTGGTCTACTGTCCCATTTCTCTGATGGACAGGCTGAATGCCAAATTTATTTTTTATATAATAGTAAGTTTATTCAAGTCAACAGCAGTAAGCAGATGTATCAAATAATGTCAAAATGGACAAGTAAGTGAACTGCAAATTTACATATAACAACCTTAAATCCTCTACTCTGCTGCACCTGAGCTGGGCTGGTCCCTAACCCTAATCCTTGTTGGTCAGTAGATGCTCAGAATGGCAGATGCCGGACACTCTTGAGTCCATTTGAAAGTGGCTGAGGCTAGTCAAGGCTATGGTTTTTCCAGTAGTCATGTATGGATGTGAGAGTTGGACTGTGAAGAAGGCTGAGCGCTGAAGAATTGATGCTTTTGAACTGTGGTGTTGGAGAAGACTCTTGAGAGTCCCTTGGACTGCAAGGAGATCCAACCAGTCCATTCTGAAGGAGATCAGTCCTGGGATTTCTTTGGAGGGAATGATGCTAAAGCTGAAACTCCAGTACTTTGGCCACCTCATGGGAAGATTGACTCATTGGAAAAGACTCTGATGCTGGGAGGGATTGGGGGCAGGAAGAGAAGGGGAGGACAGAGGATGAGATGGCTGGATGGCATCACGGACTCGATGGACATGAATCTGAGTGAACTCCAGGAGTTGGTGATGGACAGGGAGGCCTGGCGTGCTGCTATTCATGGGGTTGCAAAGAGTCGGACACGACTGAGCGACTGAACTGAACTGAGAACCAGTGGGAAATCTCACTTTCCTGCTGCCTTTGAGTCTGCTCTGAAGTCGCATGACCTTAATTAGGTTTTTCTTAACCCAGTCAAGGTTATGTATCACCTTTTGACCCTGTCATGTCTTGTAGACACATCTAGAAGAGAAATACCTTGTGAATCGACATGTATGGACCACTAAAAACAAAGAAAAAGAACACATAAAGTAAAAAATATTAAAGACAGTCAATGGCACAAAAACAAATCCATATATTCACAGAACAGAGCAGTTGATAGCAGACAGTAGCAGCAGAGGGATGGCTGATGGCTCCTCTGTCCATGGGATTCTCCAGGCAAAGATACAGCAGTGGTTTTCCATGCCCTCCTCCAGGGGATATTCCCTACCCAGGGATCAAACCTAGGTCTTCTGCATTGCAGGCAAATTTTTTACCATCTGAGCCACCAGGGAAGCCCCAAAATAGGTGAACAGGATGGTAAAAGATAAACCTCTACTTTCTTGGTGTTGACCATTTTATGGCATATTAAAACTGAACTATAATCATACACAAGTAAAACATGTCATATTGTAACCCAATCATACCCAAGAAAAAATATTAGTTTAAAAAATTAAATTACCCATGCCTCAGTGCATAAAGCCACATCTATGCATATTTTGTCTATGTCCAGGTTCTCTGGGGAACACACTGAACACCAAAACAAATTTTTTTAAAAAACCAAACCTGAAATCCAGCTGGGTACCTCCCATTTGTCAGTAGATGCTCAGAATGGTAGGCACTGGACACCCTCCACTGGAGGAGATGCAGCCTCGGAGGTGGCTGAGGGTCAGTGGGGAGAATTCCCTTAGCTGCCTTTGTTACTGCTCTGTGGTCCTGTGACCTTGTTAAGATTTCTCCTGGCCAATTAAGGTCATGTATCAGCTTGTTCCATCTGTGCCGGAAAACAAATTAAAAGAATCTTCATAGGAACAAGGATAGGAACACACCTGATCCCAGTGGATATCCGGGAAGACTCCCTGGAAATTTCAGTTCAATGTAGGTGTGTATCAAAGGATAACTTTCCAAGTCCTGCAGACAAGTGGGGACATCTGCTTTGTGATAGTATTTCTTTCTTTCTTTGGAAAAAAACATTGTACTAGTTATTTTCAAAACTGACTTGTGTTAAGGCTGATAGTTTGGAGCATTTTATATTCCTGCAGCTTTATTCCATGAGCTTATGTGGTGGTAACAAGGCTGGGTTCCTGTTTAGTGAGAATGCTGGGTGCATGATTCAGTAATCAGCTAAGTAAGACAGACAGTATGATCATGGAAGGAACTTTTCACCCACTTGGCTCAGTTCAGAGGTTTGGGGGCAAAGTAACAAAGAGAATTCTGAGGTCTGGGAAGGCAGAGATGTCTGTTTCTTGAGCCCCAGGTGGTTTCTCTCTGCAGACGTAGGTTAAGGGGCTCAAATAATGTAAGACGAGATGTCTCTGAGACTCCCCCAGGACCTTGCGTGAGGAGGGTCACAACATTCTGAGAAACCTGACCAGTGGAGCTGAAGATCAGAGCTGTGTCACCGCCAGGGTTTGAATGGGGTCATGGGGATAGGGGGACATTGGAATGAGTGGAGTTGAGTTGTGTACAAAGAGCTGTGGAGAAAGAGGGAACTCAGAGAATGGGGCTGTCTCTGCCCACTTTCCCAGAGTGTAAACCTGTGTCCCTTGTTTATAGGGGCTCAAAGAAATTAAACAGCAACTCTGAGCTTCTTTAGCCGTGGACTTTATTATTTGAATATTTGCAATTATTATTCTATACACAAACATTAATTTCTTACAAAACTCTGTATTCCATATTGCTAGGTCACTTCACTCTTCATTGTATGCCACATTTCCATCAAGAACTATTTCCCCATATCACAATCTGCCTGATTGTGTGTTGTTGTTGTTCAGTTGCTAAGTTGTGTACAACTCTGCGATGCCATAGACTAGCCCACCAGGCTCATCTGTCCATGAGATTTTCCAGGCAAGAATACTGGAGTGGGTTGCCACTTCCTTCTCCAGGGTTTCTTCCTGGAAGCAGGATCAAACCTGTGTCTCCTGAATTCACAGGCATATTCTTTACCACTGAGCTACTTGGGAAGCCTGATTGTGTGTTACAGTTTTCTTTCAGGGGTTCCCCGTCCCATATATGATCACTTTTCTTATGATGTGAAATCTAGCTGTAGCTCCACTGTGGTTTTTAGGATTGCTACATCCTCAGTGTGAGAATTTGACATTAACTGAAAAACAAGCGATCACTGAAGACTTCTCTTCCTTCTTCCTTCATGACACTGAGGATGTGTTATATGGTCTGAGCACAGGTGAACCAGTGGGTTTGCTCTATGGAGAAAGAATTTCTCATAACTTTCCATGAAATCAATTCTTGAGGATAAATTATTTAGAAGTATGCTTTGATGTTGCTCAACATACTTTGGTATTTCTCAAGTCTTAATCTTTGTTCTTATTTTAGTGTTTACTTTATTTTCACTGAGTTTCTTGTGCACATCAAGCCTGGGGCTCATCTGAGTATTTGTTAAGAGTGATTACAGTCCCAGTGATTCTCCACATTGAGTGTGTGTGTGTGCATATTAGTTGTTCAGTCACGTCCAACTCTTTGTGACCCCATGGACCCCACCAGGCTCCTCTGTCCATGGAATTCTCCAACCAAGAATCCTGGAATGGACTGCTCTTTCTCCAGGCCACATGGAGCAGCCTCATACTGAACAATTAATTGTGAAAGAAGAACTCGGGGTTGCTTATCCTCTCCTCACATACTCTAGGGTCTATAAAGTTGGAAGGTGCTGCTGAAAACACTCATATTGTGTTTACAGAGTGAGTTCTGCTAAGTTACCTGAGGTCAAGCAATTGACTAAAGGCATAGACAGTGCGCATATGGGTCCACTTCCACAGGTGATGCCTGTCTGGACTGTGGATGGAATATGATGCCTGTAGGAGCCTCCATGTTGATTAAGTCACCTCAGGTTAGAACATCTATGGAGGGCCCTTCTGCTTTTATCTCCTGTGCTGGGTTCCCTCCTGTTGTCTAAGGGAAATAGCAGGAGCAAAGTGTTCTCCACAGAGCTGACACTCACAGGGCTGCTCTCTGCTCTGGGTTCTCTCATGTTCCCTCAGTTTACTACATTTACTGAAGGCCTTCTTACACACAAGGCAAACGTGCTTTCACTCCTGTGTGGATTTTCTTGTGCATACAAAGCCCAGAACTATAACGGAAGAACTTCCCACACTCAAGACATAGATATGGTTTCTCTCCAGTGTGAATTTTATTGTGTGAATTAAGGTCCCTTCTTTGAGGAAACGCTTTTCCACACTGATGACACTCATAGGGCTTCTCTCCTGTGTGAGTTCTCTCATGTTCTTTCAAGGAGGAATTTCGACTGAAGACTTTCCCACACAGTTGACATTTGAATGGTTTCTCTCCAGTGTGAATCATACTGTGTCTCTTGAGGCTGGCACATCTACTAAAGACTTTCCCACACTGATGACATTCATAAGTCTTCTTTTCTGTGTGACTTTTCTCATGTTGTTTCAAGGAGGAATTTTGACTGAAAGCCTTCCCACACAGTTGACATTTGAATGGTTTCTCTCTAGTGTGACTCACCTTGTGTCGTATGAGCCTAGAGCAAAAACTAAAGACTTTTCCACACTGATGACATTCATAGCCATTCTCTCCTCTGTGAGCTTTCTCATGTTCTTTCAAGGAGAATCTTCCATTGATGATTCTTCCACAGAGTCGACATTCAAATGGTTTATTTCCAGTGTGAATCCTCTTGTGTTTGCTGAGGCTAGTACAACTACTAAAGGCCTTTCCACACAGAGGACATTTATAGGGCTTCTCTCCTGTATGAGTTCTCTCATGGTCTTTCAAGTAGTAACTTTGATTGAAGACTTTCCCACAGAGTTGACATTTGAATGGTTTCTCTCCAGTGTGAATCTTCTTGTGTCTGCTGAGGCTAGAGTAATTACTAAAGGCTTTCCTACATAGAGGACATTCATAGGGCTTCTCGCCTGTATGAGTGCTCTCATGCTCTTTCAAGGAGAATCTTTGATTGAAGACTTTGCCACAGTGTTGACATTTGAATGGTTTCTCTCCAGTGTAAATCACCTTGTGTCTTCTGAGTCTAAAGAAATTCCGAAGGACTTTTCCACACGGAGCACATTGACATGATTTACCTCTAGTGTGAATGTGACCCTGTCCATTAAGGAATGACCCTTGACTAAGTGATTTTTCACACTGTTTGCTGACATTATGTTTCCTTCTTAAGGGAACTGTTGAATATTGAGGTGAAGATTGAGGAGTAAATTCATCACTCAGATCAGTACATCCAGCAGAATTTCCTTGCAAGTGAGAAACCTGCTTTGGAGAAGGAGATATGAAACTGTTACTGGTTTGCCCAAGACCAGGCAGACATTCATTTGTCTGCATGTTCACCGTAGAGCATCAGCTGGTAAGTTTCCCATTAAAATGTCTCCAGTGTTAGAAGTAAACATGTGTTGTGTTATTCCCCTGCAGGCACAATATAGTTTTATAAAACTTTTATAGTTTCCTACCTCAGATATCAGATTAATTTTGAAGATGAGCAATGTTTGTATAACTGACTTTTTCCCCTTAATTCACTGGTTGTGGTTTTGAGCTCATATTGATTCTTAACTGATTTCAGTGTACCCAAAATTTTTTCCAAAAAGAGCTCAATCTCAAATTACACATAGGCAATAGTTCTCAATTACCAACTTATCTCACTGCCAGGTCTTTAATTTGGATGACTGGGGTTCCCACCCATGAAACTTACCATTGCCATGGTAGGGGATATGTGCTTCCTGTAAACACTTGGCATGAGTATCATTTCTTGTTGTCCAAGTGGTCTTTCACTGCCTAAAGAAATAGGAAAAAATATAGATTTTAGAATGGCATTAGGAAAATAGAAATATAGATAACTACCAAGTCCTCTATGTGAGTATGTTCCAAAAATTGGCACTCAAATGGAGAAACTGTGTACATAACAAAGAAATACTGAAGGTAGTAGAATACTTTAAAAGTCATTGTCTGTTAGACAAAACCAGGATTAAAATATAAAAATGTAGTGTGGGGAAGAGACAGTGTGTCAGAAAATGATGGAAAAAACATTAAATGAGAGGATCAGGACAGGAATCACTATGTGTAAGTTTAAGTGCAGCAAGTCCACAAGTATTTAAAGAAAAGAAAGTGGCAGGAAGACACATGATTTGGGATCATAGGTGCACAAAATGGTAAAAATGTGAGGAATATGCCCCAACGTTCTCCTTTCATTTAGGATAGATCCCTCATGTCTCAAAACCTTCAGTTTTGCTTCCAAGGACTTAGTCACTCAATGACCAGAACCTCTTTGCAGTGAAGCCCAGGCCCCTGATGCTCACCTGGTCTTTGACTTTGGAAGCTTCCTGCTGCTTTACTCCACAACTCTTTTCCCTGTTCCAGCTGGGAAATCACATCTGATTTGCTGATCTGATTGCCTGTTTGATTTTTTTAAAAAAAGTGTGATTTTGAGTCTGGCCTAATTATCCTTTGGTATGCTTAAGTCCAAGGTAAGGTACTGAGGAAAATAAAGAGATAATTGAAGGTCAGTGCAGGCAACAACATCTTCACTGGACAAAACAGTGAAGATCCTTCAGCAGACCAGGAGGAAACCCAGAGCAGCGGCAAGAACAGTGAGGCTGTCTACGGGCTGATGCCCATGCACCAGTTCAGAGAGAGGACACAGAATCCTCAGTCTTTTCCAAATGGGAAAGATCAAAAGACTCTACAGTGGGCTGAATATTTCTATCAAACAGGATCCAGTAATGATCCACCTTACAGGAAGAATCAAAATTATGTCATATACAGGACTCTGCTCTCAAGCCTTCAAGAAGTGATTGGAATAGAATAATTATTTTTAAAATATCGAATCCTTTTACTTATGCATTAAAATATCCATTGAATCCCCAGTTCTGTTTTGAGTCTAGAGACTGAGTAGCAACAAAGATGAAACCTGGCCAACAAAACCTTTCAGTGTGCTGATGAAAACTGTCACATAAAGAAACATCTTCCTTTTAAGTGTCCATGAAGAATATCAGAGAATCAGGAAACAGTTGCAGTGGAATACAAGGAAGCTGTTTTATATGCTTGTTCAGCGAATGAATGAATGCAATGGACACAGATGCATATACATCTGTGCTGACAGACTCACCTACAAAGACCAGGTGGGTGATAGTTTCCATCATCACATTTCTGAACAGGTTTTTCTGGGACTTGTCTAGCAGGCTCCATTCTTCCCGGGTGAAGTCAACAGCTACATCTTCAAACGTCACCAATTCCTAAAACATCAGGGATATTCTGATTTAGACAGAGCAGCCTCTACTGTTGTCCAGAGTGGAAAGGTTCAGCTGAGGAAGGATGGGGACTGGGTGGATGATGATCATGCTCCATGTGGGGTTCCCCTGGTTCCCTGCAGCACTGAGCTGTTGTCTGCCTTTCAGATACATTCATGGACACCTATACACTCAAGAATCCTTATTTTACAGAAATATCACATGAAGTGTGTTTTAGTATAATTTGGAAGTTTTTCGATAACCTGGTAATTAGGACTTCTAGACAGGTGATTATGAAATAGTCACTTGAAAATGTATAATTAAATTTCTCTTTTTTATTAATTGGACACATTTCCAACAAGACAAACAGTAACCATGATGAGCTACCTTTAAACCATGACTATTGATTTAAATTATGTCCCTAGGTGCTTCCCTGGTGGCTCAGAAGGTAAATTATGTCTCTAGGGGAAATTTTGATTCTCCAAATAGAAACTGCTTTCATAACTTCTTATGAGTGTTGAATCGCCCAATATATTGAGGTATGAACTGTTTCTGGCCTAGCAAACCTATGTTAAATACAAAACATTATTCTACTAATCATGCAAATGTCAGAGAATCATGATGAGCTGTCTATAGTGTTCTCAGAACTGAACAGGGTTCATATAGAACTCGGTACCAGGAGATGTTGTCTCTCTCAGCACTGTGGGACTCAGGTGTTCAGAACACACTCTGAGGTAAGACAGTTCAGCAAAATGAGTTATGGACTCTCGTGCTGGAGTGAAGGACAGACTGAGACTGGCTATTCCTGTGGTGGGAGGACTCCCACTCTCTGCATTCTCAGGGACCTTGACCTTAGTTATCCCTATTTCTCTTGTAATCTAACACTGTCTCTATGGTGAAGGATGAAAGGAGCCTAGTTATTGGCTTTGTTTTCTCCAGTTTTTAAAAAATCTATACAAGAGCCTAGTTTTACTCTATCTACTCTGCTGCTGCTGCTAAGTCGCTTCAGTCGTGTCCGACTCTGTGCAACCTCATAGACAGCAGCCCAGCAGGCTCCACCGTCCCTGGGATTCTTCAGGCAAGAACACTGGAATGGGGTCTCTTTTCTTTGCAGACAATACTCCTCCCTACACATTCCTTCCAGACTTCCCTGGTGGCTCAGTGGTAAAGAGCCTGTCTAACAGTGCAGAAGACTCAGGTATGAACCCTGTGTCAGGAAGATCCCTGGAAAAGGAAATAACAATCCATTCCAGTATCCTTGCCTGGGAAATCCCATGGACAAGGAGCCTGGTGGGCTACAGTCCACAGGGTTGCAAAGAGTCGGATAAAACTGAGCAATTAAACAGTAACAATAGCACATTCGTTCCAGTTCTCAAATATAAGTACAAGTCAGACATCTTGGAATGTGAAGTTAAGTGGGCCTTAGGAAGCATCACTACGAACAAAGCTAGCGGAGGTGATGGAATTCCAGTTGAGCTATTTCAAATCCTAAAAGATGAGGCTGTGAAAGTGCTGCACTCAATATGTCATCAAATTTGGAAAACTCAGCAATGGTCACAGGACTGGAAAAGGTCAGTTTTCATTCCAATCCCAAAGAAAAGCAATGCCAAAGAATTCTCAAACTACTGCACAATTGCACTCATCTCACATACTAGCAAAGTAATGCTTAAAATTCTCCAAGCCAGGCTTCAACAGTATGTGAACTGTAAACTTCCACAGGTTCAAGCTGGATTTAGAAAAGGCACTGTAGACAGATGCTTTACCCTCTGAGCCACCAGGGAAGTCCTTAGAAAAGGCAGAGGAACCAAATATCAAATTGCCAACATCCGCTGGATCATTGAAAAAGCAAGAGAGTTCCAGAAATACATCTACTTCTGCTTTATTGACTATGCTAAAGTCCTTAACTCTGTGGATCACAATAAACTGTGGAAAATTCTGAAAGAGATGGGAATACCAGACCACCTGACCTGCCTCTTGAGAAACCTGTACGCAGGTCAGGAAGTTAACAGTTAGAACTGGACATGGAACCAAAAAAAACACCTGGTTCCAAATAGGAAAAGGAGTACGTCAAGGCTGTATATTGTCACCCTGCTTATTTAACTCATATGCAGAGTACATCATGAGAAATGCTGGGCTGGAGGAAGCACAAGCTGGAATCAAGAGAGCTGGGAGAAATATCAATAACCTCAGATATGCAGATGACACCACCCTTATGGCAGAACGTGAAGAAGAACTAAAGAGCCTCTTGATGAAAGTGAAAGAGGAGAGTGAAAAAATTGGCTTAAAGCTCAACATTCAGAAAATGAAGATCATGGCATCTGGTCCCATCACTTCATGGGAAATAGATGGGGAAACAGTGGCAGACTATTTTTTAGGCTCCAAAATCACTGCAGATGGTGACTGCAGCCATGAAATTAAAAGGCACTTACTCCTTGGAAGAAAAGTTATGACCAACCTAGATAGCATATTAAAAAGCAGAGACATCACTTTGCCAACAAAGGTCCATCTAGTCAAGGCTATGGTTTTTCCAGTGGTCATCTATGGATGTGAGAGTTGGACTATAAAGGAAGCTGATCACTGAAGAATTGATGCTTTTGAACTGTGATGTTGGAGAAGACTCTTGAGAGTCCCGTAGACTGCAAGAAATCCAACCAGTCCATCCTAAAGGAAATCAGTCCTGAATATTCATTGGAAGGACTGATGCTGAAGCTGAAACTCCAATATTTGGGGCACGTGATGCAAAGAACTGACTCATTTGAAAAGACCCTGATGTTGGGCAAAATTGAAGTCAGCAGGAGAAGGGGATGACAGAGGATGAGATGGTTGGACGGCATCACCGACTCAATGGACATGTTTGAGTAAACTCCAGTAGTTGGTGATAGACAGGGAGGCCTGGTGTGCTGCAGTCCATGGGGTCCCAGAGTCGGACACAACTGAACTGAACTGAAAATGCGTGATTTGGGGAAAGAATGCTAATGATAGTTTGTTGACTTTTTCATTAACTTTCAATAGTGCATATGTACTGAGTAGTGAGAGGTTAAAAACTGAAAAAAAGTAAAATGATTCTCTTTTAGTTCCAAACCTGATTTCTGTTCCTGTCAACACTGAACAGCTTCACATCAGGTGGTATAACACTAGATTAGCTACACTCAGGGCCGTGACCTCTGACTCTCCAGGGCTTGTGATGTCTTCTCCTCACTGATCTCTACTACTTGCCATTACTGCTCCTAAGCCCCTCACATCCAAAAATAGCCAAAAAATTAATCTTTCACCAATCAGGACAAGGGTTGAATAAGTAAAAAGAAATTTTATTATCTCTTCTGTAAACATACAAGATTAGTGCAAGCTCTCATAAATTTGTTTACTGTAAAGAATGAGATTAGTTTCTTATTATTGATAGACCTGACCCATGATAACTATCCCAGAGTCCTGGACAAAGGTAATTTGACCTCAAATATCTGAACCCTGTCTGCTTGTGCTTGGAACATAGAAGCCAGTTTGCAACCTTGTCATCTAATGGCACTTGGGGCGTAATTTCAGGAGGAGGCATCTCTACTTACCAGGGGCTCCATCTTCAACAGCTCAGTCACCAGGACCCTTTCTCACGATTTCACTCACAGCCAATCCAAGCACTAGGCAGGTCAATCTGAGGATGGGGAAGAAGCCTTGAGACTCCAGACTTCCAGACCCACCAGAATTCAAGCCCCAACCTTCACCTGGACATGACCCCCAGCCCCTCAAACCGAAATAAGTGATGCACCCTAAGAATCTTCTCTGCAGGATCACATGTAAGATGGCTATAGCCATTGTGAAATGAAAATATCTCCTGCCACATTAATAAACAAGAAATGTCACAGCCATCAGTAATTTCTGCCCTCCATATGTGAATAAGAACTCCCTAAATTGCAATCAAGCATATGTTGCCACCCCTTCACGTTCCTCCCTCCACCCACCCACCCCCACGCCATGGTGATTGCTGAGAAGCTGGGGAAATACAGGCAGCAAGATGAACAAGGAAACAGGATTAGTCCCAGGGAGCTGAAGTGCACATGAAGGCAATGAGCCCAGAGGCTTGCATCTTCCTATACACAGAGTGCTAACTTTCTAATTTGATACCTGATCTTTGATGTTCAGAGTGCCTGCTCCCTTTGTTAAAAACTTTATAGAGCCTGACTTCCCCTCTGGCTTCCTTGGAGCAATCTCTCAGAACTAACTGAGGCACTGCCTCCTAGGCTGCAGTCCTCATTTTGCCCCAAATAAAACTTAACTTGCAACTCTCAAGTTGTGCATATTTTTAAGTCGACGATGCCATAGGCTGCTGAACATAGAAAACTCAAGGTTTATCTTGTCTTATTTGTAAGATGTCTGTAGTTTGACCTTCTTTATTAGCATCCACAGTGCGGACTACAAAATACAGTCATAACCTGAACGTAGAGAGTTATTGCTTTTGTTTAGGACTCTGAGCCCAGGAGACAGCGTCTCAGTAGTTCTGAGAAAACTGCTCCAAGGATGCAGGAGGGGAATTAGATATACACAGATTTTGTAACAAAGGGAGCAGGCAGGCCGAAGGGACTGAAGAATTCCCAGTGCTGGGATGCTCATCCCAGATCAGGTGAAGGTCCTTGTTGATATGTCAATCCAAGTGTTAATTTCCAGATTAGGCCTATTGATAAATAATAAAAGATTCTCTGGATCCTTATCTTCTAATCTAATAGGATCCAGAGATATTTCCCTTGTTGCCTATTACGATACCTCAGTTCAGTCACTCAGTCGTGTCCGACTCTTTGCGACCCCATGAATCCCAGTACGCCAGGCCTCCCTGTCCATCACCGACTCCCGGAGTTCACTCAGACTCACATCCATCAAGTCCGTGATGCCATCCAGCCATCTCATCCTCTGTCGTCCCCTTCTCCTCCTGCCCCCAATCCCTCCCAGCATCAGAGTCTTTTCCAATGAGTCAAGTCTTCCCATGAGGTGGCCAAAGTACTGGAGTTTCAGCTTCAGCATCATTCCTTCCAAAGAAATCCCAGGGCTGATCTCCTTCAGAATGGACTGGTTGGATCTCCTTGCAGTCCAAGGGACTCTCAAGAGTCTTCTCCAACACCACAGTTCAAAAGCATCAATTCTTCAGCGCTCAGCCTTCTTCACAGTCCAACTCTCACATCCATACATGATCACAGGAAAAACCACAGCCTTGACTAGACGGACCTTAGTCAGCAAAGTAATGTCTCTGCTTTTGAATGTGATATCTAGGTTGGTCATAACTTTTCTTCCAAGGAGTAAGCGTCTTTTAATTTCATGGCTGCAGTCACCATCTGCAGTGATTTTGGAGCCAAAAAAAAAATGAAGTCTGACACTGTTTCCACTGTTTCCCCATCTATTTCCCATGAAGTGATGGGACCGGATGCCATGATCTTCGTTTTCTGAATGTTGAGCTTTAAGCCAACTTTTTCACTCTCCTCCTTCACTTTCATCAAGAGGCTTCTTAGTTCCTCTTCACTTTCTGCCATAAGGGTGGTGTCATCTGCATACCTGAGGTTATTGATATTTTTCCTGGCAATCTTGATTCCAGCTTGTGTTTCTTCCAGTCCAGCGTTTTTCATGATGTACTCTGCATATAAGTTAAATAAGCAGGGTGACAATATACAGCCTTGACGTACTCCTTTTCCTATTTGGAACCAGGTGGTTATTTTTGTTCCATGTCCAGTTCTAATTGTTGCTTCCTGACCTGCATACAGATTTCTCAAGAGGCAGGTCAGGCGATCTGGTATTCCCATCTCTCTCAGAATTTTCCACAGTTTATTATGATCCACACAGTCAAAGGCTTTGGCACAGTCAATAAAGCAGAAGTAGATGTATTTCTGGAACTCTCTTGCTTTTTCCATGATCCAGCGGATGTTGGCAATTTGATCTCTGGTTCCTCTGCCTTTTCTAAAACCACCTTGAACATCAGGGAGTTCACGGTTCACGTGTTGCTGAAGTCTGGCTCGCAGAATTTTGAGCATTACTTTACTAGCATATGAGATGAGTGCAATTGTGCGGTAGTTTGAGCATTCTTTGGCATTGCCTTTCTTTGGGATTGGAATGAAAACTGACCTTTTCCAGTCCTGTGGCTACTGCTGAGTTTTCCAAATGTGCTGGCATATTGAGTGCAGCACTTTCACAGCATCATCTTTTAGGATTTGAAATAGCTCAAGTGGAATTCCATCACCTCCACTAGCTTTGTTCATCGTGATGCTTTCTAAGGCCCACTTGACTTCACATTCCAGGATGTCTGGCTCTAGATTAGTGATCACACCATCATGATTATCTGGGTCATGAAGACCTTTTTTGTACAGTTCTTCTGTGTATTCTTGCCACCTCTTCTTAATATCTTCTGCTTCTGTTAGGTCCATACCATTTCTGTTCTTTATCGAGCCCATCTTTGCATGAAATGTTCCCTTGGTATCTCTAATTTTCTTGAAGAGATCTCTAGTCTTTCCCATTCTGTTGTTTTCCTCTATTTCTTTGCATTGATCGCTGAAGAAGGCTTTCTTATCTCTTCTTGCTATTCTTTGGAACTCTGCATTCAGATGCTTATATCTTTCCTTTTGTCCTTTGCTTTTTGCCTTTCTTCCTTTTCACAGCTATTTGTAAGGCCTCCCCAGACAGCCATTTTGCTTTTTTGCATTTCTTTTCCATGGGGATGGTCTTGATCCCTGTCTCCTGTACAATGTCATGAACCTCATTCCATAGTTCATCAGGCACTCTATCTATTAGTACTAGGCCCTTAAATCTATTTCTCACTTCCACTGTATAATCATAAGGGATTTGATTTAGGTCATACCTGAATGGTCTAGCGGTTTTCCTACTTTCTTCAATTTGAGTCTGAATTTGGTAATAAGGAATTCATGATCTGAGCCACAGTCAGCTCCTGGTCTTGTTTTTGTTGACTGTATAGAGCTTCTCCATCTTTTGCTGCAAAGAATATAATCAATCTGATTTCGGTGTTGACCATCTGGTGATGTCCATGTGTAGAGTCTTCTCTTGTGTTGTTGGAAGTGGGTGTTTGCTATGACCGGTGCATTTTCTTGGCAAAATTCTATTAGTCTTTGCCCTGCTTCATTCTGCATTCCAAGGCCAAATTTGCCTGTTACTCCAGGTGTTTCTTGACTTCCTACTTTTGCATTCCAGTCCCCTATAATGAAAAGGACATCCTTTTTGGGTGTTAATTCTACAAGGTCTTGTAGGTCTTTATAAAGTCGTTCAACTTCAGTTTCTTCAGCATTACTGGTTGGGGTATAGACTTGGATAAGTGTGATATTGAATGGTTTGCTTTGGAGACGAACAGAGATCATTCTGTCGTTTTGAGATTGCATCCAAGTACTGCATTTCGGACTCTTTTGTTGACCGTGATGGCTACTCCATTTCTTCTGAGGGATTCCTGCCCATAGTAGTAGATATAATGGTCATCTGAGTTAAATTCACCCATTCCAGTCCATTTTAGTTCGCTGTTTCCTAGAATGTCGACGTTCACTCTTGCCATCTCTTGTTTGACCACTTCCAATTTGCCTTGCTTCATGGACCTGACATTCCAGGTTCCTATGCAATATTGCTCTTTACAGCATCGGCCCTTGCTTCTATCACCAGTCACATCCATCACACTATCACTATTAACTATTTTTCTAACTATTTTTCTAAATGTGATCTATTTCTTCAAGATGTTTAGCTATCATTAATTTGGCAGGAGGCCTGGTTATACATCATGTAATACAAAAGGCAACAATCATAAAACAAACAGGTTATAAGTAATACTGTTAATAATGTAATGAAAGTTACAAATAGAGATTTAAGCCATGAGCTTTCAGAATCAAACCATCTTCCTAAAACATCACCCATTAGAGGATTCATGTGGTATATAAACCAAACACTCAGTTTGAATTATAGCACAGGTGCCCCCTTGAGACGCTGTAAGGATATTAAAGGCCATATGATTTTGTAAGACAGCTTTTCTTATCATAGAAACCTCAGAATTTAGTAAGCTAATAGACTGGTTGCATTAATTATTTAATGCCTTGAATGAATCTTGTTAAGGCTTCAATGTGAGAAATAACAATTTCCAATCCTACTGAAGGTGCCAAAATAGCTGCCAAGTGATCATATCCATGAAATATAGATCTCTTGGCCCATTGGGCTCATACTGATGGTAAATTTGGAGTCACATCTAAGTTTGTACATAAGTGGCCTTGAGCCCAAGGGAATCTTAAAACAGATGTTTCTAGCCAGCCTGTTGGAAGCTAGGGACATAGATTGGACCCACAAAGCCATGGAATCCCATTAGGTGCCAGCCAGCATATTTCTGGTCTTCTGACCTAATCTGTTCCGTATCAATCATTGTCTTTAAGGGGAATGGTACACTGGCAGTTTTCATGACACCCAGCCTAATTTTCTACTATTAGGTTGATTATCTTTGATATGATTACATTGTTCCCAGCATAGGGGGACCTTTAGGCTTAGATGACCATAGTCTGGTGTTAGCTAGATAAATCCATCCCATAACTGAGGAAATGTCCCTCCTAATAGTCTAGAGTTTACCTAGCCCTTAAGAGAAAATTCATGTTTATGGCTATGGTTAGAATAAGTATGTTTGACTGGTCAAGTGAGTGGGTCCCATCTAGTGATATTAGCTGTAGCCTAAACAGAATTATAGTTCTTTTATTCTAAAATAAACTTTCTAAGAGTCATAAACCAATCAGAGCCTTGGAGGGAAGAAAGCCACCAAGGTAAACCAGAGGTACTCAATCCTGGTAATTAACCACAATTCAACTATTTGATTGATTTCTAAAATTTGCATAAGATTGTGCCCATGATAGAAAAACATTTGATTCATGTGTAAGAGTCCAAGAAACTAAGAATAAAACTTACAAACAATCATATGGGTCAGGCCAACATCTTGGATCAGCTGTCTACTTCTGATGGTGTCTTCTTGTCCTGGGCTTTGCTGTTTCCTTATTATCAGAGTATCACTTTAAGGTGAGTTTGAAGCCAGCAGTTCTCTCTATAGACGAGTCTGGTGCAAGAGCCCTTTTAAGGTGGAAAATATGAATCCAAGAGTCAGTTCCCTTCCATTTCACTGCACATGACCTAGTCAAAAGAACCTGATAAGAGCCCTTCCATCTAGTTTGGAAGGAGTCCTTTAAATGACGTCTCTTTTTCCCATGCATAATCTCCTGATTGGGCTTCCCAGTTGGTGCTAGTGGTAAAGAACCAGACTGCCAATGCAGGAAACATAAGAGATGTGGGTTTGATCCCTGGGTTGGGAAGATCCCTTGGAGGAGGGAATGGCAACCCACTCCAGTATTCTTGCCTAGAGAATCCCATGGAGACAGGAGCCAGCAGGCTACAATCCATGGGGTTGCAAAGAGTCGGACATAACTGAAACAACTTAATCTCCTGGTTAATCTCTCATGGGACATCTGATCTTCCTTTGAGGATAGATTACTGTAGTAAGCTTCAGAAACAAGTTTAGAATGACTTGTCAATACTTTGATTAAACCCTTACAATAATATATCTCCCTAAGTAATATAGGGTCATAGTCTTTCCTTCAGTCTCATCTGTCTCCCTGTAACAGTCTCAAAGGGAGACAAATGATGTCTGGGGTTGAGGAGAACCGACGGAAGAGCTTTAGGCCGAGAAGGAATAAACATCCATCATCCTAGCCATCTGAGTTTTAGTTTAACTGTTCCATTTGTCCTTTCCACTAACCCAGAAGACTGGGGGTGACAGGTACAACGGAAATGTTGCACAATCGGCCAACTTTTACACATTTCCTTAACAATTTGTCCAGTAAAATGGGTCCCTCTGTCACTGTGTAGTTCAGAGGGGATTCCCCAGATGGGAATCACTCTTTCTAAAAGCAGCTTCCCTATTGATTGTGCCTTGGTCCTTCTGCATGGTTGAAGATTTGATTACAACATAGTTAGGAAACTTGGATATTTCTGCAACATATAACATTTCAGTATAATCACCAAAATTATGAATAATAACACTGCATCAGGACATGTCAGATGTTAGAGATATTTGGAATATCTATATTAATAATATTTACCTATACATCACAATCTCAAGTTTACTTTCAATCACTTGACAGTGTTTTTGAATTAAAAATACCAAATAAAATACTAAGCTTAATATTTATCTCTGAGGTTCCTCAGAGATGATTCTTTGAAGCATCTATCCCAAAGTCAACTGGAAGCTAAACAGCTTAGTTAGGTTTTGATATTTGGGAAGTTTATTAGAAATATCAAAGAGATTTTAAAATACAGGATCATAGGTCACTGAAACAATACCTATCCATTTAATCAAGGTCACAAAGAAGATAAATATAAATCATTTAAGGGCGCAGAAACTCACACAATCTTTTATTAGGAGGAGCACTTATCACAGAAAGAAAGAAAAATTCCAGTCTTGCATTAGCTCACTTAACAAAGTCCATTTACTTAGTTAACTTCAACCTAAATTCAAGTTAATCCTGACTAGGAATAAAATTTTTTCCTCAGGGTTCCACTTTTTGTATCCAGCCTTTCATTTTTCAACTAAATAAAATTAACTAGCTCATTTTTTTTCTTTAACTAAAATGTAGTTTCATTGCTCACTATCTTCTTTATCGGAAAGACATTTTACTTCCTACTGTATTCTGAAAAGTTACTTTATTATTTCCAACAGCTTTAATTACATGTTTAAATTAGAATCCTCAGCTCTTAAAGCCTTAATTTTAGTAAAATTAAGAAGCAAGCAATTAGGCAGTCTTTACATTATAAAATTATGCATTTTATAAATTGATGAGCTTAAACATAGTGATAATTTTAAAAATAAAACATTTGTTTTCCTATAGAGAACATCTTAGGTGGTATCAAACATTGTCATTAATATTCTCAAATACTTTTAATTTTTTTTTAATTTAGTAATTGATGTCTTGTACATCAGTGTTCAGTCACTTCAGTCATGTCCAACTCTGTGCAACCATATGGACTGCAGCCTGCCAGCCTACTCTGTCCATGGGATTCTCCAAGGCAAGAGTACTAGAGAGGTTTGCCATGCCCTCCTTCAGGGGATCTTCCCAACGCAGGGATCAAGCCCGCAGTGTCTCCTGCATCTTCTGCACTGCACGCAGATTCTTTACCAATGAGCTGCTCCCCAAACCCCGGAAGTCCCAATTGATATCTCAGTATCTTTTAAATAAACGTCCATCACTAAGCTTAAATTGGCCCAGCTTTAGAATCTTAAGTTACAAAACATCTGGAAAGATCATTTTAAATACACATTTCCACTTTATGATTACTTTAAAGCTTTTATCCTAAAGTTTTTAATCTCATTTACATTTATGTGACGTTTCATCATGTCCAGTTATTTTCTTGCAAGAGATTAGTAAGGTCTTATTTATTAAACCTAGGTATAATAAAGTATAATAATTAATTTTGATGACTATTAATGACATCTATATTAATTTAGATCCACAAACTTAAACATTAGTATCAGGTATCAATTTAATATTGAATATTTCCCAGTTCATGTGAGCCTGAAAGCCATCTTGGCCAGTTTTCTTTAAATGTAAGAGCTCATTAATATTAAATAGATCTCTTTATAAATCCAATTCTAATAAGATCTTTTAGAATTAGAAATATCTCATATGTATAATGTGGACACAGACATAAACAAACTAGAGATCTCATGGTTTTAATGAAGTTTAGGTATGAACCAATATTACAATATTAATATAAACTTATTAGTTAACAAACAGCTGGATTATCTTAAAGTTGCTTTCTCGGATGATTAAGGCTTACTATCTGTAAGTTTTGGCTGAGCTAACAGTCTCAGCAGTTTAGATTTAAAACTGCCACTTTTTTCCCCTGCCTTAGTCTTGTAGGTCTTGCCTGCTTAATTGGGCTTAGTCTAGGTCCTTGCGGCTTCCCTGGTGTCTCAGACGGTAAAGCATTCACCTGCATTTTGAGAGACCTGGGTTAGATCCTTGGGTTGGGAAGATCCGCTGGCGGGCATGGCAACCCACTCCAGTACTCTTGCCTGGAGAAACCCCACGGACTGAGAAGTCTGGCAAGCTATGGTCCATGGGGTCACAAAGAGTTCCATGGGGTCACAAAGAGTCGGACATGACTGAGCAACTAAGCACAGCACTAGGCCCTTGCCACTTGTATTCATTTTCTGAATTAAACATTTGAGAGAGAAAGGCAGTTGTTTAGTTTTTTAAAGAATTGTTTTGTCACCCTGAAGTTACTAAAATCAGCGGCAAGATTTTTATCAAACTGAAATGTAATTTACGAAGTTCTATGGAGGGACTGGGGCAGGAGGAGAAGGGGACAACAGAGGATGAGATGGCTGGATAGCATCACCGACTCAATGGACATGAGTTTTGAGTGAACTCCAGGAGTTGGTGATGGACAGGGAGTCCTGGCGTGCTGCAATTCATGGGGTCACAAAGAGTTGGACACGACTGAGTGACTGAACTGAACTGATGCTCTGTAACTTAAGAGTTTTAATTTATCACATTATCAAAGGTTTGTGTAAGGCATTTAGTAAACGCCTTTCAAATTAAACCGAAGCAAAATCACTATTTTTATTTTATTAACACTTGCATGTTAGTTCCCAATTTAGTTATTTTGTATGACTCAAGTAACTATTGGTTTCTTCAGTACATTTAGTTATTATTTCCTTAGTGGCAATCTATATGCCTTGTTTATCCCACAATATTAATTAAATAAGAGCTGTAACCACCTTATATAAAGCCCACTTAAATGTATTCATTTATATACCTTTTTACCTAGATTTCACCAACTTCTGTATCTTTAACTTCCATAAGGATCCAATCAACAAGCTTTGGTCTTAGGGGAGAGTTTAGAAGGCTTTTTCTTTTTGTTCCCTGTCTATTTTACCTACTTGTACATAAAAGGCTCTGGAATCCCCAGAGTCAAGGAAGTCAGGCCATTTAGCTTAACTGTCCCAAAATAACTGGTCAGCTATCTCAGTGTAAATTTTTCTAGCCCCTTAAATACATAACTTAAAACTGGGGTAAACAGAACAGACTTGTTTAGCTTTTAATGTTGGGGACAAGTAGGGGGTCCCGCTTGGCTCATTAACTTTAGGTAGTGTAGTAATACCAAATCTTGTTTAATAATGTAAATGCCTATTTTATTTATCCCATTCTAAATAACCATCCAAAGAATTATATATTCATTTGAGATGAAAATGAAAGTCAATCAGTCGTGTCCGACTCTTTGTGATCCCATGAACCGTATAGTCCATGGAATTTTCCAGGCCAGAATACTGGAGTGGGTAGCCTTTCCCTTCTCCAGCGGATCTCCCCAACCCAGGGATCGAACCCAGGTCTCCCGCACTGCAGGCGGATTCTTTACCAGCTGAGCCACAAGGAAACTAACCCCCTTTAAAAAGAGAAAAAAAAAAAATGTTTTTTTATTTCATTGAAATAATAGCTAGACCTCTTTTTTTCCCCCCCAGTTTTTTGTTGATAGTCTTAATTGCTCTTATTAACATCTGTAAACCCCACTGAGAAGGTCTCAAAGAAACTTCCTAAACTAGTTTTTCTTGTTCAAAAAAGTTCTTAGGTTAATTTGACTTTTGTTTTATAGGTACCAATAAAACAGTTGTTTACAATGAGAGCACTCTAGATTAAATAATTTGTTAGTTTCTCTAATTTCCAAAGGACCCATCATCTGGCCACCAATAAATTACATCTTCATAGAGATGCAAGTGATTAATGCAAAAAGCTATTCATTAAGAGTGGAAAAGCTGGCTTAAAACTCAACATTCAAAAAACTAAGATCATGGCATCTGGTGCCATCACTTCATGGCACATAGATGGAGTAACAATGGAAACAGTGACAGACATTATTTTCTTGGGCTTCAAAATCACTGCAGATGGTGACTGCAGCCATGAAATTAAAAGATGCTTGCTTCTTAGAAGAAAAGCTATGACCAACCTAGACAGCATATTAAAAGCAGAGACAAAGAAAAACAAAGGTCTGTCTAGTCAAAGCTATGGTTTCTCCAATAGTCATGTATGGATGTGAGAGCTGGACTATTAAAGAAAGCTAAGTGCCAAAGAATTGATGCTTTTGAACTGTGGTGTTGGAGGAGACCTTGAGAGTACCTTGGACAGCAAGGAGATTAAAAAAAAAGTCAATCCTAAAGGAAATCAGTCCTGAATGTTCATTGGAAGGATTGATGCTGAAGCTCCAATACGTTGGCCACTTGATGTGAAGAACTGACTCATTGGAAAAAACCCTGATGCTGGGAAAGATTGAGGGCAGGAGGAAAAGGGGCCAACAGAGGACGAGATGGTTGAATGGCATCACTGACTCAATGGACATGAATTTGAGCAAGCTCAGAGAAATGGTGAAGGACAGGAAAGCCTGGTGTGCTACAGTCCATGGGGTTGCAAAGAGTTGGACACGACTGCGTAACTGAAGGACTGAGCGACTGAACAACAACAAAAAGGCAAAAAGATCTCTTATAGGCCTAACATGAACAAACACACAAAAGAACCACCTATGAAGATCAGACAGGACATTTCCAATTCAAAGACACAGAGAAATCTGAGCTTCCCCCTAGAAGGTCTTGCTTAAGGTTTTACCAAGCCAGCTTTTAATTTTTAACTGCATGCGCATTAAAGAGCCCCCACAATATTTAGGACAAGATTTAATGTCTCCAATTAATTAGGTACTTGAAAGTATGAGTTCTGTTCTTATGTCTTTCTACAATGGAACCACCTTGACGGCTCTCAACCGAGCCCCAAGTATTACTGAATGTCTTTCAATTGAACCCCCTGCCCCCAGCACCTTTCCATTGGGTGGGTAATCACCTGTTTGTGTTTTTTCCCAACCTGGCCCCCACACAGTGGGAATTTCTTGCTATCTTTCAACTGAGCCCCACTTAGTATCTAGACCATGAGTGGGTATGCCCAGGATATTCCATCCACGCCCTGCCCCAGTATCTTTCCCACTGGAAGAGGGCAGATACCCTGCTCCACCACCAAATAAAACTCAGAATCTCAACCAGTATGAGAGATTTGAGAACCAGGAGAGACTTACGCAAATTCATCTGCACTTCCTAGGAGGTGGATGGGTACAAGGGGGGCCGCCAAAGCTCCTGCTCCTCATGGAGTTCAGGCGAAGGAGGGAAGTCCACTCAGGGTCACTTCATTGGTCACCAAACTGTCAACTAAAAAATATGCACAACTTGAGATTGCAAGTTTCTTTGGGGCAAAATGAGTACTGCAGCCCAGGAGACAGCACCCCAGTTAGTTCCGAGAGACTGACTGCTCCAAGGGGGCAGGAAGGGAAGTCAGGCTAAACACAAGCTTGTTAGGAAGGGAGCAGGCAGTCTGAACATCAAAGATTAGGTATCAAATTAAGGAATTTAGCATTCTATGTATGGGAAGATACACGCCTCGGGCTCACTGAATTCATTCTATTCACATGCACCTAAGCTATCTGGCACCAATCCTGTTTCCTTAAGGAGTGGCAGATGGCTGCCTGTTGTATTCTCCCAGCTCCTCAGCAATCGCCACGGGGGTTGGCAGCATCTGTTGGATCTCAGTTTTGTGAGCCCTCGTTCACAAGTGAAGGCCAGATAGCTGTGACATTTCTTGTTTATTGATATAGCAGGAGATATTTTCATTTCACAGTGTCCAGAATTACTCAGTGTCCTCCTTGATTCAAAACTTAGGAGAGCAATCGATCCCCTCGCTATGTCACTTTCGTTGTGTCAGACTCTTTGTGACCTCGTAGACTGTAGCCTTCCAGGCTCTTCTGTCCATGGGATTTCCCAGGCAAGAACACTGGAGTGGGGTTGCCATTTCCTTCTCTAGGGGATCAGCCCGACCCAGGGATCTAACCTGTGTCTCCCCCAATGGCAGGCGGATTCTTTACTGCTGAACCACCAGGGAAGCCCCTGCAGAAATGCTTCCAGTACCCACGACAATTCGGCATGCCTTAGGGACCCCTAAGAAATACTTTGTAGCAACTGGATTAGCCAGAGCACAAGAGAGTGTCCAAGAAGGGAAGGAAGATCTAGGAAAACGAAATCTGACTTGGCTATGGAATATGTTTTGTTTTGACTTCAAGGCAAATTCAGAGTGAAATGGACTATTATTTTTCACTCTCAGGATTTTTACTCTATACAAAGATAAGACTCTGTACATTCCTATTTGGTATTCAAGAAGCCCCCAGGTATATGCAACAGGGCATCCTACTGAGCAGAAAGGACCCAGGTACCAGGAATCCCTGTGCTGCATCCATCTCCCAAGCATCAAAACATCAGAGAAGGTCCATATTTATTAATGTTTTAAAATAATTAAATATCTCAAGAGGTTTATTTAATCCTGAGATGCTTATTGTAAAATATCTATCTCAAGACATGGAATAAATAAAATGAAGAAAATCGCTAGATGAAAGCCATAAGAGAAAATTAATTCAGAGAACCAGGAAATTAAGTATTTATAGCAGCAAAAAATTATAAACACATAAGGTATGGATCAAGATGTGAATAGACTTTCCAGGGTGAAGGAAATGCTCTGTATCCACATTACAAGAGAGTAACTGCCCAGCACATGGTTACATAACACTCGAAATTTAAGTAACACTGGAAAGGTGGTGAAGTATAGCTATTTCACTTAATTAATTTAAATTTTATAGCCACTTATGGCTGCTAGTGACTGTGTTGTTGGGACTAAAAAGAGAAGGGAAAAAAAGGGGGGTCACAAATACTTGGAGCCTTACAAGACCACATAGCTTAGTTGGTAAAGAATCCATCTGCAACGCAGGAGACCCCATTTTGATTCCTGGGTCGGGAAGATCGCTGGAGATGGGATAGGCTACCCACTCCACTATTCTTGGGCTTCCCTGGTGGCTTAGCTGGTAAAGAATCCACCTGCAATGCGGGAGACCTGGGTTCGATCCCTGGTTTGGGAAGATCCCTTGGAGAAGGGAAAGGCTACCCATTCCAGTCTTCTGGCCTAGAGAATTCCACAGCCTATATAGGCCATGGGGTCACAAAGAGTTGGACACACTGAGCGACTTTACTCCATACCAAGCTTGGCTTCCCAGGTGGCTCAGTGGTGAAGAATCTGCCTTCGATACAGGAGACATAGTTTTGATCCCTGGGTTGGGAAGATCCCCTGGAGAAGGAAATGGCAACCCATTCCAGTATTCTTGCCTGGGAAATTCCATGGACTTGGTGAGATACAGTCCACAGGGTCACAAAAGATTCAGACATGACTTAGCGACTAAATAATACAGTGAAGTCACTCAGTTGTGCCCGACTCTCTGCGACCCCATGGGGTGTAGCCTATCAGGCTCCTCTGTCCATGGGATTTTCCAGGCAAGAGTGCTGGAGTGGATTGCCATTTCCTTCTCCAAGGGATCTTTCCGACCCAGGAATCGAACCCAGGTCTCCTGCATTGCAGGCAGACACTTCACCGTCTGAGCCATCAGGGAAGTCACAATACCAAGACCACAGTTACAGAGCCTGCACCGAGGTCACCTCCGTCACTGGCCTACCCCCATGGCAACCCTTGCCATGAGGCCTCCTGCTCTAACCCAGTCAGCTCTCTGACGCCATATTAGGTAGACAAACAACACCTAACCAATTACCTAACGCCACCCTTCCAGCAGGAATTTTGTCTTGAGACTATAAAAATCGGTTACTAAGCCAAAAAAACGTCTGCTCTCCCTGGCCAGACAGGAGGTCAGCTGGCTGTACTCCCAGCGTCCTTTGCTGTTTGTTCTTAATAAACTCACTCCTTTCTGAAATACTCTGTGACTGGAAATTCTTTCCAAACCCACGCAGAGACCACAACAAAATAGTCAAAACTAGAATTATGAGGGTGATGGAATCAATTTTGGCACAATAACGTTCAAAGACCATAAGAAACTGCTGTAATAAGACATAAGTCTAAAGACAGACAGGACTTAAGACAGTTTTAAGGGGATGAAGCCACCTCACAACTCACTGTTTGGAGAATTTACCAGATTTCAAAAATCAGAGGAGCTGGTGAAACCAAATCGATTCAGAGGCAAACCCGTTCCTCTTCCTCCAACTTCCTCCTAAACCGTCCCTGTTCAGTTTCTCCTTCTCACTGCCTCCTCTGACTTTTTCCCTTTTACTGGAGCTTTAATCTGGCTACATTCCAGGGACACGCCCTAACTAGATTCTCTTAGGCCTTCAGCCTGCGAGCCACACCCCATTCAACTAGATTGGATTTTTCAGACTAATAAAATAAGCAAAGGTGAAAGGATATTGTGAAGGGATTCGGAAAATCCATTCACCCTTCATTCATCCATAAATATTTCTGAAAGTGAAGTCTCTTAGTCGTTTCTGACTCTGCGACCCCATGGACTGTAGCCTGTTAGGCTCCTCAGTCCATGGAATTTTCCAGGCAAGAGTACTGGAGTGGATTGCCATTTCCTTCTCCAGCGGATCTTCCCGACCCAGGGATCAAACCCGGGTCTCCAGCATTGCAGCAGAAGGCACACGGCCCCACCCGGGAGCCGGCGCACCCATCCCCCGCCCACAGAGGGGAGGGGGGTTTCTGCCCCCCTGCTCTGGCAGTCGCCACTGCGGCCACTGCGCACTGGGGAGGGACAGCGGCTGGGGGGTCCGGTACCCCAAGGTACCCCAATATTTCTGAGTGCACTCTATATACCAGAAAACATTCTGTGTCTTGGAAATAAAACAGGACAACAGACACAATGGAATTCTATGTACATAAAGCTGGAATTCCCTAGAGGAAACAAATATTTACAAATAAAATGAAAGATGAGAAAATATGAAAATTTGAAATATAAACAATGAGGGGGCCACAATGTTGGGATGGAGAACTTGAATCTTAAAACACTGGCCATGTAGTACTTTCGAGAGCATGTTACTAATTTATTAAGTGTCCAAAGAAAAAGGGAAGACAGTTTTATATTTTATTTCTTGCTTAGAGGGAAAACAAATAAAAATTTCCTTACATAGTAGAATATAGTTAATAATTTTTCCTTCCATGTCATCACAGTTTTACATTTATACATTCTAGTGGAATTCTTCAGTTCAGTTCAGTTCAGTTCAGTCTCTCAGTCGTGTCTTGACTATTTGCGACCCCATGAACCACAGCACGCCAGGCCTCCCTGTCCATCACCAACTCCCAGAGTTCACTCAGACTCACATCCATCGAGTCAGTGATGCCATCCAGCCATCTCATCCTCTGTCGTCCCCTTCTCCTCCTGCCCCCATCCCTCCCAGCATCAAAGTCTTTTCCAATGAGTCAACTCTTCACATGAGGCGGCCAAAGTACTGGAGTTTCAGCTTCAGCATCATTCCTTCCAAAGAAATCCCAGGGCTGATCTCCTTCAGAATGGACTGGTTGGATCTCCTTGCACTCCAAGGGACTCTCAAGAGTCTTCTCTAACACCACAGTTCAAAAGCATCAATTCTTCGGCGTTCAGCCTTCTTCACAGTCCAGCTCTAGCATCCATACACGACCACAGGAAAAACCATACCCTTGACTAGACAGACCTTAGTCAGCAAAGTAATGTCTCTGCTTTTGAATATGCTATCTAGGTTGGTCATAACTTTTCTTCCAAGGAGTAAGCATCTTTTAATTTCATGGCTGCAATCACCATCTGCAGTAATTTTGGAGCCCCAAAAAATAAAGTCTGCCACTGTTTCCACTGTTTCACCACGTATTTCCCATGAAGTGATGGGACCAGATGCCATGATCTTCGTTTTCTGAATGTTGAGGTTTAAGCCAACTTTTTCACTCTCCTCTTTCACTTTCATCAAGAGGCTTTTGAGTTCCTCTTCACTTTCTGCCATAAGGGTGATGTCATCTGCATATCTGAGGTTATTGATATTTCTCCCGGCAATCTTTATTCCAGCCTATGTTTCTTCCAGTCCAGCGTTTCTCAGGATGTACTCTGCAGAGAAGTTAAATAAGCAGGGTGACAATATACAGCTTTGACAGACTCCTTTTCCTATTTGGAACCAGTCTGTTGTTCCACGTCCAGTTTTAACTGTTGTTTCCTGACCTGCATACAGATTTCTCAAGAGGCAGGTTAGGTGGTCTGGTATTCCCATCTCTTTCAGAATTTTCCACAGTTTATTGTGATCCACACAGTCAAAGGCTTTGGCATAGTCAATAAAGCAGAAAGAGATGTTTTTCTGGAACTCTCTTGCTTTTCCATGATCCAGCGGATGTTGGCAATTTGATCTCTGGTTCCTCTGCCTTTTCTAAAACCAGCTTGAACATCAGGAAGTTCACGGTTCACGTGTTGCTGAAGCCTGGCTTGGAGAATTTTGAGCATTACTTTACTAGCATGTGAGATGAGTGCAATTGTGCAGTAGTTTGAGCATTCTTTGGCATTGCCTCTCTTTGGGATTGGGATGAAAACTGACCTTTTCCATTCCTGTGGCCACTGCTGAGTTTTCCAAATGTGCTGGCATATTGAGTGCAGCACTTTCACAGCATCATCTTTCAGGACTTGAAACAGCTCAACTGGAATTCCATCACCTCCACTAGCTTTGTTTGTAGTGATGCTTTCTAAGGCCCACTTGACTTCACATTCCAAGATGTCTGGCTCTAGATTAGTGATCACACCATCATGATAATCTGGGTCATGAAGACCTTTTTTGTACAGTTCTTCTGTGTATTCTTGCCACCTCTTCTTAATATCTTCTGCTTCTGTTAGGTCCATACCATTTCTGTCCTTTATCGAGCCCATCTTTGCATGAAATGTTCCCTTGGTATCTCTAATTTTCTGGAAGAGATCTCTAGTCTTTCCCATTCTGTTGTTTTCCTCGATTTCTTTGCATTGATCTCTGAGGAAGGCTTTTTAATCTCTTCTTGCTATTCTCTGGAACTCTGCATTCAGATGTTTATATCTTTCCTTTTCTCCTTTGCTTTTCACCTCTCTTCTTTTCACAGCTATTTGTAAGGCCTCCCAGACAGCCATTTTGCCTTTTTGCATTTCTTTTCCATGGGGATGGTCTTGATCCCTATCTCCTGTACAGTGTCAGGAATCTCATTCCATAGTTCATCAGGCACTCTATCTATCAGATCTAGTCCTTTAAATCTATTTCTCACTTCCACTGTATAATCATAAGGGATTTGATTTTGGTCATACTTGAATGGTCTAGCAGTTTTCCCTACTTTCTTCAATTTAAGTCTGAATTTAGTAATGAGTTCATGATCTGAGCCACAGTCAGCTCCTGGTCTTGTTTTTGTTGACTGTATAGAGCTTCTCCATCTTTGGCTGCGTAGAGTATAATCAATCTGATTTCGGTGTTGACCATCTGGTGATGTCCATGTGTAGAGTCTTCTCTTGTGTTGTTGGAAGAGGGTGTTTGCTATGACTGGTGCATTTTCTTGGCAAAATTCTATTAGTCTTTGCCCTGCTTCATTCCACATTCCAAGGCCAAGTTTGCCTGTTACTCCAGGTGTTTCTTGTCTTCCTACTTTTGCATTCCAGTCCCCTATAATGAAAGGACATCTTTTTTGCGTGTTAGTTCTAAAAGGTCTTGTAGGTCTTCATAAAACCGTTCAACTTCAGCTTCTTCAGCGTTACTGGTTGTGGCATAGACTTGGATAAGTGTGATATTGAATGGTTTGCCTTGGAGATGAACAGAGATCATTCTGTCGTTTTTGAGATTGCATCCAAGTACTGCATTTCGGACTCTTTTGTTGACCATGATGGCTACTCCATTTCTTCTGAGGGATTCCTGCCCGCAGTAGTAGATATAATGGTCATCTGAGTTAAATTCACCCATTCCAGTCCATTTTAGTTCACTGATTCCTAGAATGTCGACGTTCACCCTTGCCATCTCTTATTTGTACTCTGCATGTAAGTTAAATAAGCAGGGTGACAATATACAGCTTTGACAGACTCCTTTTCCTATTTGGTACCAGTGTGTTGTTCCACGTCCAGTTTTGGCTGTTGTTTCCTGACCTGCATACAGGTTTCTCAAGAGGCAGGTTAGGTGGTCTGGTATTCCCATCTCTTTCAGAATTTTCCACAGTTTGTTGTGATCCACACAGTCAAAGGCTTTTGCATAGTCAGTAAAGCAGAAAGAGATGTTTTCTGGAACTCTCTTGCTTTTTCCATGAGCGAGTGGATGTTGGCAATTTGATCTCTGATTCCTCTGCCTTTTCTAAAACCAGCTTGAACATCTGAAAATCATGATTCACGTATTGCTAAAGCCTGGCTTGGAGAATTTTGAGCATTACTTTACTAGCATGTGAGATGAGTGCAATTGTGTGGTAGTTTGAGCATTCTTTGGCATTGCCTTTCTTTGGGATTGGAATGAAAACTGACCTTTTCCAGTCCTGTGGCCACTGCTGAGTTTTCCAAATGTGCTGGCATATTGAGTGCAGCACTTTCACAGCATCATCTTTCAGGATCTGAAACAGCTCAACTGGAATTCCATCACCTCCACTAGCTTTGTTTGTAGTGATGCTTTCTAAGGCCCACTTGACTTCACGTTCCAGAATGTCTGGCTCTAGGTGAGTGATCACACCATCGTGATTATCTTGGTCATGAAGATCTTTTTAGCAGAGCGCAGGTGGAATTCTTACAGTTGTGTAAACGGCTCTTTAAACTTAAAATTCCTGATTCCCAAGAGGAAATAATTAAGCTAGGCAACACAGTAGGCATTTCATTGTATCTGAGGACATTTTGGTTATTTCTTAGAAAAATGCCTGGCAACCTTGTTAGGTTATTTTGCCAATTTTGTCTCTCATTCTCTTTAAAGATTACTCCAGACCGTCCCTATTACCATTCATTGTCTATGGACTCACCTTTTTCCTCACATTTACAGGCTATATGTAAACTATTTCACAAAGGAGATACTTTTGGATGTAGATACATCCTACCACTAGATTTAAATTGTTTCGGTACTGTCCTTCATTATTTATGCAATCTCTTTCATAACCGGCTTCCCAGGTGGCTCTAGTGGTAAAGAACCTGCTAGCCAATGCAGAAGACATGAGACTCGGGTTCAGCCCCTGGGTTGGGAAGATCTCCCAGCATGCACTGGCTCATGACAAGAAAAGTGAAAGCCACTCAGTCGTGTCCAACTCTTAGTGACCCCATGGACTCTAGCCTGCCAAGCTCTTTTGTCCACCTGATTCTCCAAGCACGAATCCTGGAGTGGGTTGATGTTCATCCCTCCAGGGGATCTTCCCAACCCAGGGATCAAACCCAGGTTTCCTGCACTGCAAGAGGATTCTTTACCGTCTGAGTTACCAGGGAAACCCAGGAATTGCCTTTAATCTCAATTTCATAGTTTATTTCTACATTTGTATTCAGTTCCTTTTATCTCCTGCCCCATCATGAATCTTATGCTATTACTTATACTACTTTATTTTAAACTACCCCCTCTCTCCGAAGCCTCCTGTTAGCATTTAAATATGTTACAATATCATCCAATCCGAAATTTGAATTGAAAAGAAAAAAAAACATCCTTGTTGCTGTTGTTCATCATTATATTCATTTTTATCTTTCTTGCTAAGAATTATTTTTGTGGTTTTTCCTACACTTTGAAGAGAGACTCTCTACAAGGAAGTGTTTCCTGCTGTACCACCTGCAGGATCCTGAGCAACATCCAGAAATATTCCAAGTCAGCCTCCAGAAGCAGGACCAGAGATTGAGAGTACATGGGCGTATACAATGGGAGAGGAGAGTGTATATTTTGCAGGCTTGTGTCTCTATTAAATTTTAGTAGATAAATTTAAAAATTTTAAAAACATCGAAAACAGAAAGAGAACCCAGCAGTACCAGTCTTTGCAGACACTGTTGTAGGACAATCTTTACTAGTTGGCTAGTTTTGCTCTGAGCCACAAGATCATCTGAAGGCTTCCCAGATAGCTCAGTTGGTAAAGAATCCACTTGCAATGCAGGAGACCTGGGTTCAGTCCCTGGGTTGGGAAGATCCACTGGAGAAGGAAAAGGCTACCCACTCCAGTATTCTGGCCTGGAGAATTCCATGGGCTGTATAGACCCTGGGGTAGCAAAGAGTTGGACATGACCAAGCAACTTTCACTTTACATGAGATCATCCAGAGGTGAAAGGTTAAGGCCACTTCAGATCTTTTCAAAGCATGCTTCTTGTCTGGACTTACACATGCTTTCTAAAACCCCCAGTATACACTGCTGCTTGTGAATGTCTTAATAACCTAAAGATTTTGAACCAGAGTTTACATAAGAATCTCTGTGATTACCAAAACCAGACAAAGATGCTATAAAAAAAGAAAACTACAGACCAATATCACTGATGAACATAGATGCAAAAAATCCTTAACAAAATTCTAGCAAACAGAATCCAACAACATATTAAAATGATCATACATCATGACCAAGTGGGCTTTATCCCAGGGATGCAAGGACTCTTTAATACCTGCAAATCAATCAATGTGATACACCACATTAACAAATTGAAAGATAAAAACTATATGATTATCTCAATAGATGCAGAGAAAGCCTTTGACAAAATTCAACATCTATTTATGATAAAAACCCTCCAGAAAGCAGGCATAGAAGGAACATACCTCAACATAATAAAAGCCATGTATGATAAACCCACAGCAAACATTATCCACAATGGTGAAAAATTGAAAGCATTTCCCCTAAAGTCAGGAACAAGACAAGGATGCCCACTCTCACCACTATTATTCAACATAGTTTTGGAAGTTTGGGCCACAGCAATCAGAGAAGAAAAAGAAATAAAATGAATCCAGATTGGAAAAGAAGAAAGTAAAACTCTCACTGTTTGCAGATGACATCATCCTGTACATAGAAAACCCTAAAGAGTCAACCAAAAAATAACTAGAGCTAATCAATGAATATAGTAAAGTTGCAGGATATAAAATTAACACACAGATATCCCTTGCATTCCTATACACTAACAATGAGAAAACAGAAAGGGAAATTAAGGAAACAATTTTATTCACCATTGCAAAAAAAAGAATAAAATACTTAGGAATAAATCTACCTCAAGAAACAAAAGACCTATATATAGAATACTATAAAACAGTGGTGAAAGAAATTAAAGATGACACAAATAGATGGCGAAATACACCATGTCCACGGATCAGAAGAAGCAATATAGTGAAAATGAGAATGCAATCCCTATCAAGCTATCAGTGGTATTTTTCAGAGAACTAGAACAAATAATTTCATAATCTGTATGGAAATACAAAAAAGCTCTAATAGCCAAAACAATCTTGAGAAAGAAGAATGGAACTGGAGGAATCAACCTGCTTGACTTCAGACTATACGACAAAGTTACAGTCATCGAGACAGTATGGTATTGGCACAAAGACAGAAACATAGATCAGTGGAACAAAACAGAAAGCCCAGAGAGAAATCCACGCACCTATGAGCACCTTATCTTTGACAAAGGAGGCAAGACTATACAATGGAGAAAAGACCATCTCTTTAACGAGTGGTGCTGGGAAAACTGGTCAACCACTTGTAAAAGAATGAAACTAGAACACTTTCTAACACCATACACAAAACTAAACTCAAAATGGATTAAAGATCTAAATGTAAGACCAGAAACTATAAAACTAGAGGAAGACATAGGCAAAACACTCTTTGACATAAATCACAGTAGGATCCTCTACGACCCACCTCCCAGAGTAATGGAAATAAAAGCAAAAATAAACAAACATGACCTAATTAAACTTTAAAGCTTTTGCACAAGGAAGGAAACTATAAGCAAGGTGAAGAGACAGCCTTCAGAATGGGAGAAAATAATAGCAAATGAAGAAACTGATAAAGAATTAATATACAAGCAACTCCTGCAGCTCAATTCCAGAAAAATAAATGACCTAATCAAAAAATGGGCCAAAGAACTAAACAGACATTTCTCCAAAGAAGACATACAGATGGCTAACAAATGCATGAAAAGATGCTCAACATCACTCATTATCAGAGAAATGCAATCAAAACCACAATGAGGTACCATCTCATGCTGGTCAGAATGGCTGCTATCAAAAAGTCTACAAACAATAAATGTTGGAGAGGGTGTAGAAAAATGAGAACCCTCTTACACTGTTGGTGGGAATGCAAACTAGTACAGCCACTATGGAGAACAGTGTGGAGATTCCTTAAAAAACTGGAAATAGAATCTCCATACGACCCAGCAATCCCACTGCTGGGCATACATACTGAGGAAACCAGAATTGAAAGAGACACGTGTACCCCAATGTTCATCGCAGCACTGTTTGCAATAGCCAGGACATGGAAACAACCTAGATGTCCACTGGCAGATGAATGGATAAGAAAGCTGTGGTACATTTACACAGTGGAATATTACGAAGCTATTAAAAAGAATGCATTTGAATCAGTTCCAATGAAGTGGATGAAACTGGAGCCTATTATACAGAGTGAAGTGTGTCAGAAAGAAAAACACCAATACAGTATACTAATGCATATATATGGACTTTAGAAAGATGGCAATGGTGACCCTATATGAGAGACAGCAAAAGAGACACAGATGTAAAGAACAGTTTTTTGCAGTCTGTGGGAGAGGGTGAGGGTGGGATGATTTGAGAGAATAGCACTGAAACATGTATGTTATCATATGTGAAACAGATTGCTAGTCCAGGTTAGATGCATGAGGCAAGGTGCTCAGGGCTGGTGCACTGGGATGCTCCTGAGGGATGGGATGGGGAGGGAGGTAGGAGGGGAGCTCAGGATGGGGAACACATGTACACCCATGGCTGATTCATGTCAATGTATGGCAAAAACCATTACAATATTGTAAAGTAATTAGCCTCCAATTAGAATTTTTAAAAAAAATCCCTGTAATTGCACATGTAGTCCTTGCCTTCAGGGGACACTTTTCATTGTGTAACTGACACTGTGATTCCAACCATCTCCAAGAAGTCCAGGATCTGTACCTGTCATTCCCTTAAGGGAACTTGTACTCTTGTCTACCCTCTTTGTAGTTTGAGTATTATTGTCAGAATTATAATTGTTAGTATCACTGGTATGATAATGATCACTGTTACTGTTGACATTCATGATGATTTTTATAACGCATATGTTGCCTTTATGTATTGTGTTTCAGTTATATTCATAAAAAATGAATGGAGTCTGTTTATTCACCAAGGGTGTCTGATTTTCTGAAAATGTCTGTGAGGGGTCCCCAACACAAATATACATTGCAGCTCCCAGCTCCTGATACACCTGACTGAACCGTTGGTTTGGAAGACACTCCTGAAATACACCTTGTCCTCTTCTGAGGCAGAGGTTCTCTGTGCTGGGATCTGAGGACCAAGAATGATGTCATGGGCCCTTCTGAGACTGGAAAGATTCACAAGTCCCTGTGAAGCCCAGCAATTGTTTGTAGACATTTGGGATCTCCAGCTGAGGACATCTTTGTACATCTCGAGAAACCACTACATTTCTTACTTCAACTCAGGGACCCAGAGTCAGCTCTTGATGACACAGAATGTGAGGGAGTGAATGGTGGGCCTAATACTCCAGAAATCTTTCTCAGATGCCCCTAAGGACACAAGAACCAGCTTGGAAAGGTTACCAAGAAAACTTTTCTTCCTCTTCAGAAATTTTTACTTTGGCTTAAAAGCCAGGGAACTGCCATTGGTGAAAATGGCTGCTCAGAGACAGCTACCTATCTCCTCTTAAGTTGATGAAAACTTTCTAGGTCACCTCTGGTGGCCAGGAAATGTTGATCCTGGCCTGGAAGTCCTGAAGAAAGTGACCAGCTCTCTCGGGTAAGTACTCCAGGGAATCTTGGAATTTTGTGGAATGTAGTCCATTGGGATATAGCCAATGATTTTTCTTATGATCACATTGGCTTTTGCGTTTTATTGTTTGTTGGGTTTTTAAAATAATTTTAAAAATTATTTATTTTTGGCTGTGCTGGGTCTTTGTTACTATATGGACTTTTCTCTAGCTGTTGTGAGGTGGAGCTACCCTCTACTTGCGGTGTGAGGGCTTCTCATTGCTGAGGCATCTCTTGTTGCCAAGCACAGGCTCTAGAGCATTCAGACTTCAGTAGTTGTGGCCCACGAGCTTAGTTGCTCTGTGGCATGTAGGATCTTCCTGGACTTGGGATAGAACAAATTCTTTACCACTAGCCGCCTGGAAACCCCTGTTTGTTGGATTTTTATTTAATTTGTTTTTTGAGGAAGATGGCAGAGGTGCCACTCACCATTCTCATCATTTCATTTCAAGGCTGCAAGTCTGAAACGACTTAATACTAGGATGCTAGTGTTGTTAGTCCAGCTACTTAGATTAGGTTTCTCCAGTGTAAAGTTATGCTTATATCATGTCCAAAAATGCGTTTTTTGGAAGAATTTCACTACGCACAACCTTGTGTTCCACCTCCTTGATTGCTGATATCCACATGAATTATCAGGAATTCCTCTCCATGGGAGATTTGTACTGTCTTCCAATTTGTTTCTGTACATAATCCTTTATAAATTTATTTATTTATTTTGGCTACACCATGCAGCATGTGGGATCTTAGTTACCTGACCAAGGATCAAACTGTGTCCCCTGCATTGGGAGAGCAGAATCTTAACCACTGGACCACTAGGGAAGTCCCATTTTTTATTTAAATCAGTATGAACTCTTGGATATTTACTTTGTATCCTAGGATAGAGTGAGTACAACTTTATTTTTTTGCTCAAAATGTTCCAGTTTGGGCCGTTGGGAACTCTTTTAGTTGACTTCTGTTTTCTTTTGACATAGTCCCTTCTATGCCTCTGTGTGTGTTGGTGGGGGGGGGGTTGTGTGTGTGTGTGTGTATGTGTGTGTGTGTAGCTGTTTTGTTGAATTAACACTTCCTCACTTTCTGGAACTACAAGAATCTACAAATCTGTCCATTTCCTGCTCCAACCCTAGAATGAACTATTTATCCAAGGAATATGGTTTGTTTTTATTAGCAAATATGATTTCAAAAACAACAGCATAGATCTGAATGTGTTCATTGCTAGAGGGGGTGCTTGTTTCTTGGCTTTTTCAGTGGACAGTGTGAGGAAGTTTTTGTTTGTCCTGACCTGTGTATGCCCACCTAAGTTGTGTCTATCAATCCACTGATCAATATATACAAATAGACAAAGACGTGGCTTCCCTAGTGGCTCAGATAGTGAAGAATCTGCCTGCAATGCGGGAGGCGGGTCTGAAAAAGTCAGACACAGCTGAGCGACTAACACACACATAGACAGAGATGCATGTCCGTAAGGAATAACTGTCGTTTATATTAACATAGACCCAGCTTAATAATTCGTCCTGATGTTCTCGTCTGTCATCCACGGGCTCACAGGCTCTTCTAGCCAGCCCCCCACCTCCCCTACCTGCGGCCATCCTGTACTGCGCCCGGCCGCCGGCAGAGGGCACCGGAGCGCGCCACGTGGAGAATGCGTCGCCGCACGGGGAGCTCGACACCGTCTCCCGACGAGAGGACACGAGCTGTGAACCCTCGGGACCCACCGGGACCAGGAGGTATTTCTCTCAAATAGAGGGAATGTGCTTTTCATTTTCTGGACTTTTTCCGTTGTCCTATTATTCACGTTCTCGTGTACTATAAATTAGACTCCTATGCACTATGAACAAGACTTCTTTTACAGAAGTATTCATTCATTAAGTGATTTGGGGTGAAAAATCACAGCCTGCTTTAGTATTTTTTATGGATTCGGGATGACTTCCGAGGAGAAATCTCTCTACAAATTTGGAGGAAGCGAACCGTGTGGACGTGTGGATGGTGGGAGCAACCATGAGCGGCGGTTCGGTCGCGTGTCTTGGGGACGCGGAAGGGTCTGGTCAGCAGTCACCCGGTCCCGGGGGGAAGGGAAGTGTTTGCCACACTACAAGTGTTTGTTTATTTTCATAGGGTGATTTTTCTGTAAAGTGGAAATAGTTGGAATAGTGAAAAATTGAAGAGTGGGTGTTTTAAAACTTCCAACCATATTTAAATATTGATTCCCCTCCCCCCACATCCCAATCAGAATATATTGTAAGTTCACTTTCCAGGCTTTAAAGAAAATTGTCTTCTCTCTCATACCTTTAAAGTAATGCTTCTCCGCGTATCTGTTTCAAGTTGAATTATTGCATGATTAACTTTTTGTGTGTTGTGACCCAATAACAGTTTTTTTTTTTTTTTTTTAATAATTCTGAGTTAATTTCATCTTAGGGCAGGTCTTCTCAGAAGCTCGGTGTGGTAGGAATTGTTGAAAGAAACCTAGGACACTTGCAAGTTTATAAAATTGTCATAAAAAGAAATGAAGGGGAAAATACTGATTTTGAAACAAAAGCTTAGACTCAAAATAGTAGTTAACACTTTTTCAGAATTGCGTGTTCTTTCTTGAGACCGAAGGCGGAGGGCAGGTGGAGGGTTCGGGGAGGCACGTGGGAGGAATGGCGAACAGCAAAGACCTGCCAGGCTGCCATCCAGCCGCAGAGCCTGAGACTTCTCAGTTCTAATTTTTTTTTAAGGGAAAGTATTTATTTATTTTTGGCTGCCCTGGGTCTTCATTGCTGCATAACAGCTTTCTCTAGTTGCTGTGAACGGGGCTTATTGTCTAGTTGCGGTTTGGGGGCTTAGTTGCTCCGTGGCAGGTGGGATCTTCCCGGGTCAGGGGTTGAACCCACGTCTCCTGCACTGGCAGGCAGATTCTTAACCACTGGACCACCAGGGAAGTCCCTAAGTTTTACTTTTTAAAATATTAGTTAAGTGAAGTGAAGAAGTGAAGTCGCTCAGTTGTGTCCGACTCTTTGCGACCCGATGGACTATAGCCCATCAGGCTCCTCCATCCATGGGATTCTCCAGGCGAGAGTACTAGAGTGGGTTGCCATTTCCTTTTCCAGGGGATCTTCCTGACCCAGGGATCAAACCCAGGTCTCCTGCGTTGTAGGCAGACGCTTTACCGTCTGAGCCATCAGGGAAGTCCTAAAATATTAGTTAAGACACAGTTTATTTATACCGAAAACATTTGTAAGTTGTGACTCAATTATTCTGAAAGGGCATAATATTTTAAAAATCTGTAGTAGTAATTTACATACTTAGGGTGTAGCTAAATATTCTTGCAGAAATGCACCCTGGGTTGACTCTCTATTACTTTATATTAAAATATGAACTCTCCGTAATTACCAAAATGTTTGCTTCTTGGCAGTGTCCCCAGTGTGTTTTTATCTGAAAAAAAATTTTTTTTTTACAATTTCAAATCAGATAACAGAAAACCAGCTAAAGGCTCAGAGCTGCTGAATAAAGATAGTCATTTTTGTTTTACTTTTTTTTTTTTTTTTCTGTGACTAAGAGAATCTCCACATGACAGAAGTCAGGTTCTCTTAGGATTTGCTGCCAGTGAAAGTGAGTGAAGTGAAAGTCACTAAGTTGTGTCCAACTCTTTGCAACCCCATGGACTATACAGTCCATGGAATTCTGCAGGCCAGAATACTGGAGTGGGTAGCATTTCCCTTCTCCAGGGGATCTTCCCAACCCAGGAATCTAACTGGGGTCTTTGCATTGCAGGCGGATTCTTTAGGAAGCCCTGATAGCTGCCAGGGATGGGATTAAATAATCCATCTGAATAACATGTCTAATTAAACTGTAAAGCCCCATGCTTCTGCTTTGTTATCTTTTTAATGAGGATGCTAATATCTTCTTTATGACTGTCAAGAGCCAAAGACTTATTGGTGCCCCTTCGAGAGGAGAGCCCCCTCCCCATCTGTCTTTGCTCCCTCTCTCTGCAGGTGCCTGTGGGTTGTACTGAGGTGGGGAGCATTACCATGTGAAGGTTTGCAGATTCAAGATGGTGGGCTTTTCTGGGGATGTTAGAAATGACTGGAGTCTCTCAGGTTCTTTCTCTTTCCTCAACTTTGTCTGTTTAGTCATTGAACTGTCCTTTGGTGAGAATACGCACGAAGACAGGGCAACTAAGTTCCAGACAATGCAACCCCAGGTGAGTAGGACTTGCTCCTTCTTGTGAATTGATACATATCTTTTTTTTTTTTTTTTTCCCAGGGATGAGTGGGTTTTGAGTCTTGGCCTGGATCTCCTGGGGCCCCCATGAAATTAAATTACTGTCAGTCACTTTTCCTCAGGACTCTGGGAGGCTTAGGGCAGGTCAGGGACTAATCGAGAAATAATTCCCTACCCAATATTTACACTGCTTTATTCCACTCCTCACTCCCTTAAGGATGTCCTTGAAGAAAAGGTAAAAAGTTGTTTCTTCGAATTTATCCCATGTTAGTGTCTGCAGTGGGCTTAGGCATGTGGTGAACATAGGCAGCAGAAACGAGTAAGAGCAAAGTGTTAGTCCTGCAGGGAGGCAGCTGTTTTTCAAGTGAGTTTAGTCCATCCAGTGATTTGGATGCTGCAGAGGAGGGCTCTGCAGCATGGAGATTGGGGTGAAAGGAGGCAAGCAAGAGAGCAATAAGGAATCATTATTTTCCCCCAATTTTAAATTTATTCAAAATTTTGTAGAATATACTTGCACATTTAAATAACTTAAAAAAAGAAAAAAAAAAACCCTTCTTATCCCTTTTGTCCCCAACAACCGAGTTTCCTTCTTTGTAATCAAAACTGCAAACAGAAAGAAATGTCTGGTACTGTTTTCTTATTTTGGGCTGTGCATTAAGAAGAAGGATTATATCAGAATAAACTTAGGGTCCTGTAGCAATTTTTGAAGGGCTGGAAAGATCAGGTTCCACTGAGAGGCCTCTATTTCCTGTTAGCATATAAACAGCTTGGTGGTACAGGAGGGACCGTGATAACCCAAGCTTGAAGGTCCCAGAGAAGATGGAAATGCAAAGTCCCATCGCAGGAGGGCCGGGTCAGGACACTCCTTCTGTGTGGCAGTTTTAGGGCCCCTTGGGGTTTGCTTCTGAACTATACATCTTATTCTCTGTTATGAACATATGAGTTGTGCAGAGATGGGAGAAGCCACCTAATTATCACATTCTCCAGGAGGGTGTTCAGTTCTGCAGAATTTGGCCACTGCTTTGCCAGGTTATTTCCACTAGTTACCTCATTCACTGTAATGATGTTTTGTTTTCAAAGAAAGTGAAAGTGAAAGTCACTCAGTTGTGTCCGACTCTTTGTGACCCCATGGCTTATACAGTCCCTGGAATTCTCCTGGCCAGAATACTGGAGTGGGTAGCCTTTCCTTTCTCCAGGGGATCTTCCCAACCCAGGGATCGAACCCAGGTCTCCTGCAATGCAGGCGGATTCTTTACCAGCTGAGCCACAAGGGAAACCACTTTGTTTTCAAAGTGGTGCGTCTTTTTGTGAGTATGTGTGAGAGACACATGGCATGTCAGCATAGAGAAATATTTGACCAGAACCCCAAACAAGGTTGAGCTTTTTCTTACACAGCAATCTAACTGCAGCCCTACAGGATACCTGTACGGTATCCTCCCATGGCACTTTGTGGGGAAGGGCCTGGCTGCACAAAATGTCCATGTTTTAGGAATCAGTGACCCTCAAGGATATAGCTGTAGACTTCACCAAGGAAGAGTGGGCCCTGCTGGACGCCTCCCAGAGGAAGCTGTTCAGAGAAGTGATGCAGGAGAGCATCAGTCATCTGGTCTCTGTGGGTGAGTCTGTCAACACTGATGCATTTTTAAACCAAGTATCCAGAACAGCTTCTACATATTCCCTTCTCAGCCCTCATTCGCATTCTTTCATGGTTCTTAAAACTCCTTGAGGTTAATTTGTTTATTTATTTATTTAATTATACCTGTTTTTTGTCAACCCCAAAGAATATAGTTTTCCTGACCACTCTTCCCTTTCTTGCTTCTTTAACAACCAGGAATTCAATAAATATATCTAAATAAATGCAAGTGTTAAATATTTACTAAATAACTCTGTTTACTTACTTGATAATTAAAAATGCATTAATGAAAATTATACCAGCTATCTATTTCCAAAGAGAAATGAGATTGTTCCTGTGGAGCTTCTGTGTTTTGGATTCTTTTTTAAAAGTAAAGTTTATCTTACTGTTGTTCAGTCACTTAGTCGTGTTCGACTCTTTGAGACCCCAGGAACCTATCTTACTGTGGGAAGATTTAATTTCTCCATTGAAAACACCGAGGCTTCTTCACTTTAGCTTTGACCTCGGGCCCACACATCAGCAAGAAGAGCCCCCTGTGTTGGCCCAGTGCCGGGATGTTGTTCCTGCTCAGAAGGAACAGCTTCCTGAAAGAAGCTGTGGTGGTGTCCGTGGTGCTCTTCTGGGCTGTTCTCGGGTATTCACCGTGTCCTTCCTTGGCAGCCTGCCCTGAAATGAAAGAATGCACATAGTTCTTTAACCCTGAATTAAATCTAAGATAAAAATACCTTTCCCCCCTCTAAACAGGGTATGAACTGTGCAAATCAGATGTGATTTCCCAGCTGGAGCAGGGAGCAGAGTTGTGGAAGGAAGAGAAAGGATTTCCCCAGTGCCCGAGTTCAGGTGAGTTCCAGGCTCCCGTGTGGTCAGTATCAAGAAGATCCTGATACTAGGGGAGCAGATGCCTGGAAATGTCAGCGGCAGAGTTTCCTGAGTGAATTCTGTTTTCAGGAAAGTGGTGGAGGCCACTGGGACCTGTACTCTCTTTTGCATTTTCTTTGGGCCTCAGAAAGGAACGGTTCACGTCCTCTTAAAGTTTTGTATAACGTTCTTTGTCCTGCTTTCTTCCCTTTGACAAATTCCCTTCTCTTTACCTTATCAACAACCAATTTTGATTTTATTTTGTCTCTTATTTCAATCCTGAAAATACTTTTTAATTTTCAGTTTCTAAAATGGGTTTTAACTCACTTTACCTCCTTTCCACATTCTTGCTCTGTGTCAGGGTCAGTATTTGAAACATACTCACGCAGGCCTTGCATGCTTTCAACAGTTTTCTTCCAGTGCCACACTAGCATTTTTTTTAAACATTATTTTAGACAGGAAAAGTGACCCTGTGAGACAAGAAGAAATATTCCTGCAAGATACCTACAAGGAAAACCTATCTAATTGTGAATGGTAAGTCTCAAGGGGGTGAACCCATCCCTCTTCATTAAAGGCATGGGAACTGAAAGGCTTTAGAATGCAGGGCACCATGGTTATTTGAGGTGAACGAAAATGCTGCAGCAGCAGAAAGTTTTAGATAGTTTTAATTTAGGGAAAAAAATTAACTCATACTTGAAACCATAACCTGAGTACTTATAAAATAATTGCATAAACATGGCTTTGAAACTAATGAAATATTTAACAGATTTGCAGTTGAGATGTTATGAAACAGGAAATCTGTGTTGTAGAAAATAGCGTGTAGTGAGTATGTAAATAGCATTTAACAGGAGCCTGTTCGTGGCATGGTCAATCTAGAAGTCGTGTAGAGAAAAATTAATGTCTGTGAGAAATCTTTAATAGCCTCTTGTCTCCTTGGAACAGCAGAGATTTCACACTAGAGAGGATATACATGGATATAATGATTTGGGGGACATTTTCACTCACAGATCTCCAGTGGCAAGACATGTGCTAAATCATATGAGGGGGGAAAACCTGTAAATGTAATAAACATGGGAAAGAATTCCACCAGAGCACTCAGCTTTCTGTATGTGAAAGGACACACACTGGAGAAAAACCCTATAAACCTAACGAATGTGGTAAATGCTTCAGCCATCGATTCAGTTCAGTTGCTCAGTTGTGTCTGAATCTTTGCGACCCTGTGGACTGCAGCACACCAGGCTTCCCTGTCCATCACCAACTCCTGGAGCTTGCTCAAACTCAGGTCCATTGAGTTGGTGATGCCATCCAGCCATCTCATCCTCTGTCATCCCCTTCTCCTGCCTTCAATCTTTCCAAGCATCAGGGTCTTTTCCAATGAGTCAGTTCTTTGCATCAGGAGGCCAGAGTATTGGAGTTTCAGCTTTAGCACAGTCCTTGCAATGAATATTCAGGACTGATTTCCTTTAGGACTGACTGGTTTGATCTATTTGCAGTCCAAGGGACTCTCAAGAGTCTTCTCCAACAGCTTCAGCCATAGGGCTAATGTTTACTTGCATGAAGAATTCATGTGGGAGAGAAACCATGTAAATGTAAGGTATGTGGGAAGCACTTCAGCCAAAGCACGCACTTATATTCACCCGGAACAACTCACCCAGGAGAGAAACCCTATAAATGCAATGCGTGTGGCAAAGAATTCCATCAGTGCACTCAGCTTTGTATACACCGAAGAAGACACACACTACAGAGAAACCCTACAAATGTCATGAATATGGGAAGCGTTTCAGTCAAAAGGCTAACTTACATTCATACAAAAGAAATCCTTGTCTGTAATAAACATGGTAAAGCTTTCTGTCATCCTTTCCTTCATCTTTGGTCAACAAAAGCGAATCACACTGGGGCAAAACTAGGAATCCTTTGGTTAAAACTCTGCCTTAGATAGCACGAGAGAGTTCACACTAAAGAGGAATCCTACATATGAAATAAATGTGGCCAAAATTCCAGGCGTATGTCCAGTCCTTAAAGAAAATAATCACGTTAAGGAAAAGCCTTCAAATAGTTCTTTAACCTTAGTTGATGTGAAAGAACTCACCGTATAAATGTAATGAAGGACTGTCTTCATCCTCAATTTTAATGTTTATACACACCAGAGAACCTACGCAGGGACAAATTGTGTGTCTGCAATTAATGTGGAAATGCCCTCAGGGAAGACTAGGGCAGCAGGTGAGCTAGAGCTTTCAGGGAGTCTGCTCTGCACTCTAGGTCCAAGAGAAAACAGAAGTGGAGTGAAAACCTGAGGGAACACATGGCAGCCAGAGAGCCTACTGGAGGAGGATGGGAACTGGGCTGCTGGTAACAGCGACCTTCAGCAAAGGGATGAGCCAGGGTCCAGGCAGCCCGTGAGCCCTGGTTCACTCCCCTTAGGGCTGATCCCGCCACAGTTTCCTCCTGATGTTGGTCTCTCACCTTCCCTTGCGCTAGGAACAGATGTCAATTTTCTCTCTGCACCCCAACTCTACCCTGCCCATTCCCATACCCACGGCACTCAGCTCAGTCTCTGAAGCTGCTTTAATGCCCGCCCTGTCGGATTCAGGGCTGGTAAGTGCTGAGCCTGCTTTACTCCAGATGCCAGCTTGGAGTGAGTGAGATATTCAAAGGCTGATCAGTGACCTACATTTATGTGCCACGGCAGCTTCCCTAGTCTCATTTGAGAACATTCCAAATAGTAAGCGAATTGATGCAAAATAGAAATTTCTATCACAAAAATCATTTTGTGTGGAGCATTCATGACAGTGAAAAACTAGTTGAAATGAAATCAAAATCCCTTTGGCTTTTACTCAGAATTAATGTGTAAACTGTATGTGATGTAACAGTGAAATGACAGTGCACATGGGATCCACCAAGCCTGTGTGGGTGTGCTGGCGGGCACGCTCACAGCACGCTCTGGGCACTGTGGCACTCACCTGGGCCTAGTGGGCCGAATCTCCCAGAGGAAAATGGCCTCGAGTGTTTACAGTTTATCTCACGGACTATTGTACAATAATACTTTCTTTCACTCCTGCTTTCTGGGGATCAGTGGTCATTTTCTCCAACAGAAAGGTGAACTTTCTTTTTCCCAAACTTCTCTAGTTTTTTAATTGGATTGAGGAGAATAACAAGGAAAGTTATGAATAATTACTAAATGGTATTGTATGCTCTGTAACATAGTATAGGAATATGTGCCATTTTGTTATTGTCACTATTAAATCTGGATTATCATATTTAGAATATACATTAAAAGTTTACTTTTTTGTGCCCCGTGGTTTGAGGGATCTTAAGTTCCCCAATTGGGGAGTGAACCTAGGCCAGGGTAGTGAAAGCACCAAGTCCTAATCACTGGACCATCAGGGAATTCCCAAAAGCTGATTTTGGAAATCTATTATAGGTTTTTTTTTAGAGAACCAGCATAGTGGAAAAATAAATGTGTTTTGATTTATGCATAATGTACACTGCTAATTCATGTGATAATATGTGGATTTTTATGTTGCAGGCATATAAAGAATAAAATAATGTCTATTTTTAACTCAATCTTAGGGTCTGTCATCTAGCAACATTTCATACTAGGCTCATTCACGTACCCACATAACTGTCGATGTACAGAGGACATTTCTCCATAAGAACTGAAATCAAAAAATTACATAAAATGAAAATTTTACATCAAAATATAACCAATTATTATGAAATTTAAAGTCAATGGTATTAACCTAACAAATAATTTTTAGCACACATAGATAAAGTTGTAGATTAAGATAGTCTAGTTGATAGTAATAAAACATTCAGATAAAGTGTTCTTTACCAGGAAATGATATATGTGAAGTATGCCAGAGTGTGAATTACTTGGCATTTCAGATGAGAACACTAACCAATACTAGGAATTCTTCATAAATAAATGGTGGCAATAATTTTATTACATGGAAAATTAAAGCCATTTAAATATAACTTCAGATAACTCATACTTTTGTAAATGTACACTTTTTAAAAAGTTAATCAGCAAAGAGGACTTTTAGAGCAGTGAAAATACTCTGTATGGCATTATCATGTTGGATACATGTCGTCATACATTTGTCCAAATTCACAGAATGTACAACACCAAGAGCAGACTGTAATGCAAACTGTGGACCATGGATGATTATGATGTCAGTGCAGGCTCATCTTTATTAAAACATGTACCGTCTAGTAGTGGTGTCAATAATGTGGGAGACTGCATGGTTTGGGGGAAGGAGCAGTCTCTGCACCTCCTCAATTTTGTTGTAAACCTAAAATTGATGTTGAGAAATATTGCTTTATTTGTTGAATAAATAGTATCTCACACAACTTTTATATAACTATTACTGAGAATGTTAGAAAGCATTCTATTAAAATTTTATTAACATATCTTTCAATATATTTCATCTTTCTGATATATTAGTAATATACACTATGTTAGCAGTACTTCATTATTTGATATTATCATTAATTACTGCATAATTCAGTATAAGCACGTTACATGTTAATGAAATTGAAATTTATGTTTACCATTAAAATATTCCATTAATGTTATTAATTACTGAAATTGAAATTTGTTTACCATTAAAATATTCCATCATTAATGTTATTAATTATTGTATCATCAATATTGTAATTACTATCTTTAAATTCACCTTCTACTTTAATACTAGAAGTTCTAGTATAGGTTATCCAAAATCTTATTGGTTTTTCTTTTGAATTCCAGACATGGCTGTAGTCGACCTGTCATCAAATCCTGTTGTTCTAGGCTCTGAGGGCTCTCACTGCCTGGGGGCTGCAAGAAGAAATTAACTTTGCTTTCATCTCAATCATATTTGACTTGTAACACTGTAATTAAAAGTTTTTAAAATGTGAAAATCCCTAAGAAATGTTGTCTTTATTCAATGCAGTTTAACCTGAATATAACTATAGTTCTCAGTCAACACAGAGATGCTTTTCAGAAGGTTCCATACGCATGTGATCATGAATCACCAGTTGGTCACCTTTCTCTGGGCTATTTTCCCTAAAGGACAGATTTGTCTTCAGGAACTAATAAACTGAGTAAGGGGTACCTTTGAATATTAGATGTGGTGGTGATATTAGTCTTCTGAGTCCAGCACAGTTATCACCCGGAGGTTGTCCTCCCATATGGAAAAGGCTGGAGAGCGGGTGGTTGCTCTCTTGCCCTAGTTATGGCTGACTGCTCACAAGGCTGTGACTAGACTGGGCGTTGTGATGAGGAGGGTCACTGAGCGGTGGGGAAGGGGAGGCCAGTGCACGTGGATGGCTTTTTCTCTGATGTGGCAACACTAGAGCCAGTTTTAGAAGACAGTTCATATCATTCAGTATCTCATGTATTTAAACTTAGAGGAGTTTCTAGATCTTACATGTCTTATAGAAGAACTTCTCAAAGGATTTGACGACCTGCTTTCTTACCTATTTCTAGGTTTTAGTTCTTGTTATGGGGAGGCCTCTCACTGCTGTTTTCCACACAGGAAATGAAAACCACACTCTCTGCTGCCTACCTCTGTTTTCAGATGGTGCAGGTTTTCTATCCTTTGTGTAGTCCATCATCCCACACTATAGTTATATATACAAGGACAGTGCTTCTCAAATAAGAAGGTGGATCCTCAAATCTTGCATGGTGATGCAAGATAGTAAGAGCAAGCAGTGAGTGAAGGATGAGACAGAGTTGTAAACTTCCTGGCTAAGCTTTAAGAAACGCACCAACACAGAGATCTGTTAATACTGGCAGAGTATTCTGTGTGTGGGGGGGCTTTTTGGTTTTGGCTCTAGTATTTAAGGAGATCTCTCTAAAATCACAAGGTGGCCACTAAACTAATACAGACCTCAACGGCATATCATATATAACAAAACCTTTTACACAAAGTTCAGAAAATCACTAAACAAATAAGCACAAACCACGTAAAATGTCAACAAATCTCAGGAAGGCAGGAGTCTCATTTCTAGACACATTATAATATTCAAAATATCCAGTATTTCATGCAAAATGACAAGAAAATACAACCCATCCTTAGGAGAAAAAGGAAATTAATACTGTCCCTGAGGAAGGACAGACTTTGGAGTTACTAGAAAAAGGCTTTAAATAACTGTCTCAATGTTGCTCAAAGAAGTAAAGGAAACCAGGCAAATGATGCTTCATCAAATCACGAGTTTCAATTAAGAGGTTTTTGTTTTGTTTTTTTTTTTGGCTGTGCCCTTGGGATATGGGATTTTAGTTCTCCAACCAGGGATTGAACCTAGGCCCTCTGCAATGAGAGCAGAGTCCCAATCCCTGAACCACAAGGGAATTCCCAACACAGAGATTATAAAATGGAGTCAAATAGATGTTCTGGAGCTAAAAGTACTATGGGCTTCCATCTGTGTTTATTATATAAAATATTAATAGGGACTTCCCTGATTACAGCCGATCCCTCTCCAGCCAGAACACCAAGATGTTGAATTTTGCTCATCATCCTCACACATGACCTGTTACCACCCTAGCTGAACAGTACAATCACTTTTCAAAATTGTCAGTTTCACCCTGGGATTCGCTTATTTAATTGGCTTCAGGCTATGATATGGTGATTGTGTTAGTTTGGGAAGAGCACCCATCTGCTTAGTATTCTCTTGAGAGCACTTCCACTTCAGCGTGGAAGTCTGTTGAAAGGCAGTACATTTCCAAGCCCTGGAAGCACAGCAGGGGAGACCTCCTTTGACCTCATTTTGCTTGGGGAAAAGAACAATAAGTTAACGATAAGGGCTTCTGTGGTGTCTGAGAGGTAGGGGATATTACAATATATGGCTTGGGTCTTCTTTCCAGGGCTGCTGTGTGTGGGGGGGATGGGGTGGCACAGCAGTGACTGGAAGGCAAGTAGGTGCGTAACTAGGATTCACCTGAATAAAATGTGGGATGGGGTCGTACAGTGAACTCCCCCCAATTAGTCCAACTCAGAGGCTTCACAGAAAAATCCTACTAAGGCGTGTTCTTGGCCTGGAACAGCAGAGCTGCCTGTCTCTGGCCCCATGTAGCTGCCCCAGGGCAGAGACAGGCTGGGGACTGACTGCCCAGCGGTTTACACTCGGTGTCTATGACACTGTGCCCAAGGTCGGCCAGGGTCACGTGCCTGAGAAAGCAGCCAGCGGGGTGAATATTGTCACCAGGGTGTGGATGGAGACAGCTGATGGTGGTGGGAAGCTGGAATGAGTGGAGCTGAGCTGTGTGGAAGGAGCTGTTAGAGAAACAGGGAAGACTCAGAGTTAGGCTGAATCTTACCCACATGTCACCAAGTACAGAGCCAGATCTGTGTGTTTACAGCTGCGTGAAGAAAACCAGAACTTCATCAACATACTAGATTTTTCAGCAACAGACTTTATTATTTAAATATTTACAAATAATAATCTATTGAAAAAAGTGTAGTTTCTTACAAAATTTGGCATTCAGTGTTCCCAGATCACTTTACTATCTTGTATTCATATGTCAGACTTTTCTTCATAAATAGTTCACTCAAAATTCTGAATTATTTGCTAAATTGTACGTTAAAAGCTTTTTAAAGGGTTTTTCACCGGCCCCCCCTTCGTTTTCTGAATTCTAGATGAAGTTTCCTCCACTTGATTTTAGGATCACTGTTTCTTCAACATGAGAACCTTAATATTGATTATGAAATGAGGTCACTGAAGGCTTTCCTTCTTTCATGACAGAGTGTTTTGTACAGTCTGAATCCACATAGGTACCTCAGGTGTGGTTCTTATGAATAAAGGATTTGTCATGATTTTTCAGTGAATCACTTCTTTAGGATGAATTATTTGGTATTTCTCAAGAGCCTTCACCCTCTTACTTCCTGTCATAGTGATTATCCCTTCACTGAGTTTTCTCGTGCGCATCGGCTGTGCTTGGCTTAATGTTTGTTCACAGTGATTAGACCTAGAGGCTTTCCCAGATGGGAGTCTGTTCATGTTGTTTACCATGAATTATAAATGAAAGCATTTTCACATTGATTGCAGACTTGGATTCTCCCCTATGCAAATCCTCCAGTATGTTTAGTTTAGAGCTGTTGTTAAAGACGTCCACATTCCTTACAGTGCAGATTCTCTCATGACATCTATGGCCACACAACAGACTGCAGGTTTTGCTATGTGAATGTCACACATGTGGATTCTCTTTCATATAAATGTGCGTATGTCAAATGGAGTAACTGAAGGGTCCTCCCCACTGATTAGTGTTTTACAGTGCTTACAGCTTTCTTTGATGTGACTCTCTGATGTGTTCAAATATTAAAGCTATGGTTGAAGTCTTGTCCATGTTTATTACATTTATAATACCATGTCATCTAAGGTCAGAATACTTACTGAAAACATTCATAATTTTCTCTCCATTGTGGGTTCCCTCATGTCGCCTAAGGGCGGAACACTGACTGAAGGCTTTTCCACAGAGATGACATTCATACGGTTTCTCTCCAGTGTGAGTTCTCTCGTGACGTCTAAGAGCAGAACATTTACTGAAGGTTTTTCCACAGAGCTGACATTCATACGGTTGCTCTCCAGTGTGCGTCCTTTCATGCTGTCTGAGGTTGGAGGACTGACTAAAGGCTTTTCCACAGAGATGACATTCATACGGCTTCTCTCCAGTGTGAGTCAGATTGTGTTTCCTAAGGTCAGAGCTTTGAATAAAGGCATTCCCACAGATATGGCATTCATAAGGTTTCTCTCCAGTATGGGTCATCTCATGTCTTCTAAGGCTAGAGCAATTGCTGAAGGCTTTACCACACAGATGGCACTCACAAGATTTACCTCTGGAGTGCATCTGCTTATGCGGATTAAGGTATGACTGGTCACTATGGGATTTTTGATACTGTTTGCTGATATTGGGTGTCTTTTCTGTGCGAGTTAACAAATGTTGACCCAGTGTGGAGCTAGGACTGAAATCTTCTTCCAAATCATTACATTCACAGGGATCCTCTGGAGTGTGAAACGTCTGCTTTTAGAAAGGAGATGAAAGGTGGTTAGCGGTTTGTCTACATACATTCACACACTTCTTGCTCTACATACGAATCCAAAACAAATCATTCAGTGAGAGCTTCCATTTACAATCTTTCCAATATTACCCGCATACACACAGTGATTTGCTTTTTATGTGTTGTAAAGACTTTCTCTGAATAGTATCCCAACTTTCGTTTGAGCTTATAGGTTAATTTTGAAGACTGCAATATGTTTCAAAAACTATACATATGAACAATATTTATGCATTTGCCCACCCCCTCTTTTGTTTTTTTTTAAAGATCTGAGGTTATGGTTTTGAGGTCAGGTTAATTTCTTCACTAAATTCAAACCATTTAAAACCTTTTGGTCAGAAATACCTTAATCCAAATTATTAATACCCACTGCCAGGTTTTTAATGTTGATGACCAGGGTTAACACTCAGGAAACTGACCATTGGGATGATTGTAGATGTGTCCTTCTTGCTGATATGCTGTGTGGCTAACAATTCTTCTTTAAAGGCACTTTCCCCGCCTAAAATTATTCGGAAAAAAAATTAGAATGGCATTAGTGAAATGAAAATGTTGAAAAACTCCGACTTCTGTGTTTCAAAACCTGGCATGTCGATGGGGAACACTCCAAGAAACAGAAACACATTATAGGGCATTGACAATTAGTAAAGATTTTCAGGACTGAAATATGCAAAAATTAAAATGGAGATGAGATGCTGAGTTGGTAAAGAGGGAAAACCTTCAGAGGGGAGGATGAGAACAACAGTTATTATGTGAAAGTTTAATAAGTATATGAATGTCCTTTTCCCTAAAGCCAAAAAAAGATAATAGTAGGACACATGAGTGAGCCTGAAATGTGTAAGGAATAACAACATTTAAAGAATTTTGCACCTATATCTTAGAAAATATCACTCAGTTAACAAAATCTTCAGTTGATGTTTTCTAAGTATGTACTCACTGACTAGGCATAGGCCCCTGATGCATACCTGGACTGTGGCTTTGGAAAAATCCTCTTCCTTCAATCCACAGCTCTTCACCTTGCTCCAACTGGAAAATCACATCCAATTTGCAATGCTGATACCCTGTTCATGGAAAAAAGGTGGATTTTGAGTTTTGTGCTACATTATCATCAAGTCCAGGACAAGCTACTGAGAAATAAGGAGGCTGACCACTGAAGTTCAACTCAGGCAACAACACCCTGAACAGAGAAAACCCTGAAATACAGATTGTGTGTCCAAAATAGTGAAGACCTCTAGATGCTGATGTCCATGTTTGAAGACAGGACACACAGAATCCATAGTCTTTTCAAAAATGGAAAAATTAAATGTCCCCATAATGGGTTGAATATTATTTTCAAACAGATGCCAACAAGTTCCACAAGTATAATCAAGGTCTTACTATTTTCTCTAGTCTGCTGTCAATCCTCAGCACAGTGACTAAGGCAGAATAATTAGAAAATATTTACTCAATTTATTGATACATCAAAAATATTAAGTTCCCAGGTCTGTTCTGAATATTAGAGACTGAATAGGAAGAAAGAGATTAAACTGTGGTCAAGATTACATTTAGTGGGGTGACAAACTAGATGTTAAGTATCACATAAAGAAACAACTTGAATGTAGTTATAAGGCCTACAAAAAAATCAGGACAGAGACGGGGTGCGTATGGAGAAGCTGTTCTAGATACTTATTGACTGAATCAATAAATACCTACCTACCTACCTACCAACCTACCTACTTATCTGCTCAGCTGCATACACACATAAATGTTGACAGACTCACCCACGAAGACCAGATGACTGATATTTTCCAGCATCACATCTCTGAACAGCTTTCTCTGGGATGTGTCCAGCAGGGCCCACTCTTCCTGGGTGAAGTCTACAGCTACATCTTCAAACGTCACTGATTCCTACAACATGGATATTATGGTTCTGACAGAACAATCTCTATTAATGTCCAGGGCAGGAGGGTCGATATGGCAGCGCTGAGTAAGGGGCTGGAGACGCTGGGTGTACAGAAGGATCAAACCAAGTTTGGAGTTCCCATTAGTTCATGCTGAGCTGGTATTTGCTTTTCAGATATGTCACAGAGATATACACAGTCTGAATTAGTACAACTTTGTCATAAAGAAGTATCACATGAAGTGTGGTATGATAAAACCTGAAAAATCTCCCCCAAACTGGTAATTATGAGGTCAGACATGTAATTAAAACTTTCACTTGAAAATTCATAAAACTCTCTTCTTGATTAATTTCAAATAACTTACAGACATATCACAAGGCAGACATTAACCATGATTTGCCACCTTTAAACCATAACTATGGTTATATCATTCCCCTAAAAGAACTTCAGACTCCTCACCTATTAAATAGTTTACTAATGTGCTGAGTATTGAAAGATCCAATGAAAGATCAATGGGTGAAGTTCTTCCTATCTAAGTAAACATGCGTTAAATACACACCTCAGTCTATTACTCAGGAAAGGGTCCAAGAATCTTGAAACCATCTCCATCATTCTTCAGAAATGAACAAATTTCATATAGAACTTGGTATCAGTAAACGTGGTCTCACCCAACTCAGTAAGAGTTGGATGTTCACAATAAGGTATGAGGTCAGATGGTTCAGCAGCGTAAGCCAGGGCCTCTGACAGAGCTCTCCTGAAGGACAGTCCTAGCCTGACCACGCCTGTTCTCAATTTTCTCTGGGACCTCAAACAACACTCATCACTCTCCTGTCTTCAGCTTGCCTCTCTGCTAAAGGATAACAGAAGCCTCTTGACTGCGTTTGGGCTATCTAGCTCTTCAAAACTATCCACAGGGTCTTAAATTTTTACTCTACTATCCTCCTCCTGAACATGCAGCCACAATAAAGGAAATAATACCCCCTATATATTAATTTCAGTTACCAAGTATGAAAAAAGGGTTAACTTTCTTTTTAAGAAGTTCCTAAAAGAGCAGATATATTCTATCAAAACTTTAAAATTAGAAAAAAAATAAATGAATGATTCCTCATGCCTTCTTTGTCCTCAACTTCTCTCGTCCTCCTTTCAGAGCCCCCACCCAGGACCAGTGAAGACCGGACTCACTGAACTCAGGTGATGAGACCTCAGCCTCTCCACTGGATGGTAATCTTTTGCTCCTCTCATCTCTGGTCACCACAACCTTAGGCCATTATAGCCAATAACATGATTAACAAGTGAATTATTCCCTGATGAGACCAGGGACAGATTAGAGAAAGAATACTTCTCTCAACCCTTCTATAAATACACAAGCTGCATGGAGGCTGAAATAAATCAGTGTGATGTTAACAAGGATACTAGTTATTACATTTCACTGGTGCTCAGACCCATGAATACTTTTTGATTGCACTTAGAACATCCATCCAATAAGAGAAACCTGCCCATCTCCTCTCAGGAGCAGGGTATGCAGTTTCAGCAGAAAAAGGCATTCCCTACTCACCAATGGCTGCATTGTCAATAACTCAGTTGCCAACAGTCTTTCTCTGGGTTTTCACTCACAGACAGTCCACACATTAAGCAGGCAAAGCTGAGGATGGAGAGAAAAGTTGAAAGACTCCAGTCCTGTGCACACGTTCCAGTCCAACATCTCATGAAACCCCAAATCTTCACCTGGTTGTGGATTCCCAGTCTAACCAACAAACGTGCAGTGCACACTCTATGAGAAACACACAGAGGATGCTACTCCTCTCCCAGGGTCAAAAGTAAGAAGACTGTAACTATAGTCATTAACACCAACGGAAGAAATACAGGTAACTTATGGACATTTATGGACAAGAACATCAAAGCTCAAAGTATTGAGCTTCATATCAATAAGTAACTTCAATAACTCTGTGATACCCAGAGTTATTCAATTCTCCCCCTGACTCCAAACCACAGGGACCCCTGACTCATGCCACATGTAGAGTTTGGTTTTCATTTGTAGGGAACACTGTGGAAATACTGTTCTTGACTTATGCACCCGCAACGGTTCTTCAGCATTCACGGTGGCCCTCTGAACACTCACTCCCTTCCAGCTCTCCCTTAACTCTTCTAGATCTGTTCTGCATGAACTTAGAAGTCAGTTAACTGAAAATCTGCATGATGATGGAATTAATTTAAGAATTTATTCCATTTGGAGGAATCATGGCACCTATCCTGCCAGCCTTGTCCTTAACATCCCCTGCACCAGAAAGCAGGAGTCCAAGAGTCACAGGGTCACCATCAGGGACTGTTTCAAGCCTGTAGGTCAAGGCTGGTTGGAGGTTAGGAGGAAATCTAGTTAAGGCCACCTGATTATCTCAGTAAAGGGGTAGCTGAAATTCTTGAAATCCCTGCGTTAATCTTCATTCGCTGCCATAGGCCTGCATTTCATTATGTACAAACACATATGTATACATGCATACATATATCCATGCACACAAATGTGTGTGCGAGACATGCAGAGAAAGCGTTTACAAAGTGTAAATTCTCCCCTTTGTTGTTGTTTAGTTGCTAAGTCATGTCCAACTCTTGCAACGCCATGAACTGCAGCCCTCTAGGCTTCAGTCTGTGGGATTTCCCAGGCAAGAATGCTAGAGTGGGTTGCCATTTCCTTCTCCAGGGGATCTTCCCATCCTAGGTATTGAACCCATGTCTCCTGCATTGGCAGGCGGATTCTTTACCACTGATCCACCAGGGAGTTCGCCTCTAAAATACCAATAATAACTAAATATATTTTATGGAAAAATGATGATAATGGATCATAAATAAAAGTAAGATTAACTCACCCATTTGTACCTGAGGTCCACAAAAGAAAAAAAAAAAAAAAAGATACATTTGCATCAAATATGACTCTGTGCTTGGATATCTACATATTCGCTTAGTCCTCACAGTAACCTGGCGATTTTAGTTTATCAACTTAACAGATGACATGGATAGTTTAAACCTCAACTAACAGAGACTTTCACTAAATCCAACCAGAGCTAAACCTTTCCCTTCCCCTCTGCCCTGATCTACACAGAACTCTACCACTCCCTGAGGCCACTCATCTCACTAGTCACTAGATATTTGTTTACGCTCTGTCCTCCCAATGGTCTAAATCTACCTAAGAATGATACAATTAAGCAAGTTCACCTCTGACCATTATATATGAATTATAAATACAGAGAAATGTCCACTGTAAGGTAACTTGCCCTCAGTGCCTTGCCCACAAGTGGCTGCAGTCCTATAAACAATTATTTTCTGATTATAAACTCCTTTCCAAAATAACGGAGTCTGTCCTTCCTGGTAAAAATTCTAATATTTACCTCAGCCCATGGAAAAGCTAAAGAAGCCATCTATTGGGGATACAGTCATTCACCACCCAAAACTACACAGCATATAACTGGTTAACTATCTTTCAGGCTCACGTGTATCTGGCTCCAAAGTCTGTTCCCTGACCACAGTTTAATGTGAGTTACGTCCTTTCATGGTTTAAAATGCCTCTGAAAAATCAGAACCCCAGAGGGATAAACATTCAGCACGGAGGGGATGGATAAAAATGGCGCAGGGTGTATAGGTGAGCTGGGATGATTTCAAAAGTCTTTATGCTTGAGATTACAAAGAGCTCCATACTCAGTGACCAGAACCTGAATCCCATGAATCTCTGCAAGAGAAGCCTGACAACTGGGGCCTCTCCCTGCAACAACCAAACACTCTGATGACCAAAGGACTAAAACCAACTGCCTTCAACCAGAATCAGGAAGAGGAATGACTGAGATTCAGGGCCTCTGGAAAACATCAGAGCTGCACTGAGCCATCACATATATCCCCTCCCCACTCCAAGGAGCCCAGTGAGGGTTCTGTGTCAGAACTGCTGCGCCCAGTTTAGAGCAGAGACCTTCGATCGCTTTTCCAAGCAGAATCCATACATACTCTGTAAGATGTCAGGCACATGTCTCCACGGAGCAGACTGTTCAGCTAGCATCTTCCAAAGCTGGCAGACTCTGTAGAGAGAGAAAACGGACATTCCTTCATTCTCTGAAACTGAGGCCAGTCTATGGTTTCACCTCTGAGCTCCTGCCGCCCTACACACAAGGCCAGGAAGTGGCTGGGCGCCCTGCTCCAGGTGGGCCCTAAGCTCTACCACAGCGCTCCTCCTCACTGCGTGTGGACTGGGTCCTATGTTCTACAGCCCTTAGACACCTGCCTCTGCCCTGAGCTCCGAGGTACCGGCTGTTCAGAAGAATGAGGACACTCCTCCCCCGACACTGGTCCACACCTGGAAACCCGAATCTTCTCTGTGGTACACAGGAGGGAGACTGTTGTCAGCATCCCAGAGACAAGCAGTGCCAGGGTGGTTCTCAGGCTCGCTCTCTGCCTGTTGTAGGCACACACTCTGAAGAGGAACTGGAATCTTCTGGGGCGAATTAAGGGGACTAAAGATCTGGAGGGTGATTTAAATGTCTGGGGGTGGGGGTGAGAAATAGAATTCTGGGTACTGTTTCCTCTCATTTTCCTCTGTGAGTCACCCAACAAGGAAGACAGTACTGTCTGTTAGATCTGTAAGAAAAGCCCCAGATTAACGCAAGGATCTGATAACTGGGGAAAGGCTGTCAATACTGAGGATAGTTCACAATATCCGGAAGCTACTCCATCAACATAGTTTACCTACTGAGTCACAAAGAGAAGGAAGACCTAGGAAGACTACTCGGGCAATGTCCATGGGGTTAGGTTAGGTTTTGACCTCAAGGCAGATTTAAATTGAAATGTAAAATAATTTTTTTACCTTTAGAGTTTTTCTTCTAAGGAGATAAAAGATATCCAGGGAAGCTCTCTGCACACAAAACAGAACAGCCCTATGAATGGGAAGGAACATATCTAGCTATCACTGTGCTTTGCCCACACTTCCAAACAGAAGGCATCAAAGGTCACCAGTAGGTGAGAACTATAAATAAAGGGAGCCCTGCTGGAGCGGATATCTTTCTCCAAACTATCACCATGTATTCATGTGGCTTACGGAGAACCCAACTCAATGAAAAAGACTTTAAAAAATTACCAAAGCAATAATAATTAAAAAGACTAAAGCATAAAGCATACCCGCGTCCGAGGTAGGGAGCAGCAGCTGCGCTTTGCTGGAGCAGCTGTGAAGAGCAACCCCGCATCCAAGGTAAGAGAAACCCAGGTAAGAGGGTAGGCACTGAGAGAGGGGATCAGGGGACAGAAAGACTGAGACTACAGTCACGGACAACTAGCCAATCTGATCACACGGACCACAGCCTTGTCTAACTCAACGAAACTAAGCCATGCCGTATGGGGCCACCCAAGATGGGCAGGTCATGGTGGAGAGGTCTGACAGAATGTGGTCCACTGGAGAAGGGAATGGCAAACCATTTCAATATTCTTGCCTTGAGAACCCCATGAACAGTGTGAAACGGCAAAAAGATAGGATACTGAAAGAGGAACTCCCCAGGTCAGTAGGTGCCCAGTATGCTACTGGACATCAGTGGAGAAATAACTTCAGAAAGAATGAAGGGATAGAGCCAAAGCAAAAACACCACCCAGTTGTGAATGGCACTGGTGATAGAAGCAAGGTCTGATGCTGTAAAGACCAATATTGCATAGGAACCTGGAATGTCGGGTCCATGAATCAAGGCAAATTGGAAGTGGTCCAACAGGAGATGGCAAGAGTGAACGTTGACATTCTAGGAATCCGCGAACTAAGATGGACTGGAATGGGTGAAAATAACTCAGATGACCATTATATCTACTGCTGCGGGCAGGAATCCCTTAGAAGAAATGGAGTAGCCATCATGATCAAAAAGAGTCCGAAATGCAGTACTTGGATGCAATCTCAAAAACGACAGAATGATCTCTATTTGTTTCCAAGGCAAACCATTCAATATCATGGTAATCCAAGTCTATGCCCCAACCAGTAACACCGAAGAACCTGTAGTTGAACAGTTCTATGAAGACCTACAAGACCTTTTAGAACTAACACCCAGAAAAGCTGTCCTTTTCATTATAGGGGACTGGAATGCAAAAGCAGAAAGTCAAGAAATACCTGGAGTAACATGCATATTTGGCCATGGAGTACAGAATGAAGCAGGGCAAAGGCTAATAGAATTCTGCCATGAGAACACACTGGTCATAGCAAACACCCTCTTCCAACAATACAAGAGAAGACTCTACACATGGACATCACCAGATGGTCAACACCAAAATCAGATTGATTATATTCTTTCCAGCCAAAGATGGAGAAGCTCTATACAGTCAACAAAAACAAGACCAGGAGCTGACTGTGGCTCAGATCATGAATTCCTTATTGCCAAATTCAGACTGAAATTGAAGAAAGTAGGGAAAACCACTAGACCATTCAGGTATAACCTAAATCAAATCCCTTATGACTATACAATGGAAGTGAGAAATAGATTTAAAGGACTAGGTCTGATAGACAGAGTGCCTGATGAACTATGGATGGAGTTTCATGACATTGTATAGGAGACAGTAATCAAGACCATCCCCAAGAAAAAGAAATGCAAAAAAGCAAAATGGCTGTCTGAGGAGGCCTTACAAATAGCTGTGAAAAGATAGGAAGTGAAAAGCAAAGGAGAAAAGGAAAGATATAAGCATCTGAATGCAGAGTTCCAAAGAATAGCAAGGAGAGATAAGAAAGCCTTCCTCAGTGATTAATGCAAAGAAACAGAGGAAAACAACGGAATAGGAAAGACTAGATATCTCTTCAAGAAAATTTGAGATACCAAGGGAACATTTCACGTAAAGATGGGCTCAATAAAAAACAGAAATGGTATGGACCTAACAGAAGCAGAAGATATTAAGAAGAGGTGGCAGGAATACACAGAAGAACTGTACAAAAAGATCTTCACGACCCAAATAATCACAATGGTGTGATCACTCACCTAGAGCCAGACATCCTGGAATGTGAAGTCAAGTGGGCCTTAGGAACCATAACTATGAACAAAGCTAGTGGAGGTGATGGAATTCCAGTTGAGCTGTTTCAAATCCTGAAAGATGATGCTGTGAAAGTGCTACACTCAATATGCCAGCAACTTTGGAAAACTCAGCAGTGGCCACAAGACTAGAAAAGGTCAGTTTTCATTCCAATCCCAAAGAAAGGAAATACCAAAAAATGCTCAAACTACCGCACAATTGCACTCATCTCACACGCTAGTAAAGTAATGCTCAAAATTCTCCAAACCAGGCTTCAGCAATACATGAACCATGAACTTCCAGATGTTCCAGCTGGTTTTAGACAAAGCAGAGGAACCAGAGATCAAACTGCCAACATCCAATGGATCATCGAAAAAGCAAGAGAGTTTCAGGAAAACATCTATTTCTGCTTTATTGACTATACCAAAGCCTTTGACTGTATGGATCACAATAAACTGTGGGAAAATTCTGAAAGAAATGGGAATACCAGACCACCTAACCTGCCTCTTGAGAAACCTATATGCAGGTCAGGAAGCAACAGTTAGAACTAGACATGAAACAACAGACTGGTTGCAAATAGGAAAAGGAGTATGTCAAAGCTGTATATTGTCATCCTGCTTATTTAATTTATATGCAGAGTGCATCATGAGAAGCGCTGGGCTGGAAGAAGCACAAGCTGCAATCAAGATTGCCAGTAGAAATATCAATAACCTCAGATATGCAGATGACACCACCCTTATGGCAGAAAGTGAAGAGGAACTCAAAAGCCTCTTGATGAAAGTGAAAGAGGAGAGTGAAAAAGTTGGCTTAAAGCTCAACATTCAAACGAAGATCATGGCATCTGGTCCCATCACTTCATGGGAAATACATGGGGAAACAGTGGCTGACTTTATTTTTCTGGGCTCCAAAATCACTGCAGATGGTGATTGCAGCCATGAAATTAAAAGATGCTTACTCCTTGGAAGAAAAGTTATGACCAACCTAGACAGCATATTAAAAAGCAGAGACATTTCTTTGTCAACAAAGTTCCGTCTAGCCAAGGCTATGGTTTTTTTCAGCAGTCATCTATGGATGTGAGAGTTGGACTATAAAGAAAGTTGAGTGCCGAAGATTGATGCTTTTGAACTGTGATGTTGGCGAAGACTCTTGAGAGTCCCTTGGACTGCAAGGAGATACAACCAGTCCACCCTAAAGGAGATCAGTCCTGGGTGTTCACTGGAAGGACTGATGTTGAAGCTGAAACTCCAATACTTTGGCCACCTGATGCGAAGAGCTGACTCATTGGAAAAGACCCTGATGCTGGGAAAGATTGAGGGCAGGAGGAGAAGGGGACGACAGAGGATGAGATGGTTGGATGGCATCATCGACTCGATGGACATGGGTTTGGGTGGCCTCCGAGAGTTGGAGATGGACAGGGAGGCCTGGCGTGCTGCAGTTCTTGGGGTTGCAAAGAGTCGGACATGACTGAGCGACTGAACTGAACTGAACTGAAAGAGAGACTGGCATGGAAAAGAGATTGAATATTAATATTCAGATTCCTTTGCCTTGGAACAGAACATCATTTAAAAATTATATAACAATTTTAGTGATAAGACTACAGACTATTAAAAACCTTAATTAATAGAACTTCAAAGCTTAAGTACAGGACTGAAAATAAGAGATTATAAGACATCAGAAGGAAAAATGACTTGACAGGGCTCCAAAATTTCTGAAGTAAAATAAAGATTTATTAGTAATTTAAGAGAAGAGACCATAATGGGAGATCAGAGAGAAGAGAACAGACAGTGCTAAAAACTCACTCATTTATGCTGATGACAGGCTTTAAAATGAGCAAAAGATAAAAGAATTAAGTAAAAGTCAAGTAAAAACTATTAAAAGGATCAGAGAGAAATTGAAAACTGCGAAAGACAAGTCTGCAACTTATAAAATCCACATTAATGGTAAAGATAACAAAGGAAATGATACGACAAAAATAATGTTATGATTTAATTCAATAAAGAAGGATTAAAACATATAAAAAATACACAGAACAATACAGTAGAGACAAAAGTCTTAGTTGACAGGAGACGTGGAAGGAGGGAACGCAGAGCTATTGCTCCCATCATAGGGCCATTATCATTGCTGACATTCATCACTGTGACGGTACTTATAACAATTATGATTTATCATTGCTGTTAGAAAACACTGACTCACCTTTCTCTGTTCACACAGGGCACAGAGTTTCCTGAACGGACTACAGAGGGTTCTACAAATATATACAAATATACTGATGGTTTCAAGTCATTCCAGGGCCCTTTCCAGAAACAAGTGTCCATCAATTTCCCAAGTTTCTCTCAGGAGGCCAGAAGTGGCCATTTCAACAGAAGATACTAGATGAGGACACCCTGGCCTGCCTGAGCCTCTGGAAAACGTTCTTAGAGGGGACCAGCAACCATTCGATCCTGCTTGAAAGGCCTGGGAAGGAAGCCCACGGCTGGCCAGGCTCAGTGAAAATTTTCCTCAAGTCTTTAGCGGCCCTGGAATAGATACAACAGGAGAAGGATGGAAACTACAGAGGAGGTCCTTGCCACCTGGAGGCCCTGCAGCATTTCCTAGATGTGCCCAGAACCAGGCAACTGATCACCTGCTCTACATCCTACGAGTATAGAGGAGGGCAAGAAGGGACCACCTGGCTGCCCACTCACAGCCCCAGGCTTGGACGCAAGATCTCAAAGTACATACCTCTAGGCTATAGGGTGGAGCAGATGGCAGAATGTGTAGCAAGACAGTCTGGGCTGAGAAAGGCTCTAGTCTTATTGTTCAGAGTAGGTGGGGCCCTGGAGGGCTGGGGAACAGGGCATAGTCCCTGAGTCTGGCCTTCTTCCCAGGAGGCCAGATTCCCTGGAAGACACATACACACATACTTAAGTGAACGTGAGTGTACATCCAAACTGTAGAGACTTTTTATCTCCATTTATCCCAAAGGATAGACTTCAGTTGACCCACTGCATCCATCAAATTTGACTGTATAATTAGCCCCAGAGAAAATTTTAGCTAAATGCAAAAGAGAGTATGTCGAATAGGCCACATAGGCTTACCACAGTAAAGTTAAAGTGAAAAAATGAACAATAATCAGTAGTAGAAACAAACTATTCTAAAGACAATGACAGTTTAAACAATAGGGTTACAATACAATCAAATCATCATTGCCAATTAACAGTTACAGTTACTGTCACCATGGAGAATGAACATGATCAATACCACAGAACAGGGCCACGGTTGTTATCTTAAAAAAAATGTTTAACTTTAAATATACTTAACAGAAACAAAGGGCTTGAAAATTAATGAGCCAGCTGTTCAACCTTATAAATCAAGAGAAACTAAAAGGAACCAAGAGTAAATTGACATTTCAAATTGTTAGGAATTAAGATATTAGTAAAAGTTAAAAGAAATACAAAAGATTAAATAAAAGATTAAAGAATAAAATGAAACAGATTATTTGACAGGAATCAATTAAGTAAAAGTTTTGACAGTCAAATCAAGGAATTAAAAAAGACACACGAAAAGCTTATTTCTCAGGCAAGATCTGTCCTGTGATCACTCCTCAGTGTGGAGAACATGCCTTCAGGGCTTCAACTCAACACACCCTTTCCAATGCCACAACCACACAGGGGAAGGAATTACTGAGGGGCACAGACAGTCTCCTGGGGCTTCCCTGGTCGCTCAGGTGGTAAAGCGTCTGTCTGCAACGCAGGAGACCGGGTTAGATCCCTGGGTTGGGAAGATCCCCTGGAGAAGGCAATGGCAACCCTCTCCAGTGCTCTTGCCTGGAAAATCCCATGCATGGAGAAGCCTGGTGGGCTACTGTCCATGGAGTCGCAAAGAGTCGGACACGACTGAGCGACTTCACTTCACTCACAGTCTCCTGCTGTCTAAAGATTCAAAAGGATTCACAGGGATTCAGAAGCAGTAAACAGGAGATGAACAGGTGGATTTTCTGTCCATTTTTTCAGAACACCCTCCCACCCTACAAGAAGCCCCACATATTTGGTGGCAGCAGTGGGTATGTGAGCTGGACTGGCCTTCCCTGTTAGTCACAGACCCCACGGTCTCCTTAGCATCTGCCAAGCACAGGGTCACCTCAGGGGAGGATGGAAGAGATTTCCCTTCCTCCTGCTCCTGAGCTTCTCAGTCTCCCTCCCATTCCTGGCTCCTTAACCCCTCAACAGCACTCCTGTTCTTTCTTCCAGCTACCTTCACGGAGGCAAGTACCCTCTAATCCCTTCTCATTGGAGAGATACTTTTGCCCTGCGCTTAGTTTAAAAAGTCTAGACGTGGACTTCCCTGGTGACACAGTGGATAAGAAGCCGCCTGCCAATGCAGGGGACATGGGTTCGATCCCTCGACTGGAAAGATCCTGCATGCGGTGGAGCAACTAAGCCCATGAGCCACAACTACTGAAGCCTGTGCCCCCCAGACCCAGTGTGAGGACAACAACAAAAGCCTGGACCCTCCCTTATCAAGCGGACTCATGACTTCCGCGTGATGGAGTAGGCTAGGGGGTCAGCAGGAGAGGCCCTCAGAGAGGAACTAGCACAGTCTCCACGGGAACAACATGGCCTGCCTGGGACAGTAATAGGGTCTGCCCTTCTCAACCCTGCCTGCTCCTAAAAATCACATCTCCTAATTCTGAGCAAGAGCCATTTCCTTTCATGACTTTAATCCCAGTAATCTCAAAGGATTTAACTCCTCTTTCCCAGAATATCACACTACAGCTATCAAAAAACATATTAAGAAGACCTAGTCGGCAGCACTGGAAAACATGAAAGAAAGGAGCAGCATTGGAAAACATGCAATGCAAAGAGCTCAGCAGCTTATTCACCACGAGCAGAAGCGCTCTCTTCCAACTAATTCTGAGGACAATCCAGCTCACGCTCGATCACCTTCCAAGACAAGAGGAAAGGATGTCTAGGGGGACCTCTCTGAAGAGGAGACTGTGAAGAGATGACCTGGGGAGCAGCAGGGCCCCAGGACCAGGCGAGACTGGGGAGAAGGACTCAGGGGAGGACAGGGGTCTGCAGAATCCAGAAAAAGGGCCCAGACTTGGTTGGAAACCTCAGTTCACAGACCACTCAATTAAAAGCTCATTTAAGGGGATAAAGATATTGAATATTAGACTGATTAGGGTTTGACTGTGAATATAAAAAATTACCAATATCTTTAGCATGAACACATTAAGACAGCATAAACTTACTTAGCACTAAGGACTATTTTCAATATATGATATACATCGGAAAACCACTGAGACATCACCAACTGAATCTGACACGATACAGGTGAAAGGGAATTAAGTTAGAAATTTAAGAACAAAATGAACGAATCTGGGATCTACTTTTCTTTTGCCCCTGGCTGCTCTTGTGGCTCATAATAACTCCCTCCTCCCATTCTGTCCTTTTCTGTCTGTGGATCATCCTTTTGTGTCTTTTCGTTCATCCCCCTGCTTTTTGCCCAGGTCACTCTCCTTCACTCTTTACTGTGTCTTTCCAAGCCCACTCCCTCAAACTCAACTGCCCCCTTCTATCCCACGCTGTCTCCCTGGTTCTCCCTAGATCTCCCTTTCTCCTCATCCCCTTGCTCACGCATTCACAGGACGAGCACGCCTTCCAGTGGGGCCCTGGGAACGACAACACACCCTGACATGCGCTGCCAATGGGATGAGATCTGAAACCACGGGGTGTCACGGGACGGGAGTGGCCGGGCGCCCCCGCCCCGGGTCTCCGGGGCCTCTCTGAGGAGATGACTGCGAGAAGATCGCCTGGGCAGCAGTAGGGCTGGGGCCCAGGACGACGCAAGGCTGCAAAGGAGGACTCCAGAGAGGACAGGGGTCTGCGGGACCCGCGGTCGGGGCAGGCGTGACGGCCCGACTCCGCCCTCCAGGGCCGGGGGACACGCCGGGAGGGACCTGACCCGGCGCGGGGAGAGGAGGGCAGACGGGGACGAGGACCGAGGCTGGAAGGTCGGGGCGAGGACCAGGCGCAAAGCGGTTTACCAGAAATAGGTGCGGGTCCGGCCCCCGCGGCAGAGCGCCTCCAGATTAGGCGGGGCTCCCCGCGGCTGGGACGGTAAGAGCCGCGGGGGCCCGGGAGTGTGGAGGACCCGGCGCTGAGCGCGTCAGCGCGCGAGATTGGATGAGAACTGCTGAAACTCACTCGGTGAACCGGGCCGCCAGCCCCGCAGATCTGCTTCCCGGTTGGCAGGAAGTGGCGCCGCCGGGGGCGTGGTCGGGGCGTGGCTTTGGGCGTGGCCGCCCGCCTCCCCTCCCCTGGGCGTTTGCGGTCGGTCTTTGAGTCTCCATCGCCTTGGGACCTTGTCCAGTGTCCGGCCACTGGCGCCGCGCCCACGTTCCCTCCAGTCAGATGTTTACGGTGCTTTCAGGTAAAAGCCTAGGGTCGTGAGGCCACTTATACTGAATGCAGAGATCTTTACTTCTCAAAAAATAGAAAAGGATTTAAGTCAAAAATCCTTTCGGGGAGCGTGTCCTGTGAGTCCTGTGATACGTTTGACATTTGGGTGGGAATGACGTCCCACATGCTGTGTAAGTCATTACTCTCTTAATATATTGTAGTTTCACATTTTCGTTTGTGTTTATTACCGCAGTTACTTAAAAGTAACAAGGGACACCAAGTGGCCCCTCCCAAAACCACACTCTCACCACCCCTCCCCACAGCCCCCCCCAACCGGGTCCCGCAGCCCCTGACAGCAGCTGTAGGATTTAAATGTCCAGCCCAAATCCTGCTCATGTGCCCTAAGATCCGAGAGCACCTGGCCCCCTACCTCCCTGTTCCAGGATCTTCAGCAATAGGATAATTTGCTCACTAACAAGTGGTCTAGTGGGCTCTAGACCAGTCAACCAGTGATGTGGTGCTATGAACTGAATTGTGACCCCCCCCCCCCCCCCCCGCCCCTAGTTTTCATACATTAAAACCTTGTCCCCCCAGTGTGATGGTGTTTGGAAATGGGGTCTCTGGGAGGTAATTAGATGAAGATGTGGGAGGGCATTGGAGGAGGTCACCAAGAGAAGATGGAACCACTGGTCGACTCAAGAACCGGACCCAGGCAATTAGAGGTCTATCATCCCCTCCCCTGTCTTTGAAATGTATATTGCTCTGTTCCCTCACTAGGGTCATTTCTAGGAGGCAGCTTTGAGAGCAATGTGGTGTCGAGACCATATGGATGGTGTATGTGACTGAGGCTCCATTAAGGCCTCTCAAAATGCTTAAGATTCTGGGAGATGGATGTGGAGATCTACCCACCTTGTAGCTGCCCAAGACAAGCTTCACATGTAAGTTCCCTTTCTTATTAAAACAGTTGCCTACCATTCTCGGGCCAGGCTTCCCTCATATCTCAGTTGGTAAATCATCTGCCTGCAATGCAGGAGACCCAAGTTCAATTCCTAGGTCGTAAAGATCCCCTGGAGAAGGAAATGGCAACCCACTCCAGTATTCTTGCCTGGAGAATCTCATGGATAGAGGAGCCTGGCAGGCTACAGTCCACAGGATTTTAAGAGTCGGACAAGACTTAGCAACTAAACCAGCACCATTCTCAAGCCAGAGGGTACCCAGATATTTGGTTAAATATTGTTGTGGGTGTGTCTCAAGGGTGTTTCTGGGTAAGAAGGACATCTGTGTTAGTAAACTGAAAGAACAGTTGCCCTTTCCAGGGTTGGGGAGGGAGACGCTCATCCAAGCCTTTGAAAGTCTGAATGGAACAAAAGGCTGAACAAAAATGAACTTGCTCTCTCTCTCTGCCTTTTTGTCTTCAAGCTGGGACATCTGTATTCTCCTGTGTTCAGATTTGGACTGTGTCGACTGAAAAGATGCTCAACTTGGGAGCTGTGAGTTAAGTTTTATTTGGGGCAAAACGGGGACTGCAGCCTGGGAGGCAGCACCTCAGGTAGCTCTGAGAGACTGCACCAAAGAGGCAGTGGGGAAGGTCAATACATAAGATTTTGGTGAAGAGGAAGTTCAGTATAATTATTTCAGTTCAGTTCGGTCACTCAATCATGTCCAACTCTCTGCAACCCTATGGACTGCAGCACTCCAGGCTTCCCTGTCCATCACCAACTCCCGGAGCTTGCTCAAACTCATGTCCATTGAATCGGTGATGCCATCCAACCATCTCATCCTCTGTCATCCCCTTCTCCTCAATACCATTAAACACTCATTTTATAAAAGGCTTTCTGCTAGTCACGTGGAGCTGATGTGATCATGAAGAGATTTAGTGCTTTTCTAGATATGAAGAGATGCAAGGGTTGGGATCATGAAATCAGCTTCTGAAAATATCTTAAATATCTAAAGACCTGTTTGTTAGGGAAATTAAATGAATAGTCTTGTTTAGGCTTCAGAGGGAAAGCAGAGCAGGCCTCTGACCTTGCTTCTAACCTGCCTGGACACTGCCCTGGCAGTGACTATGAGTGACTGCCTGCTATGAGTGCAAGACTTGCAGCACTGTAGATAAAACGGGAGAGAAGTCTTGAGATTTTAGAGACCCTGGAGGAGGCCGGGCCAACCAAGCCCCAGGCTTAACTACATTCCAAGTTTTACGCAACAAAACAAACAGCATCAACATGAAACCAGAGCTGCACTGCCAAAGAATGTTCAAACTATTGCACTCATCTCACACGCTAGTAAAGTAATGCTCAAAATTCTCCAAGCCAGGCTTCAGCAATACATGAACCGTGAACTTCCAGATGTTCAAGCTGGTTTTAGACAAGGCAGAGGAACCAGAGATCAAACTGCCAACATCCAATGGATCATCGAAAAAGCAAGAGAGTTCCAGAAAAACATCTCTTTATGCTTTATTGACTATGCCAACACCTTTGGCTGTGTGGATCACAATAAACTGTGGGAAAATTCTGCAAGAAATGGAAATACCAGACCACCTGACCTTCCTCCTGAGAAATCTGTATGCAGGTCAGGAAGCAACAGTTAGAACTGGACATGGAACAACAGACTGGTTCCAAATAGGAAAAGGAGTACATCAAGGCTGTATATTGTCACCCTGCTTATTTAACTTATATGCAGAGTACATCATGAGAAACGCTAGACTGGAGGAAGCACAAGTTGGAATCAAGATTGCTGGGAGAAATATCAATAACCTCAGATATGCAGATGACACCACCCTTATGGCAGAAAGTGAAGAGGAACTAAAAGCCTCTTGATGAACGTGAAAGAGGAGAGTGAAAAAGTTGGCTTAAAGCTCAATATTCAAAAAACGAAGATCATGGCATCTGGTCCCATCACTTCATGGGAAATAGATGGGGAAACAGTGGAAACAGTGTCAGACTTTATTTTTTGGGGCTCCAAAATCACTGCAGATGGTGATTTCAGCCATGAAATTAAAATACACTTGCTCCTTGGAAGGAAAGTTATGAGCAACCTAGATACCATATTCAAAAGCAGAGACGTTAGTATGTCAACAAAGGTCTGTCTAGTCAAGGGCTATGGTTTTTCCAGTAGACATGTATGGATGTGACAGTTGGGCCATAAAGAAGGCTGAGTGCCGAAGAATGGATGCTTTTGAACTGTGGTGTTGGAGAAGACTCTTGAGACTCCTTGAACAGCAAGGAGATACAACCAGTCCTTCCTGAAGGAAATCAGTCCTGAATATTCATTGGAAGGACTGATGTTGAAGCTGAAGCTCCAAATCTTTGGCCACTGATGCCAAAATCTAACTCATTTGAAAAGACCCTGATGCTGGGAAAGATTGAAGGTGGGAGGAGAAGGGGACGACAGAGGATGAGATGGTTGGATGGCATCACTGACTCAATGGACATGAGTTTGAGTAAACTCCAGAAGTTGGTGATGGACCGGGAGGCCTGGCAGGCTGCAGTCCATGGGGTCACAAAGAGTCAGACACGACTGAGCAACTGAACTGAACTGAACTGAGAGCTGCACAGATTGATGATGACGTCAGTCTGTGACCCTCCTGGGATTATAAGTGGGAACCCGAACTGCAATCTTTTAAGTCTCACCCACGGAGTGGCCGTGCTGCCTGGGATCTTTTCCCAGCTGGGACTCCAGATGTGCTGTGCCATGGGACTGCCCAGCACTGATTAAGTCTGGATGTTGATCAAAATCCAATTTAATGTTAGTAGTTGAAGTAATATACATTCACTAATTATTAATACCCATTAATTAATATGAATTTATATTAATAAGTACTGAATTAATGTTTGTATTACTTATTTGTATATAATGAGTGGCTTATTTTGTTAACAAATTCTTTGAACCTGAGATGAAAGTGAAAACTTTTGGCAAAACAAACACAAATTTACAATGACCTATGATAACCAAAATGTTAATATTTTTAACAGTATATGTCTTGTGGCGTGTTTTACTTTTCTTTGTAAGACTTTTTTTTTTTTTCCCTTAAGGTCTCACCCCAGTTTGAGTACATATCCAAAATCCACTGTTCTATTTTGCCATGTTTGAATGACTACTTCTCGTATTCCTCTGAGTGGCCTAGCGAAGGAGCCCTGGTCCCCTGAGGGGCCTTGGACTGTGAGAGAATACATTTCTGTCCTTCTGAATCACCAAGTTTGTGGTAATTTGTTATGGCAACCTTAGGAAATCAAGGTTGCCTAAAATGTCCTAAGAAAGATGCCATTTGTGACATCTTTCATTAAAAAAATTTTTTTGTTGTTATTTTTGGCCACATTGGGTCTTTGTTGCTCGGAATTGACTTTCTGGTGTGGTGAGCGGGGCCTGCTCTCCAGCTTTGGTGTGTTGGCTTTTTATGGGAATCCGTGTCTTGTGGCAGAGCATGGGCGCTAAGGCGTGAGCTCAGAGCATGGGCGCTAAGGCGTGAGCTCAGAGCATGGGCGCTAAGGCGTGAGCTCAGAGCATGGGCGCTAAGGCGTGAGCTCAGAGCATGGGCGCTAAGGCGTGCCGGGCTCACTAGCTGTGGTGCTCGGGCTTGCTCACTCTCCCTGTAGCATGAATCCCGTGGGGCCAGGGATGGAACCTGTGTCACGTGCATTGGCAGGTGGGTTCTTAACCACTGGACCACCGGGGAAGCCCCCATCTTTCAGTTTTTAATTGAAAGATTTTTAAGTTGATTAAATCAAATTGATTTTAGACTTTGAAGTGATTTCCTAAATTTTGCGGAATTTTAGGTAAGATGCAAATAGTATACACGCACAGGAGCTGTAAAGGAAAAAGCTTACTGTGAATCCAGCAGATACAGGTCAACTTGTGGAAATTTTGGTATCCAGTATTTTTTTTCCTGTGTTTACATCTGCCTTATCACACACACACACACACACACACACACACACACACACACTTGATTTGAATGATATTGCACCATCCATAAGAACCCATTAAGCCCCATGCCATCCTGCAGCCAGCACCTCCTTGCTGACCTTCTGCCATCTGTTCAGCCCAGACCTGCAGAAATCCAGACGCCTGGGTTTGCGTTCTATTAGAGAAGGTGTAGACAAGAGTTGTGCATGGTGCTTCTGACCAGTAGGGGTGTCAGTGGCCTGCACAAGCATTTCATAGGCTTCCTGGAATATGGAAAACTGCGCAGTGGCTCAGGCTGGCACGGCCCCATCTCCATGCGTTGAAGTGTAGCGCAGGCATTTCTTGGGCCAATAAGGGGCTCAGGTGCAGGGGCTCAGGTGCAGAGGCTCAGGTGAGCCCAGGACTCCCACCTTGTGCCTCTGCTTTTGGCAACAATGATCCTGGGTCCTGAGCTACAGTAGAAAATCTGAGGATTCTCAGGCAGTCAGTATCATATTTTTCAGCCTTTCCAGGATGGCAAGAATAGTGCGAGGACCCTTTGGTGGAATTAGAAGTTTGGGGCGGCTCTGGAGAACGAAGGAGGCTTCCTGGGTCTTCCAGGCCTGCACAAGACAGTGCTGATTTCTAGAGGGAACTTGCTTACATCCTAGAGGCTCAGCCAACCTGGGGATGTCCTCCACTGAACCCCCCACCAACAGGATACCTCAAGAGGGGGACCAGGAACATTTCAGGGGGCTAGTCTCACAAGAGGACACCAAGTGGTAAAGCCTCGGTGTACATGTCTGAATTTGGGGGAAACATCTCTACTGGTCTCTAGTGAATGAGACCCTCCTCCTGAACAGAGAAAGTGTATTCAATGTTATACAACAACCACCACCGAAATAATCCACCATAAGACGTATAGTAAATATAGTGATGGAAACAACAGCAATGATAGGGTGCTGGTCACAGTGACATTAATGTAATGATAATAACAAACCCAAGGGGATGGGAGATTAGAGCACAGACTCCTTAGAGTAAATGACTAGGTACCCAAACCTAGTCCTTGTGGGTATTTTAGACCTGGACTCCTAGATTTTCACACGGGAAATTATGCCTTAAAGCAAACACAGGCAGCCTGCTGGTATAAGAAATCAACCAGGCCCAAGGCATTGGTGAACTTGCTGTAAGGCATGTCTGGGCAGGATGGTTCATGCCTTCAGTTCCTGGTCCCCCCACCCCCCCTGCATGTAGACAGGCATACTCAATTTTGGGGTCACCTTGAATCTCTATGTGTAGCTTCTATTTTAGAAGAGCAGGGCTTGAAAGGGAAGATAGAGAACCAAGGTTTGGAATAAGGCCACTGGGAAAGAGTCAAGCTCTAAACATGTTTAGTCCTTGGTCAGTTTACTTAGACTCATAGTAATCCTTCCAAGTAAGGCCCTGTTGCTTCCCTTTGTCTGGATCCATAGGACTTTGTCATGGCTCTCTCTTGCCAGCATTTTAGAACCACTAACTCTTGGAGAACTTGAGCAGAGGAGTTTTAGAGACAAAAGAATTATTAGGAAAATGTCCCATTTTCTATAACTCTGATCCTATTCATTTTCTTTCTTTTTAAAAAATATTTGTTTGGCTGCACCAGGTCTTAGTTGTGACATGCGGGATCTTTTCTTAAGTTGCTTAAAAAGATCCCACTTCCCCGAGCAGGAATTGAACCCAGGCCTCCTGCAATGGGATCATGGAGTCTTAGCTACTGGACCACCAGGGAAGTCCCTGATCCTGTTCGTTTTCACTGATGGGACAGAGATAGTTCCAGAGTCCTGCAAAGCCTCTGACAGCCGCTTCACCTACGTCAGCCTTCACCTGACCTGGTATGTGGTTCATACAATCAGAAGCGATGATTCCAAGGTCAGGTGACTTTCCACGGGGCTCCTCCGTGTGTAGGTCCTGGGGATTTCATCTTGGGTGCAGAATTCTCTCAAGCTCTCATGTTCTCTAAACTTAACCAGGGTTTTTTGTTTTGTTTTGTTTATTTGGGCTGTGCTGGGTCTTCGTTGCTTTGAGAGCTTTTTTCAGGCCGCGGTGAGTGGGGGCTGTTCTTCGTTGCGGTGCTTGGACTTCTTATTGTGGTGGCTTCTCTTGTTTCAGGGCATGGGCTTTAGGGCACGCAGACTTCATAGTCCTGACTCATGGGCTCAGGAGTTGCGGTCCTGCCTCCAGAGTGCAGGCTCAGTAGTTGAGGCGCACAGGCTCAGTTGCTCTGCAGCGTGTGAGATCCTCCTGGACCAGGAATCGAACCTGCGTCTTCTGCATTGGCAGATGGACTCTCCACCACTGAGCCACCAGGGAAGTCCCTTCCCGTGCTTTTATAAATTTGTTCTGTTACCTGGGGAGATGTGGTTCAAGAAAGAATAAAGCGGCAGAGGAGAACCACAGAAGTTCCTGTGCGTGAACAGATGGCGTGATGTCCCTCAGCAGCACACTAGGGCCAGTGGAATGTCTTTGTTTGGATAATGAGGACATTTGATACTTAGTCAGGAATATCCAGGGTCATGGAGGTCCCATGAGAGCAGAATGGGCTTCCAGGGAGGACAGGGAGTCCTGGTTTTGCTGGCTGCTCCGTTCTTCAATGATGGGAATAGGCAGTTTAAATGGAAATGATTGTCAAACGGGAACATAAGCTACGTTTTTATTGACAATAGAATGGAAGGTTACCGACAGCTGTCCTTCTGTTTCAGTTAAAGTGACTTAGGCTAGTTTGAGGAACCCATGGTTTTAAAGAGTGACTGGGCCTCTTTTCTGTGAACCCTCTCGAGACTCCAGTAACTAGGCAGTGGCTCCTCTCCTGTTCTGAGCTCCCCTGGGGCTCCCATCAGCTTGTGGAACTTGCCACCACGTCTGTTAGTTTGCTGGACATGGATCTGTCATGACAACTAAAATGGCACTTCCACCCCTTAAGCTGAGCAGCAAGGTGAGCCATGTGTTCATTTCCATTCAGCATCTCCTTTCCAAATGGAAAAGTGCATGGCAGAGAAGTAGCAGCGGGTACAAAGCCCAGACTTCGGATCTGAGTCGTGCCTCTCGATTCTGGGACTCCCTGGAGGTAAGGGGCGAGAGCAGTGACCACAGTGTGCCTCGGATGCTCCTCTGTTCATCAGTTTCAGATGTTACGGGGCAGGAAGCTTGGTTAGAAAACTTGTTTTAAAAATTCATTTTGTTTGCTGAGGATTTCGTAGTACGAAGCGTTAGAGTGGGCACAGAGCTCTGATTTCATGCATATTCTAGGTGATTAGAATCAGCTTGGTTCTGGAAACACTGGCCTAGATGAAGGCTGCTTCCAGCTCCGCTACTGTAGTGTTCCAAGTCTTCCTGTAAAACGGAATATGAGTCTAATACCAGTTTCTATGATTGAACAACTCACGATGTATGTGTGTGTGTGTGTGTGTGTTATGTGTGCTCATGCACACACGTGCAGCATGAAAAGGTGAAACTATTCCTTATTCCATACAAAGCCCAAACCCAAATGTATAGGTAAACTTTAGGTAACTGTCAGTGAGAATTTGCTGGTGTGATAGACTGTAGAGACTGAAGATGGTGCAGCTCTGAACACCCAACAATGTTAGTGATGAGAGAGAAGGGAGGATGAGAATTACAATTTGCAGATTCTAATGAGCAGTTTATGTAGATTGATGTAAGGAGTGAATTGTGTGATTTATGAGGCAAAGAAAACTTTCCTGAGGAAGCCATTTTTCACCTGAGTGTCTGAGTAAAGGGTAACAATATTGACTAAGATCTAGAATATTAAATGAAGATCAGTTGTGGAAAGAAAGTAATATATTGAAATAAAGGTAAGTTACTTTTGAGGTATCAACAAAAATCCATTTAGAGAAGACCTAACCCTGGTGGCTCAGCTGGTAAAGAATCCACCTGCAGTGTGGGAGACCTGGGTTCTATCCCTAGGTTGAGAAGATAAGATCCCCTGGAGAAGGGGAAGGCTACACACTCCAGTATTCTGGCCTGGAGAATTCCATGGACTGTATAGTCCAGAGGGCCACAAAGAGTTGGAAATGACTGAACAACTTTAACCAATAAACTTCGGCAAGAAGTTCAAGTTGGAAACAGAGTGTAGTTTTTCTTAGACGGGCTTTACTCAGGTAAGCAGAAACCATACTGAATATTTGAAACAGAATGGACATACTGCAGGTAACCGGTTGCACAGGGACTGACAGGTCAAAAGGGCTAAAAACCAGAGGACAGAGTTACTACCTGCATGCCACAAGGACGAATGATGATCAGAGATCTTTGAAGTTGACGCTGACATCATTTTTTTTTTTTTTTTTTTTTTTGCTACACTATGCGGGTTGTGGGATTTTAGTTCCTGGACCAGGTTTTGAACATGGGCCACAGCACTGAAAGCGCCAAGTCCCAAACGCTAGGTCGTCAGGAAACTCCTGACCCTGGTGTCTTCAAGAAGAAAAGAATGACTAAGAGGCGTCTAAGAGGCCCCTTGTCTCTCGCTAGACAAGTCCCAACTGTGTGATGAAGGCTGAAGATGTTTCTATAGATTAGGAAGCAACTAGGGTGACAGAAAACGTATAGTACCTTTCAAGTCATTTAGTGAGGAAAAAGAGAAAAGGAGAGAAGGGAGAGAGAAAGTCTAGGTAAATTTAGATTCTCAAAGGCAGTTAGTTTTATCTGAGCCTGTTGATCAGGCACTGCTGGGAAAGCCAGAACCGGAGACCATTCCTCTGATTCCAACAGGTCATGTCCTCAACCTGTTGCAGTTTTCAGAAATGAGCCGTAAAGATAAGTGATAATACCAGAATATTTTCCAAAAACAGTTTATTTCTCAAAGCCTTTTATAAATCGCCCCAGGAAAGTTTGTTTTTCTGCATTCTCTCCTATGTATTAATATATCTTTATAGGAAGCAAGCTTAACCCAGGAGATGAGGGAATTCTCTAGAGCAGAGCTGAGGGATTTTGCTGTCTTCTGCTTTGAAAGGGTATGGTGTCAGCCCTCGAGGATGAAAATGGCCCATGAGATAGGTTTTGCTCTGCCTGAAATCTGGGACTCCATATTTTGGCAAAACAGGATAAAGGCAAGCCTCAATTTGCTCCAAAGAGCAAGGATCCCAGGAGAGATTTTGGAAAGTGTCCACTTTTTTTGCAGCTGCTTTCAACTTTTTGTTCAATCTGACTTCTCATTTGAGCTGCTAAAAACTGTCCCATCTTTAGTGTTGGCCTTGTTCTGTGCTCATCTAGCAGTTTTCTGTGGACATCCTGAGAATATAAGACCAAATGAGAAGTCTGAACAGAGGAGTCACTAAGCCTGTAACTGTGTGATCTTGACCTTGGATCGCCTCACCTATAATGAGGGTGTTGAATTAGATAATCTCTGGGGAGCTTACTGCTTGAACAGACCATGATTTAATCAGCTCTGACTGTAAGTGGCCAGAATGAGGATGCTACTAAGTCTGTGGCCAGCTTAAATTTGGACAAGGTCCAAATCTTTGTGGAACTCAATGTTCTAGATCAGACAAGGAACAGGAGACATTTTAAATAATTCCTCCGTATAAAGGAGAGAGAGGAGGGTGCTGCTGAGGAGGTCACAGCTGGTGTCCAGCAAGGGGTCGGTTTAGAACAGAGTTGAGTCTCCTCACATTGCAAATAGCAGAATCTCGGTGGAGAGAGCCCCAGGTCACATCTCCGGTAGAAGCCAGGAGTATAACCTTAAAACTCAATTCGTTGACTTGGCTCTTCAACCTTTCCATTCTACCTCTTTTACTAATTAGTCTACTCACTTTATCCATCAATAAAGTAACTAAAGCCCCTATATGAGGAAGGGGGATGCAAAGCAAACAAGACAGAGAGCTTCCTGCCCCGCCCCCAACTTCTCCCCACCCCAGAAGCTTGCAGCCTAGGAAGGGTATCTCCTGCAGCATCAGAGACTGGACTGACAGCTTCAGAGAATCCCGACGTAGACACAAAGGAGGGAAGATCCAGAGAGGTTCGCTGAACTGAGATCAAAGACAGAGTATCTTCACCTCTTTGATCTGTGTAGCTGCTGCTCAGCTTTTAATTATTGACTCTTTTTCTGCAGCAAAATGGTGTCAGTTCAGCTCTGCAGCCCCCAATCTTATCCTCAAAGGAAAGGCATTCGACTTCACAGCGACCATCCATTTTCAGACAGCGTATCTGTCTTTGAAGACTTCTTGGGGCTAGAAAGCAAAGAAAGCAGTTAGTCTTCAGTTATCTAGTATTTAATTACCACAAACTTCTCCATCCAGGCCAGCTTAGAATTCCCTGTCACCCAAATTCCAAGGAGATACAGAGTGTGAATCTAGCTATCAGATAAAGCAGATGTGATCTAAACAGCTATCAGATAAAGCAGATGTGACCTAAACAGCTGTGTCTGAACTCACATCCCTGGTTCAGTATATACAGTGTCCTTCCATTGTATTCAATTAGGAAAAATGAAAAAGAGTTCCCTCTGCTGTTGTCTTGATTGGATGTATCCAAACAGAATGTTTCTTCGTGGGAGGAGACGATATACTTTTGAATTCCAGTGAACAATCTTTTCCAAGAAATTTTTTTTTCTTGTCTCCAAAATAATAGTGTCTGATAAATAACAGAAGATAAAGCTTGTGCCATGTACATTATAGGCAAATTAGTACTTTGGCATATGGTTGTGGAATTTTACACTTTTGCTATAAAGATCGAAAGAAACATAGTGTAATAGCCTGCTCCATAAATACCATCAACAGAATATTATCTTTACCAGCAACCTTAGGGCGACTGAGGCAGTGTGTGCTCATTCAGCACAAAGAGACTAAGCTGAAAAGAGTAAAATGTTTCAAGAGAGGAGTGATCGAGTATCTTCACCAGGGTAGGACTAATCAATGGGGAAAAAAAAACCAAAACGTCAAGAACTTAGATTTCTGCTCAGAGTAAAGGGAAACATTTTCAGTAGTCCAAAGTTGAACTCGGGATATTGTGTTATAGATCACTGAAATTTATCAAGCATCAGAGCAGTCAATTGACATGTCATGTTTAAATTGAATTGGGGCAAAGAATAACAATAATAATGATAAGAACAATGAGAATTGAATAATAATAATAGTTAACTCCATCGAGTGCCCCTGGAACTGTTTAAGCAGTGTATATAGAGACTGTCCCTAAGAAGTCATTTTCACCTTTCATCTGTTAGTAAGTAGTAGAGCCTCTGAGTTTTGGCTGGCTGCTCAGGGAAGATTCCCTTGGAGAAAGAAATGGCAACCCACTCCAGTACTCTTGCCTGGAAAATTCCATGGGATATAATCCATGGGATCGCAAAGGGTCATACAACTCAGCTACTTCACTTTCACTTTTCAGATCCTTAGCTAAAGATGACTGTTTCTGGTTCTCTATTTCCGTCTGACCTTGTGAATGAGTTTGGACCAATGAAATAGGACTGGAGTGATACGAGCTGTTTCTGTGTAATCTTTTACTCAAATTTTATTCCTTCCTTTTAGAGCATCTTAGAATCAGTGACATAGTCACCTATTTGGGATGGTAAGATTGACCTTCCTCCCTGGTCCCAGCATGGCTTACCTGATGCAGAAAAGCCTTCTTCCCAACCTACTCAGTTCCCTATTTTGGAACTTTTACATGAGAGAGAAATAAACTTCCTTTTTTTCTATTACTCTAGTTTAAGGTAAAGTTAACCAGGTAGCCTCTACTCTAATTAATATAATAAAATGTCTTAATCTTGAAAAAATGCCCTATTGTTATTATTTCCATTTATAGGAAATAAATTGAAACACAGAGTTCATAAATCTTATGAGGACTGGAGCTGAGATCGGCCTCAAATATGTTGGCATTATAGTCTGTGTTCATCACCTCTTTTATCAATCATTAAACCCACTTTCAATGCTGAGATTCTGTGTGATTGTTGTCATGGTGGTGGCCCTAGACTGTGCTCCTTATTGAGAAACAAGCAAGTCTGAGCTGAGTTTTGGAAATAAGATGCTCTTACATATCTCCTTGTACAGTTGATTCGAATCAGCTGGAGTCTGGATGGAAGGAGATGGAGAGGACAGCTTAAAACTCATTTCCTTAGCCTGGATTCGTTGTTTGACTTCACCCCCACCCCCAGCACCCCAAGAGACTGAGGCCGAAGTGAAGAACCTGACTTTACAAGAGATGCTTTGAAACATGAGGGCAACGTTCCTCAGGTCTGTTCTTTATTTCTAGTCCTGCGGGTTTTCAAAATTTTCTAAAGTGCGATGCAAACAACGACCTTCCAGGAAGCCTTTCCTGGTCTCCCCAGCTGGAAACAAACTTCTGCTTCTGTGGCTTCTCTTTTACTTTTCTTCTTCATGGCACTTGTGAGCACTGTTTTGTACCATAGTTATTTGTGATATATTTGCATTCTAAACTTATTGCATGCTTATTATGGGCAACCTATTTTTGACCAACACAGAAATAATAGGCTAATAAACAGTAAGTAAAAGAGCAAAGGCCACACTCTAATGTTCACCTCCACTTTACCTCCTTTTGTTGTAGTCCCTAGAACAATTTCTCATTAGTGGTAACACACATTCAGTAGATATTGGGACAGGGGAGCTTGGCATGCTGCAGTCCATGGGGTTGCAAAGAGTCAGACAGGACTGAGCAACTGAACAACAAAAAGCTAGGTACTATGGATGTGAGAGTTGGACTGTGAAGAAAGCTGAGTGCCGAAGAATTGATGCTTTTGAACTGTGGTGTTGGAGAAGACTCTTGAGAGTCCCTTGGACTGCAAGGAGATCCAACCAGTCCATTCTGAAGGAGATCAGCCCTGGGATTTCTTTGGAGGGAATGATGCTAAAGCTGAAACTCCAGTACTTTGGCCACCTCATGCGAAGAGTTGACTCATTGGAAAAGACTCTGATGCTGGGAGGGATTGGGGGCAGGAGGAGAAGGGGACGACAGAGGATGAGATGGCATCACTGACTCGATGGACGTGAGTCTGAGTGAACTCTGGGAGTTGGTGATGAACAGGGAGGCCTGGCATGCTGGGATTCATGGGGTCGCAAAGAGTCAGACACGACTGAACGACTGAACTGAACTGAACTGACTGAGGCCAGATTGTGCAGTAAGTAAGTGTAGCAATTCAGAAACCACGAAGAAGAAATAGACAAGATGCTGTGTGATGCATGGAGAACCCCATGAGGAAAGGCGTCATAACAGAAGGAATGAAGGATGGTTGAGAAGGGAATGAACAAGAAAGTTGATTAGGGATAAAGTCTTGGCTGTATTGAGTAAAAAGAACCCATTTCTAAGGATTCAAGGACTTCAGAGAAAACTAATTGAGGTGTTAGTGCTTTAAAGGATATAATTTTCCATCAGTGTGTAAGAGCCAGAAAAAAGGTCCAGGATAATCTAGGATTAGGAGATTTGCACCAGTTAGTTAGACTTGAAAAAATAGACTAAGGACTATCATAAGTTTAGTTTCTCTTAGGCTACAGAGGCTACATTTCTCTAAATTAACAAGTTCTTTTGGAGTTTGTCTCTAACTTTTTCTCTCATTTTAAGCAATCACTTTGTCTTACTTTGCAGTTAGGTCAAAGATTATAGGAGGAAAGAGATTTAAACATAAAGAGAACTCTGAACCCCTTTGTAGAGCTTTTAGGGAAATTAATGAGATATTCTTCTGGTTGAAGGTGGCCTGGATCAGTGTGGCCACACTCATTTGTGTCTAAGCTTAGGAAAAGATTTCCTGTAACTGGTTTGTTCTGGGACCTTTTCAGGACATAGGGCTGAGTCATGTACTCTTCTGAAAGCTAAGTTTTCTTCTCAAAAGACAGATCCTGAACAGACTGACATCCTTACATCAGTGAAGATTTCCCGCTTACCTGAGAAAATCTGAGCAAGAAGAATCATGGCAGCAAACATGAAGAAGAAGGTTTTCATGGCTCCAGGCTTCAGTGGAGAGAGGATGAAGGAGGCGCAGTGGCAGGAATCTCGCTGTTTTATCGAGGGAAATTGATCAAAACAAGTTCTACAGCTCTGAAACAGTGGGACGTCAATTTTGGTTTGTGGTGTTCATTAAGAGTGAACTATTCTCCATGCTCCACTGAATAATATGTGGGCTGCTGGGTCAGGTTTTACCTAAGTAAACACTTAGGAGAGAGTACCTTGTCTTCTCCTGTCTTCCTACCTGGAATGCTGTCTTCTACATCTCTGTCTAGATTTCTCCTATGTTCCCTTCTCAAGCCCTACCATTTCCGTAGGGTCCATAACCACCATTCCTTTTATCCTTACCTAAGATTTTACATGCAGTTTGCTTTTATAAGATTCACTCAGCCATTATTGATTAGCACCTGGTATATATCTTTTTCAAATTATACTCTATGAAAAAAATTTATCTCCTCATTTGTATTATAAACTCCATAAAGGAAAATAACTTTCTTCTCATCTTTTTTCTTTCCATTCATTCCTGACAACAGTATTTTTAACAATAGGTGCTCAAAATATATGTATTTGACTTATTGGTTGATAGCTGCCTGGTTAGAGGAATCCGTGAATAATCAAGCAATCAATATGAGAACTGTCATTAATGTTCAAAGTTTTTACACATGTAAGATATTATTACTCAGGGTAATAATGTTAGTATTACATATGCCTATAGTTTATATTTTCTGGGAATAGTATTTATTCAACAAATATGTGTTGGACAATAAATACCATGTGTATTTGTATGTTACTAAGAAATTTGAATTTTATCCTAAAATCAAAGGAAAATCATCAAAGGATTTTAAGTAAGGGAGTTATCCGAAAGATTTGACATGAAATAGATATAAAGGGTTTTATAAATCATTATGAGAAGAATAAACATTTCTATAGAAAAATGGACTAAAGACATGAAAGAGCAATTAAATAAAGGAAAGTGAAAGTGTGAAAGTAGCGTCCAACTCTTTGGAGTTCCCATGATCTATGTAGTCTGTGGAATTCTCTCGGTCAGAATACTGGAGTGGGTAGCTGCTCCCTTCTCCAGGGAATCTTCCCAACCCATGGATCAAACCTGGGTCTCCCGCATTGCAGGCAGATTCTTTACCAGCTGAGCCACAAGGGAAGCCCAAGAATATTGGAGTGGGTAGCCTATCCCTTTTCTCCAGTGGATCTTCCCAACCCAGGAATCAAACCAGGGTCTCCTGCATTGCTGGTGGATTCTTCACTAACTGAGCTATCAGAGAAGCCCAATTTATAAAGGAAGAAACAAATCAAATGTGGAATTCCATTTTTAATAAACTGAAATGAGCTCCTAACAGATGATCATTTCCATTGATAACAAGTGAAAGTCTGGAGGGAAAAAAACAACCTACGTGAAGGATATGAAAGTTACAATAAAGACAGACATGTTTTGGAGAAAAATCAAATATGGAAAAATGGACCAGAATGGAATGAGTTCTCTGATTACAACGTGGCATGAAGCAGTTAAAGCTCCAAAAATAAATACGTAAAAATAATCTGCCACCTTGCTAAACTTAGGACAGGCACAAGGACAGAATCAAAGTTACTTAAAGCTGGGGACTTCCCTGGTGAATCAGTGGTTAAGACTCCACTCTTCCAGTGCAGGGGGCATGGGTTCAGTGTCTGGTTGAGGAAATAAGACCTGCATGCAGTGTGGCCAGAAAGAATAAGAAAATAAAAGAGCATTCTGGAGGCCTGAAAGAGGGGCAGGTATTCCCATGCAAGATTACAAGCCCAGTACAGGCTATGTGGGCTTTTTATCTCTCGATAAAGAAGCGTTCCCAGCCCGAACTTGCCTTCTGTTGCTGAGTAGAGTTCAAAAGACGACACACGCAAGACTGCCATTACCAGCAGAATAATAGAAAATGTTATTACCAACTGTATGCCTAAACATTCAACTGCTTATATAAAATAGGAATATTATTGTTAATCAAAAGATGGCTTTGAAAGGGCATCTTCTCACTCCAAAATACAGAATGAGCTCCACATACTAAAAAAAAAAGGTTTAGTTGGCTCTTCATTTTTAGTTTCTAAAGGTAGAAAATGACTTTATTGATTTGATATCGTTTTTCTTTCTAAATACAGGCATTTGAAACTATAATTTTTTTCCTCTAAGCATTGGTTTAGCTGCATCCCATAAGTTTTGTGTTTGTTTGTTTTTTTATATTTTCATTCACCTTGAAATATTTTCTAATTTTTCTTACGATTTTTTTTCTTTGGCTCATTATTTATTTGTGGGGGTGGGGAGGGGTGTGTATGGTTTAATTGTAACACATTTGAGACTTTCCTAAGTGTGCTTCTGTTATTCTCTCGTGGTTGGAGAACCTATTTTCTATGATTTCAACTCTTTTTATTGAGGATGTTTTCTGCCTAACATATGGCCAGTCCTCGAGAATACTTCATGTGAACTCGAGAGAATCTGTGTTTTGCTGTTGTTGGATGGGCTGGGCCGTAGATGCGGTCTCATGGGGTTTACTTTTTATAAAAATGTTCTCTTGTCTCTAGTAGCCAGTTTGTCTTAAAGTCTGTTTTGTCAGCTTTTAGTGTAACCATTACAGCTCTCTTTTGGTGACTGTGCGCAGGGTGTATCTCTTCTCACCCTTTTCCTTTCTGTGGTCCGTGAGAATCACACCCATCCCTCTGCCTAATATCCTAAGGGCAGCTACCCGGTGCTGTTCTGTTCTTGTCCTACCGTCAGAGGCGGCCCCAGCCACACCTCTTTCCAGGCGTGAGCACTACAGGGTGACTGGTCTAGCTCTCCAGGCAGCCTTCCTTGGATTCAGTCTCTTAAGCATTGATGTGAACGTGATATTTTCCTCATCTTTCCCCATGAGAGGCTGAGTGAAGTCACAGTCACAGCACCACAGAGAAACCCTGCCCCTGCCTTCTCTAGTTTTGTTTTATACCCTCAAGTAGGTACAAGGCTGTGTTTCAGAACTCGTTTGAGGTCAGCCTCTTTACTCTCCTTGCCTTTGCGGTTTAGCACCTCAGTCAGGACTGTGGAAGTTAATGATACTTAGCGTTTTGTCCTCTGCCTTTTGGGAATTTGGGCCAAACTGATCCGTCTTGCTCTGTAGGCACCGTCGTTTCCTTTCAGTTATTGTGAGAGGGCTTTGAAGTGGAACCCAGAACCAGGAAAGGGTGCTAGCCATCTAACATAAGGCTTACAAAAGCTACAGCTTCGGAATTGATGGAGTTCAGTGCTTGCTGACCAGGAGCATTATGTAGACCAACTCAAGTGGGGACACTGTAGGAGAGACCCAGCCCCAGGGTCTCTCTTCCTTGCCACTTCTCTCTGCCCCATCCATCACCTAGAACCTTCTTCTTCAGAAGATTCAGCAGAAACCAATAATCAGAGATCTCCATAATTTACTGAGGAATCAACAGACACTTACCTGAGGCATCCGCTTGACATCTGAAAGGACTGACTTTTCAGATAACAAGAAGCTAGTGTGAGCTGAGACTATATTATTCTGTAGGAAGGACTGGGTATCTCAGAGGGAAAAAAGGTAACTGAATAGAGAAGTTCTAGAAGGAGCAAAGTATGGAAGAGAGGAGAGAGCAAGAGGAAGAAGGGAAATTTGTGAATGGTTGAGCATTTATGAGAGGTGCCCTCTGAGACCATAAGCCATCTGACTCTGGATGCTGTTTAGGGTAATGATTAAGGTAATAGCAGGGCACTGCCACTGGTCCTCCACTCTGTAGGACTCTGAGACACGTACATGAATTCTGCAAAAGAGCATTAGTTCAGATCCAGAATACTTTCAGTTTTTGGAGTCAAGCAGTATGGGATGTGGGATGAGTAAGGAGTACCCTGGCTTTGTGATATTCTATGGGTCATCAGCTGCATGCTCACTGTGGAGATCCGGGGAGAAGGACCATCCCCTGGCAGGTGGTGACTCACCCAGATTTTTAGGATCAGATCCTCCACTTCCCACTTCCCTGAATTGTTTCCTGTGAGAATGAAGGAAACACTGTGTAGAGTCCCACAAGCATTCTGTCTTAGATCAACTGATCAAATGTAAAGAGTCAGGCTCTGTTGTCTGATTTATTTACATTCATGTCAGACATGAAATGGTACCCACACCAGAAGCTTGAAGAAATAATTTAATTTGGACAGGTGGTGATAAAGTGTTAGAAGAACTGAACTTGTAGAATGGGAGCAGTGAGGCAACCCTAACATTAGCCACAACCGAAATACCGCTCTGCCAGATGGTTGGAGGAAAAACAAGAGGCTCTGGTGTGAGCTCAGGAACAAGGACGAGACGGTGGGAGCTGGGCCTGAAGCAGGACTTCTGGTGAGGGAGGTGAGGATGCAGAAGCTGAAACCAAGAGACAGAGCGAGGGAGGGAGTTCTCCTGTTCTCTTATCCACCATTCAGTTTCCAGGCACTTGCAATAGACTGATACCAGCCAGAAAAACCAGAAAGCTTAGAGAATGTACTTTGCAGACAATATGCCAGTTATACAGAGCGAAGTAGGAAAAAGACAGGCATGGATCTGAGCGTAGAAAGACCAATGAGGCCATGGTCCTCTCAAATGTGGAGCAACATAGTCACATATTAAAATTGAGTGAGCAAGTTTGAGTAGGGCCTTTATTTTGACCTTTATTTTGTGAACTGCAAATTTTTTCATAAGGCAAAGTTATAGAGTCAACCATTTATGCATAGCCCATGTTGAACACTTTAAATTAATCTGTACCATTTCACCCATTGGCAGGAAGAGAAGGGCTTCCTTGGTGCCTCAGAAGATAAATAATCTGCTGCAATACTGGAGACCTGGGTTTGATTCCTGAGTTGGGACGATCCCCTGGAGGAGGGCATGGCAACCCGCTCCAGTATTCTTGCCTGGAGAATTCCATGGACAGGGGAGCCTAGCAGGCTACAGTCCATGGGATCACAAGGGAAGAGAAACATAAAGTTGGTGTCCTGGACCTTAACTGAGTGGATATGAAATGTTTTTTAAAAAATACACATCATACACTCTCTAACACCTGTTGTCCTGTGTCTTCTTGATTATAGCCATGCTGAGTGGTGTGAGGTGTGGTTCTGAGTTGCATTTCCTTGAGGAGTAGTGATGTTAATCATCTTTTCAAGTACCCGTTGGCCATTTTAATGCCATGTAGATGGACCTTGAACACATTATGCTAAGTGAGATCATCAAAAAAAGACAAGTACTGAACGCTATCTATTATATGTGGACCCTAAAAAAGCCAAACATGTAAAACACAGAGTAAAATGGTAGTTACCAGGAGATGGGGGTGGAGGGCTGAAGTCAATGTTGTTTAAGGGCACCGACCTGCAACACAGGTAGCAAATAAGCCATAGAGATCTAATGCACAGTATAATGAATACAGACAATTTTGCTGAGAGACTAAAACTTAATTATCCAAGCAGTAAAAAGAAAGGATAAATATGTCCTGTGATAGAGGTACTCAATGTCACTACAACAGAATCATATTATAATGTAGAAATGTATCAAACTAATATGTATGTCTTGAATTTACATAGTTTTATGTCAAAGATAGTCAATAAAAATACACCATAAGTACCAGAGTAAGGGAGTGACAACATATTGGTACAAAAAGAAATGATGTGGAAAAAAGTAATTTGTTACAGAACTATAACTCCATTAACAGTGATGTGGATGCCACGTCCCTTTATTCTGTGTTAGAATTAGTCCATAAGGATGAATACACAGAACGTGGTGGTGGTCGGCACACCCTTTGCTGGTTTCCAGCTAGGACCTTGAGCAAATGACAACCTCCCTGGTCTCAGTTTCTTTAAATATAAACAAGGACAATAAAATCTACCATATAAGATGTTTGTGAGTCATATAAGAAAAGTATACAGGCAAGATTCATAAGTTATAAGAGACTCTATAAATATATAGTAATAGTAGCTGACTGTGTGAGTAGCTGTTAGGTACCAACTCAATCTTGACTTTTTTAAAATTTAAGTATAGTTGGTTTACAGTATTACATTTTTTCAAGTGTACCTCATAGAGATTCCATGTTTTATAGATTATACTACATTTAAAGGTATTATAAAATATTTTTATTTCCAGTGCTGTACAATATATACTTATAGCTTATTTATTTTAGACATAAACAGTTCATACCTCTTAACCCCCCAACTCCTACTCCCCCCTTTCCTTCCTTCTCTTTCCCCACTGGCAACCTTTTTAGAGATTATCTTCAAAAAGAAGCAAAGGACCAAGACAAAGGGAGAAGGAAATGAGAATGATCCTGAATTCGCACTCACTGTGTGACTAGGTTAAGCTACATAACTTCTCTCCACGTTCCTTGAACCTCCAGTCCCATTTCCGAAGCCAGAAGAGAGCTGGTGTGGCTTACAGGATCCTCCGCCGGCAACAGAAAAAGTTCACTTTGCAATTTCCAACAATCTTCTCGTCCTCCGCACATATCTTCCTGCATTTGCCCCGACCGAGCCAGCACGGCTCACAGGGAGACGTATCACCTGCACCAAGAAAGAGCTGCTGACTTGACCTTCCTGAGGACTCTCTGGGAATGGGGGAAGGCCCCAAGGCCAAAGAAGAAGGGAGGGTTTGTGCTTATGACTATAAAGAGTGTTTTCAAGAAACAGCCTGGACTTCTCCAAAGACCTCCACTTCTTTTCAGAATAGAGTTGGGGAGTTTAATGTTTAAGCAAGAGGAAGATGCAATCCCTTTCTCTATGTGTTTAACAACTGCATGGGTCAAAAGTATAAGCACAGTGGGACAATGTCATGTATGTTACAGACTATAAAATATTCATACCTGATGCTGCTGCAAAAGCCACAAAATGAAAATGGGAGAGAGAGCTTGTGGTTTTGAAAGATCTTTGAGGGTAGAGTTTCAAGACTTAGGTTCAGTTTTGTTTGGGCCAGGTAATGGCCATATGTCCTCACTAAACTGCTTAGTCTCGTCTTCCATAAAAATGATGGTTATGATAGTATCTGCCTCAAAGGGATGTTTTGAAGATCAAATGACATAAAGCTCATAAAGTTGTTAAGAGCTTGCCTGGGGCATAGTAAGCACTCAGTGACAGAGGCAACCTTAGTCGCTCTCCCACTCTGAAATTCTGTCTGAACACTTTTAAATGTTGTTTAGAATTACCCAGGAATATTTCTTTCAGTTCTGTTTATAATATGCTTTTTTCCTATACTGGGTGAGTTTACAAAAAAGATCACTGGGCTATTCATTATGACCAAGTCATCTGCAGTGGTGATGGATTTTCACTGAAGTACCCTGACCCCCTTTTCAGACCACTGGTATACATTCAGGACACAGTTTACTGGATTTAGGAGCAGAGGCTGTTAAGAGTTGGGTAAGCGTGCTCTCAGAGCAGTGTTAATTGGCTGGTACAAGCTTGGTCCTGTGACCTTGGATTAGTTAGTACCATGATGTCATGAGAACAGCCATGAAATCCAAAGCACCATGACCAAAATGACAAACCAGTAACAAAGAGGTTTCTCTGTGAAGTGGAAAAATCCAGATATGATGCTTAGAACAAGAGGAAGAAAAGGTGGAGTTAGTCTGGATATCAGTTGGTCTGGGATATCAGGCAGTTCTATTTCCACGGCTTCCTTGTCTCTGGGAGTTCAAGCTACCTGACAGGGCCAGAGTTCCTAAAAGTAAAAAAGGGATTTATCTTACCTGCTGAAAGTGGCTGGGAATACTGGAGTCCTGCCTGGCACCCTAAATTCAAAATAAAGCACATTTTGAATATGAAAACCAATGCAGGGAAATAACAGAGGTTGAATCTTATTCTATTTTTGAAGGCTGGAACTCCTGGTATCCAATAAGTTTCTTTTCTTTTTTTTTTTTTTTTTAAGGAATCATAGTTTGCTTTTAGAAAACGCTATTGCTAGTTCAAGACTTGCCATGAGAAGTGCCGTGGGGAGCTGACTGTCGCTCCTCTTCAGGGTGGTGCATAGAAGTCATCAAGCTTTATTATGATCTGCCCCGTCAAAATCCCACCTACTCTCATTTACCTGACGGAAATTGAGCCAACATGAAGAAAAAGGCCAAGACAAAATAAAACATCTTCCTGCTCAGCGCCATCTCTGCAGGAGGACTCTTCAGAAGGGAGATTTGGGATTCCTTTGAGAGGACGAGAGGCTACCTTATATTTGAAAGTAATGTGATGTGCTCTTGGTCAGTGAAGTGAATCCATAAAGAAAGTACACTTACATGCTCCGTTTCCCAGGATCAAGGACCGGGGTGATGCCCTTGGCCTCCACAGGTCCTTGTGTTGGGGGAATGCCTGCTGGGCTGCTAGAAGGGACGCCGGGCCAGGAGCTGAGAGACCAAGGCAGCTCAGCCCTGGTGCAGGGAGTAGGGGGAAGCCCCAGCCCACTCTCCCAGCTCAGCGAGCTCATCTGTCAAGCGAGGACCAGCTCACAGTTGTTGAGAGTGAGCACAGTCACTCTCCTACCTCTTCCGGCTGGTCTGAGGATCTGGTGTGACGATGGCAAGAATGAGTTGAACACGTGGAATGCTCCCAGGAGCCCTGGTGCCCTGTGAGAGCTCGAGAAGCATGGGGTGTCACCTCCCTAACTTTCCCAAGGAGAAAGCGAGGGGTAGCAGTCATTTTGCCAAGTTATTTCTGAGTCCTTGAACCTGTAACAACCCCACTGAGAAGACCAAGTCATAACTACCACGTCTCTTTAATTCATTAAGATCACGGGTATTTGGACTTCCTTGGGGGTCCGGTGGTTAGCACTCCTTGCTTCCACTGCAGGGAACCTGGGTTCTATCCCTGGCTGGGGAGCTAAGATACCACAAGCCTCAAGGTTTGGACAAAAAAATAAGTAATGCTATGAAAATGGATGAAATAACCTAGGGAGCTAATAGACCAAACACACACACGCACAAAACCATAGGTATGAAAGTGAAGTGAAGTGAAGTCGCTCAGTCGTGACCGACTCTTTGCGATCCCATAGACTGTAGCCTACCAGGCTCCTCTGTCCATGGGATTTCCCAGGCAAGAATACTGGAGTGGGTTGCCATTCCCTTCTCCAGGGGATCTTCCCAACCCAGGGCTTGAACCCGGGTCTCCCGCATTGTAGACAGACGCTTTACCGTCTGAGCCACCAGGGAAGTCCTATGGGTATGAAAATTATACCCATATACCCATATCAGGCTTCCCCGGTGGCTCAATGGTATAGAATTTGCCTGCCGATGCAGGAGACATGGATTCAGTCCCTGGTCTAGGAAGATCCCACATGCCCCAGAGCGACCCAGCCCGTTAGCCACACCTACTGAGGTTATGCTCTAGAGCCCGTGCTCCCCAGCAGGAGAAGCCGCTGCACCGAGGCGCCCCGCACCGAGGCGCCCCGCACCGCAACTAGAGAGGAGCCCCGACTTGCCACAACTAGAGAAAGCCCGCGTGCAGCAATAAAGACCCAGTGCAACCAAAAACAAGTAAATAAATTTAAAACATTAACGAGATGACAAGATAATAGATAAGATAAATGAAACTGTGTATCACTGAAAATATCCAGAAGTTTGTCTTTCCTTGAGGGCTTCGGTCTGCTTAGGTGAGGTTGGAAGGAAGTAGGAGAAAACACATTGTTTTGGTGAATCATTCCTAACTGGATATGCATCAAGAAATATCTCACAAAAACATGCTGACAAAGGCCGAAGACAGATAGGATATTCCCCAGTTGCTTTTTAAAATGCAGTTTTTAGTCTGGAAAAATTTTAGATTTCCTGGAAAGTTGCAAAGACAGTATAGAGTGTGACCACCTACCCACTACCCCCAGTGCCTCCAATGTTAACGTCCATGTTGAAAGTTACTCGTGTTAATAACCGTGGTTCACTCGTCGAAACAGAGAAAGTCACAGGAGGACATGACTACGTGGTAAACGCCAGGATTCCAGTTTCTCTGATGTTTTCTCCTGATGGGGACTGGGTTTGGGGTTTGGAGAAGGAGAACAAAAGGTGGTGTGTCCTTCCCAACCTATTCATCACATCAGGGTTACATGATGCGAATGTGACGGACCCCTCCCGAGATGACCTTGACCACCTGACAGGCTGTCCTGCCAGGCTCCCCCAGTCTTCCGTGACTGTTCTTCTCCTCCCACAGTCTCTTCTTTGAAAGCAACTCACTTTCCTTTAAACTGAAATAATTAAGCTCCAGCTCCTGGATCGGGAGTATCCACAAGTACCGACTGGAATTCTTCTGCTCAGAAACATGTCTGTTTTCTCGAATGTATTTATATGTTCTGTCACTTATTGATATCAGCAGAACATGAGCAAGTGAACTGGTGAACTTATCCAGATCACATATGAAAACCTCCTTTGCATACCATAGCTTTTGAGGCGTTTGTGGTTGGCTTGTTGTCGATTCAATTAATTTTTATGGGAGTATAGTTGCTCTTCAATGTTGTGTTAGTTTCTGCTGTGCAGCAAAGTGCATCAGTCATATGTATGCATATATCCCTCTTTGGGGGAGCTCTATGGTTGTTTCAACAAGTACTTCTAAGGTATCTTGACATTAGCAGTCATCATAGCAGCGGGGCGATGCGGATGGATGCATAGCCCCCTAATTCCACGTTGTCCTAAAGAGAGGCATTGCGCTCCCTCTCTCCCAAGGGGGAAGGTTAAAGTGGACAGCTCAGGTCTTCCTCTCCCCCCAGGTGTCCGTGGGCTACCTTGAGAGGAGCACAGGCACATCTTTGCTTCTGCCACGCCTCACTGATCAAGAGGCTATCAGGCTGGAGAAAATTATAAATGTGGGTGCTTGCTGCTCCTGCCTCGCGGTCACTGTGCTGATCTCTCGAGACCTGCAAGTCATGAGGACGTCCCTCTTTCTCTTTGCTGTCTTCTTCTTTCTGGCCCCAGGTAAAACGAGCACTTTGGTAGGGAAGGTTATTGGAGGTGGAGGCCCGGAGAGAGGATCTGTCTCAGTGAGCTCCCGGGCACAGTCAGTTCTAGAATGCTGTGAGCCCCCTTGGCCAGGAGCCCTGCAGAGGGGACCAGAGGCTATTTTCCTCTAATGCCTCTGCTGCAAATCCTTTGCATTTGTTGTTGTCTAGGATGGGCTGTCACAGGTTTGAAGATATCACGATATGCCAGGAAAGATACCTTTTGGTCCTCCCCAGTCTTACGCTCACTAACAAAAACTTGGAAAAAAAATTAAAAGCAAGGTTAGCCACTGATGGATCTCTTATAAAATAGTTGTGATAGAGATTAAGACCGGGAGGGGAGAGAGACAGAGGAAGGAAGAAATGGATGAGAAAGGGGGTGGAGCTTGGAGACACTGTGTATCACGCTGGTCGTGGTGTTAGCACTTAAAACAGGAAAGCTTAAACTGCCGTTCCTTAATCACAGGCTGTAATGCTGGATGCTGAGACGAAGCCGTCATGTAATGAAATGCACTTTTCTCTCCAGTGCCAGAGCCTTTAAGGGAGACTCCGTCTTACCTCTAATTTAGTGATATTCATAGCAAACCTCTTTGGCTTGGAAGGCCAAGCCAAATACATGTTACATACATGTTACATAATTCAATACATGAATACATGTTACATGTATTTCACAGCTGTAGAAGTTAAACTCTAAATAGGCTGAGCAGCTCCTCAAAGTCCTGCAGAGAAGCAGGAGGGAAGCCAGGACATGAAGCTGGATCTGTCTCACCCCAGGGATGGGAAAGGTCCTTTCCCAGTCAGAACCCCCGTCATTGACCCCAGGACCTCCAAGGGCTCCATTTGGATCCCACTCAAAAGTATAGTCCCAGGCTAGGCTCGTCCCACATCCTGGAGAGCTGATCGAAGGGCTTTCTAGAACAGACAGTGAGTCCGAGTCTGTACCAAATACCAGTGATACCCCTGACATGATGCTCAGAAGTCCCATGGGCTGTGCATGTCTCTGACCTGCTCTGCAGTTACCCTGTGTGAGCGGATTCTAGGGCAAGTACGCATGTGGGGATCTAGCACCTGAACTGTTCCTTCCACTGGCTTTGGTGGACACGTTGGAAACTGACCAAGGCACCCTTTCTAGATCACTCATACTTAATAAGCACAAGATGATATACTATAAAGTTATCTAATGTAACTAAATGAAACTGACCTATCAATGAGCCATGCGTGCACACACAGGCAGGCACGGGGTTCTGTCACCCTCTAGATGGTGTCTGTGATGATCCAGAAGAAGCCCTGTAGGCACGAGGATGCATGCTCATTCCAGAGGCGTTCTCTTTCTGGGCCATCGCTGTGAACTGGACCTAATACAAGAACTCTTGTCAGAGTGAGGTCCAGCGCCCCTGGCCTGAGACAGCCCTCTACTGTTAGGACGGCAGAAGGAGTGTAGTTTCCTGGGGTGGGAGCCAGCGTTCACTGAGCTTTGAAATACTGGGGTATTTAAACTTATAAACTTACATGCTGATGCTCATATGATTAACACATATGCTGACACTAATCCATCTGGTTTTAATTTTATAGGAATGTGAATTAGGTGCCTTTATAAGTTGACATGAATTGCCATTTGTGTGCATCTGACACTTTCATTACATACACCCAAATTGTGCCACTCTAAAATGTTGATACTGCTAAGATGCACTGCCTGGGGAATTCTCTGGCAGGCCAGTGGTTAAGACTCTGTGCTTCCACTGCAGGGTCACGGGTTTGATCCCTGGTTGGGGAAGTAAGATCTCGCATGGGATGGCATGGCCAAAAAAAATAAAAAAATAAGCAAACCAAAATGTTAAGAAAAGAAAAGATCCACTGCCTGTCTTTAAGTTGAAACTGGCTACTCCAGTGATTGCTCTTCCTCGAGTACTAAGGCCAGAACTGGCCTCCCATGCAGAGCAGCAGAAAGAAAGTCTGGGAGAACCACTCCCAACAGAGTCCACCTTCCTGGTCTTCAACACTTTTGATGGAATGTGGTGAGAAAATGAGACTGAGCCTCTTAAAGCAATCTCTCCACTTCTCTCCACTACAGTAAACGTTTTGCTTTCTATGCATTTACTTCTTCTCAGTGCAGTCCTGGGACATCTCCCCAGCCTCGGGTCTTGCTCCACCCTCACCAAATAGCACGTCGAGAGCGTGCTGGGGAAGCTTACCAGCACAGGTGTTTATAAGAACAAGTTGATGATGTCCCAACAGATTTTGATAAAAGAACATTAGCCTCTGTTTCCCAAAGTTCCCCCCAGCCCCCCAACCCAATGTAATCCAACATGCTGGAAGACGGATCTGTGCTTCCTGGCCTCTCATCCTGTGTGACGAAACGACAGGGAAGTCAAGTGGGAAACACTCCCCCACTGCCATCTCACTTACTGAGATGAGGCACTATAACAACTCATAAAGAAATCCTCGTTGGTCAATTAAATGACTGTACCTGGTAAGTAGGCATCTGTGAGAGAAGAATTAATCCAGGTGGCTCTTTCTTCCTTGTGTAGCCAGGAGTGGATTTTTTGACGAGAAGTGCTTGAAGCGTAAAGGGAAATGCATCGAGTCTTGTCAGATAAATGAAGAGCTTATAGGTTTCTGCCAGAAGTCTCTGAAATGCTGTGTGGCACTCCAGCCGTGTGGGATAAATAAGGAAGGCAGTTAAGATCCCAGAGCAACACGGATGACCCAGCTCCATCTTGCTTTTACACTGGCTTCCAGTAAGAAGACACTTTAATAAAAACGAATGGCTGTCCTTGATCCCTTTGTCAAGTGCTTCACTTAGAAGGGGAATGTGAGTAGCTAACCTTGATGGTTCCCGACTCTTGGCTTAATTTTCTGTAGTTTTTTGATAAGGGGCTTGTCCCTAAGCCACCTGATATTTCTTTCTAAAAGGGGACTAGAAGTTATTGTAGTCAACAAACCTCTAGTTTGCTCTCAGGCCGTCGTCAACCTCTACCAACCTACTGAGATAGATAGATGACAGAATGATGATGGGTAGTTAGAGAAATGAACACATATCTAGACGGATGATTATATTAATGATATATGAATAGACAATCAATTTATCAGGGACTATCCTGTGTTACACACCTGTCTAAATTTATCATCTTGACTCCTTGCCTTTAATTGTTGTTGGAGACAGTTCCTATGGACTTGTTCCTTATCTATAAGTCTGGAATCGAATTTGCTGATGGGCACAGAGATTGTCAATATCTCTATAATTGCTAGTAGCTCCAGTGACCAGGATTCTGGTCCCACATTGACTTTCTACTATTTTCCTAGGAACTGGCTAACTGCCAGATCACCTTCTGACTCTAGACTCTCATGTTATCTAGTTCAGTCCTTATCTGAACTAGGGAATGGGAGAGCTAAGGACTCATGACAGGTAAGGACTCCCTGTCATCTTCCCTAGGCTTAAGATCCAACCTGGGTTCCCTGCTGGGTCAGAAATCTTGCCTTACCTCCCTTTTAATTCCTCAAGGTCAATATGCTTAATTCTATTGGAACCAATGTCCCTTTTAATGACATCTTTCTGTTTCGAGACAATTGTGGAGTCACACATGACTGCAAACAAATAACACAGGAACATCTTCAGCAGGTAGGGCTACACAAAGAGTTCTTAGACTTGCTAAAAAACCAAGATCCATAAAAAGAAAATACATGCAATCTCGCAAAATTTGCTCTGCAAAATATCCTGTTAAGAGTTTGAAAAGATGAACTGTGGATTGGGGATAAGTGTCTGAAAACCATATATCCAAACAAATAACTAATATCAAGAATATATCAAGGACTCTCAAAACTCATTAGTAAAACCAAACAAAAAGCAACCCAATTGGAAAATAAACATGTGACAGATATTTTACTGACATGTTAAATATCATTAACATTTAGAGAGTTGCAAATTAAAATCACAATGAACCGTTAATATACTCTTACCAGAATGGCAAAAATAAAAATAAATTGGTGACCACTATTTCTAGACAATCCTGGCTAGAATGTGGACAGGCTAGATCCCTCTTATGTTGTTGACAGAAATGTGGACTGGTGCAGGCATTCTGGAAAAGAGCTTGGTATCCTCTTTAAAAACTTACACTTCTGGCACCCAAAGGACACGGCAGTTGTACCCTAGGACATTTATCTCAGACTATGAGAACGTGTGTGAGGTTTTATGTCAGTCTGGCTGGGAGTTGGGCTAAATTGACTCTTTACTGCAGCTGTAGGTGTCAGAAGTCTCAGCTTCCTCTGACATCCTTGTTTTTGTCTTCCCTGGTATTTTTGGTTTCCCTGGAAACAACTCTTTTTTATTTATATTTTATTTAACTTTTTATTTTGTACTGCAATATAGCTGATTGGAGGAGGGCATGGCAACCCACTCCAGTAAAAGAGCTTCCCTGGTGACTCAGTGGTAAAGAATCTGCCTGCAAGGTAGGAGACCCAGGTTGGATCCCTGGGTCAGGAAGATCCCCTGGGGGAGGGCATGGCAACCCACTCGGGTATTCTTACCCGGAGAATCCCATGGACAGAGGAGCCTGACTGGCTATGGTCCATAGGATTGCAAAGAGTCAGACGTGACTGAAGCAACTTAGCACTCATAGCTGATGAACAATGCTGTGATAGTTTCAAGTGAACAGCAAAGGGATTAAGCCAACCTCTTTGTGACCCCGTGGACTGTAGCCCTCCAGGCTCCTCTGTCCATGGGATATTCCAGGCAAGAATACTGGAATGAGTTACCATGTCCTCCTTCAAGGGATCTTTCTAACCCAGGAATTGAACCCATGTCTCCTGCATTGGTAGGCAGATTCTTTACCACTGAGCCACCCGGGAAGCCCATACATGTATCCATTCTTGCCCATCTCCCCTCCCATCCAAGCTGCCACATGAGGTCGAGCAGAATTCCATTCTACACAGGTCCTTTTTTTGTTATTCGTTTTAAATGGAGCAGTGTGTGCATGCCCATTGCAAACTTCCCCTGGCAACCGTAAGTTCATTCTCTGTTTCCCTTTTGTACATAAGTTCATTGGTATCATGTCTTTTTAGATTCTGCATGTAAGGGATGTCATATGATGTTTCTACTTCCCTGTCTGACTCACTCCACTCACACAAGTCCTTTTTAAATAGATTGTATATGCAGCTTTTGTATCTGTGACCTGTTGTTCCTACACTGGAGCCCCGTGGATATAGGGAAGGGAAGCAGTTTTTAATCTTACAATTAAAGCCCAGTCCTCTCCTGCCTTGTGTCTCTGCAGAGCCACCTTTACAAGTATTTCTCAGCCTATCCGCCCCCCTCTTCCCCACACCGAGGTGAGGCAGGAAGGCTGGTGCGAGCCCCTTCAGGATGGGTTGTGGCTCTAGTGATGCTCTCCCCGGTGAGTGAGTTCTTATAGCGAATTCTCTGGACATATTTCACACTATTACTCTTCCTTTCTTCCTGCCAGAGTCAGTGGGGTGTATTTTTGGTTTTTCCACTGGGATAACTTGGTGGATTTCCTGGAGTTAAAACCCAGGAGAGGGGGCTGGATCTTGGCCTGGGGCATTCAGCACTTTCCACCTCTCCTGCTCAGACTCTCACAGCTTGTCAGACCTTGAATTTAGGCTGTCTTTTCCCTGAGGCTCATCATCAAAGATCACTAGCCTATGCTGTTGACTGGAGAAGGAAATGGCAACCCGCTCCAGTGTTCTTGCCTGGAGAATCCCAGGGATGGGGGAGCCTGGTGGGCTGCCGTCTATGGGGTTGCAGAGAGTCAGACACAACTGAAGCGACTTAGCATGCATGCTGCTACCCACCAGGCTCCTCTGTCCACAGGATTCTCTAGCCAAGAACACTGGAGTGGATTGCCATTTCTTTCTCCAATGCGTGAAATTGAAAAGTGAAAGTGAAGTCACTCAGTCATGTCCTACTCTTCACGACCCCATGGACTGCAGCCTACCAGGCTCCTCCGTCCATGGGGTTTTCCAGGACAGCACTGGAGTGGGGTGCCATCGCCTTCTCCGTGCATGCAAACTCTTGACGGTCAGTCAGAGTCCATGGATTACACCCATGGACGCTCCATTTTGTCTGCTGCGCTGCAGTCCCAGGCTCTTCCGATCCGCCCCCACCTCACCTCCAAAGAGGTCAGGCCCAAGACAGGGTCGCAGACTCTCCCTGCCCAGTCCTGCTGCCCCTCCTTTAGCCTCCGCAGGCACGTGCTGTGTCAGCGTCTTTCTCTCCTGATCCCTTTCAAAACCTGCTCCTTGGAGTTGCCCGTTGTCCTCATCCCACAGGTTTTCTGTCCCCAAAATGTGCTGAGCTCTCTCCCGCCTTCACACCATCCTTCTCTTTCACAGTATGTGCTTATCGATCTCTGTATGTTTGTCTCAGAGTGGTCCTGGGAATGAGAGACTGCGTCCCCATTTGCCTCGGCTATAATGTCAACAAGAAGCCCCAGGCTGCAATTTACCTGGGGCAATTTAATGCCAATTGAACTGAAACAGAACTGCAAGTCCTTTCGTCTGAATCAAAGAATATCTTAGAGAGATCATCTAGATCCGATTCCTGTTTCAGATGGGGAAACAAGTGGCGGCACAAACAACTCCTCGAGGGTCTTCCCCCTCCCCCATCCTGAGCACTGTCTCCAGGCCACTAGGGCTGTCCCTAGCACCTGCCTTCATGCTGCATGCGTGCTCACCAGGAAATGCTGCTTTTTAAAATTCTTCTGGCCGTGTTGCCCTGCATGTGAGATCTTAGTTCCTGGACCAGGGATCAGACCTGCATCTCCTGCACTGAAAGCATAGAGTTTTAATGAATAGACCACCAAGGAAGTCCCAAAAATTGCTGGTTTTGACAAGCGTGGGCAGTCTACAGCATCGCTCTGCCATAACCAGATCTGCTCCTCTCCTGCCCTGCGGTGACCCCTGCAGACTCAATTCTGTGTCTCTCCAGCGACCAAGGGACCATGAGGATCGTTGTCCTGCTCTTACCGCTTTTCTTCTGCTCTCCCAAGCTTCTCCAAGTAAAAAGAGACTCTCAGCTAGAAACCCAGGGAACTGCAGAGGACAGGGGGTGAAGAAAAAGCTTGACTAAGAATAAACATCCTGCAGGGGCCGCAACCTTCTCCCATCAATCTCTAATCTCAGCCCTGATTGAGACCAGGAGTAATCTGCAGTGAAAGGCTGGGCTGGTGTACACCTCCCGGCAGCGAGCTTCATGACTCAGAAATGCAGGGATTTTAAATGTCCCTGGGGGATTCACTAACCGTCCTGACTGCATTGCAGGACAGTTGCAGTTATTCACTTGGGATTTTGTGGAAAGAGATGCCTGCCCCTCCACTTCCCATCGATGGCCCCCATCTGCTCCTGAGCACCTTCGACCTGCACAGAAAGGGACCCCACTCACACTCCTAAAATTTTCATATCAAGTCTGAGGGTTAGGATGAAGAGAAAGGCTGTGATTTCAGTAGGCAGAACAGAAACGTATGGATAACACAAATAGCAGGTGCCTCTGGACACTGCTGAGAAAGTTTCTAAGTTACACTAAGACGTTGGCAATCTCCTGACCCCTGTGGTAATCTGTGTACCCAGAGGCAAACCATTAGCTTCGGTAGGGACTCTAACTCCCGCCTCCTAAAGGCTGAGCCAAATGCTCCACAGCACAGTGAGGGCAAGTCAGGTCCTCCGAGCCTCAAGTCCAGCTGTGCTGGGACGACACCGATTGTTTGACTCGGAGAAACTCCTTGATCCTCTCCAAACCATTTGGTGGATTTCCAAAGCTCCAAAGGGTACCCAACCTTGTCCCCATGTAGAGTGAGTTCCTGCAGTAATTCACGTGGGTTATTTCTTTATCCTGGAGGATTCATGTTTAGCTCAACTCTTCCCTTCCTTGTTCTTTCTTTCTGGGCTGTTTCCCACGGACACCTCTTTGAAGTCCTGCTATCAGCATATTCTAGGCCTGTCAAAGTATGGTGGTAATTTATTTATCAAAAACTTTTGACCGTGATCACAAGACAAAGCACCTGTTGCCACAGAAACCTGGGTCTGGGGTCCCTCCAGGACCAGGGGATGTTCACATTGAGCTGGTCACCATTGCCTGAGTTTGGCTCCTGAGGGCTGGGGCAGGGTGACCATTAGAGTCTGAACCTGAGAAAGGCCCCGGGACGCGGGCGATGTTGGGGGAGAGTGGGGGAGTGGAGTCCAGACTGCCATGACCAGCCGTCCACATCTCTGCCGCTCCTCCTCTCGGTGACCCTGGCTCTTACGTACCCGCAGCCCCTTGAAATGCCCATGAAGCAGGAAAGGGGGTACATAGGAGGGTGATCCGTTATATAAGAAAGACCTAGGATCACTGGGTCTACCCTGGAATGCACTCGTCTGGTTCCTGCCCAAGGCAGGAAGCTCTGGCTGTAGAGCCGCCTTAGGCAAAGTCCCGGAGGGAGGCTCTTCCAAGCCACCATCCACCTTCCCACCATCACCTGTGCTTCAGGGCTCTCCTGGCTCCGCTGTGAGATGCGACCAGCTTGTCATGTGAGCGCTGACTGTTCAGCCTCAGAGCACACACTGAGTGAGGAAGCCGCCTCTCTCGCTTCTGCTCTCGGTCAAGGGGCACAGCATCAGGATTCCACCTCCTTCTCCCCAATCCTATACTCCTCTACTCACTCCAGTCCAGTCTCTCCAGGCATGTGCCCAGCAGGTCACTATGAAGCACACGTGTGTACCTGTCCTGGGTGTGCAATCGTGAGCATGAACACAACATCCTCCTCCCACTCAGGGAAACTGGAATTCAACTGAGAAGACCAAATTACTGAAAACACACACACATACACACTATTTGGCATACAGGTTATGAAATAATTAAAAAAATTACATCAGGAAGACAATAGTTCTGGGGCACTGAGCCACATGAGGAGGACCAGGCAGAGTTCCCTGCCATTGACACTGAGGTAGAGAGGGGAAGGTTCAGAGAGGTTATTTGTGGGAAGAGGAGGAAAGTGTTCCAAGCAGAGGGAAGGGGGTCAGGGAGGGGACCCTGAGACAGACAGGGGCTGGTGTGCAGGAGCCCGCGGAGTCCAGGGGGCTCTGGATGTGGGGGAGCGAGGGCCGCTGGGGAACAGCTGGAGTCTGAAGAGAAGGCCCAGGCTCTGAGCAGCCAGCTCTGTGGGCCAAAGCTAACAGGCTTGGCTGGATTTAATACAAAAAATTAATAGCAAACTTTTGCAAGGATTTTAAAAAGAAGTGTGACACGAACCAATTAACTTAAAAATAAATGAATAATAAAGCCGTGCTGGAAGCAAATCAGATGGTGAAGCCGATGAGCGAGGACGGTGGAGGCAGTGGGGTCTCCGGGGAGGTACAGTTAATCACGCCCTGCCTTACTCTGTTCTTTAGTGGGAAGTGACCTTGACGCAGGCAGGATATGCGGCTACGGGACTGCTCGCTGCCGGAGGAACTGTAAGAGACAAGAGTTCAGAGTTGGAAAATGCCCCAACACCTATCCGTGCTGTTTGAAAAAGTGGAAAGTCAACTCACTGAATCCTCAGAAGGACGGAAAGCCGAAGGGAGCTTGGCTCCTAGAAATGGCCGCCAGCCAGACCTCTGAGCCTCCCTTCTCCGCGCCTTCCCGCTGGACCGTGCCCAGCGGAACCAGCCGGCTGGTTGAGTGAGGACCGGCCGAGGGCGCGCGCATGTGCGGAGCAGAGGCAGGAGGCGCAGTGAGCACAGGCCTCTGCCCGACGGCGGAGGGCAGCAGCGCAGCTTACGTGACTGTCCCAGAGCACTTCAGGAGGTGAGCCAGAAGCGGGTCCAGTCCGCCACAAGCCTAAGTGAACATCGTTTTATTCTTTTGTCTGAATCATACTGATTGATCTTGTAACATTGGGTTTCTTTTCTGATCAGCAGTTCTGCTCAATAGTTATATGTGTCTTTTATTAATTAAAATGGAATAAATCAATAGTGAGTGCAATTTGTCTGGCATACACTGCAATTCAAAGCAAAGACCTCCAGGGAGACAAACCAGAGATGCTCTGTGAGAAGGGTTGACCTCAGTGGATGTATGTGGAGGGTTCCATCCGGCAGATGGCAGCAGAGAGCGCTTCCGACCCTTGCTAGGTGCGCGCTCCCGGCCTCCTTAGCCTGAAAAGTGAGGTGTGATAAAACACTGGACCTGGGGTTCCTGCCCAAACTGTACTTCAGTGAGTAGTCCAGCTAATAAATGAAGGAGGGGTGATATAGAATATCACTATTTTGCAAACACCCAGGGAAAGAGTGATCTGCTAACGAATGTCAACAGCCACTAAAATGAGAGTAATCCCGCATTTGGTGTCTCCTAGTAGAGATACTCAATGCCACCTCTGAGCTGTGAGGCTGATTGTGCCCTTTCTCCCCAAAATGAAAAGGGACCCTTCCTGTTCGTGTCACCCAGCGTCAACACGGACTCAGTCTTGTTTCTTCCTCAATAAGCTCCCCATCCTGGGTTGTCTCCAAAAACAGTCACCATGTTCTATCACACCGTTGGAAAATACTTTGAAATATATAACTCAGGGAAAAGAACTTTTTTTTTTTTTTTTTTAATGTGACCAGAGGGCTCTTACCATACTTGGAAAATTCAGTGCTAACTCCTTAACACAGTTTAAGAGCCAACCAGAGTTCAAATGACGCTGGTCTGCTTCAGTCGGAGTTGTTTTCTTATAGGCAAAGCAAACATGTAGAAATAAGTTGCCCATATACTGCAAAACCTGCATCGTTTTTGAAGATACATTCTGAGGACAAGAAAGCAGTACCGTGACAGCTTTATTTATGTCATTTTAACGAACAGCAATGCTTTAGCCATCAGCACTTGAAACCGGTGATTTTCCCTTAATACCATTTTTCTTGCCTCTCTCCTCTTCCTCCTCCTCCTCTGACATATCTCATTCACTAAACCTACCCAAGGCATTCAGGCATATTATTTACTTCCTGAGAAAAATGGCTCAATGTTTGTTCTGCTAGCGGTGGGAAAATAACGCATCTACCTGTGTGCTTTTGTGAGTAGGAAGTTACTGTGGCTGCAGCCCCTCCCAGCCGGCACCCCCCAGCCCGGCTATAAAGGAAGCCCTCCCTGCCGCCCACCCGCCCTCAGCCAGCCCTGGACGTCAGGGCTGCAGCCTCCTCAGCGACATGAAGCAATTCCTCGCTCCATCCACTCTTCTCCTTGTGGTTCTGCTCTTTCCAGGTAAATCAGAAACGGGACCTGGGCCTGAGGGCCAGGGTCTCTCTGCAATGGTCATTTCCAGGGTAGGAGTCCCCTGGGCCTTGAGCAACTCAGCTCTGGGAGCCCAGCTTCTGGTGGGTGGCTCAGCAGGTGTCTCTGCCTGAGTTTGTGAACAACACTTTTTTTTTTTGGTGCGCCCCAAAGCTTGGGGGATCTTAGTTCCCAGACCAGGGATCAAACCCATACCCCCTGCATTGGAAGGCGGGGTCTTAACCACTGGACGTCCAGGGGAGTCGTGTCAATGACACTCTGAAGGTGCTGGTGGCGCAGCTTCCCAGGAGAGAGGCTCCCAGTGCTGACTGTGCTTTTTCATCCTTTTAGCACCTCCTTCCCTTACAGAGAAGGACAGCGTGTGTCAGGAAGGACCTTGACATTCAGGGGGTCTCTAGGACTACCTTGGTTGCAGCCTGGCGGCGGCTCAGCTTAACTTCCGCGGGGACTCAAGCTCCACTGCTTCCCATTCCAGACATTGCTCCTCTCTGTCTCTGCCTCTCACACACACAGGTCACGTTTGCCCCTCTTCCAGCCCACTCCATCCATCCGCCCCTTGCTGTTTCTGCAGCTTTATTGAGGTATGGTCCTCGCACAGGGCGCTGCACCTACTTATGTGCACAATGTGATGAGTTTGGACGTGTGCAAACACCTGTGGCCCTGTCCCCATCGCCAAGGGGGTGGATGCCTCTGTGCCTCCCAGAGCTTCCGTGTCGCTGTCTGTGCTGTCGTCTTCCTGTGGTTACAACACTTAACGTGAGATCTTCCCACCCAGCAAGTGTGGAAGCACACAGGCCGTGTTGTCACCTAAGCTAGACAGCAGGCCCGGGATGTGTCCATCCCGCATGACCACTGATGGATGACTCCCCAGCCCCTCTCACTTCCACTCTTCGCTCGTCGCTTGGAGCATAAGCCCCTTGCTCTCCTGGATCTGTGAACATTCTCTGCTGTGTGTTTACCCTGAAACAGGACTTTCCGGAGTCACACATGCTAACCACCAGGACCCCGAGGGTCCCAGGAAACAAGAAGAATCCCCGGGACGGGGAACAAACAGGTCTCATCCACTTCACCACCAAGTAAAGCGCTACCTCGTGCCTCGCGAGCCCCCCTTCCCGGGTAAGTGACAGAGCCCGGGATGGGTCAGTCCATGCGCAGGACCTTCAGAGGAAGAGTGGATGGGAGGTGACTGTGGGGGCCTGTGGGCTGAGCGGTGGAGTGTCCTGAGACGATATATGCATGACGTAGTCTGCTCTGCCTGTGGGGAAAGTTAGGGAGGGGTATGACAGCCCCCCAGGGCAGGACCCCCGAAGGTCTCGTGAAACGTGGACGCATCAAGCAAAGAGAGTGCCAGCAGAGTGTGACACAGTTGGCTTGGAGACTGACTGTGATGCTCTCAGAGTGCTCCACAGACTGTGACCTGCCTGCTGGAGGTTCTGGACTACGTGACCTCTGTGTCCCCAGTGTGCTCTCCCTATGTCTCCAGAGTCACGTGCAAACTAGTGGAGAATGTAAACCTGAGCAGAGAATTAGAGATCAGCTGCCACGCACACTGTGTAAAGCCCAACACACAGAGCAGGACTTAGCATGTTTCAGGTTCAGTAATGATGTCTTGTGGAGAAGGAAATGGCAACCCACTCCAGTATTCTTGCCTGGAAAATCCCATGGATGGAGGAGCCTGGTGTGCTACAGTTCATGGGGTCGCAAAGAGTCGGACACGACTGAGCGACTTCACTCACTCACTCACTCACTCAGTGATGTCTTGAGTCAATACTCAGGTGAATTGGCTTTGCTTCATGAAAACGGTGCTCAGTGGACAAAATATTGTTATAAACATGCCTTTATGGTACAGAATCTATCATAACACTGGATCGTTTTTTCCTTATAACTTACGGAGGCAATCCAGAAGACTAGGATGTTATCACAAACAATAATGATAATATTTACATTCTGCTCACTTAATGTGGGTCTGTTCCAACTGCTTCCCATAATTTCATTTAATCTTCATGATAGGCTTAGGAGATAAGCCCTATTATTGTCCCTGCTTTGCAGCTGAGTAAACTGAGAACAAGTGGGCTTTTTCCATCCCCCGAGGGGATGGCAGAGCTGTTAGCAGCTGGGCCAGCCAAAGGTCTCCAGATACTCTGCCATCTTTCCTCCGGTTGCTCCTACTGATTGGTTAGAAGATTCCAGGGCCAGAGGCTTCTAGGACCAAAGTATGTCCCACCTGTTTTAATTAACAGGACAATGGTTTGTGTATAATAAGCACCTGCGGTGTGCTGGGTGCTTTGGGAGAGCTCATATACACTTAGAAGGTAGGCTTTATCACCTCCTTTTGAAGGTCAGGCAACTCTCAGCTCCTTGAAGAGTTTCTTTCTTAAATCACGGGCACCTAAGCAGCAGAAAAGTCGTGTGGATTCAGAACTTCTTCCCCCAGAGCCTGCAATATTATCTTCTCTTGTTTCCACTCCGAGTACTAGTTTTCTGAATGTTTTAGAATTCATTTTGGTGACTAGAGATGCAGATTGAGTGGGGGTCTGGACTGTGTGTGGGTGCGGTGAGAATGAGCTCCTCGGTTGGGTGACAGGTGTGTGTCGCTTCTTTCTCCCACTGGAAGGACCTGAAGAGGACAATCAGACAGTACAAAGGCCTATTCCAGCAGAACCTGAAGGCAAACGACCTATGTCATCCTGAGACTGGGGCATTTGGAGGGATACAGTAGCTCCCCTAAGACAGGATGATTTTGAGTAGCTCTGAACACTAGACAGAGCCACAGAGTGAACACATAGAGAGTGTTAGATCCCCCCAAGAAAGGGATCCCTAACAATGACTATTGTGCAGCTTTGGCACGGGGCACCCTAAACACGACATTTCTCAGCGGCGTTGAGACAATTCTGGGGTCATCTGCCATCAAAGCCATAACGCAAACAATCTTTGGATTGTGTTGGGGTTTAACTCAATGGTTAATAGATCTGAGGAGATAACTCTCTCTCTTGGAAGAAGCAGAGCTATATACCTGGTCTTGATCTTACAGTTTTGAACTCGAAACCATGAACCTTATGGGGTGTTGAAAACAATCAAAGACAGAGGAGCAGACAATAGCAACGTCTCTGGGGTCCCCAGAGGAAGCAGGTAGAGAAGTCAGTGGAACTGTTGTCCGTTAGGATTAAAGTTTCAGTGATGCGAGAGGTGTGCTGTGCGTCACAGAGCCTAGAGCTGATGGTGCGGGCTGTGCATTGAAACAGCTGTTAAGCGAGTAGGTCTTCTGTTCTCACCACAAGAGAAACAGAAACAAAACAAAAACACAGGGACACAGGGAAATTTTTGGAGGTGATGAATGTGTTTATGACTTCGATTATGGTGATAGTATCAGGGTTTCTTTTTTTCTTTTTCTTGCAGGGTGGGGGCTGGCTGTGTTGCATGGCTTGCAGGATCTTAATTCCCCAACCTGGGATCAAATCCAGGGCCTTGGCAATGAAAATACTGCGTCCTAACCACTGAACTGCCAGGGAATTTCCTACATTCAGGTTTTTATAGGTTAAAAAAAAAAGACTATTGTTCTGAAAATGAAGTGATAAGAAAATAATTTGATGGATCAATTGATTCATTGATTTAATCAAATAATTGTAAGGCTTATTGAGGACAGAAATTAGGACAGGAAGAGGGTAACACCTCTTCAGATCTCAACGGTCAAATCTCACATCAGCGGCAAGTGCCTCTGATAAACAGAGCACCCTGGGCATGGTATCCATCAGAAACCTTCCCCACTTCTAAGTCTCTGACATTGTGCCTCTGCTTTCACTGTGTTCATCAACTTTTTCTTTTTTTAAAAAATTTATTTACTTCTTTGGCTGGGTCAGGTCTCAGTCACAGCATGCAGGAGGTTTAGTTGCTCAGAGGCAGGTGGGCTCTTAGTTCCCAGATCAGGGATCAAACCTATGTCCCTGCGTTGCCAAGTTGGATTCCTAACCACTGTACCACCAGGGAAGTCTCCCAGCTTTTTCTTTCATCATTGCACCAAAAATGTATTATTTAAGAGAAAAATTTGTTTACCAATTTCAGTACTTGAAGTACCGAGTAAGATATCAATACAGTTCCTCCGGTAACTTGACTCATGTTTAAGTTGTCGGATCCAGGCACTCTCTCACAGCAGTGGGGAGAAAGCACATCTTGTAAACTCTTGAGTGCTACCCTCTGCCGCCCCTGCTCGCCGGGCCCAGGTGTGTCATCTCCCACTTTCCTCAGGGACCTCTGCACTTAGGACGCGTCTCGTGAGGCCATGGTATGTCACACTTGGCCTCAGCAAGTCCTTCTTTGTCCCTCTACACAACTTCTAGATTATTTAAAGTACAACCTTTGTGTCCTAAAGCATCCCTCACCATTTCTCTTGCCAATTGCCTCTGAATTGAAAGTTCATTTTTCAGGGAGCGTGAAGGTGACTTTTAAGCCAGAATCAAGGATCTGAGTCTGATGGTAGATCGTAGACAAAAGACGTCCATCTCCTAGCCCTTGTCATTCTCCACCGTACGCCTTTGGGTTAAGATAACTAGTGTTTGGTCCTTGAGATGGTCTTACGATGCTAATGTTGACTGTTTCTTTGTACAGATACAGAACCAGGATTCAAAGTTGTCAGGTGCATAAAAGGCGATGGCAAATGTCAAAAATTTTGTAATTACATGGAATTCCAATTAGGATATTGCTCTAAAAAAAAAGATGCCTGCTGCTTACCTTTGAACTGAGGTGTTGACATGGAAGCCAAAACTCTGTCCGCTGCCTACTGGGCCATCAGTCCTAATGCAGGTGTTTTGGACAAAAGCTGAAAGGCTGAGCAGAGAGGAACTGGGGCTTTGTCGATGGCACCAGTCTAAACTTCCACTGGAGCAGAGGAAAAGATGAAAACTGCCACACGTGATCTTTTGACGTGATCTTAGAGAAAACGGCTACCTTGAGATATACAATATTTTCCAGATCAACACAATTTTTACTGGTAGATGTGGATGTAATAAACTCTCCCAGGAAAATATTCAAATCATTTGTTCTTTTATTTATTTATTTATTTATTTTATTATTATTTTACTTTACAATATTGTATTGGTTTTGCCATACATCAACATGAATCCGCTGTGGGTGTACACGTGTTCCCAATCCCGAATCCCCCTCCCACCTCCTTCCCCATACCATCCCTCTGGGTCAACCCAGTGCACCAGCCCCAAGCATCCTGTATCCTGCATCGAACCTAGACTGGCGATTCGTTTCTTATATGTTATTATACATGTTTCAATGCCATTCTCCCATTAGCAAATGAAACAACTGACAAACAACTAATCTCAAAAATATACAAGCAACTCCTGCAGCTCAATTCCAGAAAAATAAATGACCCAATCAAAAAATTGGCCAAAGAACTAAATAGATATTTCTCCAAAGAAGACATACAGATGGCTAACAAACACATGAAAAGATGCTTAACATTACTCATTATCAGAGAAATGCAAATCAAAACCACAATGAAGTACCATTTCACGCCAGTCAGAATGGCTGTGATCCAAAAGTCTACAAGCAATAAATGCTGGAGAGGGTGTGGAGAAAAGGGAACCCTCTTCCACTGTTGGTGGGAATGTTCTTTTATTTTAAACATGTTTTTGAGTACCTCCTTTGGTTCCTAGGCACTGGGGAATGTAATGAATCGGAGGTAGGACTATGTGGGGAGAAAGACATCTCAATAAATAAAAACGAGGATGCTACTTGTTCTAAAATGTGCGTGTATCCAGCATGTGGGGAAGATAAATACAAACAGAATAAGAAAGGGTTCCTGAGAAAATTTGAGCAGGATTTTGGAGTATGATTAGGAGTTTGTTAAGTGAAAGAGGAGCAGCGATTCTCAGGCAAAGGGTGCAGTTGGTAGAAGTTGCGGAATCTTGAAAGAATGATTTGCTAAGAAAATGTGGAAAAGCTCAGCATAACTGTAGAAGAGAGGGACTGATCACAAGTATCACACGAGGAGGGTACAGGAAAAGAGTGTGACATTGTCAAAGAAAGAACAAACATTATACTAAAGACTTGAGACGGTTAAACAAGAGAAGGTTCCCAGGTGCTCCAGGGGTGTGAACATAATCATACTTGAGTGTTGGAATGTTTATTCCAACAAAAGAATTGGGCCTGGACTGGAAATGTGGGAGACCAGAGGCCGGAAAGGAAGAGATGCTCCTGCCAGTGGAGGCCACGGTCAGTGACTGTAGTGGAGACAGTGCTTGAAGAGGGAACAATTAAGGGGTTTCTGCAGAGACTGGGGTTACACCTTTGGTGACGGAGGAGAAGGAAGGAAGGGAAAAAGTCCTGGGGATCAGGCAACATCAGGAACAAGGAGAGCAGGAGGAGCAAGGGGCTGGCTAGACGGGTCTAGGGAATGTTGGATTTGAAGCCTGCAGCATTCACCATATCCGCTGGGACCTGGAGGAACTTGATGAATTCCGAGAGAGAGGAGACAAGAAATAAGAGTCAAGGTGAGCCATAGAAAAGGATGAAATAAGTGGACAAACGGCATTATTTGTCCATAATAATGCCAACAGGATACCGTTTTTGTATATTTGATGTAAAATTAATTGTGAAAAATATATCCAAAAGCAAACAAAAATATTTTCATGTCCAGTGTTAAGATTATTGGTGATTTTAAGTGATTTTATCTTAAAAAATGACTCTGTCAAGTTATTGAAGTACTCTTCAATTTTACATTTAAAAAGACAGAATTGATGTGCCTAAGGATAAATAAGTTTGTATGTGTAAACAAAGACTACTTCAACCCTAGGCAGAGCCAGTCTATAGTGGACTTAAAATGCCCTCAAGAAAGTCATAAATTTAACATAAGGACGGACTTCCTGGGCATTGAGAGTATGAAACAGTAAAGCATGTTATCCAGAGAGGATTTTGCATTTCTGCCTGGAGACAAGGGAGTGAGCCCCCTGGCTCCTCAGGGTCAGTTCTGAGCCAGCAGCTCTGTTAGTCACCTTGTCTGTCTTTTCAGGAAAGCAGCCAAACGCAGGCCCCCGGGCCTGGCCAGGCTTGTAGACACCTGCTGTACTCCTGGTGGGAAGAGACCCTTTAGGCAGCGGGTTGCCCTGGGTCATTGCAGAGCCAGTCGTAACACACCTGACTGCCTGCTGTCTGCTCCCCTCGCCCACTGTGTCCTCTCTGCCCACTGCACCTGGAGAGCCATCCCCCAGAAGGCTTTGATCACTCTGTTCCCACTGACTCATCCACCCTCCAGAGCTTCCCGGTCATCAGGAAGCCCAGGGTCTGCTGGGGCTGGGCCAGGGTGGCCCGGCTCTGTCAGTCACATCCCCATTTGGCTTCCTGTGACTAATAATGGCCACACCTAATCTCTCCTTCCCGTCCACACACGCGGTGGTCATCACAGCCCTGCAGGTTCGGCCTGCTCTGAGCTGGTTTGCCCTTATCTCTTGGGTCATAGGAGGAGATCTTACTAGACCCAGGGAATCTTTTAGCAATAAAAACACAAATTAAAATTAGTCTGTCCTAATGAAGAGAGTCAGACGTGACTGAGTGACTAACACACTGACTTTAACACTAATGAAGAGAAATTGAGTTCATTAACACTGCATCTTTCTTGATGGACCAGAGAGGTTTCCTGGGGTCAGATGAGTCGAATCAGTGTTACTGATGAGGACAGCAGGGATGGGATTGACCCCAGCAGCCAGGGGCAGGGGCTGCGTCCCACAGGGGACTGATGGAATGGCTCTGTTAGGTCTTTGGGCTTCCCTGGTGGCTCAGAAGGTAAAGACCCCACCTACAATGTAGGAAACCTGGGTTCCAGCCCTGGGTCAGGAAGAGCCCCTGGAGAAGGAAATGGCAACCTGCTCCAGTATTTTTGCTTGGAGAATCCCATGGACAGAGGAGCCTGGAGGGCTACAGCCCATGGGGTTGCCAAGAGTCAGACACGCCTGAGCAGAGATGCCTCAGTGGGCACCGTGGTGAAGCTTTCAGGAGAACAAGAAGGCCTCAGAGGATCTGTTGTTGTTTCTCTTCCAGCAGCTTCCTCCTTTCTCTGAGTTCTGAGAGCTCCTCTAGGAAAGCTAGGTGCTACTTCCTACCTGTCCATCCAAGACTCCTGTGATGGGTAGTTCCCATGTCTGCCCCATTGTAGGACAAATTAAGAGCAGAGTTTGTTGAGCCAACCTAGATGAAGTGGCAATCAGGTGACACGCCAGGACCCTGACCCAGCTTACTTTGAGCCAGAAGTCTCAAGGTGTGGGTGCGGGCTTTTCTGCCTTGCACAACTTTACTATACCTAAGACAACACACATCCCTTTCTCAGGATGTTTCCTGGCAGCACTGACTGGGACAGGCTTCTCAACAAGCCCTGGACAAGGGCTTTTCGGGCTGGAAGGCTCGTGGCTCTATGAGTCCCTGATGACTGTGGATCTGAGTGTATGAGTACAAGCAGCCCTTGTGGGAAGGCCAGGTACTTGGATTCTAGTCTCAACTCCAATGATGATTGTGTTGATGCCATGGGTAACTCTTGATGAGCACAGTGGGCAAAAATGTCCTGAGCCCAGCGACTTGTGATTGTGTGAATGAGTAATTCATCCTGGGAAGCAAGTAGCATGACTACAGTTGGTGAAGACCATGAAATAGACAGCAGTTCTGGAGATCTATTGCCATTGGTTATTTGAGAACCTTGGGAGACAAAGAAAACGTGACTGTATGGGCTTGGTGTGCTCCCCCGCAAAGAATCATATTGAGCCTGGAAGAGAAAAAAGACCTGCAAGACAAATGAGACAAGAGTTTGGTGTAAGATGTTAAGAAAATGGTAAATAAGCACCCCAACTTTCTCCCTGGCTTAACCGAGGATTGGGTTAGCTGTACAGGGGGGTTGTGTAAAATGGGGGATTATAGGATGTAACTGAAGAATTGAGTTAGGGTAGTGAAAAGAGAGCCCAAAGGAGTTTCCAGGGCTTGGAGGAAAGGAGGCTGGTTATGCTGACCAGTCGCTCTTTAACTGAAGTTCCCAGATGGCTTAGTGCTAAAGATTCTGCCTGCCAATGCGGGAGATGCAGGTTCGAGCCCTGAGTCAGGAAGATCGCCTGGAAGGAGGAAATGGCAACCCACTCCAGGATGCTTGCCTGGGAAATCCCATGGACAGAGGAGCCTGGTGGGCTACAGTCCGTAGGGTCACAAAGAGTCAGACACGACGGAGCACAACAGCACGCAACAGCAGGAATAAATATGAAAGAAAGACACACCAGATGGACTCTGGGATGAGAGGAAGTCAGCGGGAAGATCACTTCAAATGGCTGTTGTGGCAAGAACCCTTAGCCACAAGTAAGAATAACTGCCCTCAGCCAAAGTCAGGTGTTGGGGGCCCAGTGTATTACTTCACTTAGTCTACACGCAAGGGCTGATGTAATTCATGTATCTGGGAACCAAGGACTTGATGGAAGCCTCTGGTGAACAGAGAGATTGGTCTTATAGATAATCAAGAGTCTCACTATGGCTTTTATGGGAGTGTGAGATAATTCCATTGGGATATCGAAGGCTGAAAATTCTGTTTATTTCTTCGGGAATAAAAGCGAGATTAGGAAACACTCTGTGTGATGAAATAGACATATGATGAGTAAGAAATGCTTCAGTAAAAGTGAAAAGCCAGTTTGGACAGAGAAAACATAAGTATGAACCTAAGCATGACTTGGAGAGGGAAAGATGAGTTTAGCCAACCACTGAATACTTTTCACTAGTAGTGTTACTTCCTGAACCAACAGAATGGCAAAGCCGCAGAGTTTTAACATGGAAGGTCCTGCTTTCTGTCCTTTGTTACAAGGACACCTGAAAATGAGTTTGAAAATGGCAAATGTAAAGGTGGAAAATAACATCTGGTATTCCTTTTCTTAAAAACAAAAACAAAAAACAGGCACTGGAGTATAGAAAAAAAGGTAAATTTTATAACATGTTCAAGAATAGCATTTGGATGTAATATTTTCTGATTCCTTGAATAGTTTAGAATGATTTTCTTTCTTTTTTTTAATTTAACCCGTAAGAGAGAATCAGTTAGGGAACCAAAGCCTTGCAACACAATTTTCCTCTTTAAATCTCAAAGGTGCCAGTTCCTCATCTAGCATTTAGAATCGTGTGAGAGATACATAAGGCAGGTCTGCTTTTGTTCTCTAACAGGACTCCTGATTTTTGTAGGCTTTCACTTCTTTTTGTTTATGCTTTCAACATTTCATTAAGATATATGTAACCGCAATTCTCATTTAATTGGTTTTACCTGAAAATTGGTAAGTCTTATCAACTGGCTTATTTCATTAATTTTCTACTTTATAAACTATTTTAAAATTGTATTTTAGCTCTATTTCCTTTTTAAAAAGTAACTTTATTATGATAAAAACACTTAGCATCACATCTACCATATATATGTTAAGGGTACAATGTATCATCATTGACCGCAGGCACAGTGTTGAATAGCAGATCTCTAGCGCTTATTTATCTGAAATGTCACACGTGTTGATTAATAAATTCCTTCCCTCCAGCTCACATTATATCTTATCTAAAAATTCTGTTTCCTTTTCAGGAATGCCATAATCTTTAGGTAGGTTGACTTGCCTTCCTCTGACTTTCGTGTCTCACCGTCTCTAACGGTTTTCATGTCTGTGTCTCTTTCCTCTTCTACCTGGAATGCCAACCAGTGAAAAGGGGAAAGACACTCCCTCCTCGTGCTGCAGAGTTTTGCTACCTGGAAGCTCCAGTGCCTTGCTGTCGTTGACAATCAAAAGAGCAACAGCCTGTTCTTTCAGGAGGCTGCAGCAGACCTCCAGTTCATTGGGCTGTCCCCAGCAGGTGGCTATTATCTACTAGATATGCCGTATTGCAAACGTGGCATCTGGAGTTTTACTTGCCTTATTTGTAGTCCCCAAATAATCCCTTGAGGAAACTCTTATTGATTCCCTTACTCAGATACAGAAACCAAAGTCATAATCAATGGACAAATTAATGTCTATTTTTTTAAAGAATATAATTTTCCTTACAGGTTCTAAAGTAATAGAGGACTAGATTAAGCTTGCTAAGAATGGGACAGAGAAAAGGACTTGTCCTTTTATAGAGTCTTCTAGTGATTACAGTCACATCCTTAATGTACAGAATATTGTGTGTATGCTCAGTCACTTCAGTCGTTTCTGACTCTTTTGCAAGCCCACACTAGCCCACCAGGCTTCTCTGTTCATGGGGTTCTCCAGGCAAGAATACTGGAGTGAGTTGCCATGCCCTCCTCCAGGGGATCTTCCTGGCCCTGGGATCAAACCTGCATTATCTCCTGTATCTCCTGCATTGCAGGCGGATTCTTTATCTGCTGAGCCATCGGGGAAGCCCAGTGTATAGAATATTGATATCAACCAACTGATGATGAAGCTTCTCCTGCTAAGGAGTTCCCAGATACTGGGCTACTGGTGTTAAGAGTCTGTTAGTTAAGTGACAAGGTAACAAAAGTGTAATAAATGATTAATACATTAGGAAGGTAGAGTTTACATTATGACCAGGTATGTAAAGATCCCCCTGCTAAAACCTACGGTTATACGTAAACTTATACCCCCATGCTTCTGTTTCTTAACTATTAAAACTGGAATAGTGATAACTACTCTTGTCTAGATTATGAAATTGCTAAAGATATAAAGCTTATGAAAGTCAATTTTTAATTGTAAAAATGCACAAGGTATTATGATTAATCTATAAAATAACTTCATCATTTAACTTCTAAATTCTTCTATTTCATGTTTCTTACAAGGCCAAAAAGAAGTATAGAAATGTCATGGAAATACGCACCATTTTGGGGTCCAAAGTGCATTTTCATTATGATAGTATGTCAAATAGGAATTTTTCTGGCAGTTAAATGATAGGTCAATTTTTAAATTTTTATTATTATTTATTATATTCCCTTGGAGAAGGAAATGGCAACTCCCTCAGGTATTCTTGCCTAGGAAATCTCATGGACAGAGGAGCCTGAAGGCTACAGTCCAATGGGGTCACTAAGAGTTGGACACAAGTTCACGAATAAAAAATAACAACAACAAACAATTTATTATATTAATGAATTTTAGAGGTAGGATCAAAAATTGCATAGCTTTCAGCCTCCTTAGGATTTAAAAATCACAAGGTTTCATTCCATAGATAGAGAGATGGAGACTCTGGCCTGAAATTTATTAAGATTTTAGAGACTATTGCATTGGTGATGCTAGGTCCTCAATTTTGTAAGGTTAGTGAAATACATTTCATTTTGTTTGGATATGTGTGACTGAACATTCCATAAAGAATGAATTCCACAAATAATGTGGAACTGAATCCATAAAGATTTCTTTTCTCTTTATGGAATTTTACATAATTTTATCAAGAAGTCCTTTGTCTTCAGGTCCAAAAGCATCACAAATTGCCACCTATGGACATAAAGGTGGAATTGAAAGAGTTTTACTTTATATTTCACAAATAAAATCAGAGCACATTCTATTTGGAATGAAAACTGACCTTTTCCAGTCCTGTGGCCACTGCTGAGTTTTCCAAATTTGCTGGTATATTGAGTGCAGCACTTTCACAGCATCATTTTTAGGATTTGAAATAGCTCAACTGGAATTCCATCACCTCCACTAGCTTTATTGGCAGTAATGCTTCCTAAGGCCCACTTGACTTCACATTCCAGGATGTCTGGCTCTAGGTGAGTGATCACAGCATTGTGATTATCTTGGTCCTGATCTTTTTTGTATAGTTCTTCTGTGTATTCTTGCCACCTCTTCTTAATGTCTTCTGCTTCTGTTAGGTCCATCTGCTTCCAGATCAGGAAAGGGGTACATCAAGGCTGTATATTGTCACCCTGATTATTTAACTTACATGCAGAGTACATCATGAGAAACGCTGGACTGGTTGAAGCACAAGCTGGAATCAAAATTGCCAGGAGAAATATCAATAACCTCACATACAGAGATGACACCACCCTTATGACAGAAAGTGAAGAAGAACTAAAGAGCCTCTTAATGAAAGTGAAAGAGGAGAGTGAAAAAGTTGGCTTAAAACTCAACATTCAGAAAACTAAGATCATGGCATCTGGCCCCATTAGTTCAGTTCAGTTCAGTCACTCAGTCGTGTCTGACTCTTTGCGACCCCATGAACCACAGCAGGCCAGGCCTTCCTGTCCATCGCCAACTCCCGGAGTTTACCCAGACTCATGTCCATTGAGTCGGTGTTGCCATCCAACCAGCTCATCCTCTGTCATCCCCTTATCCTCCTACCCTCAATCTTTCCCAGCATCAGGGTCTTTTCAAATGAGTCAGCTCTTCGCATCAGGTGGCCAAAATATTGGAGTTTCAGCTTCAACATCAGTCCTTCCAATGAACACCCAGGACTGATCTCCTTTAGGATGGACTGTTTGGATCTCCTTTTAGTCCCAGGGACTCTCAAGAATCTTCTATAACACCAAAGTTCAAAAGCATCGATTCTTCGGTGCTCAGCTTTCTTTATAGTCCAACTCTCACATCTATGCATAGCTACTGGAAAAACCATAGCCTTGTCTAGATGGACCTTTGTTGACAAAGTGATGTATCTGCTTTTTAATATGCTATCTAGGTTGATCATAACTTTCCTTCCAATGAGTAAGCGTTTTTGAATTTCATGGCTGCATCTGCAGTGATTTTGGAGCCCAGAAAAAATAAAGTCTCTCACTGCTTCCACTGTTTCCCCATATATTTGCCATGAAGTGATGGGACCAGATGCCATGATCTTTGTTTTCTGGCCCCATGACTTCATGGCAAATAGATGGTGAAACAATGGAAACAGTGACAGACTTTATTTTGGGGGCTCCAAAATCATTGCAGATGGTGACTTCAGCCATGAAATTAAAAGATGCTTGCTCATTGAAAAAAAAATTAGAACCAATCTAGATAGCATATTAAAAAGCAGAGACATCACTTTGTCAACAAAGGTCCGTCTAGTCAAGGCTATGGTTTGTCCAGTAGTCATGTATGAATGTGAAGTTGGACTAAAAAGAAAGCTGAGCGCTGAAGAATTAATGCTTTTGAACTGTGGTGTTGGAGAAGATTCTTGAGAGTCCCTTGGACTGCAAGGAGATCCGACCAGTCCATCCTAAAGGAGATCAGTCCTGAATATTCATTGGAAGGACTGATGTTGAAGCTGAAACTCCAATAATTTGGGCACCTGATGTGAAGAGCTGACTCATTTGAAAAGACCCTGATTCTGGGAAAGATTGAGGGTAGGAGGATAAGGGGATGACAGAGGATGAGCTGGTTGGATGGCATCACTGACTCAATGGGCATGAGTTTAAGTAAACTCGGGAGTTGGTGATGGGCAGGGAGGCCTGACGTGCTGCAATCCATGGGGTCGCAAAGAGTCGGACACGACTGAGCCACTGACCTCAACTGAACTGAACTGTATTCTGTTTTATATGGTGAGAGATCGAGTGGTCTGTGTGTACATGTGTGTGTATGTACTTAGCACCACAACTCATCACATTAGTGGAAGAAATACCTTCTGACTGTTCAAGGATCTGGTTCCTGGGAGTAAAAGTAACCATCCTTGTGTCCTCAGGGAGTTATTTTCTCTAAGATGAGGTGATTTTAACAACACAATTATTAATTGATAATGTATTAGTTGTCTATTTTATATATAGTAGTGTGTATATGTCAATCAATCTCCCAATTTATCCCTTCCTTCCCTTTCCCCCTTAATAACCAATAGGTTGTTTTCTATACCTGTAATTCTATTTCTGTTTTGTAAGTAAGTTTCTTTGTACCATTTTTTTTAAGATTCCATGTATAGCAATATCATATTTGTAAGTCTGACTTACATACTTACTCAGTATGACAGTCTTTAGATCCATCCATGGTCCTTTACATAGCAGTTCATTTTTCCATTCATCCATTGATGGACATTTGTATATTTCTACTTTTTGGTGATTGTGAATAGTGATGCTAAGAGCATTCATGTACAAGTTTTGTTTTAATAAATAAAATATTATTCAAATACATAAAATAAAAATAAGTATTTCCTAAACTTATTGAGGAAGCATCAAACTTTTTCTACAATAGCTGCACCATTTTACTTTCCCATCAGCCACGCATGAAGGTTCTGATTTTTCCACACTGTTACTAATAGTGTCTACTTTCCAAAATATTATTCTTGTTACTTTTTTTTTTTTAAATGACGATCCTAGGGTAAGTGAAGTGGTATCTCTCTGAGGCTTTGATCGCATTTCCCAAATGATTAATGATGTTGAGCATCTTCTCATGTGCTTGATGGCCATTTGTATTTCTTCTTTAGAGAAATGTCTAAGTCCTGTGCCCAATTTTTAATTGGGTTGTTTGGCTAATTATTATTTAATTGTATCAAGTTGTTTTTTTAATATATAAAAATGTTTTATGTTGTTTTTCAGTCTCTGTCATGTCTGACTCTTTGCGGCCCCATAGACTGCAGCACGCCAGGCTCCCCTGCCCTTCACCATCTCCCAGAGCTTGCTCAAACTCATGTTCATTGAGTCAGTTATGCCATCCAACCATCTCATAATGGCATAAAAATGTTTAGCTGTTATCAAATGTTTCAAACCCGTGTATCTTTCATCTCTCCTTAAACTTTTTTCTCCTATTTATAAGTGTAGTACACACCAGAATAATTATCTTCTGTGTTGGAACAAAATGAACTTTAGTTTCTTTCAACCCTGTAATTATAGAAACCAATGAACCTATGACCAGATTAATAAGACCATTCAATGAACTTGATTTGCTACTTTAGCTTCCTTAAGAATGCCACACCTGATTCTCCAGACTGTTTATGCAATTCTTCCTTACCAATTGCGTTCCAAGTCTGTGACTGACTTGAAGATAGATTAAAGTATAGGGGGAAAATGTGGGTGATAAAATCTGATACTGTTAAATCATTTCTCACCCAAATGAGCTGATTTTCCAACATAGTTCATGAAATTTCCAGCTGTACAGAAAACAGTTTCCAAACTATAACTTCACAAGTATTTGGGCTTTAATGCTAGATAAAATATACCATACACCTTTACCTTAAATGTTCCCTACATCAGGTCAGTATAAATAGCGAGGATGAATACCAATTATAAAGCATTGTGTCATTTACGAAGGCGACTTTTTAAAAAATGACCCATACGTTTGGATATATGCACTTCAGTGTTTTCATTGAACAATTATCCTTATCTCTTATAGAGAGGTCCATTTAGAATTGTAATTATTCATTGGAATCCTTGAACTTTTAGGATGTATTGTTTTGGTATGGAAGCCTGTTTTCTCAGGGTTAAATCGATCTGTTTAGACATTTAAAATTTCAGTTATTTTTAGTTAGCAGATAATTGCTTTACAATCTTGTATTGGCTTCTGCAATACATCAATGGGTCAGCCATAGGTATGCATCTGTCCCCTCCCTCCTGAACCTCCCTCCTACCTCCCACCCCATCCCACCCCTCTAGGCTGGCAATTTTTACGACAGGTGATTTCAGACATAGGTTCAGAGCAATCAGCCATAAAAAAAAGAGCTGCAAATTTTAATGTTTATTATTTACTGTTTGAATCACACATAGACACTATCTTAATACCTATTTTATAATTACATAGTGCTTTGTGAACCTTTTTGTTGGCACCGAGAGGTAAAGTTCCCAAGTAACTTTCCCTTAAGCCCTATTTTAGTAGGTGCTTTTACAAAATACAGACAAGCCAGTGAATAAGGGTATCCTTTGTTAGGACCTACTTCCTTTGCTTAATCTTTTTAGTACTGGAATCTCTGAACTGAATGTCTGTCCCTTCTTCTTCTGGATGCCCACTCTGCTCACCTGTGTCCTGACTCACCTCCAGAGAAGTATGGGGCTGCCACCTGACATCTCTTTATCAAAATCCATTTTCTCAGTAAGACTTGTGGTCAAACATGTTTGCTGCAAATTGGTTAAATAGGGGCAGGAGACCACCTATAAGTGGTCTTGAAGCTATTATGCACCTGGGAGTGTGTCCATGTGCCCAACTGTGGTAGATGCTGGCCAGTCAGAAGCTACTAGAAGGCGGGGACCCTGTCTTTGCACGTCTCTGTCCCCATCACCTGGCCCAGCACCAGGTGCTAAGTAACCATCAGTCCAGTGGTTCTTCTGCCACTGAAGCCAAGTTATTGGTCAGGTCCTGAATACGATGAAGCCTGTCTATTTTTAGGCAGAAGAGTATCCAGTAACTTCTGCCCACAGCCTTAGTCAGTAGACCAGATAAATGTGCTCATTCCTCATTAGTGTCCCCAAACCTATAAATGTCCCATTTTTGTGACCTGTCCTCTCCATTCCACTTGGCTCTTTCATCAGATTTGCTTTTCTGCACAGCAGGGTGGGGAGACCTGAGGGAACTTTAAAGCATGAAGGTCCTCTTTCTGTTCACTCTTCTCTACTGTTTGGTCCAAATGAACTCAGGTAAATGTCTCCTGGTCAGGGTAGAAAGCTGCTCCCAACCAGTAGGGTTGAGCTGGGACAGGCTGGGGAAGGCTGTGCAGGAATTCCCCGGATGTGTGTGTCCCTGGCGGGGATGGGCAGGAGGTGTCTGTGTGTTGGTGGTTGGTGCAGGTGGACCCCTCTGGGACTCAGCTCTGGGCCATTTTGATCTTCCCTACAAAAAGGTTTTGAGAGGCTAAATATGAGTTTTCAGGGTCATAAGACAAGTCACAGAGGCATCTTTGCTCCAATACAAATAGAAAAGATTCATCACAGTCTGAGAAAAGTTCGCAGAAAGAAATTACCGTCGCCCAAATGTCAAAGCTGGAAGGGAATGAATCTTCTATGGAAGCCCCACACTTTACAGGGAGAGGAAACCACACTCCCAAGAAAGCCTGCTGTCCTGCAGAGCAATTTACAATCATGGTCACAGCAGCAATTCCTACTGCCGATAGCATTCCTCCAGCTTCCACAGAGAGCCTATTTTACAGAGGAAATCCGAGGCACAAGCAGTTAAATGAGTTATCCGAGGAGAAATCATTAGCTACTGGGAGAAGTGAGGCCAGCTCTGATCTCCAGATTTCTGGGCTGTGGTTCTTTGACCTTCGTTAGGTATGTCGCCCATCACTTCATTGGGCTCCTCTCCAAACCATGGTAGAGCTGAGATGACACAGGCTCAGAGAGTGTACCCCATTTGGATATGAAATGCTGTGCAAGGTTGTTTTTTTAAATCATGTAAGACCAACGCTGTGAGTGTTTTGGTTTTTGAATAATTTCATTTACTTATTTTGGGGTGCACTGAGTCTTCATCGCTGCACACAGGCTTTTCTCTAGTTGCAGCGAGCAGGGGCTACCTTTCCTCACAGTGTGCAGGCTTTTCATTGCGATGGGTTCTCTTGTTGGGGAGCATGGGCTCCAGGGTGCTCGGGCTTCAGTAGTTGCGACATTTGGGCTCAGTAGTTGTGGCTCCCAGGCGCTAGAGCACAGGCTCAATAGTTGTGGCACATGGATCTAGCTGCTTCCTGGCATATGGGATCTTCCTGAATCAGGAATTGAACCCGTGTCTTCTGCATTGCAGGTGGCTTCTTTACCACTGAGCCACCAGCAAAGCTTTTTTTTTTTTTTTTTTTTTTTTGAGTCATGATAGATTGACTTTTGCAGATCTGATATAAGACCTTTCTTTCGACCATCTCATTCCCAAATAGAAAATGCTGTTTTTAAATAAGTTGAGATATATTCAACATACAATATTAGTTTCAGGTGTACAACATATTTGTTCTATATTTGTATAGATTGCAAAATAATCGCCCTAAGTCCAGTCAACATCCATTACCACATGTAATTCCTCTTAATTTTTTTCTTGTGACAAATAGAAAATGCTTTCCTTATGGGAACTTTCGGTAGTTCTGCTTGACCTATAAATCCACAAATCATGGTGAGAAGAACTCAGTTTTCTTTTCTTTATTTCATTTTAGGCTGTAAAACTGAAAATTAGGCCACTGACTGAGGATCAGAACACTTTCCTATTTTCCTAAAGACCAAGACTCATCCTTCCAATTACTCCACTCTATTCTCCAAAACTCTGTTTTTCCTTGTTGAATTAGCTCACATCCACCACCAGGAGGCTTGAGAAGCCTGATAGAATGCAATAACGTACACAAATACATGTATTATATAAACCTTCCCAACAACTTTTAGGAGTATGTATTATTGTCCCTGGTGCTGGGAAAGACTGAAGGTGAAAGGAGAAAAGGGCAGCAGAGGATGAGATGGTTAGAGTCATGTTCATTCACGTTCATAGATTAACCATCGACCCAATGAACGTGAATCTGAGCAAACTCTGGGAGATAGTAAAGGACAGAGGAGCCTGGCATGCTACAATCCATGAGGTTGCAAAGAGTCAGACATGACTTAGCAACTGAACCACAACAAAAAAAGTTATCGTCCCTGTTTTATTGTTCCAGTTGAACTGGAACCTGTCCAGACAATTTTTTAAGAGTATGATAAACATTGTGGAGGTGGCCTATGTTTATCCTTTATTTTTTGCTGTGAGAACTAATTTGTTAATTTGTTCTATCCGTAGGGGATGTTCCACCTGGAATTAGAAATATTATCTGCCTTATGCAACATGGAACCTGCAGACTTTTTTTCTGCCGTTCTGGTGAGAAAAAATCTGAAATCTGCTCTGACCCCTGGAATAGGTGCTGCATACCACATTCAGAGGAAGAAAGAAAATACAGACCAGAGATGGACGGCGGGTCAGGCACCTAGAACGTAAGCTTCCAGAAAGCAGGCGGGATCTTAAAGTATGCTAAGGGTTTAGAAGAATGTGTGACTCACAGCAGGTGCTTAACAAACATTTGTTCAATGAATCCAGCATCAAGGGTGAAGGCCTGATAAAAGATTTTTCCCAAAAGCTTGCCTACTTTCCTTTTTTCTGTTTTTTTTTTTTTTTCTCTTTAAAGACTCTCAGAATTTCATAATATTCACCTCCATTCCAGGGACTGCCCCCAGTTAGGGGTAGACCAGAAAGCAAAGTACAAATCCAGCTCATCTTCAGAGAGTCAGAAATGCAGCCAGTCTACTGGCCTCTTTTCCACCAAATGACATCTTTCTTCTCATCCGAAGCCCAGCCTTATCCCACTGATTCCCAGACTATTGTGTGCCTGGTGTCCTTTCCAAGGCCTCCTCAAGTCACAATAACAATAGGTCACATGTAAATAGGATTAAACATTTTTTCAAACAATCTGAGGTTATCTCGGTTGATCAACGCAGTCTTATGGAGTATATGATAAGGTTGAGGCAGTTCCATTTTAGGGATGGGAAGCAGATGGAAATCAGAAGGTTAAGTGAATGTCCCCAGGTTAGCAGTTCACAAGTGGATTCCTGGCACTGGTATCACCAACCCAGTGCTCGTTGCTCTGTGTTCTTTCTAAAGAGCATATTTCTGAGTAAACAAAGCAAGGCAGGACTTGACGTTCACAACCCACTGTCCTTTGTTTTTCTCTGAATCTGCTGAAACTTGTCACCCATCCCATATCTTTGAGCAGTCATCCGAAGGGCAGTAAATATTAATTACAGGTAAGAAATGTAAAAGAGTGATAAAAGCAGTGTCTTGATGTACGAGACCACATGCCAGGCTTTTTCTAGACCAGTTAGAGAACCTGATAGGTACCTTCTTTCTATGTTTGTGTTCACTGCCTGAATCCAGTTTGTTCTCCCGCAAGCTGAATTTACTCTAAGAGTCACAAGGAAGATCTGCCTCTGGGCTCCTGTCTGGATTCCCAGCTCAGGCATCCAGCCACACTGGCCCAATGCCTTGGCTTCTGCCCAGGCCCTCCTACACTCACTCTTGGTTGATTCCTAAATACCATCAGACAGGCTCATGGGGTTGTGAGGAGTGGAGCCTGTCTTAATCACAGGCATCTCTGCGAAGCCCTTGGTCATCTTCTCAAAGGACTGAGGGCCAGTTCCAGACATGCAGGGACTGTCTGCTTGGGGAGGGATCTCACTCAGGCTTAGGTCTTGCTCCCAAGTGAAACATGACGCTCTCCATGCTTCAGGGCAGGCCGACAGATACTGTGCCAAGAGTCCTGCCATCCCAAGTCCCACATCTCTGTCCCCTGGAGACTTCACACACTCGTGTGTGTGCACAGACACAGCCACACAGACACACACACACAGACACACACACACAGACACACACACACACACACACACACACACACGGAGGGGCCCATGTCCAGAATACTGGGGAACTGGAGTCTGGTTCTACCTCCTCTCTTGACCTTATTTTCCTCAAAAATAAAATGAGGGAGATGGTTTAGACCTCTGACAGCCCTCACAGCTTCCCACGTGCGTGTAGAATCAGGGCCTCATCAATGATCAGGGATAGCTGGGAGCAGGGCAGGTGGGACACCCAGGATTTGGGCAAGTCTCTTCCCTTGGTGGGAATGGAGTTGGGATCATGGACCCTCTATTGACCCAGGAGGGGCTGGACTCTTCCTGGTGGTGCTCCTGGGCCATAGACAGCCAGGAGAGGACAGAGGGACTTGACTGGAACCAACAGGGTCTGGCATTTCTACTCGGGAAGTCTATACACCTTCTCCATGCCTTTTTTTTTTTTTTCTGAGCTAAATATAGTTATCCCCCACCATTCATCTCAAAGAAGCAGCTTCCTCTTCTGAGATGGCTAATGAGTAACAGGGCAGGCCCTCCCTAGACTCCAAAGGGCTCCAGTGTCCCCCACTCAGGCCCACCCCGACCAGCACAGCAGAATCCATCACTGTGGCTCATGGCCCTCAGGCTCCTTGGTGCTTCCCTCCTCCCCTTTTTTTGACTTCCCTGGTGGCTTAGACATAAAGATCCCCTGGAGAAGGAAACGGCAACCCACTTCAGTACTCTTGCCTAGAAAATTCCATGGACGGAGGAGCCTGGTAGGGTACAGTCCATGGGATTGCAAAGAGTCGGACACGGCTGAGCCACTTCACTTCACTTCCTCCCCTTTCAGGACCTGTCACTCTGCTGCTGTGATTTACGCACATGTCTGCGTTTCTCGCTGCACTTGGAAATCCTCAGGACAGGTCTGGGTCTTACTCCTCTGCAGGACTTTAGTGACCGGCCAAGCGCAGTCAATGTGAAACAGATGAAGGAATGAATAATTCAAGCCTCAGACAGATCTCCAGTCCACCGCTGCTGCTGTCCTTTCTGACTTGAGGACAGGACGTGGGATGCCCCCCTGTGCTGATCGCCACATCGCTGTCACAGCCTAACGCCTGCCTCCCCTCTTCTCTCTCACAAATGGCCAGAAAGTAGGACAAAGCTCTCGGCAGCTCTGCCCTGTTGTACTGCCTCACAGCTGAGCACGTGACCCTTTCATTTTCAGGGCTCCCTGCTCCCACTGTGAGCAGCAGGGCTGGAGGAGCGAGGCTGGCAGAAGCCCTGAAGAGTCTCCACCACGAATGTTCACCTGCCACCCCCTGCCCGTCAGACACGGAATCTTAGGCCAAAAAGGGCCCCGAAAGGTCATTTAACAAAACCACCTGCTGTCCCCACCCCCACAAAGGCAACACAGTGTCATGGACTCTTCACCTGATCTTAGCCAAAAGGCCGAGATGCAATCATGGAAAGACTCTTGAGCAAGGAATCAAAACCCCCGAACTCTAGTCCTGTAACTCATCCCTGTCACGCTCTTCATTTGTGATGTGGTCATACGTTTGTATCCGCTGATCTCAAACGCGTCATTAAACTTTTGTTATTTAATGTTGGAATCTTCTTGATTCAAATAAGACACAGGGAGAGTGATCTGAGATTGTTTTTCGATGTGGAAATAGTACACATTGTATTTGAATTCCTGTAGGTGGAGCAATTCAGTAATGAAAATAGAGACATGCATATACATGGGCACATTTACACAAGCTCTTTCTCTGTACAGTTATAACATGAGAGGGTGTTTTAGCTCTTCATGGGTGAAACAGTCCCTCAGCTGAATGTCGATCATCTTTGTCGGGTTCATCTGGACTCTTCAGATGAAGGCACTTGCTCTCCCCACGTCTTGGGGTCTTTGAAGACAGAGCTGAGAGGGGCTTCCCAGGGGGCTCAGTGATAAAGAATCTGCCTGCCAAGCAGGAGACACAAGAGACGTGGATTTGATCCCTGGGTCAAGAAGATCCCCCTCTCTCCCATGGGGAGGAAATGGCAACCCACTCTAGTATTCTTGCTGGGATAATCCCATGTACAGAGGAGCCTGGTGTGCTACAGTCCCTGGGTTCGGACACAGCTCAGTGACTCAACAACAACAACAAACTGGAGAGAAAAATGAGAAGCTTGCCCCCTCACCTGCCTCTGAAGATGACCTTTGCCACCAGATCCCACCTGTGAAACCCTGTGCTGGGGAGGTGAGTGTGCTCATCTCATGAAAAATCTCTCAGGCCAGATGCCGCCTGCCTGTTTCCAGAGCAATTCTGTGCTGTCTGAAAATCACACTGTCCTTGAAGGCGATGCAGCAATGAAAGACTGAGATGAAATTTTAACACCACCACCACCAACAAAAAAGAAAATCGTTCAAACTAGCTCTTGCGCGAGGGCCGCAGGCCCTGCAGGCTCGCAGTCATGTTGCACTAGCTCAGCCTGTTAACCTCCCTCTTCCGGAACCGCCCACAGAATCCTCCTCCACAAAATGCCAATATGTCGTCTTCGCAGAAGATGCACAATCATGTACGTAAAAGCCAGGGAAACCCAGGCCCCTAGGAGCTCAGAAATCCACCGTGGTCCCAGGCTCCGCCTGGTACTTGAGGGTGAAGTAAGGAGCCTCCAGACTCAGGAATCTGCAGCCTGTCTCTGTGTCTGAGAACAAGAGTGAGGCACCAGGCCTTGTCTTCAACGAGAGCTGTTGACCTCCCTGAGGTCAAGGCCCAGGACTCTAAGTTTCTCCTCGGGGAATGCTCTCTCTCTCTGTCTGGAATGGGGTGTTGCCCATCTGACATCTCTCCTCAGACCGCTCTGTCTTTCTCCATACAAACGAGCTCACCTCCCCTGGCCCCCAACAGTGAGGTATTTCTTCCAGAATGTGCCTGTCTGCCTGACACGAAGTGGATCATGTGACCTGTCTCCTCTGAGGGCGCCTTCTCTCTCTCTGAGGAGGAGGGCCAGCCTTTCCTCTCACAGGTTTTCAAGGGTCTGGGGGATCATGTGGTGAAATTATGTTTATCAGGGTTCACGGCGACTTCTCTGTGTTCCACTCACTCGGAGCCTTAGCTGTTGGGTGGCTGTGGTGGTACCGGCGGTCATGTGACTGCAGAGAAAGGTAGTGAATTGCTGGAGGGGCTCCCGGGGTCCCCAGCTCTACCTGAGGCCATGGTTCTCAGTCTGGATACACAACAGTCTCACTCAGATGCCATTACAGAGTCAGCTAAGGACCCACCCTAGATAATCCGTCAGACCCTATAGGCGGTGCCTTGGGGGCCACATGTAATTCTTAAATGCTGCCAAGATGTCCCTGAGGACCACAGGGCTAGGGAAGATGATTCCTGAAGGGGGAGGACCCCTGCCTGGACTTGGACTGAGAGCTGGTCCGTCTGAGCTCCCCCAGCTTCCTCCCAGGAGCGACACGGTGACAACAACAAGTGAAATGTGTGGCTTTTCCAGTTTCCTGTGGTGCTCGCCTGGAACTGCTCCACACCTGCAGCAGGCATCACGCCTGAACATCTTGTTCCGTGAGTCACCGCGGCGCAGCCGTCAGCTGGTCAGGCCGCAGTGGAGCCAGGGAGCCCCAGGCTGGCTCAGCGTGGGAACCCACATCCCGGCCCTCCCCTCATCCCTGTCATTCAGACATCTCCGCCCTATGCTCTTGTGTAGGGAGGACACCGTGAGTCTTGGGAAAGGAATTCGGTAGAGAGACAGCTCCTCTTGAAAAGACAGATGGAACACCAAGATGGCAGAAAGCCTCGTTCTAGGATTTCCCACTCCAGCAGCTTTCCTCTTCAGGTGCCAGACCCTATAGGTGGTGCCTTGGGGGCCACATGTAATTCTTAACTGTTGCCAAGATGTCCCTGAGGACCACAGGGCTGGAGCAGACGACCACCCCACAGTGGGCGAGGGTCTTGTGGTGCCTGTCCTCCCTTTCCTGTGTTGTCCCCTTCCGGGTGGCGTAGCTGATGCATCCCTGTGCAAGCCCTGCACCCCCGCTCCAATAACCAACTACGGAAGTGCCATTCGAGAAAAGACTTTAGGCTCTGGTTTTTGACCAGAAACTTTCCTTTGACACCTTCATTTAAGATTAAAAATATATCACCATCAAAATTTTTCTAATGGGTGTTGGCATCCTTGAAAAAAGTCCAAGTTAAACAGTCTTATAAGAATTGCTTCCTTAACATGAACAGTATTCTTGATACAGGAACACTTTTTTTAAAAAACTCATTTAAAAGCATAAAATAAAATAAGTAATTATGTCTAAACATATTTCAGAGTTCATTCAATAAATGTAAAGTTAAGATTCCATGTGATAAAAATACATTGTTCATAGTTCAACTTTTTTTAATTAAAGCATTAAAAAATGGTGCATTTTTACATTTGATGGCATCTGTGGAGACAAAAAGAGTGAGAGAAGAGATTTGTGTCTAATAGGAAACCCCCCATTAGACAGCTCAGTAACTGTCTTCCTGGAAATCCCCCCTCTACCTCTTCCAGATAATTAGGCTCCTGCTAATAGGGGGACATTGACTCAAAGTTAGTTCTCCAGATCCAAACATGAACTGACACCAATTTGCTCAGTGTTTATTCCTGCCTGCCAGCAAGTTTGAAAGTCTGAAATCCTTTTCCTATAGACTTCCCAAGATCTCTAGAAACCCTAATTACTTGCTTGAGTCTCTAGTTTCCTCAAGAAGATTTCAGGGAACCAATACAGGGTTTTAATCTGGAGGTAAAAGAATTTTTCTGCTGAAAGTGAAAATTCTTGGGGAAAGAAAGGAGATGCAGCCCAATTCACTTCTCCCCAGAATCACTGCAGTCTGAGCAGCTGGTCCTGACTCACTGCCACTCTGGCCAAGTTTGAAATTTGTATTCAAGGTTAGAGAGGAAGACAGGAAACCAGGAAAATGTTTCTCACCCCCACCTCCAAAAAAGAAGATGATCTAGAAATGAGGTGATGAGTGTGTTGATTAACTAGATGTGGGGAATTCTTTCAAAATGTGCACATATCTTGAATCATCTTGATGTTAGTATCACATGCATGCTTAGTCACTCAGTCGTGTCTGACTCTTTGTGACCCTTTGGACTATAGCCCACCTGACTTTTCAGTCCATGGGATTCTCCAGACAACAACATAATGGAGTGGGTTGCCATTTCTTTCTCCAGGGGATCTTCCCAACCCAGGGATGGAAACTGGGTCTCCCGCATTTTCAGACAGATTCTTTACCATCTGAACCACATCATGATCTTACAACTTTATTTGTCAACTATCTATACTTCAAATTTAAAAATCAAAAAAAAATTTTAAAAAAGGACACAGTCTGACTGAAAAAGAAAGAAAATGAGAAGAGAAAAAAGGAAGAAAAAGGAAGGGAGGGAGATTTTTGAGAACCAGGAACCAAGACAGGAACAATGAGACAAGAGTTGGGGAAGTATATTTTGGCTCAATAAGGAGAAAAATAAAATAATAGACATAGCAGCTGAAAGTAAAATGAGATCCTCTTGGAAACAGTGAGTTTGCCAACATTAGAAGTGTTTGAAAAAGGCAGGATTTAACCATCACATAAAGCATTTTATTACTATGAACTTGAAGATCCCTTTAAATCTGGAGATTTTGTTGCTGTTAATAACAAAGCTAGAAAACAGTCATCTTTAAAAAGTAAAGAAACTCCCCTAAAAGCTTGGCTTTGACTATGTCAACTTGGTCATATTTCCTCATGTAGAGAGAAGAGCCACACATGGCCCTATGCTTGCCTCGTTTGGGATTTGAGAATGGTTAGTCTGAGATGAGCTATGACTCCCATCTTGAGCTCTTCTCCCCACAGAAAATGAGGGTCGATTCTTATCTGTTATCTCTTTCCCCATGAACCTTCAAGATGAGTCATTACGGAGCTTTGTGGCCAGGTTTATGGACAGGAGGGGTCTATGTGTTCTCATCACGCTCTCCCACAATCACCGGGCTGGAGAAGGAAACTTCCTGGTCAGGAAACTCCCTCGGGTGCAGAAGGGGGTTCTCAGAGCTGGAAACACTCAGAAGGAGACTTCTGATGTGGAGAGACCCAGGGACCATGGCGCTCTCCTCCAGAGCAGAGGAAGAGACCACTCGGGGCGAAGATACACACATACATGGAGACAAAGAGAAGAAGGGAGGAGACAGGCCGTGACAGATGCAAGAACACAGAGGAGATCAGAGGCAGAGAGAAACAAGAGCAAGACACACAGGGGAGGTGAACGAGACTCGGGAACACGTTATGGTTTCCTTTCTCAAGTGAAAAGGTGCAGTCTTGCAGGGGCTCTGCAAGCTGGTATCTGGAGCTTCCATACTTCCCCAGGGAAGAGGCAGATCTCAAAAGGGCCCCTGAAGTGAGACTTAAACGGAAAATTCAGGCAGCTGAGCAAGACAGCCTGTGATACTGAGCATCACTGTCTGTAATAAAATCCAGTGCCAAAGAAGCTAGAGAAAGCACCACCATTGTTCAGTCGCCTAGTCTGACTCTTTGTGACCTCGTGGACTGCAGCATGCCAGGATTCCCTGTCTTTCACCATCTCCTGGAGTTTGCTCAATCTCACGTCCATTAAGTCAGTGATACTGTTTAACTATCTCATTCTCTGCTGTCCTAGAGGCAAACGTGACCCTTTGTAAAGCGGTGCATCCTGCCCTAGGCACCCCAGGGTGTTTTAGCTCAGTGAGCCATCATAGTCACAACAATATAGGACAGTCTGGTGATGCAAAACACCAACCTCCAGGAGAATAAAGTCCAGCCCTTTATCAGTTATTTTTCCTAAAATGTGTACTGTGCTTGAAAATGTCTAGAGATTTCTTTGATTTTCCCCCCCAGTTTTTGTAGGTTGTCATCTGGAAGACAAGTTCCTTAGCTGGGCGTGCAGGCCTGGATAGGTGTTGTAAGCTCTGCATATGTATACATAACTAGAGAGCTAAACCCGAGATTTGGCCCTGGGCCAGAGTGTTTCCAAAAACAGACATGTCTTGTGAAATGCTTATTACCAAATGCAAAAATGCCCCTGAAACAAAACACATTTTAAGACACAGTAATTTAAACAGGTATATGTATACATATATTATATAGACTGTATTTTTCATGAACTGATCCCGAGTGCTCAAAAGAAGAAGATACATGCAAACAGCACAGATAAATAGAAACATGTGCCCATGAGTGTCAAGTAGAGTGGTGAAAAGGAAGGAAGGAGAAAGAATGGGCAGGAAGAAAGAGCAGAAACTCTCTTTTCACAGAGATTGTTAGAGGATAAATGACATCATTTAAGAGGAGGGGTAAGGACCTGCCAGAAGTGGGAAAGGGGGACGTTTTTCGGGCCCTTATGTATCAGGAGCGGGGGGAATATAAGAGACGTGCAGGCTTCATCTGAGCGAGAGTGACTTCTGTTATTCTGTGCGTGGGTCTGGGTGTGCGTGTGTCTCCCTGTAAAGGCTGTGGGAGAGAGGAGAGGTCTTCTAGATTTGTGGTGGGGAGAGAGAATGTAGGAAAGGCACCGACCAGACGCACAACCTGCCGGGTCTCCCTGAGGTCTGGGCAGCAGGACGCATGGGTGCAGCTATCATGACACAGCTGGGTTTCACAAAGTGTAGGTGGAGCCATTACATGGGCAATGTCCTGGCCTCAGACATGATCAGAAGGTAAGAGAACACCTGTGCTGTGTTTTAGGGGAGCTCTCAAAGCAAGATGGAATATAAGTTAAGCAGCTCCCTAAAGCCCTTCAGAGCCAGGCATTATGACTAAGCGAGACAGGCCAGTGAGAAATGACTCATGAGGGCCCCACCCTGCTCTGGGGGTCCCATTCTGTATGAAGGGGGAGAGATCTTTGGATACTTCTTGAAGTTACAGTATGAAAATATGACTTAAAATAATTTAATTTTCCTGAAAATGCCAGAAATCTGGGCTTTTCTGTAGAATCTTTAGTCCTTTAAATGTTCGTAATTATATCACAATAATTATATCATAGTATGCTGTGTTTTCGGAGAAGGCAATGGCAACCCACTCCAGTACTCTTGCCTGGGGAATCCCGTGGATGGAGGAGCCTGGTAGGTTGCAGTCCATGCGGTCGCTCGGAGTCGGACACGACTGAGCAACTTCACTTTCACTTTTCACTTTCATGCATTGGAGAAGGAACTGGCAACCCACTTCAGTGTTCTTGCCTGGAGAATCCCGGGGACGGGGGAGCCTGGTGGGCTTCCATCTATGGGGTCGCACAGAGTCGGACACGACTGAAGTGACTTAGCAGCAGCATGCTGTGTTTTCGGAGAAGGCAATGGCAACCCATTCCAGTATTCTTGCCTGGAAAATCCCATGGACGGAGGAGCCTGGTGGGCTGCAGTCCATGGGATCACTAAGAGTCAGACATGACTGAGTGACTTCACTTTCACTTTTCACTTTCATGCATTGGAGAAGGAAATGGCAACCCACTCCAGTATTCTTGCTTGGAGAATCCCAGGAACAGAGGAGCCTGGTGGGCTGCCATCTACGGGGTCGCACAGAGTCGGACACGACTGAAGTGACTTAGCAGAAGCAGCAGCATGCTGTGTTTTACCCATGGGTTGCCAATGCACAACTCTGGCTCAGAGGCAGAATTAGTTTGACTCAATTAAATGAACTATGAAGATTTAAACCTATAATAACCTCAGAAATGCATGACTCCTGTTTCTTCAGCAGGCAGAGAGGAAATGGAAGGCCCACACTGGGTCAGCACCTAACCTAAATTCACACAGTAAGTTTGTCAAAAACCTTGAGACCGAACATCTCATCTCTAGATCCCATAAAGCATGGTTTGTAGAACGCCTCACCGTAGTAGTTAACCATCGCTGCGTAACAAGTGACCTCAAAACTTAATGGCTGAAAGCAGCAAACATTATCTCACAATTTCTGTGTATTGTGAAACCATCGCAGCTAAGCTAATGGCTCAGCTGGGTGCTTCTCGATCAAAGCACTCATGGAGTTCGAGTCCGGCTGTCAGCCAGCCTGTGGTTCTGTTAGAAAGCTCTCATCTCTAAGCTCACTCAGGGAGTTGTTGGCAGGAGATGGTGTGTCCCAGGCTGTTAGACTAAGAGTCTCAGTTCCTACTGGCTGTTCCCACCAAAAGTCTTCTTCAGCTCCTGGCCACATGGGCTTCTCAGGGCAGCTCCAAACGTGGCACCTGGCTTCCCTCAATGGCAGCAAGTAAGAGAGCAAGTAGGCACCCAAAACTGAGCCCACACTCCTCTTATCTCAGGAGTGGCATCCGTCACTTCTGTTTGTTAGAAGTGAGTCAGTGAGGCCAGGCCACAAGCAACAAATGGGGGTTACACAGCTTTAGTAGGATAGGTGTCTTCAGAGGCCACCTACATACTCATTGTCTCACAAATACATGCCAGGGGCCAGCCCACTGGCTAAACCCAGCTGCTAACTGTTTTCATAAATAAAGTTTTACGGAACAAAGCCATGCCCATGTGTCTATATATTGTTTAGGACTGCTTTTGCCCTTCACCTGCAGCATTGAGTAGCTGCAATAGAAAGCATATGACCAGCAAAGCCTAAAAGTATGTGTTGTCCAGTCTTTTATGGAAAAAGTTTTCTGGGTTTATTTTTTTTTTAAATTTTTTGTTCATGCCACATGGCATGTGGGATCCCCATCCTCAACCAGGGATTGAACCCATAGACCCTGCAGTGGAAGCACAGAGTCTTAACCACTGAACCACCAGCGAAGTCCCAGTTTCCTGATTTCTGATGTACACAGTAGTAAGATATTTTTTAAAATATGGAATATTGAGGTGGAGATGCCAAATTCATCATCTGAATTTCTCTCGGGGCTCTGGCATTGTGAATGTCAGGGTGGTACTTCCATTTGTGTGCTTGAGGGCTAAGTCACTTCAGTCGTGTCCGACTCTTTTAGACCCCATGGATTTAGCCTGCCAGGCTCCACTCTCCATGGGATTCTCCAGGCAAGAATACTGGAGTGGGTTGCCATCCCCTCCTCCAGGGGATCTTCCTGACCCAGGGATCGAACCTACATCTCTTCCAGCTCTTATATTGGCAGATAGGTTCTTTACCACTAGCGCCACATGGAAAGCCCAATACTTCCATAAGAGAGTTAAATGGGAAATCTCAAAACAACTCTATGGTTTGGGTCCAGTGGTTGAGGTCTAACTTCAACCCCCGGGTCCTTCTCTGCTCATTCTCCACCACATCGGTCATTCACCCTTCCGTTGGGAAACCCCACTCCCAAAACCTTTGACAAAAAGATGGATACAAAACAGAGTTGTAATGACCTCAAGTAGTAAAGCAGATATTTAGCATTCTCTGTAACCCTAATGGGGCTTCCCAGGTGGCTCAGTGGGTGAAGGACCCACCTGCAATGTAGGAGATGTAGGAGACTCGGGTTCAATTCCTGGGTAGGGAAGATCCCCTGGAGAAGGAAATGGCAGCGCACTCCAGTCTTCTTGTCTGGAGAATCCCAGAGGAGCCTGGAGGGTTACAGTCCATGGGGTCACAAAACGTCAGACCTGACAGCACGCAGGCCCATAACCCTAATGGGCCTCAACTCCAAACTTGAATTTTACCAACTTCCTTCATTTCTTTCAGCCTTAATTTTCTTATTCTTAAAATCCAGATTGCAACACTGACTTCACACTTTTTTTTTTAATTGCAAAAAGGGCATTATAGCACCAATTACAGTGCTAAGTACATAACAGTTCAGTAGGTGCCGATCATTATGTGTAAAGTCTTAGATGGTTTCCCATAGCTTATTTTAGCAACAGCCAATAGGTTCATTTCAAGTTTCAGTTCTCACATACTAGTGGCAAAAGCCCTACATTTTCAAAAGGTTTCCCTGAGGTTCCCTCGCTTCCTCCCCGAGTCCCTACCCATTAATGAGTTCACTGCATGTCTTTTTACTAAAAGCCACCTGTAGCCCAGAATTCCTGCTCAAGGAAGCGGCCAGCAGACTGGGCAGGCTAGTGGCAAGAGTCGCTGCCAGGTGAGTTTTCACTGGGGCTGAGGGTGAAATGCAAAATATCTGATTAAAGTATAAAAGTATAAACAGAAAGTAAAGCATCCTGCACATTTCATTCTGCTTGGAATGAAAACATTGCTGTCAGATGGGTAGGAGGAAGTCTTTCGGGAGACTTGCATGAATTTTTGAGGTCCTGCCCTCGATTTTGCCCTCAGGACTCGGGAGAGTAGCCCCACCTTGTTGGGTGTGATTTTAGACTCTGGAAAAATGCACACTGCACCACATCACTACTGAGCCTTCAGATTCCTCAACAAGCTGGAGCCTGTTAAAGGTGTCACATCTCCAGTCTGGCTCTCTCTCCAGAGCGTGTTTTCCTTCAGGCCCACCGGGAGTCACCACCTTGACCGTCTCTCCATGTTGGTGACAATACCGTTTACCTGTCCCCTGTGCAGAACACTGGTGGTCTCCCGAGTCTGCTTTGTCTCACTTCTAATTCCTTCTTTCATCCTCAGTCGTACCAACTTCAGATTTTACCTTCTAGATGCTTCTCACTCTCAAGTCTGTCTCTTTATCCCATTGTTTTTTGGGGTAAATAAACAGTCTTTAGTTCAGCTCTTGGTTTCCTGACCTTTAGCCTAATAATCCTCTATCCTGTATTATATTTGCTATAAATTTTGTTTGCTAAAACATAAAATTGTTTGGATTGTTGTCCTTTGTAAATCCTTTGTTGACTTTGCATTACCTGCTAATATTCTCTATTTCCTAACTCTTCTGGTATTATTTATCCTTTGTAATAGTTTTTTTCCCAAGTTTCTTGGTTGAAAATACCTCAAATTATTCAAAGGATGAAGGCAATGTAGGACATGAGTATGCACTTTCTCATTAACACAAGGACACAAATAAAAAGGCACTGTCTGTTAAAGGTGATAAGAAAGGCCCACAAATAGTGATAGGATATGCCATTTACTAAGGAGTTTGGCAATAGCTCCAAGTGTGCTACAAAATATGCCCTGCATGAATGCAAAGTAGGGAGCAAGCACTTTCAGCCAGGGCGGTCAGCATCGTGAAGAGCTGGCATTTAGTCTGGGTTTTGTATTAATAGATTATGCAAACAAGTGTGGAATGAATGGACTGGACACACAGATTGCATTTGAATAATTGGGAAAAGAGAAGAATCAGAAAGACTTTAATTTCCACCTTCTATTGCCAAGCAACTGAAAAGCCAAGATGATGGAAGGTTACATGCTGAGGTGATGATAGGGTCCCAGGTGGCAGTGCTCTTTAAAAAGATGTGAAGATCAGAAAATTGAGAGAGTGGTCCAGAGTAGTGATAAAGATGGAAGCCATCTGTGTAGAGACATAGACAACCCACATCCCAGGGATTATGGGCAGCAGTAAGAGGACCGGAAGTAAAATTTTAATATTCAATATATAAAGATGACGGGGTACCTTATCTAGCCTCTCTATGTTGTGGCTTCCTCATCTGTGAATGCAGATAATTATATTAACCTTATTGAATTATTGCATGATTCACATGAAATAAATGCGTATAGACTGCCCAGTAGAGTGTCTGGCACAAAAAATGTCTGTGCGCAACAAATGTCAGCTATCATAATGGTGATCATCATTATTATCATCATATGATAATGATAAATTCTTGAAGATACTCTCTTTTAGGGGCTTGGAGGTGAAGGTGTTAGTTGTTCAGTCATGTCTGACTCTTTGCAACCCCAAGGACTGTAGCCCACCAGGCTCCTCTGTCCCTGGAAAAGTGAAAGTGAAGTTGCTCAGTCATGTCCAACTCTTTGCGACCCCATGGACTGTAGCTTACCAGGCTCCTCCATCCATGGGATTTTCCAAGCAAGAGTACTGGAGTGGGTTGCTGTTTCCTTCTCCAGGGGATCTTCCCGACCCAGGGATTGAACCCGGGTCTCCCGCATTGCAGGCAGATGTTTTACCCTCTGAGCCACTGGAGTGAGTTGCCATGCCGTTCTTCAGCGGTTCTTTCCAACCCAGGGATCGAACCCAGGTCTCCTGCATTACAGGTGGAATCTTTGCAGTCTGAGCCACCAGGGAAGCCCTTTAGAAGCTTAGAGAATAGAAAAAAGAAAAATCCCATAATGAATCAAAGGCAACAATCAAAGGAGAGCAGATATGAAAAGTGTATGTTTTTTATCTTTTAAGTCATCATGTCCCAAGGTCCTAATATAGATTCAGTTCAGTTCAGTCACTCAGTCATGTCCGACTCTGCGACCCCATGAATTGCAGCACGCCAGGCCTCTCTGTCCATCACCAACTCCCAGAGTTCACTCAGACTCACGTCTGAGTTGGTGATGCCATCCAGCCATCTCATCCTCGGTCCTCCCCTTCTCCTCCTGTCCCCAATCCCTCCCAGCATCAGAGTCTTTTCCAATGAGTCAACTCTTCGCATGAGGTGGCCAAAGTACTGGAGTTTCAGCTTTAGCATCATTCCTTCCAAAGAACACCCAGGATTAACTATACACAAAGTTTTCTGGATGTTGAATTGAAGTAGAGGGACAGGTTTCAAAATCGAACATAGTCCCACAAATCACATGTTGAAAAGAGATCTAGTTAAATGATTACGGACAAAGAAACCATTGGATTGGTGATGTCAAGGTCACTGTTGAACTTGGAAAGGGTGCCTTTGATGAATTTCTTGAAACAGATGCAGAAAGCAATAAATTTAGGATCAATAGGTTGAGGGAATATATAGTGGTATAGACCACTCTTGGGAAGTCGGATAATGGAGACAAAACAAGCTTCTGCCTCTTCTGTCCTGAGAGGTTCTCTCCCCTATGCAGTGGCTCTCATTTTCTCCTCTTGTAATATTCTTAATCAATTTCAAGTAAACACAGTTTTCACTTGAAGCAAAGTCAGTTAGGGTAATTTGAGAGGATTTGGACTTGTGACTTGAGTAGCACCTAAGAGGAGCTCCCTATGCCGAGTTGATGCAGACTATGGACATGGAATCACTTTGCTAGTTTGTTTGCCCTTTCTCAAATCTAACAAGTATCTCTGTGTCTGCTGGACCCATGAGTAAAATCCTGAAGATAGTTCATCATCAAGGCAGTGGTAAGGAATCAGTGGATCTGGCTGGCTTACAGTGGTCCACATTCAGAGGAGCGGGGGATACCTGTATGAAGGTCAGACATGGTGGCTGTGGAGGTAGATTTTGGTGACCTCAGCATGTTGGATAAGTTATATCTTAGATCTACGTCATCATGAATTCTTGTCGCGGTCCCCTTGTCTTCCGAATCAAGGCAGGCTTGTCCCCATGCTGTCCACCTGGCCACAATAGACTGTTGACTGTTCCCTGACTTGCTCAATGTTTCCCTACATGTGCCCTGGCTCCTGAGGAGAACAGTGTGTCTCTGATTCTGCTCAGCCTCATCAACCAGATCACGAGTCCATGACTCATGGTGACCCAGGCATCCCTCACTCCCACACTTGTTTTTTCTTTTTACTTCCTCCCTTCACCTTCTATTGATCTTTCCTCTTTTTTTTTTTTTTTTTGGGTACTGTGGATGAAGCAAAATGTCAAATAAAATGTTCACAGTTCAAGAGTATTTTCAAGAATCTCAGAGGGTGAACAATGTTTACTCATGCCTGGAATATGCAAGAATGCCAAGAATACTTGCTGTCTGAAGATATAAAATAACAGCCCACACCCAGGGGGTTTGGTGGAGACTAACAGCTCAGTCGAGTAGTGTGAGATACAGCCTATTCTCACTGGGTCCACTTCCCCATGTTGAACTGTAGTTCTCTGGTGTGAATTTGAAGGGAAGACAATATCTTTTAAAGCAGGAATAACAGTTCAGATGCCTTTGGGAGATAGGCAAATATATTAATGCATAAAGCAGGGGGATGGGACAAAGTGCTAAGCAGATTTTTCAACCTGCACAAAAGCCAAATCTACTAACAAAACTAAATACCTCCATAGACGGCCCCAGACCAAGCACCTACAGTTTGCCACTCCTCCAGAAGTAAAAGGTGTCTATACATCCTTGCATTCTCAGTTGTGTCTGACTCTTTGTGACCCAGTAGACTGTAGTCCGCCAGGCTCCTAGGTCGATGGGATTTCCCAGAAGAGAATACTGGAATGTGTGGCCATTTCCTTCAGTGGAGAATCTTCCTGACCCAGGGATTGAACCCGAGTCTCTTACATCTCCTGCATTTGCAAGCAGACTCTTTATCACTGCACCACCTGGGAAGCCCAAAAGGCAGTCTATGATTACATAGTTAAGGAAAGGTTTTGTCTCTCCTGTTTTCTTCCTTAGATTCTTTTGGAGAAAAAGTTTGGAAAACTCAGCAGTGGCCACAGGACTGGAAAAGGTCAGTTTTCATTCCAATAACAAAGAAAGGCAATGCCAAAGAATGCTCAAATTACTGCACAATTGCACTCATCTCACATGCTAGTAGAATAATGCTCAAAATTCTCCAAGCCAGACTTCAGCAATACGTGAACTGTGAACTCCCTGATGTTCCAGCTGGTTTTAGAAAAGGCAGAGGAACCAGAGATCAAATTGCCGATATCTGTTGGATCATGGAAAAGCAAGAGAGTTCCAGAAAAACATCTATTTCTGCTTTATTGACTATGCCAAAGCCTTTGACTGTGTGGATCACAATAAACTGTGGAAAATTCTGAGAGAGATGGGAATCACAGACCACCTGACCTGCCTCTTGAGAAATCTGTATGCAGGTCAAGAAACAACAGTTAGAACTGGACATGGAACAACAGACTGGTTCCAAATAGGAAAAGGAGTACGTCAAGGCCGTATATTGTCACCTGCTTATTTACCTTCTATGCAGAGTACATCATGAGAAACCCTGGACTGGAAGAAACACAAGCTGGAATCCAGATTGCCAGGAGAAATATCAATAACCTCAGATATGCAGATGACAACACCCTTATGGCAGAAAGTGAAGAGGAACTCAAAAGCCTCTTGATGAAAGTGAAAGAGGAGAGTGAAAAAGTTGGCTTAAAGCTCAACATTCAGAAAACGAAGATCATGGCATCTGGTCCCACCACTTCATGGGAAATAGATGGGGAAACAGTGGAAACAGTGTCAGACTTTATTTTTCTGGGCTCCAAAATCACTGCAGATGGTGACTGCAGCCATGAAATTAAAAGATGATTACTCCTTGGAAGAAAAGTTATGACCAACCTAGATAGCATATTCAAAAGCAGAGACATTACTTTGCCGACTAAGGTCCATCTAGTCAAGGCTATGGTTTTCCTGTGGTCATGTATGGATGTGAGAGTTGGACTGTGAAGAAGACTGAGCGCCGAAGAATTGATGCTTTTGAAGTGTGGTGTTGGAGAAGACTCTTGAGAGTCCCTTGGACTGCAAGGAGATCCAACCAGTCCATTCTGAAGGAGATCAGCCCTGGGTGTTCTTTGGAAGGAATGATGCTAAAGCTGAAACTCCAGTACTTTGGCCACCTCATGTGAAGAGTTGACTCATTGGAAAAGACTCTGATGCTGGGAGGGATTGGGGGCAGGAGGAGAAGGGGACGACAGAAGATGAGATGGCTGGATGGCATCACGGACTCGATGGACGTGAGTCTGAGTGAACTCCGGGTGTTCGTGATGGACAGGGAGGCCTGGCGTGCTTCGATTCACGGGGTCACAAAGAGTCGGACACGACTGAGCGACTGAACTGAACTGAACTGAATGAGTATAAAGTAGCATCTTATTCTGGAAATGTGATTCCCCTGATGATTAATGATATTGAGCATCTTCTCAATGCCTATTTGGCCATCTTTACATCTTTTTTAAAATTTATTTTTTATTTGGATGATAGTTGCCTTACAATATTGTGTGTACATCTTCTTTCTCAAGTTTCGAACACAACTGAGCAACTGAACTGAACTGAACTGAATTAAGCTAAAATAACAGTGATAAATTGGATTTCTAGAACCTGCCTCACATATATACCTACAACAGGAAGCACACAATTTTGAGATGCTTTAACAAAGGACCACAGTAAGTTGGTAGCAACTGGCAATTCCATATCATTGTCTTGAATCTCCCACTGGATGCTGAATCTTAAGATGCTGATAAAGTAGATAGGAGGGAGAGTGTAGCCAAGTGTCATCTAGCTATCGACAACATAGTATTGCCACCACAAGGGGAAGAATGAACAGAACTTTAATATTGCTATGATTTAGAGTATGGCTTTGATCCAACTCTGCAACGCTATGGACTGTAGCCCATCAGGCTCCTCTGTCCATGGGATTCTCCAGGCAAGAATACTGGAGTGCGTAGCCATTTCCTTCTCCAGGAGATCTTCCTGACCCAGGGATCAAACCTGGGTCTCCCTAATTGCAGGCAGATTCTCTACTATCTGAGCCACCAGGGAAGCCCTGTGGTCTTAGAAGATAGTCAAAATCCAACAACTGAAGAAAATATGAGAAATTGAAGTAAATATAAGGACCTAAAAAGGGAGGAGTTTGTTCAGTTCAGTTCAGTCACTCAGTCGTGTCCGACTCTTTGCGACCCCATGAATCCCAGCATGCCAGGCCTCCCTGTCCATCACCAACTCCCGGAGTTCACTCAAACTCACGTCCATCGAATCAGTGATGCCATCCAGCCATCTCATCCTCGGTCCTCCCCTTCTCCTCCTGCTCCCAATCCCTCCCAGCATCAGAGTCTTTTCCAATGAGTCAACTCTTCACATGAGGTGGCCAAAGTACTGGAGTTTCAGCTTTAGCATCATTCCTTCCAAAGAAATCCCAGGGCTGATCTCCTTCAGAATGGACTGGTTGGATCTCCTTGCAGTCCAAGGGACTCTCAAGAGTCTTCTCCAACACCACACTTCAAAAGCATCAATTCTTCAGTGCTCAGCCTTCTTCACAGTCCAACTCTCACATCCATACATGACCACAGGAAAAACCATAGCCTTGACTAGATGGACTTTAGTCGGCACAGTAATGTCTCTGCTTTTGAATATACTATCTAGGTTGGTCATAACTTTTCTTCCAAGGAGTAAGCATAATGTAAAAGTAATTTCATGGCTGCAGTCACCATGTGCAGTGATTTTGGAGCCAGGAAAAATAAAGTCTGACACTGCTTCCACTGTTTCCCCATCTATTTCCCATGAAGTGGTGGGACCAGATGCCATGATCTTCGTTTTCTGAATGTTGAGCTTAAGCCAACTTTTTCACTCTCCTCTTTCACTTTCATCAAGAGGCTTTTGAGTTCCTCTTCACTTTCTGCCATAAGGGTGTTGTCATCTGCATATCTGAGGTTATTGATATTTCTCCCGGCAATTAGGCAATTGGTTATAGTGGTGATATGAGAGCTGAGAAATCAAATAAATGTATGGTGAGTCACCTCATAATTTGCAACAGCAGGAAGTCTCTGGTGGTCCAGGGCTTAGGACTCTGAGCTCTCACTTCCCCAGGCTTGGGTTCAATACCTGATTCAGGAACTAATATCCCACAAGCCACATGTTGTCCAAAAAATTTTTTTGCAATAGCATAAAGACACTACTATCCCTGGGACCAGAGGGACAGAAGGAGAAAGGAGATAACCTTCCCAGAGCCTGAGACAGGGAGCACGCCACAGAAGCTGGGGTCGCGGCGAACATGCTTTATGAAAGCCAGGCCCTTGGATGAAGCAGCATTCTGGCCAAAACTGGAAGCACAGAGGAGATGCCTTCGGAAGCTCAGGAAGACGATTGCCTTGGCTTCTTACCAGTTCCTGCCTTCACATTTTCTACCAGTGTCTCCCTTTGGCAAATCTACATGGTGCCTGGAGGCAGGAGTGCGTGGGAAATGTATGTAGTTCCCTACAACACTGCCATTAACTAGCTGGGTGGCCCAGGGAAAGTCACTCAACCTCCCTGAACCTGTTTCTTCATCTGCAAAACTGGGCTAATACTTATCTTTGCTGATAAACCTTAAATAGCAGTGGTCATGATAAATTTTAAACAGCTGCAGAGGAGAGTGGCTGAGTCCCACTTAGACTGTATTAAGATAAAGAAGGGAAGTCCTAGCTCCCTTGTGAGGAGCCCATGCCACAGTCTTTAAGCTGTCTTGCTATTGCTCACCAGCCCTCACTGGTCATTTCTCCCCAGGGCCACATGGGTGATAAATGGGCCAAGTGGTAATTTGCAGTTTACAAGTCAATTTCATATCATTAACTCATAGGGCTTTCCCTGTGGACTAAATAGGACGTTTATTACTCTCTGTACTTTATTGTTGAGGTACAGATGGTCAAAGAGTTTATGAAACTTATTCAAGTAAATCCAGATAATAAATGATAGCACTGAGAATTACATGGTATTGCCTTTGGGCCCCAAACTTTTTTTTAATTAAACTTTTAATTTTATATTGGAATATAGTCGATTAACCATGTTGTGATAATTTCAGGTGAACAGCAAAGGGACTCAGTCATACGTATATAGGTATCCATTCTCCCCCAAACTCCCCTCCCATCCATGTGTTATGTTATGCTACATAACATACAGCAGAGTTCCTGTGATATACAGTAGAACCTTCTTGGTTATCCATTTTATATAGAGCAGTGTGTACCTGTCCATCCTAAACTCCCTCACCATCCCTCCCCCATCCTTCCCCCTGGCAACCATACGTTTGTTCTCTAAGTCTGTGAGTCTGTTTCTGTTGGACCAAAAACTTTGATCAACCAAAACTCTGCTCCAGATTTTAAAAACAGAGTTTAAAAACAAAAAAAGGATTAGAGGACATTAGGAGAAGTCTGACCTGAGAGAAAATAAGTCTATCCTCTCTCAACCTAATCAACATCAAATTTAAAAAAATGCTGGCTCAGAGTCACCAGGAAAAAACCCAGTGGATCCTGCAGGAGGGTTGGGAAGGTCTACATCTCTGAGCCCAGTGACTCAAGACCCTGGGCCTGGGGCATGGCCTCAGTTCCTGTTGATGTCAGACTCATAGGTATGTATTAATTATTCAACAGTAAATGTGCACCTATTAACTGAGAGGCCAGAAGTATTTGTGATGCATAAAATGGTTCAATAAGACAAAAAGGAGGCAAACCAGAGTTAGCAGTGGTTCCCCAGGGTAGAGAAGTGAAGAACAGTCTCACTCTTCTGCTGTGTGAATTTTCACCACAAAAAGTTTCACCCAACTTTTATAAACATCTTAATATACAGAAATGTTCCTCAAAATTCATTCTGTGAGTGGGGCAGTTACCACAGCTATAGCCCGCTCCCCAGCACCCACCTTCCAAATCAGCTGACAAGAAAATGTGCCTTCCACTCCCAGAGAACCTCTGATTAAACAGTCATGTTGCTGTAGAAAGGCCTCCTGTCTTTGAAGGGACAGGTTAGACTCAGGGTTCACGTGGAGGTCTGGTCTCCAAGAAAAGTACATCGTTGCAGGTAACCAGAGCTCCAGGGATGCCAGCCTTGAGCCTGGGCTGAGCGCTGGTTCTAACTCTCTATAGCACCCCAGCCACCCTCTCTTTTATCTCATGTGAGACCAGGTATGAGACCCCGCCGGCCCCACACTTACCTCCTTCCGTATTTAAATGTGTCTGCACTTGGGACTGCAAACTGGTACAGCCACCATGGAAAATGGGATGGAGGTTTCTCAAAAAACTCAAAACAGAAATGCCATATGACCCATCTGGGTACATATTCAAAAAACTAAAAGCGCTATTTGAGAAGATACGTGCACCCAGTGTTTGTTATAGCTTTATTTACAAGAGCCAAGACATGGAAGCCACCTAAGTGTCCATGAATAGACAAAGGAGACGTGGCATTTGTATATAAGGGAATACTGCTCAGTCATACAGAATAATGGAGCTTTGCCTTTCGCAGCAATATGAATGGACTGGAAGATACTATGCTCAGTGAAATAAGTCAGACAGAGGAAGACAAAGTATGCGTGAAACTGGGTATACATGGAGTCTAAAAAATGTAACAAACTAGTAAATATAACCAAAAAAAAAAAAAAAGAAGACTCACAGACATAAGGGACAAACTAGTGGCTACCATTGTGGTGAGGAAGAGCAGAGGGCAACATAGGTGTAGGGGAGAAAGAGCTGCAAACTATTATGTATAAAATAAGCTACAAAGAAATATTGTACAACATGGGGAGTATAGCCACTATGTTATAGTTTAAAAAGCATGAATCTCAATATTGTACACCTGTAACATATAATATTGTACATCAACTATAGTTCAATTAATTAATTAAAATAAAAATGTCTACTTTGTCTCATATCCTGAACTGATGAGGCAAGTTAGGTTTTAAAGATATGAAGTGTCTATAATTTCAAATTCTTCTTAAACCTTTGATTCAGACTTGCCTTTCTGTATGAATTACATTTCTTCTGCATTTCCAAAGCTCTGTACTTGAACCCCTCTTACAGCCCTTTGTCAAAACCCATTCTCTATGGCTGATTTGGCTCTGTGTCAGTCTACATGGGAGTTCCCTGAGAGAAAGAGGCAGAACTGGGCCCTCTGTATTTCACCTTTCTATCCCCTCACCTACCCAAAGCCCATGGTACTTTATCTATGGTAGGAGTTCAGAGTTTGCTTACAGAATCCAATAGGTACAACAGGAGTCTGAACCACAGTCCTAGACCCTGGGGTTCACCCCAGAACCCTGGTGGATCCGTTACAACTGCTTTCACACAAAGTAATAGCCAACCACTGCCATGGGGACTTCAGCTTCCAAGAAAATAACCTCTCGAGTATAACCCCCTTGTTAGATTCCATAACATTTAATTAAGCCTAATAATTTTTTTAAAAGGCAGTTGGCTTCCTAAACACTGAATCTGTATCTAGTGGAAATCCCTGATCCTCAACTTCCTTGTATGTCACGAGCCAGCTCTAACTGGGTGTCATAAACATATCTTCCGAAGCCCCTCTTTTGTAGAGAGAGTGACACCATCAGTGAGGAAATACCAGCCTATAAATTACATCATCCATCTCTCTCTGATGAGGGAAAATGAGACACCTTCCTGACTCACGAATTTGGTGGTTTTCAGAACGCAGCAAAGTGTAAGCTGTGTTTGACCTGAGATGTCGCACTCCATCCCAAGCCAAGGACACAGGGCAGGGTCTCTGGAATGCAGCCCATTTTCCCTCCCTTCCCACACTACTTAAAAGCTGATCCCATTTTGGGCGTATCCATGCAGGCTCAGGGCGTGACCCAGCCCCAGTGTACACCTAGATTTTGAATACACCAGCCTTGGACTGGTGGGGCTCAGGCTTTCTCAGGAAGAAGGCAAAAGCTTAGAAGGACCACAGTGGGCACAGGTGAGCTTCCAGCTATACGCCCCAGGACTGCATCCAGGAGTGGGCAGGTCTTTCCATCTCAGACAGCCAGACATGAGCCAGCCCTACAGGAACACCCAGAGCTCAGAGGCATCAGAATAGCCCTGTGTTCACATCAAGCTCTGAATCTACCTTAGGTTTGTAATTAACTCCTGGGGGGGCTGGGCGTGGTCTGCTTTGTAAGGAACCTTGGCATGAAGCATCAGGAAATACGTCATATTGTCATCACTGTAACATTACAGGAATTGCCGCTGCTGAATGCTTCTCCCTATGGCTGTGGACCTGGAGCCTTTATAAAGTGAGTGAGCACATCATCCTGTCCAGTCTCAGCTGGGAAGCCAGCCAGCCATGAGGCTCTACTACCTTCTCTTTGCGTTGCTCTTCTTGTTCTTGCTGCCTGTTCCAGGTAAGATGCGCTGGGAAATGAGAGGGCTGAATGGATTGAGAATTTGTCATTCAGAGTCAGCCCTCTTCATTCATTTGGGAATTTTAGATAAAGTAGATTTATTGTCTGGGAACTAGACATTACCAGTTTTTGTTTTTCTTGACAAAGATCATCAAGAACCTCAAAGCAGGGTCTCCATCCCTTCTGATTCACTCTTAAGAGACTAATCAGCTCACAAACCATCCCTCCATGGGAGAATTGTTATATCTATTCATGAGACAGGAAGAAAGTGACATCATTTAATGCCAACAGGTATTAATCTAACCAACATCTTTAATACCAACAGGAAAAATGAACTTAATCTGAGGGCAGAAGCACAGATTCCCTTTTATTAGCTTAGCACTTGGAGGTACAGTCTTTCGGCCTCTTAAGGGCCCGGGTGACCATCGCGGCCCCTGCCTCCCAGGGGTCAGTTCACAAGGGGGCTGCCACGGTCACGCCACTTTCTCAGCTGAGCCGAACCCACAGACACATTGTTAGTAGCTAGCCCACCTTCTTCTTTACTCCAGATGGTAAAGAAAAAGGAAAAAGACATAAAAGAATAAAAAATGGCACCAGATAACTTATTAGAGGGATTCCAAAAGCCTTGGACTTGCACCACGGCCTTCCTGAAACCTTCCCGTGTGCTCCGTTTCTTTCCTGCAGGCAATGGCGGCATCATAAGCGGGTTACGAAAGTATTATTGCAAAATAAGAAGCGGCCGGTGTGCTCTGATTGGCTGCCTTCCAAAGGAGGAAGAGATAGGCCGCTGTTCCCTGACTGGCCGAAAATGCTGCCGGAAGAAGAAATGAAAACTCCAGAAACACAAGGAGAATGTCGCAAAGCGTGAAAATGACTCCTTGAAGAGTCCAAAAGCCAAATCAAATTAAAGACTTTTTACAAAAAATTAGAAGCTTGATTATTATCATTATTATTTTTTTAACATTCTGTTTATTGTGTTAGTTGTAGCCAAACAGGCAACTTAGAAAGTGTTAATGACTCACCTTTAATTCAAATAAAGTATAATTCCTAGTGAAGCCACAAGAGGGTCCAAACTGACGTTCCAAAGATTGTCAGATTTCACTCCTCTTTCGCAGCTTTCACCCCCCAGTGACACTGGACCGCTTGCTCTTTCTGAGACACTTCCTTTGCCTCCTGTCACCCATCTGAGCTTCGCAGTCTGTCCATCTGTCATAGCATCTCCCCACCAAATCTGTCTCTGAAACTTCAGGCCATCCCTGAGGGTCTTCCCAGGTCCTTCTGAGCACTTTACAGCTCAGAGACACGGGGAACCTGGCTCCTCCTCGACCCTGCCCTCAGCTTTCCTCTCACTCTTGCCTCTATTCTGACTGACCTCAGGCCTGGATGAAATCTCTCCTCCCACTATGCCTCCAAACCCATCTCTCAGGGGCACCTCAAATTCTACCTCCTTCTTAAAAACACAGCTGGTTTCCGCAACAAATATGATCTTACTTTTAAAAGGGTTCTGACCTGAGTGCTCCACCTATGAATCCTGCCTGATTTTTACATTCACTCAGTTCAGTTCAGTTCATTTCAGCTCATTACATTCATTACATTTGCATATTTCCAATCTCCATATGTGGTTGCAGGATTTTGAAGGGCACTTCATCACTTAATCACCCCTGGCCCAAGTGTTTGACAGAAAAGCTGCTCAACAAGTGTTTATCGGGACCCAATGGACTGGGGCCCACCAGGCGCCTCTGGCCATAGGATTCTTCAGGCAAGAATACATGGAGTGGGTCGCCATGCCCTCCTTTTAGTGAGCTGAAGTACATTCCAAGGCCTTGGAGATGCTGCGTTGTAACTATTTAGCGGTCTCTGGAGGTTGATACAGATAGATTCCAGCAAACGTGGTGGCAGGCCCATCACCCCCACCTTGAGCCCCCAGTCAAGGAACTGAGTTCTCAGGAAAAGAGCACACCCTCAAAGACAAGAGCTTGGACCCCACAATTCAGCATTAAAAAAATAATAATAATGGACTGTGACAGTACACAGCTAAGGAACCAGGCAAAACTCGTGAAACTACTGAGTCAGACTCTGGCACAAGCAGTACAGGATCGTAATTGAGGAGAGAGGAAGACAAGTGAGCTGAGGGATTTCCTGGCCGTCTGGTGGCTGGGATTCTGTGCTTCCAATGCAGGGGGCCTGGGTCCACCCCAGTCAGGGAACTAGATCCCACATGCCGCAACTAAGATCCTGCCTGCCATGATTAAGGTCCACGGCAGCCAAATTAATGAATTAGCTAATTAAATGTTATGTGCTTAACCATTTTTAAAAAAAGAAAAGAAAGCAAGTGAAGTGAGACTTATGGCATCTCCAGCCTCTACAGATTTCCAGGCCTAAAGCATAGGGAACAAGAACCCAAACAGACCAACAGTTCTTCTGAGTCGAAGAGAGTGGGGTCAAAGTTCAGAGAGTGCAGGCATCTTCACTTCTGGACAGAAAACCAGCAATGGGCGTCGGGATCAGGGGTGTGTGCCTGGGTGCTAAGTCGCTTCAGGTGTGTCCACAGTCCACAGAGTTGCTGACCTTTTGTGACCCCATGGACTGTAGCCTGCCTAAAAACTCTGTGCTTTTCATTCAAGTCTAAAACTGCTTAGAAAAAGGAAGTCTAAGATACTAGATGGAATTTTGGTTCAGCATGACGGGATAAAGAGTGATGCTAAGATTCTAGACACTATCTTAAGGAAAGAGATGATCATTTCAGAAAAAAAAAAAAACAAGAATCAGATATAAATTATCTATAAAAAAAACCCACTTGAGACATCAAATATAAAGGCAAATGGATTTAAAATGAAAGGATGGAAACAGATCTGCTGTTGTCATTGTTTAGACCCTCAGTCATGTCCAACACTCTTGAGACCCCCATGGAATCATCCAGTCAAGATTACTGGAGTGTGTTGCCATGCCCTCCTCCAGGTAATCTCCCCGACCCAGGGGTCAAACCATGTCTCTGCATCTCCTGCATCTCAGGCAGATTCTTTACTGTTGAACCGACAGATATTCTATGGAAACATTAATTGAAAGAAAACATGGTAGGCTGTATTGGTTAATTGACAGGCTTCCTGGTGGCTCAGATGGTAAAGAATCTGCCTGCAATGTGGGAGACCTGGGTTTGATCCGTGGTTTGGGAAGATGCCCTGGAGGAGGGCATGGCAACCCATTCCAATATTCTTGCCTGGAAAATTCCATGGAGGGAGGAGCCTGGTGGGCCAAGGTCCATGGGGTGGCAAAGAGTCGGACACAATTGAGCGACTTCACTTTCTTTCTTCGTGTGGAATCCTAGTTCCCAGGCCAGGGACTGAATCTACATCCCCTGTGCTGCAAGGCAGATTCTTAACAACTGAACCACCAGGGAAGTCCCCGCCATTCTTTTAAAGGCTGTGCCCTGCCCGATTCTGGTCTCATTAGCACCAGATAGCTGGCATTTGACAGCGCTATTCAAGCTTTTGCGTTATAGGAGAATGTCCTGGTAAAGTTCTCAGGACACTGTGGTGACTGCAGGAGGCAGGCAGGAACATCGGAAGAGAGGTTGATTTTGCTCCAAGTTACGTTACTGCCACTTAGTAGACTGCATAGTCTACTTAGTAGACACTTAGTAGTCTATTTAGTAGACTTAGTAGACGGCCTTGCACACATATTTTTGTTGGATTTGCAGCTAATTTTAATCGACTTTTTAAGTCAGTTTTACCTGTGGCCTCAGACATGGCTTTCTAGTCCTCGGGACCATCTTGTATAAACCTTAGGTCATACCTACCTGGCGGGTTTGTTTCAGTTCAGTTCAGTTGCTCAGTCATGTCCGACTCTTTGCAACCCCGTGAATCGCAGCATGCCAGGCCTCCCTGTCCATCACCAACTCCCGGAGTTCACTCAGACTCACATCCATCGAGTCAGTGATGCCATCCAGCCATCTCATCCTGGGTCGTCCCCTTCTTCTCCTGCCCCCAATCCCTCCGAGCATCAAAGTCTTTTCCAATGAGTCAACTCTTTGCATGAGGTGGCCAAAGTACTGGAGTTTCAGCTTTAGCATCATTCCTTCCAATGAACACCCAGCACTGATCTCCTTCAGAATGGACTGGTTGGATCTCCTTGCAGTCCAAGGGACTCTCAAGAGTCTTCTCCAACACCACACTTCAGAAGCATCAATTCTTCAGCGCTCAGCCTTCTGCACGGTCCAACTATCACATCCATATGTGACTACTGGAAAAACCATAGCCTTGACTAGACGGACCTTAGTCATTAAAGTAATGTCTCTGCTTTTGAATATGCTATCTAGGTTGGTCATAACTTTTCTTCCAAGCAGTAAGCGTTTTTTAATTTCATGGCTGCAGTCACCACCTGCAGTGATTTTGGAGCCCCCAAAAATAAAGTCTGACACTGTTTCCACTGTTTCCCATCTATTTCCCATGAAGTGATGGGACCAGATGCCATGATCTTCGTTTTCTGAATGTTGAGCTTTAAGCCAACTTTTTCACTCTCCTCCTTTTACTTTCATCAAGAGGCTCTTTAGCTCCTCTTCACTTTCTGCCATAAGGGTGGTGTCATCTGCATATCTGAGGTTATTGATATTTCTCCCAGCAATCTTGATTCCAACCTGTGCTTCTTCCAGTCCAGCGTTTCTCATGATGTACTCTGCATAGAAGTTAAAAAAGCAGGTGACAATATATAGCCTTGATGTACTCCTTTTCCTATTTGGAACCATTCTGTTGTTCCATGTCCAGTTCTAACTGTTGCTTCCTGGCCTGAATACAGATTTCTCAAGAGGCAGGTTAGATGGTCCGGGATTCCCATCTCTTTCAGAATTTTCCACAGTTTATTGTGACCCACACAGTCAAAGGCTTTGGCATAGTCAATAAAGCAGAAATAGATGTTTTTCTGGAACTCTCTTGCTTTTTCCATGAGCCAGCGGATGTTGGCAATTTGATCTCTGGTTCCTCTGCCTTTTCTAAAACCAGCTTGAACATCAGGAATTTCATGGTTCAGGTATTGCTGAAGCCTAGCTTGGAGAATTTTGAGCATTTGTTTAGGGAATTCAAAGAGATAATTTGAATAAAAGTGGCCAGCTACTGAGCAAGGCTCATTGCAAAATATGATTGTGGGACAAGCTCAAAGAAAAAACTAGTGAAAGTGTCAGTGGGGGAGCACAGCATTAGACCCAGCCCTGGTCCCCTTCTGAGGGCAGGTCCCCACATGACTGTCAGAAGCCATGGCGCCCACCCCATCCACAGGAGAAGGGAACTGGTGACAATGGCCTCTGCCCATTAACACCCAGGGCTCCATGCTGAGAACACTTGTTTGTGGAGTCACAGATGTGAAGGGCTTTGCTCTTCAAAACCTTATCTGTAGGACTGGGACACACCTTCTTGCCTGAGGAACTGAGGCGCTTTGCCGGAAAGACCCTGCCTCAGTTTCCTACACACAGGTTAAGGGTTTGGGGACACAGCATTTATCTTCCCTTTAAAGAATGAAACCATGAGTTACCTCTCAGCACAGGCATGAAGCAACCACAATCCACCTGGCCTTGTTTGGCTTTGAACCTGGGAAAACTAATAATTCATGTAGACTTGACCTAAAATTAACCCTTCCCTCTATCCTATCTGAACTCATCTCTGGTTTCTGATGAGCCACCCCATGGTTTCTTGGGTGTGTGACCTCCTTGCTGAAGCAACAGGCTCCTTCCCTGATGGACAGAGATGCCCCTGGGCGCTATATCTAGGATTAACATAGCTGCAAAGGAGTCATCTTCAGACCTTGCCAAGGAAAAATAAGCTATTGCAATTGTGGAATTCCTGACAAGGGCCGTGTCCCACTGGTGAGGAACCATGGCAAGAAACTCCTTTGAAACTCACCATGGCACCCTGGCCCCTTCTGGAACTTCCTTCTATGAAAAGTCATGCCCGGTCTTGCACATAAAACGGCATCATCAGCTTCCTTAAAAGAAAAAAATATCTGCTGTGTTGCAAACCATAGATCATTAAAACACACCAATTTTTATTTTGTTTATTTATTTAGGCTGCACCAGGTCTTATTTGTGGCATGTGGGATCTAGTTCCCTGACCTGCTATGCTTGGGAGTAGAGTCTTACCCACTGGACCATCAAGGAAGTCCCATAAAACAGCATTTTTAAAAATTACTTTTTAAAAAACTTTGAATTGGAGTATAGCTGATTAATAATGTGATAGTTTCAGTTGGACAGCAAAGAGACTCAGCCACGCATATACATGTATCCATTCTCCCCCAAACTCCCTTCCCATCCAAGCTGTCACATAACATTAAGCAGAGTTCCCTGAAAAACAGCATTTTTCAATGAAGAGACACAGTAGACAATGATTCAGTCTCACTTCTTTCTCCAGTGTAGTATTATAGTATGTATGTAAATTGACCCTGTAGTATAGATTTTGCCTGCAAGGTCCATAAATAAACAGATACATATATATATATATCTTATGTATAGATAATTATAAATATGTATAAGTAGATGCTGTCTACCTCTCTCAAATATCATTTAGAGCTAAAGCAGAAGGAATCATGATCAAGACGACTTATTTTCCACCAGAAAAATCCTCTCCCTGGGTGCCAGCCAGGGACTCTGTCTGCTCGAGGCAGCCTCCATGGCTTTGCTGAGCCTCAAATGCGAGACTCTGAGCTACAGCAAGGGACCTGAACAGGACTGAAGCTCCGGGGGCTCCTTCAGGACGGGGTCCCCCTGGGTACCCACAGTTCTAAAGGGCTTGGAGTTCTACTCAGAGCTGCATGGCAAGTTCCATCCTGAGATTTAGCGTTTCTGAAAAGCCAGGACAGTGTCTCTCCGACACTGAGACGGATGGGTGTTACCAAGTGAGGGATGTTACTTAGTGATGGAGGTCCCCCTTAACCCAGTGAACGGGTCCCCACTGCTGGACCTGCTTTGTGATACTAGGGTCTGGAGATGCGTTCAATGGCAACGTCATCCTCCCACTCTGTCTCTGATGAAAGGAAACGGAGCACCCATCTGCCCATCATGTGTCCCACTGAGATTTCATGAGACTGGTGTGTGATTGTGTTGCAGTGAATTAAGAAATGGTTTTTTTTTACCCCTCTTTCTTTTCTCCCTTTCGTGTCTTTCTCCACTTTAACTGTTCCTAACGTACAGTCTGCACTGATAACCAAGTCTCTTCTTTTCAGAAAACTAACCTATTATGCAAACTACACCTGACACCTATGGCCCTCCATTTCTGCAGGAGCCACATTCTGCATCTGTTATCCTTTAACGTATTCTAGCCACATCCTGATACTTAACTTTATGGCATCATAAACCTCCCCTTGTAGTTTGTTTCCTCTCTTTGCTCTATTTTAACTCATGTTGATGCTTAACTTTATGGTGCGCTCTCTTTGAAGCCACCCCGTAGTGGTTTGCTTTCCCCCTTTTGTATTACAGGAAGAAAGTCACCAGGCAATCCCCAAAGGACAATGGACCCAACCACCGGGACCAACTGCCAGATCCAAATACCTAGCCACCTGACACTGGCATATTGACTGTTTCCAAACAGTAAGAAAGAGAGAATTCAGGACCCCTACACCTTTTGTCCTGTATCTCCCACCTCTGACTGTGAGCCCCGACTGTTTGATCTCTTGGATTCCTGATGGAGGGGAGACTGGCTCCTTGAGGTGGGAGCCTACTGTGTTCTCCCTTCTGCTGGCTTAAGGGTTAAAGCAATCTTTCCGTTTGCCCCAAACTCTGTCTCCACAATTTTTATTCAGATCTGGTGGGCAAAGGAAACCAAGATTTTGGTGGTGACTGTTGCTGCCATCCTGTAACAGGCTAGCTGGCATGGGAGAGAGACCACTGGGTCTCTTCCCTCAGCACCCCAGGGGCCAGAAAGAGCATGTCTCTGCAGATGCTGGAAGTCAGCAAGTCTTGCCCAGGGAGTGAAACTGCCTCTGAACGAGTTAGTCCCTATTTGGGCCTGAAACAGCCTTTCATGGAAACAGTGTATGTGTTAGTTGCTTAGTCATGCCTGACTCTCTGCAACCCGGTAGACTGCAGCCCACCAGGCCCCTCAGTCCATGGGACTCTCCAGGCAAGAACACTGGAGCGGGTTGCCATTTCCTTCTCCAAAAGGAATTATCAGTTCTGTTCAGTTCAGTCGCTCAGTGGTGTCCAAATCTTTGTGACCCCATGAATAGCAGCACGCCAGGCCTCCCTGTCCATCATCAACTACCAGAGTTCACTCAAACTCATGTCCATCGAGTCAGTGATGCCATCCAGCCATCTCATCCTCTGTCATCCCCTTCTCCTCCCGCCCCCAATCCCTCCCAGCATCAGGATCTTTTCCAGTGAGTCATCTCTTCGCATGAGGTGGCCAAAGTATTAGAGCTTCAGCTTCAGCATCAGTCCTTCCAATGAACACCCAGGACTGATCTCCTTCAGAATGGACTGGTTGGATCTCCATGCAATCCAAGGGACTCTCAAGAGTCTTCTCCAACATCACAGTTCAAAGGCATCAATTCTTTGGCGCTCAGTCTTCTTCACAGTCCAACTCTCACATCCATATATGACCACTGGAAAAACCATAGCCTTGACTAGATGAACCTTTGTTAGCAAAGTAATATCTCTGCTTTTCAATATGCTATCTAGATTGGTCCTAACTTTCCTTCCAAGGAGTAAGTGTCTTTTATTTCCATGGCTGCAATCACCATCTGCAGTGATTTTGGAGCCCCCCGAAATAAAGTCTGACACTGTTTTCACTGTTTCCCCATCTATCTGCCTTGAAGTGATGGGACTGGATGCCATGATCTTAGTTTTCTGAAGGTTGAGCTTTAAGCCAACTTTTTCACTCTCCTCTTTCACTTTCATCAAGAAGCTCTTGAGTTCCTCTTCACTTTCTGCCATAAGGGTGGTATCATCTGTGTATCTGAGGTTATTGATATTTCTCCGGCAATCTTGATTCCAGCTTGTGCTTCTTCCAGCCCAAAAGGAACTATAGAAATAAAGAAAGTTAAGTCGCCCAGTCATGTCTGACTCTCTGCAACCCATGAACTATAGCCCACCAGGGTCCTCCATCTATGGAATTTTCCAGGCAAGACTACTGGAGTGGGTTGCCATTTCCTTCTGCACAGGAAAACAGTGGACAGATTCAAAGCCCTGGAGGGGCGAGGGTGGGGCTGGGGAGCAGGTAAGCGAAAGTTCAGCAAGAAGTCTGTGCCCCTGCCAGGGGAGAGACAGGCAAGTCTGTGCCCCTTGCCACACCCCCTGCCCATCAGCTGAACTGACTGCCAGAGAGAAGCTTCTGGTCAAAAGGGCAGCAGAAAAAGCTTTTTCTGGGTTTTCCACAGCCTCATTAGCATAAGAGTGATTGCCCCTGCTTTGTGCTATAAAGGCCACTCCCATGACATACAGGGAAGAGGCTCAGTTAACCAATTTCTAATAACCAAATCCACAGCCAACACGGAATTCCTCCCGGAACCTGGGACCTTTATAAAGCGGCATTCGCAGCCTCTTCTCCAGCATCACCTGCAGAGCTCGTGACGCCAACATGAGGCTCCATCACCTGCTCCTCGTGCTCTTCTTCGTGGTCCTGTCTGCTGGGTCAGGTGAGCTCGTGGGAGCCCCTGGGGGAGTCGCGGGCTCTCTCTCCTGTTTCTACCTCCTTCTGTCCTGCTACCCTCATCTACACGTGGTCAGACTAAACCCACCGCATTTGATGCTTCTGAGAAGCCACCGCTGAGTCCTTAGTAGCGAGAGGGGTCTGAGAACTGTCCTGCAAAATTTCTGGCTGTTTCTAAGCCACTCTAGCGAGCCAAAGCTTCTGAGCCCGTCTCCTCACTGGTTTCATGAGGAGGAAACCGAAGATGCCTCTGATAAGTGACTCTCCTTTTTTTCTTTTTCGTAAAAGCAAGATATTTGATTTTGTCCCATGACAGAAGCGCAGAATGTTGCTTTATAAATCTTTCTATTTGAAGGGTGGTGGCTCTAGGTGACCGGAGAAGTCCAGAGGAGAGTCAGGCCGAGCCTGGGCTTCAGAGGCTGCCCTTGAGACGCTCCGGGCTGAGTCTCCTCGCAGGACACGTCGCTGATGATGCGACCCTCGCTCCACAGCTGGGAGGCAGCGCATCCAAAGCAGTGTGCAGGATCGGCTGTCTAATGTTCATCTTACCCTTGATATTTCCAGAAATTGGATGAAAATATGTAGGAAGGAAGGAGGGAGGGAGGAAGGGAGAGAGAGGATGCGGAGACACTGAGACACCTGATTAAGTGTCAGAAATCAACTTGAAAAGCCCTTGTCTGGTCAGTGTTGTTTATGGCTGTAACCCAACTCTTAGCACAGTGGCAGGGAGAGAGGACAGGGGAGTAAGGAAGACGGCCTCTCAGTGCCCGGGGCCTGAGTTCAATCCCTCGGGGAGGAACTAGAGAGGGACCAGAGGTGCCTTGTGGCCAAAAGAGAGAAAGGGGTGTGAGGGAAGACGGGAAGGCAGCGGCTGGTCAGGAGGAAACCACACAGGGAGGAGGAGAGGGGCTGACTCACACCAGCGCTGGGAGCGATCCGAGTCAGTGGAGACAATGGTACAAAACTTTTTCTCTGAACCATCGTCACCGTCAGCTGTAAGTTCCTGTGAGAGTAAGCTCTCTTTAAACAGTTCTTACACTTTCAGCGGCATCTTTTCCTCCTATCTCAGCTCCACTGCTTGACTGACTCCATGAGGTGGAAAACTAAAGGGTGAAGATAGACCCCCGCGGGCCGCTTCTGACTCCTGGCGGGAGGGTGGATGCAGCAGAGCTTCCTGGTCTTTGCCCTCGTGGTGGAGCTGACCCGCACACAACCGGGGTCCTCACGCCCCAGTCCCTCGGCCTCTGGTTCTGGAAACATGAGGGTCCACCAGAGCCTGGGCAGGGTCAGCGTCTGTCTGGAAGCTGAGCCACGGGGTCCTGGACTCACATCTTGTTGTCATGAAGCCGTGTCCACATCTCAGCACAGAGCCCCAGGGCCTTGCTCAGAGGGGACACAGCTGGCCTTCTCGAGATGCCGCTTTCCTGCTGACACGTTTATCCCTCTTTGTTCTCTTTTCAGGATTTACTCATGGAGTAACAGATAGTCTAAGCTGCCGTTGGAAGAAAGGCATCTGTGTGCTGACCAGGTGCCCTGGAACCATGAGACAGATTGGCACCTGTTTCGGGCCCCCAGTAAAATGCTGCAGACTGAAGTAACAGAAGGCGAAGACGCGGCCGGGACCGATGCGGAGTCAGAAACTGCGTCCTTAGACAGAGCGTCTAAAATTTAAACCAGAATAAATTTTGTTCAAAGTTAAAGAATCTTGCCCACTGGTCATTGAGGTTGTTGTGTGGTGTCTGATCCCAGGTGAATTCCGAAATCCCTGAAGATGCTCTCTGAGCTCCCCACGGGAACCGCTGGGGAATCGTGGTGGGGTGCTCTGTGCTCCCAGAGGTGTGGCCCCCTGTTCCTTGGGGGCCTACCTTCCCCAGCCCCTCTGCCTGTTGTCCTTCCTGCTTCCCGGCCCAGGGCACCCTGACCTTCCCCGTGTCTCCCCTCAAACATGCACCCCAGGTGTCTAGAATCACCAGCACACCAGTCCCGTAGGAAACCCCTGCCCCCGCTCCAAGAGGAAACCCCCCTCCTCTGTCCCCCTGCAGCCCTCACTTCCATTTGGTTTGTGCTTCTTACTCCTGCCTTGTGCGCTTGTGGATACCCTTCTGATTCCCTTTTGGGCTATAAGATCGCTATAGGCATGGACTTGCCCTATTCCGGTATGTGCTTGGGCATTGAGATGACACATTGCTTCACAAATTGTCATCAACTGAATGACAGAGTTGACGTGGACAAAGCATGCCTCTCTGTGTGGACATGATATGATGCACCTAGATGCCACGGAAAAACAAGTCCTGCAGAAAGCACAGTTCAATGAAGACAACACAGCAAGGAACACAGAGATCGCAGGGGGCGGGCGCGCATGCTGACCTCAGCCTGCGTGCAGTTTCTTCAGAGGGTTTGCTCCTTAAACCAAGAGCCTTGCTGGTGCACGCTGTACGTGTGAGCAGCTCTCTGGTCTTTGCACTAACTCTTCCCTCAGTGCAAGCTGAGGTCACCATGGGGATGGTGTTAGCAGACAGGGCCTTTGGGAGGTGACTTGGTCATGAGGGCGGGACCCTCCCGGGTGGAATGAGGGCCTTTATGAAAGAGACCCCAGAGTGACGGCTCACCCCTTGTGCCCTCTGAGGACACAGGGAGACCGCTGTCCACCAGCCACCTGCTCTGTCTTGATCGTGGAGCTTCCAGCCTCCAAAACTGAGAAGTAAGGGTCTGTTGTTAGTAAGCCACCTATTACAATATCGCATGCAAAATAGCTAGCCAGTGGGGATTTGCTGAGTGACTCAGGGAACTCAAACAGGGGCTCTGCAACCAGCTATAAGGGTCGGATGGGGAAGGAGATGGGATGAAGTTTCGGGAGGGAGGGGACATGGGTGGTATCATCTGCAATCTGAAGTTATTGATATTTCTCCCAGCAATCCTGATCCAGCTTGTGTTTCATCCAGCCTGGCATTTTGCATGATGAACTCTGCACAGAAGTTAAATAAGCAGGGTGACAATATACAGCCTTGACTTACTACTTTCCCAGTTGGAACCAATCTGCTATTCCATGTCAAGTTCTAACTGTTGCTTCTTGACCTGCATACAGGTTTTGCAGGAGGCAGGTCACGTGGTCTGGTATTAGCTTCTCTTTCAGAATTTTCCACAGTTTATTATGATCCACACACTCAAAGGCTTTAGCATAGTCAATGAAGCAGAAGTAGATGTTTTCTGGAAATGTCTTGCTTTTTCTATGGTCCAACAGATGCTAGCAATTTGATCTCTGGGTCCTCTGCCTTTTCTAAATCTAGCTTGTACATCTGGAAGCTTTCAGTTCATTTATTGTTGAAGGCTAGCTTGGAGGATTTTGAGCATTACTTTGCTAGCAATCAACAGTCTGCATTGATAACTAAGTTTCTTCTTTTCAGAAGACTAACCTGTTATGCAAACTACATCTGTACCTGTTGCCCTCTAACTCTGCAGGAGCCACACTCTGCATCTGTTATCCTTTAACGTATTCTAGCCACATCCTGATACTTAACTTTATGGCATCATAAACCTCCCCTTGTAGTTTGTTTCCTCTCTTTGCTCTATTTTAACTCATGTTGATGCTTAACTTTATGGTGCGCTCTCTTTGAAGCCACCCCGTAGTGGTTTGCTTTCCCCTTTTGTATTACAGGAAGAAAGTCACCAGGCAATCCCCAAAGGACAATGGACCCAACTACCGGGACCAACTGCCAGATCCAAATACCTAGCCACCTGACACTGGCATATTGACTGTTTCCAAACAGTAAGAAAGAGAGAATTCAGGACCCTACACCTTTTGTCCTGTATCTCCCACCTCTGACTGTGAGCCCCGACTGTTTGATCTCTTGGATTCCTGATGGAGGGGAGACTGGCTCCTTGAGGTGGGAGCCTACTGTGTTCTCCCTTCTGCTGGCTTAAGGGTAAAGCAATCTTTCCGTTTGCCCCAAACTCTGTCTCCACAATTTTTATTCAGATCCGGTGGGCAAAGAAAACCAAGATTTTGGTGGTGACTGTTGCTGCCATCCTGTAACAGGCTGGCTGGCATGGGAGAGAGACCACTGGGTCTCTTCCCTCAGCACCCCAGGGGCCAGAAAGAGCATGTCTCTGCAGATGCTGGGAGTCAGCAAGTCTTGCCCAGGGAGTGAAACTGCCTCTGAACGAGTTAGTCCCTATTTGGGCCTGAAACAGCCTTTCATGGAAACAGTGTATGTGTTAGTTGCTTAGTCATGCCTGACTCTCTGCAACCCGGTAGACTGCAGCCCACCAGGCCCCTCAGTCCATGGGACTCTCCAGGCAAGAACACTGGAGCGGGTTGCCATTTCCTTCTCCAAAAGGAATTATCAGTTCTGTTCAGTTCAGTCGCTCAGTGGTGTCCAAATCTTTGTGACCCCATGAATAGCAGCACGCCAGGCCTCCCTGTCCATCATCAACTACCAGAGTTCACTCAAACTCATGTCCATCGAGTCAGTGATGCCATCCAGCCATCTCATCCTCTGTCATCCCCTTCTCCTCCCGCCCCAATCCCTCCCAGCATCAGGATCTTTTCCAGTGAGTCATCTCTTCGCATGAGGTGGCCAAAGTATTAGAGCTTCAGCTTCAGCATCAGTCCTTCCAATGAACACCCAGGACTGATCTCCTTCAGAATGGACTGGTTGGATCTCCATGCAATCCAAGGGACTCTCAAGAGTCTTCTCCAACATCACAGTTCAAAGGCATCAATTCTTTGGCGCTCAGTCTTCTTCACAGTCCAACTCTCACATCCATATATGACCACTGGAAAAACCATAGCCTTGACTAGATGAACCTTTGTTAGCAAAGTAATATCTCTGCTTTTCAATATGCTATCTAGATTGGTCCTAACTTTCCTTCCAAGGAGTAAGTGTCTTTTATTTCCATGGCTGCAATCACCATCTGCAGTGATTTTGGAGCCCCCCGAAATAAAGTCTGACACTGTTTTCACTGTTTCCCCATCTATCTGCCTTGAAGTGATGGGACTGGATGCCATGATCTTAGTTTTCTGAAGGTTGAGCTTTAAGCCAACTTTTTCACTCTCCTCTTTCACTTTCATCAAGAAGCTCTTGAGTTCCTCTTCACTTTCTGCCATAAGGGTGGTATCATCTGTGTATCTGAGGTTATTGATATTTCTCCCGGCAATCTTGATTCCAGCTTGTGCTTCTTCCAGCCCAAAAGGAACTATAGAAATAAAGAAAGTTAAGTTGCCCAGTCATGTCTGACTCTCTGCAACCCATGAACTATAGCCCACCAGGGTCCTCCATCTATGGAATTTTCCAGGCAAGACTACTGGAGTGGGTTGCCATTTCCTTCTGCACAGGAAAACAGTGGACAGATTCAAAGCCCTGGAGGGGCGAGGGTGGGGCTGGGGAGCAGGTAAGCGAAAGTTCAGCAAGAAGTCTGTGCCCCTGCCAGGGGAGACAGGCAAGTCTGTGCCCCTTGCCACACCCCTGCCCATCAGCTGAACTGACTGCCAGAGAGAAGCTTCTGGTCAAAAGGGCAGCAGAAAAAGCTTTTTCTGGGTTTTCCACAGCCTCATTAGCATAAGAGTGATTGCCCCTGCTTTGTGCTATAAAGGCCACTCCCATGACATACAGGGAAGAGGCTCAGTTAACCAATTTCTAATAACCAAATCCACAGCCAACACGGAATTCCTCCCGGAACCTGGGACCTTTATAAAGCGGCATTCGCAGCCTCTTCTCCAGCATCACCTGCAGAGCTCGTGACGCCAACATGAGGCTCCATCACCTGCTCCTCGTGCTCTTCTTCGTGGTCCTGTCTGCTGGGTCAGGTGAGCTCGTGGGAGCCCCTGGGGAGTCGCGGGCTCTCTCTCCTGTTTCTACCTCCTTCTGTCCTGCTACCCTCATCTACACGTGGTCAGACTAAACCCACCGCATTTGATGCTTCTGAGAAGCCACCGCTGAGTCCTTAGTAGCGAGAGGGGTCTGAGAACTGTCCTGCAAAATTTCTGGCTGTTTCTAAGCCACTCTAGCGAGCCAAAGCTTCTGAGCCCGTCTCCTCACTGGTTTCATGAGGAGGAAACCGAAGATGCCTCTGATAAGTGACTCTCCTTTTTTTCTTTTTCGTAAAAGCAAGATATTTGATTTTGTCCCATGACAGAAGCGCAGAATGTTGCTTTATAAATCTTTCTATTTGAAGGGTGGTGGCTCTAGGTGACCGGAGAAGTCCAGAGGAGAGTCAGGCCGAGCCTGGGCTTCAGAGGCTGCCCTTGAGACGCTCCGGGCTGAGTCTCCTCGCAGGACACGTCGCTGATGATGCGACCCTCGCTCCACAGCTGGGAGGCAGCGCATCCAAAGCAGTGTGCAGGATCGGCTGTCTAATGTTCATCTTACCCTTGATATTTCCAGAAATTGGATGAAAATATGTAGGAAGGAAGGAGGGAGGGAGGAAGGGAGAGAGAGGATGCGGAGACACTGAGACACCTGATTAAGTGTCAGAAATCAACTTGAAAAGCCCTTGTCTGGTCAGTGTTGTTTATGGCTGTAACCCAACTCTTAGCACAGTGGCAGGGAGAGAGGACAGGGGAGTAAGGAAGACGGCCTCTCAGTGCCCGGGGCCTGAGTTCAATCCCTCGGGGAGGAACTAGAGAGGGACCAGAGGTGCCTTGTGGCCAAAAGAGAGAAAGGGGTGTGAGGAAGACGGGAAGGCAGCGGCTGGTCAGGAGGAAACCACACAGGGAGGAGGAGAGGGGCTGACTCACACCAGCGCTGGGAGCGATCCGAGTCAGTGGAGACAATGGTACAAAACTTTTTCTCTGAACCATCGTCACCGTCAGCTGTAAGTTCCTGTGAGAGTAAGCTCTCTTTAAACAGTTCTTACACTTTCAGCGGCATCTTTTCCTCCTATCTCAGCTCCACTGCTTGACTGACTCCATGAGGTGGAAAACTAAAGGGTGAAGATAGACCCCCGCGGGCCGCTTCTGACTCCTGGCGGGAGGGTGGATGCAGCAGAGCTTCCTGGTCTTTGCCCTCGTGGTGGAGCTGACCCCGCACACAACCGGGGTCCTCACGCCCCAGTCCCTCGGCCTCTGGTTCTGGAAACATGAGGGTCCACCAGAGCCTGGGCAGGGTCAGCGTCTGTCTGGAAGCTGAGCCACGGGGTCCTGGACTCACATCTTGTTGTCATGAAGCCGTGTCCACATCTCAGCACAGAGCCCCAGGGCCTTGCTCAGAGGGGACACAGCTGGCCTTCTCGAGATGCCGCTTTCCTGCTGACACGTTTATCCCTCTTTGTTCTCTTTTCAGGATTTACTCATGGAGTAACAGATAGTCTAAGCTGCCGTTGGAAGAAAGGCATCTGTGTGCTGACCAGGTGCCCTGGAACCATGAGACAGATTGGCACCTGTTTCGGGCCCCCAGTAAAATGCTGCAGACTGAAGTAACAGAAGGCGAAGACGCGGCCGGGACCGATGCGGAGTCAGAAACTGCGTCCTTAGACAGAGCGTCTAAAATTTAAACCAGAATAAATTTTGTTCAAAGTTAAAGAATCTTGCCCACTGGTCATTGAGGTTGTTGTGTGGTGTCTGATCCCAGGTGAATTCCGAAATCCCTGAAGATGCTCTCTGAGCTCCCCACGGGAACCGCTGGGGAATCGTGGTGGGGTGCTCTGTGCTCCCAGAGGTGTGGCCCCCTGTTCCTTGGGGGCCTACCTTCCCAGCCCCTCTGCCTGTTGTCCTTCCTGCTTCCCGGCCCAGGGCACCCTGACCTTCCCCGTGTCTCCCCTCAAACATGCACCCCAGGTGTCTAGAATCACCAGCACACCAGTCCCGTAGGAAACCCCTGCCCCCGCTCCAAGAGGAAACCCCCCTCCTCTGTCCCCCTGCAGCCCTCACTTCCATTTGGTTTGTGCTTCTTACTCCTGCCTTGTGCGCTTGTGGATACCCTTCTGATTCCCTTTTGGGCTATAAGATCGCTATAGGCATGGACTTGCCCTATTCCGGTATGTGCTTGGGCATTGAGATGACACATTGCTTCACAAATTGTCATCAACTGAATGACAGAGTTGACGTGGACAAAGCATGCCTCTCTGTGTGGACATGATATGATGCACCTAGATGCCACGGAAAAACAAGTCCTGCAGAAAGCACAGTTCAATGAAGACAACACAGCAAGGAACACAGAGACCGCGGCGGTGGGGGGTGGGGCGGACGCGCATGCTGACCTCAGCCTGCGTGCAGTTTCTTCAGAGGGTTTGCTCCTTAAACCAAGAGCCTTGCTGGTGCACGCTGTACGTGTGAGCAGCTCTCTGGTCTTTGCACTAACTCTTCCCTCAGTGCAAGCTGAGGTCACCACGGGGATGGTGTTAGCAGACAGGGCCTTTGGGAGGTGACTTGGTCATGAGGGCGGGACCCTCCCGGGTGGAATGAGGGCCTTTATGAAAGAGACCCCAGAGTGACGGCTCACCCCTTGTGCCCTCTGAGGACACAGGGAGACCGCTGTCCACCAGCCACCTGCTCTGTCTTGATCGTGGAGCTTCCAGCCTCCAAAACTGAGAAGTAAGGGTCTGTTGTTAGTAAGCCACCTATTACAATATCGCATGCAAAATAGCTAGCCAGTGGGGATTTGCTGAGTGACTCAGGGAACTCAAACAGGGGCTCTGCAACCAGCTATAAGGGTCGGATGGGGAAGGAGATGGGATGAAGTTTCGGGAGGGAGGGGACATGGGTGGTATCATCTGCAATCTGAAGTTATTGATATTTCTCCCAGCAATCCTGATCCAGCTTGTGTTTCATCCAGCCTGGCATTTTGCATGATGAACTCTGCACAGAAGTTAAATAAGCAGGGTGACAATATACAGCCTTGACTTACTACTTTCCCAGTTGGAACCAATCTGCTATTCCATGTCAAGTTCTAACTGTTGCTTCTTGACCTGCATACAGGTTTTGCAGGAGGCAGGTCACGTGGTCTGGTATTAGCTTCTCTTTCAGAATTTTCCACAGTTTATTATGATCCACACACTCAAAGGCTTTAGCATAGTCAATGAAGCAGAAGTAGATGTTTTCTGGAAATGTCTTGCTTTTTCTATGGTCCAACAGATGCTAGCAATTTGATCTCTGGGTCCTCTGCCTTTTCTAAATCTAGCTTGTACATCTGGAAGCTTTCAGTTCATTTATTGTTGAAGGCTAGCTTGGAGGATTTTGAGCATTACTTTGCTAGCAATCAACAGTCTGCATTGATAACTAAGTTTCTTCTTTTCAGAAGACTAACCTGTTATGCAAACTACATCTGTACCTGTTGCCCTCTAACTCTGCAGGAGCCACACTCTGCATCTGTTATCCTTTAACGTATTCTAGCCACATCCTGATACTTAACTTTATGGCATCATAAACCTCCCCTTGTAGTTTGTTTCCTCTCTTTGCTCTATTTTAACTCATGTTGATGCTTAACTTTATGGTGCGCTCTCTTTGAAGCCACCCCGTAGTGGTTTGCTTTCCCCCTTTTGTATTACAGGAAGAAAGTCACCAGGCAATCCCCAAAGGACAATGGACCCAACTACCGGGACCAACTGCCAGATCCAAATACCTAGCCACCTGACACTGGCATATTGACTGTTTCCAAACAGTAAGAAAGAGAGAATTCAGGACCCCTACACCTTTTGTCCTGTATCTCCCACCTCTGACTGTGAGCCCCGACTGTTTGATCTCTTGGATTCCTGATGGAGGGGAGACTGGCTCCTTGAGGTGGGAGCCTACTGTGTTCTCCCTTCTGCTGGCTTAAGGGTAAAGCAATCTTTCCGTTTGCCCCAAACTCTGTCTCCACAATTTTTATTCAGATCCGGTGGGCAAAGAAAACCAAGATTTTGGTGGTGACTGTTGCTGCCATCCTGTAACAGGCTGGCTGGCATGGGAGAGAGACCACTGGGTCTCTTCCCTCAGCACCCCAGGGGCCAGAAAGAGCATGTCTCTGCAGATGCTGGGAGTCAGCAAGTCTTGCCCAGGGAGTGAAACTGCCTCTGAACGAGTTAGTCCCTATTTGGGCCTGAAACAGCCTTTCATGGAAACAGTGTATGTGTTAGTTGCTTAGTCATGCCTGACTCTCTGCAACCCGGTAGACTGCAGCCCACCAGGCCCCTCAGTCCATGGGACTCTCCAGGCAAGAACACTGGAGCGGGTTGCCATTTCCTTCTCCAAAAGGAATTATCAGTTCTGTTCAGTTCAGTCGCTCAGTGGTGTCCAAATCTTTGTGACCCCATGAATAGCAGCACGCCAGGCCTCCCTGTCCATCATCAACTACCAGAGTTCACTCAAACTCATGTCCATCGAGTCAGTGATGCCATCCAGCCATCTCATCCTCTGTCATCCCCTTCTCCTCCCGCCCCCAATCCCTCCCAGCATCAGGATCTTTTCCAGTGAGTCATCTCTTCGCATGAGGTGGCCAAAGTATTAGAGCTTCAGCTTCAGCATCAGTCCTTCCAATGAACACCCAGGACTGATCTCCTTCAGAATGGACTGGTTGGATCTCCATGCAATCCAAGGGACTCTCAAGAGTCTTCTCCAACATCACAGTTCAAAGGCATCAATTCTTTGGCGCTCAGTCTTCTTCACAGTCCAACTCTCACATCCATATATGACCACTGGAAAAACCATAGCCTTGACTAGATGAACCTTTGTTAGCAAAGTAATATCTCTGCTTTCAATATGCTATCTAGATTGGTCCTAACTTTCCTTCCAAGGAGTAAGTGTCTTTTATTTCCATGGCTGCAATCACCATCTGCAGTGATTTTGGAGCCCCCGAAATAAAGTCTGACACTGTTTTCACTGTTTCCCCATCTATCTGCCTTGAAGTGATGGGACTGGATGCCATGATCTTAGTTTTCTGAAGGTTGAGCTTTAAGCCAACTTTTCACTCTCCTCTTTCACTTTCATCAAGAAGCTCTTGAGTTCCTCTTCACTTTCTGCCATAAGGGTGGTATCATCTGTGTATCTGAGGTTATTGATATTTCTCCCGGCAATCTTGATTCCAGCTTGTGCTTCTTCCAGCCCAAAAGGAACTATAGAAATAAAGAAAGTTAAGTTGCCCAGTCATGTCTGACTCTCTGCAACCCATGAACTATAGCCCACCAGGGTCCTCCATCTATGGAATTTTCCAGGCAAGACTACTGGAGTGGGTTGCCATTTCCTTCTGCACAGGAAAACAGTGGACAGATTCAAAGCCCTGGAGGGGCGAGGGTGGGGCTGGGGAGCAGGTAAGCGAAAGTTCAGCAAGAAGTCTGTGCCCCTGCCAGGGGAGACAGGCAAGTCTGTGCCCCTTGCCACACCCCTGCCCATCAGCTGAACTGACTGCCAGAGAGAAGCTTCTGGTCAAAAGGGCAGCAGAAAAAGCTTTTTCTGGGTTTTCCACAGCCTCATTAGCATAAGAGTGATTGCCCCTGCTTTGTGCTATAAAGGCCACTCCCATGACATACAGGGAAGAGGCTCAGTTAACCAATTTCTAATAACCAAATCCACAGCCAACACGGAATTCCTCCCGGAACCTGGGACCTTTATAAAGCGGCATTCGCAGCCTCTTCTCCAGCATCAGCTGCAGAGCTCGTGACGCCAACATGAGGCTCCATCACCTGCTCCTCGTGCTCTTCTTCGTGGTCCTGTCTGCTGGGTCAGGTGAGCTCGTGGGAGCCCCTGGGGGAGTCGCGGGCTCTCTCTCCTGTTTCTACCTCCTTCTGTCCTGCTACCCTCATCTACACGTGGTCAGACTAAACCCACCGCATTTGATGCTTCTGAGAAGCCACCGCTGAGTCCTTAGTAGCGAGAGGGTCTGAGAACTGTCCTGCAAAATTTCTGGCTGTTTCTAAGCCACTCTAGCGAGCCAAAGCTTCTGAGCCCGTCTCCTCACTGGTTTCATGAGGAGGAAACCGAAGATGCCTCTGATAAGTGACTCTCCTTTTTTTCTTTTTCGTAAAAGCAAGATATTTGATTTTGTCCCATGACAGAAGCGCAGAATGTTGCTTTATAAATCTTTCTATTTGAAGGGTGGTGGCTCTAGGTGACCGGAGAAGTCCAGAGGAGAGTCAGGCCGAGCCTGGGCTTCAGAGGCTGCCCTTGAGACGCTCCGGGCTGAGTCTCCTCGCAGGACACGTCGCTGATGATGCGACCCTCGCTCCACAGCTGGGAGGCAGCGCATCCAAAGCAGTGTGCAGGATCGGCTGTCTAATGTTCATCTTACCCTTGATATTTCCAGAAATTGGATGAAAATATGTAGGAAGGAAGGAGGGAGGGAGGAAGGGAGAGAGAGGATGCGGAGACACTGAGACACCTGATTAAGTGTCAGAAATCAACTTGAAAAGCCCTTGTCTGGTCAGTGTTGTTTATGGCTGTAACCCAACTCTTAGCACAGTGGCAGGGAGAGAGGACAGGGGAGTAAGGAAGACGGCCTCTCAGTGCCCGGGGCCTGGGTTCAATCCCTCGGGGAGGAACTAGAGAGGGACCAGAGGTGCCTTGTGGCCAAAAGAGAGAAAGGGGTGTGAGGAAGACGGGAAGGCAGCGGCTGGTCAGGAGGAAACCACACAGGGAGGAGGAGAGGGGCTGACTCGCACCAGCGCTGGGAGCGATCCGAGCCAGTGGAGACAATGGTACAAAACTTTTTCTCTGAACCATCGTCACCGTCAGCTGTAAGTTCCTGTGAGAGTAAGCTCTCTTTAAACAGTTCTTACACTCTCAGCGGCATCTTTTCCTCCTATCTCAGCTCCACTGCTTGACTGACTCCATGAGGTGGAAAACTAAAGGGTGAAGATAGACCCCCGCGGGCCGCTTCTGACTCCTGGCGGGAGGGTGGATGCAGCAGAGCTTCCCGGTCTTTGCCCTCGTGGTGGAGCTGACCCCGCACACAACCGGGGTCCTCACGCCCCAGTCCCTCGGCCTCTGGTTCTGGAAACATGAGGGTCCACCAGAGCCTGGGCAGGGTCAGCGTCTGTCTGGAAGCTGAGCCACGGGGTCCTGGACTCACATCTTGTTGTCATGAAGCCGTGTCCACATCTCAGCACAGAGCCCCAGGGCCTTGCTCAGAGGGGACACAGCTGGCCTTCTCGAGATGCCGCTTTCCTGCTGACACGTTTATCCCTCTTTGTTCTCTTTTCAGGATTTACTCATGGAGTAACAGATAGTCTAAGCTGCCGTTGGAAGAAAGGCATCTGTGTGCTGACCAGGTGCCCTGGAACCATGAGACAGATTGGCACCTGTTTCGGGCCCCCAGTAAAATGCTGCAGACTGAAGTAACAGAAGGCGAAGACGCGGCCGGGACCGATGCGGAGTCAGAAACTGCGTCCTTAGACAGAGCGTCTAAAATTTAAACCAGAATAAATTTTGTTCAAAGTTAAAGAATCTTGCCCACTGGTCATTGAGGTTGTTGTGTGGTGTCTGATCCCAGGTGAATTCCGAAATCCCTGAAGATGCTCTCTGAGCTCCCCACGGGAACCGCTGGGGAATCGTGGTGGGGTGCTCTGTGCTCCCAGAGGTGTGGCCCCCTGTTCCTTGGGGGCCTACCTTCCCCAGCCCCTCTGCCTGTTGTCCTTCCTGCTTCCCGGCCCAGGGCACCCTGACCTTCCCCGTGTCTCCCCTCAAACATGCACCCCAGGGGTCTAGAATCACCAGCACACCAGTCCCGTAGGAAACCCCTGCCCCCGCTCCAAGAGGAAACCCCCCTCCTCTGTCCCCCTGCAGCCCTCACTTCCATTTGGTTTGTGCTTCTTACTCCTGCCTTGTGCGCTTGTGGATACCCTTCTGATTCCCTTTTGGGCTATAAGATCGCTATAGGCATGGACTTGCCCTATTCCGGTATGTGCTTGGGCATTGAGATGACACATTGCTTCACAAATTGTCATCAACTGAATGACAGAGTTGACGTGGACAAAGCATGCCTCTCTGTGTGGACATGATATGATGCACCTAGATGCCACGGAAAAACAAGTCCTGCAGAAAGCACAGTTCAATGAAGACAACACAGCAAGGAACACAGAGACCGCGGCGGTGAGGGGGGGGGGGTGCGGCTCGCATACTGACCTCAGCCTGCGTGCAGTTTCTTCAGAGGGTTTGCTCCTTAAACCAAGAGCCTTGCTGGTGCACGCTGTACGTGTGAGCAGCTCTCTGGTCTTTGCACTAACTCTTCCCTCAGTGCAAGCTGAGGTCACCACGGGGATGGTGTTAGCAGGCAGGGCCTTTGGGAGGTGACTTGGTCATGAGGGCGGGACCCTCCCGGGTGGAATGAGGGCCTTTATGAAAGAGACCCCAGAGTGACGGCTCACCCCTTGTGCCCTCTGAGGACACAGGGAGACCGCTGTCCACCAGCCACCTGCTCTGTCTTGATCGTGGAGCTTCCAGCCTCCAAAACTGAGAAGTAAGGGTCTATTGTTAGTAAGCCACCTATTACAATATCGCATGCAAAATAGCTAGCCAGTGGGGATTTGCTGAGTGACTCAGGGAACTCAAACAGGGGCTCTGAGACCAGCTATAAGGGTCGGATGGGGAAGGAGATGGGATGAAGTTTCGGGAGGGAGGGGACATGGGTGGTATCATCTGCAATCTGAAGTTATTGATATTTCTCCCAGCAATCCTGATCCAGCTTGTGTTTCATCCAGCCTGGCATTTTGCATGATGAACTCTGCACAGAAGTTAAATAAGCAGGGTGACAATATACAGCCTTGACTTACTACTTTCCCAGTTGGAACCAATCTGCTATTCCATGTCAAGTTCTAACTGTTGCTTCTTGACCTGCATACAGGTTTTGCAGGAGGCAGGTCACGTGGTCTGGTATTAGCTTCTCTTTCAGAATTTTCCACAGTTTATTATGATCCACACACTCAAAGGCTTTAGCATAGTCAATGAAGCAGAAGTAGATGTTTTCTGGAAATGTCTTGCTTTTTCTATGGTCCAACAGATGCTAGCAATTTGATCTCTGGGTCCTCTGCCTTTTCTAAATCTAGCTTGTACATCTGGAAGCTTTCAGTTCATTTATTGTTGAAGGCTAGCTTGGAGGATTTTGAGCATTACTTTGCTAGCAATCAACAGTCTGCATTGATAACTAAGTTTCTTCTTTTCAGAAGACTAACCTGTTATGCAAACTACATCTGTACCTGTTGCCCTCTAACTCTGCAGGAGCCACACTCTGCATCTGTTATCCTTTAACGTATTCTAGCCACATCCTGATACTTAACTTTATGGCATCATAAACCTCCCCTTGTAGTTTGTTTCCTCTCTTTGCTCTATTTTAACCTCATGTTGATGCTTAACTTTATGGTGCGCTCTCTTTGGAAGCCACCCCGTAGTGGTTTGCTTTCCCCCTTTTGTATTACAGGAAGAAAGTCACCAGGCAATCCCCAAAGGACAATGGACCCAACTACCGGGACCAACTGCCGGACCCAAATACCTAGCTACCGGACACTGGCCTATTGGCTGTTTCCAAACAGTGAGAAAGAGAGAATTCAGGACCCCTACACCTTTTGTCCTGTATCTCCCACCTCTGACTGTGAGCCCCGACTGTTTGATCTCTTGGATTCCTGATGGAGGGGAGACTGGCTCCTTGAGGTAGGAGCCTATCGTGTTCTCCCTTCTTCTGACTTAAGGATTAAAGCCATCTTTCTGTTTGCCCCAAACTCTGTCTCTGCAAATTTTATTTGGCTCCAGTGGGCAGAGAAAACCAAGATTTTGGTGGCAACAATGTCATTGAGTCTGCCTGGTCCCCCACCTCTCCGCCAGGATGACTCTTGCCAACGGGGATCATGAGGCATCCTGTGTGACCTCACTCACCCCTTCCTCTGCCCTTTGTTGACCTGGCCCCTAATTGTGTAGCCATGGACAGGGGCTCTCAGGTGTCTGCCGCAGTCCACCTGAAAAGGGCAGAGGAGCCAAGTGCAAGGTAGGTTTCCAGGAGAGAGAGAGAGACATCTGTGGTTGAAGAAGGGGTGGGAATAGATGCGTAACATTTAGGGAGTCAGTGTAAACGATCACTTTCAGTATAAAAGTACAAGAGAGAAATGTAGCCAATTGCTTTTAATCTATACTTTCTTTTCTATTATTATAAAAGTATTGTTGCTTGGGCCAAGGAAGTAAAACCCTCACAGCTATTCTATAAGATTAAGTAAGACTTATTTAAACAGCTTGCTACAAACACTCGCTCTATTTTTAGGTTGATGTCACTAAACTAAAATAGATCTCCACTTAGTGAAAGAGTCAAATGCTGATCAAAAGATTAAAAGTGAAAACAGTTTATTGCTAAGTTGCCTCAGGACAGAGAGAAAAACATCAGAACATATAGTTCATGTGAGATGGAAGAGAGGTGGGTGAGTGAAGGTTAGAGACCATGGCGTATTATGACCTGCTTTGACCTGTTCTGTTGGGAATGGGTGCGTGGGTGCTTGTGCTCAGGAACACTTTGGGATAAAGCAACTTAATGGGCTCTCTCCAGACCCTCAAAACCCTAAGGATTATGCCCTAGCTTTCCTTCCTTCCCTCCTTCCCTCCCTGACTCCCTCCATTCATCCATTTTTTCATTCACCTGTATGTTGACTCTTTCATACTGGGACCTGTTCATAGAAACAGATGTCTGGCTACCTGCTCTATGCCAGGCGTGTTCTAGGCGCTGAGAGTGTGAGAGAATAAAACAGGACTTGTTACTTTGGAGATTTACATATAAAGAAAAAGAGAGATATGGACACTGTAAAGCAAAACCGAGTGGAGAGAAGGAAGAGGTGGAGAAAAATATCAATGATTTACCTGGTATGCGTGTGTGCTAAGTCACTTCAGTCGCATCCAACTCTTCGCGACCCCATGGACTGTAGCCCACCAGGCTCCTCTGTCCATGGAATTCTCCAGGCAAGGATACTGGAGTGGGTTGCCACTCGCTTCTCCAGGGGATCTTTCTGACCCAAGGATCAAACCTGCATCTCCTATGTCTCCTGCATTGGCAGGCGGATTCTTTACCAGATTAGCCATCAGGGAAGCCTAGGGGAAGTCCCATAGACCCTGTTTAAATGAATGAACACGATCACCTTCCTATAGAACAATTTATGGCCCCTTCTCAGCTTTTCTACAATTTAAAAAAGTATGGAAAAACACTCTAAGCTGGTAGGTCACACCAGACCAAGAAGGGTGCCAGTTGTGTCCCTGTGGACTGTAATTTGGAGTTCCTTGCTGTACAAGATGAATTCTGGTAGCTTTAGTTACACATGCCTAACTTATTTGTTTCTTTTCCACCTCCCCTTCCTTTATAGGGAAAGGAAAAAAGAAAAACCTTGAATGTGAGAAAATGGGTGGTGCCTGCAGGTACCAGAACACCCACGGGTGTGTCATCCTGCCTGGAGAGTGCCGGAGTCGGAAGAAACACTGCTGCAGACTCTAGTTTCAGCATCGGAGCGTCCACAGCAGCACGAGACACTCCCCGCCGCTGAGTCCTGCTTAAAAAGAGCCGCTGCTCACTCGGGTCCCGTGGGGTCTTTCTGAGTGCACGAGGTCATGAACTGGATGGGAAGGTTGGCTGGAAGTCTGGTCACACCACTCGTTAGCTGACTCACGCTGGACAGGCCTTGCCTTTCCTAGCTCTCAGTCTCTGCTCCTGTGACTGCTGAAATGGATGTTCCCCGCAGCCTAATTTTGTTGGTGGTGGGGTTTAGTTGCTAAATCATGTCCGACTCTTCTGTGACGCCACAGACTAAGGAGCCTGGTGCCAGGCTCCTCAATCCGTGCGATTTTCCAGGCAAAAATACTGGAGTGGGTTGTCCTTTCCTCTTTCAGGACATCTTTCTGACCCAGGGATCGAGCCCGCATCTCCTGTGTCTCCTGCGTTGGCAGGCAGAGTCTTTAGCACTGAGCCCCAGGAAAGCCAACCTGTTAATATATGTCTACAAATGTATGGCCTGGGGGAAAGAGCTTTGAGTGTGTGCGTGCGTGCGTGTGTGTGTGTGTGTGTGTGTGTGTGTCATACTATGGAAAGTCACCAAGGTTTTGTGTCCCTTTGTGGAAGGACGTCTGTGTTTCCCCTGGCTTATGGGTTTCCACGTGGTCAACATGTGCTTAACTTCCCAAGAGACAGCAAACCGCTTTCTGAAGCAGCTGTGGTCGCTGCTGACAATCTCAGTGGCCTCTGAGTTCCCAGTCTCTCCATGTTCCCATCCCTCGTCACACCTCTATGTAAAATTCTCCGTGTTTCTCTGTTAAAAGGATGAAGGACAAATTCTCTAATGTCTCAAGTCCTTCACCCGTTGGCCATACTTTCTCGAATTTCATCTTATCTCAGCCTGGTTCTCAAACTAACCCCTGACACAGCGTCAGTTGTCTTTCTGGCGTATTGTGTTCTCCTCACACTGGAACTCACTTCAGCTACTTGTCCTCCGACTTTCCCTGCCTGATTTGTACTCGCTTTTTACAGTCTCAGCTCACACATGGCCTTCACTGCGAAGACATCCTTCATTCACCCAACTTGAGTAAGAGGATAGACTTTGTTCCCATGGCCTCAGCTACCAGTAGTTTCTAGCACATAGTAGGTATTCAATAGATGTTGACAGAAGAGTCAATGAATAAAGAAAATGATAGAATGAGGCTTCAGCTTTCCAATAATTCAGGGATGATCCATTAAACGTGAATTCTTCAGTTTACTTCATTCAGGAAGTTCCATCAAACATGAGTCCATCATACAGCGGAGGTGCTTACCATGTGATGAAGACAATTTATTTTCTTCTCAGGCACACACTTGTGTGAGAGTCACACAAATTAAGCATTCTACTACTGTGTCCACAACCTAGAGAAAGAACAAAAATGTCTGTTTTTGGAAGAAAGTCTTGAGATTACTATCCGGGGGAAGAAATAATTCAGTCCAACCAGAAATCCCCAAAATACACTGCCAGGAAAGTATTCTGTGTTATGCACCTCTTTTCCCTCACTTTGTCCTTCCTATTATACTTGCTTTTTCAGTAGGAGAATAGGCTGAATTTCAAATTTGTTATGAATAGAAATTTTATGCTGTAATTTGGAAACTAGGATCAGAGACTGTAAACAGCTCTCTTGGGCTGACATTTACAGCCTGTTATTGTGCCCTCTGAGATGTGCCATTGTGACATTATCAGATGTCTTTTGGAAATAGCATATTAAAATTTTGTAAGTTTGTGTTTTCATCTTCCTGGCAAGGGATCCCACTGAAGACAAGATGGTACCACAGCCCTCAGATATTTACTAAAATCTGCAAACATACTCACACATATGCCTCGTGCACTTGAAGAGTGTCAGCAATATTCTGAAGATCACTCACCATTCCCAGGCTAAGAACATACCCCTGCTTTCAGGGTTTCTCAAATAAGTCTTACAATTAAGATTAAAGGTCTAAAAATTAAGACCCTGAATGGACCTAGGACCTAGAATGGCCTCAAGGGCCTAGAATGATCAGGACACCAGCTGAGGGGAGCTGCTGCTGCTGCTGCTAAGTCACTTTAGTCGTGTCTGACTCTGTGCGACCCCATAGACGGCAGCCCACCAGGCCCCACCAACCCTGGGATTCTCCAAGCTGAGGGGAGAGAGGTTTCTAAAAGAGAAAAAGGAATAGCCCTCCTGGCTCCAAACCAGGACTAAGGTTGGTTTGGACTTCTCTGGTGGCCCAGTGGCTGGGAGCCCACCTGCCAGTGTAGGGGACACAGGTTTGATCCCTGGTCCTGGAAGATCCCACATGCCCCGGGGCACCTAAGCCCCATGTGCCAAACGGCTGAGCCTGCGATCTAGAGTCCAGGACCCGCAACAAGGGAAGCCACCGCAATGAGAAGCCTGAGGACCACAACTAGAGAGGCGCCCCCAGTCACCGCAACTAGAGAAAGCCCAGGCTCAGCAGCAAAGGCCCAGCACAGCCAAAAATAAAACACAGAAGGACGTTGCTTTTCCTGCCACTTAGGAGGTGGGGGAGATAAGCAAGGGCTCCATAGACTCTCCAGTCCACCCTGTCCACTCTGGGTCATTAGTAGAGGTCACCAGCTTTGGAACCCAGGTTGAGTGGTCAGAGAGCTGGCTCTCATTGGCTTTGGCTTGGGGGGTCAACACCCTGTGGGGTCAATGCCAGGGCTGGCAGCAGGCTCACACTCCCCGCTCTGCCCACTCATGGACATCAACCTTGTTTCCACTTTCTTGAACTGCTCATTCTACCCACAGGCTGGAGGGAAGGTGCTAGCACTTGACTTCCAGCAGAGAGCTTACTCATCACAGGTCCTCGCACCTGCAGCTCTGTGTCACATCGTGGAGGCTGTCCTGATACCCACCCATGCCACCCTGGGCTTCATCACAGCAGCTGTGACCCAGGAGCTCTGACCTCTGGACCGCCCATCGCTGGGACCCATGGATGTCCTAGCGCTGTGCCGAGAATCTCACATGAGGAGTTCTGCGGCTCTGTCTTCATTCTTCCCCAGGACATCCCCTCAAAGCCCAGTGGAGGAAGGGAATCTACACCCCCTTCTCTCTGATTGAAAGTTAGCCCAGTGAGGAAGCTGACTTGGGGTCACTCATCTGAGTGAGGCCACAGAATCGATGACTGTACCCAGTGGGCCCACAGCAGAGAGTGGCTTGTTGACCAGAAGCAGAATGGAGGATGGGGTCTGGGGGTGGGCATCGGGGGAGCTACTGTATCCATCCAGCCCCTGCTCGCTTAGCTCATTATCTGTCAGGTGTTGTGAGCTAACACCCTGGGAAGCATGGGGAGCCCTGAGCAGTGAGACCTAGGAAAGGAATCATTGCTCAGATGAGTTATTTACATTAGGTGGCTCAGATGGTCCAGAACCTGCCTGCAATGTGGGAGATCTGGGATACATCCCTGCATCAGGAAGATCCCATGGAGGAGGGCATGGCTACCCACTCCATTATTCTTGCCTGGAGAATCCCATGGACAGAGGAGCCTGGCCAGACCATGGGGTCACAAACAGTCGGACACGACTGAGCGACCACATGGTGTGATGTGATGACTGGAGGAAGTGAGTGAGGGGAGACAGAGGACGAAGGGCGGTGGGCACCGAGCACAACGTGGCACCAAAAGACAAGACTCCCTGCAGGGGGCAAGGCGCCGGCTCTCAGGGACCCTCCAGCCCCTCTCAGCCACACCAACCACTCTGCCCCCGCACACCCAAGTAATCTTACTGCCCTCTGAGCTGTCCTGTGACAGTCAGCACTTCTGTGATGTGAGGAGCGATCACACAGGGGTCAGACTCCCACCTCCCCTTCTTTTCTCATCCCTGCCACCCCTTGCTCAAGATATGGGGCAGAATATACATCTGTATTTTTTCCCAAAATGCTGCAGTTCTACCTATATGAATTATCTCCTTCTAAAAAATACCCCTAAGCTTCCTCTTTTTTCTTGCTCTGCAGCCAGGAACAAAATGCATCTGGAATGAGGCAAATGGTAAACTTTAGGCACTGCTATCAGCTCAGATGTCAGTAGGTGGAAGGTTTAAAAAAGGAGACTATGTATGATATGACTATGTCCTCATATTAGACTTTAAAGAAAGCAGATGATGGTTTGTTTCCATTCTTTCCCATTGATTTCAGGGTTTCTTCTCTAAGCCTCCAGGGCAGACAGCCTTCTGCAAACCCAGCTGGTAACCTTCCCTTTTCTGCTGTTCCCAGATTAGCATCCCTGAGCTGCTTTGGGGACAGCAGGGTATCTTTTTGAAAGTGGAGCAGATTGGAGAAAGGAAATTGAACTCAGACATGACAGGGAAATGCCAGAGACCATTTACCCGGTATCACTTGAGAAAAGAAGACAACAAAGATGAGGAGGTAAGACAGCTTCAAGGCTGATTCAGAAGAGACTCCTCGCAAGTTCCTGGAAAGGAGAAAACAAACAGCACTTCAGTGGGTTGAATAAAAAGCGACCCAGAGCTACTTCTAAAGGTCCAATCAGGGCGACTGCATGTGGAAGAGAGTCTTCAATTCTGATCTGAGTGCTAACTAAAATATTTGCTGGACTTCGAAAGCCCGTGACATAAACAGGAGCAATGACTAACAATGTTCCAGGCAAAGCTGGAGGGGTTTCTTTTGTTAGCTCTTAATGGGTGCAGGACCAGAAAAGAACAACGATGATAACAGTAAAAATAAGAATGAACAGATGGGATGCCCCTGCAGTCCAGTGGCTAAGACTTGGCCTTCCAGGGCAGGTGATGTGGGCTCAAACCTTGACTGGGGAGCCAAGATCCCACATGCCTTGTGGTCAGAAAGACAAAACATAAAACAGAAGCAATAGTGTGATAAATTCAATAAAGATTTAAAAATGGTCTACCTCAAAAAAATAAAAGTCTAAAAGAATGATTAAAGTTGATGGAGCACTTAATCTATGGGAAACTGTGAATAGTTTAGATGACGTTTTTCCCCTTTGCTTTCATGGAGTTAGTACCATCCACTACTTCAACTCAGGCACAAGTACAGTCAAGATACAATCTTTTATTTTTCTGATAGTCACTCTTGTGCTTAACCGAATGGGACTTCGAGAAGGAAAACTATCGCACGGTTTAGGACTCACCTCCCTTCAGAGGGCTGAGAGGTGTCTGAGATCTATTCTAGCATGTCACTTGGCTCAGTTTGTACAGAAGATGGTCCCCCTGAGTCTGACAATGGGCTTTATCTGTGCTCTAGGAATGACCCTTCTGACTCAGGGCCCTGTCCAGGCCATGGTGATGTCTAATGACCAATAAAGCCTCATGTTCTTGACTCTTGTGCTATAAAACACAGCGTAGTTCCAGGGTAAGTGAAAGTCGAAGGGCTTTGCTCCTTAGCCAAAGCCTGAATCAAAACAAGTTTGGGACAGGGGCTTAGTGTCCCTGATGAAGGACAGAAGGAATGAAAACAGCTCACCAAACTGAGATGGCATCTTGAGACCAAAAAATGAGGAGGCCGCTAGGTATAATCAATAAGTCCGTTTTTTACCAAGGTGGAGGGAGCACCTTACTTACTCACAGAGCAGAGCTCCAAAGCCTTCACAGCTCACTCCTCCCTCTGAGGAGCCACTGGGGCTATTTTGTTGCTAACCTGGTGTATGCGGGTGGGGGGTTGGAAATAGGAATCTATTTTCCTAAGATTTGTGAAAGAGTAACTAGTCACATGGGAATACATCAGGGAAGGTTTTCCTTATTGTTTGGGGACTAACAGAGCATAGAGGCTGGTCCTAATGGTTATTAAACAATATCTACTAACTACAAGACCCTGATGACAGAGACGTGATTCACCGCACAGGCCAGTTCCGGGCAGGGTCAGCAGAAGGACGGCGGGAGCTGCATGAGCCCAAGATGGCATCAGTGATGCTAACAGACATCCAGGCACCCTCCTTCCGATTTTCCTTAACCTGCTGTTTCTCTCCTCTGTCCCTGGGCTTTGGCTGAGCCGTCCCTAACTTAAGTCTCAGCAGCTGGGGGTGAGATTTCAGTTTTTTCTCACCCAGAAAATCTTGGGCTTCTCATAAGAAATGATCCTCCTTATTCTGAATGAAGCATTTTTCTATAACAAATGTCTTCAGAGTGACTGACTCAAGAATTCTTGTATTTTCCTTCTCATCTCAAGATGATGGGTGATTACTAATCCTACATTTATGCAATTAATCAGAACCCACCAAGTGAAGCGTATTGAAGGTAATTATGATGGCCTTCCTACAACCAGAAGTAAACTAGTCTTACCTTACACCAATACTAATATCATCCCTAATGGTATCCATGAGGAAAAAATAAGACTAGAGATATTCAGTGTGGTGTTCGAGTTTGTATGTGGTGAAATTAAAGTTGGAATCAGGAATCTGATACTGAATTCTTTATTACTGCAGGATGTTCTACTGGTCTCCTTCCTCAAGGATTAAGTATTAGAATCAAGTGAAAATTGTTATACATATTAAAAGAATGATAAATTGGCTCACGACTTTTCATACACTAGTGATAATCTAGAAATTAGAATTTAAAAATATTTTTATATTGACCAAGCTGATTTTAAAATTCCCTGTAAAGGGAAAACTTGCAAGAATAAGCAGGATAATTTTTATAAAGAACAATGCAGTGATTTTCATCACCAGTTATTATAATTTATGATGATGCTGAGGCTTGAAATATGTGACTTTGGCTGAGGAATTAAAAAAAAAAAAAAAACCTGAGGTAAAACAAAGAAGTCAGAAACAGTACACTGATTGTTCGTCTGCAAACCTATTCTGAATTTTATTTGATTATTCATGATTGAAAGTCAAATTACAGTATCAGTTACTCAGTGGTGTCTGACTCTTCCCGATGCCATGAACTGTAGCCCACCAGGCTCCTCTGTCCATGGGATTTCCTAGGCAAGAATACTAGAATGGATTGCTGTCTCCTCCTCCAGGGGTTCTGTCTAGCCCAGAGATGAAACCTGGGTCTCCTGCATAGCAGGCAGATTCTTTACCATCTGAGCCACCAGGGAAGCTCACTCATCACTGATTGGGACCCAGTTATAGAACTGGTCCTCGTCACATCACCGCAATGCCAGTCACACTCTTTCTTTCCCGTGAGATTGTTCAGGTTTTGGAAAAACGCTCGTGTCTCTTGTCCTTCCTCTTTGTCCCCCGCTTCCTGGGCACCTTGCATCCTGTCTCCGTCCTCCCGCCCTAAACCTGCTCTGTAAACTGCAGAAAGCTGTGGTCCTGTCAAGGCCTGCTCCCTCCCCAGAGGGAGGAGAGTGACACCTGTATGGAGAGGCGGCCTACTCAGCAAACTACAGCAGGGGCCACGCCTTGGACAAGACAAGTGAACAAGGAAGACACCGAATGATCGCACCTCTCTCAGGACTCCAGCCTCGGGCCAAAGTGGCTTAAGGGTCACATTTGCTCTGTGAATGAAAACACTGTTGCAACATTTGTGTTAAGTCGCTCAGTTGTGCCGAACTCTTTGTAACCCCACGGACTGTACCTGTCAGGTTCCTCTGTCCATGGAATTTTCCAGGCAAGAATTTAAGCATAATAACTGTCTCCTTCCCCCTGCCATGGAAAACAACATCAGTCCTAATGATAAAACATTCGATTATGTAGATGTGAGAACTGTCTGCTTTTATTAGCACAAGAGGAGATTGCTCTGGGTCTCTCGCCAGGTTCCTCAGCTGGGCTGCCTCCATCAGCTCGGCTTTATTTTGCAGCAAACGGTGAATGCCCGCAAGGTCCTCTGAAGGGCTCACAGCTCGGCGTCCCTTGCTTCAGGCAGATTCCACCCCGAAGATGGCAGGGTCTTTCAAAATTGAGCGCCCTAGTGCTGTCTGGAAAAGGAAAAGACATTTATACGAAGCTTCATGGAAGTCCCATGAGGAAATCTGGGGTCTCACGATCTGACTGGGATCCCCTTCTTTCCCAGCTAAACACCAATAGCAAACATCCCCCTCGCATCCCTCACCCTCTGCTCTGACATAAGATGTCAGTGTTGCTGATGAACCTGGTTCGAGAAGATCCCACGTGTGGGAGCAAGTAAGCCCCTGAGACACCACCGTGAGCCTGTGCTCCGGAGCCCGGGCTCCACAGTGAGAAGCCCCTGCAATGAGAAACCTGTGCCCTGCAACTGGAGAGTAGCCTGCACTCTCCAAAACTAGGGGAAAGCCCGCGCAGCAACGAAGACCCAGCGCAGCCAAATATATATATATATATGTATATATATATATATATATCTCCTTCCAGCCACAGGAACACCTGGGTGTTAACCGCAGGGTCAGTAACCACTGCCCCGTGTGCCTCACCAGTGACCCCACATCCCCATCATGCAAAACCCACCCAGCTCTCACAGGCTCGTCAGATGGAGGCCTTGTCCAGTGGAACTCAAGGTCAAACTGTGACATGTGGCAAGAGGTCTCCAGTCCGGGGCTGAATAAAGGAAGTTTGTCTCATACTGGGTTATACAAGCCAAGTGATTCAACTGATTTAGTTCACAAATCATCTAGATTATTCCAGGGAACTGGGAGGAAGGAGAAGGTTACCACCAACAAGACATTTAAAGTCATGAAGACACAACAACATGCTTTGGAAGAATTCTCTCATCACTCGATGCCTAATTTTGGGTGTGGAAGTGACCTACTAGTAGCTCTGTCACGCTTTACTTTCTGATGATGGTTGACTCAGGGATGGAAAAACCAACTAATGATAAGAAAGGGCATCATGGCAGGTATTTACGAGGCAGTACCTGGAAGAAGATCGAGAGAGCAGTGAGGAAGATACAGAGGAGCCTCATTGTCCTGGAACTGAGGTCCCGGAAGGCCTGGTGGGAAGAATCAAGGACACAGTCAGAAGTCTGAGGAGCTCAGGGCCTCCAGGACCAAAGCAAACACGACCTCCTACCCCGGGGCCCTGCGCCTGCCTCGGCAAGAGGAGTGTGACTGCCCCATCATTTCTTGCTCCCTGAGCCCCAGCTGTCGCTCACCTTGGGTTCGCTCAGACCTGGGGTTTCAGATCTGGGGTTGAGGCCCTCCTGCGCCCACATCTATGGAGGCGGCGTCCCCATGAGGCAGAGGCTGGAGCACTCAAAGCCAGTGGTAGGGCGGGAGTCTGGCTATTACAAAAGGAGGGTAAGGCCAGCTCCTCCTGGGTGAGGAGGTTCATTAGAAAAGATTTAGAGCCCAATTGATTGGATCTTCAGGGCTACTTGAAAGGAAGATCCAGAATGGTATTGGGTTATAATCTTCCTAGAGAATCCACGTTAAAGGAAGAAAGAGTTTGTATTGGTTAAAAATTAGTGGAGAAATATACCCAATTCTTTCTAGGATTTTAGTTTTAATGTTTACTTTCATTTAAATCTATCATAGTTTTTCTGATTATAAAAAATAATACACATCAGAAAGTTTCAACTAAAAACACTCAAAATTTCAGGTTATAAATAAATGCAAAAATGAAAGATTTTTTAAAAACCCATAGGCCCACCCTTCACAATTCAGAATATTTCAGCTCTTTTCCTTTGCAAATGAAATTGTGTAAATATTTATTTTAAATTTAAAACATAGACTCTTACTTCACACTCAATGCCAATGTGTTTTTACCACTTAAATATTATTTTGGAAAATTTCATATATCTGTTCAAATGAATTTGCCTCATAAATTTGTATGACCATATATATATCTTAAGAAATTTATATAACACTTACTTTTGTATAAATTCCTACAAGTGGAATCTCCATATATATAAGCATTTTTCAAGTTTTAGTGGGTTTTTCCCAATTGCCCATGCTAGAAACTGTTGTACCACTTTATCCTCTTACTGACAATGTTAAAAAATATATTTTACAAGCTTCCTTGGTGGCTCAGAGGTTAAAGTGTCTGCCTGCAATGCGGGAGACCTGGGTTCAATCCCTGGGTTGGGAAGATCCCCTGGAGAAGGAAATGGCAACCCACTCCAGTATTCTTGCCTGGAGAATCCCATGGGCAGAGGAGCCTGGTGAGAAGGAAATGGCAACACACTCCAGTATTCTTGCCTGGAGAACCCCATGGGCGGAGGAGCCTGGTGGGCTGCAGTCCACGGGGTTGCAAAGAGTCGGACACGACTGAGCGACTTCACTTTCTATTTTCATTACTAGTGGTTTTAAGAATTTTTTCAATTTTTCCAAATTGAATGAGGGAATAATATTTTCTTTTCTGTTTTAACATATTAAAAAAAATTGTTTCTGAGGTTGAACTTTTTTTTTTTTTAATGTTTTTCGGTTATTTTTGTCTCTTACACTTTACCCATCTTTCTATTCATCTTTCCTTGCTGACTTCTCAGAATCCCATGTATATTTAAGGTCACTAATCCTATATTATATGCGTTTCAAAAATTGTTTCTGGCTTGCTTTTTACTTTGTGCTTGCTCATCTAATAGATGAAATTTATAGCTACCCTTAGAGATTACATTTGGTTTTCTTCAAAGATATTTATTAGTATGTTTATCTACTTCTGTCTGTATTCCTGGTTAGTTTCATCCTTAATTCTTTCGGTCCTGGAATGGAACCTCTTCTGAAAACCTATGACAGACAAGTCCCCAGCAGTGACTTGAGAACTGTTGCTTGCACCATCCAGGACTATGAATTTCCTGAGCTCACAGACACGCCCTCACTCCTACATGTCTCATATGCAAGGCTGATGTCTGAGTTCACATCTCTGTCCTCTTAGGAAACCTAGGATCACCTAAACCACACAGCCTGCTTGGCACCTACCTAGTCCTGGTCAGAGACGGTTCTGTACCTTCTGCTCTTCTGTTTGTCTCTGGTGGAGGCAGCACTAAGTGATCTGAGCTATTAATAACACAGCTCCTTGAGTTCAAGATAATCAAATTTCCCTCTTCAGTCCCTTTCAGAGTGCATAGCTATGCTGTGCTCAGAGATTCTCTATTACCAAATAACATTTAAATTACGCCATCAAGTTAAACACAATGTTATCACTTTATTGACTGATTCTTCATTGAAATTACAGGTTTTACTAAAGAAAAAAAAATGACACGTGGGTGATTGAGTCTAATAACTAGATTTCCCTTTACATGTTTTTGCCTCCTTTCAGTATAACCATTCTGGGTCCTTCAGAGTGTTTCCTTGTAACTTGATTCTTAAATATTTTATGGTTTTGCTTTTCAGTCACCTTCTTTTGCTATATTTTATAATTGGCTACTGTCTGCATAAGAAAAGCTGTGAATTGGGAGTGATAATTTTGTCACTAGCCCACATTGAACTCTTATTCGTTTAGATTTTTAGTGGTTACTTCTCGATAGTTTTCCAGTCCTAAAACTATGTATCTGTAGGAATTATCAATAACCGCCTTGATTCTGATGTGTAGGCTTTCTTATATTCTGCTCTCAATGAATGACATTGACTTACAATGGTTGGAACCTCTGGAGATCATCTAAGCCAACTTCCTCTTCACAGAGGAGGAAACTGTGGCCAGACAAGGTCAAAATCATGTCCTGGGTTTATCCTGTGGCAGATGTCTTTTATGTTGCTAAATCTTTCTCAGTTGGTGTGTGCGTGCTTAGTTTCTTTAGTCATATTTGACTCTTTGTGACCCTACGGACTGTAGACTGCAAAGCTCCTCTGTCCATGGGATTCTCCAGGCAAGAATATTGGAGTGGGCAGCCATTTCCTTCTCCAAGGGATCTTCCTGACCGGGGATTGAACTCAGATATCCAACACTGCAGGCAGATTCTTTACTGCTGAGCCACCAGGGAAGACTCCTTTCTCAGTTCAGTTCAGTACAGTTCAGTTGCTCAGTCGTGTCCGACTCTTTGCAACCCCATGAATCACAGCATGCCAGGCCTCCCTGTCCATCACCATCTCCTGGAGTTCACTCAAACTCACGTCCATCGAGTCAGTGATGCCATCCAGCCATCTTGTCCTCTGTCATCCCCTTCTCCTCCTGCCCTCAATCCCTTCCAGCATCAGAGTCTTTTCCAATGAGTCAACTCTTCACATGAGGTGGCCAAAGTACTGGAGTTTCAGCTTTAGCATCATTCCTTCCAAAGAAATCCCAGGGCTGATCTCCTTCAGAATGGACTGGTTGGATCTCCTTGCAGTCCAAGGGACTCTCAAGAGTCTTCTCCAACACCACAGTTCAAAAGCAACAATTCTTCAGCGCTCAGCCTCCTTCACAGTCCAACTCTCACATCCATACATGACCACTGGAAAAACCATAGCCTTGACTAGACGGACCTTAGCCGGCAAAGTAATGTCTTTGCTTTTGAATATGCTATCTAGGTTGGTCACAACTTTTCTTTCAAGGAGTCTAAGTGTCTTTTAATTTCATGGCTGCAATCACCATCTGCAGTGATTTTGGAGCCCAGAAAAATAAAGTCTGACACTATTTCCACTGTTTCCCCATCTATTTTCCATGAAGTGATGGGACCAGATGCCATGATCTTAGTTTTCTGAATGTTGAGCTTAAGCCAAGTTTTTCACTCTCCTCTTTCACTTTCATCAAGAGGCTTTTTAGTTCCTCTTCACTTTCTGCCATGAGGGTGGTGTCATCAGCATATCTGAGGTTATTGATATTTCTCCCGGCAATCTTGATTCTAGCTTGTGTCTCTTACAGTCCAGTGTTTCTCATAATGTACTCTGCATATAAGTTAAATAAGCAGGGTGACAATATACAGCCTTGATGGACTCCTATTCCTATTTGGAACCAGTCTGTTGTTCCATGTCCAGTTCTAACTGTTGCTTCCTGACCTGCATACAGATTTCTCAAGAGGCAGGTCAGGTGGTCTGGTATTCCCATCTCTCTCAGAATTTTCCACAGTTTATTGTGATCCACACAGTCAAAGGCTTTGACATAGTCAATAAAGCAGAAATAGATGTTTTTCTGGAACTCTCTTGCTTTTTCCATGAGCCAGCAGATGTTGGCAATTTGATCTCTGGTTCCTCTGCCTTTTCTAAAACCAGCTTGAACATCAGGAAGTTCACGGTTCACATACTGTTGAAGCCTGGCTTGGAGAATTTTGAGCATTACTTTACTAGCGTGTGAGATGAGTGCAATTGTTCAGTAGTTTGAGTATTCTTTGGCATTGCCTTTCTTTGGGATTGGAATGAAAATTGACCTTTTCCAGTCCTGTGGCCACTGCTGAGTTTTCCAAATTTGCTGGCATATTGAGTGCAGCACTTTCACAGCATCATCTTTCAGGATTTGAAACAGCTCCACTGGAATTCCATCACCTCCACTAGCTTTGTTCATAGTGATGCCTTCTAAAGCCCACTTGACTTCACATTCCAGAACGTCTGGCTCTAGATGAGTGATCACACCATCGTGATTATCCAGGTCATGAAGATCTTTTTGTACAGTTCTTCTGTGTATTCTTGCCACCTCTTCTTAATACCTTCTGCTTCTGTTAGGTCCAGACCATTTCTGTCCTTTATCGAGCCCATCTTTGCATGAAATGTCCCCTTGGTATCTCTAATTTTCTTGAAGAGATCCCTGGTCTTTCCCATTCTGTTGTTTTCCTCTATTTCTTTGCATTGATTGCTGAAGAAGGCTTCCTTATCTCCTCTTGTTATTCTCTGGAACTCTGCATTCAGATGCTTATATCTTTCCTTTTCTCATTTGCTTTTCGCTTCTCTTATTTTCACAGCTATTTGTAAGGCCTCCCCAGACAGCCATTTTGCTTTTTTGCATTTCTTTTCCATGGGGATGGTCTTGATCCCTGTCTCCTGTACAATGTCACAAACCTCATTCCATAGATAATCAGGCACTCTATCTATCAGATCTAGGCCCTTAAATCTATTTCTCACTTCAACGGTATAATCATAAGGGATTTGATTTAGGTCATGCCTGAATGGTCTAGCGGTTTTCCCTACTTTCTTCAATATAAGTCTGAATTTGGCAATAAGGAGTTCATGATCTGAGCCACAGTCAGCTCCTGGTCTTGTTTTTGCTGATTGTATAGAGCTTCTCCATCTTTTGCTGCAAAGAATATAATCAATCTGATTTTGGTGTTGACCATCTGGTGATGTCCATGTGTAGAGTCTTCTCTTGTGTTGTTGGAAGTGGGTGTTTGCTATGACCAGGGCATTTTCTTGGCAAAATTCTATTAGTCTTTGCTCTGCTTCATTCCGCATTCTAAGGCCAAATTTGCCTGTTATTCCAGGTGTTTCTTGACTTCCTACTTTTGCATTCCAGTCCCCTATAATGAAAAGGACATCTTTTTTGGGTGTTAGGTCTTCATAGAACCATTCACGTTCAGCTTCTTCAGCATTACTGGTTGGGGCATAGACTTGGATTACCGTGATATTGAATGGTTTGCCTTGGAAACGAACAGAGATCATTCTGTCGTTTTTGAGACTGCATCCGAGTACAGCATTTCGGACTCTTTTGTTGACCATGATGGCTACTCCATTTCCTCTGAGGGATTCCTGCCCACAGTAGTAGATATAATGGTCATCTGAGTTAAATTCACCCATTCCAGTCCATTTTAGTTCTTTGTTTCCTAGAATGTCGACATTCACTCTTGCCATCTCTTGTTTGACCACTTCCAATTTGCCTTGCTTCATGGACCTGACATTCCAGGGTCCTATGCAATATTGCTCTTTACAGCATCGGACTTTGTTTCTATCACCAGTCACATCCACAGCTGGGTATTGTTTTGCTTTGGCTCCATCCCTTCTTTCTTTCTGGAGTTATTTCTCCACTGATCTCCAGTAGCATATTGGACACCTACTGACCTAGGGAGTTCCTGATTCAGTATCCTATTATTTTGCCTTTTCATACTGTTCATGGGGTTCTCAAGGCAAGAATACTGAAGTGGTTTGCCATTCCCTTCTCCAGTGGACCACATTCTGTCAGACCGCTCCACCATGACCCACCCATCTTGGGTTGCCCCATGGGCATGGCTTGGTTTCATTGAGTTAGACAAGGCTGTGGGCCTAGTGTGATTAGATTGACTAGTTTTCTGTGAGTATGGTTTCAGTGTGTCTGCCCTCTGATGCCCTCTTGCAACACCTACCATCTTACTTGGGTTTCTCTTACCTTGGGCGTGGGGTATCTATCTCTTCACGGTTGCTCCAGCAAAGCGCAGCTGCTGCTCCTTACCTTGGACGAAGGGTATCTCCTCACCACCACCCTTCCTGACCTTCAATGTGGGACAGCTCCTCTAGGCCCTCCTGCACCAGCGCAGCCACCGCTCCTTGGACATGGGTTGATCTTCCCGGCCACCGCCCCTGGCCTCGGGTGTGGGGTGGCTCCTCCCAGCCCCCGACCCTGGCCTCGTACACGGGGTGGCTCCTCCAGACCGTTGCCCCTGACCTCAGACGTGGGGTAGCTCCTCTCGGCCGCGCCGAGTGCACCGACCGTCGCAGCTGCTTGCGCTGAGTGTGCCAGCCGTCACAGCCGCTTGTGCTTTCTCAGTTACCACAATGCAAATATTACCTTATTTCTACCCATTTCCGCAGTTTTCTCATTTCTCTTATTCCTCCTTTCAGGTCAAAGATTAACTTCCTCAATCTTCAAAAATGAAACAAGGTTTTTAAAAAACAGTTCTTTAAAGACAGTTTTTTCTTTTTAAATAAATGCTTTCATCCTTTTTTTTTTAAATGTGATTTATTCTGTAAAAATATTTGATTTTTCTTCCAGAACTTAATGAAGAATTTCAACTCATGCATGAAGCACAAATTGTAGTTTCAGCCAAGATGTCCCTGGGTGGTCAGAAATGACTGTGTCCAGTGAAGAAATTGAGGGAATTTTAATGACAACACTAACACCCACTGATTCTGTGACCGTGGGATTGAGTCTAACCACTCTTGTGGAGTCAAAATGAGATGACTGAGTCCATGTCAAGACTTCTGTCTGAAAAGTTAGTTCAGTTCACTTGCTCAGTCATGTCTGACTGTTTGTGACCCCATGAACTGCAGCACACCAGGCCTCTCTGTCCATCACCAACTCCCAGAGACCACCCAAACCCATGTCTATCAAGTCGGTGATGACATCCAACCATCTCATCCTCTGTCGTCCCCTCCTCCTCCTGCCTTCAATCTTTTCCAGCATCAGGGTCTTTTCAAATGAGTCAGGTCTTCAAATCAGGTGGCCAAAGCATTGGCCACCTTCAACATCAATCAGCTGCAACATCAATCCTTCCAATGAATACCCAGGACTGATCTCCTTTAGGATGGACTGGTTGGATCTCCTTGCAGTCCAAGGGACTCTCAAGAGTCTTCTCCAACACCACAATTCAAAAGCATCAATTCTTCCACGCTCAGCTTTCTTGATAGTCCAACTCTCACATCCATACATGACCACTGGAAAACCATAGCCTTGACTAGAGGAAAGTTAGAGCGAGATAAAAAAGCACACTGGGCCTAGGAATGGGAGCTACTACTATTTATTGACCCTGAGAGAAATCTCTGGAGGATGTATGGCCTGTGAGAGAAATTGTCTAAGGCAAGGATGGTTGCTACTTCAAAGGAGAGAAAATAGAAACGGAGGGAAGAAGGGAGGGAGAGAGGGCAGTCACAAGAATCTCATAAAATTGTTCTTCAGTTTTGCTCCCCATGTGCTCCTCCAGCAGAGCAGGCCAGGGAGCATGTGGCCCTGGGTTAGCACATCTCTTCTCTGTTGGGTGCTGGCAGCTCTGTTCCCACCCGGCTCTGCTCTGAGGAGCTTACTGACTCCACTCTGACAGGGCAGGCCTCACTCTGAGCCCTCATTCTCTCCCTAAAGAAACAGAATGACATCCTCGTCGTCATGAATGAGTTGGGAGTCCTGTTACCTGTCGACCTTGTTTCACCTACAAGACTCCGAGGTCTTGAAACCCCAAGATTGAGTCTCCTCAGCGTTGAGCTGCAGTGTGAACCAGACGGAGACTAACTCGAGCCTGGAAACAGGAAGCACCTTTGACAGAACCATAGGAACATGGGATTCTTCTCCTTCGTCTGTGCCCAGATTTCTCCCACCTGAGCCCAGGCTCCCACGCCTTCCGCGCTGGACCCCGAGGGGGCTCACTCATCGCTCCTGACTCAGGGCCTCAGGACCCCCGGCCCCTGGCCTGCCCGCCTCTGTACACACTCCAGTCTCGGGGTCCTGCTTCCAGTGAGAACAAGAAGGGGCCCTTCAAGCCCCCGACGCTCTGCCTCAGGTCGGTCTGGGGGACGCACCATCCCACGTGCGCACGGGCGGCTTTGGGTCTCGGGCCGCGCTCGGCCGCCAAGAGCGTCGCTTGCGCCCGGAAGTGCGTCGGGCGTCGGGCGGCACCGCGCCGGCTTCGCGCGGAGCATCCTGGGACCCTCTCCGTGCGGAGTGCGCTGGGACCCTCCGTGCGGCCTCAGACGGCCCCCGGGGGCGTCCTCGAGCGGCCGTTCCCTCCGCGGGGAGCAGGAGCACACCGAGGTCAGGAGGACTGAGCCCCGGGTGGACGCAGAGCCGGGCCCCGCCACCGCGCGTGTCCCGTCCCGCAGCCCCCTCGCTCCCTCAGAAGCAGCCTCAGACACGTCTGGGATGTCGCGTGGAAAGATGACGCTGGACCGAGGCTTCGGACCCCGGGCTCCGGTCCCGGCTCCGCCTCCGACTGCAGGTCACGGCCCTTCGCGGCGCCTCCGCGCCCTCGTCGGCGAGATGTCAGAGCTGGGTGAGCTGACCCCCAGGTCCCCCGGTTCTGAGGCCCGTGGCTCCAGGCGCTTCCTAGAGGCACAGGGGCCCCACGCAGAGGGGGGACCGTGGGAGGACGGCCTCTCGCATGGTCCCCGGGCTCCCTCCTGGGGTCCCCGGAGCCGAGACGCCGTCCGCCCGGGCCCTCAGCTTCGCTCACTCACCTCCTCTCCCTCCTGCGGGCAGCGGGGCCTGAGGAGCCTCTCCTTCGTCCTCCAGGGCCTGTTTCTGGGGGCGCCCTGACGGCCCGCCGTGTTCCCATCACTGGGCACTAGTGAACCAGAGAAATCACTGAGTGGGCACCTGCAGACGCGCGGCGCCTCCTGGGAGGGACCAGCGCCTGGCACCCGGGGCCTCTGTACCCGGGCCTGGCTCCAGGTGGACTGGAGGGGACGCGAGGCTGAAAAATGCGGGGGGCTTGTCACTGCCCCTGCCTCTCAGCAAGCTCAGGGAGCCAGTCACCACCGACCCCCAAGAGCTGAGCTGCTGGGCGAGTGGAGGGTGTCGGAGGGTCCGAGCGCTGCTGCAGCGCCAGGAACACTGAGGAGGAGAGAAGATAGAAGGTGGAGAACAGCTCTCTGTGACACCGTGGCACGGCCTTAGGGCTCAGATGGTCAGATCCCCCTGCAGAAGGGAGGAAATCAAGAGGAAATAGGGCTGTATACCAGCAAGAACGGAGAAGGCGATGGCACCCCACTCCAGTGCTCTTGCCTGGAGAATCCCATGGACGGAGGAGCCTGGTGGGATGCAGTCCATGGGGTCGCTAAGAGTTGGACACGACTGAGCGACTTCCCTTTGACTTTTCACTTTCATTCATTGGAGAAGGAAATGACAACCCACTTCAGTGTTCTTGCCTGGAGAATCCCAGGAACGGGGGAGCCTAGTGGGCTGCCGTCTCTGGGGTCGCACAGAGTCAGACACGACTGAAGCCACTTAGCAAGCAGCAGCAGCCAGCAAGAAAAAGAGAGAAAACCTGTCTCGGGACACAACGCTGTAAATCATACCTAGACGTGCACTTTAACCACTGCATCAGCGGGCAAGTAGGGGGCAGGGGTGGTGAAGCAAGGAAGTCAGCTGAGAAGAGGTGAACAGTCTTGGGGTCTTCAGTGCCTTGGTCTGCGGAGGGTGCTTCATCAGATGCATTTGAAATAGGGAGACAAAAAATGGTTTAGGTTAAAAGTGACAAAAATACTTTGACAATAATATTAAAAAGTGTCCATAAAAGGAAATAGCACAACATTGCTTAATTTCACCTTTTTAATCTTCTTTTATTTTCTGATTTCTCTTCTGATTATTATTCACAACTCTAGACATTTCCTCCATGAAAGAATGTCATTACTGAGTCCTAGGATTAACTGAGAAAACACCAATTTTAGAGTTAGGAAACCGGGGCTGTGGCTCCAGAGATGCCACTTGCCTTTGGACTCTGGGAAGTAGCCTTTCTTTTCTGGACCTTAGTTTTCTCATCTGGAAAATGCGATGGTCACTTAGGTCCCTCCAACTCTGAGATGCTACAGCATCGGAGCCCAGGGCTCGCACCTGCTGACACTAGGCTCTGATGAATGGTTTCTCAGCAAAAAGATACTTCCTGCACTAAGTAAAAGCCAAATTATCTGCCTCTGGGGAAAATATGTTTGTCCCTCCTGCTTAATAAAAGGAAGTGAGTTACTCAAAATGTAGGCTTATCCAGCTGCTTCATGGTACACGAGTATAGTAATCTAAGATCCTTGAAGTTTCTGGGCAAAGCACTCAAGTGAGAGGAGTTACACAAAGATAGGAAACAGTCAGATGGTCCCTTTGGGTGTCACCTGGTTCTCAGTTTCTAGCACTCTCCTGGCCCCCTTTCCAGGCACAGGGCAGCTTGGCTCAGCACCATCTTCATGAGACCCATTTCCTCTGCTCCCATGATTTCCAGTTACTTAGCCAGAATCAGGTACAAAAGGAGCAAAATGTGCTCCCGGAATGGCGGGGGCTTTCCGCTGGATCAAACAGATCCACACTGTTAACAGTTCATCACTATTCACTGCAGTGAGGATGAGGGGTCTTAAAGGAAGGAACAGCTGTTCCTGTTCCTATGGTGTGGGGGTGGGAGCAGGAGAGGTTGAGAAAACTTCGATGTGAGGTCAGTTTTTGATTTATGGTCTAAGGGATGAGTCAGTATTTATGAGGCAGACACACAGTGGTGAAGCCAGTCCAGGAAAAAGGAAGATCATAGGCAAAGATAGAAAGGCGTAGATTTCAATGTGAATTTGGGAAGTCACGTGTCTTTTGGCTAAAGAAAAGGGAAATGCTATAGGATATGTAGACTCAGGTTTGGATATTTGAATTTGCCTTGTAAGCAAAAAGAAGATACTGAAGGAGTTTAAATGAGAAAATAACACTGTCAAGTTTGTAATCTGGAAATAGCTCGGTAGCTGTATATAGACTGGATTCAGGAAGGGAAGGTAGAGGACTGTTAGAAACCCACCATATATAGAACAGCTAGCTAGTGGGAAGCTGCTGTATAGCACAGGAAGCTCAGCTTCAGGAAGGAGAAGAGATGTGCCGACTTAACCATCACATGAGGAACCACACTGGTAGGAAGCAGTCTGCTTAGGAGGCAGCAGTTGTGAATCTGGTTGTGAGAATGTGGATGGTCCATTTGTGTTATTCCCATTGGTTACCCATTGAAAGAAGGTATTCATAGTAACAGTCATGCATCATAGGGAGAAATCCCTGTAGCGTGGAACCCAATTCTGTCTACTCCTCTACAAAACCTCTTTAAAATAGATTGTGCAGGGACAGCCCTGGTGGTCCAGTGGTTAAGACTCTGAGCTCCCAATGCTGGGGCACAGGTTTGATCCCTGGTCAGGGAACTAGATCCCACATGCCACAAACTAAGAGTTCACATGTTGCAAGTAAAGATTCTGCATGCAACAACTAACAGCCTGCACAAATTAAAAAACAACAACAATAAAAAAGAATCAGTATAAAGCAAGCAGTTGAATACAATAAATTAAGAAAAATAGCACAGGAATATTTCACTTGGACAAAGATGAGTCATCATCAAACAGAAACCATTCAAAATCTCTCCAAAGATGCTGAAAGAAAAAGGAGGTGGTGGGGACTGGGGGCAGGGGGCGGCGGGGTGGGGGTGGAGCAGGGAGAAGAGACAGGAAGGTGTGCAGGGAGCTTGGAGAGAATCACACGCCACATGTGGGCACAGAAATAAACACACCTGGGGGCTGCAATTGGGGAAGTTCACTTCTGGTTGCTTTGATTTTCTTTGAAAACCTGTCATGATGTCTCTCAGCTGAGAGCAGGCAAGGGGAGCTGACGGGAGCTTTGGAGGAGAAGGTGCCACGTGAAGCAGTCGTGAGGACTGAAGGCGAGTGAAGGGAAAGGAGGCATCCAAGCAGGGCCAGTGGGGAGACAGGACCCGCTGTGCATGAGGCATCCTGAAAACAGGCTGAATCTGGGGGCGTGCAAAGGGGCTTAGCAGCATCAGGTCAAGGATTCTAGGTTCTTCATCTACAATGGGTTGAGCCAGAAAGACAGGAGGTGGAAGTTGAGAGCGGTTGCTTAAAACTGAGATTACAGAGGGTTCGCAGGTCCTGGCTGAGAGGGTTTTGTTTGTGTGTTTTCCCTTCTTGACACCAACTGTGTGTCCAGGGCTTTAGCTCAGTTCTGACACTAACCACCCCAGAAGGAGGGTCAGCCTCACAGGTATGATCCCAGTTCCACAAGACTGTCCCCACCTCAGATGCCAACTCTTGAGTCCCCAGCTCACCCACACTTCTGCCCAACTTAGCTACAAACTCAGGAATTCCAGTACCTCCCCCTTCAGGTTGTACAGTTTGCTAGACTGACTCACAGAACTCCAGCAAATGCCAGAGGAAGGGCCAGGCCCTGGCCCCCTCCCCAAGCTCCTTTGTTTAGAAACCTTGGTCGATTTCTGTAACTGACCGTTTGAGTCACTTGTTTTTTTGTTTCTCTTCCTACACTTTAAATTCTCCCTCGTATGTTTTAAATTCACCAATAGTGCATCCTTGAATGGAGAAGGCACTGGCAACTCACTCCGGTATTCTTGCCTAGAGAATCCCAGGGACAGGGGAGCCTGGTGGGCTGCCGTCTATGTGGTCGCACAGAGTCGGACACAGTTGAAGTGACTTAGCAGCAGCAGCATCCTTGAAAATCCAGACCCCCAACCCTATACCTGAACAAAAGCAAAAGCCTAGGCCCCCCCATGCATTCTTTCCCTACCTGACACCGTGCCTCCAGGTGTGCTGTGTAAGTTTTAGGTCTTGTGAGCAAAAAGCCTCTATTTTTTTCTTTTTTCAGAGCTTCCTGAGTGTGTCAGACCCACAGGGGACAGTCTGACCACCACACTGGTGATTCACAGGCTGAGAATAGCAGAAAATCGTGCAGGACACCCTGGGCTCCCTTTGCCACCCCGGTGGTGCCTCCAGCTCCCTGCTGCAGAGGCCACATGCGTAATCTGAGCCCAGTAAACGACCAAGCCCTTCTCGGTTCTCAGTGTTGGCTCCACAGTCACTGAGGCAACAGACTTTATCGAGTACCTGTCAGGAGCCAAACACAGACAAGTTTGTGGTCCCTTCCCCCTCCCAGAGGTCATTGTTGTTGTTCTTGTTATTGTTCAGTTGCTTTCCCCGTCATGTCTAACTCTGTGACCCCACGGATTGCAGCACTCCAGGTTCCTCTGTCCTTCACTATCTCCCGGAGTTTGCTCAAATTCATGTCCATGAGACTGTGATGCCATCCAACCATCTGATCCTCTGCCACCTCCTTCTCCTGCCCTCAATCTTTCCAAGCATCAGGGTCTTTTCCAATGAGTTGGCTCTTTGCATCAGATGGCCAAAGCATCGGAGCTTCAGTATTAGGCTTCCAATGAATAGTCTGGGTTGATTTCCCGTAGGATTGACTGGTTTGATCTCCTTGTAGTCCAAGGGACTAATGCCCACCATTCAGTGAAGAAGAGAGTAAATGTTATTTAAAGGTCAACTACAATGAAAAACCATGTGAGTTGAGAACTACTGGCATTAAACTATGGGACCATATCAAAACTACTGGAATACAAAGCCGGAGGTCCTTGCACTGCTGAGAATGTGTCCTGACCTCCCCACCCAGATTCCACAGAGTTCTGCAGGCGGGATGAGCAGGAGAGGGTCAGAGAGGAAGAGGGGAGGGGGTCAAGGTAACTTGGGGCTGGATGGGGCAGTCCCATAGCTTGACAGGGACACGGGTTCCAGCTGAACACTTAGGCTCTGTGCTCCTCACTCTATGCAAGCTCTGCTTCAATTAAAAATTAGCGAAGACAAAATGCAGGCTTTGTAATAAAAAGAGCCCTTTAGGTCTAATTTTAAAATGGATAAATGGGCCAGACAGGATGGATGGAGGACCGCTCCCATGTGTCCTCTCACCTCTAAGGGACCACAAATACTGTCCATCTCAAAGCTTCTAACTGCTGGAAACCCACACTGTGAGGAAAAGGGGAGACAGAGGACAGAGAAGAGCGAACCTGGGAAGCTCCTTGTGGTGCTTCATCTTACGTGCGGACGTGGCTGGGCCTTGCTGCCCGGATATTCGGCCAAACGTCATTCTGGATGTTCCTGTGAGGATATTTGGAAATGAGGCCTACATTTACATCAGTGGACCTCGGTAAAGCAGGTTATTATTACCTCTGCGTGACGTGGATGGGCCTCACCCAGTCAGCTGAAGGCCTGAACCAAGACTGACTTCCCCACAAAGACAAGGAATTGCGCCTGCAGCCAGCCTTCAGATTTGACTCCAGCATCAGCTCCTCCCTGAGTCCCGCTGGTCTGCTGCACTCGCACTGGGTCCGTTTGTTTGTTTGTTTGTTTGTTTTGGGACTTACTTTTGTAACGGTGTGAGATGATTCCTTAAAGAAATGAGTTATTTCTATGGAGAATCCTGACTGACTCACAACCAAATCTGGATAAGTGAAGAGGAAAAAGATGGGAGGCACCCCCAGAAAGCCCTACAGGGATGGGCTGTGGTTGTCTACACTCTGAAGTAACTTTTCCTGGGTTGCACAACCTGTTGAGACCACCCCCCCCCCCCCCCCCCCGCCCCCACACAGACACAAGACAGTCTTGGAAAATTTCAGTTTCTTCACCAAAACTTGGCCACAGACTGTGGCTGAGGTTGGGTTAGCATGATGTGGACCACGTGTCTTTGCAACCCTGCAATAACTGACACACAGAGACACAGTTGGTGGGAGAAATGAACAGAAGCTAAGAAACACAGAGCAAGAAGGGCAGCCCAAAATGCCAGGGCCGGGAAGCCGGGAGTTGGGGTTGGGGGTGGGCAGAGGACCGGGGAGCCCAGGAGGCTCAGGGGGCAGCCACTCCCGGGGAGCGCAGGGCTCAGGGAAGAGCTTCTGCGGAGACCCTGGGTGATGATGGCAGGTCTCTGGGAAGCCCCACTGACCGGCGGCTGTGTGGTTTCCGTTGCTTCCTTCCTCCCATGGTCCATCAGAAGAGACCTCCACCCCCGAGCCCCTCTGAGCAGAGTGGACAGAGCTCCCGTTCCTAAGGTCTTACCTCCCGCTTGAAGCTGCTGGGTAAAATAAATGAGGTGATACAAGTAACTCACTGAAACCACCGTCTACACAAGCTTGGAGCTGGGTTACCTCTCCTTCAGCATTTTCCCTCCACAAGATGAGACAGGCTGAGGGTATAGAAAGAGTGTGAGAAAGAGGAGGGGAGGGAAAGGGAGGGAAGCAAAAGGAGCCAGAGCGACGGAAAACTGCTCACAGAACCGGCATCACTGCCCCTGAAACGCGCAGGAAGATAACAGGAAAGCTCGAAGGGACTGGGATCTTCAGCAGGAACTAAAGCAAGGAGCATCGTCCTGGAACGTGCAGCTCCAGGAGAGAACAGGAATCTTGCCGAGGGGAGGGGAGTTGTTTACCTGAGTATACTCAGGGTTACAATATTATCTACATTTGACATATTGGGGGACAACTTTTATTTTTGTATTACGAGCTTCAAGAAAGATTGGACCAGCTCTTAGCTGATGAAAATATGTAGAAAGTTGAATGAATTCTTGGCAAGCATCCCCAGGAATCTTCGAGTGGAAAAGGGGAGGACTGTAAGTGTGGGGCTTTCATGTTTATCAAAAGGAATGGAGTCTAAGAAAGAGTACAAATGAACTTATTTACAAAACGGAAAGAGTCACAGATGTGGAAGATAGGCTTATGGTTACGAGGCTGTCGTGGGGGTGAGGGAGGGACGGTCTAGGAGATTGGGACTAACATATACACACTACACACTACATATACAAACTACACACTACGTATACACACTACATACACACATACACACTACTCTGTGGAAAATAGATAACTAATAAGAACCTGCTGCGCAGCACAGGGAACTCTACAGGCCAACTCTCAATACTCAATGATGGCCTATAGAGGAAGGAATCTAAAAGAGAGTGGAGATATGTATATGTATAACCGATTCACTTTGCTATACTCCTGAGGCTAACACAAAATTATAAATCAACTATACTCCAAAAATAATTTAAAAACCAAAAACGTTTTTTTAAAAAAAGAACATTGTAAAATAAAAGCGGGGGCAGGCAGTTTTCTTAAGACAAAGGCTAACTCCGGCAGGTGGAGTGCGCGCAACTTTCTGTCTGACCACTAGAGGGCGGCAGCTCGCCCCATCCTGCGCCTGGACCTCCCAGGCCCAGCAGCTACTCGGCTTGTGCAAGTGGTCCTTCTAGGCATCCTGCCAGGGATCCCAGGTTGTTTTTGCTTTTGTTTTTTTAACCACTACACTCTTAAGAGAGAAAGTCTTTTCAGAGGAAACAAATAAATCTAAATCCCAGAAAGAAACCCAAGTTGGTCAAAATATGCACTCGGAACTGGCAACTCTCACCCCATCTCCCTTGTGGTCAGAACTGGGGTTCTGCCCATCATCTCACCTCACCTCTCCCCCACCCCACGCAACCACATCCTTCAGAGCAATGCTTCCCAGATGTTTCCTGGTGAAAACTTTTATTATGTTTGCGTATGCCAGCCTGTGCATTTTTAAAAGATGTACAAATTATTAGTCATATTTTTATTAGATTCAACAAACATGACATTTCATTTCAATAAACATAATCGGAACAAACCACACAGACAGAATAAAAAGGAAAATGAACCACATACATTGTCCATTGGAGGTGAGCTTACAGGCACTGAACACAGACAGTCGCTGTTCTGTTTGGTCTTTCTGTCCTTCCTTAATGGATGCTTAACAGAAATCACAGGCGTGACACGGATCGCCGCATAGGAAAGGCCTGTGGGCTGCTGAGAGGACTGTCTCCTCGAGTTAAAGTCTGCCGTTCGCTTGCTACCACCAAACCAGGCTGGTGACACTGCCGCCGGCAGGCAGCACTGCGTATAGTACCTACACTGTTTCTGGGCTTTGCTTCAGTGACTCTTAATGAGGCAAAACAGTCTCACCTGGACAGCCACAGAAACGAAAGAAGGAATGTGAAACTCTTCCACTAACTCAGAATCTATGTTTAGCTGTTATACAAAACGAAGGAAATGACTCTATGTTTTTAGATTTTGTCTTCACCCCTTCCTCAGTTCCAACAAGCAAGGGTTTCATGCAGATTATTCTTTCATGAAAGAAACAGACTCTGGGTCTGCACTTCCTGCATATGGATCTTCTTTGAAGGGATTTAGAATGTGAGCATTCTGCCTCCATCGGAAGCTGTCCAGTGATCCCTGTTTGCTGCTGGGCAGGTAACTTGTGGCGCATGCCGTCAGGGTCTGCAGAACTCTGTCTTGCGAGTGTCTAACTTTCCTCTCTGCCCTTTGGTCTCATGACTTTATCACCTGAAAGTGTTAAGGTCGTTGAGAACATTGCCTGACCAGGAATAAGCAGTTCTGGCTGGTCAATGGGCAGTTGTAAAATACTGTGACTAAAATTGTTTTTAACTCAGAGAAAAGTGAAGTGATTAAACGTTTTTGACAGTACTCTTCCTGTGATTCACATGCAGAGACAGCTGTTCATGATCTTTGAGATCCTCAGATTGTAAAAATCATCATCTCAGATTTACCACACTAGTCTGGATGAGGCTGCATCTCTAGTGAAATAATGCAGATTTTCCTGAAGGGAGAGAGACCCCACCTCCTTTCAGAGAGGAGGAAGGAGTGGGTCCTTCTACCACTTTGGACAGGCCAGCGTCCCCTCTCAGGGAGCTGAAAGGGAGAGTGCGACTCTCGGCCATTGAAGAAAGAGGAATCATTCATTTAATGTAAGAAAAATGCCATTATTAACTCTGGAAAGTGATGTCAGGTTGACTTGTTTCTCTGATCTGAGGACCATATATATAAGCAAACATACATGATTCCAGAGCACAAGGCAGATTTCTTCACTAAATAACCTCTCTTAAGAGTTTCTAGGCTTCTGCTCTTTTTACCTTCTTTAAAAAGAAAATTTCAAACTGTGTCATCATTTTGCTTTTCCACGTGCCTGCATAAAAGTTCGTAAGACATGTTTTCTGGATTTGGCTTCTGTTTTTTTTTTTTTTTTTTCTTGGCTAAGCAAAGTTTTCTAAATCACTTAGTTCATTTGACCTTGATGTGGCCTTTTAAGCCATCAGCAAACCTGAGGTCTGCTGGCGCGTCCTTCACCTGAAGGCGGAGAAGTAGCAGAGCTGTTTTTGAAACCGCGTTCCTGCTCCTGAGATGCTTTTGTTCAGTGACCAACTCTCAGGCGCACCGCGGGAGCTCAGAAAACACTGGCTGAATTGTACTGGAAAGAGTCAAGGGATAACAGTCTGGACAATTTTATTTCTACCTCTTATAAAATGTGTGGTGCGTGTCTGTGTGGTGCGTGTCTGTGTGGGGTGTGTGTGTGTGTGTGTGTGTGTGTGTGTGTGTGTGTGTGGTGCGTGTCTGTGTGGTGTGTGTGTGTGGTGTGTGTGTGTGCACTTGCTGGCATGTGTGTGCACCTGTGTGTGCCCGCCTGGGGGAGTGTGTGCCTCACTGGGAACTAGTAACGAGAGGACTCTTGCCCCCAGGCGCGCACAGAGCTGCCGCCTCATCCTGTGCAGGCCTCAGGCTCCCTCCTCAGACACTTCCCCCACCCCCACCCCCCGCCCTCTGAACTGCCCCCTCATCCTTTCTGCTGCCTCCTTTTGCTCATGAGCTGATTCGTGCATACACTCAGACACGTGTGTGCACTATTTGTGTTTCTTGTCCATCTCCCCCTCATCCACTGAAGTAAAAGTTCTAGCATCAAGGACCCTGCAGTCCTTGAATCTTCCGAGTTGAATCAGAGAGAGTCAGCACCTGTCCAAACAGCGGGCCCTGCAGGGGTGTCCCCAGCTGGGCTGTAGTCCATGACCCCAGCCTCAGATCCTTTGCAGGCCTGGACCTGGAGGTAGGAGAGGCCTCATTCATGGGAGTCCAAGAAGGGCCCCCATCTTCCTAGAGTCACAGTCTCCAGACTTCGGGCCTCAGATCTCCCACTAGCTCTCCACGGTGGCAAGCTGACCTAGGCCCACGTGTGAAGGGACAGGGTGACGGTGCCCGTGGAGAGACCAGCACGTCTACCCATGGCCAACCCCAGAGCAAGAGGGTCCCAGACACACAGCAGACAAGCAGCCACCCAGTGGGAGGAACGGAGCACCCCATAAGGGACCAGGGATATTTAGATCCAAGTGCACTGGGAAACTGAAACCTCCAACAACTCAAAATGGTGTTGGCTATTAAAGAGTAATTTAGGGCGCATTTATTCTTAACAGAAAGGCTTCTTGTGAACGCAGTGTGTGCCCGCCCTGGAGTGCCTCCCCCCGCGATTGCTTGTGAAACTGGTGATGACTCAGAACTTCGGAGCAGAGCGGGGCATCCAGGCCCGTTTCTAGCTCCATCCTGCGCAGACCCTGTTTCCCGCGCTCACCGCCCGCGGGTGTCAGACTGCAGGACTGGATCACCGCCCCGCCCCCCGGGACTAGAAGCTCCGCAGTTGTGGCCTGATGAGTAACCCGATCGTGGTCCGCTCTCCTGCCAATTATCTTTGATAAGATCAAGCCCACAGCATACCAGTTTGTTCCACTGATTTCACGATAAATACTCGTTCCTGGAGCCCAGGCCCACGGCAGGTGATGTGGTCATAGCAACAACAGGAGCAGGATGATAAGCAGTAGGGCAGGAAGGCCTGACCATCTCTCACCCAGGTTCTCAGCCTCGGCACCGCGGGCCCTTTGGGAGGACGGTCCTTGGTCCAGAGGGCTGCTTCCTGCACCGGATGATGCCCAGACGCTCAGCCATCCTTTCGGCCTCTGTGTACCAGATGCCATGGGCACCTCACCTTGGTTAGGAAAAAAACCCAGAAATTTCCCCAGAAATTTCCAAACGTCCCCCTGGTCAGGAACGGGAGGGTGGCACGGGGATGCCGGGTCCAACCATCCCATCGAGCTTTTCTGGAAACACAAGCTCTGAGGAGGGAAGAGGAAACATCAGGGCTGCCTGGAGGAAAACCTCAGGGGACTCAGAATGCCGTGGTGCATCCACCGCAAGGGCGAGACTTCACATCGCAGTTTTGGGAACTGAACGTGAAGTCTGACTCTTTGCGACCCCATGGACTGTAGCCTGCCAGGCTCCTCTGTCCGTGGGATTTTCCAGGCAATAGTACTGGAGTGGATTGCCATTTCCTTCTCCAAGAGATCTTCCCAACCCAGGGGTCGAACCCGGGTCTCCAGCATTGTAGACAGACGCTTTACAGTCTGAGCCACCTAATCCCAGGCCTCCCACTGATACCATCATCAGTTTGCACACAAAAATGCAGCTCTGGCTTAACTTTAACCTTTACAAGACTGGTTGTTTCATCTTGTGAGTTTTTTTCTGGACCCCGGGGGCTGGACAGGTCTCCAAGGGCTTGAGAAAATTCCAAGACTCACAACCCTCTCTTAGCAAACTTGCTGCCCGACTTGCTGACGACAGTTGGGGTGTTTACGAGCAGGCATGTAGTCCAGGCAGACCAGACACCAGTCGGAGGCCCGCTCTCCTGCTTCTGAAGCCCGAACAAGACTCCATTTTCATTTCCCTAAAACAGCAGTGATTCCGTTTTAAATGCGTGTGTGTGGGGTGCCCCGTGTGTGCTCACTCAGTGGTGTCCAACTCGGGGACCCCATGGACTGTAGCCGGCCAGGCTGCTCTGTCTGTGGGGTTCTCCAGGCAAGAGCACTGGAGTTGGTGGCCATTTTCCTCCTCCAGGGGATCTTCCCGACCCAGGGAGGGAAACTCGCTCTCCTGGGGCTATATTAGCAGGTGGACTTTTTACCACTGTGCCACCTGGGAAGCCCCATATGCATATGTATATCTATATTCTTTTTCAGATTCTTTTCCATTATAGGTTATTATAAGATATTGAACATAGCTTTCTGTGCTATACAGAAGGGCCCTGTTTATCTATCTTATAAACTCATTCTTTTAAAAAATGTTTATTGGCATATAGTAGATTGGCAGTGTTGTGGTAGTTTTAGGTGTACAGTAAAGTGAGTCAATTATATTTGCATATGTAGTTATATATAATAGAGAATCATTCTTACATTCTCTTATAGGTTATTGTATAATATTAAGTATAGTTCCTTGTACTATACAGTAGGTCCTTGTTGGTTATCTATTACATATAGTAGTTTGTATATGTTAATTTCAAACTCTTAATTTATTCTTCCCTCCTTCCTCTTTGGTAACCATAAATTTGTTTTCTGTTTTATAAACTCATTCTTAATAAGCAAGAAACCAAGGCCCAGGAAGGGACTTGGTGAGGACTCTGGTTGGGCCCCTGCTGGAGAGGCCTCTTGGTTTTCTTGAATGGCAGTGAGCCCAGCAGCATCTGTCTGGAGAAAATACAAGCAGTTTCCCATGATGAGAAAGTTCCTGGATAACAAGCAGTTGGTGCACAAGGAATTTGGACATATATATTCAAATCACAAGAATTTGGTCACTTTTCCATCTCTGTCTACGAATAAGCAACACATAATATGAGGGCTGTCAGGCCCAGCAAGGTGTTCCTTATGCTCAGGCATAACGTCTGGCACAGGCAGACACTGTGATATTTGTTAAATAAGGAGAAAAAGGTTTGGCTCAGAGCCAGGGCACTGACTGTGGGCGCGTGGTGATTCACAGAGGAGCCAGCACCCAGGGTTAGTACCCACCCTGGCCTTCCACGGGCTCAGTAAACGGGGAGGCGGGTGTGTGGGGACGGGGTGCTGGGGGCAGTGCGCCCCCTTTTCTCCTGCTAAGACAGCTGCTCCATTATCTTTCTGACACAGTCACTGTCGATGCTGTTAAAAAACAAAACCTGCTTTAGTTCTGAGCACTTTGCAAGGAAGTCGGATGGTGAAATCTGCAGGTGGATCTGGGTGGGGGCGGGGGGCCTGTGGGTGGGCCAGGACGACCCGCCTCCCATCCTGATGCCCGCACAGGGCCCTCCCCTATCCAGTAGCCAAACCGGAGGCCCAGTGAGTCCACAACTTTAGAGCAAACGCTGCCTTCACTTTGCCAGCCCGGCGGGAAGTCTGGAGGCCACAAGGCCTGCAGGAAGCTCTTCCTTCTGTGCACAGAGCACACAGTGTTGCCTGAGTCTTTTTCGTGTTGAAAGACAGATTCCAGGGAATTCCTTGGTATCCGGTGGTTAGGACTCAGTGCTTTCACTGCCAAGGCAAGGGTTCTGCCCCTGGTCAGGGAATTACAATCCTTCAAAGCTGTGCAGCACAGCCCAAGATAAAAGACAGATTCTAGAGTTTCACTGCTGGCAATTTTCAAGCAGGAGCTATTTCGTGACGGTGTCCCTGGTGATTCTGATGGGCTGCCTCGTTTGGAAACTGGCCCCTAAAAAACCCCATAGAATTCACCACCTTCTTTTGCAAGATGGGAATGTGAGGATGGCAGGTGGCCTGGGACACGTGAGGTCATCCACACCCAGCGGCGCCTGAGCCCTGATTCAGGAGGCCCCCTCCTCTTCATCCGGGAGGTGTGATCAACACCTGACGCAAACAACTCCTGCCTCCGGGAAGTGGCCGGCCACGCGGCCCGTGAGGTGGACGTGCCCTGGAGACCAGCAGGCGAGGACGGGACCCAGCCGGCTGCGGCCAAGGAGAGAACGGCCAGGCGCCAGGGAGAGAACGGGCAAGTGCCACCCCTGACCACCATGTGAGCCCCATTAACTGAATAACCAGGACGCAAACCTGCCGCGGGAACACGGAGGGTTTCTCCCCCGCCTGTCCCTCCAAACCCCTGCCCCTCTCACAAAGACTGCTTCCAGCTGGTGACTCTCTGTGAGTCTCCGGGCTCTCCCCTGCGATTCCATATGTGGATGTGCACACACGCAGATCTCCTTTTTCTTTTACCCCACACAAATGTGCTTAAAGCTGAAGTTTCTCCCTGAATAGACCCTGACCCGAGCTTTCTCAAGCAGAGTGTTAAAGATCGCTGCCCCTTGGAATGCAGTGAGGGATGCAGGCCCTCCTAACGCAGCCCCAAACTATAAACAAGGCCTTGAGTCTGTTTTCAGACACAGCAGGGCGGAGTGGAAATAGCTACCGTGGACCACGTGAAGAGGTAAACCAAGGCGAGCTCAAAATTGTCGAAAAGATGAGTTTATTCAGGAACAGCCATAATAGCATCAGGGCACACAAACTGTAGAAGCCGTAAGTAGGTCAGTAAAAGGTGTGGGGTAGGCCATGTTTATGGCCAGGAAATGTAAAGAAGGGAAAGTCCAGTTAGTCTATTAAAATAAAAATCAATTGAAAGAAGTGCAGAGACCAGGCCTGAAAGTTCTTGAGCAGACAAAACCAGCCCAGGCAGGCAAACAAAGCTCAGATGAGCCTAACCCAGGCCGTTTCTTTTTCTCACCTCTGGAACCATAAGCAAACCTTCCAAGGCTGATATGAGGCAACCTATGACCAAGGCCCTCTCATTTAAGAAAACTGTAATATTATCACTTTTCTGTAAACCAGGCATTTACAGAAACTCTGTTTCTAGTCCTGAAGTTTTATTTTTCTGAGGGCATGTGCATGAGATTTTCCATTTTATATCTTCCGGTTCCATTTCAGATTGAAATCCTTTGACAAACATGGGCTGTGGCATCTAGAGAAGGGCCATCGCTGGGGTGCCAAGAGTTTGGGGAGCTCTCAGGAGTGGAATCCAGGGAGTTCTGGGGTCCTAGGAGACGGAGAGTTAACCAAGGTGCAGACACATGTATTAGTCAGGATGGCTGCTGTAACAAAACACACAGGATGGGAGCTTGAAGGGCAGAAGCTCTCGTCTCGTGGTTCTGGAGGCAACTTTCTCACCGTGTGTTCGTGTGTGGCAAAGAGAGCAATGAAGCTCTTCCTCTGCTTATAAGACTACAGGGATGGGGCCGCGTGACTTCTTTCAGCCTTAATTACCTCCTTAAAGGCCCCACCTCCAAACACAGGGCTTCAACATGGGCAACTGGGGGACACCATTCAGTCCATGGCAGCACTCATTTCATTCATTTCCTCCAGCAACTGGTCATCTATACCGACACCAGACCCTCCTGGGAGGGGAGATGATGGGGGTCTCCATGCAGTCTCCATGCGCCAGACCTCACTGATGTCGGGGGAAGCAGCCAGCATGCCAAGAACTCGACAGGAAGGAGGCTGTAAAAGGGGCAGCCCAGAAGTAACAGCCACTTTTAGGAAGAGGAGAGGTCAGGGATGACTTCTCAGAGCAGCTGGCTGGGAAACAAGAGAGAGGCTCACCCACAGGTGCCGCCAGCCCCCCAGGAGCAGGGCGCCTTCTTCACTGCTGCGGCGCTCAGCACGTGGTGGTTATGTCATGAATATCATTGAAATGCAGTCCACTCCGTCTCTGCTGCAGAGCGCTCCACGCTCAGTAGGCGCCCAGGGCCTGTGGGCTGGCCTGGGGCCCGTGGGCTGTCAGTGAAAGTGGCTGTTCTTACTCTCAGGAGCGCCGCACACAGGTGCACCCCAGTCCCTCCCCTGATCCGTGTAAACACCCCAAACGCCAGCTGTGCTGGCATGATGGGCTCTGTCTGAATCTCCCCGGTTCACAGATGGGACAGCTCCAGCCAAGAGGTTGTCCCGGCCGCGGTGCCAGGCCCGGTGGCTCCACAGAGAAAGTGGGAGCCTGGAGCCCTGCCGCTGACCAGGAAGGGAACCGCGGGCTGGAGGCACAAGTCCGCTTCCTTCTCACCCAGTCGCCTCCCCCACTCTTTACTCTCCCAGCTCTCCACCTTCAGTTACATTCTGGGCTTACATTCTGCATCTCTCTGAAACCCAAACCGAGACACTCCTTCCGCGGAAATGTTTATGCAACTCACCACCATTTCCTGGAATCACCTCCTCCTCCTGGTGATGATACCTTGGTCCGGGGCATCACCTTTTACTTAGATGGAGCCAGGAATCTAGCTCAATCTGTCTCCCGTGTCTGGGGGCACTTTTCCTTCTTAACATCCCTTGAATCCATGTCTCCTTTCTTCCCCCTTCACAACCTTAGTTAAGACCCTCATTGCTCCACCAGCTCCTCCCTTGGCCCCCCAAGTCCAGTCTTGCCTTTCTCCACACACACTTCCCTGAGGTGGTTTCTAAAATAGCAACTGGCTTGTGTATTTCTCCTGACTGAAAGATTCCGAGATCTCCCTATTGCCTAAGGAGGAAGCAAAGCCAAACACACACACTCCCTCAGATCGCAGCCTTGGTCCCTCGCTTGCTGCCAATCAGAGCACCTATCCAGTGCCATGGCAACGGCCTGTCTGCTCTTCCATCTCCTCAGCTAGACTTTTGCAGGAAACCAACATAAATCTTGTTTCCTCACTGCACCCCAAGACCCCAACCATCACCCAGCGCACAACAGGAACCAAACATGCACACTTGCATCAGTGAGTGAAAGGGTAAATGTTTGAATACGATGAACCGTCTGTCCCTTCCCCTAAATTTCCTGTGCACTTAAAACTGCTCCAAAAAATTTGTCTTGACCAAAAAAAAAAAAAAGTTTAATTGACAGAAGAAGCTCATAGATTATAAAAGATTTGAGAGATATTTTGATTTAAAAAAAGCAACACCAGCCAGAAACTAGAAAGACTAGTATTAGTCAACCTTGGGCCAGAAGAAAATTCCATTCCTAACGGTTGGAGGAAAGGCAACAGCCCGGCTTTTGTGAGGGACAAGGGTGAAGTCCGGGGCACCGCGTGGAGAGCGCAACTCAGCTAAAGTGGACCCTGGGCCACCTCTCCGGCTCCCCGAGCCTCTGGCGGGAGGGGTTCCAGCCTGCACTCCCGTCCCAGGAACTCCATCTGAGCGGCTCCGCGGGGGACCTAGGACAGAGCAGAGGGGAGGAGCCGCCTCCAGGCCTGCAGGCCCAGCACCGAATCTAGCTACAGCCTGAGGGAGACGGGCGTCCACGTGACTCCCCGACGACTCAGGGCTTGACATGAAAGGTTGTTTATTAGAATCTCTCCCTGGCGTTGGACGCCGCCCTTCACGTCGGTGTGTGCGGTTGTGCAATCCTCCAGCCCATAAAGGCGGTGACCCTGCCGCCTCTGGAGCCTCTGGAGCCCGGCCTCCCCTGAGCCTCCCTCCTTGGGGCTCCGGCCACCTGCCGCCACCATGAGGGTCCTCCGCCTGCTGCTGCTGGCCCTCAGCCTGCTCCTCTCCCAGCTGGGCCCAGGTGAGCTGGGACCCTGCAGCGCCTGGGGCTGGAACTCGGGGCTGCGTCTGAGGTTGGCCGCCTCTGCAACCTGAGCCCGGGGCAGCAGGAAGGCCTCTCCGGGGCAGAGCGGCCTGTCGGGGGCAGATGGCGCGGGGCGGTCCGACCGAGGGGTCCAGGCCATCCCGAGTGCGAGGAGTGCACCCGCCTGCCTAGAGCCTCCCCGGGCTAGTTCTCCCAGGAGCCTGAGGGCAGCTGAGCGGCAGGAGGGCCGGACTCCAGTCTCTCTCTCATCTCTCCCTCAGGGCTCCCTTCCCTCTGCCCTTGGCGGGGATGTCAGGTGGCAGGCAGCCCCCACACCCCCAGCCCTGTCTCTGTCTTGGGCATCCAGAAAGTATCCTCTGTGAAGGGGACCCCTACCCCCATCTGCAAGATGCCCCCTTACCCCCGAGAGGCGCAGCGTCCCAGCCAGCCCAGAGGTGCACCCCGTCTCTCGCCAGGGCCCGGGGCGGGTCCTCCCAGCTGTTCTCCTGCAAGCAGGTGCCACCTGCCCTGCCCACAAGACCAGTTCCGCCAGAGTCTTTGACTCACCCGTGTGCAGGCACTCAGGGATCCACCTTCCTTGGGAAATCCGCTCACATCCTCCAGGGTGGCCCATTCCCCAGTGCACCACAAGGGAGCTCTGTGTCAGGCCAGGGGATGCCAGTTCCTCGGGGTCAAAGCAGCAATGCCCCTGGTGTAAGAGAAGGCGAGCCCCTGCCTGCCAGAAGAGTCAAGAACACAGTTTATCCCAGCCCCGCCACTCACTCCCAGGTCATCCCCAGCAAGTCACCTCTTCTGGCTTTTAGTTTCCTCGTTGGCAGAGTGAGTGGGCTGCGGCAGAGGGCTCTAAGAGCGTTAGGCTCCGGAATTCTCTGCAAGCCCTGCTGTGCTTTCCTCCAGGGCAGCATGTCGTTGTGCATTTGGGCCTCATTTACTCCAGGGGTTCCTCAGGGCTCCCCTCGGACAGCTGGGTTCCGAAGTATTCCAATGCAGAGCTTTAATGTTTCCAGTCGGGACCCTTAAGGGAGGCAGAGAAATCCAAGCAGCGTCCTGCTGTTATCGTACTCATCTCACAGCACGTGTGTTCATGAGCAGCCGTGCAAAGCCTCTTACCACAGCTCAGTTCACACTCAGAATGTTTGAAAGCCACTATATTAACATGAAGAGTTGTTTTCAGTCTGTGACATCTAAGTAGGATTACAAGCATCTCATCCAAAGCCTCGAAAAAGAGTGTTCCCGGGGGCACGCAGGAGGAACTGAACTTACTAATCACTTCTTACAGAAATGGCAGCTGATATGATGGAGGGCCCAGCGTAAACTGGACTGGCTTAGATACTGCCCTTGGACGACAGGCAAGCCCTGTCTGCACAGAAGCAGCAGTAAAGAGGGCCTCAGGATGGGGCCCCTCAGGACTGCTCACTGAGCCCAACTCCTCTTCTAGAAGGGGCGGAGTGGGGTCCTCCCCACCTCTGGGCTGGAGCTAGGGGGTGCCTGAGCTGCAGGGTCCCTGCAGGTTGAGCACACTCTCTGAGCCCTGAGATGCTCACACCTGGAAAGGGACTGCAGGGAAGGCAAGCGCGACACCATTTTTTCTGGGGAATGTAGAAACGTCTGGAGGGGAGGAAGAGCCCAGGTGTTTCCTGCATCAGAACACACCGGGGTCCCCAGCCTGTTCCCAGGGTCGAGGTTCCCTGCGCACAGGCGCCAGCTGGGTTGCTTCCGCTCCTTGTGGTTGCGTCCTCGTTGCTGTGTGCTGGTTGTTGCAGCTGCAGCAGCCGCCCCTGCAATACCCACCCTGCCAGCAGGCTGTCCCGACGCTGGAGGCCTGGGGCTAGTGCAGGGAGGGAGGCGGCACTGCTCAGCCACCCTGAACCCCAACAGGGTCAGTTCACTCCTTTTCTGGAAGAGCCCTCAGACCGGGTCATTTCACAGGTGGGGAGTCGAAGCCCGTGAGGTCCCGGGGAACCAGCGCTTTGTGGTCACTGTAGGAGATCCTAAGACTTGGTGTTGAGCAGTTTTCCTCCCGGTCAGAGAAAAAGGCCTGTGTCGCCCACTGTTAGCTTACACAGATGGTCTTTGTGTGAACATGGAATAATGTCACAGTGGCAAGGCCACCCAGGTCCCTGCAGAAGCTGGACGGGAGCCCAGCAGAGGTGCTGAGAAAGGCTGAGGCTGTGTCCTCGCTGTTCAAGGAGTATCCAGCGAAGAGCTGCTGCAGGCAGGCATTGCCCAGGATGAGGGGCTGCGTCGGGGAGCAGCCCCGGAATCCGTGGCCGCACATTTGAGAAGCAGAGCACAAGCCAACAGAATTGCTTAGCTAAAGAGAGCTGTGCTGTGAAATGCTGTTAAGGGCACAGTGCCAGGGGAACACATGACGATGAGAGCGGACGGGGTCTCGAGGGGCCGGAAAGGCTTTGCTGAGGAAGCTGAGAAGTGAGGGAATGATGAAAGTCATTTTTGAGTTCATGGAATTTTCAAAATAATATTTAACTCTCTCCCAATTAAAACTCGGGATATGTCACACACAAAAATCAGATTTTTAACTTCTTTAAAAAGTTTAAAAATTTTATTTAATGTTTAATTTTATATTGGAGTATACTTGATTAAAAATGTGTCATGTTCAAGGGTACAGCAACATAATTCAGTTGTACATATACGTGTATCTACTCTTTTTTCAAAATCTTTTCCAGTTTAGCTTGTTACATAATATTGAGCAGAGTTCCCTGTGCTATTCGGTAGGTCCTTTTGGTTGCGTTCTCAGTGGCTTCTGTCAAAGTCTGTCTCTGCGACTCCATGGAGTGTAGCCCGCCAGGCTCCTCTGTCCATGGGATTCTCCAGGCAAGAATACTGGAGTGGGTTGCCATGCTCCCCTCCAGGGGATCTTGACCCAGGGGTTGAACCCAGGTTTCCTGTGCCTCCTGTATTGCAGGCAGATCCTTTACGTGCTGAGCCATCAGGGAAGCCCTTTTGGTTATCCACATCAAATACAGCAGTGTGTACGTGTTCTCTTCTCTTAAGGACGCAGCACATGTGGCAGATTCCTGCCTGGCAACAGTGAGCTGCGCTAAAGAGTGCCGCTGCCGCCACACAGGATGCGCCCCTCAGGACGCCGCAGACCCCAGCAGTCCCTACTGCCTCCCTCAGCCCATTTCACAGAGCTGTGTTATCTGCCTGGCTGAGGTGGGAATCTGGATTTTCAGCCCCAACTTAACTAAACCAGTGAAAGTGAAACTGTCATTTTTGGCCGGGGGTGTTTCTGAAGAGCTCTGGTACTAAAGTTCTTTATATCTCAGCCCAGAAAAGAATTCAATGAGAGGCAAAGTGAAGAAGTGATTTATTAGGATACGACATTTGTGAGGTATGAAAGTGGGCAGGCAATGGGGTGCTGCACCTCAAAACCTTACTGGCTTCTTTTATAAACAATGGAAAAGTGAGGGGGGGGGAGAACTTCTTCGACTTTCTTAGGTGGACATCATGCTTCCAACATTGCTCCTCCTCCAGGTTGAGCAGGGGCGTTTTCTCGTCCCTTCCTGCTCAAGCTAGGTCCACAAATTAGCTTTATCATGTGTGCAGAGAGCATGTCCTGAGCTCACTGACTTGCTGAGCTCACTGGGCAGGCTGTGGGTCCCTGCCATCATTGTTTTGCTGCCTTGAGGCTTGCCTCGTGACTCTGTTGCACGGTTTTGTTGCTAAGCAAGCCTGCTGGGTTTTGCGGTTAAGCAAACCTGCTCTCTCCAGTGATCATTAACTTACAGGGGTCTCCCATATTTTTCTACTTGCAACCCCCTAGTGGGATTAACTATTTCATCACCGATTTTGTCTCTTCACTCGGCCTCTATCAAATGAGAGAGGGGAAGGACAAGCCACATGGGAAGGAGAGCTGGTATGAAAGCCCAGTAGGTAGGCGAGCTGCTCAGTCGTGTCCAACTCTTTGTGACCCCATGGACTGTAGCCTGCCAGGCTCCTCCATCCATAGGATTTCCCAGGCAAGAATACTGGAGTAGGGTGCCATTTCCTTCTCCAGGGGATCTTCCCCCACCCAGGGGGAAGCCTAGTCTCCTACATTGCAGGCAGACTCTTTACCATCTAAGCAACCAGGGGATCCCCTTGAAAGCCCAGACGTCCAGATAAATTAAAACAACAACAACAAACAGAGCTCTCACTCTCACTCCAGTCCTCCCAGCTCCGCTGTGGGGAGGAAGAATCATCACCCCCATTCTGTGGCTTAATAACTTGGCTAAAGTCACATGACTGGTAACAGACAGAGCAGGGACTCAAACCCAGGCCATCAGCTCCAACACTGCACAAAGCGTCCTGGGACCAGGGTGAGGGGTCAGGAGAGGGGTCAGGGATGTAGGGAAGCACAGGTCAGTCAGGCCTGAGGCAGCAGGAGACCCCATCTGTGTTCAGGTGGGCCCCAGAAGCTTTCAAACCAGAGAGTCACAGAATCAAACATGGCTTCTTCTTCTTGGTGAGGATCTACTTGTTCATTTTGGCTGTGCTGGGTCTTCGCTGATGTGAGGACCTTCTCTAGTTCTGCGGCGCGGCTGCTCGTTGCTGCGTGTGCAGGCTTCTCGCTGTGGTGGCTTCTCCTGTGGGGGATGAGCCCGGGCTTTCTGGAATGTGGGCTTCGGTAGCTGCGGATCCCACGCTCCAGAGCACAGGCTCAGGAGTGTGGCTTTGGGGCTCAGCTGCTCTGAGGCATGTGGGGTCTTCCTGGGCCGGGGATCAAACCCATGTCCCTTGCATTGCAATGCAGATTCTTAACCACTGGACCACCAGGGGTGCCCCAGACATGGCTCCTGTAAGTGATTGGTCTCCTGGGTGTGGAGGCTGGTTGGAGGAGAGGCCCTGTAATCTGAAGCAGTTTTTTATATATTCTACATAGCAGCTGTGTCAGTTGTAAGCATGGCAAATATCTTCCCTCACCCTGTGCCTTAGTTTTTCACTCTCTGAATTTTCCACGTTATTTTAAGGTGGTTAAGCGTGTCATACTTTTTCCTTTAGGGTTAGTACTTTGATGCCTTAAGAAATCTTCTTCTAGCCCAAAGGCATGAAGAGTGTTCAGTGTGTCTTCTGAGGGCTTATTGATTTTCCTTTTACACCTAGGTTTATAACCATCTGGCAGTGATTTTTAATGTGCAGGTGTGGTGTGACTAACGGTAAAAGGTTTATTTTTTCCATTATGAATATTTAATTGTTCCAGAACCAAGCACGGAGGAGACCATTTCCTCCCCTCTTATGCTGAGCGACTGTTGTTCAACTCTCAGTATCTGCAGGGACCTCCTCGGGCGTCTCCCGCTATTCTATTTGTGTATTTGTCTGCCCTAGTCCACTGGTAGGTTTGTATCCTCACCATCTGGTCTAATTACAGTGGCTCTATAATTAGTCTCAAAATCCAGTAAAGCAAGTTCTCCTGCCTTCTTTGCTAAGACTGCCTTAGCTATTCTTGGTCCTTTGAATTGCCACAAAAATTTTAAAATCAGCTCATCAAGTGTCGCTGAAAGAATCTCCTGGGATTTTCATGGCTTTGGGCTAGCACTGCAGCTTAATTGGGGGAAAATTAACATTTTAAAAATAATTAATCCTCCAGTGCTTAAGCATAGCATTTCTACTTATTTAGGGCCTCTTTAAATTACAAAAAAAAGTTTACTATATTCTTTACAGATAGAGATATTGCACATTATTTTTTAGATTTGTAACCAGGCATGTTTTATGCTCTTCTATAAGGTATTTTTGTTTCTTTTTTTTCCTGTTGATTGCAGAATTAAAATAATTTTTTTTCATTTTGTATAGTGATCTCATGGACAGCAAATTTGCTAAGCTTTCCCGTTAATTCCTTTTAGACTGCCTACGTCTAATCATAATATCTGCAAATAGAGACAGTTTTATGTCTTCTGTGCAACGCTTGTACCTTTTGTCTCTTTCTTCCTTGTCTCATTCCCCTGGCTAGCACCTCAGGCACAGTGCGGGGTGATAATGAAACGGCAGCAATGCTCGTCTGATTGCCAGTCTCGTGGGATGTTTCCAGTGCTCGACCATTAAGTGTACACTGTGCTGCAGGCTTCTGTAAGCACTCTGTATCAGGTTAAGGAAGTTTCCTCCAGTTCCTTATTTGGTAGGAGTTCTTTCTTTTTTAAAATCATGAATCAATGTTGAATTTTTTCCAATATTTTTCTGCATCTTTTAACATAATATAACCATTGGCTGATTAGATAATGAGAACATTTAATCTCAATTCCTCTGTCAGTTAGTTAAGAAAAAGTGATACATTTCTTGGAGAATTAAATGCAGCCATAATGGGATGGATATGTACACACTGCTATATATAAAATGGTATATATAAATGCTATACGTCCAACAAGGATGTATTGTATAGCACATGGAACTCTGCCTAATGTTACTCGCCAGCCTGAATGGGAGGAGCATTTGGGGGAGAATGGATACATGTATATCCAAAAGTGTGTCCCTTTGCTGTCCAGTGTTGGAGAAGACTCTTGAGAGTCCCTTGGACTGCAAGGAGATCCAACCAGTCCATTCTGAAGGATATCAGCCCTGGGATTTCTTTTGGAAGGAATGATGCTAAAGCTGAAACTCCAGTACTTTGGCCACCTCATTCGAAGAGTTGACTCGTTGGAAAAGACTCTGATGCTGGGAAAGACTGGGGGCAGGAGGAGAAGGGGACGACAGAGGATGAGAACACAGACGACAGATGGATGGCATCACCGACTCGATGGACTTGAGTCTGAGTGAACTCCGGGAGTTGGTGATGGACAGGGAGGCCTGGGGTGCTGGGATTCATGGGGTCGCAAAGAGTCAGACACAACTGAGCGACTGAACTGAACTGAACTGAAATTATCACAACATTGTTAATCAGCTATACTCCAATATAAAATCAAAAGTTTAAATTAAAAAAAAGTAACCATAAAAGTGCTATTTCCCCAACAAAAGAAAGATGACCAGCCTCAGAATCTTGAAAACGAATGAGATCGCATAACCTAGTCTCCTTAGTTTTGAGAACTGGGGTTCAGAATGTTAGAGTGCTTTGCTAAAAATCACACCCTCACTCTAGAATAAGGAACGCAACCAGAGCACTCTGATGAGATATGTTGCTATTCCCTTTGGGCCCTATAATGCACTGAAGCTTCAAAGATAATGCCAAAAATGAGGGCTCGCTAAGGGTGGAGACACCAACCCACCAGCTTTGAGGGGGCTCTTCAGGTGCCGTGTTTCACGAGCAGCTCCACAGGTCAGCTTGGTGTGAAGCTCTTGCAAGGGAAACCCCTGTGATGTGCTTTGCAAAGGGCTGTCTGTCCTGCTTTCCCCTGAAATCCCTGTGGCCGCAGGCCAGGAGTCTGACACGGTTGCTTTTCCCTTGTCTCAGGTGCCGGCCAGCTTACGGCTCTCGGCCAGCGGTCTGACAGCTACATATGTGCCAGGAAAGGGGGGACCTGCAACCTATCGCCCTGCCCCCTCTACAACAGGATTGAAGGCACCTGCTACAAGGGCAAAGCCAAGTGCTGCATCCGTTGACTCTGAGCTGGGAGCGATGGCAGAGGGGACTCGGGAGCCATGTGAAGTCTTTGTAACCATTGTTTTAATAAAAGGATTTTGTGAGGCATACGTCCTTGAGACCAGAATGAGTCTTGTGTCTCCTTTGGGAAGATATTGAGAAAGTCTGAAGTTTGAAAGGGCAGACAGGCTAGGCAGCAAAGCCCACCGAGTACGGGACTGGGGGATGCTGACGAGGCCGTGAGCCGTGCTACCTCCACTTTGATTTATCACCAGATCTACAGGTGAGCGATGCAGGGGGTCCAGGTGAGACCGAGAGCACGTGATGACCCAGCCTCAGGCCCCCCTCATTCGTAGCAGAAGCTCATCCCAGACCCAGCGATCTCAGCAGCCTGTCCATCTGCTGAGCCCAGAACTGCTGCCCCTGCTCCTCCCTGGGCCGGGACAGTGGGCTGTGGGTTGGTTAACCTTAGCATTTGAGAACTTTCATTAGGACCGTAAAACTATCCCGAGTCAGGAGGCCTAATAGCTGGTTCCTGGAGGACCATTTCTAACTCCAGCACAATCACATGATCTACTTACACATCACTTACAGAAGCATTCTCCAGGACCACTGCCCCTGCCTTTTGTCATTTCTGCACCACGAGGCCTGTAGACACCCACGATGGGAGAGAGAGGGTTGCCTTCCCCTCAGGTTGCCTTCCCCTTTTGCCAATAAATTTCTGACAACTCTTGATGATACACACGCTGTCCTCTCCTTCATCTGGCAAGAGCAAGTCCACATTCCACTTGGATCAGTCACAAGCACACATACAAGTCAAGCAGTATAAAAACGTGGGGGAATTCCCTGGTGGTCCAGTGGTTAGGGGAGTGGGTAGTATCAGCTAAGTCCTTGTGGCTTAGGAGACAACAGATGGTGTTTAAAGTTGATAAGTGAAAATAAGAGGGGTAAGCATGTCATTCAGAGAAGCAGTGAAAGGCAGTGGCTTCCGGTTAGAAGTACTTTGGAAGAATTTCCTTTTCACAAAATACATGTATATTTGTGTAAAATGTATGCAGACTATAGAACATATATTTTGAAGATGCAAGACATGACTGTTGTCCAGTGGAAAAGCCAAAGTCATCTGAACACACAGGACCAGAGCCCCCCTCAGAGCAGTGTCTACGAGATTTTCATCTGTGTTGTTTCCTGCACTGACATTTTGCTGAAGAATGGCCTGTTCCTAGGAGGTACGAGCTAAAGCATTTGGGGCTGGCTGAAATGTCACAAAGCTGGCAACTTCCTATGTAGTCACTCAAAGCAAATTTAATTTGCAAAGTGATTACAACTGGTGGATCCAGAGGGAGGGTGTACGGTATGCGCTGTACTAATCTTGCCTGTGTGTCCATCTGAAGCTTCTCAAGATGAAAGTTAGGTTGGGAGGGAGGATGAAAAACATCATCAGAACCAAGAGTTTTGACGTAAGAGAAGATTCATATAAAATTAAAAGGTTATATTAAAATCCTATAGCCTTAACTTTGAATTGGATGTATTAGTATAAAATCCTGACTTTTCCCCTCTTAACAAGTGTATATTTCTCAGCCCCACCCCTACAAATGCAGAGACAATGAAGTAGCAATGAGCACCCCTAGCACCCAGGCCATGGGTCATTACCTTTCCCACTAGAAAGAACCAGGATGTCTCACAGAAGCAGCAGCTTCCAAGCACAGAGCCTGAGATGGACAAGATGAGTCTGGGGTATCTCGTTGTGCTAGATAGTAGAGAAGCCACCAAAGGCTGGTGAGTGTCCAGGAAACACTGGCTCCAATCTGAGGGGGACTCCCTAGGCTAGGATGGAGCACTTTCCATCCTGGTAGAGAACTGTGACCACCACTGATTAAATATATAAAATATATAAACATGTTAAATACACTAAAATATAACAGTAAATTATATTTTAAACACATCAAGTATAGAAAAATCCATGAGGTAGTACTGATACTTAAAAAACAATATTATTTATACTTGGAGTTTGTTAAGGTGCAAACTTATCACTCTGGAAACTGGTATATAAGAGGAAAGATTAACCATTTATTCTGCCCCTCTTGTAGAAACTGTATTTTAGGGTAAACATTCATTCAGTTCAGTTCAGTTGCTCAGTCGTGTCCAACTCTTTGCGACCCCATGTATCGCAGCATGCCAGGACTCCCTGTCCATCACCAACTCCCAGAGTCCACCCAAACTCATGTCCATTGAGTCAGTGATGCCATCCAACCATCTCATCCTCTGTCGTCCCCTTCTCCTCCTGCCTGCAATCTTTCCCAACATCAGGGTCTTTTCAGCTCTTCACATCAGGTGGCCAAAATACTGTAGTTTCAGCTTCAACATCAATCTTTCCAATGAACACCCAGGACCAATTTCCCTTAGGATGGCCTGGTTGGATCTCCGTGCAGTCCAAGGGACTCTCAAGAGTCTTCTCTAACACCACAGTTCAAAAGCATCAATTCTTCTGCACTCAGCCCTCTTTATAGTCCAACTCTCACATCCATACATAACCAATGGAAAAACCATAGCCTTGACTAGACGGACCTTTTTGACAAAGTAATGTCTCTGCTTTTGAATATGCTGTCTAGGTTGGTCATAACTTTCCTTCCAAGGAGTAAGCGTCTTTTAATTTCATGGCTGCAACCAAAAAAACAACCATTATATAAGTGAAATATTTATAGAAAATTTCATCTAATAAATGAAGAATGGATAATACACCACTTTGCACCCCTGAATGAAATCATAGAACTAAAACAATGTCAATGGATGGCTTTAAAACATCCACCGGAAAGCCTGGCAGGGAATTTGATGATATAAAATTAAGGCTGGGACCAACTGAACTCAATGATCAACCTTGTCCTCACTGTAAGCTTACAAGACTGTAAGTTCATGGACCTCCTATTGTGATTCAGAGAAGCGCACACCACCACCCAAGAAATATTCTGGCCAAAAGCATGTCCACTGAAAAAAAAAGCACAACCTAAATGTTGAGAATTATGTTTATTCAGCCGGCATGTTTAGGGAGAGAGCCTCTCAGATAAAACTGGAAAAGGAAATGGTGAACCCAGCATATACGCCAGGATATATAGGAATTTTTGCAATAACAACACGTAGTGAGAACAAAAGGTTACTGGTAATAAAAGAAAAACAGATATCCCCAGTTAAGGAATTTAGCACTTTTCTAGGTATGGGAAGATGTAAGTCTGGGCTCACTGAAATCATTCCTCAGCTCTCTGGGGCCAGGATCCTGTGTTTTCTCATCCTGAGTTTCCTCAAGCTGCACCATCAGGGGTGGCTGCAGTCTGATGGCTACTAGATAGTGGGTATTTCTTGTTTCCTTCCTGAGTTCCCTCAGGGCTCACCAGCAGCTGAACCCGAAACTAATCAAGTTTCTACATCTAACTAACAATTTACAGGAAATGCAAAAGTTAGAGAAACAAGTAAAACAAACTGCTCAAGGAAGCAATAAGTCCAGTTCAGAACAGGAGATGCTGCACAGGAAAAACAATTTTTTTTTTGAGGAGAAGGGACTGCCATTATAGAGAGAAAAGAGGCAAAACAACCAATGGTGGGCCTTGATTGGATTCTGTATCAAAGAGACCGGTTGCAAGAAAACATTTTTGAGAGGGCCAGATAAGTTTGAATATGGACTAGGTCATATCAGAGGCTTCTTATTGACTTGATTAGGGTGCCAGCAATGAGGCAGTTATGCTGGAAGAGAAAGGGCCTCCTCAGCTAAAGAAGCTCACTGAAGGGCTGAGCAGTGAAATGACATGGTACCCTGGATTTGCTTCAAAACAGTCTAGCGAAAAGAAAAGAAAGGGAAAATGCTCTGCGGTGACCTCAGTAGGAAGGAAATCCAGGAAAGAAGGGATCCGTGTATTCATGCAGCTGACTCACTGTGCTGTACAGCAGAGACTAACAACGTTGTAACGCCAGGCCAACTGAAAAATAAATGAATACATAAACAAAAATTAAAGAGTAAACACTTCCCATTTCAGTCAAAAAAAGAAAGAAAAGGAAGAGAGAAATAAAGACATGAAAATACAGAGCTGAAAAATTTGCAAAATGTTGAGAAACACCAAAGCCAGGAAATAGGAATACTGGGATTCCTTATGTTTGTGTGCATTTGACGCCCCTTCAGCCGCAGGGTCACCTCCGCCCCCAGCCCCGTCCCTCAGGCGCCATCGTGCGAGGAGGACGCCGCGCGCCCCCAGGTCAGCAGGGGAGCAGGTCCGGGCGCGCCCGTCCCAGGAGCGGAGCGCAGGTCTGCTGGCGGGGCCTGCTCCCCGGAACCCGGTCGTCCCCGTGGGTTTGGGTGTGAGTCTGCGAGTCCTCTCCTGCTCTCTGCTCTTCCCAGTGAACAGCCCGGCTCCGCTGCACCAAGAAGAGGAGGGGGAGCTGAGCGCTGCCGGGAGGCGCGGTGTGTCAGCTCCGCGCCCGGGGCGTCCGTGCAGCCCCGCGGTGTGTGGGCCCCGCGCCCGGGGCGCCCGTCGGGCTCCGCGCGCACCCCGCCCGGCTCCCCGCCCGGCTCCCCGCCCGGCTCCCCGCCCGGCACCCCGCCCGGCACCCCGCCCGGCCCCCCGCCCGGCTCCCCGCGGACAGCGCCCGCCTCTCGCACTTTTCAAAGGAGGACCGCGGCTCTCGAGCTCCGCCCGGCGCTCGCTCCGCCGCGGCAGTGCGCACCTGCGTCTCGGCTCACAGGCCGTCTGCCCGGCTCTGTGCAGACTCGCGCGCAGGAGGAGCCCGGTCCCGCCTGACGCCCGGAGCCTGGAGCCGCCCGGGCCCTTCTCCGGCGCCGCCTCGTGGCGCGCACGGCAGGGCGGGCTCCAGGGCCGCCGGCTCCTTCCGGCGCAGGACCTTCTCAGTGGCTCAAAGCCAGCGCTCTGACTGTTCGAGTCTCCGTTTTCCAACTTGCCGAAACCTTTTGTAGTTCAGGACCTCGAGGAAACATTTCAGACGGCTGAGGGACATGATGGATTCCCGAGGTCAGGTCTGAAGGCCACAGACTTGTCTGGACCGCGCATCCACCGTCAGGGAGGTCTCGCGGGGTCTGTTCTGCTCCAGCCTCCGGGGGTGTGGTCGTGGGGCACGTTTCTGTTGACCAAGAGGAGATCCGAGCCTCCCCTCGTGGTGGCCCCGCAGGGACCGGTCCCCTGGAACAAGGGCCGAGGGCTGGGGCTGCTCCGGGCGGGACCGCCTGCCTCTCTGCACAGAGCTGAGTGCAGAGATTAGACAGACCCCCAGAAACGCGGTATCCTGGGCGGGGGGTGTGGGAAGCCCCTCTCCCGGGGCCGTTGGCAGCCGGTCACAGGGAGAAGGAGTGAGATGCTCTAGGAGAAGCAACAAGGCCTGAGGTTCGCAGCCTTAGACAATTGGAGGCCACGATTTTCTTAGAGCTGCGTCCCAGCATTGATGTTGGCAGGAAGCTGAGTCCCGCCCTGGCTGGAGGTGAGTCACTTTCCCTGGAGGAAACCCAGTGCCCCAAATATTCCTGCGCTCTGGGAAGAGCACAGACAGCCGCTCCTGTGACAGGTGACTAATACTTACTTTTATAAATTAAACTGCTGAATAAACTATGTCCTGTCCTTTCCCCCTACGGGAACAAATGCACATCCACACAACCCAGAGAGCCAGGTGGGACAGAGTCCTAGGACTCCTGAAAGTCCCTCTGGATGGGCCAGGACAGGAGTGCGGGGGTCTTGGCTGGCTCCCCCTCCCTTTCGTCATACCCTCCAGACCACACATCACTCCAAGGGTCTCCTATGCACCTCCACGGAGACAGTGTGCTTTCTTCTTGGTGATCAGCAACTCTGGGGTCACCAGGACCCAGAGAATGATCAACAGGGAAGAAGGGACACAGGTCTGGCCAGAGAGGAGACACCTCTCCCCCTCCCCACGCAAACACAGGCCCTGGGAAGGACCCCTCTTGCCTGCACAGCTGAGACAGGCAAACTCAACTGAATCTAAAGGTTGAGCCCTGAAACCTCCCTGGGTTGAGTGGTGGCCCAGAAAGTAGACTAACCCTAATCCAGCTGGGTGGAAACAGATTCCCATGAGAGATGTCTCAGCCCTGCTACTAGTCAACAGAAAAATGTAAGTTCAGGGTGTGCACACGTGTGTGCGTGTGCATGTGGGTATACAAGCACCCATATCTGTGTGCTCCAGGTGTGTGTGTGTGTGTGCACGCACATGTGTGCCCAGGTATATGTGTGAGTGTGGGTATACATGCACAGATCTGTGTGCAGGGTGTGTGTGTGAATATGTGTGCATGTGAGTGTGTGTGTGTGTGATTCCCCTTGAAATTCCAGGCTTCTTTCCCATTGCTGAGTTGTGTGTCACCGGCTGCCTACACTGGCCCAGGGGACACTTGGCACTGACCTCTTCAGTCGGCCTGCAGCCTGGTTCTGTGTGAGGCCTCGATCACGGCCACCTGCAGACTCTTAAAACAAGAGGTTGACAGACATTTCTGTCCATTTTCTGGACCCTGCTGTCTGCAGTCTCTAGAGTAAGTTGAAAAACCTTTTAAACTGCATCTAGGGGCCTGCAGCAGCCCAGGTCTGTTATTTGAGTCTCTCTTTTTATCCTATAGAAGGACTTTACAAAGGATTTTCACCCCTCACCTCTTCTGGTTTAATTTGCAAACCACACTGTGCTATGAACCTAGTGTCCAGATGCTTTCACCCGATGTGGGAGGGGAGGCCTCAGAGCGCAGAGTTCCAGGGCAGGCCCAGGGGCCGACCTAGCCCACCTGCAGCCATGCCCCGCTGTGGTCCACACATCAGTTGACCAGAAACATGCTTTGCTGCTTAGAGGAAACTTATCTACAAATCTACATGCTCACTAAGAGACTTTCTAGCACATTCCAGAGAGCCAAAGGCATGAACACAGACCTGCCCAGACCTCTCCCTCCTGCACTGACCCTTCACCCTCACAGAGGTGAGCTGCTCTTCTCTGGACCCAGGGGCACCTGCTTCCTCGCAAGTGGGGTGAGGCCCCACAGACGTGCCCAAAGGGAGTGTCCTGGGCACTTTGCCTGATGCAGCAGTTTTGAGCTGCTCCTCTTAGTGGGGAAAGTGGCCCCATTCCTGCTGGGGTGGAGACTTCAGGGCAGAAACCCCAGGCGTGAGGATGACTGTCATTCCATACAACAAGCCTGCGACCTTATATGGAACGTGAAATTGCAAAGAATGTAAAAAACATGCCCTTGCCTTCGGTGACCTTGCTCTGCCCTTGACAATATACTCCTCCTCTGTGAGCCTGGGCTGAGATCACTTTCCACTTCACTTTAAAACTTGTGCTACCATAATTACCCACCCAAGAAACAGACCTTTCGTTCACACATGGTCAAAGGGGAAAAAATACAGTTTCTGGTATTCCTGGAGGCTGTTTAACAATGAATGTAATAGAGAGCTCACCTTCCTCCAGCTCTTTGGAGCTAGTGTAGGTCTGTTTGGCTATTTGACTGTGGGAAAAGCTGACTGTCAGCTCGAAGACCATGATACACATGGGTCAGTCTCCTCTGTCACTGTTACCTGTGCGTCCTTGGGACACGAGTTCTCCTGGAAAGGAGAGGCCAGTAAGAACCAGGTCATTCTGGGTCAGAGAAATGGAAACTGTATCCTGAGGGGTTTGATGTGAAACTGCTCCTTCCCCAGGCTGAATTTAGAGGTGCACGCTCTAGTTTCCATCTAAATAAAGTGGATCTCCCAGGAGGCACTAGTGGTAAAGAACCCGCCTGCCAATGCAGGTGACATAGGACACCCGGGTTTGATCCTTGGGTTCGGAATCCCCTGGAGGAGGGCACGGCAGCCCACTCCAGTGTTCTTGCCTAGAGAATCCCCATGGACAGAGGAGCCTGGCAGGCTACAGTCCATGGGGTCACAACGAGTCGGACATGACTGAAGTGACTTAGCACGTAGCATGAAGAAGTTTCCAACTGCTGCCAGAGGCTCGGTCCTGGAGGCAGGAAGTTTCCAGATGAAGGTGTAGGTGGGTTTGTTTTCTCCTGAGGCCGCCATCCTTAGCGTGTGGACACCACTCACCTGCTGCGTCCTTCTCGGCCTGCCCCTCCTCAGGCTCTGGGGTCTCCTGCTTTTCTTCCAAGGGCACCAGGGCCCCACCCTCAGGGGACGACTTTAACCTAATCAGTGTTTTATCTGCCTCTTCCCCATAGACAGCCCCATTCTGGTCTCTTCAATCTTTATTTATTTATTTTTAATTTTTGGCCACACCCTGCAGCATGTGAGATCTTAGTTCCCTGAGCAAGGATCAAACCTGCTGTCTCTGCATGGGAAAGCGAAGTCTTAACCACTAGATCCCCCGTCAGGGATGTCGCATTCTGGTCTCTTCAACGTGAGGGATTCAACATACAAATTTTGGGGAGGGGACACAATCCAGTTTATAAAGTTCATTCATTTTTGGTGTTTTTTTTGGTTTGTTTTTAAACCTGCTCTTACTTTTTATTGATTTTTTAAAAAGTAGAAGTACAATTGACTTACAGGATATTACTTTCAGGTGTACAACCTAGTACTTTGCTACTTGGCTGATGATAATGGATCATGTTGCTGTTCAGTTGCCCAGTCATGTCCGACTCTTTGTGACCTCATAGACTGCAGCACGCCAGGCCTCTCTGTCCCTCACCATCTCCCAAAGTTTGCTCAAGTTCAGGTCCATTGCATTGGTGATGCCATCCAGCCATCCCATCCTCTGATACCCTCTTTTCCTTCTGTCTTCAATCTTTCCCAGCATCAGGGACTTTTCCAATGAGTCAGCTGTTCGAATCAGATGACCAGAATACTGGAGTTGCAACTTCAGCGTCAGTCCTTCCAACGAGTATTCAGGGTGATTTCCCTTAAGTTTGACTGGTTTGATTTCCTTGTTGTTCAAGGGACTCTCAGGAGTCCATAATGGATCATACTCCATATAGAAAAATTATAAAATATTGGCTATATTCCCTATGCTGTGCATTGCATCCCTGTTAGTTATGTTTCATATCTGTTTCATACCTTGATTATCTGTTAGTAGAATTGAGTGTTGATTCTGCCCCTGGAGGCTGGTTTGGAATATTTCAGGAAGTTCCTCGGGAGAAAAGTACCATGTGGTACAGCTGGAAGCACTTCCCCAAAGAGCGTGTCCCCTCACTGTTGCATATTAACAACCACAATGTACTATAATAGACAGTAATAGGAATAATGGGAATAATGAAGATTAACAATAATGAGGACCATGATGAATGTTGGAGGGAGATTGCTTATTATATTAATGATGGTAATAAACCTATAGCAAAGGGGATGAAGGGACAGGCTTCCCTGAGTGCGTGACAAGGTCGTGATATAAGTCCTCGGGGCAGCAGAGGTCTAGATTTAACAGGGAAATATGTTCTGGGGCAAAGCCTAGGAGCAGGAAGAGAAAGGAATCCATGTCCACAGGAGGGCATGGGGCACTAACCCTATTGCCAGCCATGGAAGGAGGGGCTTCTGAGCACAGAGAGGCTTGGTCCGGGACCCCCGCAGGACACCACCAGCTCTCTGGAGTGAGGACAGCTGGCTGGCAGGGCGGCCGCCTCCTGGGACATGCAGTTCCCATTTCGTTTTCCCCACCCCGCTAATCGCGGCTGAATTCCGACCATCTGCCCTGACTGGGCCTGCAAGGGTCTGAGTCGAGACTGCCTGCTCTGGCCACAGAGAATGGAGGGTGTTGTCCTCACAGCTTTCTGAGCTGCAGGGTGATGGGGCCCACACTCCCCAGGGGACTTTACCAGTCAGCGCACGCAGAGGGTGATGCATCAGCAAAGTGCCACCTGTCTCAAGGTGACACCCTCCCTCATGGGGCTGACCACAGGGATGGAGGTCCAGCCCTGGACATTTTGGTCTGACTAAGGACACACACGAAGGGCCATGTAGGTGCAGTGGTCGCTGCATGCTTGGCCAGAGCTTGCTGTCAGGCTGAGGTGAAGCCGGGCTTCCTGACTGCATGGATTTCGTCCTCCTCATCCTTTCCCAACATGTTTATCTTGAGATCACTCCCGAATAAATACTCAGCACATGAAACTTCATCTCCTCTGCCCTCTGGCATCTAAAACTATGACAAAAGTGATAAGATTCCAGGGAAAATTGGACTCACAACAGAAGGAACCAACTTCTGCTCAGCATGGAAATAACATGAAGACTGATGGCATCTCATGAGACTTGAATTTTGATCAGACATGAGCTTTGCTGGCAAGAATCATGTCTGTGAATTAATGGGGAAAAAACACAAGATTGTTTGAGGTGGGGAGAAATGCTAATAAGCTCTACCCTCAACCTGGATTAAAGAGGGTATGAGAGGGAAACCATTAGAAATAAAAGGAATCCAAATTGTTTGCTTATCTTTTTTTGTTTCATTTCAAATTTCAGGTTGGGTGATGCCATAACATATTTAAATGCCAAGAGGAGGGTTCAGAGAGAAGGAGCGGTTTAAAGTATATATCATTGGTTTGCAACTCATACAACTCAATGTCAGAAAAACCAAACAAACCAAATAACAATTGAGCAGAGGTCTGAACAGACATTTTTGTAAAGAAGAAATACGCTTGGCCTCAGGCACATGAAACGATGCTCAACAATGTTAATCAAAGGACTAGAAGTCCAATCCACAATGAGATTCCACCTCACACCTGTCTGGGTTATCATCAGAATTCTACGGCTAGCAGGTGCCGGCTAGAGAAGGGAACCCTCTACCCTGTTGGTGGGAGTGCTAATTGGTGTAGCCATTGTGGAGAACAGTATGGAGGTTCTTCAGAATACTAAGCAGAGCTACTGTGTGATCCAAAACTCCTCTCCTGGGTAAAATCTGAGGAAAGGAAAACATGAATTCTAATAGATACAGGCGCCTCTCATGTTCACATTGTATTGTTTACAAAAGCCCAGATGTGGAAGCACCGCAGTGTCCACCTGTGGATGAACCGATAGTACCCTCCAGTCCAGCCTTGCTGCTGCAAATGGCAAACTGCTTTCATGTCCATGGCTGAGTAATATTGCATATCACGCCAAGTGAGATAACTCCGAGAAAGACAGATACTGCGTGTTGCCATTTATGTGTGTAATCGGAAATAAAATAAAACAGAAACACACAGATAGAGACTACAAAGTAGTGGTTACCACTGGGGAAGGGGACCTGGGAGGGGCAAGTTAGGAGTAGGAAATTAAGAGGAACACACTGCCTTGTATAAAATAAATGAGCTGCCAGTATATATTACAAAACACAGGGACAATACTTTACACTAACTTTAGCGGGGCATAATCTATAAAATACTGCATCACAATACTACATCTGAAACGAATATCATACTTTACCTCAACTATCTTTAACAACTAGATGAAAATACAATACAGTGCATGTGTTTTAAATCATAACATACGTTCTGATGTGCCAGGAGAGAATAGGGAAAACACAGGTAGAGAAATGAATTCCCGAGTGATACGAAAGGCAGCTCCTTTCCTTTTATGTGGGAGGTGGCATAAATAATGAATAACCCTGCAAGAGTTCCTTAAATCTTGTGGTGGAAAGTGTCCACTCCCAAAATGATCTATTTCATTTAGGAGATGGTCTACACAAAATCTGATGAACCATAAGGGAACAGGATTAGCCCTTGGAGACTGAATGGTAATGGGGAAAGTTTAAAATATTCTTTTTTAAAAAAATTAAAATATAGTGGATTTACCTTAATATACTAGCTTCAGATGAAATTTCTTTAATGAACATGGGAGATGGAATTGAAATGCATGAAGTAATAGGATTCCCAGGGATTATATGAGGTATAAGCAGAATGTCCTCAGATACAATGAAATACTATGTACTCTGGTTTAATTTTTTCCACTTGGGAATCAGGAACTTTTAACTTAAAGAACCATTGCCACACCAGTAATATTTCTACTCCAACACAGAAATCAACTGTGCATGGCATGGAAGTAAAATAAATTACAATAGTTTACTATGCAGGAAAAGTTTTTGTTGACTTCCCCACTAACCAAGAAATTGAGTATAAAATTGCCTTCCCGTTTTCTGTGCACAGTTAATAAAGTTGTAACATGTTCTTGAAGGCCCTGTGTGGCCAGTGCTCTAATGAGTCATGCTCTGCAGTCCAGCAGTAGGTCTTATATGGTCACCTCGTTGTTTATCTTTCAAGTGTTCATAGTCCTTCATCTTGCATTTTATTTTTAATTTCTCCCAGAGAATCCCAGCTTCATTTCCCCAGAATCCCAGTGTGTCTGACGTCGTGCTGGTTTTGAAGACATAGTATGGTTCCCGGTGCAGAAAACGCACTCAGGTGGATGAAGAAGGAAATGATGGCTCTTCTCACTGTCCCTGGACAACGCCATTACATCCTTGCCCTTCAGCATGCCTAAGGGTTATACTTTCCTATCAGTTTGGAAAACCTAATCAAATTGAAGAGGGTTCCTGATCAGGTGAACCATCGCTAGATTGGACTATAGGCTGTTATTCAGGTACAAAAGGGAGTCAAACAGGCAGAGGGATGCACTTGTTCAGAGAAGAAGAAGCTGGACTGCTTGGGACCTTGAAGAAAGAGAAATCGGCTGCTTGCTGTGGAGTCCTCAGAATTCATTTGGCTTCACCAGCTCCTGCAATTTGGGGTTTTGGTGAGTCCTCCAAACTGAGATAGGGGTGTGTTTCTTTCCCTTAAATGTTATGTGTTATCTGTCTCTAGACACTGGTGTCAAAGCAGCCTCTTATGGTCTCTGAATCATACCGTGTCAACATTTTCTTTGCCACTCTCATTTCCAAACTTTGACTGTTCACATCCCTTTTTTTCAGCTCCAACACTGTTGTCTTAAATCTGTTTAATTATTTCATCTGCCTAACTGAAGATCCTAGCCATGTGCTCTCCAACGCAGCCCCATGTGGCTGGAATATTTGAATTCATGCAACCGAATAGCTACATTCCACATCGTTGGTAGCGCCACCCAGACTTCAAGTCCTTTGTCACAACGCACGTGTGGCACAGCAGTTTCTGTATCACGCAGCGCTGGGATCGAGCATGCCCTTCGTCTCGGAAAGTTCTACTGGCTGTTGGTCTCCATCTGATGTTTTTACTAATTTGTTTCTAAATACTTCATTTTCTGCCTCTCTGAATTACTCTCCTTTTATGGGTTTCATCAAGCAATTTTCTTCATTTCTATGTGACTTGAGATAGATGTTTATGTTGAAATAATTATTTCAAGATGGAATGTCTCTTGAAATGTCTCCACTGGTGTGACTGCCCTTTCGCATATGACTGGAGTTTCCTTCGATATCATAGGAACTTACTTGTTCCTCTTATCAGTAGAAGGAAAATTCTAAGAGTGAAAAAGAACATGTCACTTCACTCTGAAATTGTCTTTAAGTCAAAATGAAAGGCAAAGCTTGATTGGTTTTCCCAGACAGACCCTCATGATCCATGGGGTTGCAGAGCTGGACACGACTAAAGTGACTTAGCAAGCAGGCATGGACAGTCCATCCCAGGGATAATCCAATCAGTGATTCCGTCACTTTCTTGAGTGGATTCTGGGGTTTGTGCTTTGTCCTAGACACTTGACTCCTCTCCACAGTTAGCAGAGGCATGGATCCAGGAATTCATTTCTGGTGGGAAGTGACCCCGAGGCTTCCCCTTTGATCGTGACGGGAGGACTGGAGAGCAGCAGCCTGAGAGCGAGTGTCTTCAGGGAGATTTCTGTTTCCAGACAGAGGGGGCATGGTGAAGGGATCGACTGCGGATGTGTGGAGAGGTTCCTCCCAAACTGGGTGATAAAGGTGAAGAGAGATGACAGGGAGCTTCTTCTGATTATTCACGTTAGAGGTCGTATTACAGGTAAACCAGGGAGACCTTTGTTTCCCCAGAGGAATCTGATCACAGGACACTGACTGAGCAAAATCAAATGCAGCTGCTCCTTCCTCTATGCAACTCGGTCATATTAAAGCTTCTGGAATCTCTGGGTGTCATTTGTAAATTGGTAAATAAAGCAATTTCTTCCTAAACCTCAGTTTTTCCATATTTTTGAACATCCTTGATCTAGAGAACTGCAACAGTCTATGACAGGAACCCCGTGACTCCTGGATGCCGGCTACATTCTGGTCCAGAGGATGTTAAGGATGAGGCTGGCCTGATAGGTGCTACGGTCCCTCCAAATGGAATAAGTCCTCAGTCTAACTCCACCCTAAAAGAGGTCCTAGGGTAATTGATATCCACATCCATGGGGAACAGAACTAACCTCAGGGCTGAGGGAGAGCTGGAAGGCAGTGTGTTTCCAGAGGACTGCCAGGGCTGTTGGAGAAGCACTGTGGGCGCATAAGGCAGGAGATGATCTGGGGGCCTCCAGAGCGCTTACCTACAGCAGTAACCACCATCCACTCTGGCGAGAGTCAGGGTCCCCGAGGGCTGGAATGAGGGAGGACACTGAGCTATTCTGGGTGCCATGGGCTGATGAACAAAGTCAGTGCTTAGCACGTCCTTATTTGCAGACTCTGACTTTCTGTGTTAGCAACCGCAGCTCTAGCTCTTCACACAGGATCTGGGAGAGAAGAAGCTGCATAGTATTCCCTGGACGCACCACCGGTTCCCGAGTGCTGGGCTGAGGCTACACCCAGGTGAAGGTTGGGGGCTTGAATTCAGGTGGGTCTGGCAGCACAGGACTGGGATCTCGTGGCTTCTCCATCCTCAGGTTGGCCTGCCTAGTGCCTGAGAAAGGCTCCTGGTGACTGAGCTGTTGAGCATGGAGCCCCTGGTGAGGAGGGGTGCTTCCTCCTGACGCTGCACCCAGTCCCCATCCTTCCTCAGCTCAGCCGCCCACTCTAGACAGCGGGAGGGCTGCTCTGTCTAAACCAGAACATCCTGATGTTTTAGGAATCGGTGACATTTGAAGATGTAGCCGTCGACTTCACCCAGGAAGAGTGGAGCCTGCTAGACAAGTCCCAGAAAAACCTGTTCAGAAATGTGATGCTGGAAACGGTCACCCACCTGGTCTCTGTAGGTGAGTCTGTCAACAGGGATGTGCCTGCGCCTGTGTCCATTCTGTTCATTCACTCACTGAACGAGCATTTAGAGCAGCTTCCCTGTGTCCCACTCCAGCTGCTCCCTGATTCTCTGCTAGTCCTCCTAACTACTTAAAGGAAGACATTCCTTTTCATGGCACTTTTCATTACCACATTGAAAGGTTATCTTGGCCAGGTTTCATATATTTACTTATACTTAGTGTCAACATTCAGAACAGGGCTGGGGATTCAATGGACATTTTAATGCATAAATAAAAGGATCAAATATTTTAAAAAAATAATTCTTTTGTTCCAATCACTCCATGAAGGCTTAACACCAGAGTCCTGTATATGACATAATTTTGATTCTTCCTGTAAGGTGAATCACTACTGGATCCTGTTTGACAGAAATATTCAGCCCACGGTAGAGTCTTTTGATCTTTCCCATTTGGAAAAAACTGGGGATTCTGTGGCCTCTCTCTGAACTGGTGCATGGGCATCAGCCCCTAGACAGCCTCACTGTTCTTGCTGCTGCTCTGGGTTTCCTCCTGGTCTGCTCAAGGGCCTTCGCTGTTCTGTCTGGTGAAGATGTTACCTGCACCGACCTTCAGTTATCTCTTTATTGTCTTCACCACCTTACCCATGACTCACAGCAAAGGGTAATTAGCCCACACTCAAAATCCACATTTGTTTGTTTGTTTAAGTCACACAGGCTATCAAATTAGCAAATCAGATGTGATTTCATAGCTGGAACAAGGAAAAGAGCTGTGGACTGGAGCAGCAGGAAGCCTCCAAGGTCAGAGTCTAGGTGAGTGTCAGGGGCCTGGGCTTCAGGGCAAAACAGTTTCAGCCAGTGTGTTAAGTCCTTGCAGATACCAGATAAAAGTCTGATGAAGGCAGGGATATATTCCAAAGTGGAAGCGAGGACACTGGGGCATATTCCTCGCGTTGTCACCATTCTGGGCCCCTATCATCACGATTCATATTACTTCCTGCCATTTTCTCTTCTTTAAGGAAAAGGGTTCTTATGGAGTTATTGCACTTAAGTTTTCACATAGTGATTCTTGTCCTGATCCTGCCATTTCATGACTTTTCCACCATTTTCTGACCCAATGTCTCCTGACCACATTACATTTTTATATTTTAATCCTGTTTTCATTTTCCAATACACAATGACTTTAAAAAATATTTCTTTCAAATACTACACTGAGTATTTCTTTGCTATACACAGTTTCTCCAACTGAGTGCCAATATTTGAAACATACTCACATGGACCTTGGTGGTTGTCTACATTTTATTTCCCTAATGCCATTCTAAAATTTATATTTTTTCTCCATTCTTTAAGCAGTGAGAGATCCCTTAAATAACAAGAAATGATATTCATGCAAAATGTCTACAGAAAGCACATATCCTCTACTATGTCAGTAGTAAGTTTCAGGGGTGGGAACCTCAGTCATCCAAATGAAAGATCCAGCAGTGTGTGTAAGTTGGTAATTGAGCACAGTTGCCTGTGTGTAAGTTGATAAAGCTCTTTCAGAGCAAATTTTTGGATAGTCTGAAATTGGTTAAGTGAATATGAGCTTAAAACCAATGTAAGGAAAAAAGTCAATAGCACAAACATTGTTCATCTCCTAGTTTTTAGAACACACTGAAGTTTTCTAAATTAATCTGATATCTGGGGTTTGGAAACTATAAAAGAGAATGTTTGTGCCTGAAGGGGAGTAACACAACATGTTTGCAACTAACACGGGAGACATTTACCAGGAGACTATTACTGGCTGATGCTCTAGGGTGAACATGTGGAGGAATAAGTGTCTGCGTGGACATGGGCAAACCAGTAACAGCCTCATATCTCCTTTCCCAAAACAGGTTTCTCACCAGCAAGGGGATCCTGCTGGATGCACTAATTTGAGAGATGAATTAGCTTCTAGATCTTCACCTCAACATTCATCAGTTCACTTGAGAAGGAAACATGTCCGCAAACAGTGTGGAAAATCACGTAGTCAAGGATCATTTCTTGATGCACAGGGTCCTATTCACACTAGAGGAAAAGGAGCTGAATGTCCTCTATGTAGAAAAGTCTTCAATAATTACTTTAGCCTCAGATGACACAGGATGATTCACACTGGAGAGAAACCATACAAATGCAGCCTCTGAGAAACCGCAACCGGGTCCACACTGGAGAGACACGATTCGAACGTCACGTGTGTGGGAAACTCTCCAAAGTTCCTACCTGAAACATGAGAAAACGCACAGGAGAGAAGCCCTGTAAATGTCGTCTCTGTGAGAAAAGTTTTCATCAAATCTCTTACCTTAGAAAACACAAGACAATCCATCCCAAAGAGAAGCACTATGAATGTTGTCAGCGTGGGAGTCTTTAGCCAGAGCGCTGGCCTTAGCACAAGAGAATCCACACTGGAGAGACACCTCACGTGTGTCTTGTGTGTGGGAAGGCCTTCAGTCAGAGTTCTGAATTGACTTGGCACAAAAGGACCCACACAGGAGAGAAACCCTATAAATGTCAGCGGTGTGGGAGCACCTTCAGTCAATATGCAAAGCTGAGGAGGCATGAGAGAACACACGCCGGTGAGCAACCCGATGAGTGTCAGCTCTGTGGGAAGTGCTTTAGTCACGGCTCTTCCCTTAGACGACACGAGGGAACCCAGCACCAGAGAGAAAACCAGGAAGGCCCTCAGTAGACTCTCTCATCTGAGGTGACACGCTGTTCCTTCCACATTCCACACATGAGGAACGTGGGAGGAACAGCAGCCATAGTGTTAGCATTTAAACTCACCAAGTTCACACTCAGTAAAGTAACTGTCTGTAACCAATATGGAGGCTCCTTCAGGCATCGCACTCCCCAGTCCAGACAGGAATCACCTGTGGACATGGATCCACATGTGCGCTGTCTCTGTGGCAAAGCCTTTAGTCACTGGCCTGACCTCAGGTAACTTAGCAGAACTCCCTCTAAATACAATATGGGTGTTTTCAGCAACAACTCCCAACTCTTAAAGACCCTAGAGGATGTGAGCAGAGGATAAGAATGCCTAGTTTTTCTTTCATAAGTGTTGTTCACCATGAGCCAACTCCATGTGGAGAACCACTAGGACTTTGATAACTGTCAACAAACATTCAGCCAAGCCCCAGGCTTGATGTGCGCAAGAAATTCCTTGGGAAAAAAAAAAAGGCACTAAAACAAGAACAAAGACGAAGACCTCTGAGAAATACTAAGGTATGCTGAGCAGCACCAAAGCATACTTCTGAACACTTTATCCTAGAGAAGTGATTTCACAGAAGGTTCTGAGACATTCTCTCTCCATAGAGCAACCCCTCTGGTCCACATGTACGCAGGCTGTATAACACACCGTCAGTGTCATGGAGGAAGGGAGGTCTTTGGTGATCACTCATTTCTCAGTCCACACAGATATCACCCTGAGGATGCAGCGATCCTGAAAGCACAGTGGGGCTACAGCCAGATTTCATAGCAGAAAAAATCCTGTGGAGGAGGCGTAGTGCTAGTCGCTCAGTCGTGTCAGACTCTTTGTGACCCCACGGACGGTAGCCCACCAGGCTCCCCTGTCCATGGAATTCTGCAGGCAAGAACAGTGGAGTGGGTTGCCATTCCCTTCTTCAGAGGATCTTCCTAACCCAGGTCTCCTGTATTCCAGGCAGATTCTTTGTGTAGCAGGGCAAACCCCTAAAAGATTCTTTGTGCAAGCCCCTAAAAAGTCCTGTAACATACAACCAGGTCTCCTTGGTGGCTCAGTGGTAAATAATCCACCTGCAATGCAGGAGACCTGGGTTTTATCCCTGGGTCCAGGAGATCCCCTGGAGAAGGAAATGGCAACCCACTCCAGCATTCTTGCCTAGAGAACCCATGGAAAAAAGAGCCTGGGGGTACAGTCCATGGGGTTGCAGAGTTAGTCACACCCTAGCAGTTGAACAACAGCAAACACGTGAGTACATCATGATTTGGGGAAAGACCTATTCATGAAAACGTGGCATGAAATGGAGAATGAAGAGACCTGGCCACGTGGATGTAAAGTTTTGTAAGAAGTTAGAATTTGTGTGTGCAATAATAGTTGTAAATATTCAAACAGTCGTTTGTGGCTAAAGGAGCTCAGTGTTGCTGTCTGGTTGCTTTGCCTGTGTGCATGCTAGTCGCTTCAGTCGTGTCCAGCTCTTTTTGATCCCATGGACCATAGCCTGCCAGGCTCTTTTGTCCATAGGATTCTCTAGGCAAGGATACTGGAGTGGGTTCCCATGCCAACCGCCAGGCTGCTACTGCTGCTGCTAAGTCGCTTCAGTCGTGTCTGACTCTGTGCAACCCCACAGACGGCAGCCCACCAGGCTCCCCCGTCCCTGGGATTCTCCAGGCAAGAACACCAGAGTGGGTTGCCATTTCCTTCTCCAATGCATGAAAGTGAAAAGTGAAAGTGAAGTCGCTCAGTCGTGTCCGACTCTTAGGGACCCCATGGTCTGCAGCCTACCAGGCTCCTCCGTCCATGGGATTTTCCAGGCAAGAGTACTGGAGTGGGGTGCCACTGCCTTCTCCAGCCCTCTGCCAGGGGTTTTTCCCAATTCAGGGAACAAATTCATGTCTGTTTATGTCTCCTGCATTGGCAGGTGGGTTCTTTATCAGTTGTGCCACCTGGGAAGTCTGGTTTCTTTGGGCCCCTGTAACACAGGGACTCAGGTCTGCACTCTGGGAAAGTGGGCAGAGACTCAGCCCCACTCTCTGCGCCCCCCTTTCTCCACTGCTCTTTCCACACAATTCAGCTCCACTCGTTTCAGCATCTCCCCACCCGATCTACCCCTTCAGGGCCTGGGGCTGACACAGCTCTCATCTTCAGCTCCACTGGCCAGGTTTCCCAGAATGTCATGACCTGCTCAGGCAAGGTCCTGGTGGAGTCTCAGAGACATCTGGTCTTACATTATTTGAGGCCCTTCAACCTATGTCTGTGGATGGAAACCACCTAGGGCTCAAGAGACAGACATCTGATTTCTGCCCTCCCAGACCTCAGGAATCTGTATTTTGTCCCCAAATCTCTGAGCTGAGCCCAGTGGATGAAGAGTTCCTTCCTTAATCATACTGTTTATCTTACTCAGCTGATTCCTGAATTATGCACTCAGCAGTCTCAACAGAAACCCAGTCTTGTTACCCTCACATAAGCTCATGGGATAAATGTGCAAGAACATAAAATACCTGAAACTATCAGCCATCACACAAGCAGATTTTTAAAATAATCAGTGCAATGTCCTTTTCCAAAGAAAGAAATGAATGTCATCACAAAGCAAATCTCCCCTCTTGTCTGTAGGACTTGGAAAGTTATCCTTTGACCCACATCCATACTGAGCCCAAATCTCCAGGGAGAGTCTTTCCCGTATATCCACTCGGATGAGGTGTGTTCCTGCCAAAGCAGCACAATTCCCCAAGAAGGCCCGAGTCCACTCACAGAAACACACACAAGGATGGTACTGATACCTCACTACCTTTTTTCTTGCTTATTTATTTGATTTTAGCTGTGCTGGGTCTCTTTTGCTATGAGGGCTTTTTCTCTAGTTGCGGCGAGCCAGGCCCACTCCGGTTGCGCTGTGCAGGCTTCCCCTTGGAAGCGCTTCTCTTGCTGCAGAGTGCAGGCTCTGTGGTGCATGGCCTCGGTTGTGTCTCCTGGGCTCTGGAACGCAGGCTCAGTAGTGGCACATGGGCTTAGCTGCTCTAAGTAGCATGGGTGATCTCCCCAGGCCAGGGATCGAACCCATGTCTCCTGCATTGGCAGGTGGATTCTTATCCACTGAGCTACCAGGGAAACTCCATCATTAGCTTTCAAAATCTCCAAGCGGAATTCTGGGGACAGTCAGGTGGTAAAACTGAGCAAGGGTAAGGGGCAACCAATTCTCTTGTCTGTCTATTGTCATGCATTTCATTCCTTGGGTACAAATGGCTCAGCTAGGTCATGTGACCTTGGAGTAGCATGAAGGTCAGTTTGCAAAGACAGCTTTCCCCATGGACACATCCTCGGCCTCCTGAGTAGCTTCATGTCATCCAGTGAAGTTTGTCCAGCAGCCATTTTTCTGAGATTCTACTGACAGATAAGAGGACTGCAGCTGGATTTCAGGTTGGTTTGAAATAATATGTGGTGTTCAGCTACACCCCCAGAGAAATGGAACAGCAGTCAAAATATGTAGTGATGTGGCTTTAGACAATGCGGTGAAGATTCTTTAATTTTTTTAAATTTTCATTTCTATTTTTCTGAGGTGTTCTGTTATAATATTAGATGAGTTTCAGGTTTACAACAATAGATTTCAGCTCCGGCATACCGTGCGCCTGCCCAGCACCAACACGCCATCTTCCCTCCTTTGCTCTCCGTGACTGTGTTACCCTCGGGCCCTCCCGCCTGCCAGCTCCCCCCTGTATCCACCACTCAGCTCTGTGTCTCTGTGTATGTGTTCTTGGGTCATTTGTTTAATTCTTCATTTTTTTTCCACTTGTTTTCCTTTTGTTTCTTGGTTTCTTCCTGCTTCACACATGAGTAGAGTCAATAGGTGTTTCTCTTCTCTGAATCTGTCTTCAGACACAGAGCGAACAAAGCTGATATATGATTTGGATTGGTCAGAAAAATCTTAACAAGGTCACACACCTTGGAGCACTAACGAGTCAGCTAAGAAGGGGAACTTCCCCCACGGACCCTCAGCTGCCTCCGAGGCTGTGTCTCCTCCAGTGGACGGTGTCCAGCGCCCACCATTCTGAGCATCTACTGACAGATGGGAGGCACCCAGCTGGATTTCAGGTTGTTTATTTCTATTTGCTGTTCAGTGTATCCCCCAGAGAAAAAAGACGCACACAAGATTTGTACACGTGTGGCTTTACGCACCGTGAAAGTGGCACAGTTGTGTCCGACTCTTTGTGACACCATGACCTGTACAGTCCATGGACTTCTCCAGGCCAGAATACTGGAGTGGGTAGCCTTTCCCTTCTCCAGGGGATCTTCCCAGCCCAGGACTCCTGCATTGCAGGCAGATTCTTTACTTGCTGAGTCACAAGGGATGCACTGAGCCATGTAAAATTTAACTTCCAAGTATTGATATTCCAGGGTACCATTGGGTTACAATAGTAGCTGCAGACAGGAAGTGATGGTAGTATCTGCAGTTGATGATGGTAGTGTCTGTATTAATGCTAGTAGCTGTATCTGAACCTTTGGAACCTGCCTAAAGGCCTGACTCTGCTCTGCAGAAGGTCAGCCACGCCCCGTTCTGAGATAAGTCTAGTGGACTCTGTGGAGTCTTGCACTATAAATCACAGTGGGGAAAATTCCTGGGGCTGTGCTTATCAAGTGCCATTAAATGTTACTATAAAGTTTGTTTTAAAAAATTTCTTTCTGTGTTTTCAGAAGAAACAAGAAAAATTACACAGTCATCTCAAGAGATGAAAAATTACACAGTCATCTCAAGAGATGTAGAAGATCATTTGGTCACAGTCAACATCCTGGCCAGGCTGGCCCTGCACCGAGGCCCTGCAGGGCCTTCCTTCAGCCCTAAATCAAATCACCAATAGGGCAAGATCCGCTTCATATGTAAATATAACTACATACTGTTGGATTTAATATGCTAGTAGTTTATTAAGATCTTTTGTACTTATGCTCATCAGGAAATTTTTGATTTTGTTATTATGTATTATTTGATTTTGTTATCATGGAAAGGTATACTTAGTGGCTGAGTCATGTGTAACTCTTTTGGACCCCATGGACCTCAGTCTGCCAGGCTCCTCTGTCCGTGGGGATTCTCCAGGCAAGAATCCTGGAGTGGGTTGTCCTGCCCTCCTCCAGGGGATCTTCTCAACCCAGGGATAGAACCCAGGTCTCCTGCACTGCAGGCGCATTCTTTACAGACGGAGCCGCTAGGGAAGCCCTATTATGTAATACTGGTATTGAAAACTGGTTGGAATCAGTTGCTGCCTTGCTTTTGAATGATCATTTTGGTAGGATTGATATAATGTCTCCCACCAATTTTATAAAGTTTACCAATGAAAAAGTTTCCATTTTAATAAAGTTTTACCATATAAAACATTTTGTGTGTGGTTTATATCTCTAATCCTTGAAGATCATCTTAATAGTATTTTGACTCAAGATAGATCTTGTAATGGAGGGGAAAGAGGAGCATGGGAGGACTTTATGAAAAACACAGAATCAGGGCCTCCCAGATCCCCGGGGCCACTTATGCACGTTAACAACGCCCCCGTGTCAGTCCCCTGCAAGGAGAACGTGTTCAGCCTGTGCACTGCCTACAGCCACGGGAAGCCCCAGAATCACCTCAGCCCTCATCCTCAGGTGCCCTGCGCCAACTCTTCCTCCAGAACCTGGGAGTCCAGACAGTAGGCTTCTGGGTATCTCAGCAGGGGACTAGAGGCAAGTGTCAGGGACTGTTGTTCCTGGACCAACAGGGGCCAGCAGAAGCCACCACGAGTGGTTTGAGAACTCCCTGACCAACCGGGCACTTATCTACCCTTGCTCAGGCTGAGGGTCACCACCCCCTTGCCTCTCAGTGAAGTGAGCGAAAGTCGCTCAGCTGTGTCCAACTCTTTGCGACCCCATGGACTGTATAGTCTGTGGAATTCTCCAGGCCAGAATATTGGAGTGGGGAGCCTTTGCCTTCTCTAGAGGATCTTCCCAACCCAGGGATCGAACCCAGGTCCCCGGCATTGCAGGCTGACTCTTTACCCACCGAGTCACAAGGGATGCACTGAGGCAGGGATAACGTAATTTTTAAGTATTTCTTTTTCTAGGGTATCTTTGGGTTACAAAAGTACATGCTTTATTTGTATAAAAATAGATTTCAACTCTGCCTGCCATAGGCTGACCATCACCAGAAACTGTTTTGCTTTCACCAGCCTGCGGACCTCTCTTCCTGCCGCCCTCTGACCCCCACTGCTCTGCTCTGTGTGTTTATTTTTGTGTCATTTCCTGTCTCTTTGTATGTGTGTGTGTGTTTACACTTTTATTTATTTATTTTACAATATTGTGTTGGTTTTGGCATACATCAACATGAATCCGACACGGGTGTACACGTGTTCCCCATCCTGACCCCCCCTTCCTTCTCCCTCCCGGTACCATCCCTCTGGGTCATCCCAGTGCACCAGCCCAAGCATCCTGTATCCTTCATCGAACCTAGACTGGCGATTCATGTCTTATATGATATTATACATGTTTCAATGCCATTCTCCCAAATAATCCCACCCTCTCCCTCTCCCACAGAGTCCAAAAGACTGTTCTACACATCTGGGTCTCTTTTGCTGTCTCGCGTAAAGGGTTATCGTTACCATCGTTTGCTGTCTCTTAATATTTTTTTTTACTTGTTCCCTCTTTTTCTTTGTATTTAGATTTCCATATATGAGTGGATTTATAAGGTATTTCTCTTTTCGGAAAGTTTCTACAAAATGTTGTTAGATCAAAGGTGATACTTAATCTTGATTGGATTAATACAACCTCGTCAAGGTCAGGTGATGTGGGAGCAGACTCAAAGGCAGCAGGAAAGGGAAACGACACCACGGACCCTCCTTAGCCACCTTCAAAGGTGCACAAAGTGTCCAGCACCTACCTTCTGAGCATGTACTCACAGGTAAGAGGTATGCGGCTGGGACTGAGGCTGATTTAAATTTGCTGGTGTGTGTCCATCGGAGAAATGGGACAGCAGACAAAAGAGGTACCAATGCGGTCTAGGCAATGGGGCACGGATACTTTAATGTTTAGATTTAATGATGTTTGTAGGGTAATTTTCTTGAAGAGCTCTCTAGTCTTTCCCATTCTGTTGTTTTCCTCTCTTTCTTTGCACTGATCACTGAGGAAGGCTTTCTTATCTCTCCTTGCTATTCTCTGGAACTCTGCATTCAGATGCTTATATCTTTCTTTTTCTCCTTTGCTTTTGGCTTCTCTTCTTTTCACAGCTGTTTGTAAGGCCTCCCCAGACAGCCATTTTGCTGTTTTTGCATTTCTTTTCCATGGGGATGGTCTTGATCCCTGTCTCCTGTACCAGGTCACCAACCTCCGTCCATAGTTCCTCAGGCACTCTGTCTATCAGATCTAGTCCCTCAAATCTATTTCTCACTTCCACTGTATCACCATAAGGGATTTGATTTAGGTCATACCTGAATGGTCTAGTGGTTTTCCCTACTTTCTTCTATTTAAGTCTGAATTTGGCAAGGAGTTCATGATCTGAGCCACAGTCAGCTCCTGCCCAGTCTTGCTTTTGCTGACTGTAAAGAGCGTCTCCATCATTGGCTGCAAAGAATATAATCAATCTGATTTCGGTGTTGACCATCTGGTGATGTCCATGTGTAGAGTCTTCTTTTGTGTTGTTGGAAGAGAGTGTTTGCTATGACCAGTGCATTCTCTTGGCAAAACTCTATCAGCCTTTGCCCTGCTTCATTCCATACTCCACAGACAAATTTGCCTGTTACTCCAGGTGTTTCTTGACTTCCTGCTTTTGCGCTCCAGTCCCCTATAATGAAAAAGACAGCTTTTCTGAGTGTTCTAAAAGGTCTTGTAGGTCTTCATAGAACCGTTCACCTTCAGCTCCCTCAGTGTTACTGGTTGAGGCATAGGCTTGGGTTACCATGATAATGAATGGTTTGCCTTGGAAATGAACAGAGATCATTCTGCCATTTTTGAGACTGCATACAAGTAGTGCATTTCAGACTCTTTTGTTGACCATGATGGCTACCCCATTTCTTCTAAGGGATTCCTGCCCACAGGAGTAGATCTAATGGTCATCTGAGTTAAATTCATCCATTCCAGTCCATTCTAGTTCGCTAATTCCTAGAATGTCGACATTCACTCTTGCCATCTCCTGTTTGACCACTTCCAATTTGCCTTGATTCATGGACCTGACATTCCAGGTTCCTATGCAATATTGCTCCTTATAGCATCAGACCTTGCTTCTATCACCAGTCACATCCACAACTGGGTATTGTTTTTGCTTTGGCTCCCTCCCTTCTTTCTTTCTGGAGTTATTTCTCCACTGATCTCCAGAAGCATATTGGGTACCTACCAACCTGGGGAGTTCCCCTTTCAGTATCCTATCATTTTGCCTTTTCATACTGTTCATGGGGTTCTCAAGGCAAGAATACTGAAGTGGTTTGCCATTCCCTTCTCCAGTGGACCACATTCTGTCAGACCTCTCCACCATGACCCTCCCATCTTGGGTGGCCCCTCATGGCACGGGTTAGTTTCATTGAGTCAGACAAGGATATGGTCAGTGAGATCAGATTGGCTCGTTTTCTGAGATTATGGTATCAGTGTATCTGCCCTCTGATGCCTCTCGCAACAACTACCGTCTTCCTTGGGCTTCTCTTACCATGGACGTGGGGATCTCTTCACAGTTGCTACAGAAAGGGCAACTGCTGCTCCTTACCTTGGACAAGGGCTATCTCCTCATGGCCGCCCCTCCTGACCTTGAAGGTGGAGTAGCTCTTCTCGGCCCTCCTGTGCCCGCGCAGGTGCTACTCCTTGGACGTGGGGTTGCTCCTCTTGTCCACCGATCATGTGATCACTCACCTAGAGCCAGACATCCAGAAATCTGGATGTGAAGTCAAGTGGGCCTTAGAAAGCATCACTACAAACAAAGCTAGTGGAAGTGATGGAATTCCAGTTGAGCTGTTTCAAATCCTGAAAGACGATGCTGTGAAAGTGCTGCACTCAATATGCCAGCAACTTTGGAAATTTCAGCAGTGACCACAGGACGGGAAAAGGCCAGTTTTCATTCCAATCCCAAAGAAAGGCAATGCCGAAGAATGCTCAAACTACCACACAATTGCACTCATCTCACACGCTAGTAAAGTAATGCTTAAAATTCTCCAAGGCAGGCTTCAGCAGTACGTGAACTGTGAACTTCCTGATGTTCAAGCTGGTTTTAGAAAAGGCAGAGGAACCAAAGAGCAAATTGCCAACATCTGCTGGATCATGGAAAAAGCAAGAGCGTTCCAGAAAAAACATCTATTTCTGCTTTGTTGACTATGCCAAAGCCTTTGACTGTGTGGATCACAATAAACTGTGGAGAATTCTGAAAGACATGGGAATACCAGACCACCTGACCTGCTTCTTGAGAAACCTGTATGCAGGTCAGGAAGCAACAGTTAGAACTGGACATGGAACAACAGACTGGTTCCAAATAGGAAAAGGAGTATGTCAAGGCTGTATATTGTCACCCTGCTTATTTAACTTCTATGTAGAGTACATCATGAGAAACGCTGGGCTGGAAGAAGCACAAGCTGGAATCAAGACTGCCGGGAGAAATATCAATAACCTCAGATATGCAGATGACAGCACCCTTATGGCAGAAAGTGAAGAGGAACTAAAAAGCCTCTTGATGAAAGTGAAAGTGGAGAGTGAATAAGTTGGCTTAAAGCTCAACATTCAGAAAACGAAGATCATGGCATCTGGTCCCATTATTTCATGGCAAATAGATGGGGAAACAGTGGAAACAGTGTCAGACTTTATTTTTGGGGGCTCCAAAATCACTGCAGATGGTGATTGCAGCCATGAAATTAAAAGACGCTTACTGCTTGGAAGAAAAGTTATGACCAACCTTGATAGCATATTGAAAAGCAGAGTCATTACTTTACCAACAAAGATCCATCTAGCCAAGGCTATGGTTTTTCCAGTGGTCAAGTATGGATATGAGAATTGGACTGTGAAAAAAGCTGAGTGCCAAAGAATTGATGCTTTTGAACTGTGGTGTTGGAGAAGACTCTTGAGAGTCCCTTGGACTGCAAGGAGATCCAACCAGTCCATCCTAAAGGAGATCATTCCTGGGTGTTCATTGGAAGGACTGATGCTGAACCTGAAACTCCAATCCTTTGGCCACCTCATGAGGAGAGTTGACTCACTGGAAAGACCCTGACCCTGGGAGGGATTTGGGGCAGGAGGAGAAGGGGCCGACAGAGGATGAGATGGCTGGATAGCAATCCTGCCTCGATGGATATGAGTTTGAGTGAACTCTGGGAGTTGGTGATGGACAGGTAGGCCTGGCGTGGTGCTGTGATTCAGGGGGTCGCAAAGAGTTGGACACGACTGAGCAACTGAACTGATTCAGTGAATTTGCTAGATGAAACTTCATGTGTACAAAAAATATATTTCAATTTCAGTAGATCATAATTTTGGTGAGCACCAACAACTTAGGTGTTTTTGTTCCCACCCTGTGGACCCGTTCCACTCATTGGCCGTCTCCTTGCCACTATCCTCTGACACGCCCTGCTCTGTTCTGTGGGAATGTTTGCTATTGTGTCATTTGCTTTCCTTTCTTTTTGTGCTGACTTCTTCGCTTCTGAAATTTGTGTTTCGTGTCCCACATGGAAGTGAATGGACAAGGTATTTCTCTTTTCTAAATGGGTCTTCGAGACACTGAGAGGTATAGGGTGATTTCTGCTGTTCAATCGCTCAGCTGTGTCTGATTCGTTGTGACCCCCTGGACTGTGGCCTACATAACGTTGATTGGTTAAGAAAACCTCATCAAAAAAAAAAAAAAAAAAAAAAGGAAAGAAAACCTCATCAAGGTCACATGACCTTAGGGGAGTATAAAGTCGGTGGGAAAGGGAAATTTCCCCTCTGACCCTCCTCAGCCACCCTGGAAGCTACATCTCCTCGGCTGGAGTGTCCAGCACTCATGATTCTGAGCATCTGCTGACAGACTGGAGGCTCACAGCTGAATTTCAGGTTGTGTGGTTTAAATTTTGTGTTTGGCTAGTCCCTCAGGGAAACGGGATGAGAGGAAAATCATGTAGTGATGTGGCTTTAGGCAGCTGGGGATCGATTCTCTAGTTTCTTTGGAATTATGTTTTAATTGTTAAAGTTCTGGAATTATCCCATTATACCTTTAGTGAAGTGTTAGGTGCGTTGCCATACCTTTCAGCTTCTGTGAACCACACACCCTCTCAGCACCCAAAACTGCAGGTTTCCTCTGTGACTATCTGCTGCCCAATTTTCTTTGTGGCTCCTCTTCTGATTCCCTTCACTCACGTCTGTGTATCTTTGTATTTGCTATCAGGTCAGCACCGTCTTCTTTAAAATTCTTTTTACTTGTTTTCTTTTTGTCTTTTGTGTTCCACACATGAGTGACATTGTGAATTATTTCTTTCTCTTAACAAGTCTTTAGATGTCGTTAGACCAAAGGGAATAGATGATGTCACTTGGCTAAGAAACTCTCAACAAGGTCATGTGACCTTGGAGCAGCCTCAGCTCAGCTGGGAAAGGGCAATTCCTCCTTGACTGGTCCTCGGCACCATCAGAGCTGCATCTCCCTCAATGAGAACATTCCTCCCCCTTCTCTCTGATCCTCTCCTACAGAGAGGAGGAGCACAGCTGGATTTAGGATGGTTTGCTTTTTAAAGCTGGCATTCACCATATCGCTCAGAACAAAAGTCCATAGTAAACTTATGTAGTGATTTGGCCTGGTGATAGGGTAAAGGGTCTTAAACTTTATAATTTTATTTTTTGAATTGAGTAAATGTTGATGTTAATATTAGATGTTTCATTTGTCCTTTTTTTTTTTGCAATTACAAAGCTAATTTTAAAACTTTGGGGTGAAACCCACAGGAATAAAAAAGACTGGGAAAGGATAACCCCTCACCCTCTGGCAGTGGCCGAAAGGGAGAGAGGCTACCCAAGGGAAAGGAAGCACAAAAGGGACCCGCTGCAGACTCAGGGCAAAGGGAACGCCATCAGCCCTGGGGCCTGGGAGCCCTGGGGCAGGAAACCCCAGCGTGGGGGCACTGGCTTCAGGCACACAGGCCAAGGGCAAGAGGGTTGCACACGAAGCCCCAAAGCTACCTGGCTTCCCCCTTCCCTTTTGCCTTTCTCAGCTTCTGCTGCATGATCTGGGTGTCCCTCTGCTTGGGGGACAATCGCCCCGGCAGCTCAGTGCTTTTCCTTCACTGAGCGGCTCTGCCTTTTCTTATTCTTCTGGCGGGCAAGCTCCTGCTGGTCACCTCGTGTCATGGGGACTGCAGCGACTCTGCCCTTTTGTGCATTAGCACATTTCAGGTTTCTGACCCTTATTCATGCTCACCACCCAGACTTCCCTCTCTCGCTGCCACTGCACATTTGACCACAGTCACTATCCTGCCCTCTCCCGTGAAGCTTCCTCCCTCAGTTCAGTTCAGTCGCTCAGTCGTGTCTGACTCTCTGCCACCCCGTGGACTGCAGCTCGGCAGACTTCCCTGTCCATCACCAACTCCCGGAGTTTCCTCAAGCTCATGTCCGTTGAGTCGGTGATGCCATCCAGCCATCTCATCCTCTGTCATCCCCTTCTCCTCCTGACTTCAGTCTTGCCCAGCATTAGGGTCTTTTCAAGGGAGTCGCTTCTTAGCATCAGGTGGCCCAAGGATTAGAGTTTCAGCATCAGTCCTTCCTATGAACACCCAGGACTGACTTCCTTCAGGATGGCCTGGTGGGATCTCCTTGCAGTCCAAGGGTCTCTCAAGAGTCTTTTCCAACACCACAGTTCAAAAGCATCAATACTTCAGCTCTCAGCTTTCTTCACAGTCCAACTCTCACATCCAAACATGACTACCGGAAAAAGCATAGCTTTGACTAGATGGACCTTTGTTGGCAAAGGAATGTCTCTGCTTTTCAATATGCTGTCTAGGTTGGTCATAACTTTTCTTCCAAGGAGCAAGTGTCTTTTAATTTCATGGCTGCAGTCACCATCTGCAGTGATTTTGGAGCCCCCCAAAAATAAAGTCTGCCACTACTCCACTGTTTCCCCATCTATTTGCCATGAAGTGATGGGACCAGATGCCATGATCTTAGTTTTCTGAGTGGTGAGCTTTAAGCCAACTTTTACACTCCCCTCTTTCACTTTAACCAAGAGTCTCTTTAGCTCTTAACTTTCTGCCATAAAGGTGGTGTCATCTGCATATCTGAGGTTATTGACATTTCTCCCGGCAATCTTGATTCCAGCTTGTGCTTTATCCAGCCCAGCGTTTCTCATGATGCACTCTGCATGTAAGTTAAATAAGCAGGGTGACGATATACAGCCTTGATGTACTCCTTTCCCTATTTGGAACCAGTCTGTTGTTCCACGTCCAGTTCTAACTATTGCTTCCTGACCTACATACAGGTTTCTCAAGAGGCAGGTCAGGTGGTCTGGTGTTCCCATCTCTTTCGGAATTTTCCATAGTTTGTTGTGATCCATACAGTTTTGGCATAGTCAATAAAGCAGAAGTGGATATTTTTCTGGAACTCTGTTGCTTTTATGATGAGCCAGTGGATGTTGGAAACTTCCTCCCTATTGTCCGCTAACTACTCTGGGTATCTGCGTGTTTTCCTCTGTCTTCTGGTTTGTTTATCGATGTGTTGATTTGTTACTTTTTCGTTTGCTCTCACTGGTCTACCCAGGAGTGATGTCCTTTGTGTTTGCTTTCAGCCTCTGACTTAATTCATTAGCATCATAACAATAAGGTCTCTCCATGTTCTGGAAAATAATAACATCTCAATATTTTTTTTTTCTGGCTGATTAGATTTCCATTGAATATGCATACTACTGAAAGCCAAAAACATCATTTGTTCATCCTTAGCTGAAACATGTATTTCACATTAGCCAGGTACAAATGAGACACTGAGGACAAAAGTTCCAGAAAACAGACCCTTAGCCGTGAGTCATCTAATCTAGTAGAGAGGAAGATAATTTGAAGTGAATTTGTACTTGAAAATTGCCTTCCCTGATGCCGAATGGGAGAGTCCAGTTTTCAAAATTCATCACACTTAATTTTTATTTTCAAATGCCTATTCTTCAATATTAAGTGTAGCTTTCCCCTAGAACAAATATTTGTGTACATGTGGGGAGATCTTTTATCTCCTAGATGGTGATACATGTAACCCAAGTCCCTAAATTTAGTCTTCCGAGGATGCAAATCCAAATGCTTATTAATCTGGGTCCTAATCTGTGTGTCAGTAATCAGGGGAGAATATAGAAATGTCTGGGAAGTTCAGTTCAGGCACTCAGTCATGTCTGACTCTTTGGGACCCCATGGACTGAAGCACACCAGGCTTCCCCGTCCATCTTCACCTCTGGGAGCTTACTCGAGGTCATGTCCATCGAGTCAGTGATGCCATCTGACCATCTCATCCTCTGTCATCCCCTTCTCCTCCCACTTTCCATTTTTCCCAGCATCAAGTCTTTTCCTATGAGTCAGTTCCTAACATCAGGTGGCCAAAGTACCAGAGTTTCAGCTTCAGCATCAGTGCTTCCAGTGAATATTCAGGACTGATATCCTTTAGGATGGCCTGGTTGGATCTCCTTGCAGTCCAAGGGACTCTCAAGAGTCTTCTCCAGCACCACAGTTCAAAAGCATCAATTCTTCGGCATCCGCCTTTGTTTATAGTCCAACACTCACATCCATACATGACTACTGGAAAACCATAGCCTTGACTAGACAGACCTTTGTCAGCAAAGAAATGTCTCTGCTTTGTAATATGCTGTCTAGATTGGTCATAGCTTTTCTTCCAAGGAACAAGCATCTTTTCATTTCATGGCTGCAGTCACCATCTGCAGTGATTTTGGAGCCCCAAAAATAGTCTGTCACTGTTTCCCTATGCATTACCATGATCTTAGTTTTCTGAAGGTTGAGTTTTAAGCCAACTTTCTCACTCTCTTCTTCCACTTTGATCAAGAGGCTCTTTTGTTCTTCTTTACTTTCTGTGAAGAGAAAGATCTGGGCAGGAGAAGACAATTTTTAGAAACCTGGTCGCAATGTCATGATCCCCATTTAGGGTCGATGGGGCAGGGATGTCTCTGTGTCTGCATCAATATGACAGGTTTTTTTTTGTTGTTTTGTTTTGTTTTCACAGAGGAAATCCAAAAATTAAGATTGAGGAGATTCTCCAGTAGGTGTGGAAGATGGCTGGTCAGTACGGATGGCTGAAAGCCTGCCGACTCTTTCAAGACCAGAAAGTGAGGAAGCAAAACCCGGGACCTGGGAGGCAGATGGCTCCCCAGCCACAGGACAAAGACTCTATGGTGAGTGGAGGCTTGGACCCACAGGGAATCTGTGGGTGGCATGGACTGCAGAGACAGGGTTTAGACCTGGAATATTCTGGGTCCATAACTCACTAGTGCATTCGCATCCAGATAGCTGCCTCCAACTCCCTCCTGAGCAGCTCGGGCCACTCAGAGCCTGGGAGGAACCACCTGGGCTCCTCGGGGTTATGTCTGCTCTGGCTTCATCCAGATCTTTCAATGGGCCCTTACTGTTCAGCCAGCCCCTCCTCCTCTGATGCTTGTGAGGAGGGCTTTGGGAGGCACAATGTTGTAACTATCCCGGCACCTGGGGGACCGCGCCCTTTCTCCAGAACCAGCATTCCACGCTCTCCATCCGTCGTTGCATTCCCTCTGAACTCGTGCCTGTGCTTTCTGCTGACTCTCTGACCTGGTTCTCCTCCACCCACAGGTAAAGTGTAAGGACTGTGGAGCCTTTGGGCACACAGCAAGGAGCCTCAGGTGCCCCATGAAGCGCTGGCAAGGGGCGCTGGTGCCCCTGCCCTTGGGGTCCAGATTCGGTAAGGAGAACCTGGCGTGGAAGCTGCAGGACCCACTGGCCCCAGGGACCCCTAATGCGGCTGAGAGAGAGGAGGAGGAAAGGCAGAGGTGAGCAGCGGGGAGGTGGGACCCAAGGTCGGGGCTGAAATCTGGAGGCGGTTCCTCTCCTTGTCGACACTGTGCTGAGCCATCTCTAGAAAGGACAGGGCAACTGGGGAGACAGAGACAGGAGCCACGTGCTCAGGGGCCACACTCGGGGGCTCACACCAGGCCCTGAAGTCACTAAGGAGAGTGGGGAACACACACCGCTTTGCACCGGACCGGCCCTGAGGCCATAGATATGAAGAGACAGGACTTCCTGGGAGACCCTGCAGGGGCCTCTGGAGTCGGGGAAGGACATGGGGGGTCTGCACAAAGGCAGAGGGCTTCAGGTCCGGTGTCACCCCCAAATGAGGAAAGGGCTGGACCACAGCACTGTCGGGCCCATCGGTGACAAGGACACTGGGTTCTGACACTTGACCTGTTCGTGTTGCAGGAAAGAGGAGCAGCAGAGAAAGCTCCTGCAGCGATTTCCCAGGAGGCCCCGCGCTCGGCAGCCGCAGAGCTGGAAGGAGGAGCCGGAGCCCGGCCTCTGCCTGAGGGTCAGTCTCTCGGGCCCCCTCCTTAATCGACTGGCCTCAGTCCTGTCTCTGGGAGGAAACTGGTCATGTTCTTTCCTGACCAATGTCAGCATTTAGTTTTCAGATGCCATTTTTCGCGGTGCCTTTGATTTTGCATTCTGACTCGCATGTCTGGCGAGAAGCTGGTAGGGACATGGAAGCGATTTTATCAGCAGCTTCCATAGTCAAATCCTTTAAGTTAGAACAGGAATCTGTCCATTGTGATTCATCCTCCAAAACTGGAACTGAAAACTCATTTTGCCATCAAGGCGCCTGCAAATCACCAATCTGTGTACAGTCTGGAGAAGAAGGTCTACCAAAAGCCTCTTCCCCTTCCTTAGCAAGAGACACTGTAGGGCATTTCCATTGGCCATTGGATGTACACATGTGTCAAGGTCACATGAGCACCCTGATGTTGAGGATCTTACCATGTGAAATTAACTCCTGTGAGGCGTTTTTCTGGAGGGAGAGGAGATTCTCACACCTGGCCTCTCTGTGTGCTCTTCTCTTACAGCACCCAAACATGCCCCTGCTTATCCACACATCCAGGAGGAAATACTTCCAGGATCCAGATCACCCAAGAGGGTCACCCACCAGGAAGGATGATGTGAATTCCAGCCTCCCCGCAGTGTCTCTCATCGGCAGGAATGTGGCCCCGGCCTCCAAGGGCAGCGTCGAGGCTCCAGGTAAGAGATGTGCGCAGACCCCCAGCCTGACATGTGTGAACCCCGCAAAGAAACCTAGACTCAGCCCCGTCCAGACCCCCCAGCAGAGCACTCCCACAGCAGATCAGGGGGCCTTCCTGAATCTCCCTCCTCCACCCAGCACAGCAGGACGTGGACCGAGAGTGGCCTTCCGTGCATCCAGGGAGACACCTGCCCAGGGGCAGCGTTTTGACCTCCAGCCTCCGGCGGACAGATCTCCCTCCAGGAGCGTGCGCGGGGTTCCCCCAGCCCATCTGCCGCCCATTGTCATCCGCGTTCCGGCCCAGCCTCTCAGGATGCGCTTCCTGAGAGATGCCGAAGGCTGCTGGACCTGCTGCTACACGGCGTCCCCGTCTCCGCGGCCTGCGGAGCGGCCAGCCCCTCCTGCTCAGAGCCCGTCCGTCAAATGGGAGCCCGAGGGACACGCTGTCCCCGGGCCCCGGAGCGTCCTCTACGATGACCTCCTGGTGTCTTCTTCCTCCGAAGAGAGTGACTGGGACGCAGACACCAGTCGCAACTGAGACTCGTCCTCCAGCGCCCGGTGCCCTGACTTGACTGTGGCTGGCGGGTGGGCTGCGTGTAGAGGGAGCGGCCGTTCCCGGTGAAGCCAGACTCCCCACCCTGGTGGGGGAGACAGCAGTGGGACCGGACCTTCCGGGGGACACACAGCTGCACACACTGCCCTGTCTCCTCATGGAACCCCAGTCTGTCCCATGGCACTTATCCAACCGAACGGCAAGCTGTCAACCTAAAACGATTATAAGCAATTGAGGCAAACTCTAGGAGTGACTTGTAACCATTGTGTAGACAGGAAGTGATGGTAGTATCTGCAACTGATGATGGTAGTGTCTGTATTTGATGGTAGTAGCTGTATCTGAACCTTTGGAACCTGCCTAAAGGCCTGACTCTGCTCCTCAGAAGGTCAGCCGACCCCCATCCTGAGATAAGTCTAGTGGACTCTGTGGAGTCTTGCACTATAAATCACAGTGGGGAAAATTCTCGTGGCTGTGCTTATCAAGTGTCATTAAATGGTACTCTAAAGCTTTGTTTTAAAAAATTTCTGTGTTTTCAGAAGAAACAAGAAAAATTACACAGTCATCTCAAGAGATGTAGAAGATCATTTGGCCACAGTCAACATCCTGGCCAGGCTGGCCCTGCACCGAGGCCCTGCAGGGCCTTCCTTCAGCCCTAAATCAAATCACCAATAGGGCAAGATCCGTTTCATATGTAAATACAACTACATACTGTTGGATTTAATATGCTAGTAGTTTATTAAGATCTTTTGTATTTATGATCATAAGGGTATTTTTGAGTTTGTTATTATGTATTATTTGATTTTGTTGTCATGGAAAGGTACACTTAGTGGCTGAGTCGTGTGTAACACTTTTGGACCCCATGGACCTCAGTCTGCCAGGTTCCTCTGTCCGTGGGGATTCTCCAGGCAAGAATCCTGGAGTGGGTTATCCTGCCCTCCTCCAGGGGATCTTCCCAACCCAGGGATAGAACCCAGGTCTCCTGCACTGCAGGAAATTCTTTACAGACTGAGCCGCTAGGGAAGCCCTATTATGTAATACTGGTATGGAAAACCGGTTGGAATCAGTTGCCACCTTGCTTTTGAATGATCATTTTCGTAAGAGTGATGTAATGTCTCCCACCAATTTTATAAAATTTACCAATGAAAAAGTTTCCATTTTAATAAAGTTTTACCATATAAAACATTTTGTGTGTGGTTTTTATCTCTAATCCTTGAAGATCATCTTAATAGTATTTTGACTCAAGATAGATCTTGTAATGGAGGGGAAAGAGGAGCATGGGAGGACTTTATGAAAAACACAGAATCAGGGCCTCCCAGATCCCCGGGGCCACTTATGCACGTTAACAACGCCCCCGTGTCAGTCCCCTGCAAGGAGAACGTGTTCAGCCTGTGCACTGCCTACAGCCACAGGAAGCCCCGGAATCACCTCAGCCCTCATCCTCAGGTGCCCTGTGACAACTCTTCCTCCAGAACCTGGGAGTCCAGACAGCAGGCTTCTGGGTATCTCAGCAGGGGGCTAGAGGCAAGTGTCAGGGACTGCTGTTCCTGGACCAACAGGGGCCAGCAGAGGCCACCACGGGTGGTTTGAGAACTCCCTGACCAACCGGGCACTTATCTACCCTTGCTCAGGCTGAGGGTCACCACCCCCTTGTCTCTCAGTGAAGTGAGTGAAAGTCATTTGACCTGATGAGGTTCTGAGAGTGAATGACCACAGGATTCAACTTCCTCCTCAGCCCTGAGGAGCCAAGCCTGATCTCAGCAACAAGCTCACACCTCCCTGGGAGGCAAGTGTCTGTTAAGCAAACTCAGATGCTTGTCATGAGTACATTGTGAGCAGAGCACCGTGGGCTTTCCAACCCGGAGAGAGAGGCGATTGATCGTGAGGATGGCTCTTAAAGCCTGGGAAGAGCTCACTAATGTCTAGTCACCGACGAAACCAGCCCCACTCACTGTCCCTGAATACAGACGGCTCCTCGCTCAGACCCTTTATTTATTTTTTAAATTTATTTATTTATTTATTTTTTCGCTCAGACCCTTTAATCTGGAGCTAAGCACTGGTAGCTCATGTTCCCATTTAACACGGTTTTCTGGTACAAAGTGTGCGCCCACAGGCTCCCAATGCTCTGAGTGTCCCACGAAAGGAGGATTCTCCGGCTTCCTGCGAAGGCTGCTCTGGCGCAGAACAGCTCTGCGCGGAGCCCTAAGGAGGTGGAGGAGCGCGGACATCCGGCCCCGACGCCCCGCTGCCGCAGGAGCCGCGGACCGAAGTGTCCTCTGCCTCTTGGAGACGAAGCCAAGCGGTCTCCTCTCTCCAGCCATGAGCACTGCTGTCCCCCTGTTCACCATTCTCTTCCTTATGAGCCACGTTCCACCAGGTAACAACAACAACAAAACCTGGCTGACGCTTGGTAAGAGAAGAGTGCCTGAGACCTTGAGCGGATCCAGTGATCAGAGCAATGTCACCATCACCTCTGCCTGAGGAGGGGTCTCGTGGGAAACCTGGGAAGACCCGCAGCCTCCTGACTCAGTCGTTCCCCACAGCAACTCTCAGTTAGACAATGCAAGGTCAAGGGCGTTTCAAGGGTGTTTCAAGGGCTTAAAAGAAACCCTCCTTGCTCCAGCACTGAAGATGAATTATTTAGGCAAATTTACTAGCAGTTTCTAGATCTAGGTAACAAAAAACAAGGCATTGTTCTGCTAAATTTTGGTCTCCAAAATTCCTCTACTTTCAGCAAAAATTAGTATTTTAAGATACTGATATAAGAGCTATGCCAAAGCTACAGGGGCCCAGGCAGGTGGATAGGTGAGGGTCTCCTTGAAAGGCTTACTCTGAGTCAGAGTGTGTGTGTGTGTGTGTGTGCGTGTGTGCGTGCGCGAGCGCGCGCGCGTGCAACTCCCGAGAGACTTCTAACCCATTGCCCCTTAATACTGCTGGTCTCCTGGCTTGATTATGTCCCCAGGCACCCCAGGCCTCCTCTTTCTTTTCAACATCTGTTCTCCTGGAATAGAACTTAAACACAGAGATGAAGATGGCACTGCCGTGGAGTCTATCCACCTGCATGCTGTGTGGTATGCCAACACCCATCACAGGGGCAGGCGCAGATGTTCATCTCCAGGACCTGTTGATCTGTGAGGGATGAGCGACTCACCGCTCTATGTCAACAGGAATGTCTTATCTTTTCCTGAGAATTCAAGGTCTCAGGGTTGGGAAGGAGTCTGAAGGTTCACAGATGGGTGAATGTGGACAGTCCTCATATAAGGAGCTGTAATCCCGGCCCTTTCATTCATCTCAGATCCCTCGTGGAGTATGGGGCAGTGGATATATTTCACAGACAGGCAAAGTGCATGTGCCTTGAGCTTTAGTGCCTTGAGCTCTCATCCCCTGGGACACTTACGCTGTCTTTATTTCAGTCATGTTTTATTTACCTCTGGCTCTCACTTAGCAAACCTCTTCTTCATCCTCGGGCCAACACTCTGTTTTGAGAGCTAGTTGACTGTTCCCTGGACTGTCTAGCCACGAAGATGACTGGACCATGATACCTTAGAAGTCAAGGGCCATCACATCTTTTTTTCTTTGGAAGCCTGCTCCCCAGTAAGGGCCTCCCATTCAGTGGATGCATAGCAAATATCAATTAGTGGATATATTTCACAGACAGGCAAAGTGCATTGTTTTGTGAACGGTAAAGAGTTAAATTCAATTTAATCCATTTGACTTTCCTTTTGAATTCAATGGACTTTTGTTGAATTGTTACAAATGCCCTACACTGATTTGAAGCTATTCAAGAGTTGGCTTTTGTGTTCTGGAATAGAAAAATCTAGAAGTGCTGGTTTTGAGACCTCTTTTAATGCCAGCAAAGAGCTTCAGAAGCTGTCTTGGGAAAGGTGCTCTTTGTTACATATGGAGACTGCTGAGATGAAGCCACTTGGACCCATCTCCAGAACACTAATGTATTAGGCCATTAGTCAATTATGAGTCAATGTTTTTAACAAGCATGTGTGTTCAGCCCTTGAAAGTGAAAGTAAAAGTCGCTTAGTTGTGTCTGCCTCTTTGTGACCCCATAGACTGTGTAGCCTGCCAGGCTCCTCTGTCCATGGAATTCTCCAGGTAAGAACTGGGATAGGTAGCCAGCCCCTTCTCCAGGGGATCTTCCCAACCCAGGGATTGAACCCAGGTCTCCCACATTGCAGGCAGATTCTTTACCATCTGAGCTATTAGGGAAGCCCAAGAATAATGGAGTGGGTAGCCTATCCCTTAAGAACTCTTAATGTTTGCAATGAATCCTACAGCAGGTTGCAACCCAGAAGAGCAGCACCAGGGAGAGAAGCAGTGAGTGCCCCCTCATGATGCAAGAAATGCTGACGTGGGTGCTATCTGCACATTACGTACGTAGGAATATCGTTTCCTTCCCCCAGAAGTATATCCTCTCTAATAATGTCCTTGTGTACATTATCTTTTGGATCTGTATTTCAGTCCCACTTTTGAAAGATACACAAACACACAGAAAGACAGCTTTCTCTAAAAAGTTTTTTCTACTTTAGAAAAACGAGCAGTACAAGACTCATAACAAATAAAGACTGCCTTCTGCCATCAGTGTCAGGAGATAACAGGCAGTAAGAAAGACGGGAGGAGCTTTGATGTGTGTGAGCCCCGGAGTGAGGGCAGGGCTGCCCATGGGCAGGCTTTCCTTTTTTAGATGCACTCAATCTTGCTGAATTTTCCAAGAATGCCCCCAATACAAATTTTTTGTGTGAAAGCAGAGGGTGCTCTCCCAGGTACTCAGTGGTAAAGAATCTGTCTGCCCAACCCTGGGTTGGGAAGATCCCTTTGAGATGGAAATGGCAACCCACTCTTGCCTGGGAAATCCCATGGACAGAGGAGCCTAGCAGGCTGCAGTCCATGTGGTCGCAAAGACCTGGACATGACTAAGCAACTAAACAACAAACAGATTTTTAAGAAAATCGAGTAACAATGAAAAATCCATACAAGCTTGTTTCCAGATATTCCTTCACCGCATGTAATTCAATAAAATTTAAGGAGAGCAGTAAACAGTAACCGTCACCCTCTTGTCTGTGTAGGCAGTGCCAGTTTCAGGGAGCTCTGTGAGCGTCCAAATGGGTCCTGCCAGGAATTCTGCCTCGACTCAGAAATTCATTCTGGACGATGTCTGGATGGCCGCCCATGCTGCTTGCCCTTGGTGAACGTCCCTGAAGTCGACCCCACGACACCCAGAGTGCGCTGAAGGCCTCCTGAAGCTTTTTGTTTGGATGTTTTATTCTCACTCTCCTGAAACCTTTCGCTCTTGCCTCTCTTTTGTTCTCACAGGGATTCTTAGTGAGTTCTCAATAAATCAAGGATCAAAATTTGCAAACACAGAACCTGTTCTAAGAATCCTGTGATGTGTCCTCACTTGGCTGTGGTTTGGTTTCCATCTTTTTATCTGGCCTGGATGAGCTCCGGTTGGGGGTGGGAACTTTCTCTCACCTCCTGTTTTCAGCTGGCCCTGCAGCCCTCTGCCCTTCATCTGGGGAGACGAATCCCCTTCCACGCTTGGAAAACGCACCACTTCACTCCACGCAGCCTCACGGGGTCTCCCTTCCTGACAAAAGGCTGTCTATTAGCTCTCCAGAACCTAGTTACCTTATAACTGGAAGCTTGTACACTTTGACCACCCTCAGCCACTCATCCCACCCCCAACAACCATCACTATATCTGTGGTTTCTATGAGTTTGGATTTTTTTAAATTCCACATATAAATGAGATCATATGGTATTTGTCTTTCTCTGACTAACTTCAGTTAGCATATATTCTCAAAGTTCATCCATGAATTTCCTTCTTATTTTTTTATGACCAAGCAATATTCCATTTGGGGACATCTTTTCATTTATTTCTGCCTTCTTCAATTTCCTTTATGATTGTCTTATATTTTCAGTGTATAGATGGTTCAATTCTTTGGCTAAATTTGTTCCTAAGTATTTTATTGTTTTTGATGCTATCACAAATAAAATTGTTTTCTTAATTTTTCAGATAGCTCATTTTTAGCATATAGAAATGCGACTAAGTTTTGTATGTTGATTTTGTATCCTGAAACTTTAATTCATTGATTAGTTCTAACAGTCATTTATGGAGTCTTTAGGATTTTTTATATTTAAGATCATTTCACCCTAATGAAAACAGAGGCTATTTAAAAAACAAAACTACCGTATGATGCAACAAATTTTCTTCTGGGATTTTTTTTTTTTTGAAGGAAACAGAAACACTAACTCAAAAAGATATCTGTACTCCAATGTTCATTGCAGCATTATTCACAATAATCAAGATATGGAAAACTTAAGTGTCCATTGATAGATGAACGAATAAGGAAAATGTGATATATATTAATATATAATGAAATGTTATTAAGCTATAAAAAGAAGGAAGTCCTGTATTTTGTGACAACATGAATGGACCTTGATGGAATCATGCTATGTGAAATAAGTTAAATATTGTATGATCTCATTTATACATGGAACCCAAAAGAAAAAAACAAACCATAAAACAATGCACTCATAGATACAGAGAACAGATTGGTGGTCACTGGAGTGAGGGTGTTGGAGGTGGGTAAAAAGGGTAAAATGGCCAAGACGTACAAAGCTTCATTATGAAACAGATCCTGGGGATCCAGCGCACAGCATGGTGGATATAGTTAATAAAACCGAATTGCACACTTGTCCTGCCAGGCATTCTGCCTTGACTCAGAAATTCGTTCTGGGTGATGTTCAACAGTTGAAAGTTGCTAAGAGACTCAATCTTAAAGTTCTCATTACAAGGAAAAAATGTGTAACCATGCTTTGCTGTTGTTCCGTGCCTAAGTCACGTCCAACTCTTTGTGACCCCATGGACTGCAGTACACCAAGCTTCCCCGTCTTTCACTATCTCCCGGAGCTTGCTCACCATGCTTTTTGATGGATGTTAATTAGATGTATGGTGGTGATCACTTCAAAATATAAGCGTATGTACACCCAAAATGAATATAATATAGTATATCAATTATATCTCAATAAAAAAATCATTTCTTTTTCAGTAACAACTAAAATATGAGGACAAAAATTCAGTAAGTATATAAAAGCCCTGGGTAATACTAACAAGCAGTTTAATCTAATTAATATTGTTTAAAACTTTCCCACAACAGTAGAATAAACACTCTTAAGTGTGCATTGAGAGATGTAAACTGTATTCTGGGCCACAAAATAGTCTTGATAAACACAAAATTATCTAGATCATACAAAATATGCTCAATAACCTTACTAGAATTAAACCAGAAATCAATATTCAGTACTTGGAAAGTTCCCATATATTTGAAAATCAAACAACTTCTAGATAAAAATGAATAAGCATTCGACTTGAGTAAAAATAAAAATATGATATAACAAAATGTGGGGAATAGAGCTACAGTAGCATTTTGAAATAAATTTATATTATCCAAATGCTTATATAGTCAAAGAAGAGCATGTTAAATCTAAAATAAATAAAGGAGGAGATTAATGTAAATAATAAAAGAAATTAAACATACAACCAATAGAAAATAGAAATGAAAAGCTGGTTCTTTGAAAAGATGAATAAAATTTATGTGTCTTACCATTCTGATCTGAGAGAGAGCACACAGATTACCAATGCCAGCCATGAAGGAAAACACATTAGATCCTACAGATTTAAGGGGAACAACCAGACATTATTAGGCATAGCTTTACGTACATAAATCCAACAAGATCGATGAAAATGGGTGAATTCTTTGAAAGAAACAAACTACCAAACCTCGCTTAAGCAGAAATAGATAAAAAAGAAGACAAAATAGACTATAGGGACAGAAAGATGTCGTCAGGGGCTGGGAACAGGAGACATTGGACACGGAAGAATATGACAGGGATTTTGTAGGTGATAGAACTGGTCTAGGTATTGATTGTGGTGGTGGTTATACAGCTATATGCATGTTTAAAAACTTGTAGAAATGAGCTAAATTTTAATGAATAAAATTCTATTGTGTAAGACACATCTCAATATATCTGACTTAAAAGACAACACAAATGTCAGTTCTGTTCCTGTCTTCAGCTTTTATAGCTCCCTTTGACTTCTAATAGCTTGTGGCTTCTTTTCCTTGGGCTTTAATGTCAGGAAGTACCTGCTATATTCCTCCACCCAGAACACGGCCTTCCTGAGTAACCACGGCTTCCACCCCCAGAACTTTGCTGTACCTTTGAGACCTGGCACCAACATAGGGACAGGTAAAAATCTTGAGGAGTTCCAGTCATGCAGAGAAGGCTTCATCATCACCCCTTACTGTCTGAATTATAAAATAGTGGGCCCTGATACTGAGTGATGGAAAAAACCCTGTCTGGCTCTGCTCCTGATGAGTTCATATAACCCCAACTTTTACCTGGGTTCATTCAAAGTCAGCTGCCATCTGATAACCCTACAGCCAAACCTTTGCCCTAAGGAGTGGTCCAAAAGTAGAAGAAAAACAACCCTGCCTGAGGATTTAGATACTATAAACCAGACCTCTCACCTGGAGATGCTTTTCTGCCCAGCACATGGTTGCCTTCAGCTGATACCTTCAGCTGTGACAACCAGAAAGATGGTACCGGCATCTATTAATAGTAGCCAAGATGCTACCAGCCAAGGATGCTCCGAGACGTCTTACAACGACAGAAATGACCCCAAATCTCAACAGTGCTGAGGTTGAAAAACTCTGCTACAGGCTTTGATACAATGATAAGAACCAGAAACCAGAAGGGGCTGAATATCTTGCCTCAAGAGCATGCTGTAGCCTCCCTAGAAAAGCCCTAAATAGGTATGAGGCACCCACCCACTCCCATAACTATCCTTCAGAATGGTGAGCCTTTAATTCATGGGCAGGCAGGATAGGAAAGTGATTCTTAGATACTCCAGCATAACTGATAGCATTTTTCATTCTTACATATTGCTTCTCTCTTGTTTTTGCTTCTAAGTCTTTTTCAGGGTCTAACCACCTTCTGGCCCAGTTATCATCAGATCCCATTGCCAGAATGAATCATCATTCCCAGTTCAATATCTCTCCTTGTATTTCACTCTGGAACACTGCTTCCCTAGGTGACTTAAACTCTAAGAAATGCAGAATGAGTTTACAACATAATCACATGGAACATCTGCATGTTGAAAAAAACTCTGACTGCTCGAACTTTCTAACATCGCATCCACGGTGGCATCACTTCCCCAGAGTCTCTTTGCTCCAGTTCCCTCTTTGACACCATGCTTCCCAGTCACTCGGGGCCCAGGAAGGTGCAGATTGCATTTCCCAGACTCCTTTGCCAATTTGCTTCAAGGATGGACTCTCCAGGAAGAGCTGGAGCTTGGAGAAGGGGGATGGACTTCCTCACTTTTGTTCCTGTCACTGTTGCTATAGCAACAGTGGCTTGCATCCAGGAGCAACAGTGGCCTCCTGGGTCCACATTCTCATGGTGATACACAACCCATCTCACAATGTCCTCAAACAAGTGTCCGCAACAGCTAGTCGATGCCCCCTTTCATAGACCTGAGGACTGACTCTGAAAGGTCTCCCCTCAGGTCTGCAGAGGCACTGGCACGGCTGGGCGGCGTGCCCCCTCCTCCGAGGCCTGAGGACCACAGGTGTCCTCCCCTGGCTCCTGGCTTCTTCCATTTTGTTGTCTCACTGAGGGGTGATATCCATTGCCTGCAGTTGCTTCTGGGTTCCCTCGGCATTCTCTCCGAACAAATCCTGATGTAAGTCCCCTCTGTAAACCAAAGCACCACTCTGTTCTAATTGGGCGGATCCTGACTGATAGACCTGCTGCCACTATTGTTTCTCCTGCTGCTGTTACTGATACTATTGCTGTATCATCCTAGAAATCTAGGTAGCAGGTCTAGTTGCCTGCTAAGTCTCTTCAGTCTTGCCCAACTCTTTGCAACCCTGTGGACTGTAGCCCGCCAGGCTACCCTGTCCATCGGGTTCTCTGGGTCTAGTTACTTTACAATAAATGGACCAAAGGTAATGCAGACAACATTTTCTCACTGACAATTGGTACATCAAATAGGTGAAAAATACATTAAGACGGTAGAGTGGGCTTCCCTGCTGGCTCACTGGTAAAGAATCTGCCTTCCAATGCAGGAGACATGGGTTCAATCCCTGATCTAGGAAGATCCCATATGCTGCACAGCAACTAAGCCGGTGCACCACAATTATTGAGCCTGTGCTCTAGAGCCTGGGAGCCAAAACTGCTGAGTCCATTTGCTGCAGTTGCTGAAGCCTGAGCACACTAGAGCCTGTGCACCTCCAAAATTAGAGAAGCTACTGCAATGAGAAGCCTGCGCATCGCAACTAGAGAGTAGCCCCTGCTTGCCACAACTAGAGAAAAGCCCGCACAGAAACAAAGACTCGGCACAGCCAAAAACAAATAAATAAAAATTTAAAAAGACTGTAGAGCAACTAAAACAGCAATTTTAAAGGCAAAATGTGCACTTTCAATTCTAGACATTATAAATGTGAAACAGAACTCAATTTCTATTTTTCATGTAACATAAAGAGGAACTGACTGTGTCTTCATCCGCTGACTGCTAAGGTCATCAGTCCCCTGCTGGGAGGGTCTCCCCACAAGGGAACACAGCTGACAGCTCGGATATCCTGAATCTGGGAAACCCACGGCATCAGCTTCTGCTTTCTCATCCGTTGAGTTTCCACCACACCGTGTACTTTTTTCCCTGGAGATTTCCTGTGAAAGACTGAGGTAACTCTCTTTTGGACAGGCTCTACTAACCATGGAAAAACCGCAGGCCTGGGGACACTATAAAAGGCCACGGACCTGCCCGCCCAGCGACCCCCAGCTGAAGCCATGCAGACGCTCCTTCCCTCCAGCTGCTGCTCCCCCACCAGGCTCCACCTGCTGCTCTCTGTGCTCTTCTTCTTGACCCTCTTATCCCCAGGTAAGGTGGCGGCTGATTACCCGGGTCCACAGTTCAGAAATCTGTTGGGAAGGTCAACAGCTCGAATCAGTCTTATAGATTCATAAACCTAACAGGATGACAACAGGGGAGGACGGTAGAGAGATCATCCCTTTGCCGTTAGCCAAATGCTGGATGGCGTCACATTCGGCTTTATCCTTACTTTGTAGCTTGGGATGTCTGGGTGAGGCACAGTGACCCACTGGTAGGCAGGTAGATCGGAAAGGATTGGATTCCATCAGCATCTATTGTTATATCTATTCAGTGGGTCAGAAACAGACGGACAGAGACCTAGCGACAGGATTTAGTGCAGAGGGTGCGTCCTGGGGAACTCTGTCCGGTAGGTTTGCCTCCTGAAGGAACTGACAAACCAGCATAATAATGAGCACAGCTCTCATTACGGGAGAGGTGTAGCCGTGATTATAGAAGCAGGATGAACATTTCTAAAATCTGAACTAGACATCTTTGCAAAGTGAAAGGAGCACTTATCACTGTATCAGAACTAAGGCATAACCCAGACCTGTCTCGTTTAAACTGGCCACTGGGCCATGCTATGCAAATGGCAAAGACCCAGAAAGAGGGTTTCAGAAAGAGAATTAGAGTCCCTAGGGAGGGATTATGGAGAAGATCAAGTGCTGGTCCACATTTTAGGAAGGGCTTCTTATGTTACGTAGCATTGCACAGAGTAGGTACCTCAACATAAATCTGGAGGCAATTAGGAGGATAACAGAGTTTGGAATACTAATGCATGTGCGACGTGGGAAGAAAATGATTGGGCTGGGAAATGCAGACAGTCACATGAAATGTGAGACTGTGACCTTAAATCCTTAGGGCAAAGAATAAATGTAAGACCTTTGAGAGGTGCCCGAAAGACTGTAAGACAAACCACCCACGCTGCTGTCTCTGTGACCTCACTTCCCCTCCCTTGTGGTAGGTCCTTACACCTCTGGAGTTTTAGCTAATTAGCTTTCTTTGAGAACCCAGATCACTGAGGGGCTCTTAAAAATATGATCTATAAATTCCCGGATGGCTCAGATCGTAAAGAATCCACCTGCAATGTGGGAGACCTAGGTTTGATCCCTGGGTTGGGAAGATCCCCTGGAGGAGGGCATGACAGCCGACTACAGTGTTCTTGTCTGGAGAATCCCATGGACAGAGGTGCCTGGCCGGCTACAGGCCATGGGGTCACAGAGTCAGACACAGCTGAGTGACTAAGGACACACACATAAATTACTCAGCTTGCTTTCTTTGTCAAGGCAAGAATATATTTATTTTCTCATATGGATGATTCCCATACTGTTAGTCTGTAAAGGTCCCAATATGTTACTTCTCCATTAACTTGTACTCACAGTATCTTACCTTCCTGGTCTTCTTTCATAATAAATTTGTTGCCTCTACTCAGCTTGCCATGTTCTTACAGTCTCAACTGAGAATGTGTTTCTGCAGCCATCCAAAACTACTGCTATAAACCTCTCCTCTTCTTTATCTCAGTTCCTGGCTTCCAGTCCTAACCAAACAGCAATGTGCAAAACCCAAGAGTCAATCCCCGCGTTTGGATTGGTGATCACAGCATTGACCTTCCAGGAAACCCTCCACCTACCCAGTTGACCAATACTGAGGGCCCACTGCTCAAGTTTCAATTCACAGACTTTTTTCCTTGAAGAAGGAATTATTTTAGGAAATCAACCTATCATTTTCAAGAATAGAAATATTTCAAAGATATTCTTCAGGGTCCGTTTATTTCTACAATAGCAGTCACTTGAAGCACTGAACCCATAATCTCGGCCAGAGTTTAAATCTTTCTTGCAACCTGATTGTGTTTGGTTTGTGTCTTTCAGTTATTTCCCCGTTTCTGATGCATTGATGGTGCCCTGTGATTTCTGGCAGCCCTGCACATTCTGTCAAAATGTTACTTATATCGTTCCCATGGCAGCTGGGGAGATATTGAAGGAAGGGTTCAAGTAGTCATTGACTTTCCTTCTATGACTTATGGCACGGCTCAAAAATTTCAGAACTATATTCATATAGTATTGACTGGACATTCTTCTCTTCTTTATGATTTTCATGGGATTGAGGCTAGTATTTTACTATGAAACATTATCTGGAATTTTTCTGTGCAGACAAGCTTTAACTTGGTTAAGGCAACACCCTTCCTATTTAAAAAATAATGTTTATCAGATGTTAATGTTGATTTTCTTTTCCATTCTCCCCTTCAAATACATATTTAAGTTACTTGATCAAGTGGGAATATTGTCTATGTAACTCTGTTACAGTAAACAGGAACATCACCACCAAATTTTAAGCAGAAAATACTGACATCATTCTTAGCTAGGCATGGCTTTGACAGGCAAGCATAAAACAATTAACGTCATGATAATAAAAACTGTCTTATTTAATAGACTCCATCCAATATTAAATGGACTGTGCATTATTTCTTGACTGGTAAAATCTTGACACTATGAAAATTCTCAAGACACAGGTGAGTCCAAGTGAAGCTACTAACTGTCTGTTTCCTAACTCCGGCTCTAGGTGGATTTTCCATCTAGGTGGATAAATCCATCTAGGTGGATTCATTTAGCTCTGCTGCTACAAAGCTACTTGGTAAATTAACTTTTCTACTGTATAAATCACCAGGAGGAAATAATGGTCTGGACACAATGACCAATTTTCAGCTTTCTAATACCCTTTACTTTTTTTTTTTTTTACTTTACAATATTGTATTGGTTTTGCCATACATCAACATGAATCCGCCATGGGTGTACATAAGTTCCCACTCCTGAACCCCCCTCCCACCTCCCTCCCCATACCATCCCTCTGGGTTATCCCAGTGCACCAGCCCCCAAAAAGATATAATTGAAAGGATCATTTAGCATGTCCAGAAATTTAAATTTCCTCTGATACACTCCATGATGAAAATTTCTTTGTCCCTTGAGTTAGGTAGATCATATCTAACTTGGAAAGAAAAAAATAAATTCTACTTTCGGAGCTAATTGAAACATGAAGAGATTGAGAGGCTTTCTACTAGTTTAGAATGAACCAGTACCACATCTGAATGGGCTTCCCAGGTGGTGCTAGTGGTGAAGAATCTGCCGGCCAGTGCAGGAGATGTAAGAAACATGGGTTTGATCCCTGGGTCAGGAAGATCCCCTGGAAAAGGGAATGGCAACCCACTCCAGTATTCTTGCCTGAAGAATCCCATGGAGAGAGGAGCCTGGCCCTCCCGTAGAGTCACAAAGAATCGGACACAACTGAAGTGACTTAGCACACGGCACATCTGAGTATCCACAGAGTTGTTTTTCCTGAAACCTCCCTCATCCCTTATCTAAATGGACTGGAGGAAATAGGAGGTGAAAATGCCAAACATTTTAAAAGAAGCATAAGCACAGAGACGGAAGCATAAGCTGACGGAAGAAAATTGCAATGTTAACTATATGAGTCTGCAAGCTTCCTACGACCTACAACCCCAGAATTATCTTGATCCCGTTTAATCAAGGTCATTTCATTTCTTATCAAACTTATTTTTTCCCAATATGTTCCATCCACATAAGTCTTTCTGTTCTTCAAATAAACTAAGCAAAGGACCTTGCTCTCTGTACACCTATCATACCCTCATGTGGATAACTGCTTGTCTGTTTCATTTTCATCATTCACATCTCAGTTCAAATGCTATATCCTGAGAAAGCCTTTCTTGGTCCATTTTATCAGCTCCATCCTCCAGACTATATCTGGCTTATTATTGTATTCTAACCACTTAACACTTCGTGAAATTATCTCATCATTCTATTTTTCTATGGTAAACTTTTCCTCACTGAATATAAGTGGCTGTGAGAATAAGAAACATTTCTGCCATTTTCACTGTTCTATTGCTAGTACAAAGAAAAATGCCTAGTGAATAGAAGACACTCGACAAATACTGGTTGAAGATTCATATAAAGGAGTAAAATAATGACATTGTGTATTTAGAACATACATTTTGTCCATTCCTTTGTTGTTTCACTTCAACATTTACCAAAGTTATTTTTGAAGCTTAAAGATATAAGGAAAGGAGGGGAGTTTGTCAGTATTTTGGCTGTTGGGTAAAAAGGAGATAGTGAATGTGATGAAGCAATTGGATGGACACTGTCTGGTTTCTTTCCTGCATGTAGAAATGCTCATGCTAGATCTCACCTAATCTCACACCTAGATTTACAGGTTTATGTTCATGGGCTAATGATTTTAATGCCTCTCCTTCTGCAGTAAGAAGTGGTATGGGTCCTGCACAAAACCACTGTATCAATCTGGGAGGCACTTGCCGAAGAGACATCTGCAGAACGACAGAGGATATAATCGCCTACTGCAAGAGAAGGTGGAAATGCTGTCGCTCATGGTGGATTCTCATACCCGTTCCAACGCCTGCTATCTATTCAGACTATGTAGACCACGTTAAGCCTAAGATAAAATGAAACTTGGAAAAGCATCAAAAATGAAACATGCTTGTGTCTAAAAATTTTAGAATATACACATTAAACACTGCTGGCTTTATTATCAACTTCTATCATCTCTTGTCAATAAATAACTATATATTGATTTCAAATCAACCCGAATACTGCTTCTTTGGAACTCGTTTCAATCCAAAAAAATCCTCTTTGAAAGTAACAAAGATTGAGATTGTCATACATACACAACAGTGTGTAAAATAGCCAGTGGAAAGTTATTATAAAGCACAGGAAGCTCAACTGGGCGCTCTGCGATAACCTAGATGGGGGTGGGCAGGGGAGGTGGGAGGTCCAAGAAGGAGGGGATGTACGTATGCATATAGCTGATCCACGCCATTGTACCACAGAAACACAACACGGTAGAGCAATTGTACTCCAAACAAAGCATAATAAGAAAAAGCAAAGACTATTTACGTAACAAATTTTCAAGAAAATTATCTTAGAAAGATAAAAAACCAACAGGTTGCAAAAATGAAGATATCTTTATATATGCAACATAACTAAATGGACACACAGAGAGTTCAAAGGAAATTCAAAAGCCAAATATAGAGGAAATCTAGAAACTGTCTGGAAGCGGAGGAGATATAAATAGGAAAATGGGAGAAAACTGGAATGAGGCAAGAGAAAATAATTTGGGGTGATAACATAGGATTGTAACTTCATGACAGATAACTAGAAAGAGATGAAACCAGAAAGGAGGAAACGAAAAGTTGAAGACCAACAGAAATAAGTATACTAACACATAAAATCTCAATTAACAACCCCTCCCCAAAAGAGATATTTATGTCCTACTGCAATGAGGAAATATTGTGATCATATAGAGATTCTCAATTATTTTACTCCTCTACACAAATAATTTGCTTTTCTAGAACCTAAACATTGTACTGTAGAAAACATAGGAGCCTCTCTCAGGGTATGCTGTCAATATCCCTTTTAAATAGACTTCAGATGTATCACAACTTCTGACTACAACTTCATCTTCCTCCCTAGAGTCATAAGGTCTCACTTTCCTTTCTTGAATGCCCTTAGGACTTGAGTTCAACCACATACCTCAAAGTTGTTCTTAGAAGGAGTCAGTTTTCAGTTATGTGGAGAGCTTTGATGATTAAGAAAGTGTGGTTTGGTAAGCGAAGACTCCCCTTCTCTCATCCTATAATGCAGTATTTGTGAAATCAACTAACGTTTGACATGGCAGATAAGAATATCAGTGGAGAAATGACAATCTCTCCAACAAATGGTGTTGAAAAAACTGGGTAATCAGATGGAACACACTGAAATCATACCCCTATCTTATACTACACATAAAAAAATTAACCTGAAATAAATTAAAGACTTAAACATAAGACCCTATATCATAAAACTCCTAAAAGAAAATAGGGGAAAACTCCTTCACATTTGCCTTGGCAACAAGATTTTTTGGGGTATGACACCAAAAGCACCAAGCAAAAATTAACAAGTGAGACTTGATACATCAAACTAAAAGCTCTGCACTGCAAAAGAAACAATCTACAAAAATGGAAAGGCAATCTACAGAATGAGAGAAAATATTTGCAAACTATATTTCAGGTATGGGTTAATATATATATATAAATACATAGGAAACTCACACAACTCAAAAACAGAAACCAAACAACTCAATTTTTAAAAAATGGACATAGGAACTGAACAGAAATTTTCCCCAAAAAACCATACAAATGACCAACAGGTACATGAAAAGGGTCTCAACATCACTAATTATCACGAAATGCAAACAAAAACCATAGTGAAATATTACCGCACACGTCTTAAAATGGCTAGCATCAAGGAGACAAGAGCTAACAAGTATCTGGAAAAAACAGGACATCTGTGCACTGTTGGTGGAATGTAAAATGATCCAGTCACCATGTGAAACAGCTTGGAGGCTTCTCAATAAAGTAAAAATAGGGGGAAAGGCTGCGGGTCTCCTTAAGCTTTTGGCATAGAGTCTTTAGACAATCACGGTGATTGAGGAAATACTATGCTCTTTGACTCTTCTGTTCTCACCAACCTTGTCATATGGGACAATTATACAAAGGGTTATAATGGAGGAGAACATTTTAGTTTTCAGTGTGAACTCAGTGTATTTACCTTTCAGGTGCTACTTAGAACAAAATACATATGTGATACTGGCCTCTCTTTTAAAGAAATAAAAGTACAGTTTCTTTTTTCCAGAAATGGACCTTATGCAATTATTTTCTTCCTCGTATGATAAAGAGTCCCCTTGCAACACAGAGGACTTTTTGGTAACCAGGACTTTGCACTCAATGATCCTTCAAAAGATGCTGGTCAGAGATAGTGACCCCTGAAAAATGTGAGAGCCCACAGAAAAAGTACAGGATAAGCCATCTGGTCTCCAGTGGTTAGGTTAATTTGTCACCAAATTTAGAGAGCCCAGGGTTTGGAAACATTCCAGTGGAAGCTGTTTTATTTTCTTGCTTGTTAAGCTTCATTGACTAAAAGGACTCTTGGTCTGCAGAAGTAAATAAAAGGCGCTGTATCCTGCTGTTCCTGATTACTCACTGCTCTACCACGCATTCAACCATGAGACTCCATTTATTGCTTTCTGTGTTCCTTCTCTCTTTGGCTATAATACCAAAAGGTAGGTGGCGAATAACTGTAGACCTGGGTTCTTAGGAGACCTACTCGGACACTGAGTTATACCATGGCCATATTGACTCAGACCCTAAAGCACAGTCTCAGGGATACAGAGGTCCAACATGAGCATCCTCCTTAGAACTGATGGCGTCCAAATTGGGAAGAAGGACAAGGATTTCCACCAACAGAAAACAAGTTCTAAGAGCTCCATGATTACAAAAGGGGGCTCAAATTTAGGGGGATGGGGAGAAGCCTTGACATCTGACACAAGGATACAAATCAAGTAGCTTTCACAAGGGCCCCCATCTCCAAAAGAGACAGTGGAAATGGCAGCTGTTGGGTCAGACTTGGTTAGTGAATGAAAGTGACCTGGAGTCTATTGGCAAAGGAATATTTGTGAAGGGTGAAAGTTAGATGTGTAAGAAAGCTCAGGAGCAACAACAAAAAGAAATTCTATCAAACTATTAAAAACCAACAGGAAGCAAGGGAATTTGGGAAAAGCATGGAAATTTGGGATGGTGCTTCAGTGGCAAAATTTTAAGTGTAATGTAAAATAGGAAGGAAGCATTTTACCAGTCTGATATACACCCTTGGTGCTCATGATTGAGAAGCTGGAATGTTAAAGCATAGATAAAGGAGAAAGAGAATGTGGTCATTTTCAGGACAGTTTGTTCAGATCCTTGTAAAACTGATAAGACTGTTTTCTCCACTGTTCATGGCAGGATGCTCCAATCCTTCAAAATGATACCAGTGTTCACTTGGGTAACTCTCCTTCTTCCTTGAATCATCTATTTAGCTCAGTTCAGTTCAGTCGCTCAGTCATGTCCGACTCTTTGTGACCCTATGCACTGCAGCATGCCAGGCCTCCCTGTCCATCACCAGCTCCTGGAGCTTGATCAAACTCATGTTCACCGAGCTGGTGATGCCATCCAACTATCTCACCCTCTGTCATCCCCTTCTCCTCCTGACTTCAATCTTGCCTAGCATCAGGGTCTTTCCCAATGAGTCAGTTCTTCACATCAGGTGGCCAAAGTATTGGAGTTTCAGCTTCAGCATCAGTCCAATGAATATTCAGGACTGATTTCCTTTAGGACTGACTGGTTGGATCTCCTTGCTGTCCAAAGGACTCTCAAGAGTCTTCTCCAACACGACAGTTCTAAAGAATCAGTTCTTCGGTGTTCAGCCTTCCTTATGGTCCAACTCTCACAACCATATATGACTACTGGAAAAACCACAGCATTGATTTAGACAGACCTTTGTTGGCAAAGTAATGTCTCTCCTTTTTAATATGCTGTCTAGGTTGGACATAGCTTTTCTTTCAAGGAGCAAGTGTCTTTTAATTTCATGGCTGCAGTCACCATCTGCAGTGATTTAGGAGCCCTGCAAAATAAAGTCTCTCACTGTTTCCATTGCTTCCCCCTCTATTTGCCATGAAGTGATGGGAAGATTCTTCAAATACCATCGAAGATATTCCCTTGTTTGATCTTCGCCTGATCTATGAATATCTTAGGATCTCTGACATACAGTTGTCCCCTCTTGAGGGAGTTCACATAATTCTCATCTTGGCCTCAGTTACATCAGAAGTAGACACACTTGCAGTGATAGCTACTGTAAAATTATATGATGTTAAGGACTTAAAATTAGAAGGTAATTTAATACTTAATTCTTTAATTTTACAGATAAGAGAATTTACATAAACCACAATAAAAAATATTTCACTAAGGTCATTTAGGTAGGGGCAATTGCAGCTGAAACAAAATTTTTTTAAATTTTTTTATTTTGAATTGGAGTGTAGCTGATAACTTTTTGCTACTTTCTGTCAAAAGGCCTTCTTTCTGTCAGATTTCCCTCAGAAAATCACCTCCTTTCTGTCAGAAAGGGTCTTCTTTCTGTCACATTTCCCTCAGAAATTGTCTCTTTTCTGTCATAAAGTACCTTCTTTCTGTCAGGTTTCCATCAGAAATCAACTTCTTTCTTTCAGTAAGCGCTTTCTTTCTGTTAGGCTTTCCTCAGAAAATCTCTTCCTTCTTTCAGAAAGTGTCTTCTTGCTGTCAGGTTTCCCTCAAACATCTCCTTTCTGTCACAAAGTGCCTTTTTTTCCTGTTATGTTTCCTCTGAAATCACCTCCTTTTTGTCATAAAATACCTTTCCCCCACCTGGTTTTCCTCAGAAAATCACCTCCCTTCTGTCAGAAAGTGTCTTCTTTTTGTCAGTTTTCCTTCAGAAATCACCTCCTGTTTGTCATAAAATGCCTTCTTTTTGTCAGGTTCCTTTATGAAATCTCCTCCTTTCTGTAATGATACGCTTTCTTCTGTCAGGTTTCCCTCTTAAATTGCCTCCTTTCTGTCATGAAATCTTTTTTTGGTCACATTTTCCTCAGAATTCACCTCCTTTCTTTCAGATTGCCACCTTTGTTCTGTCCTTTTCCCTAGGAAATCTGGTTATAACTGATGGAGATGAAACTACATTGTGTATAAGGAACACCATGAAGGCCCCTAGGAGGCAGTAGTAATTTGTTTCAGAAAACGTGCAGAGGAAATCTGTGATTATGTCAAAGTAAAAGCTGCAGGATGCAATGCTAAATCTGTAGGAACACTTCAAGAATGAGGTAACTTCTTCCAATGGTGTTCCAATGGATAACAACCTGCCTACCGATGCAGGGGACATGGGTTCAATTGAAGTCCAGGCTGATTCCATATTCCACAGGGAAACAAAGCCCGTGTGCCCAGGTACTGAGCCTGGGTACCCTAGAGCCCACGCTCCACAAAGGAGAAGCCATTGCATTGAGAAAGCTGGCACAGCAAGAAAGAGTAGGCCCCGCTCCTCGTGTTATAGAAAGCACAGGCACAGCAACGAAGACCCAGTGCCGCCAAAATTTAATAAAATAAAATAACAAGGACAAGGCTTCTAGACTTCATACCTGGAAGTAGTAATCACCAGCACTGGTATCACCCAGGGGTTTCAGTTTACCCTCAAAGTAGGATCAAGTAAGGGTTTTAAACAGCCTAGAAGAACTATACAGAAGAAAGATCTCAATGACCCAGATAACCATGATGTTATCATCACTCACCCAGAGCCAGACATCTTAGAGTGCGAAGTCAAGTGGGCCTTAGGAAGTGTCACTAGGAACAAAGCTAGTGGAGGTGATTGAATTCCAGCTGACCTATTTCAAATCCTAAAAGATGATGCTGTGAAAGTGCTGCACTCAATATGCCAACAAATCTGGAAAACTCGGCAGTGGCCACAGGACCAGAAAAGCAGTCTTCATTCCAATCCCAAAGAAAGGCAATGCCAAAGAATGTTCAAACTACTGTACAATTTCACTCTTCTCGCATGCTAGCAAAGTAATGCTCAAAATTCTCCAAGTTAGGCTTCAATAGTTTGTAAAACAAGAACTTCCAGATGTTTGAGCTAGATTTAGAAAAGGCAGAGGAACCAGAGGTCAAATTGCCAACATCTGTTGGATCATAGAAAAAGCAAGAGAATTCCAGAAAAACATCTACTTCTGCTTCATTGACTAGACTAAAGCCTTTGACTGTGTGGATCACAACAAACTGTGGAAAATTCTTCAAGAGATGGGAATACCAGACCACCTGACCCGCCTCCTGCAAAACCTGTATGCAGGTTAAGAAGCAATAGTTGGAACTGGACATGGAACAACAGGCTGGTTCCAAATTTAATTAAAAACTTTTATGGCATGCAAAGCTCAGAATGTAACACTTCTTTCTTTTTTTTTCAGTTTTATTTATTTTACTTTACAATATTGTATTGGTTTTGCATACATTGACATGAATCCGCCATGGGTGTACATGTGTTCCCCATCCTGAACCCCCCTCCCATCTCCCTGCAGCCCTTCTTCCTAAATAAAGATGCAACACCATGCTGCTGCTGCTGCTGCTAAGTCGCTTCAGTTGTGTCCGACTCTGTGCGACCCCATAGACGGCAGCCCACCAGGCTCCCCTGTCCCTGGGATTCTCCAGGCAAGAACACTGGACTGGGTTGCCATTTCCTTCTCCGATGCAACACCATACTCATCAACAAAAAAGGTACCTGTTTTGAATGATTTACTTAGGGTTCCCTAGTGGCTCAGAGGTTAAAGCATCTGCCTGCAATGCGGGAGACCCAGGTTCAATCTCTGTGTTGGGAAGATCCCTTGGAGAAGGAAATGGCATCCCACTCCAGTATCCTTGCCTGGAGAATCCCATGGACAGAGGAGCCCAGTAGGCTACAGTCAACGGGGTTGCAAAGAGTCGGACACGACTGAGTGACTTCACTTTCTCTTTCTTTCTGTTTACAGTAAATGTGTATTCATTGAAGTATACCTCCCCCCTGGGCTCCATTTAGAGTATATGACAGGCATTTGTGCTCTGTTACCAAATTTAGAAGTCATAAAACATAACTATGCCTAGAATTTGAGGCTTTTGAGTAATGTCACTTCAGAGCTATGCTATTTTGTAGTGGTTCTATACCAAGTTGCCACCGATACCATAGCTTAAAATAACAAAGTGTATTATCTTAGACTTATGTTATCTCACTGGGCTAGTCAAGATGTTGCCAAAGCCACCTTCCTTCTGGAGGCTCCGAGACACCACCCACATGCCTTCCCAAACGGCATTATCCGAGCCTCCTCCACGCTGCATCCCCCCTGGCTCTCTTCTGACTCCATCCCATTTTCCACTTAAGGACCCTTGTCCTGACCCTGGACCCATCACGATAATCCAGGATAATCTCTCTATTTTAAGGTCATCTGATGAATAACCTTAATTTCATCGGCAACCATAATTTCTCTTCCCATAAAGCTTAACATATTCATGAGTTCCATTGACTGCACATGGACATCCCTCATGGGTCTCTGCTCTGCCCACTCAGAGCTTTGACTTATGCCTCTTTCTATAGAGAAAGAGTGCATTGTCATGCACTCATCACACATACAGTTAACATACAGCCCTTTAATCTCTAACTCATCAGTGAATGTATCTTCATTGGAAATCCATGGTAGGTTCTGTCAGGATATAAGACACTTGAACAAACCACAGATCCTAACTTCCAAGGACTTACATGCTAGTGTTCACCGAGTGTGAACTCGGTATATGAGGAAAGGATGTCAAAGTCAAACAAGAACATTTCTCAAGTCTTTACTTGGCAACCCAGCAGGAGAGAGAAAAATGCAATCATGGCCATTGTAATAAAAATGTATAAGAGCACACCAGCAAATTATAACTGTATAAATAAAGCACAATAATATATTTTGGAGGCATGATTACATAGCTATTAAGAACAAGGTGTTTAGTCTTTAGATAGAGCTGGTTTCAAGTCTTGACTAAAACTTTGGAATCAAGTAGTTATAAAATCAAGTGTTATAAAAGCCTCAGTTTCCTCTTCAATAAAATGCAAATAATACCTATTATGATGAGTCTTGTATAAAGCATATGTACAGAGCTTAGAGCATAACGTGGCTCCTAAAATGTGTTCAATAATTACAGTAATTACAGTCACTTAAAGTTGGAATTTAAGGGAGATTATACACCACAAAAACTTATCACTGAACCTGTGGCATAAAAAGAAAGAGTAAGAAAGAAATGAATTGTTTTAAAAATGTCTCAATAACCTAAACTCGCCCATCTAAAGAGAATCTAGCTGAAAAACTTAATTCCCTGATATTGACACCAATTACATTAAACATTCCGGTAATAAAAAGGGACTTTCCCCCCCCATTCTCCACAAAAGAAAATGATAAAAAATGATTTTATTAATCAGAAGTCGATCTTTCCAGTTGCTAATGTAGGACATCCTGATATATAAAGAATAGCCTTAACTAGTAAATCATAATAATAGAGTTATAAGAACGGAATTTCTCCAAGTAACCTCCTGTTCAAATATGTAAACTCATATTTGACCCCAGAGAGTGTGTGTATGTGTGTGTGTCTCTCAAGAAATAGTTTTGTGATATGTAGTGAATCAACAGAAAATTAGGATTTTGTCCCCACTGTCACTTTGTTCTAGTTCTTTCTTCATAAAAAGTTCACAGCTATAAAGTTGCTGCTTGCATTTTATATGCCCATCCTTATGAAATTACACAATGCAAGGATTCCATCGTGCATGGTCAAGCAAATGATGTTTAGAGAATAATCAAATCATTTGGTGTTAACAGGTAGAGCTCTTCCCCACTGACATTTTTGTATTGCATTGCACTGCTTTCTTCTAAACACACTCAAGGGATTTCCAATGCAGGGGGCTCAGGTTTGATCCCTGGTCAGGAAACTAAGATCCATGCAGCATGACCAAAAAATTAAAAAAAAACAGTAGTAAAAAAATTAAACATACTTGGGTGGAATGTTTGATCCCTCAGACAACCACAACCTGCTTTCTTTGTATCCTATTAGAAAGTGAATCTAGCCCATTAAAAGAGTATAATGGCAGGTCACTCAGGATAAAGCAGCTTTAAAATTATTGCCTAATCCAACACAGATATGTTTTAAAGATTGGGGCAGGTGGGCCAGGGGAAAGGAACTGGGATTGTGGAAAAAGCCCTGGTGAATGGCCCAGTGTGAGAAGGACTCAACGTGTCACCGTCAGCTTAGCAGACAGAGGACAGGAGCATCAAGCCAAGGAATGCGGTCTGCGTGCACGCGCACGTGAGCGCTTAGCCCCTCGGTCATGCTCAACTCTTTGCGACTCCACAGACCGCAGCCTGCCAGGCTCCTCTGTTCATGGGATTCTCCAGGCTAGAAATACTGGAGTGGGTTGCCATTTCCTTCTCCAGGGGATCTTCCTGATCCAGGGATTCAATCCGTGTCTTCTGCATTGGGAGCCAGGTTCTTTACCATTGAGCCACCTGGGAAGCCCCCTGGTGGCCTCTAAAAGATGGTAAAAGGAGGAGGATTTCCTGCCAGAATGTCCAGGAGGAACACAGCTCTGGCAATATCTTGATTTTAGCCCAGCAGGACCCAAGTTGGACTTCTAAACTACACAACACTTAGATAACAAATGTGTGTTGTTGTTAAGTCCCCAAGTTTGTGGTCATTTGTGAAGCCAGACACAGAAAAACAAGACAAATATTAACTGAGAGGCTTATGATATCCTGAGGTGAACTATAGAGACAGGGAGATTCAATTCAGTTCATCTAAGCTTTTCAGCAAATATTGATTTCTAGTGAGGGCTGCCAGATAAAATACAGGACTCACAGTTAAATATAAACTTCATACAACCAATGACTATTTTTTAGCAAGAGAATATGCAGTATTTGGTACATATATACAACAAATTGTGATCCACACAGTCAAAGGCTTTGGCATAGTCAATAAAGCAGAAAGAGATGTTTTTCTGGAACTCTCTTGCTTTTTCCATGATCCAGCGGATGTTGGCAATTTGATCTCTGGTTCCTCTGCCTTTTTTAAAACCAGCTTGAACATCAGGGAGTTCACGGTTCACGTACTGCTGAAGCCTGGCTTGGAGAATTTTGAGCATTACTTTACTAGCATGTGAGATGAGTGCAACTGTGCAGTACTTTGAGCATTCTTTGGCATTGCCTTTCTTTGGCATTGGAATGAAAACTGACCTTTTCTAGTCCTGTGGCCACTGCTGAGTTTTCCAAATTTGCTGGCATATTGAGTGCAGCACTTTCACAGCATCATCTTTCAGGATTTGAAACAGCTCCACTGGAATTCCATCACCTCCACTACCTTTGTCCATAGTGGTGCTTTCTAAGGCCCACTTGCCTTCACATTCCAAGATGTCTGGCTCTACATGAGTGATCACATCATCATGATTATCTGGGTCGTGAAGATCTTTTTTGCACAGTTCTTCCATGTATTCTTGCCACCTCTTCTTAATATCTTCTGCTTCTGTTAGGTCCATACCATTTCTGTCCTTTATCGAGCCCATCTTTGCATGAAATGTTCCCTTGGTATCTCTAATTTTCTTTTTTTTTTTTTTCTATATCAAAAGATATTTAGAAGTTTATTTTGAATTTTTATCAAAAATACAAAGGTAATAAAACTTTCATTATGATTTTCCAAATGCTTGAAATATTTATTACCATTCTTTTGTTCTTTAAGAACACCTGAAATTGGCAGTAATTTAAAATCTGTACTAGAAAAAAGTTACACGAATGTCAAGGATTTTGTATCTGGCCATCATATTGTCGCTGTGCTTTCCAGATGCACCTTTAGGAGTTGATAAAAGAAACCATTGATTTAACAAGCAGTAGTGAACACGATTTCAGTCCTTACACCCAGATAACATTCCTGGGGCTGGCTGTTTTGTACATGAAAAAGCTCAGTTTACACCTCAAGTCCCCCAGGACACTGAGAGAGATTACTCACTAAAGCAGCCACCCCAGCAAGGCATGCTGCTGCTGCTGCTGCTGCTAAGTCGCTTCAGTCATGTCCGACTCTGTGCGACCCCACAGACAGCAGCTCACCAGGCTCCCCCGTCCCTGGGATTCTCCAGGCAAGAACACCGGCATGGGTTGCCATTTCCTTCTCCAATGCATGAAAGTGAAAAGTGAAGTCGCTCAGTCATGTCGGACTCTTAGCGACCCCATGGACTGCAGCCTACCAGGCTCCTCCATCCATGGGATTTTCCAGGCAAGAGTACTGGAGTGGGGTGCCATCGCCTTCACCCTCTAATTTTCTTAAAGAGATCTCTAGTCTTTCCCATTCTGTTGTTTTCCTCTATTTCTTTGCATTGATCGCTGAAGAAGGCTTTCTTATCTCTCCTTGCTATTCTTTGGAACTCTGCATTCAGATGCTTATATCTTTCCTTTTCTCCTTTGCTTTTCGCCTCTCTTCTTTTCACAGCTATTTGTAAGGCCTCCCCAGACAGCCATTTTGCTTTTTTGCATTTCTTTAACATCCGCTGGATCATGGAAAAAGCAAGAGAGTTCCAGAAAAACATCTCTTTCTGCTTTATTGACTATGCCAAAGCCTTTGACTGTGTGGATCACAATAAACTGTGGAAAATTCTGAAAGAGATGGGAATACCAGACCACCTGACCTGCCTCTTGAGAAACCTGTATGCAGGTCAGGAAGCAACAGTTAGAACTGGACATGGAACAACAGACTGGTTCCAAATAGGAAAAGGAGTCCATCAAGAGTGTATATTGTCACCCTGCTTATTTAACTTATATGCAGAGTACATCATGAGAAACACTGGACTGGAAGAAACACAAGCTGGAATCAAGATTGCCAGGAGAAATATCAATAACCTCAGATCTGCAGATGACACCACCCTTATGGCAGAAAGTGAAGAGGAACTCAAAAGCCTCTTGATGAAAGTGAAAGAGGAGAGTGAAAAAGTTGGCTTAAAGCTCAACATTCAGAAAATGAAGATCATGGCATCTGGTCCCATCACTTCATGGGAAATAGATGGGGAAACAGTGGAAACAGTGTCAGACTTCACTTTTCTAGGCTCCAAAATCACTGCAGATGGTGACTGCAGCCATGAAATTAAAAGATGCTTACTCCTTGGAAGAAAAGTTATGATAAACCTAGATAGCATATTCAAAAGCAGAGACATTACTTTGCCAACTAAGGTCCATCTAGTCAAGGCTATGGTTTTTCCTGTGGTCATGTATGGATGTGAGAGTTGGACTGTGAAGAAGGCTGAGCACCGAAGAATTGATGCTTTTGAACTGTGGTGTTGGAGAAGACTCTTGAGAGTCCCTTGGACTGCAAGGAGATCCAACCAGTCCATTCTGAAGGAGATCAACCCTGGGATTTCCTTGGAAGGAATGATGCTAAAGCTGAAGCTCCAGTACTTGGGCCACCTCATGTGAAGAGTTGACTCATTGGAAAAGACTCTGATGCTGGGAGGGATTGGGGGCAGGAGGAGAGGGGGACGACCAAGGATGAGATGGCTGGATGGCATCACTGACTCGATGGACGTGAGTCTGAGTGAACTCCGGGAGATGGTGATGGACAGGGAGGCCTGGTGTGCTGCGATTCATGGGGTCGCAAAAGTCGGACACGACCGAGTGACTGAACTGAACTGAACTGATACAACAAATTGCCCATTATGTCTGCAATTAAAATTTAACCATGTCTTGTAACTTTATTTGCTCAACCTGGCAACCTTATTTTTGATTCACATATGTGGGACATTCCAGGGATTACCTCTGCTCAACTGAACTGTTTCCTGCCAGCCACACTGAAACCCACTTCTTAACAATTCTCCTCCTGCATTTCAGGTCTAATTTATCATGCACAGCCTGTCTTTCTCTGTGATAATAGGGTTGCTGGTTTCCATCTCTAGTGATGGTATTACTGCCATGAATTGCAAATAAAGGTCTGTGGAGTTTTTGCTAAATGTGACAGTCCTAGAATCATCTGGAGCCTCATATGCTTTGTCCTTCTTGCATTTCATCCAATTTGAATTTCTCCTCTGCCAAAATACATGACAACTATCAGAATGCTGCTTAGAGAGTGATATTCAGGCTCCGACTCTGGGCATAAACATGCTTCCTCTGCTTGTTTTAAATAATTTCATCCCCACCACAGCTGTTGACTCTGCTTTACTGATCTGATCCTTTGATTGTGTAATAAAGCCGTTCGGTTTGAACAAATTAGTGTGTCTTTTCCCATAGCACCTTCCTCTGGCTGATAACTTACGCTTACGAATATGATGACTCATGCAAAACCGTACATGTAATAGTCTAATGTGTTCCAAAAGAATCACATAGTTCCTTTCAGTGGGTTCTTATATTACCAAGGAATGGGAGGATAGGTTTTCCATTTCTGCAGTCAGAAAGTGGAACGTGGCACATCCCACTTATTACACACTGGAGTTTCTATTCTTATAGAAGTTATTGATGGAAATGATTTGCTCCTCTTTTGAAAGTGTTGGTCACTCAGTCATGTTCAACTCTGCGACCCCATGGACTGTGGTCCTCCAGGTTCCTCTGTCTACAGAATTCTCCAGGCAAGAATACTGGAGTGGGTTCCCTTATCCAGGGGATTTTCCTGACCCAGGGATCGATTCCAGGTCTCCTGAATTGCAGGTGGACTCCTTATAGTCTGAGCCACCAGGGAAGCCTGTAACTCTTTTAGCAGGATATAGTGAGGAAGGTAGGATGTTAATTCTAAACAAGACTTAGGGGATAATTGTACATTATATTAGAGTTACATCTTTCCATTAATACACTTGGGGTTTATTCTAAGATGTGTGCTTTTTTAATGGTATAAGATACTTAATATAGATTCCTCAGATAGCCTTATCACTTGTAATAAAATTATTTTTTAATAAATGAATAATGTTCAACCATGAATAATGTCCATTTCTGTTCTATGAGTTTTTGAATGATAACAGTGTTGCTTGTTTAGAGTTTGAGGACAGATTCTAAACAATATTAGATAAAACTTTCCCTCAACACAGTACAATTTTTTACTATATTGCCTATAAAAGAAGTATTATATGCAGTATAATTATAATTATTACTATATTGTGTTTTTCTTTTAAACAATACTAAGGTAAATGGTTAGAGAAGGGCATATCAACCCAGTCCAGTATTCTTGCCTGGAGAAACCTGTGGACAGAGGAGCCTGGTGGGCTACAGTCCATAGGTTGGATGTGACTGAAGCAACTTAGCACAAGGTAAATAGTGGTGATATTATTGTAAAAGATAAATCTCTTGCAAACATAAACTGTTCTAAATATCATTTTGACAAGTGAAGGAAAAAGATTCTAAGTTAAGGATCTTTCCTGTCGACTTATTACAGACAACAAAGATGTAAGGTGTATGATAAAACACAAAACAAAAATAGAAGCAATGTAGATTGTACAGCAAGAGAAGAATCATAACAGGTTGAGAAATGAGGGTAAAGACTTCAATACCATAAAGATAAATATCTTGTTTGAAGTGCCCACCACCTTGGCCTGATGCTTTCTAGAAGCCAAATAGCAAAGTGAAATACTGCCACTTGTATTTTTTAAATAAGAATTAATTGACTTGATTGCTAATTGCTTGCTTAGGAGAAGCACAGATATTACTGATAGTAATATAAGACACAAATTCCTGCTTGAGTTCTTCATAAAAAGAATACCAAGTAACACATAAGCCAAATGTCTTATAAACTCCAGACAAGAACCAAGTCTAAAACCCAGATCTGTAGATTTTCCACCTCATTATGTAAATATGTTAGTTTCTGATTCTTCTCAGCAAGACTATAGATTTCCTTTACATCATCAGTTTCTTCCACCCTTCAATCAAGATAATATACCTAGTTTTTCTAAGAATGACAATTTCCTCAGATAATATCTCAAGGTAATTTTTTATTATATGTTAATATAATAAACAAATTAAAAATGTTTAATGTTAAAAATATTATTTGATGTTCACCTAGACGGAAAGCTCCCAGATGATGATGAGTTCCAAGGATGGAATGTAATATAGACAGAAGTCAATCACTTTGATGGATGAGCTATAGACAGCTGTTTTAGCTTTAGTATAAATGGAAATATCTATACTGAGTTCCTGGTCTCAGGTTTTTGCATAGATACATATGAAAAACTGCTGTAATTTGGCAAGGATTGCATTTTTAGACAAAAGTGAAGCTGGACAGGTCGTAGCATGTAGATTCTCTGAATGAGCTTAAATGGGATCCTGCAAAGCTGCCTTGGACAGTGTCCCGCATCCTTACACCATCAGCCTGGTTACCAATCTGCCGTACTTCCAGGTTGGCATTGAATAAGCAGGAAGATACATCATTTCCAAGTGTAAATTAAATGCTTATTATCTTGATTCTAGTTGAGTCATTTTTAAATGCAAAAATTAAATACTTGAAAACACAGGATTCCTTGTAAGCATGCTATTAGTTGAAATAAAAATCCATTGTCTCACATCAACCTAGGATTTTCCTCTGCTGCTTCACATAATTTTCCTGCTTTGTACCAAGGAGATCAAACCAGTCAATCCTAAAGGAAATCAGTCCTGAATATTCATTGGAAGGACTGATGCTGAAGCTGAAATTCCAATACTTTGGCCACCAGATGCGAAGAACTGACTCACTGGAAAAGACCCTGATACTGGGAAAGACTGAAGGCGGGAGAAGGGGATGACAGAGGATGAGATGGCTGTATGGCATGACTGACTCAATGGACACGAGTTTGATCAGGCTCCAGGAGTTGGTGATGGACAGGGAGGCCTGGTGTGCTGCAGTCCATGGGGTCACAAAGAGTCAGACATGACTGAGCAACTGAACTGAACTGAACCTATATTCATGCACAGAGTTAAAACAGGGTTCATACTCTGAGGTATGAATTTTCTGAATAGACAATGATGGACTAAATCTTACACTATCAAGAACATCTCTTGTATTCATTCTATCAGAAAGTAGGTGATTTATTTTAATATCTACAGCCTTTTATTATTTTTTTTAATTTTGAAAAGTATCAACAATCCACAAAAGTAGGGGGAACAGTCAATGACATGCCATGTGTCCATCATCAAGTGACAACCATTAGCAACCTGTGGGCACACTTGTCTCTGCTGAAGCTTTACATGCTTTCTTTTCCCCACACAAATATTGTGACGCAAATCTTAAAGATCACGTTTTTTCATTAAGTAGTTCAGTATATTTTTTCAAAAAGGTAAGCACTCTTTTCTTAAACACCAAAGCAATCAATCCAGTCATGGCACTAAAATATTTCATAGTAATTCCTTCTACTTTCAGACACTCCGTCAGACTCCAGCCATCACATCAGTATACAGTCTCATTAATGGTTCCTCATATGTGCTTTGTTTCAGGGCTTTCGACAAATATTTACTACAAGCTAGCTTGGTTCCAGGTGATGTGTGGCACATTCTAATGTGTTTTATTATATTTTTTCCTTCATTGTAATGATCTATCAAGTGCCTAATACATGTCAGGGAAAGTTGAGGATCCTTGGAACACATAAGTAAATAAAACAGACGGAGTCCCCACCTTCTTGGAGCTCATGCTGTAGGAGGATGAGGCAGGAAATAATGAATCAAAACAATAAAAGTAAATCTGCCCATTGTTAAAAGGGGACAAGTGATCCTGGGGGAAAAAATTACAGCTGGCTAATGGTTATTCCCGGAGAAGGCAGTGGCACCCCACTCCAGTACTCTTGCCTGGAAAGTCCCATGGACGGAGGAGCCTGGTAGGCTGCAGTCCATGGGGTCGCTAAGGGTCGGACACGACTGAGCGACTTCACTTTCACTTTTCACTTTCATGCATTGGAGAAGGAAATGGCAACCCACTCCAGTGTTCTTGCCTGGAGAATCCCAGGGACAGGGGAGCCTGGCGGGCTGCCGTCTATGGGGTCGCACAGAGTCGGACACGACTGAAGCAACTTAGCAGCGGCAGCAGCAGCAACGGTTATTCCAACGGTTATACCTTGGCCACCTCATGCGAAGAGTTGACTCATTGGAAAAGACCCTGATTCTGGGGTTGGGAGCAGGAGGAGAAGGGGACGACAGAGGATGAGATGGCTGGGTGGCATCACCGACTCGATGGACATGAGTTTGAGTGAATCCCGGGAATTGGTGATGGACAGGGAGGCCTGGTGTGCTGCGATTCATGGGGCTGCAAAGAGTCAGACACGACTGAGTGCCTGAACTGAACTGAACTGAACTGAACTGAAAGGTTATTTGCAAATCATGGGCAGAGATGCAATTTTAAAAAGATAATCGGGGGAAGGCTGGTTGGAAAGGCGTTTTTTGAGGAAAGGCTTAAAGGAGGAAAGGGAATTAACCCTGTAGATATCTGAAGGAAAAGTGTCTAAATCAGAACTAGCTCAAAATCTCTAAGACAAGATTGGTGTGTTCCAGAAGCAAGAAGAAGGCTAAAATCTTTGACATTTAATAAAAATAAATGATAACTTGAGCGAAAGGAAATAGCCATAGGAATGCATGAACAGAATAAACATGACCCACTCTGCTCAGTGACTATGATCAGGTATATTTAGGAAAGCAGAAATAGCGGAGTATTAATTTTATAGAAAGTTTGAATTACAAACATTCAAAGACGGACACATAATGTTTAACCTGCTCAGTCTATCAAACCTCTAAAAATGTCAAGTTATTTTTAAAAGGTGGTCTCAGTTTTATATATATTTAGAATGTATATCACCATATTTACTGCTGCCTATGTGACATTTTCCTGAACAATCCCATTCACTTGGATAGTTCTGCCTATTTTTTCTATAATACAATGACCACCCAATGTCTATTTTCAGAGGCCCAGACCTTACTCTAGCGCTGTTAGCTTATGGTGTGCACCGTGAACTGAATACCTTCATCTGAGCATACTTCGTATCACTGAACATCACCATAACCGTCCCCAATATCAAAGGCAGAAATATGGTCTTCATCTGGCTTCCCTCCTTTTAGCCTCTTGCCAAGTCCAGGAGGTGTCCAAACCCTGCCCATTTCAAGTCCACACACTCCTGTTGCTGCTACTAAGTTGCTTCAGTTGTGTCCGACTCTGTGTGACCCCATAGACAGCAGCCCACCAGGTTCCCCTGTCCCTGGGATTCTCCAGGCAAGAACACTGGACTGGGTGGCCATTTCCTTCTCCAATGCATGAAAGTGAAAAGTGAAAGTGAAGTCGCTCAGTTGTGACCGACTCTTTGCAATCCCATGGACTGTGGCCTACCAGGCTCCTCCGTCCATGGGATTTTCCAGGCAAGAGCACTAGAGTGGGGTGCCATGGCCTTCTCCACCACACACTCCTAGGATATATATATTCAAACATTTCAACCATTGAGACCCATGTGGAAGCAAGCCAATTTCCTTTAACCACATATGATGTATTACTGTACTGAATACTGACTTCCCTGATGGCTCAACGGTAAAGGATCTGCCTGACAATGCCGGAGACACGGGTTTGATCCCTGGGTGGAGACGATCCCTTGGAGAAGGATCTTCAGAAGAATACTCCAGTATTCTTGCCTGGAAAATCCCAAGGACAGAGGAGCCTGGCCGGCTGCAGTCCATGGGGGTCACAAAAGAGTCAGACATGACTTAGTGACTAAACAATATTGAATATTTATATATAAGGTAATGTATGTTATATGCATAATAAATGTTATGTGTAAATATAGTCATATTATTATATAATGTATTAAGATATTGAATATGTATAAATAAGGTAATATGTAATATAAGGTAATATGTGCATAATAATGTTTATATGAGGTACGTTCATACTGTAAGTATATATATATATATATAATATTTCACACGCTGCTGCTGCTCAGTCACTTCAGTCGTGTCTGACTCTTTGCGACCCTATGGACTGTAGCCTGCCAGGCTCCTCTGTTCGTGAAATTATACAGATAAAAATACCAGAGTGGGTTGCCATGCCTTCCTCCAGGGGATCGTTTCCACTCAAAGGATTTATGTCTTCTGCTTTGCAGGCGGACTCTTTATTGCTGAGCCACCAGGGAAGCCAAATATTTCACATATTGTCTCCCAATATACTGGCATCAGGAACGCTGCTCTATTTCTATAACGACACGTGCACCAGGCTCAAACAAAACACGCGTCCGGACTGTCTGCAGAGGAGGCTCTGCCCAGCGTGGCGTCGGTCAAAGGCCTTTAGGGTCTTCCGCGGGGCTTTCCCCAGAGCTGCGCGCCCGGGGCAGGGCGGCTCCCCACACGCCACCGGCACGTGCTGGGCGAAGCTGCTCACCTGGACACCACAGGCGTGGATGCTGACCACGGCCTGTCCGCCTGACGCCAGCCTTGGCTTCCAGGTCATCAGTCTTCAGCTTCCGGGTCATCAGCCCACACACCTCCGGAAACACTTTAAGCCGGGTCCCCAGAGGTCAGTGACGCTGCCAGTGGTTGGGTCCCCTTGTCCTGGAGGCTGCAAGGCAGACCTGCTCAAGGATAGGTGCCGGGGCGGAGGCTGTGAGGGCCTGGCTGGAGCCCTGCCCGCTGGGGTCAGGGGACGGCGAAGAGCCTACCTGGAGAGCCGGGCCGGCTCTGCGGACGCGACTCGGCCGTCAGCCCCCCGGGGGCAGCCGGGTGCCCACAGAGCGGGAGGAGCTTAGCGCTGCCCTGGACCGACCTGGGGCTGACCTCGCACCAGGCTGGCTGCTTTGGACCGGTCCCCAGGCTGTGGCGGCCGCGCTCCCCTCATACAGATGGGCTAAGCTCCCTGGACCGAGTGAACTCCCTTTGAGGCCCGAGGCAGGGGCTTCCAGGGCCCAGCGGCCCGGTGGGGGCGGGTCCTGGAGACCCCATGGACCGTTGATCCCCGGGCGCCTACCTGGGCGGGCCTGAGTCCCCCATCCTGGGCAGCCTGTGCAGCGCGCGCCACCTCGCGGCCGTTTCTGGGCGTGCACCTTCAGCACTTGGCTCCAAGGCCCTCTCTGGCCGGAACTCACAGCCGGCCTCTTCTCCTTGGCCAGGCCCATCTCAGGGGTAATTGTAGCAACTAAAATGACATCTCTCGACAAAGAAAGAACAAGGGGAAAAAAAAAGGACTGGTTGGCTTAAGACAACACAACATACGCTTATTTCTCATAATTCTAGAAGCTGGGAAGTCCAAGATCCAGGTGCTGGCAGATTCTGGGTCCGGTGAGAGCCAACTTGCTGGTTTGCAGAGGGCCATCTTCTTGTATCCCCACCTGGTGGAGAAGGAGAGAACTGGCTCTCTGGTTGATTGTTCAAGGGCTCCAGCCTCATGAAGGAATTACCTCCCAAAGGCCCCAGCTCCAAACACCATCACATTAGGGGTTAGATTTCATTATATGAATTTTGGGGGCACACGGACTTTCAGCCTATGACACTACCAAAGGAAGAATAGCACTGTGGGGCCTGGAGAGGAAGAAGAAAATGTGAGAGTAATTATAGCATGTACCCTAACTTGGTTTAGGGCTTCCCAGGTGGTGCTAGTGGTAAAGAACTTGCCTGTCAATACAGAAGACACAAAAGACAAGGGTTCCATCCTTGGGCCGGGAAGACCCTCTGGAGAATGAAATGGCAACCCACTCCAGTATTCTTACCTGGAGAATCCCATGGACAGAGGAGCCTGGCGGGCTGCAGTCCATGGGGTCACAAAGAGTCGGACTGACTGAAGCGATTTACCGTGCACCCACTAACTTGATGTATCATGGCAGACCAGGGAAGGCAAAATGACAATGAGTTGGATAAAACAAGCAAATTCAGAGTCGAGGAGGATGGGCTTGCCACCGCATTTGAAAAGTGGGACACCAGTAGCTTTAGGAGTGAAGAGTTCAGTTAGTTTCTAAACACAGATAGGAAACAGCTGAAGCTGGCATTTCAGCACATCTTGTGGTAAGAAAATGCAAGAGAGAAAATGATAGGCGGATCCCTGACTCCAAGAATATCTACAGAGATGTGTGAGCACAGTTGCTGTGGTTCAGGTAAGACTGAACTAAGTGTGCTTTCCAAATGCTGCCTGTGTCTGCTTCCTTCTCCCTTGGAAATTTGGCTTTTGCCTCCGTGAATGACATTGGTCTGGAAAAGATATTTCTTTTGATTTCTGTGCCTGAGTGCTATTAAATCATTTGGGCTATCTGTGTGTCCCAGATATGAATGAAAGCTATAGGGATCAAAAATTAAAGGCATAACAAAGATGTTGCATCATATTTATGTAAACTTTGTGTCTCTAAAAAGACACAGACATAATCTAGGTAAAAAATTCAACAGAAAGAAACTTAAATGTACTATACAAATGATTACTTAGTGATGCTGAGTGTGATCTTATGAATTCTTTAGGGTATCGTTGATACTTATATCTGAAATAGATTTTTGATAAGGAAATAAACTATTATCCAAATAACCATTTGCTTGCCTGACACGTTTGAAGTGCATAGCTTTTTATTACATAAGTATGTATTTTTGTCTTAACATCAATTATGACTTATTGATTCTGACAGAAATTAATCATCTAGATAGGAAATACTGTCACTCTTAGTGATGGCACCTTGAGCTCCAGCTCTGTAAGTTGGCCATGCATTTAAAAAGCAAAATAAGTAAGGCTAAATAATGCTCTGGCTTCTGTGGATGAAAATCAGACACATTTTCCAAGCAGTATTTACTGGTATCCCATTTAACTAAGTCACTTCTACCGCTGATAGCACATAGCAAAGTAATGATTTTTCAGCATTTAAAATTTGAGAACCGAACCTGTTATTAGGTGCATGAATGTTTCAGGTTGCTATGTCTTCTTGTTGAAAATCCACTTTGTCTTATGTTTAAACAGTCATGACAGCCTTCTTTTCGTTAGGTTTCTTTGGCATCTCTTGTTTGATCATTTTGCTTTTGACTTATCTAAGGCCACCTAGCTGTATCTTCAGAAATAATATGTAGTTATGTCTTGCTATTATTTTGTTTTTTTAATCCAGCCTGAAAAGGGTATTCTTTTACTTAGTATCTACTGAATGTGTATTCAATTTGATTACTGATATGATTGGATTTGACCAGCATCTTCCTCTTTGTTCTGTTTCATCTATTGTTTTTAAAATTTCTTTTGATTAATTTTTTTTGCTATTACATTTAGTATGTTCTTTTAGAACTCTCATTGTAACTTTTATATTATTATTTTAGTGATTATGTAGCCATAACTTCACTTTCACTTTTCACTTTCCTGCATTGGAGAAGGAAATGGCACCCCACTCCAGTGTTCTTGCCTGGAGAATCCCAGGGACCGGGGAGCCTGGCGGGCTGCAGTCTATGGGGTCGCACAGAGTTGGACACGACTGAAGCGACTTAGCAGCAGCAGCAACTTGTAAGAGTACCTTAAATTAGAATTTTTTCAGTTTCCATAAAATCCAAAATCTTGCCTCAATTTAACTATACTTACTCCCTTGGCTTTTCTTTTATTGTTGTTATATAGTTAACTCTGTGTCTTGTAAAAACACAAGCATAGTTTTGAACATAGCAATTATTGTTTCTTTAAGGGCTTCCCCGGTGGCTCAGCTGGTAAAGAATCTGCCCACAATGCTGGAGACCTGGGTTCAATCCCTGAGTTTGGAAAGATCCCCTGTGGGAACGGCTACCCACTCCAGTATTCTGGCCTGGAGAGTTTCATGGACTGTATAGTCCATGGGATAGCAAAGTGGTACACAACTGAGAGACTTTAAGTGGTTATTATTTTTTTCATATTTTCCCCTGTATTTTCCCTTTCCAGTGTTATTTCTGCTTGTAGCTTTGCACTTCTACTTGGAATCATTTAAGTTCTACCTAAATAATTTAATGCTTCATACAGTGCAGTTCTGGACTTCCCAGGTAGCACCAGTGGTAAAGAACCCACCTGCCAATGAAGGAGGCTTAAGAGCCTTGGGTTCATTTCCTGGGTCGGGAAGATCCCTCGGAGGAGGGCAGGCCAGTCCACTCCAGTCTTCCTGCCTGGAGAATCCTTGGGCAGAGGAGCCTGGTGGGCTACAGTCCATGGGTCACAAAGAGTTGGGCTGGCTGAAGCCACTCAGCACATGCTCACGCACAGTGCCGTTCTGTTGGACATAAATTCTCTCCGCTTGTGGCTGTCCAGAAAAATAATAATTTTGCCATCGTTTTGGAAAGATACGTTGCTGAGCTAAATTCTAGGTTGACAAGTTTTCTAAGACTAGTAGACTCTTTTATTGTAGTTTTCATTGTTTCAGTGCAGAGGCAGCTGAAGTCTTATTGTTGCCTCATATGCCTTTTCATCCCAACCGTGGATGGTTGTAAAGTTTTCTCTTTAGGCTGGGTTTTCAGCAGTTTGGCTGTGTGCCTAGATGTGGTTTGTTTGTCTTCATCCTGCCAACAGCGTGGTGAGGGCCTTCAGTGTGTGCGTTGCCTCTCTCATCCGTTTGGAGAAAGGCGCACCGTCTATCATGCCCATGTTGTTTCTGGCCCATTTTCTCTCTTCCTTCCTGCTGTTACCCCGTTACACCAAATTAGGCTGTGTGACTGTCCTACAAGCTTTCTACACTTTGCAGTCCTTCAGAAAGAAGAAAATAACTGCTACCAGCTTATTTAAAATAAGTGAACTTTCTTACATAGTATGGCATCTTACAGCATAGCATAGATTAGAAGACACATTATGTAAATGAAGAAATATCATTTGAAAGTGTCATGTATTTTCAAAATTTCAATGCAAGGGAAAACATTTAGAGATTCAATATTGTTTTATAATTCCTTTATAGACAGCTATAAAGTAGATGTTTTTATTTTTTGGTTTTGTTATACCTAGTGTTAAATGCATATTAATGGTCCAATAGGCCATAGTACCATATATTGCAGTTGACTTCATGTGAAAATAATTCATTTTTCTGGGCATGTTTCTTCCTTCATCCCATAAGCCCAGCCTCACATTAGGGACAGTTTTACGCTCATGTTTTGAACTCATTAGAGGAGACCACCCACCTCTGTAATTCTATAGAGAATTAATTAGTAAACACTCTAGAATCCCCACTTGTGTAACTTCTCTTTTTGGTAGTCCTGTTACCAAGTTGCAGTGCCCTCAGAATCTCACTTCCTTCCTTAATCAAAGCCCATGTAGAGAAAAATCATCAATTCTCTTCAAATATAATAGAAATCAGAAGTGCTCAAGCATTTTGGTCTTGGAACCTCACTGTACTCCTAAAATTTATCAGGGACCCTGAAGAGCTTTCGTATATGTGGGTTAAATACATTGATACTCACCATCAGAAGCTGAAACTGAAAGATTTGTTTAAAATCTTTGTTAGTTAAATTTAAAATAATACTAATGAACTATGGCATGTTAACATAAGCAACACGTTTATGAAAAATAACTATTTCATAAAGTTAGAAAAAAGCAACAAGAGTGACACTGTTGTACATTCTTAGCAAATCTCTTTAATGTCTGCCTTATAGAAGAGAGTGGTATTTTTAGATCTGTGTCTACATTCAGTCTCTTGTGAGTTTATGTCTTGTTACCTCTAGAAGACTTCTGAGAAAATGGGAATTTGAAAAGGCAAAAAATGTCTTGGTATAATTATGGAAATTTTTTTCACCTTACAGAACCCTGAACGGGTCTCATCAACCCTTCAAAGGTCCCTAGACCAGGGTTTGAAAACTGCTAATGTAGGTATTAAGATTCATATGGCTGGAAGGTGTTTAATTCAGTATACATTCCAATGCCATCACTTTAATGAGGAAACTGGGAACTAGGGGTTGAGAAATTTTTACAAGTTCCTCAGAGACGCGGTGGCAGAGAAGCAGAACAAAGACCCAAATCTTTTGTTCCCTCTGGCATTCTTTACAGGAAGTAAATGGAATATTCTTGGTAATAGGATTAAAATAGATTAGACAGAGGCATAGAATATTAGCGATGCAACCTCAGGCCTGGGTGGACAGACTGGGAGGTATTTTTGGAGCAGCAATATCTTCAAAATCAAACCAGTGAGATGGTTCCACACTTTCTATCACATCCAACTCCAATGCCATCCTCTCCTATTTTCCATTGTGAAACAAGCATGGAGAAACTCTGAGAGAATAATAATGATAAAAAAACAAACAGCAAAAATTCTCTTGATGTCTGTTGCTGCTGCTAAGACGCTTCAGTCATGTCTGACTCTGTGCGACCCTGTAGACGGCAGCCTACCAGGCTCCTCCGTCCTTGGGATTCTTCAGGCAAGAACGCTGGAGTCGGGTGCCATTTCCTTCTCCAATGCATGAAAGTGAAAAGTGAAAGTGAAGTCGCTCGGTTGTGTCTGACTCTTCGCGACTCCATGGACTGCAGCCTACCAGGCTCCTCCGTCCTTGGGAGTTTCCAGGCAAGAGTACTGCAGTGGGTTGCCATTGCCTTCTCCGTTGATGTCTATTATCACAGATATAAAATATTCAAATTAGAGCAGGAGTACTCCCTCTGCTGGTAGTGAGGCAGGTTGCAGGTCCTTGGTTTGGACCACTGTTATTAGTACTTGAACTTTGCTAGTTTCTCAGTCGTGTCTGACTCTTTGTGACCCCATGGACTCTTTGTGACTCCATCCCCTGCCAGGCTCCGCTGTCTATGGGATTTTTGAGGCAATAATACTGGAGTGGGTTCCCATGCCTTTCTCCAAGGGATCTTCCTGACCCAGGAATCGAACCCAGGTCTTCTGCATTAGTAGGCAGATTCTTTCCCCTGTGAGCTAATTAGTACAGCAGGGAGCAGGTCTGGATGACCTTCAGTGCCCCCGAGAGACTGTGTGCTCTTTCACACCAGCGCCTCAGGATATAACTCACTAGACTCAAAGGGTTTGGCTCAACAATGGAATCACAAGTGGCCTCAGTACAGTGAAGAGAAGCCCCATATGGTACCTTCACTGAGTGGATAGGGATGTTACACTACAGAGTCCCTGTCACATTACATGATAATGTAGCAAAACCTGTATGCACTAGGGAGGCAGGCTGCCAGAGTTTATATCTAAAATCACCTTTTTTTTTGTTTTTACAAGTTGAGTGAGTAGAGAAACTTTAATAAAATTGTAGCTTTAGACCATGCTCTGGAATTAAGAAAGAGCAGTCGCTGAGGGGGAATTTCAACTAAGCAGTGCAAGCAGAGCGCACGCCCTGGCAGCATACTCTGGGGAGATTTGGTGTGAATGCAAGCATGTTTGTGTGATGAGAATCACAACGCTTTTCTTTTAGTGCCAAGATATCATGCCATCTTGCTCTTACCGCAAGAGCCACACCAGGTTCTTTCCAATATTTATTAACAATAGTTTGCAACTGCTTTATACCAAAAGATGAAACCCATTCTGAAACTTAATAAGCAATTATTTGTGGAAGCATTTCCCACAAAGAAAATGACCAGTTTAAGGGAGATTATGTACTTGTGAATAGGGTGACCAAAAGCTCTATAACAATCCAATTAAAAATGTTTATGGTTAATTACATAAAGGTATAGATTAACATGGCTACATATTTAAAACAGTGTTGAGGGGAAAAAAGCAAACTATATAAACATGTACTGTGTTAAAAATACAAAATTTGTCTCAAATATGTATTCAAATATGATAATATATAGAAATGATGTAATTCTCTTCATGGTAGCAGTTAATTCTGAGGAAAGCAAGAGGGGAGAGGGTTAATTCTGATAAAGACAGGGCATGGAGATAGCCTCCATTACTATGTAATTTTGTTTATATTTTTAAGGAAGAATAATTAGGAAATTCTTAAAGTATCCTTTGTATAATTTTCCATTTAGATGGAATGGTTTAAGGAAACATGTTATAAATTAACACTGGAATAGCAGCGAACAGTAATAACTCACCTCAGTCAACACTGCACCGAAATGCCTACATTTGAGTTCTACATCTGGTTGCTACCATGAGGCGCAGTACTTCCTTCAGGGACCTTATTTTATTAAGATGATAAAGATAGCACAGTATGGGTTGACAAACCTGGATGATGTGTGTGTTTAGTATAATTATGATTTTCTCTCTATTTTAACACAGATGAAAATGAAGATAATACACAAAATTAAAATAATGCAGCTAAAAAGTGAAATAAGCTCACATCTACACGAAACCAATGAGTTGTCATCAAACTAACGAGAAATACGGCTGAATGATGGTGACAGCCATTCTGGAGGCATCCTTTCCGGTAGGGTTGGTGGAGCACACGTGAGGAATACTTTGAGCTCCAGAAGAGTTGAGCTTCAAAGGGATTGGGTTCCAATAGCACCAGATCCTTGTATTTTATTTTTAAAAATAGCTAAAATACAGTATTTTGAAATAGATATAAAGGTACTCCAGCCTATGCAATCCCTATGTATGATTCAGTTGAAACAGTCTCCTAAAAGGCTGTGACAATTTTCAGGAAAAAGTTGCCTTTAGAGGGTTCCAGAAAACCTAACCCCAGTTCGCTCAAACTACCAAGTCGTCCTGTCTCTGAGATTCAGTTTAGGAATGTTTTTTTCTAGGAATATTCCAGTCATCAAGGTATGTGCCTGAGTGTGGTGGTTATGCAACTGGGGAGGCAGAGTGGGTTTGTGGAGAAGACAGGGTAGAAATTTATAGATTTCCCCTCTCCTACAAGTTCTCTGATAGATCTGTAAGTTTCAGATGCCCAGGTGAGCATAAACGCCAGACCTTCAGATCATTACACTCTGAAGCAGGGACCAAAAGCTGCATTGCCCGTGGGAGCTGCAGTCTGTGTTTGCCCTATTTTCTTTTTTTCGCCTCTCACATCTCTGACAGCTTAACTTGGCAGAGTTCATGAATAAGAGCACCAAGCTGATTACTTTGCATTTTCCTGTCACAGAAATGTTGTCTGTGCAGTCACTTGGAAAAAATGAATGTAAATTCCACAAAGGATCAAGTTCTTGCTTAGGAAGCTTTTTGCAAACTCATTAAATTGATGGCTTTTGGAGAGGGACCAAGGAGAGAAGCCATGATGGGGAAAAATTGTCAAGAAAGTGCTCAGTGTAATCTGCTTTCTAGAATAAGGTTTATACTGTGTATAATGACCAATGGGGAAAATATACATAAGGCTTGGAGAAATGTAGTAGCAGGAACTGTTAAACTAAAATTATAACATGCAGAAAAGGAGGGAGGGAGGAAGAAAGTAAGTTAAAATGCGTTTGACAAAACGCGAGCTAAGTCAACTTCAGTCATGTCCGACTCTTTGCAGTCCTATGAACTGTAGCCTACCAGGCTCCTCTGTCCATGCGATTCTCCAGGCAAGAATACTGGAGTGGGTTGCCATGCTCTCCTCCAAAGCATCCTCCTGGTCCAGGGATCGAACTTGTATCTCTTACCTCTCCTACATTGAGAGGTGGGTTCTTTACCATTAGGGCCACCTGGGAAGCCCTTTGCCAGTTAGCCACATACATTAATGTATATTCTTAGAAATACAAACTCTGCCAAATACTCAAAGCAGAAAGGTACTGAGAACTATTATGGGTCCACCCTTTTGCATGTAAAACATAAACCATTGTGGTCAAGCAGGCAGAGCTGAAAAATTAAGGGAAGCACTCAAAAATGTCAGAAGAATTTATCTCTCAAGAGGCTTATTTCAGATTACAAAAGGTCTAAGCCAGGGAGCAGCAAGGCCATTTATAAAGATGTTCTCCATAGGAAATGAAAAGGATGCGCTTTCTTCAGTTTCAGGCAGAATGTGGAGTAAAACTGATCCTGAATGGTACATTTCCCTTTAGCTTTTTATTCTGTCTGAGTATCAGCAGAAGTTTAACATATAAAGGTCCATGATGGGCCATCAAAATAAGATACGTGCATGTGTCCCAGGCGCGCACTGGCCCTAGGAGGTGCAAGGCGTGTAAAGGGGAGCAGTGCGCTGTTGTTGAACGTGGCTTTGTAGTGATGTTTCTGAGAGCCACCAGATGTCAGCATCCGACAACTCTCTGAAAGAGGCTCTGGCTTCCTTTTTTATTTTTCTCTGCGACAGACTTTCTGTTCAGCCATTTTCTCCAACCAGAGAGACAGTGAATGAGAAATTGTATAACATTTAAAATAACGCAGATAAAAATGGATGAAGATCAGCAATTCATTGGATATAACTGTTTTCCAGTCCTAAAGTTATGATATGTTGCTAAGTCACTTCAGTCGTGTCCAACTCTGTGTGACCCATAGACAGCAGCCCACCAGGCTCCTCTGTCCACGGGATTCTCCAGGCAAGAACACTGGAGTGGGTTGCCATTTCCTTCTCCAATGCATGCATGCATGCTAAGTCGCTTCAGTCGTGTCCGACTCTGTGCGACCCTATGGACAGCAGCCCACCAGGCTCCTCTGTCCACGGGATTTTCTAGGCAAGAATACTGGAGTGAGTTGCCGTTTCCTTCTCCTATGATATGTTAAGCAAAGTTATTAGTAAAACTATCAGCGTGCATGTGAGTGTGTATAATGTACATTGCCGTGGTATGAGAAAGAACCACTTCAAACAGTCTTACCCCCTTAAGCTCTTAACACATGCTTTCCATCTGCTGCATCAAGGGGAAAATGAGGATATCTGATTGTTTCTTTCCTGTTTTCACTCTTTTGTAAATTTAGCCCTTTCTACATTTTTGTGTGGTTATTTTTAGATCTCTCAACATTTTTGCAGAGCTAGTACTATCTTGAAGGCTAGAAAAGTCTCTTGCTGATCACATGTGCAAGGTAAAATCAGTGAATTTGTGAATGAATCAATGTAAGGAATTAATTAATTCATCCTAGGGAAATAATTTAAAGAGCAAGTCACGTCTCTTAAGCCAGACCATGAGTTTTGAAGAAGCTGTGTTGGAGAATCCGAATCATTAAGTTTCCTTCGACTACAGGTATTCTGAGTCTGCAGATGACAACTAAGGATTTACCATTTGCCTTTCCCCTTATGCCACTTCCTCTAAGCACCTGACTTTGGGGAGAGGAGAGCCAGAGACAGGAAGTTTCTGTGTTTCTCAACTGTGAAAGATATAATCAAGTGAGACCCATCAAAGTCCTCTGCTCACAGTCGACAAACGAATATTATACAAAGTCTATGTATGTGCAGGCGGCTGTTTTGGAGAAAGGGGGGCACAGGACTAGGGAATTTTGACACTCAACAAAAGTCCTAAAGATTAGCTATGCAGTGATTTTCTGCTGAGAACTGGCTACAGTTTGGGCGTATTTATCCCCCAGTTCCTTGGGTGAGGTCACTCTTTCAATCCCAATTCGAAAACAAGGTCTCCCCTTTTCTCTGAGAAACTGTAGCTACAGAATGAGATTGTAAAAATCTTTTCATTTAGCAGATGTGTATTCAGCCCAGCTCTCTGTGAAGCACTGTGCTAGGTTCCGTGGGGGGATACAAAGATGTATTCAAAACAGCCCCTGTTTCAAGAAGCTTAAAATGAATCATCTAATGAAACGACAACATATTTTAGTCTTAATGTCCCAGAATTCATTAATACTTGAAACTCCTAGAGCACAATTAGGGAGAGGATGCTGAATCATCTTGCTAAAAAATCCTCATTGGTACGTTTAATACACAGTGAAATCAGATCTTACCAGCTGACTTTTTATGATAAAGTAATTGAAGTTTTTAGAAGAAAATGGCTTGCTTCGGGCTATGGAGTGAGCTGAAATTATATAACCATTCTCACCAGCAAGCTGCTGCCAGTCTATTCTAACTCCTAGTATATCATGATTAAAAACATTTTGTTATGCCACAGGCACAACAGAAAATGGAAATTTTGGGGTACTTTTACATTCAGTGTCACTGTGAATATAATAATTCTGGACTTGGGTTCCTGGGCACTAACTATTTGGCAGGGGAAAATCTATTTCAGTTTATCTCAGAAGGATATGTAGAATTTACCTCAAGTTTATGAAACTGAAGCACTTCCCCACTGTTAGCTGTTTCTCACCAAATCTATCCACTTTCTAGTAAATACATTAAAGCAGCAGCCTCCCTTTTTTGGTATCAGGGACCGATTTTTCCATGACCTGGCAGAGGATGGTTTGGGGATGACTCAGGTGCCCTGTGGTGATTATGCACTTTATTTCTATTATAATTACATCAGCTCCACCTCAGCTCATCAGGCATTAGATCCCAGAGGTTGGGGGCCCCTGCAAAGCACAGCACAGGAGGAGCTCAGGTGTGTCTGTGTGCACCTGGGAACATTTTCTCCCTCTTGCCACTGAATGGGGGGGCTGACAGGAGCAGAGCCATCACTCAGACAAGAGAACAGATGGGTGAGAACATTCCCGCATACAGCTCTGGGGAGCTGGGTGGAGAACAGATTCCACGCCCATTTAGTTTTCAGTCTGCCTTCACATCATGTTTATGATTTTGTGGAAAAAAAAAAAATGTCCAGTTTCGTTAACTGAAGGCTGAATTGAATTACCTCCTAAACTTGCATTCCGACCCAACAATAACTCTTCATGTACCATAAGGAAAAAGAATCCCAGATTCACATGGCTTGTGTGTAGACTTGAGTAGACTTATAGCTTGCAGTTTATTCCTTATTTGTGAATATTTTCAAACATGATATTGACAAGATGATGGAAGAGACCCATTAGTGCTAGAAAAGTGACATGTGTGTGTGCCTGTGTGTATCTGTCATTGAATAAAATAAGGATGAAAGTGATGGAAATATGTAAGAGAAAATATTTGGAAAAATAACTAGCTATCAGTTTGAGGATAACTAACTAACCTATTAGTTACTGAGCCTGCATAAGCAGCCATACTGAGCAAGGGATTCATTTGAAGATGGTTGAGCCTGTGACACTATTCATTTTATCTGTGTGCTTCAGATAATCTCAAACATTTGAAAGAAAATTTTTGCTTGTAGAGAAATGCTTTGAGATTCAGAGATAATATGATTTTTTAAAGTTGGTTATTCACTGAAATTAAAAAACATTTTACATGCTAGTATAACTAACTCATGGACATCCAGTCTTATAGCTCCTATAGGCAGGACCATGGCATGACAAGTCAAACGAATAAGCTCATCTAATCTTTGTACATTCCTCTCAATTTTGCTGTGAACCTAGAACTGTCCTGAAAAAATAAAATAAGGTACACTGGGTAGGATCTGTACTAAAATGTTGAAAAGAAATTGCCATAAAATTTATTCTTACCTTTTCCTGATCTTTGTACAAAACATTTATCTTTCACTCTTATGTGTGATCATTGCTATGGGGTTTTTTTGTAAATCCTGTTTATTTTAGCTTGATGAAGTTGCCCTTTATTCTTTGATTCTTAGTGTTTTGATCACAAATGAGTGTTGTTTTGTTAATTGCTTGCTCTGTATCAGTGAAGACAATTATATGTTCCTTCTTTTAGTGTGTGTGTTAATGTGGTGAATCGGAATGTTTAATTTGCAAATGGGAGCCAAACCTTGCTTTCCTGAGATAAATCAGAATTGAAATGTTCCCTTTTTATATTTTGCTGAATTTGTTTTGCTCACACTGTGTAAAGTATTTTTTCATCTCTATTTCCTGAGACATGTTTGTCTCTGTTGTTGTTGCTCTGTTTGTAATGCTGGCATCCTCTTCTGTCAGCTGGAAAATTTGCACGAGACTGACATTACTTCTTTTTTTTTTTTAACAATTACAGTTGTACATTTTCTTTGTGGGACAGTTTTAAACTACAGATTTAATTGCCTCCTGACAAAGGACTATTTAGGTTAGTAGCTTCTTAGTAACTTGTGTCTTTCAAGGAATTTGTATGTTTCATCTTTGTTATCAAATTTATTGATGCATAGTTTTTAAAGATGCCTGTGTTATATAGCGACTTCTTCAGTTCAGTTCAGTTCAGTTGCTCAGTTGTGTCCGACTCTTTGTGACCCCATGAATCGCAGCATGCCAGGCCTCCCTGTCCATCACCAACTCCCGGAGTTCACTCAGACTCACGTCCATCAAGTCAGTGATGCCATCCAGCCATCTCATTCTGCCTTTAGGATCTATAACATTGTCCTCATTTTCTTTCCTGATATTGGTAATTCATACCCTTTACTTTTGGGGTTTTCCTGGATAAATGTTTATCAATTTTATTGAGCTACTCAAAGAACCAACCTTTCAGGCCATCGACTTTTCCCTATTTTTCTGTTTTATACTTCATTGGTTTCTTTTGTCATTATTGCTTCCTTTTGCTGACTTGAGGTTTGATTTGTCCTTTATAGTTTCTCAACACAGATTGGTTTTAAGACCTTTCATGTCTTCTAACCTGGAGATCTAAGGCTATCAGCCCATTTTCTCCTGAATCCTACAAGTTTTATTGTGCTCTATTTTCCTTTACATGCCATTCAAAATATGAACTGAATACAAAATCAAAATTTCTGTTTTGATTTTTTTTTGACCTATGAGTTATGTAATAGTGTGCTACTTTATTTCCAAATTTTGAAAGACTTCATCAGGTACCTTTCTATATTGACTTCTAGGTCATTTTGTTGTGGTTACAGATCACATTCTGATGGTTCTTCAATTTACAGCAATGTGTTTTACCACCCAGAATATAGTTTATCCTTGTCAATGGTCTACATGATCTTGATATGATTGGTAATTTCTGTTGTTGAATCAGGCTTGCTCTGAAGATTTGCTTAGGATTGGTTCAAAGCAGCCTTTGGTCCAGGGCTAACTGATGCCCACTGTGGAGCTGATGTTTCTCTCAGGCCTGCGCCCAGTGCTCATTTATTATAAAGTCTTTCTATGTTGGGATTTTCACTGCATGTGCTTCAGGCAATATTGTTCCATCGCTTTCCGGTGTTTCCCCATCTTCTGGTGGTGCCCTTGTACACATTTGCAGATCAGTAGTCAAAGACGTATGTGCATCCCTCTGCTGACCCATGGGGTTTATCTTTTGTGAAGCTCCCTCCTCTCAGATACCCTGCTTCACACACTGAAGCCACCTTGGTGGGCTCAAACACCAGTCTCTGTCTCCTCGACGGATAACTGCTCCTTGGCTTCCCCAGCCTGTGCCACGGCTTCCGGCCCATTAGCTGAGGCAGGTACACGGTTGGCTTGATTGGTTCCTTCATGTCAGGAGTCACAGCGCACTGCTGCCTGTGGGCCAGGGTTGGAAAAGTATTGTTTCATTTTGGTCTAGTTTTCTAGTTGTCAGTGGCACGACAACATTCCCAGGCCCATGTACTTGATGGTGTTTAGTCTATTTGCAACCTTCTGTTTTTGAATTACATTTGTTTCAAGTTCACATTTCTCACAATTACACCTATCTTTGAAAGAATGACTAGTAATTTCCATATTTTACAGAAGAGAAAATAAAGTTTAGAGAAATCAATACATGGGCTAGGCATAATATTTTCTTCCTCTTAGGCTGTACCCCACACTGATTCTCTTCAACCAGACTTCTAGGAATTTGAAATCAGGCAGTTGTAGTTTTGAATAGAGTACCATCACTTAATAATAAATTAATATCTTTGTTTTCTCATATGCAAAATGGAAATAACAACAAAAATAAACTCTCAGTAGTACCTCATGATAATAAGCATTGATATATATAGAGTTATAATTTGGATGATAAAGATGATGGCTAAAAATCGGTGCTCCTATAACTGGTCTTCATATTAACACTCCGTACATATTCTGCATTGGTTCTCTCACTGTATTAAAATTAGTGGTAAAAAGGGATTGAACTCTAATGTCTTCATTGCTCATTTAAGGCTCAACTTAATACATATCTTGTTTTATGTTTTATCACCTCGAGCTGTCCAATCTGTCACATGAGTGTGTGATGACTATTTTTGTTCATCATCAGTGAATATTACCATCAACTTTTATTTGTGCTTAGTTTATCTTCTTAAAATATCAGTTCAGTTCAGTCACAGTCGTGTCCGACTCTTTGTGGCCCCATGAACCACAGCACGCCAGGCCTCCCTGTCCATCACCAACTCCTGGAGTCCACCCAAACCCATGTCCAGTGAGTCGGTGATGCCATCCAACCATCTCATCCTCTGTTGTCTCCTTCTCCTCCAGCCCTCAATCTTTCCCAGCATCAGGGTCTTTTTAAATGAGTCAGTTCTTCGCATCAGGTGGCCAAAGTATTGGAGTTTCAGCTTCAACATCAGTCCTTCCAGTGAACACCCAGGATTGATCTCCTTTAGGATGGACTGGTTGGATCTCCTTGCAGTCCAAGGGACTCTCAAGAGTCTTCTCCAACATCACAGTTCAAAAGCATCAATTGTTCAGCACTCAGCTTTCTTTATACTCCAACTTTCACATCCATACATGACCACTAGAAAAAAAATAGCCTTGACTAGATGGACCTTTGTTGGCAAAGTAGTGTCTCTGCTTTTTAATATGCTGTCTAGATTGGTCATAACTTTCCTTCTAAAGAGTAAGCATCTTTTAATTTCATGGCTGCAATCACCATCTGCAGTGATTTTGGAGCCCAGAAAAATAAAGTCAGCTACTGTTTCCACTGTTTCCCCATATATTTGCCATGAAGTGATGGGACCAGATGCCATGATCTTAGTTTTCTGAATGTTGAGCTTTAAGCCAACTTTTTCACTCTCCTCTTTCACTTTCCTCAAGAGGCTCTTTAGTTCTTCTTCACTTTCTGCCATAAGGGTGGGGTCATCCGCATATCTGAGGTTATTGATATTTCTCCCGGCAATCTTGATTCCAGCTTGTGTTTCTTCCAGTCCAGCGTTTCTCATGATGTACTCTGCATATAAGTTAAATAAGCAGGGTGACAATATACAGCCTTGATGGACTCCTTTTCCTATTTGGAACCAGTCTGTTGTTCCATGTCCAGTTCTAACTGTTGCTTCCTGACCTGCATACAGGTTTCTCAGGAAGCAGGTCAGGTGGTCTGGTATTCCCATCTCTTTCAAATTTTCCATAATTTATTGGGATCCACATAATCAAAGGCTTTGGCATAGTCAATAAAGCAGAAATAGATGTTTTTCTGGAACTCTCTTGCTTTTTCCATGATCCAGCAGATGTTGGCAGCTGGATCTCTGGTTCCTCTGCTTTTTCTAAAACCAGCTTGAACATCTGGAAGTTCATGGTTCATGTACTGCTGAAGCCTGGCTTGGAGAATTTTAAGCATCACTTTACTAGCGTGTGAGATGAGTGCAATTGTGTGGTAGTTTGAGCATTCTTTGGCATTGCCTTTCTTTGGGATTGGAATGAAAACTGACCTTTTCCAGTCCTTTGGCCACTGCTGAGTTTTCCATATCTGCTGGCATATTGAGTGCAGCACTTTCACAGCATCATCTTTTAGGATCTGAAATAGCTCAACTGGAATTCCATCACCTCCACTAGCTTTGTTCATAGTGGTGCTTCCTAAGGCCCACTTGACTTCACATTCCAGGATGTCTGGCTCTAGGTGAGTGATCACACCATCATGATTATCTCGGTCCTGATCTTTTTTGTATAGTTCTTCCGTGTATTCTTGCCACCTCTTCTTAATATCTTCTGCTTCTGTTAGGTCCCTACCATTTCCGTCGTTTATTGGGCCTATCTTTGCATGAATTGGCTTCAAATTAGCTCTTGCTTGTAGCTTAGGGATAAACATTTTGGGACTATATACTTTGATAAAGCCTGATGTAGTTACCATAGTTGCTTTTTGTTCATTAAATGGGATTTTATACTTTCAAAACTAAACTATATAGTAGTTTTGACATAACACTATTTAACAATTCGAGATGCTAGCATTGACGTGCAGCGTTTAGCCTCTGCACATATGTCATCCAGAGCCAGAAACCAAGATTTTCTTGTTTTCAAAAAGGCTTGGCACAGTCAATCTGCGGTTAAATATTTTGTGCCTGCTTAATCCTTGTGTAATCCTTGTATAATCCAATTTCTTGAGTTAATTTGTTCATTTATAAATGTTTCCACAGCATTTAAAATTAAGAGCTAATGTAGTTCTAAAATAGAATTGCACCCTTCATAAATATAAAATGACTTTATAGTGAAGGTATATTTATATATTGTTTCAAGATTTTTCTAGTTTTAATGTAAGCAGGCAGTATTCTGTATTACACAGAACTTGGCCCAGCTGAGACCTGAGTCCGTCCTGTAGTGAGTTTTGGAATCTTTGGTGATTTCTCGCAATTTTCTTTATGGTGAGACCCACAGGTGTGCACCTCGGAAGCTCACGACACCCTCGCGGGTGACTCTCCCCAGATTCTCATTCTGTTTCTCTACACAGTGCTCACCAGTTTCCCCTGGGCTCTCCTCAGTTCTCCAGCTTCTAACTGGAGGTTCCTTTGCCTCATTCTGTCTGACGTGTTTCTGTCATTGCCTCTGCATGTGAGGCAGGAGGACAGGAAATTATTTAAAGTGCAGTAGATGATCACACCATCCTCTAAAGACAATGGTCCCTTCACTCTGCAAAAGGGCCGCCTCTGTCACGGCTGTCACTGTCACTGCCCTAGGCCTGCTGGGGAGCCGAGGTGTGAGAAAGCAGAGAAAATGAAACTAACCAGGATTTTCTCTTACGGCCTTCCCTGGTGGCTCAGATGGGAAAGAATCTACCTGCAGCGCAGGAGACTGGGGTTCACTCCCTGGGTCAGGAAGATCCCCTAGAGAAGAGAATGGCTACCCACTCTGGTATTCTTGCCTGGAGAATTCCATGGACAGAGGAGCCTGGTGGTTCTACAGTCCATGGGTCGTAAAGAGTCGAACATGACTGAGCGACTAACACTTATCACTTCCCTTGTGTGTTAGGAGATCCCCATCGTGCTCCTCAAACCAGAGCTGGAGGACTCCCCTGGAGCTTTTGGTCCATGATGATGCCACTTCCAAATCTGTAGCTGCACTGAGCCAAGACCAAAGATAATAAATAGGATAAAAAATTAGGTAAAACCACCACTAATTGAAGAGTACTTCATATTCTAGTTACTTCTTTAGTAAGCCTATTACTATTTACTTTTAAAAAATTAGACTTTATTTTTTACAGTAGTTGTTGGTTCACAGCAGTATTGAGCAAAAGATAGAGAGGCTTCCCACCTACCCTCCAACACTCAGCATATACCCTCCAACAAGATGGTACATTTGTTACAACTGAAGACCTATACTGACATATCATTATCACCCAAACTCTATAGTTCATACTAAAGTTCATTTTCAGTGCCGTACATTCTGTGGGGTTAGAAAAATTTATAGTGATACTGTTTGCCATTTTAATGTAATATGGAGTGGTTTTACTGCCCTAAAAGTCCTCTCCACGTAGTAACCCTTCTCCTCACTGACCCCCTAGCAACCACTGATACTTTTACACACTCTCTCTCTCTCTCTATGTATATAAGCATGTGTGTGTGTGTGTGTGGGGGGGTGTACACCAGAGGATCCTCTCCTCTTCCCAAATATTTTTATTAGCATAATGAAAGCTGAAAGTTGTCACTGAATTCTTCCAGGTAGAAATGTTTCTCTAAAGTTACAAAGCAAAAATTAAGATGTACACAAACTGAACAATGATATTTATAGACTACATCTCTTATTAAACACGCAAACTGTTAACATGTTTTTAAAGGAAAATAGGTAAGCCAACACAGTTTCAGAAAGCTAGTAGACAAATATTCCCTTGTAGCATATTGTCATTGGCCAAGACAAAGCTCTACCAAAGAGCAGGTGCATTCCGATATCTCTGTTGTTATGAAATGGAGACCTAATCATTTTCTTAGGCAATTTATTTGCCGTCCCAGGATCAATACTTTATATCAGAGAGTGAGCTTACCGTGACCGCGTGACATTCGAGTTGGCTCTCCTTCAAGTGCTATAAAGCACACTAAAGAAAACCAACAAGCCATGGTAAACATCCCCTCAAGTACAATTTTAGTTGAAAATAATAAGACAAGATAGAAATATAACAAAATGATATATTAATTTGATACCGCAGGTTTGCATCCCCAAGTTAGTTGCAAAATTATCCTAAGGCAGGTCATTTAAAGCTACTGATGTCAGTTTCCTAGATATAAATCTTACAAAATAATGGTTCCACAGAAAAGTGATGAGAAACGTCTAAGTACCTTTAAACTGAAAAGGGTTCTAAAGTGTAGGATTTGATGACAATGCACAGACATGCTATATTATTGATCCCAGAGGTTGAGCCATGTAATGATATGACCAGGAGCAAGCCTGAGTTTATTTCAAAGTACAGGATGGTCACAGACCTACTCTGTCATCAGGTTCTGATAGTGCCATCTTAAAGTATGAAGCATGCGTGCATACTAAGTCACTTCAGTCGTGTCCACTCTTTGCGATGCTATTAACTGTAGCCCTCCAGGCTCCTCTGTCCATGGGATTCTCCAGGCAAGAATGCTGGAGTGGGTTGCTATACCCTCCTCCAGGGGATCTTCCCTACCCAGTAAATGAGCCTGTGACTCCTGTATTGCAGGCAGATTCTTTACTGTTGAGCCACTTAGGAAGCCCATGAAGAATAATAAAAGTTAAAAAAAAAAAAAAAGCTTTCATTGAAAAGTAGCTTACATTGACATCAGCTTACCTGCTAACTCATCTTCCTATTTTAATTCACTCATCACTGGAAATCTCTGTTCTGAGGTTTAAGCTATTTCTTTATCATAAAAATCTGAAATGATGAGACAATTAAGTACACAAGGTTTTTCAATCCAAAGCATGTGACTTTCCCAATTTGTGATTTTTTGGAACTAAAGGCTAAAATACAAGATACTATTTATGCAAACAAAAGTAAAGGCATACCCTTTGGTATATATAATCCAGTATTGTATTTGGATCACCTACGAATGATTATCATTTGTAAACTCCTTTACAGAATATTATTGTTGAAAGGACCACATGATGAAGGAACTCTTTCCTTCAAAATCTGATGCTCTGTTTTTTATGTAAAATAATTGTCATTTCAAACATGACTGATTTTTAAACACTGATTTTACAAAAAAGACTGCAACTGTTTTTTGGGAGGCCAACTGTTTTGCCTTTTAGCACAAGATTATAAATTATAAACACATAAATTCCCCCCATTTTTTTCATGAACAAAATGGGAAAATGGTAAACTGCTAAAATAGTCATTTGGGCAGGTGTCTGTGAAATAGTTATAATAAAGAAACAAGCTGTCATCAGATTAATCTATTTGGTTATATTGTTCCTTTAATTTTTTTACAGAATGTTACATATTCACAGTGAAATACTGAGTCCAATGTCCTGTAGAAGTCACAGGAGCAAAGAAAAGATGACATGATGCTATTCCCTTCATCTACTCCTCGCTTCATGTGAATCATAATGACAGAAAACCCGAAGTAAAATTGAAGGTGGTTTAATAAATTATTATATTTTGGGGGCAATTCATTTAATGTCTCTGAGTTTATTTATAAATGAAAAAAAATTTTTAATGGTCTCTACCGTCCTTTTCAACCTTCAAATGCAATGATTATAGTGACATAGTTAACTGTTTAAGACATAGTAATGTAATCAGATCTCATCTGTGAGCTACTTCACACACATCATTTTACAAAACGTTTTGAAGTGGGTACTATTTTATTCTGATTTCAGTTTCACAGATATGGTTCAGTTCAGTTCAGTCGCTCAGTCGTGTCTGACTCTGCGACCCCATGAACCACAGCACACCAGTCCTCCCTGTCCATCACCAATTCCCGGGGTCCACCCAAAACCATGTCCATCAGGTTGATGATGCCATCCAACCATCTCATCCTCTGTCATCCCCTTCTCCTTCTGCCCTCGGTCTTTCCCAGCATCAGGGTCTTTTCAAATGAGTCAGCTCTTCGAATCAGGTGGCCAAAGTACTGGAGTTTCAGCTTCAGCATCAGTCCTTCCAATGAACACCCAGGACTGATCTCCTTTAGGATGGACTGGTTGTATCTCCTTGCAGTCCAAGGGACTCTCAAGAGTCTTCTCCAACACCACAGTTCAAAAGCATCAATTCTTCAGCACTCAGCTTTCTTTATAGTCCAACTTTCACATCTACATATGACCACTGGAAAAACCTTAGTCTGGACTAGATGCACCTTTGTTGGCAAATTAATGTCTCTGCTTTTTAATATGCTGTCTAGGATGGTCATAACTTTCCTTTCAGGGAGTAAGCGTCTTTTAATTTCATGGCTGCAATCACCATCTGCAGTGATTTTGGAGCCCAGAAAAATAAAGTCTGACACTGTTTCAACTATTTCCCCATCTATTTCCCATGAAGTGATGGGACCAGATGCCATGATCTTAGTTTTCTGAATGTTGAGCTTTAAGCCAACTTTTTCACTCTCCTCTTTCACTTTCCTCAAGAGGCTCTTTAGTTCTTCACTTTCTGCCATAAGGGTGGTGTCATCTGCATATCTGAGGTTATTGATATTTCTCCCGGCAATCTTGATTCCAGCTTGTGTTTCTTCCAGTCCAGCGTTTCTCATGATGTACTCTGCATATAAGTTAAATAAGCAGGGTGACAATATACAGCCTTGATGGACTCCTTTTCCTATTTGGAACCAGTCTGTTGTTCCATGTCCAGTTCTAACTGTTGCTTCCTGACCTGCATACAGATTTCTCAAGAGACAGGTCAGGTGGTCTAGTATTCCCATCTCTTTCAGAATTTTCCACAGTTTATTGTGATCCACACAATCAAAGGCTTTGGCATAGTCAATAAAGCAGAAATAGATGTTTTTCTGGAACTCTCTTGCTTTTTCCATGATCCAGCAGATGTTGGCAGCTGGATCTCTGGTTCCTCTGCTTTTTCTAAAACCAGCTTGAACATCTGGAAGTTCATGGTTCATGTATTGCTAAAGCCTGGCTTGGAGAATTTTGAGCATCACTTTACTAGCGTGTGAGATGAGTGCAATTGTGTGGTAGTTTGAGCATTCTTTGGCATTGCCTTTCTTTGGGATTGGAATGAAAACTGACCTTTTCCAGTCCTTTGGCCACTGCTGAGTTTTCCAAATTTGCTGGCATATTGAGTGCAGCACTTTCACAGCATCATCTTTTAGAAACTGAAATAGCTCAACTGGAATTCCATCACCTCCACTAGCTTTGTTCGTAGTGATGCTTCCTAAGGCCCACTTGACTTCTCATTCCAGGATGTCTGGCTCTAGGTGAGTGATCACACCATTGTGAGTATCTGGGTAATGAAGATCTTTTTTGTACAGTTCTTCTGTGTATTCTTGCCACCTCTTCTTAATATCTTCTGCTTCTGTTAGGTCCCTACCATTTCTGTCATTTATTGAGCCCATCTTTGCATGAAATATTCCCTTGGTATCTCTAATTTTCTGGAAGAAATCTCTAGTCTTTCCCATTCTATTGTTTTCCTCTATTTCTTTGCATTGATTGCTGAGGAATGCTTTCTTATCTCTTCTTGCTATTCTTTGGAACTCTGCATTCAAATGGGTATATCTTTCCTTTTCTCCTTTGCTTTTCACTTCCTGTCTTTTCACAGCTATTTGTAAGGCCTCCTCAGACAGTCATTTGCTTTTTGCTTCTTGTGCCTTTCATTCAGCTTAATTTGATTTTTAATGCAAGGGAGTCATCATGTATCACATACATGAAATGAAATTGATAGACTGAAGTGTATAGGTTCATTACTTTGGACAAATGTGTCCATCCATATGGCCCCCACCCCAGTGAAGATCTGAGTACTTTCATCAACTCAGGAAGTTCCCTCCACAGCTTTTGAAAGAAATGAGATGTCCGATGACAGCCCACAAGGAACTGAATCCTGCCACAACGCTGTGGGTGAGTGAGGAAGCTACAAAGGGGCTCCATCCCAGGCAAGCCTTGAGATGGGTGAGGTCTGCTACAAAGATCCAGAGCCAGATGACCTGGATGGTCTAATAAGCTGTGCCTGGACCCGCAGAAACATAATACATGTTGCTTTAAGCCACTACCATTGGGGTAATTTGTTAGGCAGCAATAGAGAAGGACACAGCAACAACAGGCTTGTAGTGAGAGTTGCATTTGCTTTGTGGGACTCAGCTTGAAGATACAGCCTCCAGACTGGAGGCTGTCAGAGTGAAGGCAGTTCTATGGTTGAGCATCTCAATAGTTTTTACTTGAAAGGCAGGAAGAGCATGGTGCCCTTAGAGGTCAGGTGGTAAAGAAGCTGCAGTCATTTCCATTAGCAAGGAGAGAGAGAAGCAGACTTCTTGTGAGGTTGGTTTGGACAGTTTTTGTTTTGTATTGTGCCCAAATAATTCTGGAATGCTCTTTGTTTTGTCTTGCTCCATCATCATTGACTGACTTATTTTTGATTTGCTGGTCTTTAAAATTGTTTATGTTCAGCTGGAGAAAATGTCTAATAGCCAAAACAACTACCTCCCAGTTGAAAGCAGTCAGGGTTCTTTTCTCTCTCTTTCTCAATCCATAAATATGCTCCAGACATTCTTGTACAACTCTTTTTTTGTGGACCCCCCCCAAAAAGTTCATTTCTCTTGAATAATATCTAGGAGTGGAGTGTTCATAGTCTAGGCAGATGTATAACTTCATAAGTAATTGCCAACTATATTCTTTTAAAAATTTTATTTCAATTTTTAAAAATATTTTTTACAATTTTGTGTTAGTTTGTGTCATACAATTATATTCTTACCAGTAATCTATGAGAATTACAGATGCTGTACATTTCAAAACATAATGTTGAAAAATTTTCAATTTTAGCTATTCTAACGAGTATAACAGGACTGGAAAAGGTCAGTTTTCATTCTAATCTCAAAGAAAGGCAATGCCAAAGAATGCTCAAACTACCACACAATTGCACTCATCTCACACGCTAGTAAAGTAATGCTCAAAATTCTCCAAGCCAGGCTTCAGCAATACATGAACCATGAACTTCCAGATGTTCAAGCTGGTTTTAGAAAAGGCAGAGGAACCAGAGATCCAGCTGCCAGTATCCGCTGGATCATGGAAAAAGCAAGAGAGTTCCAGAAAAACATCTATTTCTGCTTTATTGACTGTGCCAAAGCCTTTGATTGTGTGGATCACAATAAACTGTGGAAAATTCTGAAAGAGATGGGAATACCAGACCACCTGACCTGTCTCTTGAGAAACCTGTATGCAGGTCAGGAAGCAATAGTTAGAACTGGACATGGAACAACAGACTGGTTCCAAATAGGAAAAGGAGTCCATCAAGGCTGTATATTGTCACCCTGCTTATTTAACTTATATGCAGAGTACATCATGAGAAACGCTGGACTGGAAGAAACACAAGCTGGAATCAAGATTGCCGGGAGAAATATCAATAACCTCAGATATGCAGATGACACCACCCTTATGGCAGAAAGTGAAGAGGAACTCAAAAGCCTCTTGATGAAAGTGAAAGAGGAGAGTGAAAAAGTTGGCTTAAAGCTCAACATTCAGAAAACTAAGATCATGGCATCTGGTCCCATCACTTCATGGGAAATAGAAGGGGAAATAGTTGAAACAGTGTCAGACTTTATTTTTCTGGGCTCCAAAATCACTGCAGATGGTGATTGCAGCCATGAAATTAAAAGATGCTTACTCCTTGGAAGAAAAGTTATGACCAACCTAGATAGCATATTCAAAAGCAGAGACATTACTTTGCCGACTAAGGTCCATCTAGTCAAGGCTATGGTTTTTCCTGGAGTCATGTATGGATGCGAGAGTTGGACTGTGAAGAAGCCTGAGTGCTGAAGAATTGATGCTTTTGAAGTGTGGTGTTGGAGAAGACTCTTGAGAGTCCCTTGGACTGCAAGGAGATCCACCCAGTCCATTCTGAAGGAGATCAGCCCTGGGATTTCTTTGGAAGGAATGATGCTGAAGCTGAAACTCCAGTACTTTGGCCACCTCATGCGAAGAGTTGACTCACTGGAAAACACTCTGATGCTGGAAGTGATTGGAGGCAGGAGGAGAAGGGGACGACAGAGGATGAGATGGCTGGATGGCATCACGGACTCGATGGACGTGAGTGTGAGTGAACTCCGGGTGTTCGTGATGGACAGGGAGGCCTGGCGTGCTGTAATTCACAGGGTTGCAAAGAGTCGGACACGACTGAGCGACTGAACTGAACTGAACTGAATGAGTATAAAGTAGCATCTTATTCTGGAAATGTAATTCCCCTGATGATTAATGATATTGAGCATCTTTTCAATGCCTATTTGGCCATCTTTACATCTTTTTTAAAATTTATTTTTTATTTGGATGATAGTTGCTTTACAATATTGTGTGTACATCTTCTTTCTCAAGTTTCTATTCAAGTCCTTTGCCCTATTTTATTGGGTTTTCCTTTCCTTATTGATTTGTAGGAGTTCTTTGTACACGTTGAATATATTTCCTTTGCATTTTATCAAATATATGCACAATGAGTTTGTATCTTTTGTTTTCATTTCTTTGTCCTTTAATAAGCTAAGGTTTTAAATTTTGATAAGAGGCTAATCCATTACTGGCTCCTTTAGACTTTCACAACCTGTCTAAAAATTTTGCTCATCCAGGGCTCAGGATCATATTCTTCTCTATTTTCTTCTAGAAGCTTTATAATTGTAACTTTTATGATTGGGTCTGTAATCCACTTCAGATTAATATTCAAGCATAGACATGGAACAATGGACTGGTTCCAAATTGGGAAAGGAGTATGTCAAGGGTGTATATTGTCATCCTACTTATTTAACTTCTATCCAGAGTACATCATGTGAAATGCCCAGCTGGGTGAAGCACAAGCTGGTATCAAGATTGTCGGGAAAAGTATCAATAACCTCAGATATGCATATGCACCTTATGGCAGAAAGCTAAGAGGAACTAAAGAGCCCCTTGATGAAAGTGAAAGAGGAGAGTGAAAAAGCTGGCTTAAAGCTCAACATTCAGAAAACTAAGATCATGGCATCTGGTCCCATTACTTCATGGCAAATAGATGGGGAAACAGTGACAGACTTTATTTTCTTGGACTCCAAAATCACCACAGATGGTGACTGCAGCCATGAAATTAAAAGATGCTTGCTCCTTGGAAGAAAAGCTATGACAAACTTAGACAGCTTATTAAAAAGTAGAGACATTACTTTGCCAACAAAGGTCCATTTAGTCAAGGCTATGGTTTTTCCAGTGGTCATCTACAGATGTGAGAGTTGGACTATAAAGAAAGCTGAGCACCAAAGAATTGATGCTTTTGAACTGTGGTGTTGGAGAGGACTCTTGAGAGTCCCTTGGACTGCAAGGAGATACAACCAGTCCATCCTAAAGGAAATCAGACCTGAATATTCATTGGAAGGACAGATGCTGAAGCTGAAACTCCAATACTTTGGACACCTGATGTGAAGAACTGACTCACTGGAAAAGACCCTGATGCTGGGAAAGAATGAAGGCAGGAGGAGAAGGGGACGACAGAGGGTTAGATGATTGGATGGCATCACTGACTCAATGGACTTGAGTTTGAGCAAGCTCCGGGAGTTGGTGCTGGACAGGGAGGCCTGGCACACTGCAGTCCATGGGGTCACCAAGGGTCCTATACAACTGAGTGACTGAACTGAACTGATGATTTTTTTTTTCCATTGGGTTACTACTTTGGCATTTTTGTCAACAATTTGTCATCTATCTACATATGTATCACTGCAGATGGTGATTACAGCCATGAAATTAAAAGACGCTTACTCCTTGGAATATTAAAAAGCAGCATATTAAAAAGCAGAGACATTACTTTGCCGACTAAGGTCCGTCTAGTCAAGGCTATGGTTTTCCAGTAGTCATGTATGGATGTGAGAGTTGGACTGTGAAGAAGGCTGAGCACCGAAGGATTGATGCTTTTGAGCTGTGGTGTTGGAGAAGACTCTTGAGAGTCCCCTTGGACTGCAAGGAGATCCAACCAGTCCATTCTAAAGGAGATCAGCCCTGGGTATTCTTTGGAAGGAATGATGCTAAAGCTGAAACTCCAGTACTTTAGCCACCTCATGCAAAGAGTTGACTCATTGGAAAAGACTCTGATGCTGGGAGGGATTAAGGGGCAGGAGGAAAAGGGGACGACAGAGGATGAGATGGCTGGGGGGCATCACCCACTTGGTGGACGTGAGTTTGAGTGAACTCCAGGAGCTGGTGATGGACAGGGAGGCCTGGCATGCTGCAATTCATGGGGTCAAGTCAGACATGACTAGGCAATTGAACTGAAGATCCCAACTCCTGTCCATTGGAATATCTGCCCATTTTTACTCCCAAATTAATTTTTATTATGAGGACTTTACAATAAATCTTGACGTCAAGTGGTATAAGTGCACCAACTTCATTTTCTGTTTTGAGTGTATTGCAATTATAGATCTATTGCATTTCTAATTTTAGAGTTGATTTTAAATTTGTTCTTATTGTTGTTTGCTTGTTTAAAGATTGGAATAAGCCATTAGAGAGTGAAAACTGATGATTCAGGAGAGACTGGGGAGAGGGAAAATTTGCTGGCGCGATCAGTACCCTTCAGTAGGTGACAGGAAGTGGGATCTAAAATACATCAAGTGCGTCTGGCCTGAGAAACGTGAGCAATTCATCCAAATTGAAAAGAGAAAAAGCAGATATTGATACAGATAGATTAAGAGATTAGTGATGGGGATTCATGGAGATGTTCTTCTGTTTCTCAGTTCTCCCTGAAATAGGAGACAATTTCTAACTAAATGAAAAGAAGGCACTGGAAGTTTGATAAGAGAAAACTGTGATGCAGGAACCATTCAGAGGATGTAAAATGGTGAATGCTCTAGGGCAGAAATCAGTAAATTATGGACCTCAGGCTAAACATGGGCCACCATTTGTCTTTGTAAACAAAGTTTTATTGGAATACAGCTATGTCCATTTATCTGGAGAAGGGAATGGCAATCCACTCCAGTATTCTTTCCTGAAGAATTCCATGGACAGAGAAGCCTGGCGGGGTATAGTCCATGGGGTCACAAAGAGTTGGACATGACTGAGTGACTAACACACATGCCCATTTATTGACACATTTCAACTGCTCTTCTTAAATTATAATGTCAGTTAAGAAGGTACCATAGAGAGTTCACGGCCCTCACATAAATCCTTAAATATTCACTATGTGGTCGTTCACAGAAAAAGTTTCCAACACCTGTTTTAGGAAAATAGAGTTGATTTCTTGACAACTCCTGGAGCTCACCTAGACTTAAGTGATGTTGGTCAGTCTGGGCATGTGATTTTCTCTAGTCATGATTAGATATATACGTTCAGATGTGGACAGAAGATGAATTAAAGCAGGGATGGCATTTTACCCTGTGAGTTTAAGGAAGAGAGAGGGTAAAGGATGCTGAGGATTTGCCAAGGGAATGGGTACAGTGATGGGTCATGCAATTATCAGTTAGTTATTGGAGGAGTTGAGGACATACAGGAGTAAAAGGCTGTAAGATTGAGATCAATAGCTATATGGTCCCAGTAGAGTAAATAAGGTGGAAAGATAGCAAACAGGAGTTAGAATGCATACAGTTTAGATTATACGGGGTTGGCAATTATTAAAAATGATGAATTTGGGGATTGAGCAGTGGCAGTGGGTCTCATTTAATCAGGAGAAAGATATTTACATTTGAACTAGCAGCATTTTATACAGACTTGCCTACACTGACTTTGAATAATCTGTCATCTAAAAACCTTGCTTATATGCATAGTACATCATGCAAAATGCCAAGCTGGATGAAATACAAGCTGGAATCAAGATTGCTGGGAGAGATATAAATAACCTCAAATATGCAGATGACACCACCCTTATGGCAGAAAGCAAAGAGGAACTAAAGAGCCTCTTGATGAAAGTGAAAGAGGAGAGTGAAAAAGCTGGCTTAAAAGTCAACATTCAAAAAGATAAGATCATGGTATCCAGTCCTGTCACTTCATGGTGAAAAGATGGGGAAACAATGGAAACAATAACAGACTATTTTCTTAGGCTCCAAAATCATTGCAGATGGTGACTGCAGCCATGAAATTAAAAGACGCTGCTCCTTGGAAGGAAAGCTATGACAAACCTAGACAGCATATTAAAAAGCAGAGACATTTCTTTGCCAACAAAGGTCTGTCTAGTCAAAGCTATGGTTTTTCCAGTAGTCATGTATGAATGTGAGAGTTGGATCATAAAGAAGGCTGAGCGCCGAAGAATTGATGTTTTCTAACTGAGGTGCTGAAGAAAACTCCTGAAAGTCCCTTGGACTGCAAGATCAAACCAGTCAATCCTAAAGGAAATCAGACCTGCCTGAATATTCATTGGAAAGACTGATGCTGAAGCTGAAGCTCCAATACTTTGGCCACCTGATGTGAAGAACTGACTCACTGGAAAAGACCCTGATGCTGGGAAAGAATGAAGGCAGGAGGAGAAGGGGACAACAGAGGATGAGATAGTTGGGTGGCATCACCGACACAATGGACATGAGTTTCAGTAAACTCCAGGAGTTGGTGATGGACAGGGAGACCTGGCGTACTGCAGTCCATGGGGTTGCAAAGAGTTGGACACGACTGAGTGACTGAACTGAACTGAAATATAAGCATATATTTTTACATAGAGAAATGAACTTTTAATTTTTCAAAGATTAAATTATTTTATAATTATCAGTTTTTGAAAAGCATATATCATGAAATTTTTGTTCATGTTAAAGTTCTTAACGTTTAGTTCTTTATTATCTGTTGCTATGCCTAGAAGGGCTTCCCATGTGGCACAGTGGTAGAAGAATCTGCCTGCCAGTGCAGGGGATGCATGAGACTTGGTTTCGATCCCTGAGTCTGGAAGATCCCCTGCAAAAGAAATATCAACCCACTCCAGTATTCTTTGCCTGGGAAAATCCCATGGACAGAGGAGCCTGGCGGGCTGCAGTCCATGGGGTCGCAGAGTGTTGGACACAAGTGAGCACAACAACAACAAAGTTAAGCATCTCATAAATCCTGGAAAGAATAAGAATTATTATTTCATAAGGTTTGAATAGGGGATAATTTTTTTTATTGTCATCAAAGTGATTTTTTAAAACAAGACATTTTCCCATGATCTACTTATAATTATTGTAGCTATTAGTAATTTAACTTTATGAAATTTTCAAATTGTCATTTACAATAATACATAAAAAAGAATAATATAATCCCTTAGGTTTTATGAAAGTTTAGGTTTTTTAGATAACTATTTTATCATTTGTAAATTGCCATTCCTTGATTTGGCCAGAAGAAATTACATCCAAAACAAATGAAGTCTGGAAAAAAAATTTTTTTCATTTCATTGGTCTCACCTTGACATTTTGAAGCAAACCAGTAAATCATGTTTTCTTTCTGAATTGCATTAGACATTTTTGTTTCTCTGCTAGTTTATGAAACACTAAAGAAAACACAAAACAATAAACATTAGGCAAGGAAACAGCATAAACTGGGAATCGTTATCGTTTGCTAAATGGAATGGCCTCCACAGCCTCCACTTCACCCTCTCCCCTCTCCCCAGCATTCCCTCGCTGTAGGTCATGCACAGACTTCTCATTAAATTGTGAAGAGTTAGGCTCAACCAAGTCAGTAAGCATCCTAAGGAAATAGCACCGACTGAATTGGAAAGAATGCACACACAGGAAAAAGGAATAAACAAAACAAGAAAGAAAAAAACAAAAGCACACGGCAGAAGCTAATCATAAGTACAGAAAGTACACAAGTGTATTTATTACATTTGCAAGCACTTTGTTCTACATTTCAAAAACGCCACCATCAAGCTGTTGGCACATTTATGTACAAAACAGATTAATTGTAATGCCTGCTACAAAGCACTCTTTGTGAAAATACAAACTCTAATACCCGAAAAAAAAAAAAAAGCCAAAAACATCAACATCATTACATAAGTTTAAAAGACAGTTTTAAAAATCATCACAAACTGTTAAGACACAGAACCGAAACACTATAAGATAGAATGTAAAGAAGCCCATTAATACTTTTGCTGAATATCTGTAATACTGCATATATCAGAAAAATGTGGAACCAGTAAGATAACCTAAGTGTAAAAAAAAGAAGCAAAACCCCAAATTAATTAAATAATACTACAGAATGCATAATCATGCCACAGATAACCCTAGTAATACACCCCCTACCTACTACAAGAATTGTAAAATTATGGATGATGCACAACTAGTCATCGTACAAAGATTGTTTCACTCAATAAATTTTATTAGAAATGCACTTACACTGAGAAAAGATTTCACAATGGTCAAATAGTGCACAATACTACCTAGTTTTTATACACTGACAAGAAAGTCTTGTCAGGCTACATCATTTTAAAAGACACTTTACAGCATTCTTGTAGCATTAGAAATAACCGGAAGAAGAGTTAAGGTTAAAACAAACACCAAATTTGGTCCAATAATACTGATTGTTTTTTTTTTTTATTCCTTTGATATAGGTACGTCTTATAAATGAATACGAATGAACATTTGGTTAAAATGACTTACTTGAAATAAAAACACAAGATATCACTACACTTTGAAAGGATACATTGTATAGTGGCCTCTGACCTCACTTTAAAAAACACTACAGGTAAACCAACATAGATTGGAAGGCTGCAAGCAAAGCTATTATATTAATGGAAGCCTTTTCAAATATATCATACACATTGGAGGGATCGTTTACAGAGGTGCAATCCATTAAAATGCTTTAAAGTAGGTAAAACAACTTCGGAGGGGTTAGTGTGCTTATTTTTAATATACCACCTTCATAAAGGTAATTCATGTTCCACATTAGCATATTAAAAGTTCCAATCCAGCCACTGCTTAAGTCACAAAGCGATCATTCACCAACAGTCCATGGTAGTTATTTCTGTTAAAGTCATCGCTATACTAAACTTTAAAAGGTAAGCCTGGTGTCACTATCTTAAAAAGGTAACTAGCCATGCATTAGCATCACTGTTTCTACATGCTCACAACAGAAACATGAGTCATCAGAGAGAAATGCTTTTAAGTACATCAAGAAAAAAATAGTGTTAACAAAGATAAGAAGCACTTTTTTTAAACCTACTCTTACAAATTTAGAAATTGCACCTTAGATTGATGAAAACATTAACCAGGGCCTATAGTGACACGGCCACTGATCTTCAGACAGGATTTTTGTGTTTCGAGTCATGATATCATTTCTGTCTATTGTCATAATGTACAGTGGTCCCTTTGAAGGTTACCTGTAGTTAAACTAGTTACTGAAATCAAAACTAAAAAGTATAAAAAGCTACTTTTCTTTTCAAAACATAAGAAAGAATGCAAAAGGGGTAATGTATAACACATGGAGGTGGTTAAAAATCAAATCTCTGCATTTGACAATGTTAGTCTCTTTGATCTTACAGAATTAAGTGAGTTTGAGAAATTTAAAAAAGAAAAAACGAAAAGGCTGGATAGGAGCTTGTAGAAGAGATCTGATTACACCAATTTAACAAATTAGGAAATGAAGTGCTACGCAACAAAGACGTGTATTCGGGTGATTCATAAGTCACCCCTCCATATCATTGATGAGAAGCACTTTCATTTTCTTTTTCAAAAGATTGATGGTTGGATGGCCCTTAGTTAAACACCAATGCATTTGAGTGATCGAACTGGAAGGTGGTGTTTATGTGTATGCATTGAGCCGCTCTTTGGAGCGAGTAGAGTGGATGTCATGAAGCTCCTGCTCCTCCTTTGACTTGATGTCTTCATACTTCTGCATCCGGCAGGCGTCTTTCACATAAGCCCAGTTGGCAGACAGAACCATAAGGTAGTGGACCTAATCAAAGACAAAGATAATTGATGCAGGAAGTCTGTTCTGTGTCTTCACTACACCTTGCTATTAGGAAAGAAATGTTCAGATTATATACGTCTGTAGAACATGTTCATTAACAAAATGGGATGAAGGTTTCTGCTGTTAACAGAATATAAATAAAATATATTCCTTCCTCACTCCCCCAATGATGACAGTATCTTCTTGGTGCACTTTTTTCAGTGTCTCTTTCTTCTTCTTCAGCTTTGAGGGATCCAAGGGTCTTAATTCAGTATTTTAAAGCTTTTATGTGATGCTTCCTGTCCTTCTGCCCTCACTCAAACCATAGACGACACATTTTATGGTTACGTATTTATGTTTTCTAATCTATTATAGGAAACAGTCTCACATACAGTGGACTCCAGTGAACTGGGACTAATGAAATGATACACTGCCCGATGTGTAATAGAAAACAGGTTTATGGAAACCCCAACACAAACCTGTGGATTTAATTACGTTGATTTTCCATTCAATGAATTTTGCACTTTACATTGCAAACTACAAGAGAGCAAGCAATGTGTCATGTGAATCTTGTATTATTTTAATTTTTAAAAAATGTTTATTTGTTTATTTGGCTGCACCATTTATTTAGTTGCAGCATGCCAGATATTCAGTCTTCATTGCACCATGAGAATTCTTAGTTGCAGCAAATGGGATCTAGTTTCCTGAGCGTGGCTGGAACCTGGACCCCCTGCTTTGGGAGAATGGAGTGTTAACCACTGGATCACCAGGGAAGTCCCTGAATCTTGCACATTTATATACATTCATAATAGCTAGAATAGTTCAAGAAGGAAGCTCCCTATTTTTCCTGATGAATAAAGTGTGAAATAATGAAGCTCCTGGTTTTATCTGAATAGACTGAGCAATGAGATCACTTATTTGTTTTTCTTTCTTTGCTTTCCTTGTAGTCTTTGAGAGAGAAAAAGACGTTTTCCAATTGGTGGATTTTGATGGATGAATAGGAAAGAGAAACTAACTTGTCAGGTATGTACTTTCTCTGAGCCTTAAAGGGTAGCATTATTTTTACTTATAATAAAGTAAAATAGAACAGGAAAAGTTTCTATTGAATTATAGTGATATTCTATATTATGGATGTTACAGGTATACAGTATAGTGATTCACAATTGCTAAAGCTTATATTCCATTTATAGTTTTTATAAAACATTGGCTATATTCCAGTGTTGTACAATATGTCCTTGTAATTTATACATACTAGCTTATATCTCTTAATACCCTGACCCTATGTTGCCCCTCTTCCGTCCCTCTCTCCACCAGTACCTACTAGTTCTTTTTTTAATTTCTGTGAGTCTGTTGCTTTTTTGTATATTCACTATCTTGTTGTACTTTTTAGATTCCACATAGAAGCCATATCATACAGTAGCTGTCTTTCTTTATCTGACTTATCTCACTTAGCATAATACTCTTCAGGTCCATCTGCGGTGTTGCAAATGGCAAAATTTCCTTCTCTTTTATGGTTGAGTAATGTTCCATTGTATATACACCTCATCTTTTTCCATTCATCTGTTGATGGACAATTAGGTTGCTTCCATGTCTTGGAAATTGTAAATAATGCTGCTATGAACACTGGGGTTCATGTATCTTTTTGAACTAGTAATTTTTCTTTTCAGATCTATACCCAGGAGTGAAGTTGCTGGGTCATATGGTAGTTCTATTTTTAGTTTTTTGAAGAACTTGAAAATTTTGATTAGTCAAGATAGGAGCTAGGCTCATTCTAGAAGAGTAGAGATGAGCATTTAGAATGCAAGGCACATTCTAAACGGTGACTACTGTAGTATGTTCATGTTCAGGCAGTCAATAGGCAGTAGAAAGGAATTTTGACAAAATAATTTTGATACAGTGATACAGTAAAACAATGAAATTCCTCTCAAATGCTGTATTTTGCTTCGTTTGTTTAGAAATTGTAAGCCACATGGAAGTAGGAGCTCTGAATTATATTTCTTGCATTTTCATAGTGAAAGCTTAATCACTATATGTATGTGGATTAAGAAAGGCTTGTACACATAGCCAAATTTGTGTTGTCGTTGTTGCTGTGAAAATATCAAGGGCCTTGGAGAGTGCTTATCAAGCAGCTGGTACTCAGAATATTTGCCATAGGAATGAGTTTATTTTTAGATGTTCAGAAACTTTCTCTTTGAAATCTGAGAAAAATATGACCCTTAAATTATTACTAAGAATCTATGAGTGAAATACTAAAAAGAATGTCAATGTTACTGAAAAGAGTGTCAGCGTTACTCTATTTTAGAGACTGGAGTTTCCCAGCAGGTTTTCAGATATTTCACCTGGCCCTAGGTTAATGCAAGCTCCAGGCTTGTTACCGGACCTCAGCAGATGAATCCTAAACACCGAAATCTAGAGATGCTAAGTTGACTACTTTTGTCAGCAGACAGACCTTCCTAATATAATAAAAAAAATTAATGGAGTAGTGCTATGCCCTGCTTAGTCTCTCAGTTGTGTCCGACTCTTTGTGACCCTATGGACTGTAGCCGCCAGGCTCCTCTGTCCATGGTGATTCTCCAGGCAAGGATACGTGAGTGGGTTGCCATGCCTCCTCCAGGGGATCTTCCCAACCCAGGGATCGAACCCAGGTGTCCCACATGCAGGTGGAGTACAGCACACATGAATCTTGGTCCAAATCCTTACAACCCTTGCCTTAAATGACAGAGGATTTTTAAATACCTTGGTAGAGTGAAATTCATCTCAATTTTCTGACATCTAATATAGAAATAATTATGGTAGTTGTCTTCTGAGATCTGAATGAGATGTGTTGAGGTTAATGACAGTTGCTCTCTTACCAGTGCTGATAAAGCATTTGATGGTAACTTCGACAAAGTATATTTTAAAGAAATGTTAGCCAATAGCAGTGCTATGGAAGGTATATTAATACTGGGAACAATAGAAGTAGTTCTATCAGTATTTTCTGTTTCCAGAAACATAAACTTGGGATGTCAATCAATATTTAGAAGTTATTTACTTCTTAAGGAATTTATGCTTTGCTTTTATTTAGTTATCTAAAAGGATGGTTAGTACTTATGAAAGTAATCTTCTAAACTCTTGCTGTTTGAAATAAAATTTATTTATAAGTTAATTCATAAATCTATGCAGATTTCTTAAGAAATACATAACATTTAAATTTTCTATCATCTTAAAATCTTTTGATAATAGAATCACTTAATAGGAAGCATTTTTAGAGTCATTTAAACACTATTTTGTTCAGACAGGTACTTTTCACTAATGTGTGCCTGAAGGCATGTGTTTTTACACAAAATTTTACACACACCTATGTTACAAATGCTCTATTATGTACTTCTTTTCATAAAATGATTTGATAGATGTTTTATACATGGGTGTGCATTGCTTGAAGATACACGACCCTAGATTTATCCATCGTGCAGAAATGTGTGGGTGGATGCAGGTGAACAGATGTTTCCTGTTATCTCACAGCCAGGCTATTTGGGATTATGGGGTCTGGGATATCACTGCCCAGAACCTATGGATGATTCTATGTTAAGAATATAAGGCCTTTGCTTATTGTTTTATTGTGACCCCTCAATTACTCAGGCAGCGAGATCTTGTTAAGCATCTCATATTCTGAAGTGAAATTCTTATGGAGACATTTATACACCAAATTTACAATGTTGAGCAATTAACATGATATTGAATTAAAATATCTGAAAATCCACCATGGCCCTGATATGGCTATTTTTGTCAGGTATTTTTGAAAATAGGGTGGTGCTAGTGGTATAGAACCTGGGGACACAGGAGATGCTGGTTCAATCCCTGGGTTGGGAAGACTCCCTAGAGGAGACCATGGCAACCCACTCCAGGATTCTTGCCTGGAGAATCCTATGGACAGAGGAGCCCCAAAGGTGGACTACAGTCCCTGGGGTTGCAAAGAGTCAGACATGACTGAAGTGACATATATACACACTTTTGAAAACAGTTTTATAAAACAGAGTCAGGTCTTAATGCAAATTGATTTATGAAGTCACTGAAAATAACTGGTTTGAAGCAGCTCACCGGCACATTGTCTCTGCTTTCCTGTTATTAGTCTTTTACAAGAGAAAAGCACTCATTTTTTTTCCGAATGTTTCTTTCACCAACACGTTGGACAATGTATTGGCACCATAAGGAAAGGAATTAGATAGTTCCAAATTAACTCATCATTTCTGGGTATTGAAGTAGCTGTTCCATAGCTGAGGTTACTGGGCACCTTCTGGAGCTCTCTGCCACGTATATTCTAGGACATGAAAGTAAGGACAGAGGAACCCGGCTGCAAAAGCTCCTACAATGTGCAGGGTCCATGTTCATCGTTGCCACTTGGCCTCCCACTAAACAAAATGGAACTCATGGTGAGTTACAGAGAAGAGACTGGATCTGGCAAAATTCAGGTCCTCAAAACTTGGTAAAACCTGACTTTCAGGACTTGTTCTTAATATTTTTTAAGAAAGTTATATACCGAAGACATGACCAGAAACTACTAAGGTTTATGTAAAGAAAAATAAATCCTTTTTTCATAAATGACTCCATAAGGAGGAAAAAAGGGTAATGTAAGATAAGGAATTGATTAAATTATTTGAATATCCCATTGATGCATATGTGCTGCTACTGCTACTGCTAAGTCGCTCCAGTCGTGTCCGACTCTGTGCGACCCCATAGACGGCAGCCCACCAGGCTCCCCTGTCCCTGGGATTCTCCAGGCAAGAACACTGGAGTGGGTTGCCATTCCCCTCTCCAATGCATGAAAGTGAAAAGTGAAAGGGAAGTCGCTCAGTCGTGTCCGACTCCCAGCAACCCCATGGACTGCAGCCCATCAGGCTCCTCTGTCCATGTGATTTTCCAGGCAAGAGTACTGGAGTGGGGTGCCATTGCCTTAGTATATGCCAAATAAATGACTTTTTATGTTAATAGTAGTCTCACATCTAAAATGCTAAGGAATTTACTTATTTTGGTTAGTGTTACTAATATTATGGAGCATTTGAATCCTTCAACTGATTACTAAATGTCAATTCTATTGTAATGAATATCTTTCTTTAGAGTAAGCCTTATTTTTCACTTAATTATTTGCTCATTCTCCCCCTTTCTTTTTTAAAATGATGCTAAAACACATATGATTCCTACAGACTTTGGATATTAGAGACAAATGATCGTCTCTACAGGCAAAGTGAAAAACCAAGCCTCAGAGCTTTGAGGTCTTACCATAGCGATGACTGCAGCCCCAGCTCCGGCAAGGGCAACAATAAACAAGTGGAAGGTCATGTTCAGCTGCAAGAGAAACCAGAGAGAAACAGACATGCATCAGGGTTACAACAGAAGAGTGATAAGGCGTCCATAGCCTCATGAGTAGGAACTCTGCTCATCTTTAACAGAAGTGCACCTCACAATATCTTTTCTTCTGCTGCTGCTGCTAAGTCGCTTCAGTCGTGTCCAACTCTGTGCGACCCCATAGATGGCAGCCCACCAGGCTCCCCCGTCCCTTGGATTCTCCAGGCAAGAACACTGGAGTGGGTTGCCATTTCCTTCTCCAATGCATGAAAGTGAAAAGTGAAAGTGAAGTCGTTCAGTCGTGTCTGACTGTTAGTGACCCCATGGACTGCAGCCTACCAGGCTCCTCCATCCATGGGATTTTTCAGGCTAGAGTACTGGAGTGGGGTGCCATTGCCTTCTCCGTGTTTCCTCCTGAAAGTTGTTTAAATCTTTGCAACTGCACTATTTTAGTATAATTTCATGTTAAAGATGAGATCATGATTAATAATGATGGTTTCCAGTCATATTAAAACCACGAAGGCTATGGCATATCTTTTAAAATATAGCCTTATGATTTTCCAACTTTCACTAAAATGATAGTTTCTAGAAAAAATTTTTATCATAATTTTTATTGAAATATGCAGAGTATCTCATTCTTATTTATTTTCTCATCCCCCTGCATAACAACATTGCAAGTGAACTTGCCTCTGAAAGAAAAAGGCAGGAATTTGATGTCACTTTAATTATATATCAAATAACAAAATGAAGCTCAAATTCTAACAAAATTAAAGGCTGTAACAACACTCACCTCAGTGGATTCACACATTCTCAGGAAGTTCTCAGAGACAGTGCAAATTTTCTTTTCCTCTCCAATTGTCACAATCCCTACAATATTCAGAAAAGTACAGTTTAACATTTTACATATTTTCAGGATCCCAGAGAGAGAGAAAAAAAACTTGAGTGGATAAAATATAAGTAAGTTTCCTTTTATGTGATATTATAATGGAAAAACTCTTCCTCAGCTCTCGTGGCTTGATAATAATCATAAAAAATAAAACTTAGAATGGAAGATCAAGACTATTCAAGCCTCAAGCAATTTAAAACATTTTCAATCTGAATTCAATGGGATCTAGCCACCAGAATCTTCAGATTCAATTGTAGCTACTTCATTGGTTTGGTCCATTAATGTCATGGTGTAGGCATCAGAATTATTTGGATAACTGTGCTCCAGATAAAGCCAGGATCTAAAAGTATTCTGCTTGTACAAAGCCTCCGTTAGTCTATAAAAGCATACTGCCCAAAGGAGCAATTTTCCTCCGCTAACGCTGAAAACAGTGTTATTAGTAAGAAGAAATAAAAAGCTGCAATTTCAGTCCTATTTATCCTTGCTCCAGTTGGTTTATGGATCAACTGCATCAGAATCTCCTGACTAGAGATCTCTTCAAGAAAATTAGAGATACCAAGGGAATATTTCATGCAAAGATGGGCTCGATAAAGGACAGAAATGGTATGGACCTGACAGAAGCAGAAGATATTAAGAAGAGGTGGCGAGAATACACAGAACTGTACAAAAAAGATCTTCATGAGCCAGATAATCACAATGGTATGATCACTCACCTAGAGTCAGACATCCTGGAATCCGAAGTCAAGTGGGCCTTAGGAAGCATCACTATGAACAAAGCTAGTGGAGGTGATGGAATTCCAGTTGAGCTATTTCAAATCCTAAAAGATGATGCTGTGAAAGTGCTGCACTCAATATGCCAGCAGATATGGAAGACTCAACAGTGGCCTCAGGACTGGAAAAGGTCAGTTTTCATTCCAATCCCAAAGAAAGGCAATGCCAAAGAATGTTCAAGCTACTGCACAATTGCACTCATCTCACATGCTAGTAAAGTAATGCTCAAAATTCTCCAAGTCAGGCTTCAAAAGTACGTGAACTTCCAGATGTTCAAGCTGGATTTAGAAAAGGCAGAGGAACCAGAGATTAAATTGCCAACATCTTGTGGATCATCGAAAAAGCAAGAGAGGTCCGGAAAAACATCTACACGACTGAGCGACTGAACTGAACTGACTGCTTTATTGACTACACCAAAGCCTTTGATTGTGTGGATCACAATAAACTGTGGAAAATTCTTAAAGAGATGGGAATACCAGACCATCTGACCTGCCTCCTGAGAAATATGTATGCAGGTCAGGAAGCAACAGTTAGGACTGGACATGGAACAACAGACTGGTTCCAAATAGAAAAAGGAGTAGGTCAAGGCTGTATATTGTCACCCTGCTTATTTAACTTATATGCAGAGTACATCATGAGAAACGCTGTGCTGGATGAAGTACAAGCTGGAATCAAGATTGCCGGGAGAAATACCAATAACCTCAGATATGCAGAGGACACCACCCCTATGGCAGAAAGTGAAGGAGAACTAAAGAGCCTCTTGAGGAAAATAAAAAGTTGGCTTAAGGCTCAACTTTAAGAAAACGAAGATCATGGCATCTGGTTCCATCACTTTATGGCAAATAGATGGGGAAACAGTGGAAACAGTGTCAGACTTTATTTGGGGGGGGCTCCAAAATCACTGAAGATGGTGACTGCAGCCATGAAATTAAAAGACACTTGCTCCTTGGAAGAAAAGTTATGACCAACCATGACAGCACATTAAAAAGTAGAGACATTACTTTGCCAACAAAGATCTATCTGGTCAAAGCTCTGGTTTTTCCAGTAGTCACGTATGGATATGAGAGGTGGACTATAAAGAAAGCTGAGTGCTGAAGAATTGATGCTTTTGAACTGTGGTGTTGGAGAAGACTCTTGAGAGTCCCTTGGACTGGAAGGAGATCCAACCAGTCCATCCTAAAGGAGATCAGTCCCGAATATTCATTGGAAGGACTGATGCTGAAGCTGAAGCACCAATACTTTGGCCACCTGATGCGAAGAACTGACTCACTGGAAAAGACCTTGATGCTGAGAAAGATTGAAGGCAGGAGGAGAAGGGGACAACAGAGGATGAGATGTTGGATGACATCATCGACTCAGTGGACATGAATTTGAGTGAACTCCAGGAGCTGGTGATGGACAGGGAGGCCTGGTGTGCTACAGTCTTTGGGGTCGCAGAGAGTCAGGCACGACTGAGTGACTGAACTGAACAGCATCAGAATCTCCTGGGGAACTATCACAAATTTGCATCTCTGGATCCACTGGAGGACTAATCCATCAGAGTTTGTGAACGTTTGCCAGGAGTATTGAATTTTTAACAAGCACATAGGTGATGCACTGCCACAGACCTCATTTTACAGAAGTGATCAAGTTCATCCTAAAATGGGTCTTTGATTTTGTTTTGAGAACTCCTGAAGTGTTAAACACATATATACATGAAAGGAAAAATTCACAACTTCTGGGCAAACTAATACCTCAGCTTTTATGCATAACAATATATGGACATATTATTTAGTTTTAATATGTACACATATACACACATTCTTAGCTTTGAGGTGCACCATCAACTCTCCATGTTTATGGATCTGCTTATACCAACCTGCTTTGCCAATGGTTTGGGCAATTATTTCAGTTTAAAAAAAAAAATCTACTTGCAATATCTTGAATTCAGAGATCCTTCTCTGGGACCTTCCTTTTTTGCCATGGGAAGTCTAAGAGGGGTTAAAAAGAACCTCTGGAAGATGTGTCTAATAAATCATCATTAGTGAGAAATCTTCTCAGGAAAGGCTATCTTTCTCCTTGCTGATCTGTTGCAGACTTCATTCATTCACATGAAACACCCTGGCTATGCATGCATTTCTCTGCCTATTTCTTTATTTGCATTTGCAGCAAAACTTCTAGGAAGTGTTGCTTAGGCTCTGTCTGCAATTCCTTTCTTTCCATTTTCACTTAAACCCCTTCCAGTCAAATTTCACCCCAATCCGCCACTGAAACTTTCCTTATGAAGACCACTCATGCGCTCCACATTGTTCAATCTGAAGGTGAATTCTCAGTTCACCTTCTATTCGCCAGTCAGCAGTACTGGAGGCAGCTGATGACTCCCGCAAGGCTTCCCCAGTGGCTCAGTGGTTAAAGAATCTGCCTGCCAATGCAGGAGACGTGGGTTTGATCCTTGGGTTGGGAAGATTCCCTGGAGAAGGAAATGGCAACCCACTCCAGTATTCTTGCCTGGGAAATCTCACGGACAGAGGAGACTTGCATCCTTCATGGTCTCTTTATTTGGATTCCAAAATCTACATCCTCCTGCTTTTGCCTTTCTGTTCTCACCGGCTTCTCCCTCTCAGTATCTTCGTCTGGTTCCTCCAGCAAGCTAGGATCTCTTTCAGTGGTGCTTCTCAGTGTCCGGTCCTCAGTTATCTGTCTCCTTTGCTGACCTCGGCTGTTCTCAGAGCTTTCAACTTTAAACATTATCAAGATTCCTAAATCCATACAGGCAGCCCCATACTTCTCTCCTGAAACCAAGACCCAAATATCCAACTTCTTACTTGACAACTCTATTGAGTCCTCTAATAAGCACCCGAAAAACAATACTGCTGAAACTGAAGTCTCATCTTCTCCCTTGCCTGCCCCACTCCTGAGCAAGCTCTTCTGGTTGGCTTTCCCATCTCATTTGATAGCTAACCAGCCTTCCCAGTTGCTTAATCAAAAAGATGAATTTCTTCCTGAATCCTCTTTTCCTGTCGACCCCCCCACACAACCCATCAGGAAATTCTGTTGCCTCTGTCTGTACCCATTGTGATCCACAATTGGGGGGTTGGTTTTTTTCTTTTCTGATGCCCTTTGTTTATAACTTGATTGCATATGAACATTAAGGATTCTTATTAAAGATGTATTATTTGGAGGGTAAATACATGCTGTCCAGGCAGTAGATTCTTCGTTAAGAGCAAACAGAAAGCCTGTACAGATGATGTGAAAGGCTGCATGACACCTCTGCACATCACTGAACAAGGCTAAACCTGAATAAATCCTGGATGAAAGTGCAAGAAGAGAGTGAATAAGTTGCCTTAAAACTCAACATTCAGAAAACATTCACGGCATCTGGTCCCATCACTTCATGGCAAATAGATGGGGAAACAGTGACACACTTTATTTTTTTGGCCTCCAAAATTACCACAGATGGTGACTGCAGCCATGAAATTAAGACACTTGCTGAATTAAAGATTTTAAAATTTAAAAAATAAAAAACTAAAAAAAATAAAAATAAAAAAATAAACTCTCTACTAATACAAAAAATAAATAAATAAATAAACTTTATGAGATTAAAAAAAAAAAAAAAGACACTTGCTCCCTGGAAGAAAAGCTATGACCAACCTAGTTCAGTTCAGTTAAGTTCAGTCGCTTAGTCATGTCCGACTTTTTGCGACCCCATGAATTGCAGTACACCAGGCCTCCCTGTCCATCACCAACTCTGAGAGTTCACTCAAACTCACATCCATCGAGTCGGTGATGCCATCCAGCCATCTCATTCTCTGTCGTCCCCTTCTCCTTCTGCCCCCAATCCCTCCCAGCATCAGAGTGTTTTCCAATGAGTCAACTCTTTGCGTGAGGTGGCCAAAGTACTAGAGTTTCAGCTTTAGCATCATTCCTTCCAAAGAACACCCAGGACTGATCTTTTCAGTTCAGTTCAGTTCATTTCAGTTGCTCAGTTGTGTCCGACTCTTTGCAACCCCATGAATCTCAGCATGCCAGGCCTCCCTGTCCACCACCAACTCTTGGAGTTCACCCAGATTCATGTCCATCGAGTCAGTGATGCCATCCAGCCATCTCATCCTCTGTCGTCCCCTTCTCCTCCTGCCCCCAATCCCTCCCAGCATCAAAGTCTTTCCAATGAGTCAACTCTTAGCATGAGGTGGCCAAAGTAGACAGCATATTAAAAAGCAGAGACATTACTTTGCCAACAAAAGTCCATCTAGTCAAAGCTATGGTTTTTCCTGTAGTCATGCATGGATGTGAGAGTTGGACTATAAAGAAAGCTGAGCACTGAAGATGCTTTTGAACTGTGGTATTGGAGAAGACTCTTGAGAGTCCCTTGGACTGCAAGGAGATCCAACCAGTCCATCCTAAAGGAAATCAGTCCTGAATATTCATTGGAAGGACTGATGCTGAAGCTGAAACTCCAATACTTTGGCCACCTGATGTGAAGAACTGACTCATCTGAGAATACCCTGATGCTGGGGAAGATTGAATGTGGGAAGAGAAGGGGACGACAGAGGATGAGATGGTTGGATGGCATCACCGACTTGATGGACATGAGTTTGATCAAGCTCCAGGAGTCGGTGATAGACAGGGAGGCCTGGTGTGCTGCAGTCCATGGGGTCGCAAAGAGTCAGACATGACTGAGTGACTGAACTGAACTATGCTGTAACAGGGCTAAGGTTCAAAGAGCAGCTTTAATCATAGTCACGCTTCACACTTACCAGATGTATGTCCCCTACAATATCTGGGATGTACTGGACTAAATATATTGCTTATCAGAAATTCAAACTTAACTGGGTGTCCTGTAATTTACCTGGCAACCCTCTCTGTGAGACTAGCCACATCTCTTCCAATTTTAATTTTTCAGATTAGAAGAATTAAAGGAAGACATTTTAGTTGGGGGCAGGGAATGCTGAAGTTAGGGCTGTGGTTTTCCGAGCAGCTATTTTCCAGTGACCTCCAGCAGCAGGTGCCAAGGTTTCCTTTTCCTGTGTTTACATGGACATGATTCCAAGGTTAAAACTTTCCCCAGAAAAGACCTGTCCACGTTCCTTCCATCATCTTCTTGCCAAGAACCCCATGCACAGAGCAGATCATCCTGATTTTCATTTGCATCATGCAATGGGGGCTGAAACTCCTTCCATCAAGAGCGTAGGTGGACACTGTTTTGGAACATTGGGCTAGCTGGTGATGGACTGGTTCGACCATACCCTGCAGTCTGTCTACAATCTAACTTCAGAGCCACAGTCTAACCTTGCGATCCCCTCTACTGAACTGTTTCCCACTTGCCTGAAGTAGGCGGACACCCGCATTACAGAAAAACATTTAGAACACTTTATTAGATTTTAAAGGTCTTCCCTGGTGGCTTGGATGGTAAAGAATTCACCTGCAATGCAAGAGACCTGGGTTCGATCCCTGGGTCAGGAAGATCCCCTGGAGAAGGGAATGGCAATCCACTAACAGTTGTGTTTTTTTTAAAAAAAAAATCAGTTTGAGCACATGACTTTGCATATCTTCTATAAATTCTGTAGCCCCTATATCATTACAAAGGATGGGATGGAATTCCAAACAGGTTAGGTGAGATTAGACTCAACTTTCCTCATTCATAGTTCAGTACTTGTTTCAACAGTGAGGCAGCTCACTTCGAGCCAAAAACAGACTCTGAAACTGGATGGAGAGAATCCAGCGCTGTCACTTACTAGCTGTGTCACCTTGGACAGGAAGTTAACCTCCTGGTACCTCAGTTTTGTCATTTTTCAAGAGGCTAACCTCAGGATCCACCACATAGAATTACTGTGAGAACTAAACAGGCAAACATATACAAACTATTGTAAGCCCTTATGCACATAAGAAATTATTATTATTACATGAGGTTTCAGCCCTAAATAAAAATAACCTAAGAGGACCTACTGATTGATTTAGTATTTTTTGATTTTTTTTAAAAATTATGAAATGGTAAAGTTAATTTTTTCCCCTGTTTCAGAAAACAATGAAGTATCTATTTCTTAGGTGAGCTTCATAGCAGACTTCACAGACTACATAGTTTATCGGGGGAGAATGAAAATACTATGCAAATACTACACAGTTCATGTCATAAGAGTGACTTGCACTCACTCTGAAATTCCCTTAGTTTGGTTTTAAAAGAATGACTTAAACATGAAGATTCAGATGCATCTCTCTCTTTGGTCGAAGTAACGATCATTCCAAAGTGGTTTATGCTCGTTTGCTCAGTTGCTCAGTCATTTCCAACCCCTTGCGACCCTTAGGACTGTAGCCTGCCAGGCTCCTGTGTCCCTGGGACTTTTCAGGCAATACTGGGGTGGGTTTCTGTTTTCTTTTCCATTACACTATTTTAAAATGAAGCAAACCATGTGAGGTGCTGTATTTACAGCCAGGGATACACCTACCAAACTGACGAAGGTCCAGGCAGAGATTCGCTCCCTCCACTAAGGTGGTGTTTCGGCAGATGGTCCACAGGTTGAAATACATGTAAACTGGCAGTGAGGTGAATGCCGTGACTCCCAGCCAGGCCAGCATGAAAAGGTATGTCAGCATAATAAACTGCAACAGAGAAAAAGTCGAGACAGAAAACATATAATCTACTGAGAAGGAGGGATTCTGTGTTTAACCTACACAGCTCAATATTTATCACAACTCCGGTAGGTCCTGCCACCAGTAAAGAAGCTGAGAGATGGTGAACACGGATCACGAGCAGAAAGGGGCTGGAAAACTGCATCACAGAGGTTCTGATGGACAAAGGAAGAGTTCCTCCATCTGCACCTTAATGCCTGTTTCATTCATGTATTGATCTCGAAAATCTCACCACACATTTTTTAAACTTTAGAAAACATTAACTGATAAATTTAAGATGTGATCCTGCACATTGAGTTAAAACTTTGCCAATAGCTTTGTATGACAACTAAATGGGCACAAATTCACATCATAAATATTTAAGCTACTTAATCATGTTTACATTTAACATTCTAAGTACGATGACTCACAGGTCATTTTGGTATATAATGATATGAGTGTGTATTTCTACTCCTCTTTTTAAATGACTTTTGTAAACTTTAAGTCTAAATCTTCTTTCATGCATCCTAATTTCACCTTTGACTGACTGGTTGATTTATCAAGCACTGACATGCCACTCATTCACTGTGTCCCCAGCCTAGATGTCACATTTGTTTAGAAATGGGGCCTTAGAACATGCTGGTTCAAGGCACAGATTTCTGAACTGGTTTGAGTCCAGGCTGCTCTTTATGCCTCTTTGTGATTAATTTAGCAGAGCATGCCTGCTAAACTGACCTGAAATTACAATGACAACTGTAATCTACAGTTGTAATCACTGCATGACTGTCGAGAGGCTGGACTGAGATGATTCGGTGGAAGCACTGAGCATCAAACCTGGTGCATACGAAGCCCAGACAAAGTATTAGTACTTTTTATTCTAGGTAGTATTATTGTAGTAATAGTAGTAGTAATAATCATTACTACTACCACCAAACATATATCTTGCCTGAATAACAGGAATGTGTAGAAGAAGGAAATTAGATTTTATTTCACGTTTGGAGAAAATTAAAAGCATGAGAAGTTCTCAAGTCTGGGAAAATTATTTAATGAGGGCTTCTGCTGGAAGAGGAAGGCTCTCAGAAGTCTGGAAACTACCCCAAACTGAAGAAATCTTGTTAATGGAACTCCTGGGAGAAAAAATAGCTCTGTTTATTAACATTTTCATTATTCAGAACTGTAGACATCAGTGCTAATTTACAATCTCAAGCATAATGAGCATGATACTGCCCCTCCAGACCCAGTCCTCGGGAGGGTAATGGCGACTCAGAGCCCACAGAAGAGTCATCAGCAGGCCTTTTGGCTCCGTTTGGCCTTGTTTTCCTTTCTGACCCAGGGGACTTTTCAAAAGCTTCTTTTGATGGTGCTGTTCACAGTATAATGGGACTTTGGATTCGATGGGATGGGATTACACTCAAACTGGCCTGGAATTCTCTGAACTGTGTTGCTGCTGTTACTTCACAAGGCAATGGAAGGAGTGAATTCTGAAACCGTATTTGCTATAATGTCACAGCATAGTAATAAAGCTGAATTTTATGGAATCAATCTTTGCTGCAAGAACATGTTTTCATGAGGACTAGTGCATTAACTTTTGTTCTAACATACAAAAGATTTTACTTCTGAGTTGGAGTACAAAACAGTTACATTTTAGGGAGTTCATAGTCACTAAAGTATCCATACTGAACATGCTAAAAATATAAGGCTATTTTCCTACTTTATGTTTTCCCTTAGAATCTGATAATTACTAAGATTGAAAAATTATTTGAATTGATAAAGTGTGATTCTAGGTAAAAATTCTCTATATGTAATAAAATATCTCGTGATTATCATATTTCTAGCTTTCCACTGCTAGTAATATGACAGGTATTTTGTTGTCTGAGCATTAAATAAATGAGCTACTCTTTTTTTCTAAACTGAGTTATAATTGATATATATCATTATATCAGTTTCAGGTGTACAACATAATGGTTTGATATTTGTATATATTGTGAAACGGTCATTGCAATAAGTCTAGTTAACATCTGTCACCATACATTGTTATTGTTATAAATATTTTGTAAACTCTTTATTCACATGTAGTGTTTATTGCCTTGAACAATATATTTTACTTTCTAAACTAAACAGCAGTGGCCCTGTTTATAGAAAGGAGAGAGGGATGGGTCTTATGGAAGTCTGATATATAAAGTGGACTCACTGGCTTTTCCTATTTCAGCCACAGTTTAATGTATCTCTCACTTATATTAAAACACTGACCATTTCCTCCTAATTCACAAAGAAAAATATCTCAGTAAAATTTCTTTGGTTTGGTTTAGATTAGTTAACTTGTTGATCTTAGATGGTAAAAACTGTCATTTTTTAATGACATTAATGTCATTTAATGCCATTAAATGATAAAGACCTGGGTGCCAGATTCATAATTAATATCCAGCAATCTTATTAGCACATCATTATTGAGTACCATTTCATCAGAAAATGCAAATGACTTTCACAATAGGTAACTTCTTGTTACCATAGTTCTTGTTTTGTGTTTTATTCAAAATACATTTGTTGAGGGTCTAATATGTGTTAGTATTACACTCAACAATCTTGCTGTGAATTCCTTCTTAGTGGCTTAAAATTTTTAAAAATATGTATTATTGTTTTGATTTCAACCTAGATGTTCTGATTATTGTTTGAAATTTAGAAGGGAGGTTGAAATACGGAACTGCAAGAAACAAGGTTTTCTTAGTCTTTGGAAGAAGGTTAAAACAGATGATTACCCCTTGATGATGCAGCTTTGAGATTACAGTGTATTTAATTTGAGAGTGACTTGTAAAAGGTAATTCATTTTTCATCTGAGTGCCTATGAATTTAAGCTTGATGTCTAAGAAAATCACACTTGGTTGAGCCATAGACTTTCTGGGGAACTTCAGCAGATGTGTACCAGTCTGGGTAAAAATAACATCTCAGACGTTAGCTGAACTGATGAAAAAGAGCCAGCTGACTCTGACTCCAAGAGTCTCTGAGTCTAAGGACTATGTAAATGCTGAAAAAATTAGCCATATATCACATTTAGTGTTATAATATAATGAATAAATTCGGGCATAACGTAAACTCAAACTTCAGTGAAATGAATTAAATGGATCTATCAGTTCAGTTCAGTTCAGTCGCTCAGTCGTGTCCGACTCTTTGTGACCCCATGAACCAGAGCACGCCAGGCCTCCCTGTGGGTATATGCAAGCATATACCAAACATGTACTGTTGGGTTCCACTCAGGAAACTGTCTATACAGTCTCTTTCTCATCAGTTTTTTACAGCACAGCTTATAAAAATACTTAGATAAAGTATTTTTTAACTCAGAGCTCCTTCATTTCATAAAAATAGTTTTCAGTGACATTTCCTCGTTGGGAATGGATTTATAGACTATCAGTTCAATCATGTCCCCACTTGAACAGCAAGAGGAAACAGCTGTAGATTTGAAGGCAGAAACATCTCTGGGCTTATAGATCTGGTCGTCCAGCAGTCTCGCTGGGTGAACGTGAGCTAAGGGTCATGCCTCTGACAGTGGTTTCCAACCACGGACACACAGTAGGATCATCTGGCAAATCTAAGAAAGAGATCATGCTTTGCCCATGACAACTATATCTGAATTTACAATATCTTTGCAGACAATTTTAATGGGCATCTAACATGAAGAACTACTGCTCTATGGGAATCAATAAAGCTCTCATGAGTACATCTGATGTGAATACTTCTCTGATATTTTCCTTAGGCTCTTTAGGGTACTACACCCGAAGTCAGAAAAAAAAAAGCACAATTGGAATGATTTGCCAGAAATCCATGCTAATGTCAACAATATAGCCAAATGCATAGATAAGTGAGGGACTGATATGAACCAAATTTGAAATCAAGATTTCCCAGATTCAGCACTACTGAAAATTTGGGCCAGAATATTCTTTGTTATGGATAGTGCCCTGTGTATTGCAACATGTTTAACAACATCCCTGATCTCTACTCAATAGACAATAGTTATATAACCAAAATTTCTGTGTCTCCTGCGGGGAGAAGGCATCTGGTTGAGAACCACAGCTCTAACATGAGAGAATACCAAGTCACAGAAAAGCAAATGGACACCTGAATATGCTGTCATTAAGAATGCAAAATGAAACAGCACTAACAATATTGAGCTCAGTAGGCTGTGAGAAGCACACAGTGTAAAGTTTACTGAAGAAAAAATTACTTACGTTATTATGTAAATTACTTGAAAATATGCAATCATCATTATTGTCAACATTATGGCCTAAAGCTATCTTGGCACAAGTGGTGATCAGAAACTTGCTTTAAAAAAAACTATTTGCCATGTTTATACCCATTTTATCCATAATTGTCAAGACGTGGAAGCAGCTAAAATGTCCTTCAGGAGCTGAATGGAGGAATAAACTGTGCTACATTCAGACGATGGAATATTATTCAGCACTAAGAGAAATGACTTATATAAAGCACAGAAGAACATGGAAGAACCTTAAATGCATATGACTAAGTGAAAAAAGTCTGAAAAGATTATGTAACGTGTGATTCCAACTATATGACATTCTGGAAAAGGCAAAACTATGGCGACAGTAAGAGGACAGGCGGCTGCCACGGGTGGAGAGAGGAGGAGGAACGGGTGGAGCACAGGCTTTCCAGGGCCGTGAAAGTATTCTGTGTTAAACCATAGAGGCAGATGCGTGTCAGACACTTGTCTAAACACACCGAATGTGCAACACCAAGCGTGAAGTCTCAGGTAAATTGTGGACTTTGGGGGATTATCATGCATCAGTGTTGGCTCATTAATTGTAGCAAATGTACCACCGGGTGCAGGAATTTGATAGTGAGGGAGGCTGTTTAGATGTTGGGGTAGGGGATATTTAGGAAATTTCTATTAATATATTTTCTGTTCAGTTTTTCTCTGAACCTAAAGTTGCTCTAAAAAATAAAATCTATTAAAATATACTAATTGTAATGCTCTTCTTTATTACCTTGCTCTGGTCTTATTCATTCAACAAATCAAACTAAAATGCTTCAGAATATAGTACTGGATTCATCATGAGTTTGCAGTTGCCCTATCTAACACTTGGATGATTGCAGTATTCTAAACAGTTCATTCTAATTTGCACCCTTCAGGTTACTTATAGAGCTTATTTCTATTTTCCAAACCCTTGATCAAAGTCCTTTACTTTTTAATTCATTAATAATTAAAATGTCCCCTGTGTCAACAATGTGTACTGTACGAGGCCTTGGGGATATACTGGTCAAAAATGTCTTTTGAAGATTTTAATCATTCTCTGAACAAACACTGTAAGCCATCCATGTTCACCAGTGTGCTCAGCATGTGTATGCTTATGCAGGCTTTACTTTTTCAAGTGAAAGCAGAATTCAAATCAAATTATATTAGAGAGAAAAGCATCGCCAGCCCTTTTCCAACAAATATTACTATAGAGGAAATTTCCCTTTCAGTTCAGTTCAGTTCAGTTCAGTTCAGTCGCTCAGTCATGTCCGACTCTTTGCGACCCCATGAATCACAGCACGCCAGGCCTCCCTGTCCATCACCAACTCAAACTCACGTCCATCAAGTCAGTGATGCCATCCAGCCATCTTATCCTCTGTCGTCCCCTTTTCCTCCTGCCCCAAATCCCTCCCAGCATCAGTCTTTTCCAGTGAGTCAACTCTTCGCATGAGGTGGCCAAAGTGCTGGAGTTTCAGCTTTAGCATCATTCCTTCCAAAGGTGAATGCTATTTTATTGTCAGTTACATTGTAAATATCTGAGAAATGGTCTTCTGACCAAGAATCCCAATATGATAATACTAGGCTTAGACATGGGCCTTCCTGGTGGCTCAGTGGTAAAGAACCACTTGCCAATGCAGGAGAAGCAAGTTCAGTCCCTGGTGGAGGGGGGGTGGCAGTTGGGGTAGGGAATATCCCTTGGAGAAGAAAATGGCAACCCACTCCAGTATTCTTGCCTGGGAAACCCCATGGACACAGGAATCTGGCAGGCCACAATTCATGTGGTCGCAAGAGCTGGACACGACTGAGCGACTAAACCACCATCACCACCACCACAACCAGGCTTATTCATTCCTAGTGAGCTTTTGATTTTATATCCTTAATATATGTCATCTCCCTATAAAGTAATTTAAAAACATAAACTATGGTAGCTAATCTTAAAATGAGAAAAAGATAAATTGAGTCTCAAAAATGTGGTAAAATTTCATGTTTTGTAAAATGTTACTGATTTAAATGCAAAGTCAGAAAAATATAATTATTTTATTTCCTAAAAGAAATGATAAAATAAAAATCTTTTGGGTGGAGATTATTCCTAGTACAGTGGGCATGAGCCTTCTGATTGGAAAAGACAGGTATCTACTAAATAACCAGTATTGCAAAAGACCATCTGTAATCCACAGTTCTCATTGAATTCCCAATCCAGTAGCCTGTTTAAATTATAACTTTTACATGTATAGAAATATTTGGCACATTAAAATCAATTGAACCAATTAAAAAAATGTATTTCTATTTGCAGTGTCACCTGAACATATAAAATCGAGGTTACTCACAGTAGAAGCAGTTACTATCAGTGAATGGATTCAGGATGCCACATTAGGATTCATAAAGCCTATGAATTGGAGGATATTTTCTATCTATCCTTAAGGTGAATTTCTAGCTTTATTATAAAATTTAATTAAAAAATCTATATGTGCAAGTGACTTCACTTAAACTAGAATATCTTTATAAGCAGAAATTGAAAATTCATTAGTTATAGATATATCTCCTTAGAACTTTTCAGTTCAGTTCAGTTCAGTCGCTCAGTCGTGTCCGACTCTTTGAGACCCCATGGACTGGACACGCCAGGCCTCCCTGTCCATCACCAACTCCCGGAGTTTACTCAAACTCATGTCCATTGAGTCAGTGATACCACCCAACCATCGCATCCTCTGTCATCCCCTTCTCCTCCCGCCTTCAATCTTTCCCAAGAACTTTTCAGTGGGCATCAAATTCTAAGATTTAATTTTATATTAATTAAATAAAAAACTGAGGGTTTTAAATATTCTGTAAAAATGAAAATGGACTATTATCCTGCTATGTACAATTAATCTGTGATAACTGTATTTTACCATATTTTTCCCCACATTTTATTTTATTTAGTTGTTTTGGTTCCACTGTGTGGCATGTGCGATCTTAATTCCCTGATCAGGGATTGAACCCTTACCCTCTGCAGTCGAAGCACAGAGTCTTAACCACTGGACCTCTAGGCAAGTCCGTCAACAGTTTATTCATTCTGTATAACTGAAAGTTTGTACCCTTTGATCACCATCTCCCCATTTCCCTACTCTCAGCCCCTGGCAACCACCATTCTACTTTCTGCCTTTATAACAGGATTGCTTTTAACAGGACTATTTCGTTTAGGAAGACATGACTCAGAGAGTGTCACTTCATGTCTCTAGCTTCCTTTTCCAACAGTTCATTAGACGTATGAGGAATGGTGTGATGAGGAAGCAGTCTCTGTGGTGTTCCTCCCCAGAGTCCAAAGCCCCGGTCCAAATCAGGAGAAATACACCAGACAGATTTCAACTCAGGTACATTCTATAAAACGCCTAACTACTCCCCCACAAAACTTTCTAGACCACCAAGGACAAGGGAAGTCTTGGAAAATGTCACAGATCAGAGCAGCCTAAGGAGGAATGACGGGCCTGTGACATGCTATCTGCACTCCCTGAGTGGGATACTAGGAGAGAAAAAGAACGCTTGATTTAGGAAAAACCACGGAAGCCGGAACACAGCGTGGACTTTAGTCAATAGTAATGTTCCTATACAGGCTCGCTAGCTGTGAGAAATGTACCAGCTCAAGTAAGAGGCTACTAGGGAAAACTGGGTTTGATGTATACGGACATTCTCTGTACCACCTTCACCGTTCTGTACGTCTAAAGCTACTGTAAGATTAAAAGCTTATTTTTGAAAAAATGATTTAGGATTTTAAAAATATGTGTGTGTTACTAAATCATGTCTGACCTTCGCGACTCCATGGACTGTAGTCCACCAAGCTCCTCTGTCCATGGGATTCTCCAGGCAAGAATACTGGAGTGGGTTGCCATTTCCTTCTCCAGGGGATCTTCTCAACCCAGGGATCAAACCTGGGTCTTCTGCATGGCAGGGAGATTCTTTATCATTTGAGCTATAGGGAAGTCTTTTAAAAATATAAGGAGCATTTCACAAAGCATTTCATAAATGCTATGAAATTATATCCTAGGATGATCTGATGGATGATCTGATATATAGAGAAGTCTAATGAGAATGAAAATGCCACTGAATATACAAATTTAAAAAAGAACAATTTAGCAGAAGGTTATATTTCATGATTTGAATAATGAAAAGAACCAAAATGAACACAAAACAAAACCTTGGCTCAATATTTTTGAGAAGTTATTTTAATTTGAATTGAATTCCAACCACGACCTATGGTGACTGGGAAGGAAGCAGGATGATTTAGACTTTTTTTTTTTTAATTTTTGCTTTCCAGCAGTTCTAAGTATTTCAAATTAAAAATTCCAACACTAGAAGATTTACTTTTTATAAGAAATTTTCCCATTCTGTCAATGTCATCTTCTAAGGCTAACCAAAATTTTTTGTTCATTTTTATGTTCAAAACCCAAATGGAATGAGACCATGTTTTCTGTTTTTGCCATAATTTATGTACCAGCACAGCTAATAACTGCATGGTCAAACTTAGATTGGTCCACTGTCCTGTATTTAGAGTCCAGTTCTGAAACTATAAGTGCATGTGTGAGATCTGCTTCAGATACTTGCAGCAAATATTTCTAAATATTACCACTATGCTTGAAGCAGTTCATGTTCCCTATTCCGCTTTATGCCCTATTGAGAGAATGCTAAAATGCTTGCTATAATCTGAAAAAAAAAATGATGTTGCCTTCTTGAGGTTAGATTTAGAATATCCTAGAGATAGACTACAGAGAAGGCAATGGTCCCCCACTCCAGTACTCTTGCCTGGAAAATCCCATGGACGGAGGAGCCTGGTAGGCTGCAGTCCATGGGGTCGCTAAGAGTCGGACACGACTGAGCGACTTCACTTTCACTTTTCACTTTCATGCACTGGAGAGGGAAATGGCAACCCACTCCAGTGTTCTTGCCTGGAGAATGCCAGGGACGAGGGAGCCTGATGGGCTGCCATCTATGGGGTCGCACAGAGTCGGACACGACTGAATCAACTTAGCAGCAGCAGCAGCAGAGAGAGACTAAGACTTATTTGAAGAACTTGGCAGTCTTGGATCAATGGTGTTATTATTTTTAAATTTTACTTTTGAAGACACTGAATTTTAGAGATAGACTAGAATGCAGAGTTCCTTGATGACAACTTTACTTAGAGAGTTACCTTAAGATTCTTTTAGAAGCGGTCATCAAAATCGACTACTGAGTTATTTCACCTCGCACAGAGCATCCTTGTCTTATAAAAAGAGATAATTCATGATTGTGGATAAAAGCCAAGGTTAAAATGAGGACATCTCTGCCATGAAGGAACTTTCCAATCACCAATGAATTATATCGCTAAAATGTAAAACAAAAGGGGCTGGTGAATTATTAAAAACTCTCACAGCCAGATAATTCTCCTATGAAATTAGCCCAAATAAAACATAAATGACAAGACAAATCCTGATTATGAGGTTAGTGAAGGACTCTGTGCCACAGGCTTGAGTGCAAATCTGACTCCACCACCCACCATGTACTCATCTCTTGGTGGCAGATTCATCATCTGTGAAATAAAGGTAATTATTACCATTTACATCTCAATAATACTGGTACCTACTCACATAGTTGGAGGATTAAATATCCTAGTATTCTGTAAAGTCCTGTGCATAGCAACTGGCATATATAAGTACCTAACAAACATTTCCTATTATTAATACTGGATTTATTATTAAAACTTAAAGTTAGGAAAATGAGCCATGAGTTATGATACACTGTAAAGGTAATTCTACAGAGTAATATGTCTAATATACAGTCAAAATCTATAAATATCTGAGGCTAACAGAAAAGATTAAAACAATAAATATAGCTGGTCTTCCTCTTTGACATCCTTGAATTTAACCAATGATGAATGGAAAATATTTTTTTTAATATGCCAGAAAGTTCCAAAAAGCAAAACTTGAATTTGCCACATGCCAGCAACTATTTTATAGCATTTATACTGACAATTATAGAGTTTATATTGTATTAGGTATTATAAGTAATTTAGAGATGATTAAAGTATATGGAGGGATGTGTGTAAGGTTAAATACAACACTACACTGTTTTATATAAGAGACTGTGGGTCTCGGTCTCTACAGGAGTCCTGGGACCAATCCCCTCAGATACAGTGGATGACTGTAAATACATATGTTTCTTTACCCGTTAAATGAGGTAAAAAGTAACTGCCTGTTTTTGTTACTTTAAACATCGTGTGTGCTTCCCAGGTGGTGCAGTGGTCAAGAATCCGCCTGCCAGTGAAGGAGATACAAGAAACATGGGTTCAATCCCTGGATTGGGAAGCTCCCCTGGAGTAGGAAATGGCAACCCACTCCAGTATTCTTGCCTGGGAAATCCCATGGACGGAAGAGCCTTGTGGGCTGCTACAGTCCATGGGGTCGCAAAGAGTCGGACATGACCAACACACGCACGCACGCACACACACACACACACACAATGCAAGATAAACACTCTGTGCGGCATACTGTTGCTGTTTGTTATGAGTCAAAATTGTGTTCCTCTGGAATTGATATGATGAATTCCTAACCCCCATACCTCCTTGTTTGGAGACGGGGCATTTGTAGAGGTAGGCAAACTAAAAATGAGGACGCTAACCCCATGTGACGGGGCCCTTCAGAAAGGGAAATCTGAGCGGCAGACATGTGGACAGACACCAGGTGAAGATGAAGGCCTTGGCTGCGGTGACGCTTCTACACATCCGGATCACCAAAGACCACCAGCGCCCACCGGAGCTTAGAGGAACAGAGCTTCCTCACGGCCCTCAGGAGGAACCAGCCTTGCTGACACCTTGATCTTGAACTTGAAGCCTCCAGAAATGAGAGACAATACGTTTTTGCTGTTTAAGCCACTTAGTTCATGGTACTTTGTTATGGCAGCCCTAGCAAATGAATGCATATACTTTTAAATTTTTTATTGTCTTATAGAATACTTAGAGCAGGTAGATTTATGGAAAATAAATGTATTAATTTCCAAGGAAAGTAGCACATTTAAGAATTCCATTACTTCAAAGGTGTTGGGCTTAAAAATCTAATGTGTCAGAACTAGCATAGATAAAATTTGAGATCCATATTGCTGTCATAATGAGAAATTTTTAGAACAATAGCGATGGGTGTAACAGGTATCCCAAGATTTCAAGATGTGAGCCACTGAATAGCTCCCAAATTGCAACTGAATAAATGTATTTTTTGGTTTAAAAACTTAATGGAGAAGAAATTCAAAGGAGAGAAAATATTTCTGTATTTATCAAATTTAAGTTCACATTTAATATGTTCAGCAACATCTGACTTGTACTCATGTTGGTGCCATTTACTATTTAATTTAGATAAAAGTTGTTACTTAGAATAGTTAAATAAATTTTCACATGCTCTTAATAAACTAGCAGTCCTCACCCCTAAAAGTTAATACCATGCTGTTTTGTTTTATGTGCCTCACATTTAGGATTTCTAGGGACAGCATTAAAAATCTGAAATGAATCTGAAGTGGTCTTGATGCTGCACGACAGAAGTGCATAACACAGGTCAAGTTATGTTTTCAAGAGAGTCATTAGGAAAAGACAATAGCATTTAGCATCTTCTATTCAGAGATGCAATGCCGCTTTAAGATAAACTTCATTTATGCATTGGGCACAATTCCATTTTGTGAGCAGAATCAGTTACTAGTGACCACTTTACATTTTATACAGCATGAAAAAACAGGGATAGAATAATACTTTTCTTTCAGCACTAACTCTGAAAGCTGATTCTATAATATAATATGGTTGTTTCAAAAAGTTTTTTTCCACCTGTTAATATCACTCGGAACTCCAAACAGAAATTCATCAATCTATTTTCAAAAAGACATTTTTAAAGCTAAGGAAGACTGCTTAAACAGGCTAACAGGAGAACTCATAAAACAAATAATAGACTGTAAGATACAATTTACCTACAAATTGGGGGCGGGGCGGGGCGGGGTCGGGGGAAAGCACCAGAATGGAAACGAGAAAGCAAAAAACATAAGCAGCAAGACAGTGTGACTTATAAAACATTATTATTTTCCCCCTCTGATTCCACGGAGCCCTGAGTCTTGCATGAGCAGGGAGCTGGGTGTGCAGCGGGAAGAGAGGCTGGCAGGGATGTGCCCTGCGCGGGCCGCAGCTGCCACTGCCCACCTCCGGCGGAGCTGGTCTCTTTCTGCAGGCGCTGGTCCCCTGCCTGGAGCCCGTGTTGGGACAGCCCAGGCCTGACTCAGCGCCCTCCCTGCTGCACTGATGCTTCTACAAAACACACAAAGCGCAGCTCTGCTTCTGCCCTGGTTCCGCTCGTTCCGGTGCAGGGAGGGTCCTCAAGGAGCGGGTGGGCTACGGTGTGGGTCCCCGCTGCCTTGCCTCTGCGGGAGCCCACGCCGCTGCCGCCACCATTCTGGGCTGGTAAGTGTGACTGCTGACAAAATTGTTACTATTATAGAAAAAAATGTGGCTCCTGGTTTTGCTTTAAAAATCCTTATTTGAGATATCTTTGAAATGTTTGAATGGCAAGCAGATAATCATTAATGACACATAAGCAGGTGGTTTCTACCAGGACTTTTTGTTTCTGCATACAATCTTATGCAGAAACTTCACAGTCTCAATGAAACATAGTCAGTTGCCCTCTTCCTGGCACAAGGTCACTCCTCAGTGGTAAAAGTGTGCTGAGACCCTTTCTCTCTGTGATTCTAGTGCTTCAGAATGAGGGACTCTTCGAGCTAGACTGTGCCTTAGAGATAATCTAATGTCTTTATGATATGAGAGTAAACTGATCTGGAGGAGTTAAGTGGTTTGCTATGACAAACAGTGGTGTTATAATGATACTGTCCTAATTATAAGAAAAAGTCTATCATTAACTGAATTCTTCATACTCTGCTGGCACAGTATTTGTCGTTGCTTAGTGACTAAGTCATGTCCGACTCTTGCCACCCCATGGACTGTAGCCTGCTGGGCTCCTCTGTCCATGAGATTTCTCAGGCAAGAATACTGGAGTGGGTTGCCATTTCCTTCTCCAGGGCATCTTCCTCACCCAGGGATCGAACTCACGTCTCCTGCATTGGCAGGCGGGTTCTTTACTGCTGAGCCACCGGAGAAGCCCTTGGCAGAGTACGAGTGAACCTAAAATCACAGTGTCCCTTCTTAACAGAGAAATCCCTTAGGTATCACTAAAAACTGGCCCAGTGGATAGTCATATCTTACTTATTAATCCAAGATCTTTAGCTTAACTTCCTTTGGGTCTGTAATTTGATATTGTTGATCCTAACACTGAGCTATTACAATAAACAGTGTCCTCCAAACGAGCCTTACAAGAAATTATTGCAGAGACAACAACAAATACCCATAACACGGGCAAACTATTTTCTCATGTTATTATCATTGTGGACACTGAGCAAATAATACAACTTTTACAAGCTGGTGAAGAAAACGGTGTCTTCGGACTTTTCTGTAAGACTGAAATAAATTACACCATCCTTATTAGAGACACCTTACATAACAGGAAATATATGCTGTAATTAAATATATATTCTCATATAATATTAGGAAATAAGAAAAACTGTTAGTTAAAAATGGAAGCTCCCAAGTTTGTGAAAATTACTCTGCATAAAAGTACTTTAAGCCATATTACTCTTAATTTTCATCTCTTGTGCTTAAATTTTCTGCACTGCATTATCTCTTGACTATAAGTTTGATTTACCATTAAATATCAATAAAAATTTAAAACCTAACTAAGTAGGTTAGGGTAATTCTTACCTTACATCAAAACTAAACAGAAATTACAGTTCCCACCCAAATTTACAGTAAAATATGGAAACATATTTAAGGAGGAGAGACATGCATTTATCTATAAATTGCAGACGGATTTTTCTATTATTCTAAACATTGTATGGGAAGCCCAGGGTCATTTGGGAAAAACAAAATATAAATCAGTCAACAGTTTGCTGCCTCCAGAAGCAAAACGAGTTGTATTGCACACGATTTGAGAATTTGAACCTGAATTTTAACATGAAATAATCTTAAGTTAGAAAATAATATCATTACTATTTTAAATAGCCATCACAGGAGGGAATGTTACTGTGTTAAAAAATATATATTACTTCCATTCCTGGCAGATGAACACAGACACCAGAGTGCTACTGAAATAAACCCGCAAGAAGCTCTGAGCGCAAACAGAGAACGTACCCACGCGCTCACGCATCTGCCGCAAGTGGTGATTTTGAAATCCCCGTAGAGATCTTTGATAGCCCCGGTTGTGAAGAAGCCTTCCACCATCAGCAGAATGCCGTACACAAAGAAGGCAGCTGCAATTCCGTAGATGACATACTTGAAGATGTCAATCCTGGAAGGAAAGACCAAATGATTCAGTTCAACAACTCTCCACGGCTCATCCGATCCAGAGCAGTGGACACCCACGTGCTCGGGGCCCTTTGGAAGGAAAGCTATGGAATATTTACGTTCATGATGAAGGTTGGATTTTTCAGACATTTTTGCTTTATATGCCTAGTGTTCGTACATTTCCTTCTGCCACTTCCAGGATTTGTTGGCTTCTCATGTTTTTAAGTTTTTCCTCTTCCACTGCACTGTCCCCTCTCCCCTGGTTCACACCAAGGTAGCCCTGGGTGAGCAGGGGATCATACCGGACTTTGCTGGGATGAATTTGATAAGTAGGATAATTACCATATAATTTTTTAAAAATTATGACAAAATAGCAGATACAAAGGTTTAGGTATAAAACACTTGAGTTTTTAAGACATTATGACTTTACAAGAGGAAGAAAGCTTTATGGCTAATGATGCATTCATTTCTGATAAAGTAACAATCTCATATTTTTCTTATAGTCAATTGTAATTATGTTTTATTTCACACTTACTATGATGGTTTCATCATTAATAGTTTCTGTTGACAATAATGAAAAAATTATGGTTTTATAGCTGTTATAATTTTGACAATTAAACTTTTAAGGCAGAATCACTAATGGAATATTATGTAATCCAAAATCACTGTAAATGGTGACTGCAGCCATGAAATTAAAAGATGCTTACTCCTTGGAAGAAAAGTTATGACCAACCTAGACAGCATATTCAAAAGCAGAGACATTACTTTGCCAACAAAGGTCCATCTAGTCAAAGTTATGGTTTTTCCTGTGGTCATGTATGGATGTGAGAGTTGGACTGTGAAGAAAGCTGAGCACCGAAGAATTGATGCTTTTGAACTGTAGTGTTGGAGAAGACCCTTGAGAGTCCCTTGGACTGCAAGGAGATCCAACCAGTCCATTCTGAAGGAGATCAGCCCTGTGTGTTCTTTGGAAGGAATCATGCTAAAGCTGAAACTCCAGTACTCTGGCCACCTCATGTGAAGAGTTGACTCATTGGAAAAGACTCTAATGCTGGGAGGGATTGGGGGGCAGGAGGAAAAGGGGACGACAGAGGATGAGATGGCTGGATGGCATCACTGACTCGATGGACATGAGTCTGAGTGAACTCCAGGAGCTGGTGATGGACAGGGAGGCCTGGTGTGCTGCGATTCATGGGGTCTCAAAGAGTCAGACATGACTGAGCAACTGAACTGAACTGAACTGAGCCAAATAATAGAATAATTCCACAGAGAAATGGGAAAGTATTTTTTTCTCTTCTGACAACTGAGTGCCCATGTATTCAAGGGGGAGAGAAATGTATGTTGTCTATAAACTGCAGATGGATTTTGTTGTTGTTGTTATTCTAGATATTGTATGGGAACCCCCAAACCCTTTGGAAATTAAAAAATCATAAATTAATCAGTTTTTCTGCCTCTAGAACCAACACTAGTAGTTGCGGAGCCATGGTATGAGGGGAGATATACATATTAGTTGCAGTTCTGTCTTTGTGGTCTTCATATCCATTTGAAAGAGAATTTTTATTTCACTAGCCAAACTTGATTTTTACTCTCCTCAATAATTAAAGTGAGTGTAACAGATAGGGTGGCAAGAAATGAAGGACAGATGCTGTTGACTTTATACAAAGGGGGAAAGAGTGAATAGGAAGCTCGCTTACACTGATGGAGAGTTAGAAACTTTGGATGCTATGACAATATTAAAAAAAATATGTCATAGCATAAGTGAACTTGTTGCATGTAAATGAGCAAGAAGAGTTTGCTAATATTCAGTGTACCAGAGCGAAGGTTTAGCGACCGATTCCCACTGTCTGAAAAATCTAAATATTCCACAGTTCTCTTTGTCACGGACAATGAAGCAGATGATGTGAATTGTATCAGCCCATCAAGTATGTGACACAATCTGAGGATTTCAACATTCAGATCCCGTCTGACATCACTAACACTTTGAAGAGTTTAGTTAAACCAAACTTGTATGGGTTTTTTCATACAATGCTTAGGTTAAAATGACCTATTTAAAAATATATTTTTAAACGAATTCACATTTAAAAGAAAAGTTGCATGAAATGAATAGTACAAAAAATCCTGTAAACCCTTGATCTACTTTATGACATTTTCCCTCATTTACCTTGTGTTTTTCTCTTTCGGGATAATTTTATCTGAATGGAGAGAAATTCTCTGCAGTACAATGACTGATCTTAAGAAATATAATGTTGATAAAATAGACAGCCAGTGGGAATTTGCTATTTTAATTAGGGAGCTCAAACCCAGTGCTCTGTGATAAACTAGAGGGATGGGATGGGATGGGATGGAAGGTGGGAAGGAGACTCAAGAAGGAGGGGATATATGTATACCTATGGCTGATTCATGTTGATGCATGGCAGAAACCAAGAGAATATTGTACAGCAATTATCCTCCAATTAAAATAAAATTTAAGAAATATACTGTTGACAGAGTACTTGTGTCAAATCTATAATTTGTATTCTAATTTTATTAACTGGACTGACCCATAGCATTTCCCCCTTGCAACGTGGGATCCAGTCCAGAGGCAAGTACTGCTTTCATTTGCCATGTTTCTCCCTAGTGTCCTTTAGCTCAGAACACATCCGCAGCCTGTCTTTGTCTTCGGGACATTAACGTTGCTGAGAAATACAACCCACTCCCTCCTTACTAAATACACTATTCTTCATCTGGGGTTTGTCTGATGTATCCTCATGGTTAGGTTCAGATTACTCATTCTTGGCTACATACTACTAGGTAGGTGATAACTCTGTCCCTCTGATACTACAAAATTAGTAGTGATGCTGATTTTTATCATTTAGTTGGTGATGTTTGATTTCTGTACTGACTTATGAGTTTTTTTCAAACATCCTCTGCCTGTCTCTCAAAAGGATTCATGGGACTGCTTTTAGTGCCTACCAGAATACTGCAGGGTAATTTTCTCTTCCCAAGATCTCTAACTCAAAACCATTTACACCATATAAGGCAAAATTCACTTTTTTTTTTGCCACATAAAGTAATATTTATAGGTGTTAGGGATTAGGAATTTAGTGTATTTAGAATGAAGCATTTGTTTTTTAACCTATTGCAGTAGCCAAGATTGCTTTTTTCCCTCTTGTAACAACTGTTGCCTGTAAAAACTTTTTCTAAGCATAAAAATATTGGTAACTTTTAGAGATATATGAGCAAAGTAAATATACCTGTACAGTTCTTTCTGGAGATACTTCTGATCCCCTCTTTTTTCACTGTGAGAAGGATCCAGGTGAGCATAAGCAGCAACTTGGGACATGAGAATAAATAGGTGCCAAAAGGCAAAGCATCTTCCTAGATTCAGAGACTAGAGATCATTTTTACAAAACCGAAAAAGCATCCCGACAACCTCTTACTGATTGTCTTTATTTCAATCTGTGTGTTATTCCAGTAAAACTACTGTGTTCCCTAAAAAGATCCTAAGAAGTAGGGATGGGTGCATTTTTTATTAAGGAGTAAGGGTCACAGTCCCAAACCCAGGATACTACTCACTGAGGCATTACGATTCAGTCACAAGAAAACCATGAATAATCTCTGCTTCTGTTCCACACTGTTTTGGATGGACTAGCCCATCAGAGGTCATCCTGTGTTATATAATCACAAGGTCCTAGTGATCAGTGAAATGGAGATTTGGGAAAGTCAGGGTCAGATGCAGGGAGAAATCTGAAGACACTCCACGGCTGGCTTTGAAGAGGGAAGGGGGCCCTGAGCCAAGGATGCAGGTGCCCCTGGAAGCTGGAGCAAGTGAGAACGTGGATTCTCTCCTGGAGCCGCCAGATGGAGCAAAGTCCTGCCAATCCCTTGATTTGACCCCATTTCAATAAGCCCAGTGAGATCCATTTCAGATTTCTGACCTCGAGAAATGTTAAAAAATAAAAATGTGTTTTTCTAGTCCAGTGGATTCGTTGTAACTTCTTACAGCAGTAAAGGAAGCTACGCACCACTATTACAAACACCATTTAAGATAAATCCTTGGGCAGTATTTCTCTGGGATAAATTCCTAGAAAATTTTAAGGTATGTATTGTGAAATAGTGTCCAGAAAGTTTGTGCCAAAATAAAAATGCATGGATAACCAGTAAGAGGGTCTATTCTCTGTTTCCCAATACTGAGAATTACCGTTTAACTTTTCTAATAAACTGATAGTTTAAAAGCAATGCATTATCATTTTAATTAATTTTCTTGGTTTAGTGGTATGGATAAACATGTATTTATAAGCTATTAGTCATTTGCATTCTATAAGAAACATGTTTTTATATTTTGCCAATTATTCTACTAGAATATATATCCTTTTCTTGAATTTATTCTATTAAAATTAGGAGATCTTGTTAGGTAAGTGGTAAATATATTTCTCAGTTTTTAAACACCTTTTAACTTTTTATAATCCTTTAATGAGTAAAATTTAATTTTTATTATCTCAAATCTATATATTCTTGTAATTTCTTACATTGTTTACATACTTCTTGCTCCATATGAAGTAAAACTTAAATCTGTGTGTGTGTGTGTTAGTCGCTCAGTCATGTCCAACTCTGTGATCCCATGGACTGTAGCCCACCAGACTTCTTTCTCTATGGGATTCTCCAGGCAAGAATACTGGGTGGGTTGCCATTCCCTTCTCCAGGGGATCTTCCCAACCCAGGGATTGAACTTGCGACTCCTACATTGCAGGCACATTCTTTCCTGTCTGAGCCACCAGGGAAGTCCCCTTTAAATCTGTACTTTTACAGATTAGTTTACTCTTAAATTTTAACTTTAAATCCATCTGAAAAATTTCTGGTAAAAATGTGAGTTGCTGCTGCTGCTGCTGCTAAGTCGCTTCAGTCGTGTCCGACTCTGTGCGACCCCATAGACGGCAGCCCACCAGGCTCCCCCGTCCCTGGGATTCTCCAGGCAAGAACACTGGAGTGGGTTGCCATTTCCTTCTCCAATGCATGAAAGTAAAAAGTGAAAGTGAATTCGATCAGTCGTGTCTGACTCCTAGCGACCCCATGGACTGCAGCCTACCAGGCTCCTCTGTCCATGGCATTTGCCAGGCAAGAATACTAGAGTGGGTTGCCATTGCCTTCTCCGAAAAATGTGAGTAGGAATATAATTTTGTATGTAGTTACAAGTTCTTATATGTATGTCTGTGCCAACGCCATGTGGTGTCAATTATTGCAGTTTCTCAACTCTCTACTTCATTAACTTGATGCATCCTCAAAATCAGCTCAAGTACTAACTACCACTATCTGATTCATATCTATTGAATCTAATATCTAATGTTTTTGAACTGTGGTGTTGGAGAAGACTCTTGAAAGTCCCTTGGACTTCAAGGAGATTCAACCACTCCATCCTAAAGGAAATCAGTCCTGAATATTCATTGGAATGACTGATGCTGAAACTCCAATACTTTGGCCACCTGATGTGAAGAACTGACTCATTTGAAAAGACCCTGATGCTGGGGAAGATCGAAGGCAAGAGGAGAAGGGGATGACAAGAGGACGAGATGGTTGGATGGCATCACTGACTCAATGGACCTGAGTTTGAGTGAACTCCAGGAGTTGGTGATGGACAGGGAGGCCTGGCGTGCTGCAGTTCATGGGGTCGCAAAGAGTCGAACACAACTGAGTGACTGAACTGAACTGAACTGAGTCTAATGTGGATGGCACTTTGCTAACATATGTTTCCTATGTCAGTACAAGAGGAAAAATAATTTGTCTTATTCTACTTTGTGTCCCTAAAGATTAGCACAGTGACTTGCACAGAGTATAACCCTGTAATATTTGTTAAGTAAATTAATCAAAAAACAAACCAGACTAAAGATTGTCTTGAAAAAATGTGAATATTTGAAAATAAGTACATGGTAGAAGTATAATAAATTCAAGGTGTTTTAAATATATTTCCATACTTGATATTTGCAATAACTCAAATAGCAAAATAAGCACTAATCCTAAAGTAACTATTCTTGAAAAAAGAACACTGAGGTTTAGCAAGTGAATATAGATTGTAATATAGTGTAATAAGTGAATATAGACTTTATTTTCTTGAGCTCCAAAATCACTGTGGACGATGACTGCAGTCATGAAATTAAAAGACGCATGCTCCTTGGAAGAAAAGCTATGACCAATCTAGACGGCATATTAAAAAGCAGAGACATTACTTTGTGTACAAAGGTCTATATAGTAAAAGCTATGGTTTTTCCAGTAGTCACATGTGGATGTGAGAGCTGGACAATAAGAAAGGCTGAGCAATGAAGAATTGAACTGTTTTGAATTGTGGTGCTGGAGAAGATTCTTGAGAGTCCCTTGGACAGCAAGGAGATCCAACCTGTCAATCCTAAAGGAAATCAGTCCTGAATATTCTTTGGAAGGAGTGATGCTGAAACTGAAGCTCCAACACTTTGGCCACTTGACGCGAAGAGCTGACTCATTAAAAAAGACCCAGATGCTGGGAAAGATTGAAAGCAGGAGGAGAAGGGGACAGAGGATGAGGTTGTATGGCATCACTGACTTGATGGACATGAGTTTGAGCAGGCTCAGGGAAATGGTAAACGACAGGGAAGCCTGGTGTGCTGCACTCCATGAGGTTGCAAAGAGTTGGACACGACTGAGCAACTGAACAACATAGATTGTAAGCATCTCAGAATCGGAGGTTCATTACCAGCCTTGTCTAAGCACATTCAGTGACAGGCAAATCACTACATTCTAAGGAGCCCATGTGTACTTTAGAAAACTCTGACTTTTGAAAATGTACCACTTCTCAGCCACTATGTGACCTTGGATGTACCGCCTGGTTTAATCATACCCAGGAGTTACTGGTACACATCTTCCCTCTGTGTTTTCATTAACTGTTTGCCAACAGGAAGAGGGTTTTAATTCATTTGCTAGCTTCACAGGGCTTAGGATAACGGATTTTAGTTATTTGAAATATGAAAAGAGAGAACTTGAGCACTTGCTTTTATTCTGATCTAAATGGCATTCTTCTCATGCCAAAGATGCGTTATTGATTTCACATTTCACTCCCAATATAAGAGGTCAAGGTTAAAGTTCCGGAGTTAGCACATGACCTCTGATTCTCCTGCTGCATTCGCACACGTACAGCCCTGCGGAGCTTTTGTCAAGGTTTGTGATCTATAAAGGTTTGTGGTCTAAATGTCAAACATGCTGGCAACTGGTTTTCAGTAGATTTATGCAGTCAATCATTCCGTGCCACTTATTAAGCTTCTTATTTCTTGCAAACTTCTATAACTAAAAGTTAGCACTTTGGATGTAGCCTAAATATAGAGGATCTGTAGATCTTAAAGACATCTGTGGTAGCTTAAAATAATGCACAGTGAAAACATATTTTGTCCAGTGTAGGCTGAGATAAAACTAAAAAGAAAATGTCAGTATTGTCACATTAAAATATATCTGTGGAATCATTTGCTTAAGGCTCTTTGCAAACCAACATGTAATAATCCAAAGCATTTTCAGATAGTTTAATTATATTCCAAATGATGGGTATCATTCATAAACTCTCAAGGATCAATTCATGCTATATACCTGATTCAGTGTTAATCGATAAACTGTCTACTACAGGCTTAAAAAATTCAATTTAATGGATAACGTTGAATTTTCAGAATTTGTAAAATAAAGTTACACGGGGAAATATAAGCGATATAATTTCCTTATTTCTTTTTTCATTATTTTTAAAATTTGTTATTTATTCATTTCCATTTGTCAGTGATGTTGACGAAGTTCTAAATTGATGCTTCAGAGTTAGGGACTATTTTTAAATAATTTACCTTCCTATCTGAGTGTCTAATCAACAACTACCTCCTTTTTAATCATTATGTGTGTGTATGGTTTGGGGGGGTTATTATCACATACATGTTTTGTTATGTTCCTTATTTTATGACCAATTTCTCTCTAATCTTAAGTGCCAGTCTATTTTAGATAAACATGAGTTATTTCAACTTTTCCTGAAAATTTTGTCATCATTATGTCCAAGGGGACATGCTTTTCACCCTCCCTAAAAGTATTTTTTCGTCTATAAAATACTGCCTCATTTATCTCTAGACCCCTGTTTATTTAACACATAGCACGGAGCACATAGACTCTCAAAATGAGAAGCGATACCAGATTGACCTACATGGTGAAGACGTCCAGCGTATCTCCAGCAGTTCTGGCCATCTCAAAGTAGGTTTGCAGGATGTTGACAGTTCCAGAAAGTGCTTCATGACCACAGCCACAGAAAAGGGCAACCCCGGCATAGAGCAGGATGGTGGCGATCAGAGAGGCGTAAGGAATGCCGCCCAGGCATTTAATACAGCACTCAAAACACCCTGCAGAAGACCAACAGAAAAAAACTAGAAATTAATATTCCATGTTAATCTAATGAAACTTTTTCTCAAACTTAAAGGAATATGGAACATACTATGTATTGCATTTATAGATGACATCAGGTCAACCACACAAATCCAGTCCTATGGTATCATGGAAAGTACAAATCAAGTTCCTTAACTAGCAACCATCCTCCACAGGCAAGAGAAGGCTTACTTCAGCTGGGGTTTCCTCTTCTACACCAAAATTACAGAAACCCTTCCTTCCCAAATCGGATTTCTTTTTTTTTTTTTGGCTGCACCACATGGTTTGTGGGATCCTAGTTTCCCAACCAGGGATTGAACTCACACCCTCTGTGTTGGGAATGCAGAGTCGTAGCCACTGAACCGACAGGGAAGTCCCAGATTTACTATAATAATTAATATTCACTAGACAGGCGAGAATACACGGAAAAACTGTACAAAAAAGATCTTCACGACCAAGATAATCACAATGGTGTGATCACTCACCTAGAGCCAGACATCCTGGAATGTGAAGTCAAGTGGGCCTTAGAAAGCATCACTACGAACAAAGCTAGTGGAGGTGATGGAATTCCAGTTGAGCTATTTCAAATCCTGAAAGATGATGCTGTGAAAGTGCTTCACTCAATATGCCAGCAAATTTGGAAAACTCAGCAGTGGTCAGAGGACTGGAAAAGGTCACTTTTCATTCCAATCTCAAAGAAGGCAATGCCAAAGAATGTTCAAGCTACTGCACAATTGCACTCATCTCACATGCTAGTAAAGTAATGCTCAAAATTCTCCAAGCCAGGCTTCAGCAATACATGAACCATGAACTTCCAGATGTTCAAGCTGGTTTTAGAAAAGGCAGAGGAACCAGAGATCAAATTGCCAACATCCGATGGATCATCAAAAAAGCAAGAAAGTTCCAGAAAAGACATCTATTTCTGCTTTATTGACTATGCCAAAGCCCTTGACTGTGTAGATCACAATAAACTGTGGAAAGTTGTGAAAGAGATGGGAATACCAGACCACCTGACCTGCCTCTTGAGAAACCTGTATGCAGGTCAGGAAGCAACAGTTAGAACTGGACATGGAACAACAGACTGGTTCCAAATAGGAAAAGGTGTACGTCGAGGCTATTGTCACCCTGCTTATTTAACTTATATGCAGAGTACATCATGAGAAACGCTGGGCTGGAAGAAGCACAAGCTGGAATCAAGCTTGCCGGGAGAAATATCAATAACCTCAGATATGCAGATGACACCACACTTATGGCAGAAAGTGAAGAGGAACCAAAAAGCCTCTTGATGAAAATGAAAGTGGAGAGTGAAAAAGTTGGCTTAAAGCTCAACATTCAGAAAACAAAGATCATGGCATCTTGTCCCATCACTTCATGGCAAATAGATGAGGGCACAGTGTCACACTTTAGTTTTTTTTTTGGCTCCAAAATCAGTGCAGATGGTGACTGCAGCCATGAAATTAAAAGACGCTTACTCCTTGGAAGGAAAGTTATGACCAACCTAGATAGCATATTCAAAAGCAGAGATATTACTTTGCTAACAAAGGTCCGTCTAGTCAAGTCTATGGTTTTTCCAGTGGTCATGTATGGATGTGAGAGTTGGACTGTGAAGAAAGCTGAGCGCCGAAGGATTGATGCTTTTGAACCATGGTGTTGGAGAAGACTCTTGAGAGTCCCTTGGACTGCAAGGAGATCCAACCAGTCCATCCTAAAGGAGATCAGTCTTGGGTGTTCATTGGAAGGACTGATGCTGAAGCTGAAACTCCAATACTTTGGCCACCTCATGTGAAGAACTGACTCACTGGAAAAGACCCTTATGCTGGGAGGGATTGGGGGCAGGAGGAGAAGGGGACGACTGAGGATGAGATGGCTGGATGGCATCACTGACTCGATGCACATGAGTTTGAGTGAACTCCAGGAGTTGGTGATGGATAGGGAGGCCTGGCGTGCTGCAATTCATGGGGTTGCAAAGAGTCGGACACGACTGAGCGACTGAACTGAACTGAACTGATACATGCATATCATTCTATCTTGACTGCATTGTTCTCAAATTTCACATTTTGGTTTTTATTTCCATGACATTTATTCTTTTCAACTCCCTGGGCCTGTTTCTTTTACACAGTGAGTCAAAACCTCTTAGATGTGTGTGAATCCCATTTAGTGAAAGTTGCCCAAAGTGAAAGAGAATGCGGGAAGGTACTGTGCGTAGGAAGGCACATTACTCTAGAATCACTTTGAGTTTAGAAACGAGAGACCTGAGTCGTTAGGGACTCCACCCCTCTGTGTTTCAGGGCGAGGTTATTCTTCCGAATTAATTTGTAAAAGAGTGACAATAAAACGGACTCAAATGGTTCTTGTAAGCATTAAATGAGCTAACAGAAAATAGTGTATGACCTAGAGTAACTACTCAGTAAATGTTACACCTATCATATTGGATATAACTGTAACCATTATAAATATTATTATTGTGTTGTAATATGGGTTCCAAAAATGGTTTGACCACAGTAACTACTTTTGCTTTTTGAAGTTTCATCATTTTAGTCTTCCATTTTCCAAAGATGGCTTTAAACTAGTCTCAAACATCACTTAACCTTGGTTGTTGATATTCAAAATAAGTATCAGAACTCTCTGGTCAACTCAGATATGTTCTTCTAAAGAATTAACTAGAAATGCCTAAGTATATATGTGTTGCCACAAGAAATACTGATGAGATGCTGTTTCTCAGCCACTGCTGAGAAAGGGAAGTTCAGGTTAGATGTGCAACAAGCAAAGAGGAACTCTATGCAATCAGTTTCATCTCTGTTCCCCAGTGCTTCCCCACACATATCCTATTTCAAAAATTTCCTCCTACCTATCGTCTTTTGGAAATTGTGGATCAAATTTCCTTCTGTAATGCTGAGACCCCCTCAAACTCTCTCCATGTTATCGACTTTTCATCTCTTCAGAAACTAATAACAAATAATGTTGGAAAACGGATTGTTATGTACTTACTTCATGGGAAGATGTGTGTGTGTTTTATCTATAATGTGTATATGTTTATAAGCTACATATGAACCACGCAGCGATTGCAAAGTTCCTGTGTGAGGCAACTTTACATTCAGAGGGTGGTTAGTCTGCTCTTTTATTGCTCATTGAACTAACCTCCTTCAGAGAATTATGGATCATCTTATCTGTCCCAGGAGTGGTTAAAAAAAGGAGTTTGAACACCTTCCCACTTCCACAGCTCTTGCTAGCACAGGCAGAATTATTCCCTGAACATTCCTCCCCCGACGCACGTGATACACACAACACACCTGCGCACGCACGCACATACACACACAACGTGGTTAGGTAGAAAAGGCTAGAGCACCTTGCCACCTCATGCGATAGGAAGAAATTTCACTCGCAGATGCGTGAGACCAGTGTGTGCAGTATCTGAATGTCACTGAACACAGTTTTGGGCAGAGATTAACAGGGTAGCAAAAAAAAAAAAAATCTTTTCACTGTTTAAAAATAAAGAAAAAACCTAAAATTGGTACCAACCCAAAGAAGAGCTACTCTTAATTTTGGCAAGGGTCCCAAAAAGCCCCATGATCTCAAATCCTTGTCCTTTGCAGTTTCTCTCCCTATTTTTCTTGAAGGGTCTAAATGTGTGGCATTTCTACTGCAGACACTGAGGTGTCCAATTAAAGTATCTACAAAACCTTTAGGAACAGGAGTCAAATATACAGGAAAGGGTCCAAACACCGAATTCATGGATAGGAGTTACCTCTGCTGATCCCACCCCTCAAGCTTCTAACAGAAGAAAGATAAATTGTGACTGTCTCAGGACCAAAGGGAGTGATAAGCCCCCTGGTGGTCACCAGATTGTCATGAGTAACATGGAAACTCGCAGTACCATATGCAAAATAGATAGCCAATGGGAATTTGCTATATGACTCGGAACTCGAACAGGGGCTCTGTAATAATCTAGAAGGGTGGGATGGGGAGGGAGACGGGAGGGGGTTCAGGAGGGAGGGGACATGGGTGAACCCATGGCTGATTCTTGTTGATGTCTGACAGAAAACAATAAAATTCTATAAAGCAATTACCCTTCAATTAAAAATAAATAAAGTGGCAAAAAAGAATTTCTGATTAATTTTGTTAATAATTCCGGTCAGTTTCTGCTTATTTCATGTTCTCTCTGTTGTGTGTTAGTTGGACCAATTCTAGCCTACAAGCTACCAAGCCTGGCTGCCTAGACTCTATATATATGGTGGGAGGGGAGATGCTCTTTGTAGATGCCATAGTCTGTGTAGTATTAAGGATAAAGTGAAAGTGTGAGTCGCTCTGTCAACGTCTGACTCTTTGTGACCCCATGGACTGTAGCCTGCCAGGCTCCTCTGTCCATGGAATTCTCTAGGCAAGAACACTGGAGTGGGTAGCCAGCCATTCCCTTCTCCAGGGGATCCTCCCCATCCACGGATCGAATCAAGGTCTCCAGCATTGCAGGCAGATTCTTTACCATCTGAACCACCAGGGAAGCCCAAACTTTCATTGAAAAACTGCCTTTTATTTGGAAAAACATGAGCGAAATTTCAGTACTGAGTAAACCCAAATGGACAAGCCTGAGTTAACAGGCATTTCCAGATGAGCTTAAAACCTCCAAATTAAACAGAAATATTTCTTTAACTTTCTATTTAAATGCTGTCACTTAAATCCCTCAGACTGACAGTACCCTTATGGATAAGTACCAATTCCTTTAAACCTCCTTCACTGTCAGATCAGGTTATAATCTTTCCATTTCAGTCCTGTGATGTGAGAGTCGCTCAGTTGTATCCAACTCTTTGCAACCCCATAGACTATACAGTCCATGGAATTCTCCAGGCCAGAATACTGGAGTGGGCAGCCTTTCCCTTCTCCAGGGGATCTTCCCTACCCAGGGATTGAACCCAGGACTCCCATACTGCAGGCAGATTCTTTACCAACTGAGCTACTAAGGAAGCTCCATTTTCAGTCCTGATCCTCCACAAAACTTTTACTCAAAGTAAGAAACTTTTGATGCAGATTTTGCACTCGTAATGGGCTGGATTCTGATTGCCCCACTCTTCTGCGAGGCCTGAGTTGCCTATTGGCTTTTAAAGAAGGCTTTCAGAACTCCCATCCGGGGAAGCAGTGCACCATTTCGGCGTTCTCTCCAGCTGCCAGAATCCCACGTAGCTGCTGGCAGGGGAGCTTCTTTCCTCCCACAGAGAGAAGCGGCCTTGGCATAGCAGCAGAGTTACCATGGCAACTGTGCTCCGGGGCCCAGGAGATGCTCCCAACAATCATCTTCTGAGGCTGAGGATTCTGCTGCCACCATCGCCATATTTCTTACTGTGCCTCCAATGAGAAAGCACTCCATTAAATGATATCAGTGAAAGCATAGTACTTGGAGGGCTGCTACTGGCGAAAATACCTTTTCTTGAGAAAACTCTATTAAAAACAATAAAATGACTTTCCCCAGGAAACATTTTCAATATTAGATATGCTGAAAGTAGGGCCACTGATTCTCAAACAGAGCTGATGGTTGAAATCCTGAACCCAGAATTTACATGCTATAGATATACCTGTACACACAAACAAGCATTTCTCTATCTAGTTCCTGCTTTTTGTATTTTCTCAGAATGAATTAATGCTATGTTCTTACTGTCACATAGAAGAAATTACTGGACTTTCTTTTCAATACACTCTGAAATATTAGCAACTGTATCAAAATTTCAAAGAAGATAAAAGCTATATTATCTTAGTCTATAAAAATAGTCTATTTTTTTTGAGTGGGACATATGCTGCTTAATTTTCTTTCATTAAAACATTGTGAAGTAAACACAAGCCTTTTCTCACTCCACAGAGTGCACCAAAATAAAGGGAGAAAAGTCTAAATCAACAAGAAAGAGAGTAAGAGAGACAGACAGCTGAGAAGAGAGACCAACAAAACGGAGGGCCCTGGAACGGAGGCTGATGTGTGAGGCTGCCAAGAGACCGACAACATACTCACTGGTAATGCTTTTCCAGCATCATTTACCAAAGACCTGATTCTTTATCTTGCAGCCTCCCATAACACCTTTGTCATGACCAAGTAGCCACCGAGGTCTGAGTCTCTTTTCGGGCAGTCTAATTCTGTTCAACTATTGGTCTATTGTCTCCTGGTCTGTGCCCCAGCTTTGGAGCTTATCTTGGTTTGTTGTGGAGAAAATTCCCTCAACTTGCTCCTCTTCCTCATGTGTATCATGCCATTGACGGCCCTATTACATTAACATACAAATTTTAGAAATAGCTTGATTCCCCAATTTACCTTATTGGAGTTCAGGTGGGTATTTTTTATAATGATTGCATGTCTAGAAATTTTGCAAAACCTGTTTTTGATCCTCTGAATTATTTTAGTTCTGTGAATTATTTTGTGTTGATAATTACTCCATCTGTGAAAATTTTGAGCTTTCTTTTCATTATTTGTGCCTTTCTACTACTGACCTTTCTCTTGATTCTACTCTCGTTTGACCATCGAGCGTTATGTATGCTATTGGTTGACTGGTTAAAAAGGTATCTTCAGTTTTGAATTCCATAACTGGCTTTTCCCCATCTGTCGAAATAATTTTATGTTTTTCTTTTTATCTGCCATTTCAATATTTTTTTCAATTTTAAATTAAACTTGCATCCCTGAGAAAAACCCAACTGAGTCATACTGTATTTTTTAATATGTTGCTGAATTTGTCATGCTAACATTTTGTTCAATGCTTTTGTATGTATCAGTTCATTCCACAAATAGCTGTCAGGCCCTCACCAGGTGCCAGGCACTTCACGAATTGCTGGTGCTGTGGAAGTAAGTAAAAAAATAAAATAAAATTCTGCTCTAGTTCTAGAGGTGGAAGACAGACAAATGAGACGCAGAAGTAATATGCGTAAGAATGTGAAAAGTGCAAAGAAAAGCAAAATATTGAAGAGGGGTAGGGAAGACTGGAATAATTCAGGGAAGGAATAACTGAGAAGACAAATTTTAAAGGACGAGAGGAGGTAAAGGGGCCAGGCAAGAGAGTTTCAGGAGCAGAGGGCTTCAAAGAGAGGAAAGGCACATGTGAACGTCCTGAGGAAGGCGCCTGAGGATTCGAAGAGCGTCTAAGAAGTCAGTGGTGGTAAAAGAGACGGAAGCTGAATGGAAAGAACCTTAGGTGAGATGATGAGATGACCGATGTCCTGGGTGAGAACAGGGATGCTCATGTTCATGAATGGGACTGACATCTAATTTGTGCTTTCTTGTCTTATAATTAAGTTCATACCAGCCGTGTAAGATGATCTTTTTTCTACACCCTGAGGTTGTTTGCATTAGGTTTAGCCGCATAGTAAATATTTGGTAGAACCAGCCAGTAACACCATCCAGGCCACTTGCATACTTCATGGAAGAAGGTTAACTACTGGTCTAATTCTTTATATAGAACTAATCAAGCTTTCTTTTGCTTCTTAACTTTGTTTGCTAGGTTCAATGTCGTAGGCATTTGCAAACTTAGTATAAGTTTTCAAACTGTTGATGAAGTTTTATGTAACTTGTAGAGTATTTTTAACCGATTCGTCATCTGCATGTATCTCCTTTCATTTCCCCTGATGATTTCAGTTCCCTCCCTCCTCCTCTTCTTCCTGCTGGCCTTCAGTCCTTCATGCACACCTTCCTCTCACTCTGCTATTTCTACTTGCAGTCCAGTGGCTAGAAAATCACATGCCTCCCCCTCGGCCACACAGAACAAACAGCGCAATCCTACCCTGTGTGCACCGGACAGGGCTCCATAAATATTCAGCCAACAGCCCTAATTGCTGATAACTAATGTCAATTGCTTTTAAATACTACTATTAATTGTCAATTGCTAATTGTAATAAGTAATGTCAATGGCTTTTAAGTACTACTATTGGGCTTCCCTGGTAGCGCAGATGGTAAAGAGTCTGCCTGCAACGTGCGAGACTCGGGTTCTATCTCTGGGTCGGGAAGGTCCCCTGGAGAAGGAAATGGCAACCCACTCCAGTATTCTTGCCTGGAAGATTTCATCCCATGGGCAGAGGAGCCTGGCGGGCTATGGTCCATGGAGTCGCAAAGAGTTGGACACGACTGAGCGACTAACACACACACACACACACACACACACACACACACCCTTTTCAAATAACCCATTCTGCATGATTACTTTGTTTCCTTAGATTCTGTTCTTAAGTTTTCTCTTCCGTTTTTACATTCTGTCTTTTTATAGTGTGCTCCTATACGTTTCATCATGCCTAGAGGGATATGTGTGCTTACTTGCTCAGTTGTGTCGGACTCTGCGACCCCAGACTGTAGCCCACCAGGCTCCTCTGTCCGCAGGATTTTTTCAGGCAGGAATACCAGAGTGGGTAGCCATTTCCTTCTCCAGGGGATCTTCCCGATCCAGGGATCAAACCTGAGTCTCTTAAATCTCCTGGCTTGCAGACAGATTCTTAACCCACTGAGCCAATGGATGCTGAGCTATTAATCTTCAGTATTTTATCTTTTTTAACATAAACATTTAGGGGGGTAAGATGAGAGATGAGAGTAAATTGTGCTTGTGAAGAAGTTTTATACTGTAAGATTACAGTAAACAGAATTTCTAACATTAACCCTTTGATTAATGACATGATCAACTAAGGTTTTAAAGTGTCCTAGAATATAGCTCAAATAGTCATCCAATATTATTGAAATGTTAACACTTCATTTAAATATATTCCTGGCCAAACAAAGTACAGCGTTAAGGTAAATATTTGAATAATTACAAATGAATGCTTCGTCATTAGTTCAGTTCAGTCACTCAGTAGTGTCCAACTCTTTGCAACCCCATGGACTGCAGCACGCTAGTACTCCCTGTCCATCACCAGCTCCCTTCATCACAGCTTCACTGACTTCCTTCGTTACAAAGGGACAACAAAAGATCTGTAGATATTTGAGGAACACCTCCAACTTGAAAGAAATAAAAATAAAATAATAAAAAAAATAAATTAAAAAATAAACACAAAAAGAGCTCAGAGAAATGAAAGACAAAGCAGGCAGCTGGTGAAAGTTTAAATGGGTGCGGGCACACACATGCATTCACATATTCCTATGGTCTCCTAGGATATAATTAAATACGTTGTACATGGACTTCCCTGGTGGCTCAGATGGTAAAGAATCGTGCGCCATGCGCGAGACCTGGGCTCGATCCCTGGGTTGGGAAGATCCCCTGGAGGAGGGCGTGGCAACCTGTAGAATCCCCAGGGACAGAGGAGCCTGGTGGGCTACAGTCCATGGGTTGCAAAGAGTCGGACACGACTGAGTGACTAAGCACAGCACATTCTTGAAATAAGAGTGGATGCTAAACATAGGCAACTGCAAAAAAAGCTAAAAGTTCTTATTTTAAAATATGATAGCAGAAGTTTAAAATTTAATGGATGAGGTAAAAGACAAAAGGAAATCTATATCAAAGAACAAAAAGGTGAAGATGGAAATTGGAGACAGAAGATAAGCAACTTAGAAGATCAGATAAGGAAGTCCAATTTCGATATTCAAATGTAATGAGGTCCATCAAGAAGAGCTGAGAAAGCGAAGATTAGCAAATTATCAAATACTACAAAACAGTCTCTTAGAATCAAACAACACATGTCTCCAGATGAGAAGGACTTTTCCTCATGGGCTGGTTCCCTTTCTGTAGCCCTTACCCACAGCCTCATGATATCAAGGAGACAAGCATCCTGGGGTTGGCTGTGTGCCTCTTCCAGCTACAACAGCTGGGATCACAGACAACAAGTGTCTTAGACAACACTATCACCAGACAAGAGAAATGGGAAGCTATCCACTAATGTGAAAGCAGATGACTTTTCAGAGGACCGTTTCTGAAGACGTAACAATTCCATTTGGCCTTAGGATCCTTAAGTGTTTGTGAAAATTTTAGGGACAGGAAGCCAGCCTCACTTCCTCTTATCCTATTACACAATTCCTTGCCCCATGGGTAGAAACAGTACGTGAAAGAAAAAGAAAGTGAAGTTGCTCAGTCATGTCCGACTCTTTGCAACCCCATGGACTGTAGCTTACCAAGCTCCTCCGTCTGTGGGATTCTCCAGGCAAGAATACTAGAGTGGGTTGCCATTTCCTTCTCCAGGGGATCTTCCTGACCCAGGGATTGAACCCAGGTCTCCCGCGTTGCGGGCAGACGCTTTAACCTCTGAGCCACCAGGGAAGCCCAACAGTATAGCCACCATTAGGTCAGACTTGACTGTCCTAGGTTTATGTCACATGCTCATTCGTTTTTTTCCATGCTTTGCTGGCAGCACAGTTACTGAATCACTCTACCAATATACACTGGATTTTTTTAAGCACCTACTAGTTCTACATACCGAATCTACAAGAGTGAAAGTCACTCAGTCATGTCCGACTCTTTGCGACCCCATGGACTATACAGTCCATGGGATTCTCCAGGCCAGAATACTGGAGTGGGTAGCCTTTCCCTTCTCCAGGGGATCTTCCAACCCAGGAATCGAACCAGGGTCTCCCACATTGCAGGTGGATTCTTTACCAGCTGAGCCACAAGGGAAGCCCAAGAATACTGGAGTGGGCAGCCTATCCCTGCACCAGAGTATCTTCCTGACCCAGGAATCGAACCAGGGTCTCCCTCATTGCAGGTGGATTCTTTACCAACTGAGCTATGAGCGAAGCCCAAATGAGGGAGTCTACAAGGGTGACAAGAAATATGATCTCTACCTACCAGTGGCGAGAATGAGCCCACATACTACTAGGAAATAAAATTTGAAATTTCTAGCACCTTTCTACCAAGTTTTCTAAAAATATTCTACCTGAATATTTAGGGTCGTTGTGACATCTTGCGTGTCCAACCTGAGCAGCCAGAATCACCATGTTCATCAACCACCAGAAAGAGTGGCAGTGACCATGGAGTTCAAAGTCACTTGAAGGACAGTGGAAAAATGTCCTTGGTGTAAAGGATAGCATACTAGAAAGATGAGCAGTACAATGAGAGTTCAGAATTGTGCTTGTGAAGAATTTTTTATACTGTAAACTTCATAGCAAACAGAATTTCTAACACTAGACCTTTGGTTAATGACATGATGATGTAAAGTTTTAAAGCATGCTAGAATATACCTCAGATAATCCCCCATATTATTGAAATGTTATTAGCCCTTTACTTAAATATATCCTTGGCCTAAAAGAATTACAGAGTTGAGATAAATATTTGAATAATTCAGGATAAAGCGGCATTATAAAGAATACAAATGCGCACAATAGGTTTTCATGTTAAATACTTTACTCATTGATACAATACTGTGATTAGATTAGTTCCTAACTTTAAAAAGAAAATCTTGGAACAGGAAGAGAATAGGCAGCGTTTGGAAATATTCTTTATACTCTGCTAAGTTTCTGGCTAGGTACCAAAATCACCAGGGATTTTCTCAAAAACAGAGATCCTAGGACCCCCTCCATTGAAAACATTGCTGTTTTTATCAAGTACTTCAGCTGACTCTGATGTACAGATGTAAGAGCACACGGAAACCATGCAGTGTTCTATAAAATCATATTAAATGTCTCACATACCCTAAAATGAGTTGACAAACCAGATACACATGTAATACAAGGATTAAGAAGGATTTACTCTAGGAATTTTGAACAAATCATTAAACAAAATATTCAGTCTGTAACTAAACGACATCAAAAATAATTTTTTGAACAATTCCAAAGGTTCATAAATAGTGCCAAGACTTTTAGTGTACTGCCGGGTGAGTGTCATCTTCACAGTAACCCTGTGAAGCGGGTATAATCATTCATTTCTCAAATGATTATTGATGGCTGGTATTGAAAAAAGTTTGTGAAAGGCTGTGTATAAGGAATTTTCCAGAAGAATGACGAGATTTTCCTTTTAAACATGCTTTTATTATGGACACATTCATAATACTATTTGCAGCTCCAGAGTGTAAAAAAAATACCATTAATTACAGAACAATCTGTACTGGTCAACATGACTTAGCAAGAATGTTTTGATTAATTAAACTCATTTCCCTAAGGCAAAAAAATTAATTGTTTAGATAATGATTGGAGCCATACTCTTCTGGCCGTGATAAACAAACCTCAAGGGCGAGAGAACAGTCAGGTGGAGGCATGTTTCTGAGATCCAACCAGAGCAATTCCTGGAAGGAAAAAAGCTGAGCCCCCAAACTGGTCTGAGTTCCAGACACCTGTGAGGTCTTTGCAGCACACCTTGTGCTTGTTTAAATGATGTTCAGAGATCCAGTTAAAACCCTTATCTCCCCCTGTAATGCTGCTGATGCTAAGTCGCTTCAGTCATGTCCAACTCTGTGCGACTCCATAGATGGCAGCCCACCAGGCTCCCCCGTCCCTGGGATTCTCCAGGCAAGAATACTGGAGTGGGTTGCCATTTCCTTCACCAATGCATGAAAGTGAAAAGTGAAAGTGAAGCTGCTCAGTCACATCCAATGCTTAGCGACCCCATGGACTGCAGCCCACCAGGCTCCTCCATCCATGGGATTTTCCAGGCGAGAGTACTGGAGTGGGGTGCCATTGCCTTCTCCACCCCCCGTAATGAGTGAACCGGTAAACATTTTCAGTGTGGCCGTGTCCTCACAATGTTCAGATCTATGTTCAAAATGCCATTAGTTCTGGGGTTTATCCACAGCTGCCATCCCAAAGACGTATTATCTTAGAACAAAAATATATTACAATTTCTCATAATTGCATAGGTTTACTGGACTCTGATGGGCAGTTTTCCCTTGGGATCCTTCTACTGCAGCTAAAAGAGGAATGGGGACTGATTGCTTGACTGAGCTGGTTTCTCCACTTGCACTTGGCTAATATGGTAAACCAGGGATTATAAAAAAATGTTTCTAATGTCTCCTGTACAGCACAAAGCAGCTGCTAGAACTGTCCAGAATTTTCAGTGTAACAAGGTATTCTGTGTTGTGAAATAAACATGTGTTATATAATGAAGCGGTATGATATTTGGAGATTATTTTTAAATTTTAAACAGTATATAAGACTTTGTAAAATTATACCAATTACATACAGCAGTCTGGATTCCAGATCAAGTATTCTAATATCCTAATATTATATTGTTACTTTAAAAATAACAATAAGGGAATTTTAAAAATTAATCTTAAAAATGACATTTACAGTTTAAAGGTTATTTTGGTCAAAAAAATAAAAAAAAATATTGCTCCATGTATGAACCATATGACAATTTTTTAAGAGTATTGATCACAGTTTTATTTGAAACTCCAGTGAGAAAAGGCAAAATGGGATCATTTACTAACATAGTCCATGTGAATGATCAAACACATATTTTCTATAGAACTGGATTATATTTAAAAAATAGTTGTGGAATTTGAAGATATTCTTGAAAATAAAAACATACCTTGAAAAGCTAATGGTAATAATTTCAAAGTATAAATTAAAGTTGTGAAAGAAATATTATAAAGTTAAAAAAATACAAATTCTCTTTTTAAACACTGTGAATTACTTATAGAAAGTTTATTTATTCAATTTAGTTTGTAGAAATTCACTGAGACATTTGCAGAGACAGCCATATTTCTCTAAACACAACTATAGGGTTTTTCATGTAATCTGGTATTTTAAAATTTACACATTTATTCTAATTATTATTATTATTTTTTTTTTTTTTCAGAAAGGCAGGTATCAAAATTTTCTGTTTCATAGTTCCCTGGTAGCTCAGCTGGTAAAGAATCCGCCTGCAGTGCAGGAGACCCTAGTTCGATCTCTGGGTTAGGAAGATCCCCTGGAGAAGGGAATGACAACCCACTCCAGTATTCTGGCCTTGGAGAAGCCCATGGACAGAGGAGCCTGGTGGGCTGCAGTCCATGGGGTCACAGAACTGGACAAGACTGAGCGACTAAGCACACACATTTCATAGTTATTTTAAAATACAAAAAAAATTGGTATGAGGCAAAATATAAAGTCATCGTCTGAACCATCAAAATGATAATATTTTCAAGTACAATTTCTTACATCACAATGTTTCTTCAAAATATATGTGGAATAGAGAACAAAGCAAACCGCCTCCTAATAATCACAGTAAGATGTTTTACCATGAACATTAGCAGAGTTTTTAAAATGAGTATATTTTTTCCCAATTAGTTTCACAACAAGTCATTTTTTTCAGTCACAAACAACCTGTCATAATTTGTAAGAAGGAAAACTCTGCTTCCACAGTTGAAGCATTATTGAGTAAATTATCTAATGTCTCTTTGGATAGAGGCAAAATGGCAGCATTGCAAAGTAGAAATGTCACTTCTGCAAGTGCTATCTTTTCTCAAGTACCAGAAACTTTAAAAAGCTAAAATATATTTTTAAAATCAACAGAATAATATTCTTCTTTTCTCTCCCTCTCTGGCTTCTTCTCTCATCAGAGGAGCTATGGTTCTCTGCTCTGCTCTCTAAAGACCAGGGAAGTACTAGTTCAAAGTCTCTAGTAAACCTTTTTAAATGTTGCCGAAGAAATGTTGATTTTATCTGAGCCAAGCAGAAGCCCTCCATTTTGTTGCTTCTATTACAGGCTGAATGAGCTTTGTGATCACAAAATATACATGCACTGTTTTTTAATTACAGCAATTTTCATCCCCGGCTAATTTGTCCCATGCCATATGGATTTTACGTCCTTTGCTTCTTTTGATTATAACGCAAATGACTCCTAGATACTGGTGGCTGAAAAATAAAGGTTTAGAGACAGATGACTACAAAGCAGCCTTGAACATGTTATAAGGGAATCGGCCTTTTAGGTGCTTTTGTATTCTGCTCACCACAGGGCGCATCTTTAAGAGAGCTCAGCCTATGTATGAAAACCTGCACTTCACACAAATCTTTTTATTTCCTGTCAGTAATCCCCACAATTTTATGAATACAGACAAAGCTCATTTTCAGTTCCTGCCAGTCATCTCAAGTGGCTGTGAAGTTAAAGTAAGAACTGCTGCCAAAGTAATAGAATGCTCATGGAGAACTGGAAAGGCAGATATATTACACAAAACATTAGATTTTTATAATCTCGAGTGTATACTCTACACTTTGGTACAGCACTACAGTGTTGTGGTTTGCAGTGAGTTGACAACTTCTGATATCAGGGACTAAGATTTATGTATCTTTACACATCCGGGATTTCATAAAGCTTGGTTCATGCACACAGCAAGCGTGGAAAACTCCTAGGACTCATCTTCTATTTCTATTTGGTGGTGTGTTTTTTTCTTGTTTAGGTTGCCTATAAACTGGAAGGATAAGTCAACATCAATTTCAACGTGTTATCCATTCAAATTATATTGGAAAAAAAAAATAGAGTCATAGCAATGGAATCAGAAGATGCAGTTTAACTGAAGGAAACCTTAGAAGCATATTCCACAATGTAAAGGAAAACAGTCATTTCTGTCTTTGGCCAGGACTGGTCACTGCTGAGATATAACGGAAAGAACTCTGAAGAAAGTAGCAGTAGAAGGGTGACATTTTTGCTTTTTCTCAGTAAGCAGCAGTTCTCAAACTTATCTAGTGTTTGATTTTTTTCTTCTGTTTTTAATAAAGCAAAATCTAATTTTTTAAAACTCATTTGATGGGTTGTGTGGGGATACAGAATTGGTGTTATCACCCTTAAAGCTGCTGTATGAGCTCACTAGCTTGAGGTTTTTCTCTAATCATTGGAAAGTCTAAGGTAGATAATCCTTAAAGACTCTGCTTATTAAACAAATACATTGTTTGGCCTTAAAACATGGAGAACAATGTTCTGTATTTTTGATAAATACCACTGATACTTCCTGCAGTTTTGACAGGTATATGGGATCAAATTTAGATAACTGAAAAGATTATTTTTATCCAACATCATCTGTCAATGCTCATGTTAAGACTGAACTTGGACGTGAGTGAAAAGAATTGGAGTGAAAAATATTTAAAATTGTTTAATAAGTGACAGTGACTAACATATTCCAATGGTCTGGTAATTTTTACTATTTCCTTTGAGCTCTTATATGTGACCAAACCCCACGTGATGGTTTATGTAATTAAATTATGGATAATGTATAACATGTAAAGATTTCTCTCTACTGGTAAGAATAATGTATTTTTTAATCCTATTATCATTTTAAGATAATATTCTGGGAGAAGAGTTTACAGCAACTTCAGTGGTTTACCTGCACAATGAGACTCTAAATGAGACCTATATTTGCTGCCATTTAGTTACATGAACATGATACTTATGCCTAACATTATTTTCCTTCACTTAAGAAACCACAAGACCTGAAGCATTTCACAGACAGAATTGGATGAGGAAAATCCAGGGGAAACATACAGAAGTGACCTTGACCATCTCGTGACCAGGAAGCAAATGTCCCCGAGGGGCTCAGGCTCTATTTATGTTTGATCCCAAGCGGTCAGTGAAAGCAAAGTCATCATCTGTTGGTCGGGATTTTCTGCCTCTTTTTTCGGCATTATCATGACTCCCGTTTCAACCATATATTTGATTTGTATACTATAAAGATGGAGCTAACTAATTGGGAGGGCTACCCATTTAAAAACTGAGCAGGTGCTGCAATGCTAAGAACAAGAAAAGGATACAAAGAACAAGCAAAAGGGGTGCTTCTCGAGGAGTCTTGCCAGAAGACTGCATTTTTACCAAGGAGTCCTAGAATCTGAGCTGGCAGACTTATTATATTTACATGAGTTAAAACCTAAATTAAGAGAAAATATGCAACATTTATCTAATAGCTGGTTACTTTTGAAAAATGAAGATGAGTAAGACGGAGCTGACCTTTATAAAGACATGAGTTACTAAACGTCAAATCTATGTCTGGACATACAATAGCTAACTAACAGAACGTCTATGCGGCCAGATAGTAACACCAATACATTTGGAATTCTAATATTGAAAAGAGCATATTGAAAGGTACTATGCAGTATGTGTTAATGAGTAATACATATGCATGACTGTACCCCGGAGAGACAGCTTGGGGGGTCAGATAAGAATAGAAAAACAGGCAGGCCTTGTGGGAGATGCAGCTTATTTTCCTTGGAACAAAGCTAAAAGCCTTACAAAAGGGCTTGCCAGCCGCTGAGGTTCTCCCTCACCACCTCTCCAGCCCCTCCCTCTCTCAGCCGCATCTTCCTTCTTGCTGTGAGAAACACCCAGCCTTGGGCATTGCTACAAGCTACACTTTCTCCTGCAAATATTCTTCTCTCAGATATCTGGGGACGTAACTTCCTCATGTCCTTCAAGTTTTCACTTAATTTTAATCCTGACTCTCCAATTTACAAATTGTATCCTGCTTTCCTCTATTCATAGCTGTAGACCCCAGAGTCCTGTTACCCTGCTCTTCTTTTTCTTATTTCCACGTGACTTTCAATATAATACAAAGTTTACTCCTTGGTACTATCTATTGCTTACCTGTATTCTTCTCCTTGGGGCTTTCCTGGGGCTTATCAGTAAAGAATCTTCCTCTTGTCAATGCAGGAGACACAAGTTTGATCCCCAGGAGAAGGAAATGGCAACCCACTCCAATATTCTTGCCAGGGAAATCCCATGAACAGAGGAGTCTAGTGGGCTACAGTCCATGGGGCAGCAAAGAGTCAGATATACCTTAGCAATTAAACAACAACAAATTCTCCTTGAAGTGTAGCCTCGTACATAGTTGGTCCTCAATTAACATTTGTTGAATGCGTATTATCTTTTATACACATAGAAGCTTATGCTTATGATTGCCAAGTAAAAACCTACAGTTCACAGTCAACAAGGAAAACAACAAAAAGAAGTTGCTTAAAAGATAGAGTTTCTATCCAATATCCTAATGCATATGTATTTGGAAGTAATATACTTCTATTGAGCAAAGAACAGATACTTAATATATATTCCTAGTCAAAATACAAAATATAAAAATCAAATCCATAACCATAAAGGTGATAATTTCACATTAAAAACTGCACTATTTATTATATAAACACAAAGAAAAGACTGCACAGGCATTTGACTGGATCCTAGTTTTCCACACTAGCACAAGAGTTCTCACAAAGCTCCTGGAAAGTAAAACTATAGCATTATTTGGAGACATTAACAAATTTAGCAATAGAGTCCTTCCATAAAGATAGCACTGCCCAATGGCTACAGCCACTAATCTAATCAATATGGCTCATATTTCAAGAAACAGAAGTAAGCATACGATTTAGCTCTCACTCAGTCTCACTCTGTAGAACTCTTCTTCTAATAGCTTTAAAAAACCCCAAAGAAACACATCAAAATAAAAAGCCATAAATAAAAAGTTATGGCTATTATTATTGTAGCCATAAATACCGCAGTGTTTACAAAAAAAAATGGTACAGATATATTTACTATCTAGGACAATGAATTTTAAGCATATGTTCTAAATTATTCGATGGTAGGCAAGATAGAGCTTTTTAAGATTCAATGGCAAAAAGCCTTGAGTAGGGAGCCAGCAACTTGGCTGCTAAATGAGTTCCACTACAATAGCTTTAAAGTAACAGGGCAAGTCTCTCAACCTTCCTTCACTGTTAAAGGATGCAATGGCTGAATGGTCTCTAAGGTCTCATTTTGCTTCTAAAATGTTTCTTAAAATCTTTAAAAAAAATTCAGCTTGTTTTATTTTCTTTATCTGATGCTCAGTGGATCTTAACAATGTATTCAGGACACAAGGAGAAACAGAGCCTTTTTAGCCCAGAGTTATGACTGAGCATCTTGTGACAAGAAGGCGTTTCATAGAACCATCCCCACATTCAGGGGGACGCAGGCAGAAAGTGCCTCTGGAGGATAGAACACTGAGCTTCCCTTCCTGTCTACCTATGATCGCTTGTCAAGGAGCATCCATGGTTCCTTGAGGCTCCTTTTTCCAGGAGGTTTTGGGAGGATGAGGGGTGCTGATAAGGCAACCTTGGTCCACTGTTGCCACTGATTCACTTACCAGACTCTAGACAGGAAGTGTGTAACATTATAGGAGAGAGCAATGTTTTGAACTTTAGAAGTCTTTTAAAGAGTAGAGTTTGAAACTGTGTTATAGTGCTAAACGTAGCTCAGTGGTAAAGAATCCACCTACCATTCCAGGAGATGTGGATTTGATCCCCTGGTTGAGAAGATCCCCCGGAGGAGGAAATGGCAACCCACTCCAGTATTCTTGCCTGGGAAATCCCATGGACAGAGGAGCCTGGTAGGCTGTAGTCCAAGGGGTCGCAAAAGAGTCAGACACGACTTAGCAACTAAACAACAAAAAATAAATGGTTTTGCTTTGCAAATACTTGCTATTGCATTTAAAACTACAAGAAATAATTTATGTTAAATTTATGTTATGTTAAGTTTATGTTAATAATTTATGTTAATGTCCTATAAAATGTAACATTATTCTATAATGGGAAATTGACTTTCCCCAGATACTTAAACTTCATAGTTGCACGTGTTCTGTCACTTTGTAAGATCCACTCATATTGGAAGAATGAACGCTGGTAATAAAGTATCCATTTTTATATATAAAGCAATGAATGGTTACTGACAAAGTAGTCCTAATACATTAACAAAACCATGAAGTGATTGTTTGTCTTTCATAGTTATTAGTTGCTTTCATTCAAATAGTTGTGTCTTGGTTTCACTAGATTTTGAGTAATTACTTTAAAATACAGAAATGACTTTAAGGCAGAAATAAGGTTGAAAATCATGACTCACTTGTGCATCCTGAGATTCTAAGTGTTGCCTGCCTGGTTGGTAAGTTTAACACTTGAGCTCTTCTTTTTCTGTGGAGCCCTGGCCTTTTCCTTAATTTTTAATTTTGGTAGAAAGAAAAAAAAAATTCAAAAGAACAAAACATATTTCCTAACAATTCCAATAACCACTCTATACATGACAATAACACTTGTCTGTAACTGGATATTTTTTATATACATTTTATATTATTAACTATCTACATTACATTCTCATCTACATTCTAATACATATTCAAGGAATGCTTTCATAAGTAAAGGTTTGTGTGGTTCTCCAATATAATGTTATATTCTATGCAAATTCTTAGATTTCTCCTTTTGCAGTCAACATAGAATTAAAGTCTAAAACTTTATTATAATGTATAATGCAGAGGAGTAAGGAGGCCTATGAGCAAAACTGGAAAAATGTTACATTAACTTTCTGTAAGAAAAAACATCTCCCCATTAATTCCCAATTCCTAGTACTCAAGACGGAGAAATGCTCAAATAGAAAATGGATAAATGGCAGAAATTCTACACTACATTTTACATAAGGAAATGAAAACATTACTGAATGACATTATGCCATCAATATCATTGACAGAGGACTTGCTTGCAATCTGTAACACATACTTTCAAAGAAAACAGGAAGCAATACTAGGCTTCCAAAAAGCAATCCAGCAGATAGAAAAACAAACAGCTACCAATGCAGTTAGTCTCCTCCTATCAGGAAATCTACAGTGTAAGAGAAGAGGCAATAATCTTCTAAAGTTGCAAATGAAAAAAAAATCTCATTATACTTAATGGGAAAAGAAACACAGCAAAGAACAAAGTTACCTTGTTTGCAGTCATTCAATATTATAAACTTTTTGTCATGAATCTATGAGAAATCTAAGATAGAGGGCAATTTCTGGTCTTTTTAATTAAATAACTCATTTGCCAGAGTATTATGATCCATGAGGAAAATGCTAAACCAATGTGGTCTAGTTTGCTGTGGATCTAATAGTTGATTAGACAACCCACCCCCTAGAGATAGATGGCCTTCATGTTACCAACTATCCACTCATTTCTTCTATTAACAGCAGTATATAATCACAAAAAATTTCTGCAGGGTGTATCTAAGAATATTTAAAATAATTCCAGATAATATGATTTCATATATACTTCTCACAGCAATGGAATGATTCATGGTGTCAGTTCTACCTGCCAAATGCAGATAAAGATGAAAATAAAAACCACCATCACTACCATCCCAGCCACTGCGAGAAGTTTCCTAGTTGTGGCGCAGAGACCTACAGTATTCAAAATAACAGTGGGCATGTTTCTTGTATCATTGCTTTTACCTCGGCGTCACAAGCACTGTCGGTGCCCTCTTTGTAGGGTATTTGCTCTTACTGACATGATAGCTCAATTTCCAATCATTAGCATCTGCATTTTCCCCCTAAAGGTGTCTTCAGTCCCACAAGCACTTTGTCTGCCAGTTAGGTGAGCATAAGGGAAATTAATGTCCATCTGAGAACCATCCTTATCTAATGATTGACAGGAACTGAGTACAAACATCCTGGCTTCTCTCCTAGGATGAGACGACTCTGCGGAGGGGTGATCTACCCTGGCTCCTACTGTTTCCCCAGCAGGAGGAGGACCCAGCTGTTCAAACTGATACCTGGCTTGTCACTGTGTGCTTTATCAGTGTCCTTTCTCTTCCTAACTTCATTAACTGCCTCAGTTACCCACTCTTTTAGTGGTATTTCCTTTGCACATCAAACAAATAACAAACCTCAAATCTCTGTATCAGGGGTGGTTCCTGGGGGAAAATAACTTAGGACAGTGACCATTAATTTTAGTACCCCAAAAATCCCAGCTTAATTATTAATCGTACCTACATTCATTCCTCAAAGTGTCCCAGTTTGGATGACAAATTGTATGGTCATTCCGTTCTAGGGAGCACAGAAACCACTGGATTAGAACAATCTCTTCTTCCTGATGGCAATCATGCCCATTTGCCAACATCTTCACTCTTGACTCTTAATTTTCTTCTAGTTTAGATATGAAAATCCCTTCTCTATCGACAAGTGAAACGATCTCTGTACATATTTAAAGCTAATTACTCCCCCTACCCTGAAATCTACAGATTCTTATAAAATCAATATGGTTTTCTTAATGCATATTCAACTTCTTCTACACTGGGCTTTCCCACTGGCTTCCAAAGACCCTTAAATCTCTTTTTTAGTTTGAAAATAAAATTTCAGAAAGCTCTCCCTTATTTCCACATATTCTGACAGATACCATGTGGCTGCTGTCCTGGTTTCCTCCTCCCTCTCATAGAGAAACTGTTTCTAGTCGCCGCTGACATAGTGGCCTCTTTTTGTCATTTCCTTCTGCTGTGCAAGCCATCCCTCCAGCTAGGCTTCCCAGTCCATCACTACCCAGAAACCACTTCCCATGGCTTCCCACCTTCACCAACATACAGGATTCACTTCTCCCCTCAACTGACCACCAGTCACCCCTCCCTCGTTCTTGACACTGCTTTTACTTGGACTTCAGGATCCAGCAGTTGTCTGGCTGGATCAGACAGACAGTTTTCACCCTGCCTTTCTGGCATCTCCTCCTCTATTTCTTTGCCTCTGTCTTCTTCTACCAAGGTTCTCAATCCTGACAGTCTTTCCTGCCACCCTCTCTCTTTTAGACACTGAAAGTATCCTTAATGGGTCTTGCTGCATCCCACTGGCCCATCTTAATCAGAACACTTTGTTTGGATATAAATTTTATATCTTTTCTCTGCTTTATAATTCATAAATGACTTATGTCTTAGAATAGCATATTATGTTCTTAATCTTTGAATAAGGACAAACTCAGCCTGGCTTTCAAAACTCTTCATTCTCTGGTCTCTCCTTAGCTAGATCTTTATCACTTGTGGCAGCTGATACTGGGCTCCTGGAGTTCCTCTCTGACACAGGACCTGAATATACACTGCACTGCCCCAGGGTCTGGAATGCGCTCCCAAACACACACACACACACACACACACACACACACACACACACACACACTGCACCTTCATTTTCACCTGTTTAACTCCTACATATCTATGATTGTTCCACTTAATGGTTACTTCCTGAGACAACTTTCCCTGATCTTCCTGACAAGGTCATTTCACTGAGAACATGGCCTCAAGCATGTTTGACTCTTAAGCTATGTCACTCTGCACAAGGATAAAGCGCAACAGTTTTTTGCTCAATGTCATATTGTGCTTAGCACAAGGCCTAGAAGATATCTGCATGGTTTTTCCCTTTACCTCATCTCTGCTCGAAGTGTTATTTTTAGAGTAGTGCTCATCTTTTAAAATCTTATCTAAAACTCTAATTTCCCCATTCCTCAGTATTTTTTCCATAGTAACTACTGCCTTCTAGTATATCTCTAGTATACCATTTAAATTCAATACTCATATGCTCTTAGCATGAAAGATCCATAAGAACTTCTTGCAGGCTCTGTTCACTGTGGTAGCTTCAGCACCTAGGACAGTGCCTGGCACAGAGAACATGCTCAGTACCTATTTGTTGATAACACAAAAATCTTGACCATCACATTAATCTCTCTTAGCTACTAAAGCAGGAAAAGGAGTCTTAACCCATAACTGCCATGTAGATGAAATATATATTCTTAAAAAATATTATTTTTTCTACTAATTGCCATTGTAAGCCTGCCATTACACTACAATTAATAAAATTAAATGTTTATCTTTTTTTTCATAACAATAAGAAACGAAAGTCAGAACCCAGAGAAAAGGAGCTGAGACTTTATATACACATGGCACAGACCTGCATACAAAAAAATAAAGGCACAAGAATCAACAGACATACTTTTAGGACAAACAAAACACATGGGGACCCCCAGCAGAGTGTACAGACTGCAGGCATGGAAGCTAGACTTTGCTATTTCACTCGGCTCTCCTCCATAACCTCTGCAAACCACAGAACATGCACCTCAAACTGCCTTAGCTTTCTGTTTTTCAGATATAACACAAGATGATGCTGAGTATCTGTGGGACTGGACTAGAAATCAGAAATGAAAAGCATAGCAGAAGTGGGGGCTAATCAGTTCAGTTCAGTTCAGTTGCTCAGTCATGTCCGACTCTTTGCGACCCCATGGACTGCAGCACTCCAGGCCTCCCTGTCCATCACCAACTCCTGGAGTTTAGCAAAACTCATGTCCATCGAGTCGGTGATGCTATCCAGCCTTCTCATCCTCTGTCGTCCCCTTCTCCTACTGCCCTCAATCCCTCCAAGCATCAGGGTCTTTTCCTATGAGTCAACTAGACCCAGCTTAAAACTCTAGGCCAGCCACTTCCTAGGAGTATGGGTTTAAACCAGCTCCTTGCCCTTTCTTTTACAGAACACCCACCTCTGAGGTCTTTTTTGTAAGTATGAAATGTGACAATAAAATATACCTCCCAATTCAGAATACTTTCGAGAATAAGAGAGGGTGCTCTTGATAGTTAAGCCTAGACAACAAGCAATAATTGAGATTGCTCTGGATACACTGAGACTATCCTGAAAAACTGAGATACAGGGTCACCTCAATTAAAGGAGACTACATAGCTGGAAAAACCTGGCATCGATCATGTGTCCAACAAATACCCATCATAAAAAGACTCAAGGAAGGGAGGTTCAAGAGGGATGGGACATATGTATACCTATGGCTGATTCATGTTGATGTATGGCAGAAACCAACACAACATTTAAAGCAATTATCCTTCAGTTAAAAATGAATAATTTTTTAAAAGGAAAAAAAAGACTCAAATTACCTGTTACAGTTGGAACAAATTAATTGCCTAATTTTGAGTAGGTCACTTAATTTCCAAACGCTGTAATGCCCATACATTTTATAAGGGAACATTTCTTCCATGAGTATCTGTGTGTGCCTGTGTATATGTATATTTACACATACTCTTTTTCATTAAGGTTCTCCATCTAATCTGAAGCAGCAAGGGATTTTGAAGGATTTACCTTAGTTCTATAAATGACACATTTATATTACAACAGATAAGAAATATTCCATCCTGTATGTTAAGAACATATACAAATAAAGAAAATCTTTTGACATGAAAATATTACCTGTATGTAACTAACTCAAAGATTTAATACTCCAGTTTAAGTAACTGATACCAAGAGAGCTTACGTTGTTTCTGTATAGTACTCCTTTATATAATGGAAGGTTATCATTAACTGGTCACTGGTCTCAGAAATATAATGAAATAATACTGGGATTTACATATATACAGGAGCTTGAATTTTGAAGAGATGACCCATCTATTAAGTCAATGGTTACTCAAGAACTTCTGTTATTATCTATATTTTATAACCCGAGGAAACTCAGCCATGGAGATAGGAACTGACTGGCCTAAGGCCACACAGATTGCAGGGGCAGAGCTAAGTTATAAGCCACATCTACCAAGTGTCAGAACCACGTTAAGTTCAGGCAATGTAATGATGAGTGAAACTGACAGGCGACTTTCCTCCTGAAGCTTTTAGCCCAGTGATGAAATGGTTGTTTACTGAATAACATCACCTTTATAAGAAAAGTACGCTGCTTCAGAAAAACATAAAAAATTGAGAAATCAAGCTATCCAAACAGTTCATGCTCTTTTTAAAAGTAAAGCTCCATTATCCTTTGTCTTTGCTGTTGTTTTACCTATGTGGGTAGAAATGTCCTTTCACTGACTATTTATTGAATATTGAACAATCTTTCCTTTAAAAAAATTTTTTTTTGACATGGACCACTCTTAAAGTTGTTACTGAATTTGTTATAATGTTGCTTCTGTTTGGTTTTGGTGTTTTGTTTTTTGGCCAGGAGGCATGCAGGATCTTAGCTCCCTAACCAGGGACTGAACCTTTACCTCTGCATTGGAAGGCAAAGTCTTAACCACTGGACTGCCAGGGAAGTTCCCCCCACCCCATGCCATACCACAATCACTTTTTTTTTTTTTTAAGATCTTAGTAGCTTTAAAAAATCTTAATAGTTTCCACAGGAAACAAATGTTTCTTGCAAGTCAGCATGTGCTTTTTACTTTACTCATGGGATATCTAAACTCATTCATTCCATCTCTGAGAGACCTGGAGAAGAATAGGATACAGGTTAGGATAGGATAGGATAGGATAGGATAGGATAGAATAGGATAGATAGGAAGAATAGGATACAAGACCCAGGTTAGACAATGTCTTGTATCTATGTGTGTGCGTGGAGCTCAGTTGCATCCAACTCTTTGCTACCCCATGGTCTGTAGCCGGCCAGGCTCCTCTGTCCATGGAATTCTCCAGGCAAGATACTGGAGTGGGTGGTCATTTCCTTCTCCAGGGGATCTTCTTGACTCAGGGATCGAACCCGGGTCTCCTGCATTGCAGGCAGATTCTTTACCATCTGGGCTATAGTTAAAGATTTTTGGCCTGTTTGCATGTTTAAGAATAGTAGGTATACAGAGCATAGACACTTAGTTTTGCATAAAAAGTAACCTTAAACTATCTTTAAAATAGTATTTTAATTCCAATTTGAAAACTAGTTTAATTCAGATTAAAATGGTTTCACTCATTATAATAATATTAATGGCGTGCATGCTGTCTCTTCAGGCGTGTTCGACTCTGTGCCACTCTGTGGACAGTAGCCCAACAGGCTCCTCTGTCCATGGGCTGTTCCAGGCAAGAATACTGGGGTGCGTTGCCTTGCCCTTCTCCGAGGGACCTTCCCCATCCAGGGATCGAATTCATGTCTCTTACCCACGTCTCTTCTGTCTCCCACTTTGGCAGCCAGGCTCTGTACACTAGCACCCCCTGGGAAGCCCCGTATGAAGGGCATTCCTATTTAAACTTCTGGGCTTCCCTGGCAGCTCCGTGGTAAAGAATCCGCCTGCCAGTGCAGGAGATGCAGGCGACTCAGGTTCCATCCTTGGGTCAGAAGATCCCCTGGAGGAGGAAACAGCAGCCCGCTCCAGTATTCTTGCCTGGGGAATCCCATGGACAGAGGATCCTGGAGGGCTACAGTCCATGGGGTCGCAAAGAGTCGGACGCAACTGAACATATATGCACGCATTTAAACCTTCATCCCAAACATCGAAATTCCTGTGGAGTGTGCCAAGTTTGATGTTTTGTCAGACTCAAATTTTTCAAAATTGAACTTCCTCCAAAATTGCCATCTCCTCCAAATTGACTTCCATTATTCCAAGGTAGAAAAATTTAAGTATATTTTGATTAAATCTCTCTCTTTGGTTGCCTGTATTATTTTCTGCCAAGTTTTTTTTTCTTCAACATTTCCTTGCAATTTCCAGTGCTGCCATTATAATTTGTAATTCTTCAGTCCTGTTCTGCTCCCTTGCTTCAAGTCATTCTTTTTTCTAGTATACTCACAGTCATCAATTAATATGCTTTACTACCATCCACTCATCATTTCCCTATTCAAAAATGTGCAGTGACCTTCTGCTTTATGTATAATTGTCAATCTTTTTTTTTTTTTTTTGCTAGTTTTCAAGGTTCCTCAACTTACATCAAATTATTTCAAATGTGGTCAGTCCCTTACTTTACAAATTACTTTAATAGTTACCTTATGTAAACTAGTCATTCTGTTTTGGAATCTCAACTTTTTCTGGAGTTAGATTATACCTTTGAGAATGATTTACTTATAAGAACTTTTTCATACTACCTATGCTTTCCAATAAGCCAGTAAGCAATTGTTGAATACTTTCTTTAAAAATGTCATGAAACAGTATCTTTATTGAGAACAAGGCTTTCTATTCTATATTTCATATGAGTCACTTAGCTCAACCTATAGTAAATTGCTTTCAAAGTACATCCTTCTGGATTTTTCCATTGTTTAAGCATATTTTGAATTAATAGCAACACTTACACTTCCTGGAAAAATATCCTCCAGAAAAATACAATGTGAAGAGTGAATGTGGGAGTTAAACAGGAAGACCAAAAACAACTGGGTCTAGACTTTAGGAGTCCAAGATCTTTAAGGTCATATAAACAGAAAATTGACTATAGTCATGTTCAGGTTTGGTTCTTAATTCTGTCTGATTTGGGAAACAAGAAGTTGTTATTCCTAATTATTGCTATTAAGTGCTCCATTCTTAGCTTCTCAGAAGGACAAATACTTTCATCAAGCTGTAAATATATTGGATGCACATACAATATCACTCTAAGTTTTTCACAAATAAAAATCATGAACCAAAAGAATACAAATGATGAGCCTATATTACAAATAACCATCAGAACTATTTATGAGTCTGAGAGCACAAATGGGCCTGAAAAATAGAGTCATTTAAAAGTTGATTTGTATGAAAATATAAATGCAATCACATCCCTTTCTAAACTCAGTCTGGTGGATTTCACCCAAGAGTTTCCTAAGACTAAAAGATTGCTAGCTTACAGAAAGAAGTCTTAGAAGAAGGCATCTATAAAATGTGAATAAACGAATCTAGAGTCTTGACACATGAGGCTCCACCTGCTTATTTTCTCAGATTGACCATCTTGCCACCTAATGATCATTTTCTGGGGCACCAAATAGCAAAAATAATACCAACTGTGTTTTTTTTCCTGTTTGAAAATAATTTAAATGCTCTAATAAAGAAGATTTTTTTTCTCTATAAAAGTGCTTTATGTTGCTGAAATAAAAATAAATTTTAAATAATGTCGCCAGACAGCTGAACTTATCAATTGCAAATTTCTAGCAAAGCACAGCCTTCAGACTTATTTTTAGCAAGTATTGTTGGTTACTAGCATACTTGTATAAAAGTCACTTCTTAAAAGACAATTATAGATTAGTAGTAATAAGATAAAAACAAGCAAAACTATGTGAATTATTTTAATTACAAGATAAATTTCATGCTATTTTTGTTAGGAGACAGTTCTGGCATTCATTAATTTGGGGTTAAAAGAATTTTCATAAAATGAAATGTGTTTTTCTTAAAATAATATTATCAAATTACTAGCTCTATGAAAAAATAGTTACAAACATTATTCAAAATGACACTATCCAGAAACTGACTTCAGGAAGTTAAAAAAAAAAGTTACTACTAGTTCTATTTAACTGAAGGCATGTTAGTTCCTTTTGCATTTTTGGTATAAATGTGAAAGAGAAAATGTGATTTTAAGGAAACTATTTTAATAGCTGAAGAGATACGTGCCTATTAAAAGCTTATTTATGTCAAATGATGTCTTGATTTTTAAATTTTCATCCAAGAAAAGCATGGAAGGAAAGTTTTAGTCAATACTGAACAGCGTTTGTTGAGAACCTAGTGTATACTAAATGCCCAGTTTTGTATAAGACTTTATCCTATTTTATGATGTTTCTCATCCAGCAAGACGCACGCGACAGACCCTGATAACTTCTGCTACTGTCCCACGGACCTCATGTCTTCACTCATCTCCAGCCGACATGATCTCCATGGCATTGGATCCCACCCTACTTCAGGCCTTTTCACCGGTGTTCCTCTTCCTCAAATACCTGCAATTTCTGCCAAGGCAACACCCCTATTTCTACCTGCCTCAGTTCCTTTCCTTCCTCAAGCTCTTGTTCAGATGTGCTCTGCTCACTGCGATGTCCCTAACATCTCTCCCCAATTAAAAGTGTCAGCCTTGACTCCTGGGGACCACTTCCTCTCCTCGCATTCTTTTAATCGCCTACTTCTCTGTCCCTTGGGAATCTCTTCCCCTGGCGATGTGAGACGAGGGAAGCGGGGATCCTCTCCTCTTTGTTCACTGCTATTCCCCCGGCAGTACTTGATTCACAAACGAACAATTCAATCTTACAGACGATGGAAGGAAGCAAGCATTTTTAGAGACAGTGACATTTTCGATGAGCCTCCAAGGAAACCCATCCTGGCAGGTAGCCTGAGACCACGTTTTCTAGGGAGGAAATTATGTGGAATTCAGCCTGCTTTCCTACCCCTGAGGCTGCCTAAAGCAAACTAGAAAAGCCTTCTCTTGACTATTTTTAACCACATCCACTAAATATTCTCAAGTTATCACTGACATTGCTTTCGGAAAAGTCTGACTGTGGGATTCTGTCGCCAATGCCCCAAATAAAAATCATTCTAATACTCTTTCACTCATTTGGTGGCATTTTCCTAATCATCTGGATTACATCTGTGAATAAATATCACAAAGATCCATGACCCCACAAATCTTACATCCTGGAGTGCATCAAAGACACAATAAACAATAACCAAGAAAACACAATTTAAAACCATGGAGTAGGTTAAAATGTTACAAGAGTGATAGCACAGAGAAAACAGTGGAGCAGGATAAGGGCTGATCGGACGAGTGAAGGGAGGGGGAAGACGGGCCAGGAGGCAGCGTTAACAGGGCGGCCAGGGCAGGACAGCAAGCTTCACCGTGAAGGGGAGAGTTAAACAAAAGCTTGACACTTGATGGGGGTGGGAGGGCGGGGAGAGTCACATGTGGATGTTTGGGGAAGCTTGGCCAGGGCAGACAGGCAGCTCCAGCGATGCCTTTAGCAGTTCATTGAAAGAAGAGCCAGGCGGCCACCGTTGCTGAACCTGGGAAGCAAGAGAAGGAAGGGCAGGAGGAGATGAGGCCACAGGGCTCAGGGCTGATTGTACGTGACCCCAAAGCCACGATGGGAACACTGGCATTGAGTCTGCATCAACAGAGAAGGGAAGGTACTGCACGCAAGGATGAGATCATCTATCTTCTTAAAAGGATCGTTTTGGCTGCTCTGTTGAAGTGGAGGCACATCAGAGCAGGGGGGTAGCAGCAGCAATGGTGTGGAGAGGCCTGATCTGATGCATTCCAACCCTATCAGAAGGCAGGGTCATAGGGTGTCATCATGGTCTGGATGAAAGGACGTAAGAAAAACAGGAGCCAAGGATTTTACTTTGAGCAAACAGAAGGGTAAGTTTGCCACCAGCTTGAGATGGAAAGATCTATCACCAGTGGTGGGACGAGGGTCAGGAAACAGTGGGTTCCATTTCAGACAGGTTTGAACTTCTGTTATCTTTAAGATATTCATGTGGAGATCTCAGGTAGGCCATTACATAGACGGGTCTAGAGTTCAGGAGACAGAATCAGTTTGGGAAAACGTGGATGATACAAGGGGCTGGAGATTCAGTTCTGAGGCTTGCTTCTATCTGCATTCCATCAGATGCCTAACTGCATTCATCTTTCAGCACTGGCCAGGTTATAAGCCTCTGCTATCGGTAATCAAGGTTAACCTCTGCAACTGTTGATGAGACTAGTGAGAAATAGGTAATCGCTGAGGATCAAGAAGGTAATATTCTTTCCCTATGAAACATAAATCACAAATTTCATTTGGAGAAACATCCTATTTTGATGGACTTCAAAAAAGATTTGGAAATTTGTAACTGTGGAATAAAAAATGACAGTTTAGTCTGGATAAATACCAGTGAAAAGATACTTTCTTCCCTCTTGGAGGAGGAGGAAGAAGAAGAGAGTGTAACCTACAAGGAAGGACCTGCTCAGCCTTTGGACTTCATTCAGGTGACCAGGCCTTTGCAATCCTGGGCATATGATGCAAGTTGAGTTAATTTAAAAGTTGCTACACAGGTGAATGAAAAGATGGAGCCAAAGCAAAAACAACATCCAGTTGTTGATGTGCCTGGTGATGGAAGCAAGGTCCAATGCTGCAAAGAGCAATACTGCAGAGGAAGCTGATGTGTCAGGTCCATGAAGCAAGGCAAATTGGAAGTGATCAAACAGGAGATGGCAAGAGTGAACATCAACATTTTAGGAATCAGCGAACTAAAATGAACTGGAATGGGTGAATTTAACTCAGATGACATTATATCTACTACTGTGGGAAAGAATCCCTTAGAAAAAATGGAGTAGACAGCATCAGTTCAGTTCAGTCACTCAGTCGTGTCTGACTCTTTGTGACCCCATGAACCGTAGCACACCGGGCCTCCCTGTCCAACACCAACTCCTGGAGTCCACCCAAACAAAAGTCCATTGAGTCAGTGATGCCATCCAACCATCTCATCCTCTGTCATCTCCTTCTCCTCCTGCCCTCAATCTTTCCCAGCATCAGGGTCTTTTCAAATGAGTCAGGTCTTTGCATCAGGTGGCCAAAGTATTGGAGTTTCAGCTTCAACATCAGTCCTTCCAATGAACACCCAGGGCTGATCTCCTTTAGAATGGACTGATTGAATCTCCTTGCAGTCCAAGGGACTCTCAAGAGTCTTCTCCAATACCACAATTCAAAACCATCAATTCTTCTGCACTCAACTTTCTTTATAGTCCAACTCTCACATCCAGTCAACAAAAAAGTCCAAAATGCAGTACTTGGATGCAGTCTCAAAAACAACAGAATGATCTCTGTTTGTTTCCAAGGCAAACCATTCAATATCACGGTAATCCAAGTCTATGCCCTGACCAGTAATGCTGAAGAAGCTGAAGTTGAATGGTTCTATGAAGACCTACAAGACTTTCTAGAATTAACACACAAAAAAGATGTCCTTTTCATTATAGGGACTGGAATGCAAAAGTAGGAAGTCAAGAAACACCTGGAGTAATAAGCAAATTTGGCCTTGGAGTACAGAATGAAGCAGGGCAAAGGCTAATAGAGTTCTGCCAAGAGAATGTACTGGTCATAGCAAACATCCTCTTCCAACAACACAAGAGAAGACTCCACACATGGACATCACCAGATGGTGAACACCAAAATCAGATTGATTATATTCTGTGCACCCAAAGATGGAGACGCTCTATACAGTCAGCAAAAACAAGACCAGGAGCTGACTGTGGCTCAGATCATGAACTCCTTATTGCCAAATTGAGACTTAAATTGAAGAAAGTAGGGAAAACCACTAGACCATTCAGGTATGACCTAAATCAAATCCCTTATGATTATACAGTGGAAGTGAGAAATAGATTTAAGGGACTAGATCTGAGAGAGTGCCTGATGAACTGTGGATGGAGGTTCATGACACTGTACAGGAGACAGGGATCAAGACCACCCCCAAGGAAAAGAAAGACAAAAAAGCAAAATGGCTGTCTGAGGAGGCCTTACAAATAGTTGAAAAAAAAAAAAAAGAAGCAAAAAGCAAAGGAGAAAAGGAAAGATACACCCATTTGAATGCAGAGTTTCAAAGAAAAGCAAAGAGAGATAAGAAAGCCTTCCTCAGTGATCAGTGCAAAGAAATAGAGAAAAATAATAGAATGGGAAAGACTAGAGATCTCTTGAAGAAAATCAGCACAAGCTGGAATCAAGATTGCTGGAGAAATATCAATAACCTCAGATATGCAGATGACACCACCCTTATGGCAGGAAGTGAAGAAGAACTAAAGAGCCTCTTGATGAAAGTGAAAAAGAGAGTGAAAACGTTGGCTTAAATCTCAATATTCAGAAAACAAAGATCATGGCATCTGGTCCCATCACTTTATGGCAAATAGATGGAGAAACAGTGGAAACAGTGGCTGACTTTATTTTGGGGGGCTCCAAAATCGCTGCAGATGGTGACTGTAGCCATGAAATTAAAAAACGCTTACTCCTTGGAAGAAAGTTATAACCAACCTAGACAGCATATTAAAAAGCAGAGACATTACTTTGCCAACAATTACTTTGTCCATCTAGTCAAGGCTATGGTTTTTCCAGCAGTCCTGTATAGATGTGAGAGTTGGACTATAAAGAAAGCTGAGCACCGAAGAATTGATGCTTTTGAACTGTGGTGTTGGAGAAGACTCTTGAGAGTCCCTTGAACTGCAAGGAGATCCAACCAGTCCTGAGTGTTCATTGGAAGGACTGATGTTGAAGCTGAAACTCCAGTACTTTGGCCACCTGATGTGAGGAGCTGACTCATTTGAAAAGACCCTGATGCTGGGAAAGATTGAAGGCAGAAGAAGGAGATGACAGAGGATGAGATGGTTGGATGGCATCACCGACTTGATGGACATGAATTTGAGTAAACTCCAGGAGTTGGTGAGGGACAGGGAGGACTGGTGTGCTGCGGTTCATGGGGTTGCAAAGAGTCAGACACGACTGAACTAAACTGAACACATTGATAAATAGAAGTCCTTATCTCTGGACATGGTATAGAAGAAATGCTCAGTAAAGATGATCATTATTTCTGTTTCACAGTGTTCAGAGAGGTGGCTTGTAGAAATTCATAGCAGTTGGGAATGCTCACCACTCTGCTGATCTTACAGCCCAAAGCATCTCTCGGTCATCCACCTCCTAACCCAACAGCTCCTGAGAATGCCAGCACATTTTATCCTCTCATTACCATCTTGTTTTCACAGGGGACATGCGCTTGAGAAAACCACCTCCCTATCTTTTCTTGAAAGCACCCCAAAGTAACTAAATGCAGAATCCGAATCAGCACGGAAAGTCCTAGCAGTCCTGTACTCGGCACGTTGCCTCCGAAGAAGTTCATGAGCAGAGAGTGAAAATGGCAAAATGGGGCCAGAAGAAATGGGAACACAAAGTGTTCATAGATGGGAGGGAGAGTGGCTTGAGGGTATTTTAATTTTTTTTTTTTTACCCCTAGACAAGTAGTACATAAACACTTTGATAAACAAAATGTAAAGATAATTTTTCAGGAAATTCAGGATTTAAACCAGAGCAGTGTGTACATATTGGTAAAGAGTGATGTGCAGTTAAGTCAGAGAAACCCATGGATTTTCATCTCAGATGTATCCCACACTCTACACTCCCACCCTCCCCACACACCATCTGCTATTTGTTTTAGAAATACAAAGTTATAGGTGGGGTGGATATGAAATTGATTTTTTAAAACTCTTAAGAACTCGTGGCTTATTTTTAAAGCCTAGTGGTCCGTGCTGTCATTAAAAAAAAATTAACCATAAAATTGACATCATTTGTGTAGGTGGTCATATCTTGTTCTAAGACACTAGAGAGCTTTTGGTATAAGTCTAAAGCAAGTATTAAAGAGAGCTACAGCTGTGGCTGACAAGGTGCTGAATAGAAGGTATTTTATTTTAGTTTTCATTTGATAGGATACGTTCCTAATTATTCTCACTAAATTTGTTGCCTGAATTTAAAAATTGGTATATGTGTTTCTGTTAACTTTGTTCTCTCAAAATTTAACGTCATGTCATACAGTCAACTAAGGTATATTTTTTTGCCAAGAAAATGCAAATTCAACTATAAATAATAAATTGGATGCATTTTGTCAAATATCTATGGGCAGAGGTTTCTTTCAAAAGGTCTCAGGCACAAAATTCTACCATATTTTACACACACAGATACATACATACAGTCTATTCCTAGAAACAAATGTTCTCTCTAAACTTCCATATCACTAATGCCTATAGTTTAATTCTGACAATTCCCAATTTGAGAACTAATAATAAGAGCCAAGTATTATTGAAAAGTACTAATTACATGTATAGGGGAAATTCTTTATATACGAAATGCAAAAATTGGTAGACTAGCTAAACTGTTCTGAAAATATAGAGAATTTCTTTCTTAGTGAATGTCATTCATGAGTCACATTTTTATAAGTAAATGATCCTATAATATTAAACCTCTAATTCTAGGCAGTAAAACAGAACCACTTAAAAATACTTTGACGAGCCATCAGAAGCCTGAATTACCTGGTGTTTTAAGACACTGTTTCTTAAGACTTTGCTTTTAACACGTTCAGTTCAGTTCAGTCGCTCAGTTGTGTCCAACTCTTTGCGACCACATGGACTGCAGCACACCAAGCTTCCCCGTCCATCACTAACTCCCGGAGCTTGCTTAAACTCATGTCCAACAAGTCAGTGATGTCATCCAACCATCTCATCCTCTGATGTCTCCTTCTCCTCCTGCCTTCAATCTTTCCCAGCATCAGGGTCTTTTCCAATGAGTTAGCTCTTTGCATCCAGAGGCCAAAGTATTGCAGTTTCAGCTTCAGCATCAGTCCTTCCAATGAATATTAAGGACTGATTTCCTTTAGGATTGACTGCTTTGATTTTGCAGTATAAGGGACTCTCAAGAATCTTCTCCAACACCACAGCTCAAAAGTATCAGCTCTTCAGGGCTCAGTTTTCTTTATGGTCCAACTCTAACATCCATACATGACTACTGGGAAAACCATAGCTTTGACTAGATGGACCTTTGCAGCCAAGCAATGTCTCTGCTTTTTGATATGCGGCCTAGGTTTCTCATGGCTTTTCTTCCAAGGAGCAAGCATCTTTTAATTTCATGGCTTCAGTCACCATCTGCAGTGATTTTGGAGCCCAAGAAAATAAAGTCTGTCATTGTTTCCATTGTTTCCCCATCTGTTCTGAACGCCATGATCTTAGTTTTTTGATGCTGAGTTTTAAGCCAGCTTTTCGCTCTCCTCTTTCACTTTCATCAAGAGGCTCTTTAGTTCTTCTTCACTTTCTGTCATAAGGGTGGTGTCATCTGCATATCTGAGGTTATTGATATTTTTCCCAGCATTCTTGATTCCAGCTTGTGCTTCATCCAGCCCAGCATTTCACATGATGTACTCTGCATAGAAATTAAATAAGCAGGGTGACAATGTACAGCCTTGATGTACTCCTTTCCCAATTCGGAAGCAGTCTGCTTTCCATGTCCAGTTCTAAATGTTGCTTCTTGACCTGCATACAGGTTTTGTAGGAGACAGGTAAGGTGGTCTGGTATTCCCATCTGTTTAAGAATTTTCCACAGTTTGTCGTGATCCACACTGGTAGAGAATCTGCCTGTAATGTGGGAGACCTGGGTTTGACCCTGGGGGAAGATCCCCTGGAGAAGGGAAAGGCTACCCACTCCAATATTCTGGTTGGAGAATTCCATGGACTGTAAAGTCCATGAGGTTGCAAAGAGTCGGACACGACTGAACGACTTTCATGTACTTATTCACACAGTCAAAGGCTTTAGGGTAGTCAGTGAAGCAAAATAGATGTTTTTCTGGAATTCTCTTGCTTTTTCTATGATACAACAGATTTGGAATTGTAATCTCTGGTTCTTCTTTCTTTTCTAAATCCAGCTTGAACATCTGGAAGTTCTTGTTTCATGTACTATTGAAGCCTAGCTTGGAGAATTTTCAGCATTACTTGGCTAGCATGTGAGACGAGTGCAATTGTGAGGTAGTTTGAACATTCTTTGGCATTGCCTTTCTTTGGGACTGGAATGAAAACATCTTTTCCAGTCCTGTGGCCCTTGGTGAGCTTTCCAAATTTGCTGGTATATTGAGTGCAGCACTTTCACAGCATCATCTTTTAGGATATGAAATAGCTCAGCTGGAATTTCATCACCTCCACTAACTTTGTTTGTAGTGATGCTTCCTAAGGCCTGCTTGACTTTGCACTCCAGTATTTATTTAACATGTTAATCCAGCTCTAAATATGAAGCGAATTTTTAGAAATTATCAAACTTTTCATATGTTGTTTTCACAAAAAGAGTTTTGCTATTGATCATTTTAGTCTTCAAATGAATGTGAGAATTATCTAAAACTATTACAGAAAATAAGATATAAAGCAAAGTTCTTCAAAAATACCTTTAAAAGTAGTAAATAATGTTTAAGTGATAGCTTGCTAAGATAAATATATAGAAAATATTGTCTCTAAAACACAGTTTGTTCTTCTTTTTGGTTAATATAGTTAAATTTTAGGGAGTAAGGAAGGAACAGTTTAGTAAGCTTACATTATCATATCAAACATATTTGGGTTCACCTTATCTAAACAAGCACTCAAAAATTACCAAATGACTGCTGGAAACATACTTTGTTGGGTAATATATTTAAAGTAGGAATCCTATTAAAATCATTAATTATAAAAAATCATAATGTACATGTGGAGATGAGCGTCTTAAGACAGTCTACTACTACACATTTTTAGATGATACCTGGAACCTATTAAAAATTGTGCAGAATCAGCATTACATGTAAATTATGAACAGACTTCAAATAATTTATAAATTTCAGTTAAAACCATTAAAATGAGTTCCTTGGTGGAATCTAGTGTCAAAGACCAGCAAGTGTTATTGCTAACTTCTTCAGCAGAAAAACAACACTACCTTTGTTTTCCCTATGAATGCCTCTGAATAAAAAGAAAAAATTAAAACATCTCAGTATTGGTATAGTCTGGGCCCTGGAAACATTTGGAGGTGGATGAATTTTGCTTCATATATATATCTACACAGAGAGATAAGCACCTATTAGATTAGGAAAAATGCTTCATTTTTATTTTATTGTCATTGATTTTACTGTTTTAGGTTTTAGAAGAGTTTAGTTCATGTTCATGTTTCTTTCAAAAACTGTCAAATGTAAAGGGCTTCCAAAATAAGCTGAAAGGGTGGCATTTTCAGTAGTGCTACGGAAACCCAAGAAAGGCATTTTAGAAGCAGCCTTCTAAATGTCACCAGCAAATATGAAAGCATGCTCAGATAAATGCACAAAGACCCAGACTGTGAGTTTAGTCTAGTTTTCACCTTCAAGAATTCAACTGCTTAATAAATACTATTGAAGTGTCACTCACTACTTCTACTCCTTTTCTTCCCCCAATCCTCAAATTTGAATATAATTTTAACTCTACAGTTGGAGGTCACCTGATCATTTCACGGAAATGGCTCTCCAAGAGGCCAGTAGCCAGTTATCATACAGACCTAAGTGGGGGTGGTGTAGTTGCCAAGTCGTGTCCGACTTTTTGCGAACTCATGGATTGTAGCCCGCCAGGCTCCTCTTCCCGTGAGATTTCCCAGGCAAGATTACTGGAGTAGGTTGCTATTTCCTTCTCCAAGGGATCTTAGGGATCCAGGGGTTGAACCTGGGCCTCCTGCATTGCAGGCAGATTGTTTACCAACTGAGCCACCGGGGAAGCATTTTTTCAGCTCCCTCACTGGGAGATTTCCACACGTGCTTTGATGTCTGGACGGTGTACCGCAATATAAAAATAATTCCCTCTGCTCCTTCTGGGTGGGTTGGTCTGTTCCAGAGGAGCTGTAAATGCTCTATATATCATGAATTAGATAAATTTGCACAATGTCTCACTTACTTAAGATGTAAATTAAATACCCAGAAGCATTTACGAAACTGATATACAGAATACCTCAATAATACATGGTTTATCGGTGACTTTTTAAATATTCATTTCCCAAAACTGAGTTAAGCTGTCTACTTTTCTCTACATTATTTGATCCTCTTTGTACTGAATAGCTATGTTCACGAAATTCATTATTTTGATTACAAAAGCAGACACCAGAAAATAGACACTTAAATACATTTAGGACTGAGTTACTGGATGCTCAGTTCCAGTTACAAAATGTTTCTTGGAATAATCTTCCTATAGAAAACAGTCTGAAAGCTAGATAAATATAAAAGCTGTAACAAAAGCAGATTGAAAGCCTTTATAAGTAATCAAAGCAGCTAAGATGTAAGGGACCAAGATCCTGGAGAAAAGTGTATCAAGAAAAGCCCTAAATGTGTTGATTTCACAACACGAATGATAGAAGTGGAAGACAGATCTATTTAAAGAGTTAAAGAGGAAAAAGAAAATTTTTCAAAAATAGAAAAAGGGAAAACAAACTATAGGGTTTTTTTTTTTTCTTTTTATAGTCACAAAAACCTAGAAGGAAAATGATGCCAGATAGAATGAGGGCAGAGAGAGGGCAAGGCTAAAGTTGGGGGTAAATCTAAATGAACATTAACTGATTTTTAAAAACCAAAGTACTTTTAAATGTCAATTAAACTACAAAAGGAGTGAGGTATGTAGAAACAAAGAGTACAAAGTCTGAAAATCTGTATATGTTTTCTTTAAGGTAGACTTAGATAACTTAAGAATGGCATGTTGTAATTTCTAGGGGAACCAATAAAAGAATTTAAAACAGGAGTTAATGTTAAGAAAAGTAATAAGGGGGAAATTTTAAAGAGATATTATTAATATAAAATAAGGCAAAAGGAGAAGAGAATGAACAAAGAGAAGTAAAGACAAATAGAAGGGGAAAAATGGTACAGTTAGACTGGACATAAATATATTATTAATTCACAGAAACAAAAATGAACTCAGTAGCACAACCAAAAGACGAAGGTCAGAAAAGAAAATGATATGCTTCTTACAGTTAAAAAATTCCTTCAAATATAAGGACACAGAAAGAAGAAAAATAAAAGGGCAAAAAAAAAAAGAAGGTATAACATGCAAAAGTCAACAAAAAAGTCATATGATAATCCTGATATCAGACAAAGTAAATGTTAAGGTAACAGTAATCATTCAAGACAAGGAGGGACATTTCACCTGATTAGACATTTAATTCAAAAGGAATGTAAAATATCCTAAATTTCTAGATACCCAATCAAGCAGCATTAAACATTGAATGCAATAACTAATTGAGTTAAAAAGGAGAAATCAAGAAGCACAAAATGAGAGCTGAAGAGTATAGCAGACATGTTAGTAACTGAATGAACAATAACAAAAAAGCCAAGAACAGTACGCAAGAGATTAACAAATGAATAACCAAACTGACATACACATGCTGCAGGGCATACGTTATTATCAAATGCATATGGAACATTTACCAAAATAGGCCACAAAGGGAGCATTAGAGTTTCACCAGATGTCAAAAAAATAGAAGTATATTGTGTTCTCTCACCAAAGCGAAATTGTTACAAATGAATATTTTTTAAACTAGGGAAAATTCCTAAATATGTCAATTTTATGCAATATTTTCTAAATCACTTATGCCAAAGGAGAAATTTTAAAAAATTAGAGTGGTATTCTGAAATAAATAATAATGGAGACAGGGCATATCTCAAACCCTCTGGTATGCACTAAATCTGTTACAGGGAATTTACGGTCAAAAATACATACATTTTAAGATGAAAAAGTTCTCAAGCCCATGACTGCGCATTTTTATGGCAAAGAACTCTAAATTGTTCAGCAGAGTGAAAAGAAAAAGAAGGAAAAATAAGAAAGTTTGCCAGGGCCTCATCTCCTGTCACTGTTCCTTTTCTCTAAAGTAAAGCCAAAAGCTTTTCCCACACTACAGAGATGAAGACAAGAAATTAATCACCCATGAATTTTGATGAAAAATCAGAAAAGGCATGAAACATCAGATTCTTTGCCACATACACAAAGTCTTCATGTGCTAAAGCTGCTATCCTGACATACATTAAGTGTCTGCCTTTTTGAAACAGCATAACTTGAGACTATAGGCAATGCATTTATCTAGGATACCCATGGCAATTATTCATTAGTCAGCTAACGAATTTCATTGAAAAATGAAGCATACGAAGAGGGTTTTCTTGGGTCAGTTCCTCCATACTGTGTGTCAAGCTGCAGCTGTCCTTGTACTGGGCATGTTTAATGTGCAAATTAGCAAATGACAAAGAGGAAGAACATGAGCTTTGTCTGAGTCGATGCCTACTATGCTCCAAGCAGTCCGCTGGGTGCTAGAAGTACCATTATGAAGAGAAGTCCCTGCCTCGACGGACCTGGGGTAGCTGGCAGGGAGAAGGCAGTCTTCCCTCTAAGATGATATGATTGTATAGTTCACAAAATCTTAAAGAGGGAATGCCTGCCTTATTGTTATTGCATGATACATAGGAATTATTCAAGTAAAGGAAGATAAGATTGGCAGAGAGCGCATAAAATACTTAAGAAACATCACGGTACGTAGAGACAAATGCCGTCACTGTCGATATAAGCAAAGGGCTCACTGGATGCAAAGTGAGGGAAGACAGAACCCGAGTCTGGAGACGTGCGTCACGTGGGGGCAGGGAGGGCTTCTTCATGCTCTTTATTCAGAGAGTGACATGGTGAGGTTTACACTGGAGAGGGATCTCACTGACTGCTGTGTGGATGGTGAATTCAAGTCAGGGCCAGGCCTGAGGCACAGAAATTGAGTGTCAGCTTTAACAGCCTGAATGAGAGACACTAAAAAACCGTAGAAGGAAAAAGGAACCTGGGAGTGGATTTATCACCTGCTGAGTTAAAAGTGTACGTTTTGAACCGTTCTAGACAGACAGGCTAAATTTTCCATATAATTAAATGTCCACATCAGCTTCCCTCCCCAAAAGCTTTCATTCAGGTTTGGACATGTACAAGACCTAGATTCATTAAAGATAGAAAATTAGTATCTGATGGGGAAACTACTAAGAAAAACGAGGAAGGGAATCTAAACAAGACCATTATAGAAACATTTTCTGTAATCATCTTTGACTGTTTTTTTTTTAATTCCTTAGTAAGAAAGTATCTGAAGTTGTTTTGTTAATTTCTTACATACATCTTCGCAAGTCGCCTGTGCGTTAACCTGAATATGTCAGACAGCACTATGACCTAATCACTGTCAACCAACCTGGTGTGGCCTCTTGAAAGATCAGAATTAAAGATTTATATTCTTACAGGTAAGTTTCTGAAATGTGAAACCTATCATAATTAGAATCAAACTTCTGATGCTCAGAATAGACATGTCAGAAACATGATTCCATTTGGAGCATGGACCCTTTCCACACTCATTTTTTTTCCCACAAGGACTTTATGTTTATATTCCTAAACCTATGCCAGATTATATTTGGTCTGAAACGGAAGAGTTTCTAAGATTCGCTAGATGATAAGTATATCTTTTGAAACCTTAAATATTACACATCAGAAGAGCCAAAGCTTTGCAAACTGATTTAAGACTAGGCCTATGAACTATTAATATGTATCTAGATTACACAATACACCAATATCTAGAGATATGTAGATTATTAATACACTAACTGAAACAAAATCAGAAGGCCAACCTTATTCGTTTGCCCAGAACCAATCAAGTCATTCGGCAAATTGCTAATGGCGCTAGTGGTAAAGCACCTCCCTGCCAGTGCAGGAGACAAAGAGATGAGGGTTCGATCCCTGGGTCGGGAAGATCCCCTGGAGAAGGGAATGGCAATGCACTCCAGTATTCTTGCCTGGAGAATCCCATGGACGGAGGAGCCTGGTGGGCTACAGTCCATGGGTCACAAAGAGTCGGACACGACTGAAGCAACTTAGCACACATGTATGACTCAGTAAAACAGTCTGGATCATCTGTTGTCATGTAGATGGCAATGCTTAAACATTTTTAAAATAGAAAGAAGGAAACCTAGAACATAGTGTGTTTTTCATGCCGTTTATAGTATTAGACTAAACTAAATATTAAAGCACCAAATAAGGGAATATGAAGTGGGAGGATGATCGTTATGTTAAGCCAACAGCTTTCAATCATATAGTACTGTGTTCTTTAGATCCTGTCTTTAATAATTCATGTCCAGAAAAAGTTTCCTCCCTCTGCTCAAATAATGAACAGAGAGTAGAACATTATGTTTGACTCCCACAACAGCAGGGCTCTACATGACACAAAGACTTATGATAAACACATATGTAAAAAGTGATGAGTATCACCAAATCACAGTTCTGTGTTTTTTTTCTTAAACATTATGGTCATCTGGACAGGAGTTCCTCTTTTTAAATCATTCTTCTGAAACTATTTTAGGACAACTTTCCCCAAACTAATGGGCAATATGAGCTATAAGAAGGAGACAGTTGCTCCAGCAGTTTATTCCCTCCACCTCCTGGTCTAACTATTCTCTGGGACCTGCCATTTAACACGTGGCAGACCGGTGAAGTTTTCACAGCCTTAGCCATTTTAGTATGTGTAAAAGGGTCAGATCCCATAACTACACTCCTGTTAAAAATGTCTATAGACATTTATCCAAAGTACATCTGTTTCGAACTTATTTCTCTCTTGGCCCAATACACGATTTCTTGGAAATACTATGGACATGCACAACCGATTGCATTGTAGGTGATTCTGCAATGCTCCTGACTGAGTCAAGGAGGCTAGTAATCCATCTCCCCTCATCACATTAATGAATTTCTGTTTTCATTCATTAGCATTTTACACGACTGAGCGACTTCACTTTCACTTTTCACTTTCATGCATTGGAGAAGGAAATGGCAACCCACTCCAGTGTTCTTGCCTGGAGAATCCCAGGGACGGGGGAGCCTGGCGGGCTGCCGTCTATGGGGTCGCAGAGTTGGACACGACTGAAGTGACTTAGCAGCAGCAGCAGCAGCAGCATTTTACTTGATGACTTCTGTGTATCAGTCACTATGAGCTCAGAAGATCTGGTAAGTAGAATTAGTCATAATCCTTGACACCAACTAGATTTTAGGAATACAGGAAGGTGTTGGTTAGAAGGTAAGATTAAGGAAAGCTTTTCTAGAACAGGCAAACTTTGCACCGAGCCTTGAAAGATGAGTTGGTGTTTTATAGGCGACAGAGAGTAAGAGGAGAAAAGGCTTCAGGGTGGAGCGTGTCACCACCATGGGAACCAAGGTTGGATGCATTAGGAATTCAAGTTATTCAGATGATTAGGGGTCTAGTATGTTCTGGAAGACATGGGAGTTGGATGCGGTGATGAAGGAATCAGTCAAAGAAAGAACAGAGTGTAGAGTTATGTTACAAGATAATGAGAAGTCACTAAAGGATGCTTTGCAAGAATTTTATGGATGGATGTGCCATGAGAGATAGAAACAAGGGTGAACATTTAAGAGATTAACGATATAGTCCGGTCAGAGATGACAAGACTTGACTTATGACCATAGCAGTGGGGAAGGGAAACATGGCCATTTTGAAAGATACTGAGAAGTTAGGCTCCACGAACCACTGAGACTGGCTTCGTGTCGAGTCTGAAGACAAGAATCTCAAATGATTGACAATGCTTGTCTTGAGCCACTAGGCTATGGTAGAACCATTCACTGAATTTGAAAGGATAAACATTGCAAATGCATTACATAATCTTCAAACCACAGCAGAAGCATGGGGAAATGAGCAGTGTAGCCTGTCCTTGGAAGAAGTGCTGTCCTCGGGGAGGGCGGGGGACGGGGGAGGGAGGTGGAAAGCTGTCAGTCTGATCAAGGCGGTCTTCACTTCTAGCCACTGGAGTGACCCGAGGCAACAAATCTACCCTCTCCAGACTCCTTTGTTGTAAATTGTTAGATCAGGATAATACACAAGAGCTACTGTCAGGTTTAAGATATGTATTACTTATTTTAGAACACCCAGCACAAGCCTGAGACATAAAGGACAAAGTACTTAGCGAATATCTTTTACTTTCCTTTTTAAAAACTGGAAAAGCATAAGAAAACAGAAGCATTTTGCTTTCTCATCAGTAACATCTTTCTGAAAATGAATAACAATTTGTGAGAAGTCAGTACACAGTAATACATTATATGCAAAAAGTCTTTAGAAAACGCTAGAATGAGTCAAATCTGCTAGCTTTAATAGTTTAATTCCAAGCATGTGATTATTATACACATGAAATATCAAACTGGACAGCACTGTATACATGTGAATTGCTACTTAAGAGCAACTAGCAAAGGCCAGCAGCTGAGACACTAGGGAGGATATGGCAAATTACATCTAGAAATTACCATATTTGTAGATGCTAAAAAGAACATTGAGAATGTTCCTTTATAAACAAGGAAATGTATAAAAACAAGGAGCGTTTTTCAGTGATAGCTCCCAGGCTTGGAACAGGATGAAAATCCTGGTTTATAAAAATAAATATGAGATAATGAGCACACCTTCCTGGTGCTCCGTTGGGGCACAGCAAGCAATGCAAACTCCACACACAGGAAACATCCAGTTTACCTCCAGCCTGTAGGAGGCAGCCGGTTTTTTACTTTGCCCTTTAAAAGCCACCAAGACATGAAGTTCTCTTTCCAGTTTCCTGTGAATTTATAAAAGGCGGTTCATCTATTCCATTTATAAGCTGATCAAAGGTAAAAAACGGTTACACTCTTGGACAGTAGGAAATGGGTTTTGTTTGTAACGTATGACACAGAACAGACAGTTATACTATAAAAATAGTGCTGGCCAAAATGAAATCTCTAGGCCATATATTCAGTCACTCATAGTACCCATCAGACCAGCAAAGCAAGAGTGTGGTGGTTCTGCAGGCTCTTCAAGGTATGTGGGTCTCGCTGTTCAGTATCTGAAGAAAATACCCAGTTATTTAATGCCTGTGGCTACATGGATTTCCTGGAAGTGGTTATCTGCTTCTTGACAATCATTTCCTCTAAAAAAGGAGTGATTTTGTGACTTTGATGCATGGCAGCAAACAAAATAGAAGACGAAGGAATACAACATGAGAGGAAGACAAGATAATGACTTAATCATAAGTAGATAATTCTTCAAGAAAACCTAGCATTAAAGATAAAAGATCAAGATGATAAGATATCAGCTCTTTTAAATAAAAAGTGTAAAACCCTCTCTGTACCCATCTTCTCCTTTTTGAAAATAGATGGACAAATAATTTTTGCTGTGAATTTTGAGGGTCTTTTATTCTTTCCTGAAAAAGACTTCAAACGTACCCTGGCAGTCTACCTATGCCACTTTAAAAGACAACTAAGTTTACTTACAGACAGATTATGAGTATAAATTGCTATTTGTTTGAATTGAAAATTTATAGACATACATGAATCTATTAACGATCGTTATCTCAGAAATGAACCTTGGGTATTGGGGAGAATAAAAATGAGACTGTTAAATTTGTCTGATATCTTTTCTATAGCTTTTGATATTTTAACATGATTGTGCATTATTTTGAAATAAAAATTTTATTATCTCTAAAATATGAAGAATTTGAATGGAGAGAGATAGCAATTCTCTCAGAAGGAAAGAATTGTATTCTTTGGAATACAACTACAAATATGCTTTATTTCATCTAAATTTAAAACACTTTTTCACTAATCAAATTGACCCATGTGTATATTTTTATACCTTTTGACAGTTTCATAAGTAATTTCTAAGAGCAAATTACTGATACTGAATAACAGGTTGAGGATGCTCGACACAGTTCAGTTCAGTTGAGTCGCTCAGTCATGTCTGACTCTTTGCGACCCCATGGACTGCAGCATGTCAGGCTTCCCTGTCCATTACCAACTCCGGAAGCTTACTCAAATTCATGTCCATCGAGTCAGTGATGCCATCCAACCATCTCATCCTTTGTTGTTCCCTTCTCCTCCCGCCTTCAATCTTTCTCAGCATCAGGGTCTTTTCCAATGAGTCAGTTCTTCGCATTAGGTGGCCAAAGTATTGGAGCTTCAGCTTCAATATCAGTCCTTCCCATGAACACCCAGGACTGATCTCTTTTAGGATGGACTGGTTGGATCTCCTTGCAGTCCAAGGGACTCTCAAGAGTCTTCTCCAGCAGCACAGTTCAAAAGCATCAATTCTTTGCCGCTCAGCTTTCTTCACAGTCCAGCTCTCACATCCACATATGACTACTGGAAAAACCATAGCTTTGACTAGACGGACCTTTGTCGGCAAAGTGACGTCTCTGCTTTTTAATATACTGTTTGGTTTCTCACAGCTTTTCTTCCAAGAAGCAAGCATCTTTTAATTTCATGGCAGCAGTCATCATCTGCAGTGATTTTGGAGTCCAAGAAAATAAAATGTCACTGTTTCCATTGTTTCCCCGTCCATTAGCCATGAAGTGATGGGACTGGATGCCATGATCTTAATGTTTTGAATGCTGAGTTTTAAGCCACCCTTTTCACTCTCCTCTTTCACTTTTATCAAGAGGCTCTTTAGTTCTTCTTTGTTTTCTGCCATTAGGGTGGTACCATCTGCATATCTGAGGTTATTGATATTTCTCCCAGCAATCTTTATTCCAGCTTGTGCTTCATCCAGCCCAGCATTTCACATGATGTACTCTGCATATAAGTTAAATAAGCAGGGTGACAATATACAGCCTTGATGGACTCCTTTCCCAATCTGTAACCAGTCTGTTGTTCCATGTCCAGTTCTAATGGTTGCTTCTTGACCTGCATACAGATTTCATAGGAGGCAGGTCAGGTGGTCTGGTATTCCCATCTCTTTAAGAATTGCCCACAGCTTGTTGTGATCCACACTGTCAAAGGCTTTGGCATAGTCAATAAAGCAGAAGTAGATGTTTTTCTGGAACTCTCTTGCTTTTCCATGATCCAACAGATGTTGGCAATTAGATCTCTGGTTTCTCTGCCTTTTCTAAATCCAGCTTACACATCTGCAAATTCATGGTTCACATACTGTTGAAGCCTGGCTTGCAGAATTTGAGCATTAGTTTGCTAGCATGTGAAATGAGTGCAATTGTGCGTTAGTTTGAGCATTTTTTGGCATTGCCTTTCATTGGGACTGGAATGAAAACAACCTTTTCCAGTCCTGTGGCCACTGCCGAGTTTTCCAAATTTGCTGGTATATTGAATGCAGCACTTTCACATCATTATCTTTTAGGATTTGAAATAGCTCAACTGGAATTGCTCAACTCAACAGATATCTATAAGATATCTGAGAAAAGCACAAACTAGTAACGGAGCATTCCTTGGGAAATTGTTCTCTCTCTCGCACTTTTTCATATTATAGAACTCTGGACTGCTTTACAAAAACATATTTAAATACTCTGAGGTTGATGAAATGTGATAAAAGTTTTAAGATTAAAGTTAAGATTCAAAGATAGATTAAAAACTAGAGGACAATTATAGAAAAAGGACATATATTCTCTATACAAATTGATCACATACAGAATATTTGTAAAATTATGGCTTCATAAGTAGTGAATAATTTAGTCAATAAATGCAGATGAATAGATAGAACATGACAGAGATAGAGATATATATCAAGATACTTGCTTGGGGGTGAAAATATTAAAAAATACTACTCTTAAACTGGGAGGTGCTCATCTAGGTATCTTGGGAATGTAAACTGTAATGATGGAAGATCAAAATATATATGAGCATTAAAGATATTAAAAGCTTATTTTATAGCAAGGTCCTGCATTAAGACAACTTATATGCATTGTTCTTTTGTCAGTCCTTAAGTCATGTCCAAATCTTTGTGAACCTATGGACTATAGAAGACACAGCTCAATGTCCATCCTCATCCCTGTCCTTTATATGCATAAACTCTAGCAAAAACATATTAGGAAGTATTCATCCTGTCATACTGAATTCAATGACAAAATACCTCAAGGAAAGAAGTAAACAACTATTCAACAATTCAACAAATCCCACACTGAATATGGTTAGGCACTAAAATCACAAAAATCACCTAAGGGTCCATTATTACAAACACTAACATGCTTGTAGACAGCATCAGCTCAGTAATTATGTGTTGAATGAAAGAAATAAGATTACTATTATTGGGGGCTTCCCTGGTAGCTCAGCTCGTAAAGAATCCGCCTGCAATGCAGAAGACCCCGGTTCAATTTCTGGGTCAGGATGATCCTTTGGAGAAGGGATAGGCTACCCACTCCAGTATTCTTGGGCTTCCCTGGTGGCTCAGCTGGTAAATAATCCACCTACAATGTGGGAGACCTGGGTTCGATCCCTGGGTTGGGAAGATCCCCTGCAGAAGGGAAAGGCTACCCACTCCAGTATTCTGGCCTGGAGAATTCCATGGACTGTATAGTCCATGGGGTTGCAAAGAATTGGACACAATTGAGCAACTTTCACTTCATTAAGATATAAGGCCTTCAGTGTATATTTCAGATAGGCATTAATTGGTAAAGCTTACAATTTTATTTTAATTCTAAGAAATCAGGAGATTTTTCGAGGGAAACCTGACAGAAAGGAGATTTTTGACAGAAGATTTCTGAGGGAAACTTGACAGAAAGAAGGAAATATCTGACAGAAAAAAAGGAGATGTTTGAGGAAAACCTAACAGAAAGATGGATATTTCTGACTTCTGAAGAAAGAAGGAGATTTCTAAGGGAAAACTGACAGAAAGAAGGAACTTTCTGAAGGAAACTTGACAGAAAGAAAATTTCTGAGGGAAATCTGACAAAAAGGAAGGAGATTTCTGAGGGAAATCGGACAAAAAAGAAGATTTCTGAAGGAAATCGGACAGAAAGAAGGAGATTTCTGAAGGAAATCTGACAGAAAGAAGATTTCTGAAGGAAATCTGACAAAAAGAAGATTTCTGAGGGAAACCTGACACACAGAAGCAGCATTCTGATAGAAAGAAGACTTCTGATGGAAAGATTTCTGACAGAAAGCAGATTTCTGAGGAAAATCTGATAAAAAGAAGGAGAGTTCTGACAAAAACAATCTTCACACCTCTATTCAATTTTTATATTTATGTTGGATCATTAAGTCAATGGTAAAGTTCAGACTTTGGATTAAATAACCTGGCAATGTATTATTCTACAATTAATAACATAGTGATAATTTTTTACATAACTGCAATACTGGAACAATGCTTCCCTCTCCCAGCAGAAGTTTAAAGATAAGGATTATGTTCCTTACATTAATTTAACATTTGTGCTGTATTAACCTGGTAAATATCATCCAGAATTTCTGCTTCATGGAGTCTAGTGTTCTCTCAGTGCGCTTTGAGTTTCTCATGCATCTTAGGCTCACCAGACATCTAGTGTATTTGATCAGTTTGCTAGTTTTTAACTGATTCCATTTAATATTATTAACACTACCAAAGAAATACAGCCACAAGCATCTATAACTGGTATTAATAATATATGATATTTTGCTAATATATGATCAGTTTACCATGCTTTTATTTACTCACTCATTTACCTTTCATTCAGTCACTCAAAAATGTTTACTATATCACTATCATCCCCTCTATTTCACGTATTAATAGCGATGGTGTAAACTCATTATTTCTTGTGCCATTTTGCTGCTCTTTTATTGATTATTTTTCTATTAATTATGAAATATTTTAAAACTCTCATTGAAATCAATACAGTACATTCATCAGACAAAAATATAACAAAGGATTCAATGTCCAAATCTAAGTATATATTTCTGGCAGATAAAATGGTAATCATACATACTGTAAAAAGCTGCTAGATTTAAAAAACAAAAGGATTCTGGGGGAAGGAACTCCAGCTGGGGAAAACAAAAAGAGATTATATGAATATCCTATAGTTGGCTAGAAATAAATACAATTGTTTCTTATTTATAAATTCTGCATAAATGGTGCAGATTGTTTTTTCTTTCCCCACCACCTCCAGAGTGTTACCTTAATTCAAATAGTAAGAACACTAGAAATAAAAGCAAAATAGATTACCACTTTGAAACAGAGCTGCCCATATACTGAAAGAGAAAGATTTACTAGTAATTACCTAGGATTGGGCTAGTGGGAGGGGAGGAGGGTAGGGACCCCCTGATGGGTAGGAGGCTGCTTTCCTGTGTAATGAAAAGGTGCTAAAATTAGATTGTGTTGATGCTTCCAAAATTCTGCCTATATGCAAAAACCTAATGAAATGTAATCCTTAAATGAGAGAATGTTATGATATGTGAATTACATCTCAATAAATCTGTTTAAAAATAGATGCTGCTACCAAATTTTTCCATAAACAATCCAATGCCTTACAATTTATTTTGCAGTATTTTTGAAATTTTACTTCAGAGCTGTTTCTACTTCCAAAAACATGTGTTGTAAAAAGGAATCTTTCCCTCTGGATGATCATCAGTTGACTCATACACAGTCAGTTTCCTTCCTTTGATTGCCACCAAGTATTTTTTTTCTTTTAAAGATATGCTATTTTTAATAACCAATTATTTTGACTAATATTATTATAAGTTTTAGGTTTTAAATACAGCGTGAGTTACTCAATGACCTATGAAACTTAATTGCACTTTCCACTTAATGATGTGTCAAATTCTTAATATTTGCAATGTGGTTTCATTAAATGTAGTTTATCTAGCAAATAAAATCTAATGATGTAGAATAACCCCAGACTGCTTAACTATAAACTCTTTATTTAACAGTAAAACAGAATATTCTACATGTCTCAGTGATAATTTTTAGGTAATAATGTTGATTTCTTTTGGAAATAGATATTCTCAGAAAAAAAGGTAGTTTTTTCCTAAACATTCTATAAATCCAAAGAAAGTAACTCCCTTAGAATTTTTCTTCTCTGACAGAAAATTTTTAATTAAAAAAATCCTAAGATCCTGTTAATCTTAACAGAATATAATCAATGTCCACATGAAGTTCTGTAGTGAGAATTATTGTTGTTTTTGTGCAGTCTCTAAGTCACATCTGGCTCTTGGTGACCCCATGGACTACAGAAGGACAGGCTCCTGCAATCTCCACTATCTCCTGGAGTTTGCTCAAATTCATGTCCATTGAGTCAGTAATGCTATCTGACCATCTCATCTTCTGTCACCCCTTTCTCTTGTTGCCTTCAATCTTTCCCAGCATCAGGGTGTTTTCCAATCAGTTGGCTCTTAGCATCAGGTGACCAGTGTGTTAGAGTTTCAGTTTCAGCATCAGTCCTTCCAATGAATATTCAGTGTTGATTTCCTTTAGGATTGATTGACTGGTTTGATCTCCTTGCAGTCCAAGGGACTCTCAAAAGTCTTCTCCAGTACCACAATTAGAAAGCATCAATTCTTTGGCACTAAATCAAACAGGAAAAGGAGTTCGTCAAGGCTGTATATTGTCACCCTGCTTATTTAACTTCTCTGCAGAGTACATCATGAGAAACGCTGGGCTGGAAGAAGCACAAGCTGGAATCAAGATTGCCAGGAGAAATATTAATAACCTCAGATATGCGGATGACACCACCCTTATGGCAGAAAGTGAAGAGGAACTAAAAAGCCTCTTGAGGAAAGTGAAAGAGGAGAGTGAAAAAGTTGGCTTAAAGCTAAACATTCAGAAAACTAAGATCATGGCATCTGGTCCCATCACTTCATGGAAAATAGATGGGGAAACAGTGGAAACAGTGACAGACTTCATTTTTGGGGGCTCCAAAATCACTGCAGATTGTGATTGCAGCCATGAAATTAAAAGACGCTTACTCCCTGGAAAGAAAGTCATGACCAAACTTGATAGCATATTCACAAGCAGAGACATTACTTTGCCAACAATGGTCCGTCTAGCAAAGGCTATGGTTTTTCCAGTAGTCATGTATGGATGTGAGAGTTGGACTGTGAAGAAAGCTGAGCGCCGAAGGATTGATGCTTTTGAACTGTGGTGTTGGAGAAGACTCTTGAGAGTCCCTTGGACTGCAAGGAGATCCAACCAGTCCATCCTAAGGAGATCAGTCCTGGGTGTTCTTTGGAAGGAATGATGCTAAAGCTGAAACTCCAATACTTTGGCCACCTCATGCAAAGAGTTGACTCATTGGAAAAGACTCTGATGCTGGGAGGGATTGGGGGCAGGAGGAGAAGGGGACGACCAAGCATGAGATGGCTGGATGGCATCTTGGACTTGATGGACGTGAGTCTGAGTGAACTCTGGGAGTTGGTGATGGACGGGGAGGCCTGGCATGCTGTGATTCATGGGGTTGCAAAGAGTCGGACACAACTGAGCGACTGAACTGAACTGAACTGAAACCTTCTTTATCAGAAGTAATCTCCGATTACCACTTTGCATAATTTGGGAAATGCTCTTCAATAACTAGTCTATTTGATCTCTTTATGACTATGGTAAAATGCATATAACCTTTAAAATGTTTTAAAGTACACAATTCTATCTATTTAGCATATTCATAATGTTGTGCAACCATCACCACTGTCTCGTTCCAGAATTTTCCATGATCCCTAAAAGAACCTCTCTACCCATTAAGCAATAGCTCTCTCCTTCTTACCTCCAGGACCTGACAATGACTTATCTGCTTTCTGTCTCTATGGATTTGCCATTTATAGCACATAAATAAAACCACACAGCACGTGTCCTTTGTGCTTGCCTCCTGTCCCTTAGTATAATGTTTTCAAGATCCATCGATAGTGTAGCATGCATCAGTACTTCATTCCTTTGTATGGCTGCATAGTATTCCACTGTGTGTATATATCATATTTTGTTTGTTCGTTCAACAGCCTATGGCATTTGGATTATTTCTACCTTTTGGCTACTATTTTAGCAGTTCATTTTGTTTGCTTTTATAGAACATATAAATACCATGTGATATATTTATTGTCAAATACAAATTAAGAAAACATGAATATAAAATGTAGGGAAACATATTTTTTCTCTAAAGAAGAAAAACTTTTGTCCATTAACGACCTCATCCATCACATATCAAACGGAACATGGGCACTTTCAATGAAGGATGAAACCTGCTGAATTTTAAGGATATAATAAAATGCTGAGACTGATAGCCAAGAACCCACTTTTTATCACCTGGATATCTTGTATACATCTTGTACATATATACATGGCTGAATTATTTCATCTCCACATTAAATTTTCTTTGGCCGTCTTCATTTCTATGAAATGGCAATTCCCCTCAGCTAGTGACACAGCCCAAAGCCTGGTGGCCCTCCTTAGCACACTCTTCTCTTATGACCCGTGTAAATTCCACCTCCAAATCCTGTATATTTGGAGAACAAAATGGCTTGAACTCTTCCACTTTTCTTTGTTTCCACTGCCATTAACTAGAATTAGTCACCACGGTACTTGCCATCTGGGCTGTTCCCTCTTGCCTTGACTATCTCAAATTTATTCTTAACCAAAAAGATCGGAGGGATGCTCCTAAGAATTTAACTAAATTACATCATTCCTCTGCTTTGAACTCTGGAAACTTTCTGTTACCCCTAAAATAAAACCTGATCTTTAGTACAACCTATTCACCTCTAGAGCTTGGATTCTGACCATAAATTGATCTAATAGCACTCTCCCCGTTCCTTATTATACCCCATCAACACCAGGCTTTTGTCAGCACCCTCCTGCACCACACTGTTCTATGACTTTGCCTAATGCTGTTTTAATTCTCCCGCCATCACCAAATCTCACTCCTCACCTAACAACTTCCTAATCACCTTTTAGCCTCTACTCAGACGCCATGTTCTCCAAACCACCTTCCAACATCCCAGTCAAAATTAGAGTGCCTTGATGTTTTTCCTTTGAAATAAACTCAGTATTTTTTCCTAGCGTCTAATATGTTTTATTTTTTTATTGTACATTTATCTGGCTGTTTGTTTAATTTCTTATTCCCACAGTAGGCTGTAAAGTTATTGGGGCTTTATATAGTAAGAAAAAATATCTCTTTTTTAAGTAAAATAATCATAAGTCAGCTAAGTACATATTCTTTGGTTTCTAAAATAGGCCATTTATTTAAGATTTTCAAAAATGTTAGAAAGTAGTGCTTTTACCCCCTTTTTCATAGATTTATAGATGAAGAAAATAAAATCCTTGCCAAGGTAAGGATTCTGAAGTGCAGCAGGTCGAACTTTGTTAAAAAAAAAAATTGCTCATTAAAATAAGTCTCTATTTGGAAAAAATAATCAGAAGGGATTCAACTCAGATTACATGAGTGACTTCAATTAAAGCAAATCCAATTTACACTAACCAGTGGACTTCTGGTCACTTCATTTTCCCTCCCCCCCCCACTCAGTTGTATTTGATTGTCTTTAGTATATCAATTGATAAATTTAATAGAGTTAAATTCATCAGGTACATCTATTGTTGACACAGCTCTCATCTCACATTATGATTTCCAAAGGAGCGTTAGAATATCAGTGTGTCCACTCACTCTTTACCTCTGAGTCTGCCCTTCCAATCACAAAATTTCTCTGCAGTTAATGGACCAAACTAGTTGGCTTTCAGCCATTACCTTTCAGGGAATGAAGAGAAGAAGCAGTCAGAGGGGAAGATGCTGATCTCCTTTCTTTTCATAATGAATGAGTATAACACAGTTTCTTGAAATGAAATCTATCAGAACTGTTTAAATATTCTGCAGGCACATCAGTTCTCCTGAAGGCATATATCATTCTTCTGAAAGAAGTCAGAGAATTTATAGACATGATCAAGAGCTACAGATGGAACAGGTTTTTGAAAGCCAAGATTCATAATCTGCCCCTCTTTTGGCAGCAGAAGGCTACATATGTTGTGTCGAGGTAACACTCCTGTAGGGGGCAGGAAGAGGACTTCTCTGTACTTGAAGATGTCTTGCAATCCAGCCAAAGAAAATGTGTGTTCACTATGTACAGCAAACCTTTGCCCAAACCTTAAACCCCTGACTGTGCTGCTTCACAATGAGGATCTGAAAAGATCCTTTACCCAATTCACTGTCTGGTCTCACAAACCGGAAGAAAAGCATAGTTTTAAAAAATACACTTTCTCCGAACATTTTTCACATTTGTTCATTTCTTTTTTAATAGGAGATTTTTCATATTGTGCACTCTCAAATCGAATATGGGGCTACAGCCGTGGCTTCAGCCATTGAATGACACACTCTCGAGGAGCTTGTAATTTTCTATTCTGTTCATGACACAGCCTAGCTTGAAAGTTTGAGTGTGCTGAGGTATATACATACATCAGACATAGGCTTGGCACCCATGAATTTAGATGTGTGATATTGATATAGAGTGAATGGTTCACTCTAGAACATCCAAAGGTCTCCATGTTTCTACCACTGGGAGAAAATACAGACACACAGATGACGTCTAAGATGTCATACACTACAGATACAGAAAAACTGAGGCATCTGCTTTGAGATTCGAGTGGATATCACAATTTTCAAAAGTTTAAGATTACAACACTTAGTTTGGCGTTTTCCAAAATGAACGCTATTTTTATATTCACCCTTACCACTGAGATAAAAATACAACTAAATAGGCACTTCCATTATAAACAACAGCATGCTTCATGTTTATCTCGAAACAGAAAATCTGTAGTTTAATTATCATCTGATTTTGAATTACTGCTTGATTACAACATAATGGTGCTCAATTTGACAAGTATAATTTTAAGAAAAAGCTTTTACCTGATTAAGAAATGACATGAAATGCTTTGAAGTGCTTTTTAAAAATGACGCTATTTTTAGATTGAATGTTCTATAAAAGAGTAAAAGTATTCTATAAAGGAAGTATCATAGCAACTTTGTGTCACTGATTAAATACATTGTGACTTCTAGATTTCTTCTCCTGGAAGAAGACATAAATTCTATAGATGTATTAGATGTCATATATTGCAAATATAGGAAAAAGAGGCAGTCTGTTGGGGAGATTCAAGTGGCAACTCCATTTCTTGGTGATTTAGGAGTTACCAGAACAAACAGGACAGGAAAGAAACAAAAAAACTTTAGTTTTATACAGTGACTAAACTCAAAGAAGATGAGGAAGATACAGTGAAGGTAATTCAAAATTTAAAAAAAGGGAAAAATGATCCATTGCCTACAGACTTAATTTGTGACCCATTAAAAGTAGTTTGTGGATATTTAATTATTATTAAATATAATACATATATATTAAATATAATATACTCTATTTTACATTTATTACAAAAGTTGAATTTAAATATGTAGGCATCATTTATCATCTTGACTATAAATATTTTAGAAGTAAAAATCGACATTTGTGTGTAACACAAAAGAAGAAACTAAGGTGCTATTTGAAAGGTAGTTTTTGGAAATATTCACTATATTTCTAAATAATAGAAAGTTAATTAACAGGTAGTTTCCTAACTGAGATTGTGTATGGCCTTATTTTAAAAAATCCTAGGGCTAAATCTGGACTTTCCAATGAAAGTGTTCAAATGAGTAATGGTGTGAATTTGGATAAACCACACCATCTTTCTAAGCTTCATCTAAAAAAAATGGGATATGGACACCAAGGTGGCCGAGAGGGACTTGGGAGATTCGGGCTGACACATACACACTATGGATAAAACAGATAACCAACGAGAACCTACTGTCCAGCACAGAGGGCTCTACCCGACGCTCCATGGTGACTTAAACGGGAAGGAAATCCAAAAGGGGGGGGTACTTGTATATGTGTGGCTGATTCAGTGTGCTGTAGAGCAGAAACTGACACAGCAGTGTAAAGCAACTATACCCCAATAAAAAATAAAGAAATAAAAACCTTTAAAAATGGGATAATTTTCCTTACCTTATAGAGTTAAATGAGATGATACATAAAAACTCTTCTTGTAGTATTTATTTCAATTAAACATAAAGGGCAGCCTGGGTTTGAAGTTGACACGGAGCATAAGGGGCATAAAAGACAAAGGTGAGTTCATGGATACAGATGGATGGAAACTTCTCCCCAGCACCTCTCTTAGCCTCCTGAGGGTTCACTCCACCGTTGGCGATTCACCCAGCCCAGAGTGAAAGCTCAGCCAGGTCTGGGAAGCCCAGGGTGGCATGGTGGCTAGCGTTTAGACCATCAGATATAAGAAGGGTCAGGGTAGCATTTGAGGGTACACCATTTACTAAATAAATTCTATATTCCCTTATCTTATTTCACATTTGATCATTGGACCTAAAAAGGACAGGCCATGGATCACATACTCGAGAGTCAGTGCTGAACTTGCCTAATTGTTTCATTTTGTGATATTTTATATCTTTAGTTTTCCTTCCAGTGTAAAATTAACGTCCAGGAAAAAAGTCAAATTTATACATTAAAAATTAAGAAAAATCTTATACAGTCTCCACAGGTTAGCCGTCTCGGCAAAAGGCTGAGTTTTACTTCTAAGCGACAACCTGCGAGAAGCCTCAAGCAGAAGAATGGTATGGGAAATGTTATAAGATTTTAACACCTTTGGCCTATAACCTTACTCTGAGGTGCTGTGAACAAGAAAGATCTTTTTCATAGTCCTACAGCTGCCAGTCTTGCCAGCCTTTAAACTCTTAGCTCTTAATCTCATCTCTCTGCATCTCTCCAGCGTGACATTTCCAAAATGCTAACTCTCCCATATCACTTACGGTATTAAGGCATTTTCTAAGAGGTTTTCCACACCTTGAAATGAATTTCAAGCATCTCAGAATGGCTTATAACCTCCATTCTGACGAGGCACTTGCTTAACTGTCCAGCCTCATCTCTCAAACTTGCTTCTTTGCACCTGATACTCTCATAATACTGAGTTACTTTAAATTCTCTTTCTTCAGGATTTTATGTGAGCTATATTGGTGCTGGGAAAACTCGTCCCTTCAACACTTTCCTCTGCAGGTCCTGACTCTGAATACTGAGTTTTGGCACCCCTCCAAGTCCTGGTCCTTCCCACCCCTCTGAGAGCTCACACCATAGTCCCCATTGCTATATCTTTAATACCGCTCTTCCTATTGGTTCCTTAGTCATCCTCTCCAGACCTGCTCAAGCATGACCTGTATAGACTGTTTTTAGTCTCTGCACAAGGATCACCCCTCCTCTTATGCTTCTGTTCAGTACACGTGCGTTTATCTTCCCAGGTTAACCACAAGAGGAAAAGCAAGGATATTTGACTCATGAACATCTCCACACACCTTCCTGGGGCTGTAGACTCGACTCCCTTCACATGTGATCAGCATACCTGTCCATCACAACCTATTATAAGATACTCCAAGTAGGACACTGCTCCTGCACTGCTCCTCAGTAAATGCCAGGTTTTAACTGGGGAGAGAGGGATGAATGCTGAGCAAAAACCACTTGGAAAGAGGCTTTGGTGGAAATCAAATCCCCAGGAAAGGTTAAAGCACTGGAGGTTACAAAGGATGAAGAACAAGAACGCTGTGCGCTTGCAACTGCGTATCCGGGATACAGTGCTCTTTTGCATCCTGTCACCAGCTTCCCTGGAAGCTCGGTGCCAAAGAATCTGCCTGCCAGTGTAGGAGATGCGGGTGCGATTCCTCCATTGGGAAGATCCCCTGGAGAAGGAAATGGCAATCACTCCAGTATTCTTTCCATACTGTTCATGGGGTTCTCAAGGCAAGAATACTGAAGTGGTTTGCCATTCCCTTCTCCAGATGACCATTACATCTACTACTGTGGGAAAGAATCCCTTCTAAGAAATGGAGTAGCCATTACAGTCAACAAAACAGTCCAAAATGCAGTACTTGGATGCAGTCTCAAAAACAACAGAATGATCTCTGTTCGTTTGCAAGGCAAACCATGCAATATCACAGTACACCAAGTCTATGCTCCGACCAGTAATGCTGAAGAAGCTGAAGTTGAAGACCTACAACACCTTCTAGAACTAACACCCAAAAAGATGTCCTTTTCATTATAGAAGACTGGAATGCAAAAACAGGAAGTCAAGAAATACCTGGAGTAACAAGCAAATTTGGCCTTGGATTATAGAATAAAGCAGAGCAAAGGCTAACAGAGTTTTGTCACAAGAACACATTGGTCATGGAAAACACCCTCTTCCAACAACACAAGAGAAGACTCTACACATGGACATCACCAGATGCTCAATACCGAAATCAGATTGATTATATTCTTTGCACCCAAAGATGGAGAAGCTCTATACAGTCAGCAAAAACAAGACCGGTAGCTGACTGTGGCTTAGATCATGAACTCCCTATTGCCAAATTCAGACTTAAATTGAAGAAAGTAGGGAAAACCACTAGACCATTCAGGTATGACCTAAATCAAATCCCTTATGATTATACAGTAGAAGTGACAAGTAGATTCAAGGGATTAGATCTGATAGAGTGCCTGATGAACTACGGATGGAGGTTCCTGACATTGTATAGGAGGCAGTGATCAAGACCATCCCCAGGAAAAAGAAATGCAAAAAGGCAAAATGGTTGTCTGAGGAGGCCTTGCAAATAGCTGTGAAAGAAGAGAAGTGAAAGGCAAAGAAGAAAAGGAAAGATATATCCATTTGAATGCAGAGTTCCAAAGAATAGCAAGGAGAGATAAGGAAGCCTTTCTCAGTGATCAGTGCAAAGGCATAGAGGAAAACAATAGAATGGGAAAGACTAGAGATCTCTTCAAGAAAATTAGAGACACCAAGGGAACATTTCATGCAAAGATGGGCACAATAAAGGACAGAAATGGTATGGACCTAACAGAAGCAGAAGATATTAAGAAAAGATGGCAAGAATACACAGAAGAACTATGCAAAAAGATCTTCATGACCCAGATAATCATGATGGTGAGATCACTCACCTAGAGACAGACATCCCATGGTGAGAAGTTGAGCGGGCCTTAGGAAGCATCACTATGAACAAAGCTAGTGGAAGTGATGGAATTCCAGTTGAGCTATTTCAAATCCTCAAAGATGATGCTGTGAAAGTGCCGCAGTATATGCCAGCAAATTTGGAAAAGTCAGCAGAGACCACAGGACTGGAAAAGGTCAGTTTTCATTCCAATCCAAAGAATGCTCAAACTATTGCACAGTTGCACTCATTTCACACGCTATTAAAGTAATGCTCAAAATTCTCCAGGCCAGGCTTCAACCGGAGAAGGCAACAGCACCCCACTCCAGTACTCTTGCCTGGAAAATCTCATAGACAGAGGAGCCTGGTAGGCTGCAGTCCATGGGGTCGCGAAGAGTCGGACACGACTGACCAACTTAACTTTCACTTTTCACTTTCATGCACTGGAGAAGGAAATGGCAACCCACTCCAGTGTTCTTGCCTGGAGAATCCCAGGGACAGGGGAGCCTGGTGGGCTGCTGTCTATGGGGTCACACAGAGTCAGACATGACTGAAGCGACTTAGCAGCAGCAGCAGCAGGAGCAGCCTTCAATAGTACGTGAACCATGAACTTCCAGATGTTCAAGCTGGTTTCAGAAAAGGCAGAGGAACCAGAGATCAAATTGCCAACTTCTGGTGGATCATCAAAAAAGCAAGAGAGTTCCAGAAAAACATCTACTTCTGCTTTATTTATGCCAAAGCCTTTGCCTACATGGATCACAATAAACTGTGGAAAATTCTTAAGGAGATGGGCATACCCGACCACCTGACCTGCCTCTTGAGAAATCTGTATGCAGGTCCAGAAGCAACAGTTAGAACCGGACATGGAACAACAGACTGGTTCCAAATCAGGAAAGGAGTACGTCAAAGCTGTATATTGTCACCCTGCTTATTTAACTTATATGCAGAGTACATCATGAGAAACACTGGGCTGAATGAAGCACAAGCTGGAATCAAGATTGCCGGGAGAAATATCAATAACCTCAGATACTCAGATGACACCATCCTTAAGGCAGAAAGCAAAGAAGAACTAAAGAGCCTCTTGATTAAAGTGAAAGAGGAGAGTGAAAAATTGTCTTAAAACTTGACATTCAGAAAACTAAGATCATGGCATCCAATTGCATCACTTCATGGCGAATAGATGGGGAAACAATGGAAACAGTGACAGACTTTATTTTGGGGGGGGGCTCCAAAATCAGTGCAGATGGTGACTGCAGCCATGAAATTAAAAGACACTTGCCTCTTGGAAGAAAAGTTATGACCAACCTAGACAGCACATTAAAAAGCAGAGACATTACTTTGACAACAAAAGTCCATCTAGTCAAAGCTATGGTTTTTCCAGTGGTCATGTATGGATGTGAGAGTTGGACTGTGAAGAAGGCTGAGCGCTGAAGAATTGATGCTTTTGAACTGTGGTGTTGGAGAAGACTCTTGAGAGTCCCTGGGACTGCAAGAAGATCCAACCAGTCCATCCTAAAGGAAATCAGTCCTGAATATTCATTGGAAGGACAGATGCTAAAGCTAAAGCTCCAATACTTTGGCCACCTGATGCAAAGAACTGACTCACTGGGAAAGACCCTGATGCTGGGAAAGATTGAAGGTGGGAGAAGGGGATGACACAGGATGAGATGGTTGGATGGCATCACCGACTCAATGGATGTGAGTTTGAGCAATCTATGGGAGGTGGTGAAGGACAGAGAAGCCTGGTATGCTGCCGTCCATGGGGTCGCAAAAAGTTGGACACAACTGAACTGAACTAAACCAGTATTCTTACCTGGAAAATCCCAGGGAAAGAGGAGCCTGGCAGTCTACCATCCATGGCAGGCTACAGTCCATGGCACGCTATAGTCCATGGGGTCACGAAGAGTCGGACATGATTTAGTGACTGAACAACAATCCTGTCACCAGTGTCTCACCCAGAAATGAGACAAGGAGGTTACAGAAGAAGAAACTTCTGCTGACCCAAATCCAAATCACCCCTGTTTAGATGGGCTAACTTTCCTTCCTATCATTGGGCTAAGGTTAAGCACAGCACAATATTCCTAACTGGCTTCTCTCCACTCCCTCTGGGGGAAAGAGGAAAAAAGCACAAGAAAAGTAGAGATAAAGGGAAGGGAAACAGTACAGCACGGACTGCAGTCTCACATTTTCTTGGGGTTAGAATCCATCTTCCTTTCCTACTGTTATATACTGAAAAAGAAAGCGATAACGAGATTCATCATTTAGGAGAAAACACAATTATCTAGTATTTCAAAATCAGATGGAAGCAGGGAAAGTCCAATTACTCTAAAATAATGTGCTTACAGATGGAGGCATCTTGAATTTCCTCTGAACCCCACTGATCAATAAGTCATCCTAGGGCTTGACCAGGTCACTGGAATAAATCAGCATACTAAAAGCTTTTTTATATGGTTATTGAATCAACTGATGCCCTTCTGTTTGTACATCTTCATTCAAAGCCCCTCGTCCTTTTGGTGGAGATTCCACACATCCCTACAGACATTCTCTATCAGCTCATATAAGCAAGTATTTACCAGCCATCTCACACACTGAAAAACATTTGAATGGGTTTTCAAGAGATCAGTTTCCTACATTCAAGGCTTATTAATCACTACCATCATTGCGTCATGTCATGGGATAAGATCAGCATATGCCTTTCAGGATTAGTGGGAAAAAAAATCTTTGTTCTCATATACTCAAGGCTTTAAAAAGAACAAAAGCCTTGCATTGAATTTAGTATCAGACTCAATGTTACATCTTCACAATAAATATAGAAAATAGGAGACCCTATTTGGCATAGACTGATAGCCAATTAGAAAAGAGACAAAATCTTAACGTTCAAAAATTTTTTAAAATATTTTATCTGATAATAAAGAGGACAACTCTCAAGGTAAAGATTGATTGTGTATTTATCAAATTGTCTTTTCAAATAATAGTAATACTAATCCTAAGTAAAACTAATTTGATATAAAAGATCATATGTAGATTATAACACTTGTGGGAAAAATGAATAGAATTGTATCATAATGGAATTATATTAGGATTCCATTGTATTCTGGACTCCATATGAAAGAACTGAAGCCACAATTTTATGTTAATGAATTGAAGGGAAGGAAACTCTGATTGGCTATCACTGTGCACTGTTGGGCAAAAGTGTCTATACCTCAGAGTCCTGCAGTTTCCATAGAAACAGGACAGTGGCTAGTGCAAGAGCAATAGTTATCTCTAGACAAAAGACTTGCCTGGGCTTTCATTTCAGTGCATCAAAATCTTAAGAAAAGAAGCCTTTATCTTTAAAAATAGAAAGGAAAATTTTATTATGCTAAATGTCAAAATTCAAATGACATTTCATAAATGTCTTTAAAAATAAATCCTGGAATAAACAAAATTCCCTTAACTGGAATAAACAAAATTCCCTTAATTTTTTCTTTGATCCCTATCAAAATAACGAAACCCAGCTCTATCAAGTCTGTTGCCAACATAGCTTGAAGTTTATGAGCAAAATTGAAAATCCCAGTTGTCTAATGTCTATCAAGGATAATCAAGGTCTGTAGACAGAGTTCTATCAATACCACTGTTTTTAATTTAGATATTTGCTTAATAAAGTATGATCCCATTAGTGTATATGAGGGCTTCCCTGGTGGATCTGACAGTAAAGAGTCTGCCTGTACTGCAGGAATGGAGAAGGACATGGCAGCCACTCCAGTGTTCTTGCCTGGAGAATCCCAGGGACAGAGGAGCCTGGTGGGCTTTTGTCTATGGGGTCACACAGAGTCGGACACGACTGATGAGACTTAGCAGCAGCAGTACTGCAGGAGACCTGAGCTCAGTCCCTGGGTTGGAAAGATCCCCTGGAGAAAGGAATGGCTAGCCACTTCAGTAGTCTTGCCTAGAGAATTTCATGGACAGAGGAGCTTGACCATCTACAGTCCACAGGGTCGCAAAGAGTTGAGATTCGGACATGACTGAGTAACTAACAAGTGTGTATGAAGACATGGGAGGAAGAAATTTACATTTGTTTATCTCTTCTGCTTTACCAAAGTCCCTGAAAAGGTTGGCAAATAACCACTGGGTTAATAATATAGTATTTAATATAACTCTACCTGGTAATTAATTGGAAGTATTAATAAATGTTCATTTTTTCATATCAAATCTAAATTCTTCAAACAATATATCATTTGATTCCCCTCCCCACCCAATCTATAATACTAATATTGAAGAATTTGACATATGTATTCACAAAATGGGGATATTAATACAGGCAAATAAGAAAGACAATCTAATTTTAAAAAAAAGAAAAAACTAAAGCATTTTACTTTGGCATAGAATCCAACAATACACAAGTTCCAAAGAGAAAATGAAAGCAATCAGGTGCTGAAATTTTTAGATAAAGTATAAGTCATGAGTGAACATCACAAGAATTTTATACAATGAAGAGTATTACAAATAATGGTAAGATCCTTGTAACATCTAAACTATAGATATTGCAAAGAATAATTGTTATCATCAATACTGTATCATCAAACTACAAGAAATCAGTAAAAAAAAACAAAAACCCTCATGTTACAATTGTGACTGTCTAATAAAGAGCATTTTTAAAGAGGATATAACTGACAAATCGGGCTTTCCTGGTGGCTCAGTGGTAAAAAATCCAGTTGCCAATGCAGAAGCCACAGGTTCAATCCCTCGGTCACAAAGATCCCGTGGAGAAGGAAATGGCAACCCACTCCAGTATTCTCGCCTGGGAAATCCCATGGACAGAGGAGTCTAGTAGGCTACAGTCCATAGGGTCGCAATAGCATTTGACATAACTTAGTGACTAAACACCAAAACAACAACTGACAAATCACTAAAAAAAGTGCAAAATATATTTTCTATCTCTGAAATTATAAAATGACTGTGTATTAAAAACCTATGTCCTCAAATAGGCTGAGTTAGTAATAGGTTGAATTTTATTCATTTATTCATTGTTTTAATTAACAATGTTCATAAAATAGTTTTTATGTTTAAGGCAACCTGCTGATCTCAAAGTTGTGACCAAACACCATTTCAATGTAGATACAAAATAAAATCAGGATATAAAGTGAGCAAATTTATGTAGTGCAAAATTTGTATTATCTGTTTTGTATGTGAATGTGTAAAATCGACCAGGCTGAGAAGTTTCACACACATAGATGTTAGGCTAAAACCAATGGAAGCAATTACAGTCAGTCTAGAAATCTGCAAGACCATATAAAATTAGTATCACCAAAATATTTGCAGTTGAGAGAAATATCTGTGTCAAATACAGTATCAACCTCACAAAATTTCAAAAAGTTGAGGAATCTAACCTCAATCATGTATAGAAAACACATCTGAGAAGGATCCCAGACATCTTGTGGCCAATAAAAAACACAAATGAGAAAAAAAAGTATTTCCTCTAAGATTCCTACTTTAAAAAATCCATGTAAAATAACAACTATTTCTATAATGGTGTTTCTCCAAAGTTGTGACCCCAAAAAGAAAGTGAGGAAATCTGACGTTTAGAAATGTATTCAAAATTATATTAAAATCTCCGGATTTTTCCATTAACTCAAATGTTATTTCAGCCTGCTAGTAATTTTTAATCCTCTCCCACTCACTACCAAGTATGTTGTATTTCAAACTCAAGTGAAAAATATCTGACAGTGCAGAGGGAAAAAATGACTCCTTTCTTTCCAAAGTCTTGACTTCACTACCATTTAAAGGACACAAAGGACTATCTGGTGAAATTCAAAATAATCAAATTAAAATGGAGAAATACTTCTGATGATCAAAAACTATACAAATTGTTATAAAGCCAGTCTTGTGCGAAATACATGCCAAAACACAATCTAATGTCTTCAGGAAAGTGATTTAAAACCTCATGAATATAGAGTTGCTTTTTCCTACCACCTTGGATTAGCATGATGTGAAAATCTAAGTTATAAATCTATAAATCAGCCCATTGGGATGAAAGCCCAAAAAGAGAGGTTATATTTTGTTTTGTACAGAATGACATTGAGCTAGAATACCAAAGAGGAAACCTTGAGGAAAAAAGTAAAAATGTCAAGAGACAGTTATCTACTGACGCTAAATTTGAGGAAATCTTCAGATTATTAAAAAAAAAAAACCCAAGGACACAATATGCCTGGCATCACTATTAATGTGTAGTGTGAGAATCAGCATAAAATGGCAAGAAGTTAAGACAGGAGAGTTTTTTTTAAAGGGACAGTAAAGCCAATAACACTGAGGAAAGGCTTCTTCAAAAAGAGATCTGTGGCAGGAACCTTAAAAAAACTTTCTTAGATAAAAATTTCAATTCAATATTATACTAATCATTATACCAAGTGTCTATCCTGAAAGTGTCTCCCACTTTTTACTGACTTGCCCCCTGTGTTAAGTCAATTTATATGTAAATTCTATGGAGAATTGGGTTAATGTGCCTTTTTCATGTAACTGACAGTAAGAGCAAATGTATCTTTCCACTTGGCTTCCAAACAAAGACCCAGCCAAGCCTTGAAGAGAGGAAGAGAATCTAGAAAAGCAACAGAAACCCAGACTGTGAAAGAGCAAACTGTGCTGATTCGTGATGTCAAAAACTTGAGCAGCTGCCAAAAAAGTCAGGTGTGTAAGGGGTCTCTGAGCATCTTTTAACTTAGTCTCTGATATATTCAAACACTGATCTTGGAAGCACGACAAAAAGACAAAGTCTTGGTTGGCAAGAGGAAGAAGCTGCCCTGGAAAATTAATTCCATGAATAGGTGGAGTAAAAATTCCCCCTCTAAATAATTAGTTTCACTGTATATTTAATTTCTAACAAAGTTTAATTTTCTCTGGTAAAGGTGACTACTCAGTTTCAAGCTTACAATATGACTCTCACTTCCCTAAAGACTCAAAGGTTGTGTCATAAAATGAACTTAAGGAAAGGGGCAAGAAATCAAATACCTAAACCTCGTTTCTCAACTCAAAAACATTAAAAAGTGGCACCATCTACCTCATTGGTTTGTTGCAAAGCCTGGAAAACAAGAAGGCTCAAGAAGTGCCAGACAGAATAAGCATTATCACTTTTATTACCAAATTCCACTGTGTAGAGGCCAAAATGTTTAGGCTAACATCGTCCCATCATCTGGCCTTAATTTGATTTCACAGACTATTCTTCCATATACCCTGGGACAACAAAGAAAACATTCTGAATTTCTCAAAACTTTTTTTCCTTACCAACCCCGAGCTTTTTTAAGACTGTTCCTTTTTATGGAATATCATCTCACCCATTTCCACGTGTCAAAGTCTTAACCATCTTTAAAGGGTTCACAAAAAACAATCACCTTTACTTAGAAATCCCAAACAGAAGGGATATCAGGAAAGTCATATCCAGCCTTGTCAGGTAAAATTTCACATTTATGACCGTCGCCTCCTCCCAACCCCTGCCACTAAACACATGTTCTTCAGAGACAGAGATAATGCTTTGTTTATTGTTGCATTCTTGATGATCCTTTGCTAAACAACTTAGCAAATTAATACAACTCAAATGCAGTTATACTCTGCAGTCTACATAAATTCATTACATTTGATTAACCAGCAGAAGAACAAGTAAACAAGAAACAGTACTTTATTATCCCAAAATACTTGCAATTATGGAAATCACAGGTAAGTTGTATAAATACAACTTAGTATTAATAATTTCTATTCCATTATTTGCATATACCATAAGGAATAGAGTCAATTAATAAATAGTTTTCAAAATTAAATAGTTTGTAAAGATTAAATAATTATGCTATTCTCCTTTCTTCTTTTAAGATATGGTGTTCTCCTTTGAATTACTAAAATACTATTTACATTCACAAAGGAATGTTTAATGATTATCAGTCTAAAATAAACATTTATTTTGTTTTGAATTCACTGAGTAAATTCAAGGCATAACTGGTAATACTTTGTGTTTGTAATGCATATTAAAAAAATACACTGTCCTAAATTATCAGCAACAATGAAACAAAACTCAAAAAGGTAATACTAATTCTAGGTTATTTTCAAAACTTTCCTAGTTTAAAAATCATTTATTAAACTTGCTTGTGCCCTTTTTTACTTATTAAAATGAAAACTGCTTTGAATTAACTTTGTCTCCTTGCAAAGTAATACTTTTCTTTCCTTCCTTTGCTATAATAGTAATGTAAAACAAAACCAAAAATTATTAAATAATTAGGCATTGCCTTGACATTCCCACTATCATCTGCATAAGAAGCCTTCCTTGAAGTAAAATTTGTTTCAGATTAAGTCATATCAATTTCACCAATGAAAAAAATTTTTAAGAGTTGATAAAGGAACTGAACAATTGTGAAGTATTCATGGCAAGTGTCATTTCTCGATTTTAATAAAAAATTTAAAACTTCTTTCTGACTTCCTTATTCTAAAGATCCTTTAAGAAATTTGATATCTATAAAAGACCAAATTTAACGACAGAGAAAGAAAGCTTGAAAGGATGTACAATCTATTAAAGCACAGTAAGGCCTAATTCTGATTTGTATCAAATTATATGCTTTGATATAACTACAGAAGATGAATGCATATTTTGGTCATTAAGGCAGATATAGTAAGTGAAACATGTGGAGATCAATAAAATTTTGTGAATTACATATGTTGAATATGTTTTGCATTTTAACTTGTAAATAAATTACATTAGGAATTATGTATGTTGATAAGAATTATTTGCACTGTATTATGGTCCTTCATTTTGCCACATTATCCCATAGGATTTACAGACAAAAAATACTGAATAATTATAAAAATAAATTCTGTGGACTAAAAGTTCAAATCGGTGGAGAAAAATCAGGATTTTCTGCGGAGGTTCAGATTCATTCTGTGAATGGAATCAAACACATAGCCTTTGAAATATTTATTAATGCTGGCTGGCTGGTTTCAGCATGTTCACACATGTTTTGACAGCACTTCCTCTGAGGGGGGAAGCCTGAGTTGAGCTCCTTGAAGACAGGATGGACTTAATGAGTCACTTCTAACAAAAACTGCCTGAAAGGGAAGTGGCAGACAGTACAGTGTCTTAACCAAGTGCCCAAGGATGCCATTTGGTAAACTAAGAACACCAACTCTGTGCCTTTCTTCCTCAAAATAAGAAGACATTGGACAAACACAAATGCGGGAAGTTTTTAAAATACTCTACCAGCACTGTGAGCAAACATCGAGGTAACATGAAACAAGGAGAGATGGAGAAATATTCACCCACTGGAGGGAACTAAAGAGACAGGACTCAACTGAGTTTGCTGGACTAGATCTTGGAACACTGAACAGCAACTGTGAATGACATTCAAATACCCAAATAAAGTCTGTAGTTAGCTAGATGGTATTGTGTTGCTGCTGCTGCTGCTAAGTCGCTTCAGTCATGTCCGACTCTGTGCGACCCCATAGACGGCAGCCCACCAGGCTCCCCCGTCCCTGGGATTCTCCAGGCAAGAACACTGGAGTGGGCTGCCATGTCCTTCTCCAATGCATGAAAGTGAAGAGTGAAAGGGAAGTCGCTCAGTCGTGCCGACTCTTAGCGACTCCATGGGCTGCAGCCCACCAGGCTCCTCTGTCCATGGGATTTTCCAGGCAAGAGTACTGGAGTGGGGTGCCATTGCCTTCTCCAGACGGTACTGTATCAGTGGTCATTTCTAACTTTGGCTAAGTTATGGAAGCAGTCAGGAAGCTGGGTGGACCTGCACTGAAACTTTCTCCACTATCTCTGCAATGCTTTGGTAAATTGAAAATTATATCAAAACACTGAAGAAAGAACATATTCTGTGAGTGAATAAAATAATCAATGTGAACTGTAATAAACTGCAAAAACAAAGCATTATATGACTATATGACTATTAAGTAGCAACTGTGAATAACATTCACAGAATAAATGCCTATTCAAATCCCTACTATTATCATCACTGTTATCATGATCTCTAAATTTACTGAATGTGTAATATATATATGTATGTGTGTGTGTGTGTGTGTGTGTGTGTGTGTAATCACATACGAGAATGATCAATATTGCTAGAGGTGAAGCAGTAACAGGTTGTGATTAAGAATATATACTCTGAGACTCTGAGTCCTGGTTGCTGCATTAATCATCTATAAATTGAAGTTACCACTTCTTCATGAATCTATCTCCCACTTCTAAAATTAAAAAAAAAAAAAATCTAGTAGCACCCAGAAGTGAAGAGCCAATGATGGCCACTCTTGACTCATTCCCTCTCCTTTCATGCTGCTTTTCACATTGATGAGTGGGATCTAACTCCCCCTACCCCCTACCCCACCGTGAATCTGGGTGAGCTTTAATAATCCCCCTTCCCACATACAATGTGGTGAAGGCGTTCTCAGGTTTCTGAGGCTAAATTCTAAGAATCCTTATGACTACTGCCTGGATCTCTGACAGTACTTGGTCCTGAGTTGCTCCCTCTCAGAATCTAGCCGCCACACTGTGAGACGTCCAAGCCACATGCAGAGGCCATATGTGTATATGTTGGCCCTGAGTCTCAGCTAAACTCTCAACCAACAGCCAACATCAATTGAGCACTCTCGGACATTCCAGCCCAGTCAAGACCCCAGATGACAGCAGATTATCTTGAAGCCAATACGACATGGAGCAGAAGAGTAAATCAGACAACCCACACAACTGTGAAAGAGAAAAAAAAAATAATACTGTCTTAAACCACTAACTCTGGGTAGTGTGTTAAGCATCATACTTCCTACCACTGTTTGGAGTTAAAAGAGTTAGGTGCACTTTATTTTAGAATTTTAACTATTGTTAAATAGAATTTTAACTATTGTTACAGTTATTATTTTTATGTCTACCACAATTCTCCCAAAAGTGTACCCAGACTGGCGATTCACGTGATTCGCCTTCTCTTATGCAGAAGGAAAAAAGCAATTCTTTTTTTAGCACTTGCAATCATTCTATTCAGTTATTGTTAATAGATCTCACAAAGACCATTCATATGACTCTACTAAAAGAAATATTCTAGAAATTAACCTTGGAGTTTGAAAAATGCATGCAGACAAATTAGCATTGTATATAATTAACCCATTCATAACTTGGATTAATTCAACAACTAGTTACTGAAGACCTGCCATGAGCCAGTGCTGGTTGGAAAGGATACAGCTATGAACAAGATAAACATGATCCTCTCTTTGTGAAGTTTGCAGACTCAGTTCAGCAAAAAGGATGGAGAAAAAATCACACAAGCACTTATGACACAGTGAAATATATATTCTGACACAACACGGATAACAAGTATGAGAAAGCACATCACCAACATATGGTTTCCAGCCTGTGACCCAAGGCACCTACACCGCTGAGCAAACTCACAGGATACCAGTGGATATTTAAAATTGTCAACTGAAAACACCATGGCATCTTTCAGACCCTGTTGGACTACCACTAGTAAGATAACTATTTAATACATAATGTGTTAAGTATTTCTTTCAGCCTAGAAACACTACATGTTTCATCAGTTTTCCCTCATATTTTTCCCTAGAATTAATGGAATCTTTCTGACTTGCCTGCTGGCTCAGACGGTAAAGCGTCTGTCTACAACGCGGGAGACCTAGGTTCAATCCCTGGGTGGGGAAGATTCCCTGGAGAAGGAAATGGCAACCCACTCCAGTACTTTTGCCTAGAAAATCCCACAGACGGAGGAGCCTGGTGTCCATGGGGTCGCAAAGAGTTGGACATGACTGAGCGACTTCACTTTGACTTCACTTCCAATGTGCAGCCTTTTCTTGGTCCAGCCTCCATGACCTCCAATCTATAGTCAATATCCTCCCATCTGTCCTGCACAATACCAGACTTATTTCACCACAATCTCAAACTAATTTCACCAAACTGTGCTTTTCCAACAGAAATATGTAAAACCAAACACACAAAACATGATACACATACATCTTCTTTCTTTGTGTTCAAGAAACAAAATGAAACTTCATTCTTTAAATAGGGATGGGGAAAAGAATCCACGGTTGTCTTTCAGGGTTTGCTATGAACCTTTCCAGCTACACTCTAGATTTTAGCACCTCTCACAGCTGACCTCCTTCTAGTTTTATTCTCTTTTCTATTTCTCCCACTATCCTGATTCTTCACTCTTCAAATGTATATTCACATCCCTACCATATCAAAAGTCAAACAGCACAGGAAATAAGTGACATCTCTTTCATAAGATACGACATGCATGCATGCTAAGTCACTTCAGTTGTATCTGACTCTTTGCAACCCCATGGTCCATAGCCCTCCAGGCTCCTCTTGTCCATGGAATTCTCTAGGCAAGAATACTGGAGTGAGTTGCCATGCCCTTCTCCAGGGGATCTTCCCCACCCAGGGATTGAACCTGTGTCTCTTACATCTCCTGTATTGGCAGGCAGGCTCTTCACCACTAGCACCTCCTGGGAAGCCCAAGATATGACATGCTGCTGCTGCTGCTGCTGCTGCTGCTAAGTCGCTTCAGTCGTGTCCGACTCTGTATGACCCCACAGACGGCAGCCCACCAGGCTCCCCCATCCGTGGGATTCTCCAGGCAAGAACACTGGAGTGGGTTGCCATTTCCTTCTCCAATGCATGAAAGTGAAAAGTTAAAGTGAAGTTGCTCAGTCGTGTCTGACTCTTTGCAACCCCATGGACTGCAGCCCACCGGGCTCCTCCACCCATGGGATTTTCCAGGCAAGAGTACTGGAGTGGATTGCCATTGTCTTCTCCAAAGATATGACATACCAGATATCAAATATATCTTACAGCTTTAATAATATACCTCACATGGTATGAGCTACAAAGAAATACCGCAGAAAAGGTTTACTCAAGGGTCTGACTGACAATGTACTCTCCAAAGTTACCCTTGACCTTATTGGTCTTCACAAGCACGGGCTACTGCTGGCCGCTTCTGGTTCACAACTTCTCTTCACCCTCCATCAAGGGCCCCAACACATGCTTTCTGCCCACTTAGCATTCTCTTTCTTGTTCCCAGCCTCTTTCTATGAAGCTTTCCTGAAGTCTCTATTCTAGTCCCTTCTAGGTCCACAAATACCTTTAGGTTGGTTTCATCAATAACACTATCATCAATGATCCCATACGTGTTGATGACTTACAAGTGCAAAATTTCAACACAGATTTTTCTCCCAAATCTGAGTTCATGCATCAAACTGCTTACTGGACATCACTCATCACATCAGGCAAATAAATTTAACTTATTCAAGACACAACTTTCTGTGAAAAATCTTTTCCTTTTGTTCTTACTTCTGAAAGAAAGATACTTATCAACAATATAAAGCACCATTTTCTAAGCTAAGTTTTTATTCACTGGACTATAGGCTCCAGGAAGATGAGGACTCGGTGTCTTGGAGTGTGTGTGTTCTGATTGCTCCAACCTGAGCGATTCAATTAGAGCTGGCAAAATGGGGTGCTCATTATATGTTTGTTAAGTGATGAATGAATCATCTAATAGAGGATGAAAAAATATAAATATTAGCTGCAAAGTTTTAACTGACAAACTTAACGTTCCTGTCCACTGGTTTATCTATTTCCCCCCAATTTTTCTATTCATGATCTTCTCATCTTTCATTTCAGCTTTCACTTTCCTGCTCATCATTTCTCCATCTCACCCTCCTCCTCCACCCACTTTGTTTGTTCTTTTGAAGATGTTCATTAATGTGAGCTGATCTAGTCAAAGTAACTGGAAGCGGGGAGAGAGGATGGGTCTGAAAGGGAAGGGCAAGACAGGGAGAGACTTTTACAAGGACGATGAGAAAGGGCTTAGCACAGACTGAAAAGAAGAAGCAAAGGAGAATGAAAACAAAGAACGTCAACTGATGTGTCCGGGGGGGAAAAAAAGACAACGAGAGGCAAGACACATGTATTTTCAACCCTGAAATTAAGGGTCAATTAATGGTCAATGTTTTTCTCCAAGAAATATCTTTAAATTTGTTAAGATATATTCAGTTCATATTTTTAACGAAATCACAGAAATATAAAATAGAAACACACAGATCACTGAGTTTTTAAAAACACAATATTTTTGAGTCCCAGTACTTGGAAAGATCTAAGCAAAATCTCATGAAGATAATACAAGAAAGAAAACACTTGCCCTCAAAACTAGAAAACTTAAGGAGAGTGCCAATTCTAAAACAAACTGAAGCTAGAATTTATTATCAATCACTGGCTAGCAGAAAATTAAAATTTTACAGAAGTGTGTATCCATCAGGGTAATTTCAAGAGTTTATACTGCTTTTCAGAGTTAATATCTAAATACCAATGATGGATAATGTTTAGCCCTATCCATCCTTCAGTAATTCGTGAGCAAATCAGACATTTAAATATAATGAAAATATGAATATGCCTCTCTTAAGTCAAAATTAAAAAGAAGCAAAAACTACACGTAAAATAATAAATTAGAGCCCTTAGCTCTAAAAAAGGAGTTCTGACAAAGAAAGAAAGTAAGGAATTTCAAAATAAAAGAGTGTTGCCTTCTCTTATACTAAATGGACATCTCATGCAACCAGGAAGTTATTATGTTTGACCACAACATGGATGGTAGGGGGATTAGCAGGCATCACGGTGCTATAAAAAGAGCCTGCATTTGAATGAGGCCAGCAGGGTTTTAGGCCTAGTTCTATCATTAATTAGCTCCTTAATCCCACACAGTTAATTTCCTCTTGTAGACTGAGGATGATCTGTAAATCTCGCCCTCTCAAAAAAATTATAATGAATAGTGATTTTTAAAAATTTTCTTCAATAATAGATTTTTATCGTGGCCTATTATAAATTATTTATATTTATATCTGATATTCATATTTTCCATTGATTAATCAAAACATCCATACTTGAATTTTTATATAAGCATCCTAATTAAAAAATCAAATTAAAACATACAACCTTCCTTACCTCATATATTGATTGTCAAAGCTGAGTTACAGAAACAGTTTAAATCTGTGCTGTCCACTTTATCTTGTCTTTTAAACTTTATTAGCCAGATCAGAGCAAACTAATTTAAAAAAAAAAATCTTGCTAGACAGTCAAATCCTTCTCCTCCTACCACCCTAAATGTCTGTATTAGATATAAAAGAAAATAAATGGCAAACAATATGAAGTGTCTTATAAGGCATAATAACTTGCTTTCATTGACTACCTCCAAATTTCTTTTAGGTTAATAGCTATGTAGTAGCCAAAGGGGCGGAGTTGAAAAATAGATGAGAAAAAATGATAGTGAGCCATACCATCCGTCTTTGTCCAACGCTCTGTCTCTCTCGTTAATGATTTATCCTTTCACCATCTCCTCAGTCCCTAAATTTGGCTATGGTAATACTGGCCAGCAAAGGCAGTGCCAATCTACGCCATCTGTACATGTCATCTGCCATGTGCTTCATGGAACGGCTTAAAAGGGAAAGAGCTAGATAGAAATGATCATTTACAGCAATTATACTTGTTCTAAAGAATAATAAGTATTTTCTCTAAAAGAGGACTTTGTATTTTAAAGCTATTTCAACCATTTCTTTTTAAAATCCACATAAAATCAAAAATATTTTTGGTAAACATCTAAATGTTTTTTTAAAGATCTAGTTTTTGTACATACTATAAGTTGATCTTATCCATACCACATAAATGAATATGGAATAGCAGAGCCATCCTTAGACTCCTCTGTCCCTTTCACCATACTCTGAGCAGGACTCTCTTCCCACCAAGTTAACATCCGAGGAGCACAGTTTCTCCATTTCTGAGCATGTTTAATCGACCACTATGGTTGTCATGCCAACCAACACAGAGAATTCTGAGCTTACATGGGGTATTTCAATACAGTGACCTAATTACTATCTGTCAACAAATTCACCAGCAAAATAAAGGGACTAACACATTAGTAAGATTTATTTCCTGAATCTGAACTATAGAGTTGTTTGCAATAAGACTGTCAACATTTTAAAAAATAATCAGAATGCTGTAAGGATCACAACTATGATCCTTTTAATCCTTTGCCTTGGTTATTGTCTTCATGAGTTTCTCTATTAAAAAATTGCCTGAAGTCAATATATATTTAGCTTCTCTTTTATGACAAAAGCAAATGCCTTTTGACATTTAGTTATCCTCTATGTAAAGATACCATATTCTCAAAATAGGAAATTACTGAATAGCAAAATCACCTCAATTCTGTATCATAAAATGAAAATTTATGAAGACATGTGTTATGCTATATAATCTTGCTAACTATTGTTTAAGGAAGTCTTTAGTTCAAAAGCAAGAACAGCAAGTCCAAAGGACTGGAGGACTTTGCAAAATGAGGAAGTCATTAATTGCAAAAAAAAAAAGACATGTTATTCCTTCTTGTAGAGGAAAAGAAGACCAGCATAAAGGTCAACCCTGGGTTGAAAAAAAAATTCAGATTAATCCTTTAGATATAAAACATTCAAAATATTTTACTTTCACTTGACAATTTATTATATTTCTGATAGTTTGCTTTTGTTATGTGTGTGTTTATGTGTGTGTATCTGTATCTATGAGAGAAAAATAAAAAAGAAGGGAGAAAATAAATTATTAAAATATGAATGTTCCTATTTTCTGGTAAACACTTCTATATGTTTTGGACAAGAAATTATACTTTAATCATTCTATGTGTAGACTCTATCTAGTACCTAACAGAATATTGACACTCAGATGGGTTCCTCCTACATAAAACATCGGATGAAAAATGTGCTTATTTTATAAGAAATAAGTAAAGATAAATAAAATGCATCAATAGAAAATATATTCTACTTAGTAAAGCAACAATCTAACAATGTTCTTACATTACCTTTGACATTATCAGGTTTAAAGAGCATCTCTAAAATTCATAGCAGCATAGATATGGAATTCTAGTGCATTTCCTTAATATTGAAAATAGGAAATTTAAGGTCATAGAGGTGAAATGGTTTGCCACGGGCCATTCACCCATGCCACCATCTCAAACACACAGAAGAAACTTTGAAAATACTTTTTTTTTATGATAATATAAACTTGATTCTATTCATTCACAATTTCCCTCTATTTAGCCTTTCATCCAATGAGCTTTCATCTTATAGTTTTTATTTCTTTATCCCTCTCTGATGTATGCCATCTCAATTTGGCTATCTTTGGATACCAATTACTTTCCGGAGTATCTGGGGCCAGATTGCCTTGGTTTAAGACCCAGCTTCACCACTTCCTAGCTGGGTGACCATGGGAAAATCACTAAACATCTCTGTGCCTTGGGTTCCTTATCTTTAAAGAGAGAATCATAATATCTAATTGACAAAGCTGACGGGATTGGGTAAAGTAAACATAAAGCACTACTGGGAACAGTGCCCAGCAAATAGCGTGACCCTAATAAATGTTAAATTTTGTTATAATTTCTTTTAGATTTACATATGTAAGTCCCTAATAGGAACTAAAGTCAAACATTTATCTTGGCCATAGCCCTTCTTTGGAACTTCTACATTCAAGTTTTGTTTTTTTTTTTTTTTGAACACTGCAATTACACACAATAACTTAGATGAGAATTCACATATTCCATCATTATTTATTGAGTATCAATTGTTGTACCACTGTACTCAGAATTTTGAATTCAAAATTAATAATTCGTGGATTTTATTTGACAGGGAAGTCTAGGAAGTATAACTCAGAGCGCTGAGTGACATGATAGAAATTTACTGGCCCTTAAAGAAGTTCATGGCTTGTGATGAATGTGGGCATCTGGCAAAGCTTCCTGAGAAACACTGTTTGAGCTGTGACTTGAATGGTGAATGAGATTAGCAGGTAAGAAAGAGCATAAAGCAGGAAATCAGGATGGGCCAGAACACGTCACAACAGGGCATGCCATGATGAGAGAGTAAGGATTTCTGTGTGTGAAGGATGAAATCCAAAAACAAGGCTAGTGGGTTGGTTTCCCCAGTGTTATAAAGGGTCTGATATGCCAAAATAAGGATAATGGATTTATTCTTACAGGGAGTGAAAATAATGCAAGTCTTGAAGACACAGAATCCATGGATATATTTAGTGTGAGAAAGATAATTCTAAATAAAGCAGATAGAAATTAGATGAAGAAAAGCATAGTGAAGACAACTACAATAGCTTCAGGCAAGAACTGACGAAGCCTCCAGACTACAACTGAACAGATACAGATGAGGCATCAGAATTAAAAGACATTTCTCAGGAAAAAGCATACGGCGACCAATCTGATGCCGAAGAAAATGTGGAAGGGCTTAGCAGTGACCCTTTGGCTTTCAGGTTCTGACATACCAGAGTGACAGGAGTCAAGAACAAAGGAGGCAGAGTAGATTCAGAAGTAAACGGATTCCTGTAACCTGGGACATGTTGCATTTGAGGCATGATCTATGGCGTGGCCTCTTATATGGTACTCAGAGATCCAGCCCCATAGCATTCACGTCTTTCTGAAATCTCCTCCACTTGAGTAAGGGCTACATTCCTTCATTCATGGATTGGCTATATTTACTGACTTGCTTCTAACGAATAGAATACGGCACACGTGATAGAATGTTGTTTCAAAGATTTTTTTTTCCAATTCTTTTTTTAAATTTTACTTTATTTTACTTTACAATACTGTATTGGTTTTGCCATACATCAACATGAATCCACCACGGGTGTACTGCTAAGTTGCTTCAGTCGTGTCCAACTCTGTGCGACCCCATAGAAGGCAGCCCACCAGGCTCCATCGTCCCTGGGATTCTCCAGGCAAGAACACTGGAGTGGGTTGCCATTTCCTTCTCCAGTGCATGAAAGTGAAAAGTGAAAGTGCAGTCGCTTAGTCATGTCCGACTCTTCGCGACCCCATGGACTGCAGTCCACCAGGCTCCTCCGCCCATGGGATTTTCCAGGCAAGAGCACTGGAGTGGGGTGCCATTGCCTTCTCCACCACGGGTGTACACATGTTCCCAGTCCTGAACCCCCCTCCCATCTCCTTCCCCGTACCATCTCTGTGGGTCATCTCAGTGCACCAGCCCCAAGCATCCTGTATCCTGCATCAAACCTAGACTGGCAATTCGTTTCTTATATGATATTATACATGTTTCAATGCCATTCTCCCAAATCATCCGACCCTCGCCCTCTCCCACAGAGTCCAAAAGACGGTTCTATACACCTGTGTCTCTTGCTGTCTCGCGTGCAGGCTTATAAAAGCACTGTGGCTCTCACTTTGCCTGTTCTCTTCCTGTGTCTTTTACATTCTTCATTCAGAAGAACCAGCTACCCTGTCAGGAGGCAGACCTATACTAAGAAAGCTGCAGCAAGGTGACTTGTGAGCCACAAAACAAGTGTGCTCTGACAAGTCGAGCCTTCAGATGAGACTGCAGCCATTGGCCAACAGCTGGACTGCAAGCCTCTCAATTCTAAATCCCACTCTGTTCTTCTCATGGGTATATCCTTGGTATTCTCAGGTCTATTTTAAGTGTGGATATTGTTTTAGTTATAGTCTGTATCCACGTCCACATTAAAATCTCCATAATCTAGTCTGCCTTGTTCAATGACACTTAGAAGAGCGGTCGGCACTGTGTAGTTATTCTAATATAACTATCTATGTACAGTCACAAAATCTGCAGATTTGAGATGACTTTTAGCAAGGACAGGGAGGCCCTATAACATAAAGGAAAGAAAAAGTAACATATCCTAAGAGATTAATAAAAATCCACTTTGATCCCCTACGATTTATCAAGTAGTGCTAACCATTTAGATGATTTATAAAAGTTATCTCATTAAATAATTGATCAAGCTCCCTGGTGACTCAGATGGTAAAGAATCTGCCTGCAATGTGAGAGATCTGGGTCCGACTCCCGGGTCCAGAAGATCCCCTGGAGAAGGGACTGGCTACCCACTCCAGTACTCTTGCCAGGAGAATTTCATGGACAGAGGAACCTGGTGCGGTACAGGCCATGGGATCACAAAGAGTTGGACATGACTGAGCAACTAACACTTTCACTTTCACAGAGATATTGTATTTTCCTATTTTATGAATGATAAAATTAAGACTCTTGATCAGAAGCTAAGTCACTGAACCGAAAACAAAGCCAGTATGTGAACAAGTTAATATCCGAATCCATGTCTGAGCAACTCAGTTATTTCTACCACTTCCCTTCTGACAGTTGAGAGTTTTTCATTACAAACATGTAAAAGCTAGAAATGTAAGCCATTTGTCCCCTACTATTGCATGAACAAAGCTATTAGGTTGTGTTTACCAAAAACAGGTCATAATTCAGCAGAGCTATTCACATCTGGGAATTCTGGAAGAGGAGAAGCATAATTCCTAGGGGTAGTACTGATGGAAGACACAGTCTTCAAGCCTTCCATCTATGCAAGCTGTTTGCTGGCTTGTTTTTAAGCCGATGAACCTGTAATAAGTTCCCACAGGCATTTCCTTCCCCAGAGCATACTGAACTCACCCTGAAAGCTGTTCTGATCCAAAACAAGAATTTCAAGAATTTTTATAAGCTTCTGAACTACATTTTGTGTATGTTAAGCCTATGTCTTCATTATTTTATAGTAAAACAATCACCTTAGGTTCTTAAACATTCTATTTTCTGAAAAATTACCTAAATTTGATTTCATATTCCATAACAATGAGTAAAAATTGCAATTATTTCATTTATTTAAGATAATTTATGTACATTTAATACGAAAATGCAAAACAACACACAAATAACTCCATAACACACGGTAATAACTGAGATTTCAAGTCATACTTTTTGCTTTTATTTTGTCAGTAAAACATAACTTGTGATCTTAGTAATAACCAATATTTACCAACAGTGATAACCAACTGATCCAACTAAGTTTAGAGTTGGTCTTCATAGGATCTTTCATGATCACTGACACAAAATTTCATTTATATTTGTTAATTAGCTAGTGAGAATTACAATAACATTAATACCAGCAACAGGTCTTGGCAGTCAGGTGTGACATAAAATCATTCTCCTAAATGATTGAACTCTCATGCCCACTGAATACAAGATAACTGTTTTATTGGTACACACATAGCATTTTCAGTGACTGTAGGTTTCCTATCTCAGTCAATTTTGCCCATCAATCCATGATTATAATTTTCTCCTACAGTTACTGAACAATCCAGATGGAAAGCTGTATATCATCACACATTTCGCAAAACTTTTTGAAGCCTTGCATAACAAGAATTTATGCAGATGATCACAGATTTCAAAAATCTGTTTGATTTTCAAAAGCAAAATGTTTGAATTAGTTACCCAGAAAGTTCTAATGTTTAATGACTGCCATTTCTATGTTTTTATGTAGTTACCCAGAAAGTTATTTAAATGACTGCTATTTCTATATTTTTTGTCTCAGACTTCATGATATCTTTATTTGGATATATATAAATTATAAATCTCTGTTGGGAAATTCACCACGAGTTTTATCCAGTAGAAGTAATATACGAGACCAACGGCTCTCTATGTGTGGTCCCATGACTAGCCCCTACAGCATCACTTGGAAATTGCTGGAAATGCAGATTCTTGGGCCTCGCCCCAGGCTTACTAAATCATAAACTTGAGATCAAAGGAGGAGGGGCAGCAACCTATGTTTTCACACACCCCAATAGAGGTGAGCATCAAGCAAAATAAGACTGAGAACTACTCTGCTAGACTATGGTCCTGCTACACTTCCAAAGACACATAACACAAAACATAATAAAGACGCATAAATCCCAAAGGCCCCCAAATAGCACATCCACTGCAAAGTACAGTTAATAATGATTCTTCTCTTACAAGTTATTCATTCCTAACAGCTTTAGGCAAAATCCTCACCTTATCTCTCCCAAAGGCTGCTATGTATCATTTAACAATTTTTAAGGAAGCTCAGTTGTCTCAATTTGAGATTATCTTTAAACCAAATGTTCTAATGGTGCTCAGTTCACCACTTCAAGGTGAATAAAATTCTGTTTATGACATTTATGATATCATTACATGGGTGCGGATAAACATTTTCTTTCAGTGCCATTGCATCTAACTAGCAAGACAGAAGCCCTTGGTTCTGGAAAGAAGGAAACTCGAGGAGCACAGTAGATTAACAATCAGTGCATTTCCTCAGAAAAGCAGTTTTACCTAGGGAAATATAGAATGCAATTTTTACGCCGCTCCGAAAGAGGTATTCAATTTTTTTTGTCTGGCAAATCCCCAGCTGTATTCCACATAAAAGAAAATGAAGGAAATTGGAAATCATTGCCAGAGGCAACTTATAAGCAGAAAGTTCAAAGATTTCAATGGCCTCATATGTAGTCGCATTTTTTTTTCTTTCTCATTTTGCAAAATGGGAAACAACATTATGCTTTCCCAACCATGCCCTCTAAATAGCTCCATCAGGCTCATTGCCGGCCCCTGGAGACCTTAAGACAGACTCCATACTTCTCTTTCCTTAGTTCCTAGGGGCCTCTAGCCAGCTCGCTTCTCTTGACTCTTCCAGGCATCAGTTCTCCTCTGAAATACACATCATTTCTTTTTTGGCACAAACATATACCCACTTCTTTAATGTTTGAACCAGTGTCACTTTTTGGCAGTAGCACTCAACGATCTCTTGCGATGGCGTGGCCTTTTAAGTGGGATGGATTTTTTTAAATAATAAATTCTAAAAAGATTAAGAAAATTTTGCCTCAAATAATGTAATCCTGAGAGTACAAAATTTTAAGCTTTATAGATTTCTAAGTGGTCAGGAAGTGGTTAAATAATTCCAGTAACTGTGTAACTTGGGGCTTCCTAGGGGGCACTAGTGGTAAGAGAACCCACTTGGCAATGCAGGGGACACAGCAGACAGGGGTTCAATCCCTGGCTGGGGAAGAACCCCTGAAGTAGGATGTGGCAGCCCACCCCAGTATTCTTGCTTGGAAAATTCCATGGACAGAGGGGCCTGGTGGCCTACAGTCCATGGGGCTGCAAAGAGTTGGACGCAACTGAACGAGCATACAACTGTATAACTTGTGGTAAATAATTCAACATTTTCAGAGACTTAAGGGGAATTTCAAATTTTACAAAGTGAAAACATAAATAGCTACAAAGAATATTAAAAATATAAAATAGAATTTAAATTTATAAAATAAAATTTAGAAATAAATCATACTTGCACCAAAACCTTGGTTAGAGAAATAAATTGCTTTGTTTAATCAATGCATATATGGGCTTCCCTGATGGCTCAGATGGTAAAGAATCCACCTGCAATGCAGGAGACCTGGGTTTGATCTCTGGGTTGGAAAGACCCCCTGGAGAAGGGAAAGGCAACCCACTCCAGTATGGCTACCCACTTGCCTGGAGAATTCCATGGACAAAGGAGCCTGGAGGGCTACAGTCCATGGGGTTGTAAAGAGTTAGACTTGACTGAGTGACTAACATTATCACTTTCAATCCATGTATACTAACCTGAGTTCAATTTCATAACATGATTTTTAATCTTAATTATACTGAATGTAAATCACTTAACTTAGGGATGGGACTCTCCAACATCTGGGCCAAAACTGCTCTGAAACAGAATCTTTCCATGAAGAGGTCTTACTATCTGTGCTTTAGAAATGTAAGAAAGCAGTAATTTTGAATAATAATTTTTTTAAAGTTTAGGCTTCAGGTGCACGATAATGCAGGACAGCACCAGAAAACATCCTGTAGGAAGATCAGAGGCATCCAAGTCTTTTCCATCCAGTCTCACTTTTTCTCACAACTACATTTAAAAAATTAACATTCATCTGCTGATGGACATCTAGGTTGTTTCCATGTCCTGGCTATTATAAACAGTGCTGCAATGAACATTGGGGTACATGTGTCTCTTTCAGTTCTGGTTTCCTCGGTGTGTATGCCCAGAAGTGGGATTGCTGGGTCATAAGGTAGTTCTATTTGCAATTTTTTAAGGAATCTCCACACCGTTCTCCATAGTGGCTGTACTAGTTTGCATTCCCACCAACAGTGTAGGAGGGTTCCCTTTCTCCACACCCTCTCCAGCATTTATTGCAGCAGATGAATGGATAAGAAAGCTGTGGTACATATACACAATGGAGTATTACTCAGCCGTTAAAAGAATTCATTTGAATCAGTTCTGATGAGATGGATGAAACTGGAGCCGATTATACTGAGTGAAGTAAGCCAGAAAGAAAAACACCAATACAGTATACTAACACATATATATGGAATTTAGGAAGATGGCAATGACGACCCTGTATGCAAGACAGGGAAAGAGACACAGATATGTATAGCGGACTTTTGGACTCAGAGGGAGAGGAGAGGGTGGGATGATTTGGGAGAATGACATTCTAACATGTATACTATCATGTGAATTGAATCGCCAGTCTATGTCTGACGCAGGATGCAGCATGCTTGGGGCTGGTGCATGGGGATGACCCAGAAAGTTGTTATGGGAGGGAGGTGGGAGGGGTTTCATGTTTGGGAATGCATGTAAGAATTAAAGATTTTAAAATTTAAAAATAAAAACTAAAATTAAAAAATAAAAATAAAAAAATAAAAAAATAAAATAAAAAATTAACAGATAAAATTCTGTATCTACATAAACTAAAGGGCATTCCATTATTTTCCAGGGCTGTCCTGCATTATCGTGCACCTGAAGCCTAAACTTTAAAAAAATTATTATTCAAAATGACTGCTTTCTTATATTTCTAAAGCACAGATAGTAAGACCTCTTCATGGAAAGATTCTGTTTCATCCACAATAAGCTCTAGTCATGGTAGGTGAGTAGTATTTCCACACAACATTCTGAGTTACATTCAATATTGAAATGGTACACAATTCTTTATCCCTCAAGGACCACAAACAGTCCTATAAACTTATCTTAGATGATATTTTTTAAAAACTCAAAAAATGGCATTCTCAATTTGTGGGAGCTGAGACTCCATTGGTCATGCCACGTATATGGAAAATGATCTTTGGAATTTCATTTAATCCAAAGAAAAACACAGCAGATATTCCACCCACTCTCTAGAGGAAAGGACACGCCATCTACTCTGAGGCAGGCAGAGTAAACCACAGATTCAAAAGCAGTATGTTGAACAAGCCCCTAAAGTACCAAGGTCACACAACCTCAAAAGTGAGAAAAGGTTAGCTTTGAGTTACATATGAATAAAACAATCAAGTTTTAAAGCTTTGCCAATTTTTGCTTAAAAAGATAAAAAAAGCACAACAAATTAATGAGCTCACAATGATTTGGGACAAAAAAACTATTTGATAAGCTTACTGTATATTCCACGTAGACACGCAAACCTTAATCATGTCTTATCACATATTATTTTTCTATTTTCTAGATAGGAATGATGAACATATTAAAAAATTTCATTAAAGGTAACACACTGATAGTACAGACATATTGAAGTGTCATTTTTTAGAACAAATTGTCTAGTATTAGAAATTCAACATGACCAACCTAATACATCCATAATATAGTCAAATAAGTCATAAATCACCCAGCAGACACTTAAAATAATTATTTTAGTACTTAAAGACTAAAGCAAAATGAACACACATCAATAAATAGGAGGAAATGTGCCAATAATCAGATACAAATGGAATGAAGTGGCCAATGAATCTGATTTTTTTAGTAGAGCATATTAGAAGAAAAAAGTACACTCTGTGTTTTTAATCTATTTTAAAAATTGTGCATGGGACAGAGGCCAATAAATAAATAAATAAATAAATAAGGGGCTTGAGAAAACTAGGATTAAAGAATATGGGTAAAATTATACAGAAAGTGACTTACAGGGAAGGAAAAGAGCCTGTAGCAAAGTCATCTGTTCTGGAAACCCACAAGTTATTGGGGTTATGACAGTTGACTACAAAAATGACTCAGTTCTCTACATGCTTAAAGTTTATGGAGAGAATCCAAGTATATGGTCTCTGGATTCCAGATCTTATCGTTTATTTACAACTTTCTATTGTGGATGGTGGAGTAAAGGGGTTGAAAATGTTTTATGTTCAGTTATTGTATGAGTAACATTCAAAAGTCATCTTATTGTAAAAGGATGAGTTCTTTTAATTGATGAAAAATTATAATAAAATTTCTAAAGTATTAAATGAATCTGGGTTTAATAACATATGGGCTCCACTGAGGACCTTCAGAACGTCTCAAAGCCTGTTTGCTTTTAGTGGATAAATACTATTCAGTGTCATATCTGAGAGTTCCACAGCTCAGACAAGGCTCAATCCTTTCTTTTTAAACATTGATTCTAGTAGCAAAATACTGAAAGATGTTTTATCAAAAATATAAACAATTCTTTACTAGCACTGAAAAAGAAATTTCCAGTCTAAAATTCCAAAATTTGTATTTGTGCTTTTATTATGGGGGGGGTGGGGGTGGGGAATGCTTTTTCTAACTAGACACATTTTTTTTTTTTCTTTGAAATGAAGACTATCTCATTTCATTAAGTTAAAATCCTCCTTGTTCTCTGGATATTTATATAAGATTTTCTTCTAGCTCCTTTTAGAGTTTAGTTTGAATTAAATAATCATTGACTAATAGTGTCCATAAAATCAAAGAATCTTTGAAATTATTAATTAACATATACATGTTCACATTAGATACTTGATATGAAATGCTAAGAACAGTGCCTAGAAAATTAAATATTAGTTATTATATTTACTATTTTTCCACAAAAAGTAAATCATGTTAATATAGGCAGTGAGCTATGTTTCAGACGTTCCGTCACTAAATTGAAGTGCAAATTGGCAGGGTATAGACTACTATGAATGAAAATGTATAAACACTGGTACAGGAAATGTGGAAAGGTGCCTCAAAAATGGAAAAAAATGACTAAGCTTTCAAGGAAAGAGATTTGATCAGATACTATTTCTTTATTTGAATTCTTTACTAGAACTTCTTCTCATCAACTAACAATGAAAGAATATAAACAACTATAAGGTTTTTCTTCCACATTTTACATTATTAAGAAAAAACAGCTCATTCATCTTTCAAAGGCTCTCTTTAATGCATTTAAAAGAGAAAATATTTACCAAAACACTAAAATTTCTATTATTAATTAGTGGGAAATAATAACTAGGAGAACGTTTTAATTCCCTCACCTTTACTTGTGAATAAAGTAAAAACACACATGCTCCATAATAGGAGGCAATGTGAACAACATGTTTCATCTTCCTAAAATCATTCCCAGGGATCGATTCCACAAAATGGCTTTCTTTTGTAGAGGTAAGTGTACTATAAGATGATTACTTCTCTGGTGATAGAAATTTAAGTCCAAAAACATTAAGCAACTTAAACAATGTGCTCAAATGTCTTTCTTTGGGGAATTCTGGTTACGTACAGTAGTAATGTTCCAACATGTTGACATGTTTTAATACTTTAGGAAAACACATCATTTATAACAACAGGATTTTTTCCTTTTCTCTCTGATCTCAGACTTGCTCACATTGTAACTTAATTCCCCAGTAAACTATATACTCAGGCCCTACTAAACAGACTTTCATCTGCGACCAAAGGTAAATTTTCCACTCACAAGCTGAGAGAAACAGCTATCTTCTGTTTTTCTTTCCTTTTATTTTCACAGAGCAAAGAAAGGAAGTTTCTTTCAGATTAAGAAAAACCAAGACAATGGACACCATTTGAGCAGAGAACACATGGGAAAACAAGAATTATTTTTATAATGTCAGCTCATCTACAGCTGTGCCACCTGTTAATATGGATGCCATCCAAAGGGATTCTGAAAATAAGCCAGGCAGTCTGCCTTCGATGGATGAAGAAGAAAACTGCCAAACATTTTGCATGCTCGTGGCAGTGGGGGGTGGGGGAGGCAGGGAGGCTGTTAAGTGTAGAGGACAATCGTGCCAAAACTGACAAACCAGAGTCATTTCCTATATCCTAGGAATCCCACATGTACCACTGCTTTTGAGATTCAAGAATAATTAATTTCTAAGAAACAAATGTTAAGATTTTTTTTTGATGTGAACATTTTAAAAGTCTTTATTGAATATGAAAATATTGCTTATGTTCTAATCTTTTGGCCATGAGGCATATGGGATCTTAGCTTCCTGACCAGGGATTGAACCTGCATCCCCTGCATTGGAAGGTGAAGTCTTAACTGCTGGACCACCAGGGAAGCTCCCTCTAAGAACCATTTGAAGTCATCACTCTATCTACATTCTGCATCAGCATACCATACCCATGTCTCAGTCCACCATACTGTTCTCAGTTTCCTTAAATGTTTAAGATCAAGTTTCAGTTCAATTAGTTAAAGACATAACTATATTAAGCACTTTCATTTTAAAGTGAGGTCTTCCCTGGTGGCTCAAATCGTAAAGAATCTGCCTACAATGCAGGAGACCCGGGTTCAACCCCTGGGTAGGGAAGATCCCCTGGAGAAGGAATTGGCAACCCACTCCAGTATTGTTGCCTGGAGTATTCCATGGACAGACGAACCTGGCAGGCTACAGTTCATGGGATTGCAACAAGTGGGACATGACTGAGTGACTAACTTTTCTCCCCCATTTTAAAAGATGAATACACTCATTCTAATGATATGGTTGGACTATAAAGAAAGCTGAGTGCTGAACAATTGGTGCTTTTGAACTGTGGTGTAGGAGAAGACTCTTGAGAGTCCCTTGGATTGAAAGGAGATCCAACCAGTCCATCCTAAGGAGATCAGTCTTGAATATTCATTGGAAGGACTGTTGTTGAAGCTGAAACTCCAATACTGTGGCCCCCTGATGCGAAGAGCTGACTCATTTGAAAAGACCCTGATGCTGGCAAAGATTGAGGGCAGGAGGAGAAGGGGACAACAGAGGATGAGATGGTTGGATGGCATCACTGACTCAATGGACATGAATTTGTGTAAACTCTGGGAGTTGGTGATGGACAGGGAGGCCTGGCGTGCTGTGGTTCATGAGGTCACAAAGAGTAGGACGCGACTGAGTGAATAAACTGAACTGAACTGAATGATATGGTGAAAAACTGACATACATCCTCTGTCCTAACGTGATGGTGTTGCTTGTGTTACCGAGCATGCGGGTCTCAAAGACGAGTAGCACCACAGTTAGAGAAAACATAATTAGCCGCAGAATCAGTGGAAATAGAAGATGACAATTCTATTTACATTCTATTCTAAAACATTAAATCTAAACTACAGAAGTCACAATAACCAGAGCAATGCATAAGTTCTGGGAATATTTACTAATATGGGATATATACATAATTTTGCCCCCTGACAGGCATTTTATAACCACAACATGAAGTCAATTTCTGAAAGTGCAGCAAACACTAGTAAATCACAGCTGTCAAATCACAGGACACAGTTTTCTTACGTTCTTTATAAAATCTAAATCTCTAAACTTCTTTTAGCTTTTGTCCAAAGGTAGAGATGGCATCTGATGATGCTTGTTGAGAATTTTGTCCACTTGGTACTATGCAAGGCAAACTCCCTTTTTCAAGGGTCTACAAGGAGCTGACATCCAAAAGCAAAAGGGGGCTAATTAATTCCTCCATGTCTGTGACTGTTTAAAGCTTTTTGATGTTATTTTCCTAGTCTCAGGTCTATGGATTTCTATGTCAAACCACTGAAGATTCCAATTCTTTTAATAAAGCAGACATTTTTGACTCATGCTGCTTCTTTAATTTCTCCTGCAATGGTTCTAAAAATATTTTACTACCAATGTTTACTTGCTAAGTTTTAGGGTGAACTAATCAAATTGTCAACATCCGCTGGATCATGGAAAAGCAAGAGAGTTCCAGAAAAATATTTATTTCTGCTTTACTGACTATGCCAAAGCGTTTGACTGTGTGGATCACAATAAACTGTGGAAAATTCTGAAAGAGATGGGAATACCAGACCACCTGACCTGCTTCTTGAGAAACCTATATGCAGGTCAGGAAGCAACAGTTAGAACTGGACATGGAACAACAGACTGGTTCCAAATAGGAATAGGAGTACGTCAAGGCTGTCTATTGTCACCCTGCTTATTTAACTTATATGCAGAGTACATCATGAGAAATGCTGGGCTGGAAGAAGCACAAGCTGGATTCAAGATTGCCGGGAGAAATATCAATAACCTCAGATATGCAGATGACACCACCCGTATGGCAGAGATGAAAAGGAACTAAAGAGAGCCTCTTGATGAAAGTGAAAGAGGAGAGTGAAAAGTTTGGCTTAAAGCTCAACAATCAGAAAACTAAGACCATGGCATTTGGTCCTATCACTTCATGGGAAATAGAGGGGGAAACAGTGGAAACAGTGTCAGACTTTATTTTTCTGGGCTCCAAAATCACTGCAGATGGTGACTGCAGCCATGAAATTAAAAGATGCTTACTCCTTGGAAGGAAAGTTATGACCAACCTAGATAGCATATTCAAAAGCAGAGACATTACTTTGCCAACAAAGGTCCATCTAGTCAAGGCTACGGTTTTTCCAGTGGTCATGTATGGATGTGAGAGTTGGACTGTGAAGAAGGCTGAGTGCCAAAGAATTGATGCTTTTGAACTGTGGTGTTGGAGAAGACTCTTGAGAGTCCCTTGGACTGCAAGGAGATCCAACCAGTCCATTCTAGAGGAGATCAGTCCTGGGATTTCTTTGGAAGGAATGATGCTAAAGCTGAAACTCCAGTACTTTGGCCACCTCATGTGAAGAGTTGACTCATTGGAAAAGACTCTGATGCTGGGAGGGATTGGGGGCAGGAGGAGAAGGGTATGACAGAGGATGAGATAGCTGGATGGCATCACTGACTCGATGGACGTGAGTCTGAGTGAACTCTGGGAGATGGTGATGGACAGGGAGACCTGGCGTGCTGTGATTCATGGGGTCGCAAAGAGTCAGACACGACTGAGCAACTGAACTGAACTGAATTAATCAAATTATAAAAATAAAATGATGAGGGAAAAACTCACAATTACCCAGGATGCGTTCAATAGTACTGGCAAGTTCATGGTTAAGTACAAAATGAGTGTACGTTTGGTTCATTTGCCACTTAGCAGGTTAAACTTGGGAAACAGTTCTTAACATTAAGTCCCTCTATATCAGATTCCTAAAAGGATCTAGACATCTGTTTTATTTAGAGGTCCTTTGACGGCCAACAGAAATTCACTCAGATTAGCTGGGGGCTGGGCAGCATAGTCAGTGTACAGACACATGGAGGGATAGAGACTCTGCACACACCGAGAATCATCTCCTGATCTCAGGGGAGGAGACTCATTGACCCAGGCCCTCTTTCTGGAGTCAAAACTTCTAAGTCATAAGTTGCTGGCTCACCTGGGGACTAGATGCCCTTGGTGAAGCTGTTTCACATGTGGGCAAAAAAAGCCAGCGCTGGTGATAGGGAACAGCCATGATTCCTGTGCTTGGCTGGCCAGGGCAGCACTGGGCGCCTCTTAAGTGGAATCACTAAGAAGGGGGTGTGCAGGCAGGTCATGTTGGCATCTAATGCGATGCGGGGTGTATTTGAAAGTCAGATCCTGGCCTCCTCTGTCTGACTGTATTGAATCCCAGCTCTTTCCACATGCTACTCTGAGACTTTGGTCCAGTTAATTAACCTATTTGATTTTTAGTTTTCTCAGTATTAGTACCAACAAAGGTCATGGTGACGAGTCAATGAGGTAATCTATGCTAAAGTCCCTAGGCCATCGTCTGGCACTGAAATCGCAGGGTAATTTAAGTTGACCAATATCATGTAGTATCACAGAGCTGAAGCCGACTCTCTTCCCATTTATTACGGTGGTGTCTCTTCTCCACGTCTGTCTAAGGAAGTGTTCCGCTCCAACATCATCTGGCAAGGCAGAGATAACCCTAGTCAAGAAAAGTTCTGATCCAGTAGCTGCAGACAAATACTGTTTGACTCTAGGTAGGAGGTTACTGAAAGTGAAGTGAAAGTGAGCGTCGCCCAGTCGTGTCCAACTCTCTGAGACCCCATGGACTATATAGTCTGTGGAATTCTCCAGGCCAGAATACTGGAATGGGTAGCCTTTCCCTTCTCCAGGGGATCTTTCCAACCCACAGATCGAAGCCAGACCTTGGCATTGCAGATGGATTCTTTACCAGCTGAGCCATAAGGGAAGCCCAAGAATACTGGAGTGGGTAGCCTTTCCCTTCTCCAGGGGATCTTCCCGGCCCAGGAATTGAACCAGGGTCTCCTGCACTGCAGGCAAATTCTTTACCAACTGAGCTATTAGGGAAGCCCTAGAATAGTTAAATTCATAGAGTTAGGAAGGACACTGGTAGATGCCAGCGGGTAAGCGGTAGGGAAGGGGAATGGTGACTTAGTGTCTAATGGGTACAGAGTTTCAGTTTAGGAAAGTTAAAAATTTGGAAGATGGATGATGGTGAGAGCTGCATAATAATAATGTACTTAGTAACGCCACTGCAAAGTACAGCTAAATATGATTAAACAGTATGTTTTAGGTGTTATGTGACTTTTACCACAATAAAATCTTTTTTAAGTTTTGAAGATTTTATCAGCCCATAAATATAGTATACGTGCTTTTCTGATGTGTATCCTTTAATGGGGATATGTGTGCATACATGTCCATGTAAAGTGTATAATTACATCAAATATAATTGTACAGTGTTGTTAATTATGAGACAGACATTACAACTAAACTGAAAAAAAAAAAAAAAGATCTGTGCACTGTCCTTTCACTGAAATACTCCTGCTGGGTTTAGTAAGTTAAGGAGATGCTGATGCCGTATGTTAGTGGTGCTGGGCCAAGGATGAATGAGGATCATTAAACAGTGACCACATGATGGGTTGTTGAGATAAGGAAGCCGGGCTGTTCCCACCGAGTTTGATCTTCTGTGTCCTCAAGTGACCCAGTCTTTCAGGGTCACCAAGGATTGATTCTCAGAGGAAGTCAGTGGCGGACTCTGTTCAACCAGAGAAGTTGATAGGTATTAATATGCTGCTGGTTAATTATGCTAGAAAAACATGGTGAATAACACTGAGGCTGGGCTGATCAAACATTCCTGGCACATGTAATTTTAAGGCTTGGTTTCATATGATGTTCCTGTTCCAAAAGGAAATCAATCAGGTTTTGGCTGTTTGGAACAGTCCTGCCAATTTATGAAGATTTCAACTTGCTTGCTCTTCCTGTTCATTGCTCCTTTCTTTTCATCTCTATATAACCACTCACTTGCTCTAATCATTGATTCAGCAGTGACGACTTCTGTGTGTGCGTGAGAAGTACTTCAGTTGTATCTGACTCTGAGACCCTATGGATGGTAGCCCTCCAGGCTCTCCTATCAGTAGGGTTCTCCAGGCAAGAACACTGGAGTGGGTGGCCATACCCTCCTCCAGGGGATCTTCCTGACCCAGGGATCAAACTCTCATCTCTTATGTCTCCTGCATTGGCAGATGGGTTCTTTACCACGAGTGCCACCTGGGAAGCCCTGACATTCTCTGTGGCCTCTCCTAATTCATAATGTGTTCACTGAGGTTATTGACAAAGCTATGGTTAGTCACTTGGTGGGCCATAGAAACACACATTCTCACTAACACACCAACGATCAGACACCCTCAAATCATCTACTTCTCTTACCAGAGGACTGGACAAAATGTTCCAGACATAGTTAAATATCTACAAGTTATAAATGCATACCTTTTAAATCTCTGTAAAAAGAAAAACACAGGTCTTCATGCACTTTGTTCAACTGTCCATGGTAACTGAAGCCCTTGTTGCTAGACCTGGTGACCATGTATTTTGATGTTTGCTGACAGTGATGCTGGGCTTATGATGGGTGCATGTAAGGGCCAAGTTCGAAGACGCCTCTTTTGTTTTCTTTCTTGTCTTTTTTTTCCCCCCTCTGATACCAGACCACTGTTGCTTTGATTGAACTTGAGATAAAATAACTGATCTCATTTAGAGGGCATGTTTTACAAAAAACATATTAATATTTACTTAAAACAGTAGACTCACTCTCAGCACAATAAGACACTCACCTTTGGGAGGTTGGCAGACATGGATGGAGCAATAGATTAATGACCCACATTTCAGTTTCACACCAAGACAGGGACTCACTGAGCAGAACGGCTGGTGAAGTCACCCCCTTATTACTGTTCTCCTCCCGAATTGAACACATAGAGTTAAATCAGTGCAAATGTCCTAGGATTGTTTTCAGTGCCTTTTATAGAGTAAGTGGAAAAGGGAGGTCTCATTTCGAAGAAAAATACCTTTCTTATGGAAGATCTTTTTAAGTCCTTAAGTATCAGCTCTATTCTTTTTTTTCCAAACATGTTTACGAAACCATCAACTTCCGCTTCACAAGGAAGTTTAATTTGGAAGACGACGTGACTAAACATTGACACGAATGTAAGTCCTTTAAGTATGTAACAGGAAAGAACAGGTTTAAATAGTTAAGAAAGGACAGAAAAGCCTCTTTCAAATCCAAGAGAATTCTCTGATATCTGAATTACTATTTAAAAAATCCAATCTATGGGAAATAGGATAACAGTTACTGTAAAGTGTTGCCATCATTTAAGTGGATGGATCATTAAATCTGTCTACCTGAACTTTTGAAAAATCTCTAAAGATTTTTATCTGCTTGTTAAGGAACTCCAACTTAGATTTCATCACATTGCCTCCTGCTCCCACACAAGTAGAAAGAACATTTATATTCAAATATAACAGTCTAACAACAAACTTATATAGGAAAGGTGTCATAAGCATAGCTGAAAGGAATGGAAGACCAGGAATGAAGAAAATTAAACCTCTCTTTCTTCAGTAAGAGGAAAAACAAAGCTTAACCACAGATGTCTCACTTGTGTATCTCAGTATACTTATAGATCACTGTACGACGTTTAATTTTATTGTTTTCCACTGCTGTTCCTAAACAAAACATGCACACTTCTGGTAAAAAGAACCCACGGAGACAGGAGCAGGTGCTCGTCACATTACCACTACCCTGACCGCAATGAAGGAATGATTTTCAGTGGTGTTACTGGAGAAAAAAAACATCACAACTAATTACATCATTCCTCTTGGTTCCTACCTCCACCAAGGCATGCTCAAACATGCTCAGACATACTCAACCTGTTACCACAATCCATGATTTATCTCAAGGTTTCATTTAGTGTAATGAATATCATTTCTCTATTTAAAATGATAAACTTCCATGTCCTTAAATAGAATGACTGGCCAAGAAGCAATCTTCTCATGTGCTATAACAAGGTATTAACATAAGGCATTTTATTGCTAAAATAAGTTAATCAATTGAGAAGCCTTTTAAGGATGAAAATTACCAGGAAAATTTGCCATTTCATATCACTGATGAATACTTATGCTATTAGTTCACATAGTAAAGGTAGTTGAGGATGTTATTTTTTTATTTAAAAACATATCATATGATATCTATGTAGATTATTGTGTTTCTGTTACAGAGTATCATTATCAAGTGTGCTAATGTCTAAAATTTGGGTACTGGTTTATTGCCTTTCTCTATTGCTTCTATAAAACCTTTATTTATGGAATGTCTCTGGTTATACATATGTGAGTACGTGTATGTGTGTGTAAAAAAAAAACCAGCAAAGCTGAAAGCTTCAAAATAATGAAAAAAACAAAACACTGTATTTCCATTCTATTTTATCATATAAACTAAAATAATGCATTTGTGTACATTCAAAATCAAATTTGATAGCTGGATCTTTTCCATACTGCTCTTAAATATAACCTTTAAGTAGTTTTACCTGTGTTACTGTTTGCATCCTAAGAACACAAGAGTATTTGCTATAACATTACATAAGCCTTGAAGAGACAGAGGAGAAAACGCTGCCAATCCTGGGGTAAAAGCCACAGTTCACTCCAAAGCTACCCTTGAGACACACAAATGCTAGAGTGTTGGAATCATTTAAAATCGCTGATATTTGGCCATTTCAACCTCAAAAAAACTGACAATTTCACTTTAACTTAAACAGCCAGATATACCTAACAGGCTTAGAAAATGCATCTGATGATATCCTCGACAATTATTATGCAGAAGTTGGTGATAATCAACTCTATAGAAATGAAAACCTTAACATCAGCGTATGCTCTGAAAATTTATGAACCTTTGCTCCATCTTTATTAAAACTCAACTGCATCCATGCAAAGAAAAAACAGATTCTTTTTTTTACGAAGGTGCACCAGTGAAAATAAACACCCTCTCTGTCTTTGTTCTATCAGATGTCCATTCAAAGGTCGTGATTACGGTCACATCGCCAGATTTTTAACTACATCCAGCTCCCGATTTTGCATTTGTGGCTCACACCAGGAATCCCTTGACCCAGCTCGACAAGCGTGAAAACATGAAATAAATGAAGATTAACAAAGACAGGTCTAAGGGACAGCTTGCACCAACACCGCAATGCCCTCATCACTAATATTCGACTCTGCATCGGGGCACTTATATCGGAAAGATTTGCGAATAGTGACAACGTTCACGCCAGACATGACTGCAAGTGGGGAACAGGCTAAAGGGGAAATAAAAAGAAATGCCTTCCAAGAGAGAAACATTCATTAGCCTTCCTGGCAAGTGTCTAAAGCAAACAAGGAAACTGCAAAATAATGCCTTCGTTACAAATAAACCCTTTCGAGCACAGTACCTTTTTGTGTCTGCCCCTCTTCCATATTCTCTTCCATGGCTACCTTTCTTCAGTAGAATCTGGTACACGGAATTAATCAAAAGCTCAATTAGATGGAGGAAAAGCAAGTGATTTCTTTTTTTTTTTTTCCCTTGGGAAGCTCCCCCAGCAGTGGCTTGGGTAAGTCCTCGGAGCTTAGCTCAGGCTCCCTCGCGCCTCTTGTTTGCTTGGAGACAGGCTGTCAAGTGCAATTTCATTCAAATTACTCTTCCGTGAAGATTATCAATTTTTCTTCTCAAAGCTGCCCATTGTGTACCACTGTAAGCAGGTATTCACAGCAAAGAGCTTGAGAATTTTGGGGGGAAATTTGGTCTGAATCCCAGTGGCAGAGACTCTAGGACTCGAAAGGCTTGCTTTGCATTTCAAATGGGGAAAAGAAATTGAGGTTTGTATTGAAATCTGGGCTTTAAATGGGAAGCAGGCTGAGCTGGGAACAGATGGAGGGGTGTCCTCCTAACAGGAAGCAGACCACCAACCCACAATTCCCCCTCTCTGCCACCAGAGTGGGAAAGCCCAGCTCCCCGTGGGTTCTTTATGCTGCAAGCTTGCTCCTCACCCAGTCAGATACCTTGTGAAACTGCGTTTTCCTCTTCTCTCCTCCCCAAGTATCTGGTTAATTTGATTTAAAAGTGCCAAGACAGGATGCAATTATACCATCTCAGGGTCTATCTCTAAGAGGTTATGATGGAGAGAGGACTTGCAAGCTCACAGCTCTCAGATTTAAACAGATAGAGAAGTATGGTTTTCAAAAGAAGGAGTATAAACCTTTAAGCCTGAAAGATATGTTTAAGTCATTATTTCACTTCAGAGCCACAAGACTCTTAAAGGGAAGGGAGAGAAACTGAAATGTCTGTAGAAAGAAATTGATGGATGACTTTGTAATCTATCGTGACGATTTTCGCCCACAAAAACTGATTTGAAATGGGAATCTCTTGACAGGGAACTGCTTCAGAGGGTCGTCATTGGGGAAGCAGAAGGAGCAAATGCTAGATAAGGAACAACAGGATAAGCAATTTATAATGGGATTCTGCAGCCTGATTTGGAATGCAAATCACAGTGCTGCAGTCTGGCAATAAATTAGCATTTGTACTTCAGTCTAGTGAGTGATAGGGCATGATCCACCAGTCTCAATACTTCACAAAAAGTAGAGGAAGAAAATAAACGTACCCCTTTCTAGGGGGCATAAACCTTCCCAGAAGATAAAGGGAGGAAGAAGCCTTGTCTCCGTCTCCATCTTTTAACAAGCAAGCACACAGAGACGCACACATATGTGCACACACACAACTAATTCCTTACCTTCCATGAAAAATAATTTGCCTCCTAACCACCCACAGTATGTTTCTCATGTTACAGCACATATTTAACATCCATTATTTCAAGTGGGTCAGTAACATGTTCCATACCACCCTCGAAACCATGACAAACGCCACTCTTGAGAAGAAAAGCAATTCTCATACAACATTTCACTTTATTTCTCATTATTTCTCCTAAAAGACTGTTTAGCCTTCTCACTTCTACGATCATTCGCTATTTATTTTCTCTAGTCAAATAATTTTAACCCAAAGGTAAATATCATTCGAATAAATCAAAAACTCATCTCCTCCGAATAGGCTTCCATTTGTATTCAAGGGTTCATGAGAGAGCTGCTTGCTCAGGGCACGGACCGAAGAAGGAAATCAGAAGGGAAATCAAAGAGGCGAACCAGAGCAGCATCCCTGCTCCCGCTTGCCCCCAGGCTGACATAACCTGGCATACAGTCAAAACAGAATGAAGCATCACTTCTCATTAATATTCTCTATTCATTTAATACCACAGGAATCGTCAGCGAAACAAATCAGTAACAGTAACAGCAGTAGAAAGAATAATGTCACTTGAAATCTTCAGAGCACTTTCCAATCCAAATGACACACAGCACGTGCATTAGCCCATTTGCAAACCAAAGAGGCAAAGTGCTGTTTTCTCCCCCATTTTATGTTGGAAAAAACTGAGACTCAGGGAGACCCAGGGACTGGACCAGGAAACAACCAAGTAAGTCTGAGATTCCATGTCAGCAGTTCCTCGTCTAACGCTCTGAACCACGGGCGGCTTTATCCCCTCGTGAGTGTCTTCGGCACTTTCACAAGTCAGACTCAGTCCACAGTTTCACCATGTGAACCAAGGGGAAGATGTGGAAGGGAGACAAAAAGAAAACTGCAAGAAATCTTCACTGGGCAAAGGTAGATGGAAAAGTTACTGTAACTTATTTCCCTTCTGGAAACTTTGCAACAGAGCAACAAATTCCTATAATGATCAACTTTTTTGTCTGAAGTAGACTTTTTCATGCACAAATCTTTAAAAGAAGACATTGGCAATTTATGCCAATTTTTCAAATATACAAAGAAGCATCTCTAATCCAGGCTAAAAAAGCCTCTTAGGAGGAGAAACAAGCATGCACACAGCTTCCTTTAGGCAATCACTTCTTGGAGAGTGCAGATTAATTTTTTAATGTAGTAAAATAGATATAAAATGCACCATTTTAACCCTATTTAGGTGGACAGTTCCGTGGCGTTAAGTACATTCATGCTGTAGTACAACCACCATCAGCATCCATCTCCAAAACTTTTTCACTATCCAAAAGGGAAACTCTGGCCCATTAAACACCTTAATTCCTTCTCCCCCTGTTTGAGGGCAGGTGAGTTTCTGGGGCTGACTGGTGTGTTTAGAATAATTTTTTAAAGTCTTGTTTTCATTTAAACCAAATCTTTTGAACAACCAAGTAATTCAAAACTGTTTCAAAAAGAAAAAGAAACATAGTTGTCATTATTGTATTAACCTTATGAATTTGAAAGTATACTTCCATGAACCCTAAGAATTGGCAATTCTCTGTTTTCTAGATTGTTTTTTTATTTAATTTTTAAATGCCATTTTTTTAAACCATTTTGAACACACTGCATACCATGTGAGATCTTAGTTCCCTAGCCAGGGATGGAAACCCATGCCTTTGGCATTGGGAACATGAAGTCTTAACCACTGGACAACCAGGAAAATCCCTATGTTGTATTTAAGACCTACAAGTTGAGATGATGAGACATCTCATCTAACATGCTTTCCATCACATCACAGTAAGTTTGCCACACTCTATTTTCAGTAGTACCAGTCAATCCTAATATCCAGATAATATTTCATCAATGGGAGTTTAAAAATATGGTACTAAATGTTAAATATGATTTCCTTTTCAAATATTGCCTAAGAAATATTTGTGAAATATATGACTTTTTCCCATGTAAACTAGAAGACACAATTGCTCACTAAATCTAAACCTGTTGTGAGAAGATACTTCGCAAATAATACATCAGATAAGAAGTTAATATCCAAAATATGTATAAAGCTCATAACTCAGCAACAATAACAAAAGAAAAACCAATTTTTAGAGGAGCTGGATTGATGTTTTTCTAAAGAACACATACAGATGGCCAACAGGCCCATAACAAGATGCTCAACATTCCTAATCATCAGGGAAATGCAAATCAAAACCTCAATGAGATATCACCTCACACCTGTCAGACCGGTTATTATCAAAAAGGCAAGAAATAGCAAGGGTTGAGAAGGATGTGAAGAAAAGGGAACTCCTACACACTGTTGGTAAGAATGTAAATTGGTATAGCCACTATGGAAAACAGTAAGAATATTCCTCAAAAATTATGAATAGAAATATGATGCTTATGAACTGCACATGAACTTATACGCAGAGTACCTCATGTGAAATGCCAGGCTGGATGAAGCACAAGCTGGAATCGAGACGGGTAGGAGAAATATCAACAACCTCAGAAATGCAGATGATACCACTCTAATGGCCGAAAGCGAAGAGGAACTGTTGAGCTTTTTGATGAGGGTGAAAGAGGAGAGTGAAAAAGCTGACTTAAAACTTGACATTCAAAGAAATAAGATCCTGGCATCCAATCCCATCACTTTATGGCAAATAGAAGGGGAAAAAGTGGAAACAGTGACATATTTTATTTTCTTGGGCTCCAAAATCCCTATGGATGGTGACTGCAGCCATGAACTTCAGACACTTGCTCCTTGGAAGGAAAACTGTGACACCTAGACAGTGTATTAAAAAGCAGAGACAAGACTTTGCCAACAAAGGTCTATATAGTCAAAGTATGGTTTTTCCAGTAGTCATGTATGGATGTGAGAGTTGGACCATAAAGAAGGCTGAGACCAAATAACTGATGCTTTCAAATTGGTGCTGGAGAAGATTCTTTAGAGTCCCTTGGACTACAAGGAGATCAAACCAGTCAATCCTAAAGAAAATTAACCCTGAATATTCACTGGAAAGAGCTGAATCTCCAATACTTTGGTCACCTGATTCAAAGAGCCAACTCATTGGAAAAGACCCCGATGCTGGGGAAGATTGGGTGACAGAGGATGAGATGGTTGGATGGTATCATCAACTCAATGGACATGAGTTTGAGCAGACTCTGAGAGACAGTGAAGGACAGGGAAGCCTGGCGTGCTGCAGTCTATGGGGTCCACAAGAGTCGGACATGACTAAGTGACTGAACAACAACAATGATCCAAGCGATTTCACTTCTGGGTATTTATCTGAAGAACACGAAAACACTAACTCAAAAACAAACATACTCCCCTACATTCATCCTGTCATTGTTTACAGTAGCCAAGGTATGTAAAACACCTGAGTACCCACCAATGGGTGAATGGATGAAGGAAACGTGATACACGTGTACAATTGAAATGCCATGGATCGGAGTTAATGGCAGAATGATACACGTATTTCATAAATGAAACTGCAAAACAAAATGGCAAGTGGAAAATAAGCAGTTGTGTGCCATGTCTCCTTTACCAAGTGCTTGTTACAAGCACTGATTGGTATAAAGACAGATAGAAAAATTCAAGAGGAACATTATCTAGACTAAATTAATCCGTTCAAAGTAGGAAAAATCAATTATAAGTATTTATTGTAAACCAAAGTTGAGATCCTCAAAGTTAGTAACTTTCTCCGGGTGACACAGGTTGTGAATTAAGGAACTGGGATTTGAAGTTCAGTCTTTCCAATCTTACATTCACTCTCACAAGAAGAAAAATCATTCAGTACATGGTTACCACAGTCATAAGACATGTTATGTTACCATTTCTTCATTTTCGAGTGAAGTCTTCATGTTAACACTAATCACAACAGACATAAATTATACCTTAGCTGAAAGATGAATTTTTTGCTCCATTCATTTGAATCAAAGGTCAGCAATTTGGAAATCTCAGCTAAGCCCAACCTTACACATCACACTGGATATTGCAAATGACAAACCCTTAAAAATAAAGAATAAAATGGGAATTTGTGTGTGTGTGTGTGAGAGAGAGAAAGAGAACAAGGAAGACAGAGAGGCTAACATAAAGCTTGCAAAGCTCATCAGAAGTTCTGAGTTTTGAAATACTGGTTTTAAATCTTGCTCTGAATGTTCCTGCAGACACAGATGATAGGAAAAATCCTTTGCGAAAGCTGATTACACAACATGGTGTATAAAGATATGATGAGGAAAAATCAGATTCAAGTCTTCTCAGCTTCATAATGAGCACTCTGGTCTTTTTGGTTATACATTAGACTGCAAGTCCTTTCATGGCTGAAAAAAATATACTGGCGTCTTCTCTTACATTTCTGGAGAGCATCTCGGGTAATCTAAACATTCTTCTTATCTCAGAAAAAGAAGCGATGCACAGACTGACAACTTCTCTTCAAAATGTCGCTTGTCGATATATCTGAATTCAAGACTTAGACAGGGCACAACAGGCTTGTCCCAACAGGCAAATCAGGATGAAAGACACTTCCTTTCCTACGTCTAAGAGGGGTGAGTGATTTTATGCATTGTTCCTTTTTAGTGAGTTGTACATTTAAGATACTTAGGGGGTTCTTAGTCTTGAGCAAGACACCTTTGATCATGATCTACTCTCTGTGAATTAGAAGCATAGAAGTGAAAGTTGCTCAGTCATGTCCAACTCTTTGCAACCCCATGCCCTATATAGTCCATGGAATTCTCTACGCCAGAAATCTGGAGTGGGTAGCCCTTCCCTTCCCCAGGGGATCTTCCCTACTCAGGGATCGAACCCAGGTCTCCCACGTTGCAGGCAGATTCTTTACCAGCTGAGCCACAAGGGAAGCCCATGAATACTGGAGTGGGTAGCCTTTCCCTTCTCCCACAGATCTTCCCGATCCAGGAATTGAACCAGGGTTTCCTGCACTGCAGGCAGATTCTTCACCAGCTGAGCTATCAGGGAAGCCCTAACAGCTAAGTCCTTCATGCACCAGAAGCAACCAGAAAACATTCTCCCAAGAGCTTTACTGGCAACGACGTAGGGTCTATTTGGATAACATACCACGGCAATGTGATATATAAGGAAGATGGATACATTCAAGCTTTCAAGCACCACAAGAAATTTACATCCTAAAAGTTCCTTCTTTCCATGTGCACAGGTTAAATGAACCCTGGAGAGCACCCCTTGGTTCCAATCTGGTCGTGCAACAGCCACACACAATCCATCCATTTGTGACTATTCTTTAGGTTCTCTGCAGGGTGCCCCAGTCATCCCTAGCACCCCACTGCAGATGTCCAAGATAAACTCAAATCTATTTTTAGGATCTGATATTGCAGATATTAAGGAAAAACTGATGTCTTTCCTCCCTCCATTCCAATACCTGAATTTCAATATCTTTTGTCAACAACGTGTATTTGCCAAGTGTCATACATTTTTTCCATTTTTAACATTTCAATACAAATTCGACTTCAATATATATTTCTCCTGCCTGTCACTGAGAGCAGAAGCCGTAAGTTGCACGTGGTTTCTCTGTACTCTTTCATCCAATGAGGCTGAGGACAGACCTACGTTGAAGTGACAGGCTTCCCAGGGGCCAGGTTTAACACTTCTTACTCAGCTTGCTTGTTCAGTGACTAAGTTGTGTTCGATTTTTTGCAGCCCCATGGACTGCAGCACACCAGACTTCTCTGTCCTCCAGTCTCCCAGAATTTGCTCAAATTCATGTCCAATGAGTTGGTGATACTATCTAACCACCTCATCCTCAGCCTTCCCCTTCTTTTGCCTTCAATCTTTCCCAGTATCAGGGTCTCTTCCAATGAGTCAGCTCTTCGCATTAAGGGGCCACAAGCACTGTAGCTTTAGCTTCAGAATCCAACAACTATTCAGGGTTGATTCCTTTTGGATCGACTGGTTTGATTTCCTTGCTGTCCAAGGGACTCTCAAGAGCCTTCTCTAGCACCACACTTGGAAAGTACCAACTCTTCAGCACTCAGACGTCTTTACAGTTCAGTTCTCACACCTGTACATAACTACTGGGAAGGCCATAGCTTTGACTATATGGACCTTTGTGGGTAAAGTGATGTCTCTGCTTTTTAGTATGCTATCTAGGTTTGTCATAGCTTTCCTTTCAAAGAGCAAGTGTTTTTTAATTTCATGGCTGCCAATACCATCTGCAAAAGCATTTAATAAATACTTGTGTGGCAGCCACTGTATGCTAGGCACATTTTTATCTTTCTGTTCATTTGTGATCTTGGGAATAACTCATATTCCTACTGCACAGGTCATAAGATTTAGACTGAGGGAAGCAATTAATTTACAAGTTACACAGCTATGGAGAAGCAAAACTTGAATATAAAATCACTCAAAAGTTCACTGTTTTCATTATATTAAATGGCTCCACAGACAAAAGGAAGTGATTATTAACCAATTCCAGAAAATAAGTGATATAAAAAATATATTTTGAAAGTTTCTCTCATTAAAAGTCTTAACATTTGTAGCTAAATGAGTAGGATGTCCTTATAAATTTAGAAGTATTTTTTTGTGCTGTGCTTAGTCACTCAGTCATGTCCAACTCTTTGTGACCCCATGGACTGTACCTGCCAGGCTCCTCTGTCCATGGGATTCTCCAGGCAAGAATACGGGAGTGGGTTGCCATGCCCTCCTCCAGGGGATCTTCCCAATCCAGGGATCGAACCCAAGTCTCCCACATTGCTAGGCATCTCTTACTGTATGACCTATGTAGACCACACAGAATAGTCAATATAAATTGTACCAGTTACATTTTAAATGAATTTAAATTTTCAAGAGACATTATCTTAAACTACAGGATATTCAGTGGCATGTTGCCCAGACATAGGCTTTTCATTCATTCACTCATCAGCTATCTACTGAGTGCTTATCTTCCTCCAGATACAAATCTAACTTTTGGGGTAAGTTCAGTGGAAACATATGCTAGTTCCCTGTTCTTATTTACACTCTAGAAGAGGCTAAATAAATAGGCACATAAAAAAGACAGTATCAGGTTCTGATATGTGCAAAGATGAAAATAAATAGAGTAATACATTAAAGGGGTTTCCCTCATGGCTCAAGGGTAAAGAACGTGCCTGCTAATGCAGGGGATGCAAGAGACATGGGTTCAATCCCTGGGTTGGGAAAATCCCCTGGAGGAGAAACTGGCAGCCCACTCCAGTGTTCTTGCCTGGAGAATCCCATGGATGGAGAGGCCTGATGGGCTACAGTCCATGGGGTTGCAAAAGAGTCGGACAAAACAGCGATTAAACAATACACTAAAGAGTGTTCAAAGGGCTCTGTAGCTTATGCTCCCAATATATGAGGTTCTTGAACATTATGCACGGCCGTAATAATAAATCTAAAAATCTCTAGTATGAAATGGTCATCAATAGCATTTTATTAGTTATTAGTTAGGAAGGAAAACAATGAAAGGGAGGTTTGAGCAATCAGCAAAGGGCATAAATATTATGTTTTCTGTTGAAACTGTATCTTTTGTAATTGTTTGGGTGGGGTGCAACATAAAATTTTTAAGTGGAACATTTTCAAGTCAGATTGAAGTCAAAGCTATTGTTGAGAAGAAAAAGTGGCATATGCCAGTCACAATCTCAAAAACCATTTCCCAACAACCTGAATCCTGAGGCTTAGAGCAACCTAAAATGTCACGCAATGCTGGAGTCCATTGTCTGTGTGCATGTGTGTGTGTGCAAAGGTGTGTGTGCACTCCTGCGTGTATGCACACGTGTGTGTCGTGCATCAGGATCAGGAATTAGACACAGGCTATCATATATAGCCAGTTCCCAGTAAAAAAAAACCCTGCTTTTTAAATAGAATATTCAGGTGGCCATTCAGAATTTCTGTGTGGTTAAAAGATTTGTTTCAACACTATGTTGACTTCGATCACATTCACGAAAAGGAGGTAGATACTGACATCTATACAACTGAAATAGTACACAAAACTGGGTCCTAGAAGCAAGTGGTCACAAGCAGCTTCTCTGGATGGTCCAGAGAGAAGAGAATGCAAAATGTCCAATCCGTGCAGTGAAATCTAAAACACCTTTGGGAAGTCGACAAAGACAAATTCCTCATGTCTCAAAAAATAGAGCTGCACACCAGTGTTCACTGCAACAGTATTTCCAATAGCCAAGATACTGAAGCAACCTAAGTTTCCACCATCAGATGACTGGATTGAGAAGACGTAGTACATACACACAATGGAATGTTACTCAGCCACTGAAAAGAAAGAAATTCTGCCATTGCAACTACATGGATGGACCTAGAGGGTATTATGTTTAGTGAAATAAGTCAGACAAAGACAAATACTGTATTGCTTCCCTTATATGTGGAGCCTAAAAAACAGAATGAATAAATATGACAAAACACATAAAAAATAAAAAAGATTAAAAAAAAAAAAGCTTTAAATAGAGCTTATGGAGATTCTTGTTAATGAAGCCATATTATAAGCCCCCAGGTCCAAATATATCAAATCATGCAACAATAAAATGCAGAGTCGTCTTAGTCTAAAACTAATAAGCTCTCTGAGTGATCTATTGCAATACTTCTATAGCAGGCATTCTGTCAGGTACCCTTGCTTTGTGCTTACCGTACCACTACCCGCTGTATGATTTTGGGCAAGGATGGCCTGTCTCAATTTCCTCAAACACAAAATGAACGTATTAACACTTGCCCTGTTGTCTTCTGACTGCACCAAGTGCCAGATACTGTGCTAAATATTTTATGTACGTCATCTCATTTTATCCCTCCAACATCTTCATAAGATAAGGCCTTCATCAGTTGAAGCCATTTAGTAGGTGATGAAAGCAGATGAAAAAGTTCTTCCAAAAATACAAAATACTGTACAGAAATAGTGTAATTATAACCATTGCTGAAAAATAAATAGAACCATTGTTAGTAAATTGTGCTGTATGAACAATATTAGCGCTAGAGTGATACAGAAATTGCAAGTTGATAGCACATTCGTCCACCTGATACAACTCAGAAAAGCAATGCTAAACATTTAGGGACTATTATATGCCAGTCACAGTTCTTAGCATTTGGGGCCATACTTTAGCTCAAGAATCTTCAAAATAACCTCCCAAGCACACACTAATGTTATCCCGATTTTACAGATGTGGAAACAGAGGGAGAGAAAGAACTTGCCCCAGGGAACAATGCAAATGGCAGAGCTGGGCAAAGAGACCAGGCAGCCTGGTTTCTGAACCTGAGCTCTTAATTCTAGCACTAAACCACTCCTGTGAAGCAGGCTCCAGTGGGTGCAAACCAAATAGCTGTTTACTCCCCAGGCTTCAGGAACAAATGGCAGGATTACTTTTCCTCACGTAGATGGCTTTCGGCCATTCTCTGGGCTCAGTGAGGTCGGTGCGGTGCCCTGGCTGGGCTTGGCTTAGCAGTCAGTTTCCAAGGGCAGCTCTGCCTGCTCTGCACATCCTCCGTGACCTCTTTATGGTTCTGCTTCTCATTTGTAAACTGAGAAACAGAAAGTCTATTCATGGGGGATTTTGCAGGATCCAGTGCATTCAGCACAAATCTTGGCACAGGTGCGGCTGGCACTCAGTACACATGAGACTCCCTCCTTCCTCGAATGTGACATCAGTGCAACTAATTAACTCTTCCATAAACTACTTAGAAAAGAAGAGAGAAAGACCTTGGGTCATGAAGTGTTAGGTTTGAAATGAACTATTACTGTCTTGAGTCATAAGGTAATCCACTTGGCAAAAACAATTTTATCCTGACTATCTACAAATAGGAATTTTTTTTCTTCCTAAAACAGTGTGTAAAGATTTTCTCAGGGGTCAGTAGATTCCTTCTGATAGACTGGGGGACCACTCTGGTTTAGTAATCCCTGGGTCAATTCTAGACTTGCCCAGGTCATGCTGCTGCTGCTGCTGCTAAGTCACGTCAGTCATGTTCAACTCTGTGCGACCCCAGAGACAGCAGCCCACCAGGCTTCCCCGTCCCTGGGGTTCTCCAGGCAAGAACACTGGAGTGGGTTGCCATTTCCTTCTCCAATGCATGAAAGTGAAAAGTGAAAGTGAAGTTGCTCAGTCGTGTCCGACTGCCCAAGTCATAGGTCTGCCTAAACCAACTGACCACAAAGCAGAATTGTCTCAAAACTGTTATCAGGGACAGTGGGAAGCATGGTATTAGCCTCTTGCTCATAAACCATGTTGAAGTAACCGAGAACACGTGACTTTTCATACTATAAACTATAAACTGTCCAAAGCTTAGTAAAGGGCTTAATTTTGTCAAAACCTCATTTTAAAACTTTAAGATTTCCTAAAGTAGAAAAGACTAGGCCGGTGACAATCTTACTATGTTGTTTCAAGACAACAGTTATTCTCTGCAAAGTGGTTCTACTGTTCACAGACCAAATAAAATCCAACCATGCTCATGGCAATAATAATAATGAATGCTCAGATGGGCCCTTTTGCTGTGCCAGGCGCTTCTACGAATAGGATATGTATTTCCCCCATTTAATCTTCATAATAATTCTATGAGATAGGTAACATTATTATTCCCACCTTGTAGATATCAAAACTGAGGCACAGAGTGGCAGAGTTGAGAGTCGAATCAGGCAGTCTGTCTGCAGGGGCCACACCTGTCCGTCCATTTCAAAGGAATGTGCGCACATAAAGCGCTCTTTTTATGGCTGTCATCAAGGCATGCCACCCGATAGCTCAGCTGGTAAAGAATCCGCCTGCAATGCAAGAGACCTGGGTTCGATCCCTGGGTTGGGCAGACCCCCTGGAGAAGGAAATGGCAACCCACTCCAGTGTTCTGGCCTGGAGAATTCAGGACTATATATAGTCCATGGGGTCACAAAGAGTCAGACACAACTGAGCAACTTTTTCACTTTCGCTTACCACATCCCTCATCCAGCTCATAAAGGGATCCTCAGTCCCTCATGTTTATATCTTCCTAGCCAACCGAAATCTTTTGCGGAATAAGTCAAGGCAGGATCATGAAAACATGTAAGTATTTATGCGGCTGCACTTCACGTTGTTCCCAGTGGAGAAACGAAAGTGTACTACTTTCCCATTTAACAAATAAGGAGACTAAGGGGCAGAGAGACGTGAAGCTGGGCGCTCTGCTGGCGGCCCGAGGCCCCCAGGAGCCGGGGTTCGCTGAGACCCTCTGGCCTCGCTAGGCGCCAGCCTCGGATCATGGCGAGGGGCCGGCACCGCAGAAACAGAGGCCAGCGGACTCTCGGAGCCGCCCGGGCACGTTCTGAAGGCTCCACCGAGAGAGGAGTGGTAAGATCTACTCAAACGCTTGTCAGGTCTTTCATCTGAAAATGGTGGCTTGGCTTTCACACGGCAAAGCGAAGAACCTCCTAGAGCAGGTCCCCAAGGCTCCCTACCAGCTCCCAGCCCGCCGACCTGGGCGAGGGGCAAGGACACAAGGCTCCCCGGTCCCCTGGGACAGAACTGTTCAGCTGCTTTTTGCGAGTTTTGTTTTATTCTTGGCTTGTTCACTCAGGTGATTACAAAAATCTTTCAAAAGCGAGACATGGGCCGACTCTCAGTTCCCCCCTCAGGGAGGCAGCCCGCAGGGCTGCACCTCCGACCTTCACAGGTTGTTTCCCTTCCCCAGCACCTCGTGCTGAACGCTGGAGTAAACTCACCGTGCTGGTATGTGGGTACAGCGGCTCTGTTACACCTCTAATCCTGAACGGAATGGATTAAGCTATCACATTCTCTCACCTGTGCACTTTTCCTTTACAAGAAAGAAAACCAACATTCTTTATAAGCTGACAGTGACAAGAGCTGCGAGAGCCTGAATCACAAAAAATAATAATCATAGTAAATATTAGAACTATGACCGTCACTACTATAATAAAACAAGGCATGTCCCTACAGTTTGTTGAAGCTCTCATGACTTTTTTGCATCATACATCTGCCCCAAGAGAGGGAAGAATAAGAAGCATGAAGGTCATTTGGCTGATGACTTGTCAGTTTAATTCTTTTCGTACCTGAACCCTCCAAACTGGATCGGAAGCCCCCTGACTGGACCTCACTCACCTGCTCTCTCCTCTGTTCTAGCACTTTCTGCAGCTCTCTGTTCTTCCTTGGCTTTACTTGTCTCTCCTGGTCTGCATGCCCTCCCACAGGGTCCCACCGCATGTTCCCGTGCTACTGTTGAGAAGAGGGTGTTGTTAACTGTATCTTGTTTTCCTGAGTGCTTATGACAAATTGTCAATCCCTGGGAGCTCAGGAAAGCCCACCATGATTACACTGCTCAGATCCCTTTATCCTGGAAAAGCACTGCTATCATATTTCTCCTTAGGAACATATGACTACATAAATAGCACATGAGACTATGGTTGACAAGAATCCATTTAAGTGATTAGGAAGCACAAATTTCATCATATGATAGAAGAAGACAAAGAAACTGAGGAAGAGGGAGGTGAAAAACTTGCCAAGATCGCACAGCTAGTTAGGAGTAAATTCAACCCCAACATCTCTCTCTGTAGTAGTGAATTCTCCAGGGAAGTGGCTGCTGACTCATGAAAGAAAATGGAGGTCTAGTAGGAATTGGATAAATAACATTAAATAACATAAATAGCAGTGACACTGTTCTGTTCATGTTCCTCATTTTTTTCCTATATAAACTGTACTTATACAACTAACAATAATGTGAGAGTGATATTCATTTTAAACACTTGACATAGGAGCTGGATTCTGCTTTTTTTAAAAATTGTATTTAATTTTAATTGAAGGATAATTACTTTACAGAATTTTCTTGTTTTCTCTCAAACCTCAACATGAATCAGCAGTAGGTATACATATATCTCCTCCCTCTTGAACCTCCCTCTCTGGATTCTGCTTTTTTGTTTTCTTTCTTTTTTTTTTTTTCCTAAAGAAAATCCTGGTGTATATGTAATGCACACTCCTGGAAAATCTAACACTGCCCTACTCCTAGGTTTTTAAGAAATCTTATTGGGGAAAACATTGAAAGTTGGTCAAGATTGGTGTTTTTATTTAAAGAATAAAGATGCTTGCCTAAAACCAACTTGAAATGATAGAGAATCCATAAAAGGAAAGCACTGCAGATAAACCTACTTGAAAATCTTATTTCCATGACAACAGAAACAGCATTAAAGGGCCAGTACACCTCTGCACTGCTTTGTTGCCAACACATTCAATCATCTGACACATTTTCAAGAAAAGAAATAATCTTTCACATATATGCTAAATTATAACTATGTATGAACATATAAAAATGTTAGTCTTTTTTAAGAACAGAGATAAAAAGCTGATATCCTTAATAGTTACATACAGACTAGCAAGTTCTCCACTGATGCTGGAAAACGTAGAAATAAAATGCAAGCTATAAACTAACATTGCATACCAAATTAGTTTTTTAGTTTCCATATTTGTCATTAAATTTATTGCTTTTTAAAAATCCAGTTAATCTATATTGTCTTATAACACATAGTGTGGTTGCTCATGAATATATAAGCAGCCAAAATAAATTTCTATTCAGAAAAAAAATATTATTTTATAATATGAGACATACATGGTCATTTCTACTCAGTTTTTCTGAAATATGAATTTAGTTCTTTTTCATTTTGCATATATGAAACATTTGAGAAAATTATGGAAAATAACTTTGTTTCTCTAATGTAATAACAATATTTTGTACAGAACTCCTTTTTAAGATAATGTTTCCAAGACTTCCTAAATTTAAAGATTCTCCAAAGGGAAATTTAGCATTAAATTATGTAAAGTAATTTTGAATCTGCAATTTAAAATTATATGTATATTGGATTATAGATTTTAAAGGCATTGTGTGATTGAATTTGGTCTTCACAGAAACTCCCAGTGTAAAATAGAAAGGTCAGATACCATTATCAACTTACTTTTCATTGACTAGGTATTTGATACTCATAAGGATCACATGCTAAGTGGCCATAAGAAGAATAAACATAATTCTATATATTTCTATGCTAAGCTTTTTCTTTTCTATGATGCTACACTCCACACTTAATTTAAAAGACTAAAACTGTCATCATAGTTCAATTTAGTCATACTTTAGTAAGAATGAGTTAATAGTTTTATACAAAAAAAGAGAACATTCTTAATCTCCAATATTTGCTAACTTAATAAGAATGCGAATTACTTAGGTGATTTGAGGTTTATCATAATTATTAACTATGTGCCCATTCTTTATACCATCCTGTAGATACAGATGATAGATAGATCTCAGTCTTCAAGTAGGAAAGCTTTCCATCTTTAACTCTACAAAGTAAACAGGTCAATCTCTCTACACCCATGAATTCAAGGAAAATTATTTATGTGCCAAAAATCAAATGCAAAATTCCTAAGGTGAAAGTCAAGTAAAAAAATATAAAGCATGAATATTATTTCACCTAAAAGTAGAGAAGAATTGACAAATGAGAAGTTTATTAATAGTTTCTCCACATGTCTTTCCTTTCCACATTCTTTTATTTCCTGCCACAGAAAGTTCTGGAGCTGAATCTGGACCTGGAGCTCTACTGAGCAGAGCCTCCCACCCCCACCCCCAGAGCATGACACAATGACTTGGAAGGCCCACTGGACTGGACCATTTCATTTGTAATCCTAATTCTACCACTGAAATGCTGAGCGATTCTCACAAAACTACTTAAAACTACTGAGTCTGTTTCAACACACACTTACTCAGTGCTTTTTCAGATCCCACTCTCAAAAGTTGGAAGTCGGGCCAACTTCATGGATGGGCATCCGTGGGGTCACACAGAACCCTGAGCTCAGAAGAGCCAGTACTTGGTTTAGTGATCTGTTGTCACTGTTTAGAAATTGTTTCTTTTTAAATGTAAACTTTTTTTTTAATTGCTTTTATTTTTTTTATTTTATTTTTTTAGTTTTTATTTTTTTAAATTTTAAAATCTTTAATTCTTACATGCGTTCCCAAACATGAACCCCCCTCCCACCTCCCTCCCCATAACATCTCTGTGGGTCATCCCCATGCACCAGCCCCAATCATGCTGTATCCTGCGTCAGACATAGACTGGCGAGTCAATGTTTTTATTTGGACATAATTGTAGATTCCCATACAGCTGTAAGAAATAATATGTAAAGGTCTTGAGTATTAACTACTTTCTCCCAATGGGAAACATCTTTCAAAAATACAGAACAAATTCCAGAGGGGCATGATGTATTCTGGAGAAAAGGGAAAAAGCCAAAGCTTTTTTTTTTAATTTTTGATGTTGTAAATAAAAAATGAGAAGATTAATGCAGAAAAGTCATCAAAACAGAAGGTGGATCTCCAGTCTCAACAGATCCTGCCTACCTGGATCAGACAACTATGCCTTATCTTATCATAGGAACTTGCTGTGGTTGCAAAGGAAGACCACCAAATCCCACTGAATTTTCCAGCATCATATCAGTGCCTTTGTTTTACAAAGCTTCATTTTGAGCTCAAAAGCAAATGATATTCTAGGAATACTTTTGTTGCCAATATACACTGTATAAATAAGAGCCAGAAATCAGTGAATTGCCCTTTGTTGGCTTAAAGCATACTAGAATATATAGAAACAAGATACAGCAGATAATTACCATACCAAAATAGCAAACCAGTAGGAGGCATTAGTTGGCCTAATAGGGGAAAAGGAAGAGACTACTCCACTCAATACATAATCGAACAAACGAACTCAAGAATACTTCACTGGAACACAGATTTTCATTCGAAACTATCCACTGGATGATGACCTGCCTTTCTTTCTTTCTTTCTTTCTTTCTTTCTTTTCTTTTTTTTTTTTTTTTTGTATAATTGCTTTACAATGCTGTGTTAGTTTCTGCAGTACAACGAAGTAAATCAGCTATGCGTGCCAAGTCACTTCAGTTGTGTCCGACTCTTTGTGATCCCGTGGACTGTAGCCCGCCAGGCTCCTCTGTCCATGGGATTCTCCAGGCAAGAATACTGGAGTGGGTTGCCATGCTCTCCTCCAGGGGATCTTCCCAACCCAGGGATCGAACCCAGGTCTCCCACATTGCAGGCAGATTCTCTACCACTGGGCCACCAAGCAAGCCATATACCCCCTCCCTCTTGGGTCTTCCTCACATCTCCCAGGTCTTACTCCTGTAGATCATCACAAAGCACTGAGCTGAGCTCCTGTGTTATCCTGCAGCTTCCCACTGGCTATCTATTGCACATGTGGCAGTGTGTGATGTCAATCCTAATCTCCCAGTTCATCCCACCCTCTCCCTCCCCACCCCTGTGAACACATGTCTGTTCTCCAGGTCTGCGACCCTCCTTTCTTTTGATCTACAAACAGGGTTTCTACATATACATATATAAGTCCATTAAGGCAAACTCCTTTCCTGAAGAAACTCACAGCACGTTTTCTAACCAAGAACAGCATTCTGCAAATGAAATAATAAATTCTTTCATTCTCTCAAGATCATATCTCCATTTCCCTCTGCCTACCCCTTCAATTCCTAGCTTTTTTTAGTTGTTTGTTGGCAAGAAAGTTCACATCTCTTCCTCTTGAATAGTTGTCAAAACACCAAGGCTGTCATTCACCGACTCTCTGCAGCCCCGTGCTGAAACAGTGTTTTCTCGAACATTTGCAGTTGTGTATAATGTTGATGACAGCTTGTTTTGTAGTTGTCTTGCCTTCCTAGCTTCAAAGACAGCAGCCGCTAGTGCAAAGAAAAGCCTTTTCTCACATGGATACACTTCCGTTTTTTACCTCTGAAAATTCAACGAGTTAAAACTATGCCTAAATGCCTTTTAGGACCCATTAGATGAGTTCTTAACATGGGGGTCTTAAATCTTCCTTCTCATTTTATACTTAAGTTCTAAAACTAACTATCTTACAAACTTTAAAATCAAATATGCCGGAGATTAAGAGGCAAACTAAAGTCACGATTAGGACCTCTACTAGTCTACCTGACAACACGTTACAGCTTAGAGACTAGAGCCAGACAAAATGTGTATCAAATTCTAGGGCTACCTTGCACTAGCTGTGGTATTTTTGGAAACATCCTATCTTAGCTTCAATTTCCTTACATGTAAAATGAGAATATTAATAATTTACCTACCAAAGAGGAATGTTCTGAAAATTTCAAGAGCTAATATACATAAGATTTTTGGCAATGCGTTTCTAGTTCACAGCAATAAATACTGTTATTTATTAACTAATAAACATAAAACTTGTATATTGCTACTGTTTTTGGTATTGCTGTAATTATTAAGCAAAGGAGATATTACAATAATTTTAGAGAAAATAAGAAACTAGTATGAAAATAAATATATACAATTCAGAGTCATACTAGGAAAAGTGACAAATCACTCGATTTTAATTTTGGAGTTTTTGTTATTCAACTGATAAAGTTAAATGGTATGAGATATTGTTCTATGTATAGAATTCATTCACTTCAAAACTGGTAATTTTATGAGTATGTACAGTATCATAGTATAAAGAATTTTGCTATTCAGAGGTAAGCTCTGACAAAGTTAGTAGGGAAACACGATAGAGACAGTGCGTCACACATTTGCGTGAAGCTCGGTTCTTCAGGCTCTCTGCAGCTGATTGGGACCTTGTGACTGATTATGGCCAAGTCCATCCTAAAGGAGATCCGTCCTGGGTGTTCACTGGAAGGCTGATGTTGAAGCTGAAACTCCAATACTTTGGCCACCTCATGCGAAGAACTGACTCATTTGAAAAGACTGTGATGTTGGGAAAGATTGAAGGCGGGAGGAGAAGGGGACGACAGAGGATGAAATGGTTGGATGGCATCACCGACTCAATGGACATGAGTTTGGTTAGACTCCGGGAGTTGGTGATAGACAGGAAGGCCTGACGTGCTACAGTCCATGGGGTTGAAAGAGTCAGACACGACTGAGGGACTGAACTGAACTGAACTGAACTGGACTATGACTGAACCTACACACGTCACGTTTAAGCAGAAGCCTGGACAACAGATTTAAGAAACAGAAAAGTGCTTCTACTTTTTTGATTAATGCACTATTTGGCCCCATGCCCTGAGTCACAATGTGAAAATGAGTTACCCTGATGATCCACACTGGATCTGTGCCATTCGCAAAAAAATAATCCACTGATGTGTTAAACCACTAAGATTTGCAAATTAATTTGTTATCGCAGCATGATCTAGCCTGTGCTGATTAACACTGGAATGGTTTCACTGACAAAGAGCTGAAAACAATAGCTGCATGGCATTAAGATTGACCCTTGATAACTGCCTTTATCTTTAATATTTGCCAATTTTATAACCTTTCCTTCACTTAACAAACAGAGACCAAAATTTAGATATAAGCATTTGTCCTGCCCAAAGTAAGTAATTGTCTGGTAAAAAAGAGAAGATACATACATTTATAATAAAGCATAGAATCATAGTGACATAAGCTCAGATAAAGTCGTAAATGAATTCTGAGAAAAGAAATACAAGTCCTACTAGAAGATTTCTGGGAAGAGATGCTGAATGGTTTACGTCTGAAAGAATGGGATGCATTCGAACGTGTGTGGGTGAGCAAAATATGGGAAGAACAGTGAGTAGCATTCCCGTATGAGGGACCAGCAGAGAGAGGGACTGGTTGAGTGTGGAAGGAATGAAGGATGCAGGCAAATAAACCAATAAAAATTACCATCTCCCCTCATGTACTTCTGGGAAAAAGAAGAGGTAATCTAAAATGCTATTGAGGTAAACAGCTGAAGATACAGATGGGAAATTCATTCAGTGAGAAAGAAGACAACCTTGAAGGATCCTAATCAGGAGGTGAGTATGATCCTATAATCTAAGAATCTTATGCTGCAAAAAGGATGGAAAAGAAACATGACTACTATAGGAAGTTTAGTTTATTATCAATATTATTATATTAATATTCTGTATGGGACACAATAAGAAACTAAGGAAAATGGCAAGGGGCTAACACGTTGATGAACTGAAACACTGTTTAGGAATGCAGATTCAAAAAGTTCAGGAAAACAAAAATGTGAGCATGAGGGTAATGGGACCAGAAGAGAAACAGATGTGAATCATTAAGGACTGTAATTAGAATAAAAAATTTAGACATGAAAGAAGAGAAACAAATTTGGGATGAGGCAGATTTTGGATATGCTAGCTGTGATATACTAATGGCATTCAGCATTCATATAAATTTATATATGCATATACAAAAACCAGTATCTCCTACATATATATATATAGATATATATCACATACATATACATATGTGGTGTTGGAGAAGACTCTTGAGAGTCCCCTGGACTGCAAGGAGATCCATCCAGTCCATCCTAAAGGAAATCAGTCCCGAATATTCATTGGAAGGACTGATGTTGAAGCGGAAACTCCAATACTACGGCCACCTGATACAAAGAACTGACTCATTCGAAAAGACCCTGATGTTGGGAAAGACTGAAGGTGGGAGGGGAAGGGGACAACAAAGGATGAGATGGTTGGATGGCATCACTAACTCAGTGTACATGAGTTTGGGTAAACTCCGGGAGTTGGTTATGGACAGGGAGGCCTGGCGTACTACAGTCCATGGGGTCTCAAAGAGTTGGACACGACTGAGACTGAACTGAACTGAAACTACATATTTAGTTCCTCTTTCTCTTCCTATTTTTCTCTCAACAATTATTCTTACTAGAAATATCCCTGCCAGGATGCAGCCCATTTTCTCCTTTTTTCTGCCCCTGTGCTTTCTAGAGGCTGAACTCTCCAACCTAAAACACAAATACTCTTCATGCGCCATGAGAAGAGATACTCTTCAGGTTACACTAAAGAGGGATGAGCACCCATTCCTCCACCTGGTGTAAAACATGATCATGGATATAGCGGTTTTGGAGGAGGAGGAAACATGAGACCCTCCATTCAGATGGACAGTTTTTCTGCAACCACAGGTGGCTAAAGATGCAAACAAGGTCCAGTTTATACACTACAGAAATTTCATCCACATTCAAGGTCTTATTTGGGTTTAATCATGAATATACACAATATTCTGTCCTGTGTTATCATCTTTCCTCTATTATCCTTTCAGTTCAGTTCAGTCGCTCAGTCGTGTCTGACTCTTTGTGACTCCATGAACTGCAGCACGCCAGACCTCCCTATCCATCCCCAACTCCCGGAGTTTACCCAAACTCATGTCCATTGAGTCGGTGATGCCATCTAACCATTTTATCATCTGTTGTCCCTTTCTCCTTCTGCCCTCAATCTTTCCCAGCATCAGGGTCTTTTCAAATGAGTCAGCTCTTCACATCAGGTGGCCAAAGTATTGGAGTTTCAGCTTCAGCATCAGTCCTTCCAATGAACACCCAGGACTGATCTCCTTTAGGATGGACTAGTTGGATCTCCTTGCAGTCCAAGGGACTCTCAAGAATCTTCTTCAACAACCACATATCAAAAGCATCAATTCTTCTGCGCTCAGCTCTCTTTATAGTCCAACACTCACATCCGTACATGACCACTGGGAAAACCATAGCCTTGACTAGACAGACCTTTGTTGACAAAGTAATGTCTCTATTTTTTAATATGCTGTCTAGGTTGCCCATAACTTTCCTTCCAAGAAGTAAGTGTCTTTTAATTTCATGGTTGCAGTCACCATCTGCAGTTATTTTGGAGCCCAGAAAAATAGTCAGCCACTGTTTCCATTGTTTCCCTATCTATTTGCTACAAAGTGATGAGACCGGATGCCATGATCTTAGTTTTCTGAATAATGAGCTTTAAGCCAACTTTTTCACTCTCCTCTTTCACTTTCATCAAGAGGCTCTTTAGTTCTTCTTCACTTTCTGCCATAAGGGTGGTGTCATCTGCATATCTGAGGTTATTGATATTTCTCCCGGCAATCTTGATTCCAGCTTGTGCTTCTTCCAGCCCAGCGTTTCTCATGATGCACTCTGCATATAAGTTAAATAAGCAGGGTGACAGTGTACAGCCTTGACGTACTCCTTTTCCTATTTGGAACCAGTCTGTTGTTCCATGTCCAGTTCTAACTGTTGCTTCCTGACTTGCATATAGGTTTCTCAAGAGGCAGGTCAGATGGTCTGGTATTCCCATCTCCTTCAGAATTTTCCACATTTTATTGTGATCCACACAGTCAAAGGCTTTGGCATAGTCAATAAAGGAGAAATAGATGTTTTTCTGGAACTCTCTTGCTTTTTCAATGATCCAGCGGATGTTGGCAATTTGATCTCTGGTTCCTCTGCCTTTTCTAAAACGAGCTTAAACATCTGGAAGTTCACGGTTCACGTACTGCTGAAGCCTGGCTTGGGCATTACTTAACTAGCGTGTGCTGCTGCTGCTAAGTCGCTTCAGTCGTGTCTCACTCTGTGCGACCCCATAGACGGTAGCCTACCAGGCTCCACCGTCCCTGGGATTCTCCAGGCGAGAACACTGGAGTGGGTTGCCATTTCCTTCTCCAATGCAAACTAGCGTGTGAGATGAGTGCAATTGTGTGGTAGTTTGAGCATTCTTTGGCATTGCCTTTCTTTGGGAAATCCTTTAGCTTTCAGTAAAATCTGTTTCATGTCAAGGACATGTTTCAGCAATGCCTTAAGCAGAAAGAGGGCAGTGGCCACACACAGGGTACAGCCATGGGGGGCAGAGGGGGGCAGCCTCAGGAAGTGACTGGGTATGAACAGATCAGTCAGAGCAGGAATTTAAAATAAGAAACAAGGATGCCAAGGAACCCAGGTCTCAGGAGAGGGTGCTGACCTGCCTACAGTAATTGAATGGGACCTGCAGTTATCTTATTAGAAGTTAAATAAAGGGATGAGATCAGAAGGTAAAATCAATACTCCTAGCATTTGGTACTATTCCTGGAACATAACAGATAACCAGTTTATCAGGAATAAACATACAAATAGGTAGAAATACAGGAAAACCTGAAGGAGCAAATAGCAAGCAAACAGATAATGGAAAAAAAGATACCTTTTGGAAGACCTATACCATCAAAATGTACTAGTAAGTCAAGAGATGGACAAGAAAGAAGGGACGGTTGTAGAGGCAGGCAGACCTCTAAGAAGCAATGGTACAGAAGCCAGTACAATGAGACCAAATATAGACCGGTTTTTAAAAATTTAAGTGTTCTTTCAGGACACAGACTCATCTTCATTTTTTCTCTAATTTGCCCTGTATTAGAGTTGGACACGACTGAGCGACTGAACTGAACTGAGAAATGACAAAGAAAAATGGAAACGTTCCCTTCCTTGTGTCCTGTCAGAGCTTCATCCCTAACCCTCCACTCTGAAAGCTCTTAGAGTTCATATTAATAATCTTTCTGCTCCTGAATTCAAAAATCCACTTAGCCTTAAAAAAAAAAAAACTTAAGGAATGGAGTGTGGAAAATAATTTCAGAGCATTAATTATATAACATTCAAGTTTCTCTCCTACTTGTTTAATATTCTGTTGCCTTTGACATATAAAAAGGAAAGACTTTTTTTTTTTCACTCTCAGAAAAAAAGCAAGAAGGAAAAAAAGCCTTGAAGCTTTAATGAAAATTCAGAAATACTAATCAAATAAAATATTTCACAGTCTTAGAGCAAGGTGAACATCAGAAAAAGATATGCAGCCTGTTTCAAACAAGGAATACATTATGTAAGACCCAGCAAAGAGTCTGGATCAACACTCAGTAAACACTGTTTTCCTTTTGTTAACATTGTACCCAAATGGGCCATCCAGGTACAGCTGCCAATATTTCTTCTCAGGCCTAACAACCTCTTCTCCACAGTACACGAATCCTACAGAAGTCAGCTTATAGAAAACTACAGAGATAACTGAGCATTACCGTTAGCTTGCATTATTTTTCCTTTTTCTCCTCTTTTTAAGAATTTCATTGAAAGATAATTGATTTATAACATGTTAATTTCTGCTGCACAGCAAAGTGCCTCAATTATCCATTCATATCCATTCTTTTTCGCTCTCTTTTCCATCGTGGCTTATCACAGGATACTGAATATAGTTCCTTGTGCTATATAGTAGGACCATGTCATTTATCCACTCTCTATAAGCTTGCCTTATGTTTCCCCATGATTCACAACTTAAGGGAAAAAATTCAAACCACTTGGGTACAAAGAGATTAAAGCACTTTAAGACTAATTTACCACTTTTCATCCTTCATAACAAATACATATTTACAATCATTACTTTAGCTCAACTCTTGAGTATGACTGAAACGAGGCTTTGGGGGCATTATGTCAAAAAGGATTACTTTATAAAAAAAAAAAAAACAAACCTGGAGCTAAGTTTTCAAGAAAGTATTAACAAAAGAAGCTTTTCTTCTTTCCCCTGCTTTTACCTTATCTTAGCTAAAAACTTGAGTTGAAGTTTATCACAATGTTAGGAAACATTAAATAATAGTACAGCACTAATCAGGCAATAATGGGGAAATAGAACAAGCTCTTTTTTTGTTTGTTTTTTTGAGCTTTGCAAATCCTCAGAAACAATGAGATCAAAAAGTAAGAAAATCAGGAAATCTTCATTGCTCTTTACAAAGAATTAATAAGATTACAAGCAGAGGTATTCTATGCTTTTACGTAAGGGGATAGGTTCTAAGGAATTTTTTTTCAAGGGAAAGGACAATACCTAACAAACATGAGTGGGGGCAACTTGAGAACTCACATGACTTTACTTCTCAGCAGTATTTTTGTGTGAGGATATTACAGTATTAATATCACTCAGTTACCAAAAATAAAAACTTTAAGCCTTTTTAGCATGTTCAGACAATTGTTGTGAATTTAAACACTCTTAACTATTTCACTATCAGAATCTTTATGCAATGTATTTTATAACTGGTCCATATTAATTTGAACACTGGACACTCATTTACCTTGAAACGAAAAGCAAGCTCCCAAATGACTTAAGCCAATACGTCAGATTAAGAAAGAAGGGACTCTCATGAAAGGAAAAAGGATAAACCAGGGAAGCATATTTCTGACTTAGCCATGTCAACTGAAAATGTTGCTAAACAGTTCTGAGGATCTAATTTTAATTACAAAAGAAGCGGTTATTTTGGAAATATGTGTGTGTATCCGCACAAGTTAGCAGAAGGTAAGTAACTCCTGGAGAAAGACCCTGAGACCATCAATTTCTTAGAAACAATTCAAAAGCAAACCAGAAAAGGAAACAGCAGAAGGGAAGAAACTAAGAAAATTTTGAAGGTAGTGTAAAGAGGTGTCGTCCAAAACTTACCCAAAGCTTCTTGTACATAAAGATGAGTGGAGTCAGAGCCTACGTTTCATAAAGAGCTGTATTATCTGATACCACTTGGAGTTCAAGAGGTAGACATCCCAGGACTTAAGAGAAAGGAAAGTCTTAGTGATTGATTAGGGGCTTAGACTGACTGACTAGGATTGGATTTACTCTCACAGCTGAGACAACCAGCGACTGAACACAAGATTTTAAACAAATGATGCTCAAGACCAATGACCTCATACAACTATAGATGGAGAGATGGAATGCAAACGAGGTGAGCTCTGTAATTGCCCAGGTACCACCATGCAAGAACTTCAAAGGTTCCTCTCGTGTGCTGAGGAGGGGAAAGCAGGGAGTGCTTGCTGAACTCCCTGGGCTGAGGGCACAGAAAGACCTAGAAGGGCAATGGCCAAAGAGCCAGAGAGGAGACAGCGGAACAGAGAGGGGAGTCTGGGGACCCTGCACGGTCTGCCATGAGCATCAGCAGCATACTAATCAACAAAGACACGTGGGAAAACTACCAGAGAACAGAAGAAGACCCTCGAGAAGACTGGGAGGACCAGCACCACGACGCATGCAGAGCTAGGGAAGGGACTCCTCCACTCCCCGGGAAACTGAACCAGGAGTCTTCGGAGAAACGAAGACTCTGGAACTGGCAGGAAAGATGCAGTGTGAGCATGGAGCATCTTATAGTGCTGCTGCTGCTGCTAATTGGCTTCAGTCGTGTCCGACTCTGTGCGACCCTATAGACGGCAGCCCACCAGGCTCCTCCGTCCATGGGATTTTCTAGGCAAGAGCACTGGAGTGGGATGCAATTTCCTTCTCCAACGCATGAAAGTGAAAAGTGAAAATGAAGTCACTCAGTCGTGTCTGACTCTGTGCGACCCTATAGACGGCAGCCCACCAGGCTCCTCCATCCATGGGATTTTCCAGGCACGAGTACTGGAGTGGGGTGCCATTGCATAGTGCTAGAAAATCAGAAACTGCTCACAAAAACAAACATATATAAAGACTTCCCTGGCGGTCCAGTGGTAGAAACTTTGTCTTCTAACGTAGCGGGTATAGGTTTTCTTCCTGGTCAGACAGCTAAGATCCCACATCCCTCACAGCCAAAAAATACCAGAACATAAACAATAGAAACAGTATGGTAACAAATTCAATAAAGACTTTAAAGAGGGAGAAACAAACACACTGATGATGCAATGTGGTTTCCTGGAACAGAAAAAAAGAACACCAAGGAAAAAAATCAGAATAATGTATCAGTTCAGTTCAGTTCAGTTCAGTTCAGTTCAGTTCAGTACAGTTGCTCAGTCGTGCCCGACTCTTTGAGACCCCATGAATCGCAGCACGCCAGGCCTCGCTGTCCATCACCAACTCCCGGAGTTCACTCAGACTCATGTCCATCGAGTCAGTGATGCCATCCAGCCATCTCATCCTCGGTCGTCCCCTTCTCCTCCTGCCCCCAATCCCTCCCAGCATCAGAGTCTTTTTCCGATGAGTCAACTCTTCCCATGAGGTGGCCAAAGTACTGGAGCTTCAGCTTTAGCATCAGTCCTTCCAAAGAATACCCAGGGCTGATCTCCTTCAGAATGGACTGGTTGGATCTCCTTGCAGTCCAAGGGACTCTCAAGAGCCTTTTCCAACACCACAGTTCAAAAGCATCAATTCTTCGGCCCTCAGCTTTCTTTCACATCCATACATAACTACTGGAAAAACCATAGGTTTGACTAGACAGGCCTTTTTTTGGCAAAGTAATGTCTTTGCTTTTTAATATGTTGTCTAGGTTGGTCATAGCTTTTCTTTAAAAAAAAAATGACTAGCTTTTTTGGGTGAACTCTCTGACTTTGCTCTTATTATTCTAATGAGTCATAGAATAATAATAATAAATGAAGGCTCACATTCTTCCAAATGGCTTTGAGAGGTTGCTACTCCCAGGCTGGTTATAAAACACTAGTGATGCTGTATCCTATAAACTTATTCCACAAACTCATGTAAGAGAGTTCTGACATACTGTCCACATGTTCACTTTCCTAATTTCCATGCTCTTGATCCTATTTCAATATATTCTACTAAATAATTTATCTTGTTCTATGGGGTTTATTTGCTTTAAATATTTATAGGATATTAAACAGGAACTAGAATGCTTTCTGCTATATATGTTCCACCTTAATTATCCACATTTTTCAGACTTTAAGAAGGGCATTCTGGTTATTTTTTTTTCCCCCTGTTTATAATTAGTTTAAATTTAGCCTACTCAAAGCAGTGTTAGTTGCTCAGTTGTGTCCGACTCTTTGTGACCCCAGGAACTGTAGCCCGCTAGGTTCCTCTATCCATGGGATTCTCCAGGCAACAATACTGCAATGGATTGCCATTCCCCTCTCAAAAGCTATCTATTATCCAAGAAATTGTACATTATAATGGTTTTTCCTAAAACAGAAAATATGTCCTTTTCCATTTATTAAGATATATGTGTGAAGTTCTATGAAACACAGGCGTTCCCTAGGACCCTCATACTAGTCTATCAGCCGAGAAGAATCTATGGCAAGATTGTGGTTTAGTGGGATTCAGTTTGGGAGATCAGGGACACGTAACAGCGTATCCTGTAAGGTTCTCATTGCTTTGCCTACGGCACCCTTCAAAGCACAGGATTCCATCTAGAACCCTGAAAACATCCTCTTCTAATTATGAAGTCCTGTTTTCACTACATGATTTCTGATCTCTCCTAACCTCTCCTTATTTCTACATGATTTTCTCCATCATTAAAATTTGCTCTTCCAGCAGGTTTTGTCTCCTTTTTTCTGCCTAGTGACTAAGGGCTCTGTGGCTGGTCAGCTCAGATGTGAACCAATTTCTACCAGCTTGGATCCTGGACAAGTTCCTTGGTCTCTCAAAGCCTTGGTTTCTAGGTTTATAAGATGGAGACCAAATTCTTATTTGAAAAAGTTGTTGTAAGGATGAAATAAATACACTCAAGATGCAAACATCTGCAATACAAAAATTAAAAATGTTCAATAAATGTGAGTTGCTATTATCATCATTTATTATCTCAAGGGTGTTAACATCATGGTTTTAGAGCTTATTTAAAATTGTGCATCTTTTTTTCTCCATATCTCTTATTTATTTGTCCATTGATGGGTATGTTGCCCCAGTCTCTCCTTGTGATTATGGTCACTTTCCCTTTGCCTTACACAGTTTTAACCAAAATACTGAAATTTTTATTGTCAAAAGAACTCAATCTTACTAACAAAACTGGTTGCCTTTCCCCCATCTCTGAATATTTCTCAAGCTCCTTTTTTCACCCTGGTCATTATTTTTGTCTAACTTCTCATGACCTCTATTGGCAAGTAATGATACCAATCCCTACACCAACCCACACCACCATTTCTTATTTATTTTGATCTTTTTTACCCAAATATCCTTTCTTTATCTTTCTCTTTATTAGAACATTTTATGTTCAGGGTCTTTGTGTAAAGGGCTTCCCTTGTGGTTCAGCTGGTAAAGAATCCTCCTGCAACGCGGGAGACCTGGGTTCGATCCCTGGGTTGGGAAGATCCCCTGGAGAAGGGAGAGGCTACCCACTCCAGTATTCTGGCCTGGAGAATTCCATGGACTGTGTAGTCCACGGGGTTGCAAAGAGTCGGACACGACCGAGCGACTCTCACTCATTTCTTTGTGTAAAATACATAACATGATGATGGTTCTTTCGCCTTAGCCCAATATAATCTATAGTGACCATTTTATATATGAAGATCTGTGATCTACTCACAATTTTTGCTGCAGAAACCAAGCAAAAGTTTTATTTCTTTTTCTCCTCCAGATATTCCCAAAGGAATCATAGATCATTTCATTACTAAACCTCAACTAACACATTTTTCCCCTGACATGTGCATTCAGAGAAAATGTCTGGCACATTCCAAAGGGAATTTATAATTATGGCACAATTATGGCTTTTAAAGAATACTCTATGTTCTGTTTTGCTGTTGCTCTCTTATTCTCTTATTTACCTCAACTGGCCCTTCCTGTTTCTCCTGGTAAATTAGTCAAGCTAACACGCTGAATCAATAATAAAAGTTTCTTCTCAGTTTCACAGATTACATGTGTGCATATTCACCAGGTGGGGGACCTATGGCCTCGAGCTCTGTGTCCCTCTGCGGTGTCTCTGGCCCTTATTCCGTCCCCCTTCCCCGGCCAGCCTCCACCTCCTCCGCTCACCACCCTCTCCAGGCTTACTCTCTTCTCCTCTATTACCAAGCACTTCTTGAAATTGCTACAAAAGCTTCTTTGATTTATTTCTTTCTCTTTGAGACATCAACCATCCTGGATTTTGCCCAAGAAGCATTAAAATATTCCTAAAAAGTAGATATGCTGAATTGCCATACAAATTAAAGTATATAAAACTGAGGCAAAGAGAGAGACTGAAATAGTTCCAAAATTCATATACTAAAACTCCCTACTTGGCTTTCTTTGAGAATTAGAAGAAACATATATATTTCTTCTCTTACAGGGAAATCAGTATTAATACTTTGGTCTTTAAAGTTGCTTTACTATTTGAAGTATGTAGAATAAAAGTCATTCAGTTCTAATTTAGGAATACAAGGGTTAAAAAGTAAACAATGCCAAAATTGATGTGACAAAAAGTGCCAAAAAGTTAATGCATTTGAAGCAATAAATTAACATGGAGACAGATGGTATAACCTTCCTGTGAAAATAAGATTCTAAAATTCACACTTCTGTGAAACCAAAATGTGATTATCAGAGTTCTCTGTAACAAGTCTTATTAGGATTGATTGAATTATATTCCTCTGGGTTTAGAATTAACGCTAATTAACTCTCATAAAGGGCTAAAAAGAAATAGCATGTGTACTGGACAAATAGAAACCAAGTGATTTTATTTAAGGTATTTGGAGGAAGAAGAAGGATAAAATATGAAGGCATATTTAAAAGATTTTTTTGTATATATGTGTATGTATATGTATGTGTTTGTGCTTTAGCTATTTCCATTAAAGGTATATATATATATACACACACATACATATATAATATGCTGCTTTTCAGATGAAAGGGAGATGTGGTGCCATCCTTAGCTTAATGAGTTAACAATAGCAGTTTTTTTTAAATAATCATTTACGTAGGGCTCTAATTAAATGTTATATTAAGATTTTTTAAATTAAATTAATGACTTTATCATTTGTAATTTATGTCTACTGAAAACTTATCTGCAAGTGTGCAACTAGCATAGTAAAGAAAAAAAGAAAACGGTCACCACAAACATTTTGTATGAGATGCTGTTTAAATCACAGTTAAGAACATAACCACATTTTCTGCTATAATAGGAATCTGTTTACATTTGAAAATGTACATAATCACTACATTTCTTGCTATTCAGTTATGTCATTATAATTTCCACAATAATGGGAAAATATATTCTAGTAAAATTATAAAAAATATTCTAATGAAAATGTGATCAAATTATGAAGCAATTAATTGTAATAAATCAAAGATTTGAAAGATTAACACTGATTTTTCTCATCGATGACTAATAGTCATCAATGAATTAATTTCATTTTTTCCCAAAAAGCACTTAATTCCTAAAATAAACCTTTAATTTTTAAGAAATAATACAATATGACATCCCTTGGTCTCCTTTCTATGATGAACTCTCAATATGGAAACAGATCCAAATATTTGCAATTCAAAAGGCTCAGTAAATAAAGATAAATCCTGCATGATATTACATATGGAATCTGAAAATTACAACAAACTAGTGAATATAACATAAAAAGAAGCGGACTCACAGATGTACAGAACAAGCTTGTGGTCACCACGGGGAGGGGCTGGGGAGGGGAACTCAGTGATACAGACTACTGGGTATAAGACAGGCTCAAGGATGTACATACGACATGGGGAACACAGGCAATACTCTGTGATAACCACGACAGAAAGTAACCTTTAAAACTGAATAAAAATTCGAATTTAAAGAATGAAAGAACAAAAAAGTTAGTAAACAATTAGGTTTGTTTTGAATGTGCTTACATTCATAAAATTTAGTGTGCCTTAACTTCTGTTTGATTATCTAACACCTGTCTTTACTGGGCTCCACTTTCCTACCTTTCCTCCATTTTCCTTCCATTATATTAACTTATTTCATTAACTTTGCAATTATTTTTTGAGCAACTGTCATATAGTTAAAAAAAAAAGAAGTAATGAAAGAGTCCCATAAACTCCAGAAGCTGACAATCTACAAAAAAACTAGACAAATACATGAATTAAGTCGCTTGCTCAGTCGTGTCCGACTCTTTGAGATCTCGTGGACTGTAGCCCACCCAGGCTCCTCCGTCCATGGGATTCTCCAGGCAAGAATACTGGAGTGGGTTGCCATTTCCTTCTCCAGGGGATCTTCCAGACCCAGGGATCGAACCCAGGTCTCCTGCATTGCAGGCAGACGCTTTAACCTCTGAGCCACCAGGGAAAAAAGCTTAAAAAAAAAAAAAATGACATCTTTCATGAAAGCGCTGCAGTGAAATTACAGGAAACGATAGAGCACACGGAGCAGCACACCGCCATGTGGCTGCAGGTCAGGAAAGGTGGTGGAATAAGAGAAACAGAAGCGATGACAAGTCTAAGGCTATATCACTGATGAACACCCACGTGGCATTTGCTAAGCGAAACAAGACGTTCCGGGAGGAAGACAGAAAACAAGAGGCCAGAGACATTTTAAAAATAGAACGTTATGTTGTGAAGTCAAAGGAGGAGAAAAGTTTCAAGAAAAGACAAGTGGTTGGTTTCATTCAGAATACAAGGAGGGTGAGGATGGGTAAGAGGTCTTTGGCATTGGGTCAGGTCTCTGGTGACTCAAAAATGGTTCAGAAGAGAAGAAGCGAAGCTAGTGGAGATGACTTATATTTGAAACTTTCACTGAGAAATAGGGGAGGTTTGATGGTCCTTAAAGACAAGAAAAATGTCAAAGGCAATATTTTAAAAATAATTTGGAAATGAGGAGGCCCTTAAAGCCCAAGAGGAAAGAGTCAGTGATAATGAGGTCGAGTATGAGAAAGAAGGTACCGGTGATGAACAGAAAAAAGTAGGTGGGATTGAGGATGAAAGAACCTCACTTTGAAATACACAGGAAATGGGAGAAGAGGATGTGTACAGCTCTCCCCAGCGGGCATTCATCTTTCGACCGACCCAGGAGCATGGCCATCTGCCAAGAAGTAGAAGGAAGGAGGCAGGGTCACTGAGCAATGCTGTTTCCCACACTGCATCCTTTCCTAATTCCCAGTACTTCTTTTCAGCTTCAGTTTCCTTCTGTGGCACAGCCGCTGCTGCTGCTGCTAAGTCACTTCAGTCGCGTCCGACTCTGTGCGACCCCATAGAAGGCAGCCCACCAGGCTCCTCCGTCCCTACACCCTGACCATTTGTGAATGCGCTGCAACATGAAATCCAGGTGCCTGCTTCCAGTGAAAAGAGCTGAAGAAGCAGATCTTACTTCTCATCACCCCCTCCAGCCAAGAGGAGGCCACATGTCCTAAGCTCAACCAGATTCACTCCTGGGACTCTGAACCTCAGTGCAGGACTGGAGGCTAGGCAGGGGGGTACGTACTCCCCAGCAGCTGTGCCCACCTGTTCCTGCCCAGCAACCTTTCTCACAGCCGCTGCTTTCTTGCTCCCCAACCTCCTCAGTCGTGTCCTCTTGAAGGCTGTTTCTCCAGCCTTCCTGCAATTCCATGAGCTTTTGATATCAAGCCAGTACATTTCACTTGACTGAACTTATCCATAAGCAGCTTTATTTCCTGCAACCAGTCCCCACCCCCAACACACACTCAAATATAACTGGCACAGGAGTTCAAGATGAAGGGGAGAAAGAAAGCAGCCATCATTGTGATGGAGACAATTCAAGGTGGAAAGATCAGCAGCACTGAGAGTCCGGTTACAATTAAAGGACATAAACTCACACTTTTATCGTGGCCAAGTATTATATAATGACCTACATGATAACTATTTTCCACATCTTACAATTTTTATAATAAATCAGGTGATGTACTCCAAGACTTAGATGGTCAAGATATTGGCTACTGGTATAAGCATTGTGCACGGGTTTCTTAAAGACACCACTGCATTTGCCAAATTTAAAAATGCAGAAATATCCAGACACAGCAGAATGATTTATGGCACGGTGAATTTTTCAAGGCTCAGCAACCTGTAGAGAAGCAGCAGATGATCACTCAAGATTGTTCCAAGTTCCCTTAAATCCTTTTAAGAATGAATGCCTTGGAAACAGAAATAGCACACTTGTTCTCAAGAGCAGACTCTAAAGAGGATGACCTGTCATTAAGAAATATGACTCCCCTCCATGTCTTATAATGATGAAATAAGCAGTAGAAACCTACCAGCAGGTGCAAGAAAAGGAATCCCAGATTTAACAGCAAGGGCTGGTTTTATTTCTAATCACCTACTTGACTAGGTAATTCAGATATCTTTTTTTTTCTGTCTTTTATTTTCCCCATCTGCAAATTGAGATTTTTGTCAAAATTCTTCACCCAGCACAAGTCTTCCAGAATCTGTGCTGTGACTTCTCTATGTAGTTTGATTCCCATATGGTACATAAACCTAAAAATAGTATTACTGTGGGAAGAAACCTAGGAGGAGTGTGGTGACAATCCCATGAGTTTCAGATGAGCTGTTTTACAAAGTGCCTTCTAATAGATTTCTAGAACCCTGACTCTCTCAGCAGCATGAGCTACAAAAGTAACGACATGACTCACGCAATGGCCAACATCATAATAAATTCATAAAACAGATCTCAAGTAATAAAGAAATTTTAAAACTAACATTACGCTAAGGTACACTGGACTTTATGTCCTCAATTTCTGGGCAGAAAACATGGACTCTATTTTCAGGTTTTACTTCTGTTTGTGGAGAAGATGCATGTCTCTCTGAGAGCTGTTTTCTGAGTACCATGGTAACCACATCCTTGCTGTCAAGTCTGCCCTGTCGGATGCGCCATTTAAGACATTTGCAAATGCCACCTAAGATCACGTGAAACACACCGGAAAGGGTACGCTTTCATATGAATGTGGGACCACTGCTGGTGCTATTCAACATGAAATGCCAAGAATGGGGACGAGGCATGGGATTCAACCAATACAGCAACTTTTGCCACGACTCTGAACTGCTGCTTCTTTTTTTTTTTTTCCGTCTGTCCTCATCTGTTGTTTCTACCTCTCCTGGTCCTGTGCACTAGGGCTGAAGTCTGTCTTTAAAAAAAGAGAAGGACCAGAAATGATAAGATTCCAGCTAAGGGGTAAGAAAAGTATAAAAGGACCAACGACACTGTGCTGATGGGATTCTGCACAGGCGGAGTGTCTCAAGGTCCAGTCCTGGAGGCTCTAGAGGCATCACTAGAAGAAGCGCACCTTGATGAGTCCTGGCCAGCAGGGGAATGAAAGTCAGCGAGTGTCACACTGCAAATCCAGCAGGAAGTGACACTGGTCCTGAGATGAACGCGGTAGTAGACCCACCTGTGGGCACCCGTGAGGCAAGGCCACTGTGGTCTCTGCTGGGGAAGACGTCTGAGCCCTGCTTCAGCTACAGGAGAAGCAGGAGAGGGCAGTAATCAGAGTCAGTCAACACAAGTGAGTCCAGAGGTGGCAGGACAGCAACCCAGCTGCAGGGCTCTATACCTTTACGACAAAAAGGCCAGCAATGTTATGTGTGTGTGTGTGTGTGTGCGTGTGTGCGTGTGTGCGTGTGTGCGCGTGCGTGCACGCTCAGTCATGTCCAGCTCTTGGCGACCCCATGGACTGTAGCCCATCAGGCTCCTCCATCCACAGGATTTTTGAGGCAAGAATACTGGACTGGGCCACTTCTTCCTCCAGGGGATCTTCTCAGTCCAGGAATTGAACCCGTGTCTCTCTGGTCTTCTGCATTAGCAGGTGGATTCCTTACCACTAGTGCCACTTGGGAAGCCCCAGCAATTTTATTACAGGAGCATCAAAATAGTGTTAAATGTTATGTGTAAGAAGTTTGTGTTATTTTTGATGAATATTTTTGGTTAAAAAATAATGTTCCTTATTATTAAATGTTTGAGAAAAAAATCAAGATAATAAGGATAATAATAATATTGAAATAGCTTTTTCTAAACATATGTCAATCAACAACGAATATATATAAGTTGGAGTCAAAACAGTTAAAAAATATTTGGTGAAGTAGTTAATTAAAATAACATATCTGATTTTTTTAGATCAATAGTCCATAATACATTTATAAAGAAATATACATTTATCCTTGTAAATAGATGTGTAATTATAATTTCAATACTTAAACATGAATTTATTATTAGTAATGTATTATTATCAATTTAACCAATTAAAATTAGAAACCCTATCACTCAGCTTCCCTAGGAGCTTAACATAAGGCAAAAGAGAATATATATTTTCCATTTTGCCAAAGGTAGTACGCTTCTTTAATAATATCTATTATCATTTTAGTGACATAATTTGTCTGTAATATTTTCCATGAGGTCTGCTGTGTACTTATCAAAATATTTAAAAGCAGCTGACACAACTGGTAATTTAATTCATGAGTGAGCACTGAAATTATTTTATGCTTCTGGATGGTTAATAAAACTGTCAGTAAAGAATGATAAGGGCTCAATATTAATATCTTGGATTTATATAATAGTAAATGTCATATTAAATAAAAATTGAGAAGCTCATCCTTTTTCATATTATTTACCCTCTGAGTTTCAACAAACAGTTAAAATTATTCTTCCACAAATTTAAAAAGACTGCCACAGAAACTCATCTTACCACCTTTATAAACTGAAATTTAAAATTTTCCCTTTATCCATCTCATTCTGTTTGGAATCAGATGTTTTGCTTTATTTTCCTCAATCATGCATTTTAAAACATTAATATATGTATTATGCCTATAAGGAATAATTACCTCCTATTAATACTATGCAAGGAACAAGGCTAAAAAGAATTCACAGGCTGACAGGGAAACAGATTTATAAAATAAAAAATAATATGATAAAAGGTAATGAGAGAGCTGTGAGAAACTTACAGTGGTTACAGAGGGAAATTAACCTTCTACTGGGAAAAGGCAACTTCTCAAACAGGAAAAAACAAGAGGAGACTCTTGGAAAAATTAGTAGGAATTCACCAAGCATTCAAAGTGATGAAGGAGCAGCAACAATTCATACAAATGTTAAAAAACTTATGAAACTTCATGATAGTATCAAATATATTTAAAAGACTCATTTTTTTATGCATAAAGAAGTGGAAGGGGCAGATCACACTGTGAACAGGACTCAGAATCTCACAACAGAATCCACCATCTAAAAGAACTTATATAACTTCTTGATGCCCATGGAAACCCATAGGATCAAAACATAGGATAATCAATTCAGTTTGTTCTGCAACATACTGGCTTGGGGCTTTTTGCTCTGAAAATACGCACAGCTAAGCTACTACCCTACATTATCACTGCACAACAGAGATATAAAGGGAGTCACATATGTAATTTTAAATTTTCTAGTAGACATACTTTTAAAAAATACAAATTAGTGAGGAAGTTAATTTTAATAATAAAATTGATTTAATAACCTGATATCCAAAAGAGCCAAATATCATCATTACAAATCTAATCAATATTAAAAATTAAGAAGATGTTACTTTTTAAAATTAAGTCTTCATAATCCACTATATATGTTTTTACCTATATTATTTCTCAATGTGGATACTTAATTTTCATCGGAAATACTTGATCTGTATTTACACTTCATAAGGAAGTATATAGGAAAAGTAGATTCACATTTCCAAGTATTCCAAATATACTTAACAGTTTCCTAATAATTGAACTGGATATCAAAAATCACTTTCCTTTGGTTTCTGCAATAATATTAATAAAACTGATTCATACTTGTTAGATTATAGATTTGGCTTTAAACAAAAGCTTATCATGTTTCAAAAGTATACTCTTCAAGACAGGTAAATTAACTTTTGTGTCAACTCAGTATTAACACCTAATATAGAGATACTGAATGAATTGAAAAGCAACTTTAAATTTATCAAAAGTAAAAACATACTATTCCAATTTTTCTTGTTGCCTTTAGAGCCAATTTATAATTCTTTTAATTACAAACTTCTACACATTGATAGGATACTGAAAGAGGAACTCCCCAGGTCAGTAGGTTCCCAACATGCTACTGGAGATCAGTGGAGAAATAACTCCAGAAAGAATGAAGGGATGGAGCCAAAGCAAAAACAATACCCAGCTGTGGATGTGACTGGTGATAGAAGCAAGGTCCAGTGCTGTAAAGAGTAATATTGCATAGCAACCTGGAATGTTAGGTCCATGAATCAAGGCAAACTGGAAGTGGTCAAACAAGAGATGGCAAGGGTGAACATCGACATTCTAGGAATCAGTGAACTAAAATGGGCTGGAATGGGTGAACTTAACTCAGATGACCATGATATCTACTACTGCGGGCAGGAATCCCTCAGAAGAAATGGAGTAGCCATCATGGTCAACAAAAGAATCCGAAATGCAGTACTTGGATGCAGTCTCAAAAACGACAGAATGATCTCTGTTCGTCTCCAAGGCAAACCATTCAATATCACAGTTATCCAAGTCTATGCCCCAACCAGTAACGCTGAAGAAGCTGAGGTTGAACGGTTCTATAAAGACCTACAAGACCTTTTAGAACTAACACCCAAAAAACATGTCCTTTTCATTATAGGGGACTGGAATGCAAAAGTAGGAAGTCAAAAAACACCTGGAGTAACAGGCAAATTTGGCCTTGGAATGTGGAATGAAGCAGGGCAAAGAGGAATAGAGTTTTGCCAAGAAAATGCACTGGTCATAGCAAACACCCTCTTCCAACAACACAAGAGAAGACTCTACACATGGACATCACCACATGGTCAACACCGAAATCAGATTGATTATATTCTTTGCAGCCAAAGATGGAGAAGCTCTATACAGTCAGCAAAAACAAGACCGGGAGCTGACTGTGGCTCAGATCATGAACTCCTTATTACCAAATTCAGACTTAAATTGAAGAAAGTAGGGAAAACTGCTGGACCATTCAGGTATGACCTAAATCAAATCCCTTATGATCATACAGTGGAAGGGAGAAATAGATTTAAGGGACTTGATCTGATAGATAGAGTGCCTGATGAACTATGGAATGAGGTTAGTGACATTGTACAGGAGACAGGGATCAAGACCATCCCCATGGAAAAGAAATGCAAAAAAGCAAAGTGGCTGTCTGAGGAGGGCTTACAAACAGCTGTGAAAAGAAGAGAAGCGAAACGAAAAGGAGAAAAGGAAAGATATAAGCATCTGAATGCAGAGTTCCAAAGAGTAGCAAGACGAGATAAGAAAGCCTTCTTCAGCGATCAATGCAAAGAAATAGAGGAAAACAACAGAATGGGAAAGATTAGAGATCTCTTCAAGAAAATCACAGATACCAAGGGAACATCCCATGAAAAGATGGGCTCGATAAAGGACAGAAATGGTATGGACCTAACAGAAGCAGAAGATATTAAGAAGAGGTGGCAAGAATACACAGAAGAACTGTACAAAAAAGATCTTCATGACCCAGATAATCACGATGGTGTGATCACTCACCTAGAGCCAGACATCCTGGAATGTGAAGTCAAGTGGGCCTTAGAAAGCATCACTATGAACAAAGCTAGTGGAGGTGATGGAATTCCAGTTGAGCTATTTCAAATCCTGAAACATGATGCTGTGAAAGTGCTGCACTCAATATGTCAGCAAATTGGGAAAACTCATCAGTGGCCACAGGACTGGAAAAGGTCCATTTTCATTCCAATCCCAAAGAAAGGCAATGCCAAAGAATGCTCAAACTACCGCAGAAGTGCACTCATATCATATGCTAGTAAAGTAATGCTCAAAATTCTCCAAGCCAGGCTTCAGCAATACGTGAATCGTGAACTTCCTGATGTTCAAGCTGGTTTTAGAAAAGGCAGAGGAACCACAGATCAAATTGCCAACATGTGCTGGATCATCAAAAAAGTAAGAGAGTTCCAGAAAAACATCTATTTCTCCTTTATTGACTATGCCAAAGCCTTTGACTGTGTGGATCACAATAAAGTGTGGAAAATTCTGAAAGAGATGGGAATACCAGACCATCTGACCTGCCTCTTGAGAAATCTGTATGCAAGTCAGGAAGCAACGGTTAGAACTGGACATGGAACAACAGACTGGTTCCAAATAGGAAAAGGAGTACGTCAAGGCTGTATATTGTCACCCTGCTTATTGAAGTTATATGCAGAGTACATCATGAGAAACACTGGACTTGAAGAAACACAAGCTGGAATCAAGATTGCCAGGAGAAATATCAATAACCTCAGATATGCAGATGACACCACCCTTATGGCAGAAAGTGAAGAGGAACTAAAAAGCCTCTTGATGAAAGTGAAAGTGGAGAGTGAAAATGTTGGCTCAAAGCTCAACATTCAGAAAACAAGATCATGGCATTTGATCCCATCCATGGGAAATAGATGGGGAAACAGTGGAAATGGTGTCAGACTTTATTTTGGGGGGCTCCAAAATCACTGCAGATGGTGATTGCAGCCATGAAATTAAAAGACGCTTACTCCTTGGTAGGAAAGTTATGACCAACCTACATAGTATATTCAAAAGCAGAGACACTACTTTGCCGACTAAGGTCCGTCTAGTCAAGGCTATGGTTTTTCCTGTGGTCACATACGGATGTGAGAGTTGTACTGTGAAGAAAGCTGAGTGCTGCAGAATTTATGCTTTTCAACTGTGGTGTTGGAAAAGACTCTTGAGAGTCCCTTGGACTGCAAGGAGATCCAACCAGTCCATCCTGAAGGAGATCAACCCTGGGATTTCTTTTGGAAGGAATGATGCTAAGGCTGAAATTCCAGTACTTTGGCCACCTCATGCGAAGAGTTGACTCATCGGAAAAGACTTTGATGTTGGGAGGGATTGGGGGCAGGAGGAAAAGGAGACGACAGAGGATGAGATGGCTAGATGGCATCACTGACTCGATGGAAGTGAGTCTGAGTGAACTCCGGGAGATGGTGATGGACAAGGAGGCCTGGCATGCTGCGATTCATGGGGTTGCAAAGAGTCGGACACGACTGAGCGACTGAACTGAACTGAACTGAACTGACACATTCACTTCTAGTAGAAAATTGTGTAAAATCATCATTGATTTGTATTAGGAAGAATTTTTGTTTTAAAAAAATCCTCACTGTTATCTAGCTAAATTAAAAATAAATTTTTACTTTCTTTGGAGGTTCAAATTTAGGTTACGTGTATGCAGTGTGATATTGATGACAAAATGTAAATCACATTGCCATTTTTGTCTTCAATGCTTTAATATTTGGCAAGCATTATTTCTGGTTCAAGAAATTCTGAATGGAGTTAACAGAGCTACAGATTTTATAAAAAAAATCTTCCATGACTCAACTAGCAAGCATTGGCAAAGAACACAAGATTATTGAATTCATTGTCTTCTACTTCTTTCAACATTTGCATTCACTAGTGATGATTCCGGAGAAGGCAATGGCTCCCCACTCCAGTACTCTTGCCCAGAAAATCCCATGGATGGAGGAGCCTGAAAGGCTGCAGTCCATGGGGTCGCTAAGAGTAGGACTCGACTGAGCGACTTCACTTTCACTTTTCATTTTCATGCACTGGAGAAGGAAATGGCAACCCACTCCAGTGTTCTTGCCTGGAGAATCCCAGGGACGGGGTAGTCTGGTAGGCTGCCGTCGATGGGGTCACACAGAGTCAGACACGACTGAAGCGACTTAGCAGCAGCAGCAGCAGCAGTGACGATTCAAATCACTTACATATACATTCAGAACCATCTTACAACTGTAACTCTGACTCTTTCACAGAGCCTGCTTTAGGAAACTGACAACAAAAATTTTCAAAATGTATCAAGCAACAGAACCAAGCAAGAAGCAAAGGTTTAGTCTCTTGAATTAAAATTCCAATAAATCTGATATTAGACTTAACATATGTTAAGCATCATTTATTGTTGAGATGTTTTCATATCAAGATGAAACACTTCTTTGACATATGTCCTATGATCAAGAATATCAACTATTGAATTCAAGTGTCATTGTAAGTTTGCAAGCTCTTTGAGACAAAATGGTAAAATGAAAGAGGCAAAACTAAGTGCTGCTGAAAATTCTGAGCAACTGGAATTCTCCTACATCTGACAGAAACAATCTCAATTGAAAAACTCTTTTATATTAGGTATTAGATCTGAAAACTAACCAAACTGATCACATGGATCACAGCCTTCTCTAACTCATACGAGCCATGCCATGTAGGGCCACCCAAGACGGATGGGTCACAGTGGAGAGTTCTGACAAAACATAGTCCACTGGAGATGGGAATGGAAAACCACTTCATTTTTCTTGCCATGAACAGTATGAAAAGGCAAAAAGATATGACACTGAAAGATGAACTCCCCAGGTTGGTAGGTGCCCAATATGCTACTGGAGAAGAGTGGAGAACCAACTCCATGAAGAATGAGGAGGCTGAGCCAAAGGGAAGACAAGACCCAGTTGTGGATGTGACTGGTGATGGAAATAAAGTCCAATGCTGTAAGAACAATATTGCATAGGATCCTGGAATGTTCCATGAATCAAGGTAAATTGGAACTGGTCAAATAGGAGATGGCAAGAGTGAACATTGACATTTTAGGAATCAGTGAACTAAAATGGACTGGAATGGGCATATTTAAGTCAGATGACCATTATATGTACTACTGTGAGTAAGAATCCCTTAGAAGAAATGGAGTAGGCCTCACAGTCAACAAAAGAGCCCAAAATACTGTACTTGGGTACAGTCTCAAAAACAACAGAATCAGCTGCTTGTTTTCAAGCCAAATCATTAAATATCACAGTAAACCAAGTCTATGCCCCAACTACAACTGCCTAAGAAGCTGAGTTGAACGGTTCTATGGTGACCTACAAGACCTTCTAGAACTAGCACCCAAAAAGGATGTCCTTTTCATCATAGGAGACTGTAATGCAAAAGTAGGAATTCAAGAAATACCTGGAGTAACAGGCAAGTTTGTCCTTGGAGTACAGAATGAAGCAGGGCAAAGTTTTGCCAAGAGAACACACTGGTTATAGCAAACACCCTCTTGCAACAACACAAGAGATAGCTTTACACATGGACATCACCAGATGGCCAACATTGAAATCAAATTGATTATAATCTTTGCAGCCAAAGATGGAGAAACTCTATACAGTCAACAAAAACAAGCCCGGGAGCTGACTATGGCTCAGATCATGAACTCCTTATTGCCAAATTCAGGCTTAAATTGAAGAAAGTAGGGGAAACCACTAAACCATTCAGGTATGACCTAAATCAAATCCCTGATAAGTATACAGTGGAAGTGACAAATAGATTCAAAGGACTAGATCTGATAGAGTTCCTGAAGAACTATGGACGGAGGTGCATAACATTGTACAGGAGGAAGTGATCAAAACCATCCCCAAGAAAAAGAAATGCGAAAGAGAAAAATGGTTGTCTGAGGAGGCTTTACAAAGAGCTGAAAAAAGAAGAGACATAAAGGGCAAAGGAGAAAAGGAAAGATATATCCATCAGAATGCAGAGTTCCAAAGATTAGCAAGGAGAGATAAGAAAGCCTTCCTCAGTGATCAATGCAAAGAATAGAGGAAAACAACAGAATGGGAAAGACTAGAGATCTCTTCAAGAAAATCGTAGATACCAAGGGAACATTTCATGCAAAGATGGGCTCAATCAAGGACAGAAATGGTATGGACCTAACAGAAGCAGAAGATATTAAGAGGTGGCAAGAATACACAGAAGAACTGTACAAAAAAGATCTTCATGATCCAGATAACCACAATGGTGTGATCACTCACACTCACCTAGAGCCAGACATCCTTGAATATGAAGTCAAGTGGGCCTTAGGAAGCATCACTATAAACAAAGGTACTAGAAGTGATGAAATTCCAGTTGAGCTATTTCAAATCCTGAAAGATGATGCTGTGAAAGTGCTACACTCAATATGTCAGCGAATTTAGAAAACTCAGCAGTGGTCACAGGACTGGAAAAGGTCAGTTTTCATTCCAATCACAAAGAAAGGCAATGCCAAAGAATGTTCAAGCTACTGCACAATTGCACTCATCTCACACGCTAGTAAAGTAATGCTCAAAATTCTCCAAGCCAGCCTTCAGCAATAAGAGACCCGTGAACATCCAGATGTTCAAGCTGATTTTAGAAAAGTCAGAGAAACCAGAGATCAAATTGCCAACATCCGCTGGATCATCGAAAAAGTAAGAGAGTTCCAGAAAAACATCTATTTCTGCTTTATCGACTATGCCAAAGCCTTTGACTATGTGGATCACAATAAACTGTGGAAGATTCTGAAAGAGATGGGAATACAGACCACCTGACCTGCCTCTTGAGAAACCTATATGCAGGTCAGGAAGCAACAGTTAGAACTGGACATGAAACAACAGACTGGTTCCAAATAGGAAAAGGAGGACATCAAGGCTGTATATTGTCACCCTGCTTATTGAAGTTATATGCAGAGTACATCATGAGAAACACTGGGCTGGAGGAAGCACAGCTGGAATCAAGATTGCCAGGAGAAATAACAATAACCTCAGATATGCAGATGACACCACCCTTAAGGCAGAAAGTGAAGAAGAACTAAAGAGTTTCTTGACGAAAATGAAAGAGGAGAGTGAAAATGTTGGCTTAAAGCTCAACATTCAGAAAACTAAGATCATGGCATCCAGTCCCATCACTTCATGGCAGATAGATGGGGAAACAGTAGAAACAGTGGCTGACTATTTTTCTGGGCTCCAAAATTGCTGCAGATGGTGATTGCAGCCATGAAATTAAAAGACGCTTACTCCTTGGAAGGAAAGTTATGAGCAACCTAGACAGCATATTGTGTATCCATCACCAGGGAGGCCTGGCGTGCTGCAGTTCATTGGGTTGCAAAGAGTCGTACACGACTCAGCGACTGAACTTAACTGAATTGTTCCTTGGAAGAAAAGTTATTAGCAAGCTAGACATCATGTTAAAAAGCAGAGACATTACTTTGCCAACAAAGTTCTGTCTAGTCAAAGCTGTGGTTTTTCCAGCAGTCATGTCAGGACATGATGGTTGGAGCATAAAGACAGCTGAGTGCCAAAGAATTGATGCTTTTGAATTGCGTGATGGAGAAGAGTCTTGAGTTCCTTGGACTGCAAGGATGTCAAATCAGTCAATCCTAAAGGAAATTACTCCTGAATATTCACTGGAAGGACTGATGCTGAAGCTGTAGCTCAAATACTTTGGCCACCTGATGTGAAGAAGTGACTCACGGAAAAAGACCCTGATGCTGGAAAAGACTGAAGGCAGGAGGAGAAGGGGATGACAGAGCATGAGATGGCTGGATGGCATCACTGGCTCAATGGACATGAGTTTGAGCAAGCTCTGGGAGTTGGTGATGGACAGGGAGGCCTGGTGTGCTGCAGTCCATGGGTTGCAAAGAGTCAGACATGACTGAGTAACTGAACTGAACTGAACAGACTAGATTTGAGCATGTCTGGTCATGTGTGGATGTGAGATCTGGACTGTGAAGAAGGCTGAGCACCGAAGAATTGATGCTTTTGAACTGTGGCATTGGAGAAGACTCTTGAGAGTCCCTTCAACTGCAAGGAGATCTAACCAGTCCTTTCTGAAGGAGATCAGCCCTGGGATTTCTTTGGAAGGAATGATGCTAAAGCTGAAACTCCAGTACTTTGGCCACCTCATGAGAAGAGATGACTCACTGGAAAAGACTCTGATGCTGGGAGGGATTGGGGGCAGGAGGAGAAGGGGACGACAGAGGATGAGATGGCTGGATGGCATCACTGACTCGATGGACGTAAGTCTGAGTGAACTCCGAGAGATGATGGTGGCCAGGGAGGCCTGGCGTGCTGCGATTCATGGGGTCACAAAGAGTCGGGCACGACTGAGCGACTGAACTGAACTGAACTGAACTGAAAGTATGAGTCAGCAACTTCACTCATATGGAATGTATACCTGTATGCACAGCAGATGTATACAAAGTGTTCAAAATAGCCCTTTTCCAGCCCAAAGCCAAACAACCCAAATATCCATTAATGTCAGAAACAGAATGGGGTATATATTTATAATGAAATATTATAAAGCAACAAGAATGAATGAACTACTTCCATAGGCAAAAAAAAAAAAAAAAAAAAGGAAGAGGCTCACAAGAAGGTTATTAGGTGATGGAAACTAGACACTGCAGAGTTCTTACCTAATGAGGACTTGTAAATGTGAACAAGCCACTGGCAAGTTTCACAAAGAACAAAAGAGAAAAGGAAAAGACAGTTTTAGATGGAACAGACTATAACTGTAATAAAATTTTTGAAACAAAACACTAAGAACAATTTAAATATATTAAAAAAAATGTTGATGAAACATTTTAAATGTTTCAAGGAAAATAGAAAACGTGAATATCATTCAGTTCAGTTCCATTCAATCGCTCAGTGTAAAGTATCACTTTTTACATTAGGTCTTGGTCACGTGATGTTTTTTGTATGGGCAGGGTACGTAGGCGTTTGTTTGAAATAGGCGTCTGGTTTTCTTTTTGAACTACATAGTGAGTCCGTCATCCAGCAGATCTTTCCTTCTAACTGACGATGTTACCTCATTGCTCAGTGAAGTTTCCATACATACAAGGATATGTATCCAGGGCCCATATTTTCTTACATTCTTCAGTTTGTCAATGGCAATATCATCATGTTTTTGTTATTCTTTGTTCTTCTATTTCTTTAAAACAAATTTACCTATTTTGGGTATTTTATGTTTCTGCATTATCTCAGATTCACCATGCTATGCTCCTAAGGTGCCTTTGGGAATTCAGTGTGAATTGCATTATTTTTTAGAATTATGGGGAAAATATTCATCTTTAAAAATCAAGAATTTCTTCCTTGGCAACATGGTATGATATCTGAATCGTATTTATCATTCTAATGTTAAAGCTTCTCTGTATTCATATGTTAACTCATATGCAAGTATGTTACAGATATTTATATTTAGGTTCTGGCAGCACTACTGAAAAAATTATAATAGCAAATCCACATAATTAAACTGACTGTCCACATATAGACCATTCAAGGCGGCTTATTCATACAATGGGAGCCCATACACACACTAAAAGTTGGGAACCAGATGCTTCAAGATGTCATTTGTGTAAAATTTAAAGAAAATACTGAAATTATAATAAGTTATATACATATGGATTGTTGTTCAGTCTCTAAGTTGCGTCCAGCTCTCTGTAACCCCAGGGATGGATGTAGCCCACCCAGCTCCGCCATCCATGGAGTTTTCATGGCAAGAGCACTGGAGTGGGTTGCCGTTTCCTTCTCTAGTACATATGGATACATACACATATATGTACAGAGATATACAGATATCTGAAGAAAGAGCCCTTGACATCTGTGAGTAGATCTGGTCCCGTCAGCTAGGAACTGGCTGGGAGTTACCTCTATGGGTTTCACAACACGTGGCATTTACGTTCTCCTACTGAACATAAAGAATTTCACAGACTGTCTCTGTCAAACAAGACCACCCTGTGACCATCATGGATCAAGAGAAAAAATAACCCCACTATGAATCCATGTTGAATAAAGGCAAGCCAGGAATACTGAGCAAGCATTCCCTATCCTAGCTAATGCAATGGACTTGCTTCTTTATCAACTGCAGCGTTAGCGTCACCTAGTCTTCCCTCCTTTAAGGTAAGATATATTAAAGATACCCAGTAATACAATTATTCCTGCTTCCGAATAGTAAGGAATTGCAATTGTAACAATTCCTGCTTCCTAATTGTTAATAATAAACAATTCAGAGGAGAGCCCCATTTCCGGAATTCCTACCCCGAATCATGTAACCCGATTTACAGTTTCAAAGCCTTTCTAATACCCTCTGAGATTCCACACACTTCCCTATGAGGGCATGCTCCTTCACTGAAAGACACCAACGTATTCAGATGCAGGCGTGTTCCTGGTGATCTCTGGATGGCACTGACACATATAAGTAATTAATATAGAAACATCTAAAGGTCTGGTAAAGAATCTGCCCGGGTTCAAAGTCTGGATTGGGAAGATCCCCTGGAGAAGGGCATGGCAACCCACTCCAGTATTCTTGCCTGGAGAATCCCATGGACAGAAGAACCTGGTGGGTTACAGTCCATGGGGTTGCAAAGACTTGGACATGACTGAGCGACTAACATTTAACAACATAAAGAAAAAAACCATTCTAGTTTCAGGACAGCGGTTATTCCTTGGGAAAGAAGAGGGGAAAGGGCAGGTGGTGAGAACTTGGGCTACGTCTTGAGGTTATATTGCTCTCTTCTCTCTTTAAAAAAATCATCAAACAGAGAACCAAATTCAGATGCGAATAGCAGTCAGAGACTAGTCTGAAGTTTCAACTCATAATTTCAAAGCTCATTTAGATAATTACGGCCTAAATAAAGAAGAAAATGAAAAGGCAAGGCTGTGAGTCACAGCCCTGCAAGCTGTGCTTCTGCAGTGCTGCCAAGAGCAGGGACCAGCACGCGGGACTGAAACCTTCTAGGTGGCTTTCCCCGCGGCTTTACTGCCCGCTGTCTGCGAGCTGCCACTGAATGGAATCGGAGGGCTCCTCTGGGAAGTCAGCTACTGTTAAAAATTACCAAGCATGTAACTTTGCCACCTTTTGGTAACTCAAGCAAACTACAACTTCCACTCACTAAGAACAAAATTCACAAAATGGCACCTTGTTAATATGAAATCTTCCCCTCTGAGAGATGATGTCACAGACTTGACTAGGAAGTCTAACGTATACTCTTATCCCATTCCAATTTACTGTTATGAGTCTTAAAAAATTCGGATCTAGAAAAAAATGTGCTACTCATTGCTTTCTCTCCTTTCCCTGTTTCGTTTTTCAGGTCTCAAGGATCATTTAGGTCTCAAAGCTCTCTTCTCTCTGCATGTTCTACCCTCTTCTCACGTGTTCCAATCTCTCTCCTTCAGTATGTAACTCATGCGCAATTTCATAAATATTCTTGATCAGTCTTACTGGAAGTAACAGGTTGCTGGTGAGAATCCTGTTGCACTTTATTTCTGCTTCACTTGTGTACTTCTCCCTTCTTTCATTCATTTATTCAATAAATACATTTACTCACTTTGTAAGAGGTGCTAAAGAACTAATACTTTTCGACAGCGGCTCTTGCATGTACTCGATCTCCGCAGCTGTGCCCTACCCCCATCCTCGCACATGGCCTTCACCCTGTTCCTTCCCACTCTCTTGATATAACGGAAATGGCCCAAACAAAGACAGGAGATGCACCAAACCAACTCAGACCAACTAGTCTTGCTATTAGGTTAATATCAACTGTGCTCTTTTGTTAAACTTCATTACCTATTCCATCTTTTTTCTGAGCTATCCTTGCCTGGCACTTTAGATAAAAGTTTTGTTCATATTCTGGTTAATTTCCTTCTGTGGTTTGATGCTGACACTCAGATCAGCACTGGGACCCTTTCTCATGCCAGGCATGCTGTGGATGCTCTAGAAGCTCCTGGTAACCATGGATGGGCTGTCCTTCTCCTGATCAGTGTTTTCGCCCCTGGGCTTGGAAATACTGCTTAAACTTTTACTCTGACATCTGTATCATCCCTGGTGGAAGGCTTTTGTTTCACTTTGTCTCACTACTTGGACAAATGGGGTCAGAGGACAGTGGTGGCAGATCCAAGATTCCAAGGCTCCGATTCTCAGATCCTCTTATTTTCAGCCAACTGCCAGGTCATTTCAATGAATCTGTGGGTTGTTGCCCAGCTTCTTAAACTCTGGCTGGGTTTTATCATAGACAATATTGAATTTGATGGAGCATGCTAGGAAAACAATGTATAAATAAAATACTCATTTGTGCGGTTCCTTAGAAAAAAAGGCTTTGGCTTATCTGGTAAAGTATCTGCCTGTAATGCGGGAGACCTGGGTTGGATCCCTGGGTTCGGAATGTCCCCTGGAGAAGGGAAAGTGTACCCACTCCAGTACTCTGGTCTGAAGAATTACATGCGCTGTATAATCCAATGGGTCGCAAAGGGTTGGATGCAACTGAGTGACTTTCAGTTTCACTTTTAGAAAAAAGGGGGTTAAAAATGGAAAAATTCAGTGAACTATATGTATTAAACTGTTACGAGGAGGTCTTTAAAATTTTAAATTGAGTCCCTTAAAATGACTCATTTGCCTCATGAATCAGTCAGGGCTCAACCCGGAAAACAAAAACCACTGTAAGAACTGAAATGAGAGATGTCAGTACAGGGCCAAGGTGACACAGGTGAGGGGCTGGCTCGGAAGTCAGTGGACAGTGAGGGGTCCCCAGGACAAGCCAGAGCTGGAGGTTGATGTGGTCCTGCCGCCAGAGGAAGGATGCTGAGTTCCTGGAGTCCAGGGTCGGTGGAATCTACAATGGGCTTAAATGGCAGGAGCAGCAGCAGCCGTATGAGTTGTGAGAGACACTGCTGGGGTCAGAGAAGGAAGAGGATAAACCCAGATCTATGTGGACGTCAGCATCTCCCACACTCTGGGCATGGAAGAGGTGAGGACTGAGTCTTGGTGTGAACAATCCAGAAACTGGAATGTCTAGGAACTCCCACTATAACACAGGGCTAAACTACACTCAAACACTGATCAACACTTCTAGCTACCACTTCGGGTTCTTCTAATGAATTTGCATCTGCCTAACTGGAAAAAATATTACAGAGCTACTCTTTGAAATGTAAGCTACTTAAGATCAGGAAGGCATGCAATGGAGGACCCAAGAGAAAAACATAGGGCTTGGATGCTGCATTTCTGTTTATGGAACGGAACCGTACTGTGCAATATTCATATGTGTGTGCCTTTTCCGGGAGAACTCTACCAGTCCTGGAAAGCCAGAGACAGGGAAGAGCATGACTCTATAAAATATTCCTACATCTCAATAACTTAAAGATGAACAGCACATTTTAAAAACGAGCAAAAGGTATACTATTATGTAAGAAATGAATCACCAGTCTATGTTCGAGACAGGATACAGGATGCTTGGGGATGGTGCACAGGAATGATCCAGAAAGATGATATGGGGTGGGAGGTGGGAGGGGGGTTCAGGATTGGGAACTCATGTACACCTGTGGTGGATTCATGTCAATACCAATACAGTATTGTAAAGTAAAATAAAGTAAAAATAAAAAATTTAAATAAATAAATAATTTAAAAAATAAGAACGAGCAAAAGGACATGAAGAGATGATTCACAGACAAAGACAGACAAATATGAGAACACATAAAAAGTGCTCAATCTCATTAGTAATCAGGGAAATGCAAACAAAAATTATAAACAACAGAACAGTAACACCAAAAGTTAGCTAGGATATGCAGCTACCAAACTGTCAGATATTTTTGTTGGGAAATTAATATAGTGAAACTATAAGGAGATACCCCTCATCCAAGGTAAGGAGCAGCAGCTGTGCTTTGCTGGAGCAGCTGTGAAGAGATACCCCCATGTCCAAGGTAAGAGAAACCCAGGTAAGATGGTAGGTGTTGCAAGAGGGCATCAGAGGGCAGACACACTGAAGCCATACTCACAGAAAACTAGTCAATCTAATCACACTAGGACCACAGCCTTGTCTAACTCAATGAAACCAAGCCATGCCTGCGGGGCAACCTAAGACAGGTGGGTCATGGTGGAGAGGTCTGACAGAACGTGGTCCACTACAGAAGGGAATGGCAAACCACTTCAGTATTCTTGCCTTGAGAACCCCATAAACAGTATGAAAAGGCAATATGATAGGATACCAAAAGAGGAACTCCCCAGGTCAGTAGGTGCCCAATATGCTACTGGAGATCAGTGGAGAAATAACTCCAGAAAAAATGAAGGGATGGAGCCAAAGCAAAAACAATACCCAGCTGTGGATGTGACTGGTGATAGAAGCAAGATCCAATGCTGTAAAGAGTAATATTGCATAGGAACCTGGAATGTCAGGTCCATGAATCAAGGCAAATTGGAAGTGGTCAAACAAGAGATGGCAAAGGTAAACATCGACATTGTAGGAATCAGTGAACTAAAATGGGCTGGAATGGGTGAACTTAACTCAGATGACCATTATATCTACTACTGCGGGCAGGAATCCCTCAGAAGTATTGGAGTAGCCATCATAGTCAACAAAAGAGTCCAAAATGCTGTACTTGGATGCAATCTCAAAAATGACAGAATGATCTCTGTTCGTCTCCAAGGCAAACCATTCAATATCACAGTTATCCAAGTCTATGCCCCAACCAGTAATGCTGAAGAAGCTGAGGTTGAACGGTTCTATGAAGACCTACAAGACCTTTTAGAACTAACACCAAAAAAAGATGTCCTTTTCATTATAGGGGACTGGAATGCAAAAGTAGGAAGTCAAAAACCACCTGGAGTAACAGGCAAATTTGGCCTTGGAATGCGGAATGGAGCAGGGCAAGGACTAAGAATTTTGCCAAGAAAATGCACTGGTCATAGCAAACACCCTCTTCCAACAACACAAGAGAAGACTCTACACATGGACATCACCAGATGGTCGATGCAAAAATCAGATTGATTATACTCTTTGCAGCCAAAGATGGAGAAGCGCTATACAGTCAGCAAAAACAAGACCGGGAGCTGACTGTGGCTCAGATCATGAACTCCTTATTGTCAAATTCAGACTGAACTTGAAGAAAGTAGGGAAAACCACTAGACCATTCAGGTATGACCTAAATCAAATTCCTTATGATTATACAGTGGAAGTGAGAAACAAATTTAAGGGACTGGATCTGACAGATAGAGTACCTGATAAACTATGGACAGAGGTTAGTGACTTTGTACAGGAGACAGGGATCAAGACCATCCCCATGGAAAAGAAATGCAAAAAAGCAAAATGGCTGTCTGAGGAGGCCTTACAAATAGCTGTGAAAAGAAGAGAGGCGAAACGCAAAGGAGAAAAGGAAAGATATAAGCATCTGAATGCAGAGTTCCAAAGAGTAGCAAGACGAGATAAGAAAGCCTTCTTCAGTGATCAGTGAAAAGAGATAGGAGAAAACAATAGAATGGGAAAGATTAGAGATCTCTTCAAGAAAATCACAGATACCAAGGGAACATTCCATGAAAAGATGGGCTCGATAAAGGACAGAAATCGTATGGACCTAACAGAAGCAGAAGATATTAAGAAGAGGTGGCAAGAATACACAGAAGAACTGTACAAAAAGATCTTCACAACCCAGATAATCACGATGGTGTGATCACTCACCTAGAGCCAGACATCCTGGAATGTGAAGTCAAGTGGGCCTTAGAAAGCATCACTATGAACAAAGCTAGTGGAGGTGATGGAATTCCAGTTGAGCTATTTCAGATCCTAAAAGATGCTGCTGTGAAAGTGCTGCACTCAATATGCCAGCAAATTTGGAAAACTCAGCAGTGGCCAAAGGACTGGAAAAGGTCAGTTTTCATTCCAATCCCAAAGAAAGGCAATGCCAAAGAATGCTCAAACTACCGCACAATTGCACTCATCTCACACGCTAGTAAAGTAATGCTCAAAATTCTCCAAGCCAGGCTTCAGCAATACGTGAACTGTGAACTTCCAGATGTTCAAGCTGGTTTTAGAAAAGGCAGAGGAACCACAGATCAAATTGCCAACATCTGCTGGATCATCAAAAAAGTAAGAGAGTTCCAGAAAAACATCTATTTCTCCTTTATTGACTATACCAAAGCCTTTGACTGTGTGGATCACAATAAACTGTGGAAAATTCTGAAAGAGATGGGAATACCAGACCATCTGACCTGCCTCTTGAGAAACCTATATGCAGGTCAGGAAGCAGCAGTTAGAACTGGACATGGAACAACAGACTGGTTCCAAATAGGAAAAGGAGTACGTCAAGGCTGTATATTGTCACCCTGCTTATTTAACTTCTATGCAGAGTACATCATGAGAAACCCTGGGCTGGAAGAAGCACAAGCTGGAATCAAGATTGCCAGGAGAAATAACAATAACCTCAGATATGCAGATGACACCACCCTTATGGCAGAAAGTGAAGAGGAACTAAGGAGTTTCTTGATGAAAGTGAAAGAGGAGAGTGAAAAAGTTGCCTTAAAGCTGAACATTCAGAAAACGAAGATCATGGCATCTGGTCCCATCACTCTATGGCAAATAGATGGGGAAACAGTGGAAACAGTGTCAGACTTTATTTTCTTTGGCTCCAAAATCACTGCAGATGGTGACTGCAGCCGTGAAATTAAAAGACGCTTACTCCTTGGAAGGAAAGTTATGACCAACCTAGATAGCATATTCAAAAGCAGAGATATTAGTTTGCCAACAAAGGTCCATCTAGTCAAGGCTATGGTTTTTCCTATGGTCATGTATGGATGTGAGAGTTGGACTGTGAAGAAGGCTGAGTGTTGAAGAATTGATGCTTTTGAACTGTTGGTATTGGAGAAGACTCTTGAGAGTCTCTTGGACTGCAAGGAGATCCAACCAGTCCATCCTAAAGGAGATCAATCCTGGGTGTTCTTTGGAAGGACTGATGCTAAAGCTGAAACTCCAATACTTTGGCCACCTGATGCGAAGACCTAACTCATTGGAAAAGACTCTGATGCTGGGAGGGATTGGGGGCAGGAGGAGAAGAGGACGACAGAGGATGAGATGGCTGGATGGCATCACCGACTCGATGGACATGAGTTTGGATGGACTCCGGTACTGTGGATGGACAGGGAAGCCTAGTGTACTGCAATTTATGGGGTAGAAAAGAGTCAGACAAGTCTGAGCCTGAGCAACTGAACTGAACTGAATAACAGACAAGGGTTATTGACTAAGGTTTGTTATGCAAATTCCTCTCCTTGCAGTCACAGAGCTAACCTGACTCCACCCTCCCTGGTGCAAGAGACAGAGGGTTTGGGTTCACACACAGGGAAATGGACGCCCTGCTGTTAGGCAAATGGTAAGGGTAGAGAACTTTTCTGTCTGTTGCTTCTCACTTGCCTTCAGCTAAATATAATCCTTCTGCCAAAGTGGCATATTTGGAGGTGTTGTACTTTAATCTCCTTCAGTATATATCCTCTCACATTAAGGAACCACATTCTAAAAGAACTGGTCTTTATGTTACATAAGAATGCTAATGTGAGAAAAATGTCAGCTAGCAGGCATGCATTACATCGTGAAACTGCAATGCCCTTTTGTCCTTTCATCATTAAGAAAAGAAGAGCATTTCAGTGGAGCGTCACAGAGTATGAGCACTTCATTTCTCTCTAAATTAGCCTGACACAGCTGGTTTGGGCCGCATTTCCTTGCCTCTTTGCTTACAAGAAGCATTTGGAAAGTGGAAGGAGTAACTTTTCAGCAGGGACTTCTTTGGGTAATGAAAATCGCAGAACAGCTTCAATAACAGTAAACATTGAAGACCCATTAAGTCATCTCCCTTATTGTGTTTAACACCATTCGATTCAATGAGAGAATCAAGGGCCACAGCTGGATGCAAGAAGTACTGGAATTCAAGCAACTCCCTCCCTGCATCAGTGATAATGGCTAAGCAGTAGCGGGTGAAAGATAAAAAGTCATCACTGGGTTTTGAGTGTAGATCAGCAATCAGTATAAAGGAAGACTTGCTAATTCACACGGATTTGTTAAACATAACACGTGTGCTGTCTGGAGAAAGGACAGAGAGCACAAGTATTCTTGACTATTTAGTGATGAGCATTTAAACAGAAATTTATTATTTGCTTTACAGACAAATGAGATTGTTTAGAAACAATCCTGCAAATCACAGGATCTATTCATTTGATTAAAGATAGAAATCAATCTTATAAAAAAAATCTTCAAACTCCAGCGCTCTTATTTTTTCTTTTCTCGTCTCATTATTTTTATAGACTGTAACCATGGTGCTGTTCAGAACATAGCTCTGTTCCTTGCATAGCTTCGAAGCTCACAGTTCTGAGTTTCACCACCTCCGTGACAGCTCTCAACTCAGACTCCTTTGAAATCCAGCTTTACCTTTCCTTATTTCATGTCCTTGTAATTTTCATGAGTTCACTTTGATGCTGCTGACTTAGGGAGACCATCCAACACGTCTTCTCCTTCCCAGAGCTATAGGCAATGATGCTGCTGTTGACTTGGATGGAAATTTACTCTGATGAGAACCAAATGAAGCTGGGAAATCTTAGCTACAGATGTTTAGGAACATTTTCAACCGTTGAAGTAGATCAAGTGAAGGGCATTTATACTATCACTAACAGCATATATTGTCTCCCAGTATCTGCCAATCTATAAGAGCTCCTATAGAGTCAGAGCAGAAACACCACCCGCCACAAAGGCAGATGACTTGTGATTTCAGTTGAATGGCCAGCACTTCTCCTCAATCATCCTGGACATACTGTGCTCCTCAGGCATCACAGCTGACGAGCTTAGTGGGAGCTTAAGAGCGGATGTGGCTCCCGCCCACTCCAGCTCACTGTGTAAGTTCCGGGACATCACTCCACCTCTTCCCGGTCTGCCTTACAGAACACCTGCTGCCTCTTACCTGGTCCTCCTCATCTAATACCACTTGGCTGTGAATTCTGTGTCCCTCCAGAATCTGTATGTTGAAGTCCTAGCTCCCAGTGCGATGGCATCACAAGCAGAGGCCGTTGGTGCGTGACTAGGCCAGGAGGGTGGGGCCCTCCTGAATGGGATTTGTGTCCTTATCAAAGAGATCCAGAGCACCACTGCCCCTTCACCCGTGAGGATGCAGGGAGCGGAAGGCTGCCAGTGGAGAAGTGGGCCCTCACCAGACACCCAGCACGTTGATTCTCAATACGCCCACCTCCAGAGCTGTGGGGAATAAATGTGTTTTTTTCCAGGGCACCAAGTCTAAGGTGTTTTGCTGTAGCAGCACAAACAGACTAAGATGCTACTCCCCTACCTCTGAGTGTGATACACATATGCCTAAAGGACGGACTAACATTCCCATAACAATCCTCTAATTTCCTTTCTGCTTCTTTCCAGTCTCAATCCTGACTAAGCCCCTTTGCTTCTCCTTGCCTTTTATTAAATTATTACCAGAGGTATAATTTACTTGAGGGGCCCACCTGTATGGTAGGGTGAAGACCTAATTATACAACATCAATCTAAGGAGCTCACATGCTTTATCTAATGTGATCATCCCCACAACCCAGGAAGGTAGATATTGTTAAATTTCGCTCAAAGACAAGGAAATCAGATGCTCAGAGGGGAAATCCACTGTCTGACCTGATATGGAAGGGAACACAGTTACAAATTTTAATTTTTTATTATAATGGTCCTCCTTTTATATACAGCTAACAGCCATCTGCTGGTGAAATATCCAATATCCTCCATCTACCATAAGACCATAGTGAAAGCAACTAAATGTAGAGTATTTTAATACATCCATTCATGAATGGATTTTTATTAATATGTTTATCGTAAAATAAGTTTACATAATGCTATGAACATGGAGGAGAAGGCAAAGGCAACCCACTCCAGTGCTCTTGCCTGGAAAATCCCATGGACGGAGGAGCCTAGTAGGCTACAGTCCATGGGGTCTCGAAGACTCGGACACGACAGAGATTTCACTTTCACTTTTCACTTTCATGCATTGGAGAAGGAAATGGCAACCCACTCCAGTATTCTTACCTGGAGAATCCCAGGGACGGGCGAGCCTGGTGGGCTGCCATCTGTGGGGTTGCACAGCGTTGGACACTACTGAAGTGACTTAGCAGCAGCAGCATGAACATGGAATTGATATGGTGCAGGAATTTTAAAAAACCATGATTTCTACTTTCCACTACCATACAGTAGAGGTGAGGGAAGAAAAAACAGGAAGGACACAAATTGAAAAGCCATGCATCGTATTACATTACGTATTTTTCCAATAAAACACAAATACAAAAGGAAGAACGATAAAGAGAAATTCGATACCAAATGAAGTCACCTGGGAAAGATTTAAGAAACTGTGGACACTGCAGAGTTTGCAGTGAATCTTAGAAATTGATGGGATTTGGCTAGGATGACCAGACAGAGATAAACATGACTTGAATAACACAGGTTAAACAACACAGTTAATGAGAAACAGCCATATAGTCTGTTTAGGGAAAAGAGAAAATGACAACAAGATGTTTATGAATCAGAGGAAAAGGAATCAAGTATATTAAACATGAATAAGTCATTACATTATATTACACTGAACATGAATAACTCACAGGCTATAATGAAAAGCATGTGTATTTTGCCTCCTACTGCACTTTCGAAGGTCAGTGTGGCTTCTTAAGATCCAATGATGTGCTAGAAAATCACCTTTCTAGAGGGGGAAGCCCTGATTTGTCCCATTTACCAATTTCTGTGTTGTAAACACTCCCATTCTGGCCAATTTCAAGCTACTGGTGCTTTACCCACAGGCTCATATGGTTCCTAAATATTGAATTATCAACCTTCATAAGCCACAAGGTTGATCCCAAATTGCTTCTGGCTCCCCCTTCCTTTTGATGAAAATTTGCGTTTTTTTTTTCTTGTCTTCTCTGGTTATTCTGAACACCATAAAAATTCCACAATTTCTTTAAGTTGTAAAACAGTCCAATTTTAAGAATTGAAATGATGAAACCTGAAAGGGAAAGTCGCTCAGTGGTGTTTGACTCTTTGCAACCCCATGGATTATACAGTTCATGGAATTTTCCAGGCCAGAATGCAGGAGTGGGCACCCTTTCCCTTCTCCAGGGGATCTTCCCAACCCAGGCATCAAACCCAGGTCTGCTGCATTGCCCGCGGATTCTATACCAGTTGAGCCACCAGGGAAGCCCAAAAATGCTGGAGAGAGTAGCCTATCCCTTCTCCAGGGGATCTTCCCACCCCAGGAATCAAACTGGGGTCTCCTGAATTGCAGGCGGATTCTTTACCAGCTGAGCTACCAGGGAAGTCCAAGTGAAACTCGTTCAGTCATGTCCAACTCTTTGCAACTCAAAATAGTGGAGTGGGGAAGTTGTTCCCTTCTCCACGGATCTTCCCAACCCAGGGATCGAACACACATCTCCCGCATTGTGGGTGGATTCTTTAACAGCTGAGCCACCAGGGAAGCCCACGTAATAATAAAAGCTTTGAACCTGATTTACAGCTGGGCAAAGTGCCTTCCTTTTTCCCTCTTAGTGTTACTACGTCTCTGGTTGAGAACTCATTTCTAAGCTCGCCTTCCTGCTCTGGACGTGGCTGCTCTGGACACAGCTCCTCTGGCCAGAATAATAGGTTGAGTGCAGGAGAGGCTATTAAGCACATTACACACTACTACAAATTATTACAGGCTATTACACACATTGAAAGGAATTTTTAAGCTCTGCACAAGCACGAGCAGCTGCGACGGTGCACAAGCGTGGCCCAGAGGAGCCACCCCACGCCCGAGGTCAGGAGTGGCGGCTGCACTTTGCTGGAGAAGCCGTGAAGAGATACCCCCACACCCAAGATAAGAGAAACCCAAGGAAGACAGTAGGTGTTGCAAGAGGGCATCAGAGGGCAGACACACTGAAGCCATACTCACAGAAAACTAGCTAATCTGGTTACACTAGGACCACAGCCTTGTCTAACTCAATGAAACTAAGCCATGCCCTGTGGGGTTACCCAAGACGGGGAGGCATGGTGGAGAGGGCTGACAGAATGTGGTCCACTGAGGAAGGGAATGGCAAACCACTTCAGTATTCTTGCCTTGAGAACCCCATAAACAGTATGAAAAGGCAAAATGATAGGATATTGAAAGACGAACTCCTCAGGTCAGTAGGTGCCCAATATGACTACTGGAGATCAGTGGAGAAATAACTCCAGAAAGAATGAAGGGATGGAGCCAAAGCAAAAACAATACCCAGTTGTGGATGTGACTGGTGATAGAAGCAAGGTCCAATGCTGTAAAGAGCAATATTGCATAGGAACCTGGAATGTCAGGTCCATGAATCAAGGCAAATTAGAAGTGGTCAAACAGGAGATGGCAAGGGTGAACGTCGACATTGTAGGAATCAACGAACTAAAATGGACTGGAATGGGTGAACTTAACTCAGATGACCATTATATCTACTACTGCGGGCAGGAAGCCCTTAGAAGAAATGGAGTAGCCATCATGGTCAACAAAAGAGTCCGAAATGCAGTACTCGGATGCAATCTCAAAAATGACAGAATGATCTCTGTTCGTCTCCAAGGCAAACCATTCAATATCACGGTAATTCAAGTCTATGCCCCAACCAGTAACGCTGAAGAAGCTGAAGTTGAACGGTTCTATGAAGACCTACAAGACCTTGTAGAACTAACACCAAAAAAAGATGTCCTTTTCATTACAGGGGACTGGAATGCAAAAGTAGGAAGTCAAAAACCACCTGGAGTAACAGGCAAATTTGGCCTTGGAATGCGGAATGGAGCAGGGCAAAGACTAATACAGTTTTGCCAAGAAAATGCACTGGTCATAGTAAACACCCTCTTCCAACAACACAAGAGAAGACTCTACACATGGACATCACCACATGGTCGATGCAAAAATCAGATTGATTATATTCTTTGCAGCCAAAGATGGAGAAGCTCCATACAGTCAACAAAAACAAGACCAGGAGCTGACTGTGGCTCAGATCATGAACTCCTTATTACCAAATTCAGACTTAAATTGAAGAAAGTAGGGAAAACCACTAGACTATTCAGGTATGACCTAAATCAAATCCCTTATGCTTATACCGTGGAAGTGAGAAATAGATTTAAGGGACTGGATCTGATAGATAGAGTGCCTGATGAACTATGGAATGAGGTTCATAACATTGTACAGGAGACAGGGATCAAGACCATCCCCATGGAAAAGAAATGCAAAAAAGCAAAACGGCTGTCTGAGGAGGCCTTACAAATAGCTGTGAAAAGAAGAGAAGCGAAACGCAAAGGAGAAAAGGAAAGATATAAGCATCTGAATGCAGAGTTCCAAACAGTAGCAAGACAAGATAAGAAAGCCTTCCTCAGCGATCAATGCAAAGAAATAGAGGAAAACAACAGAATGGGAAAGACTAGAGATCTCTTCAAGAAAATCACAGATACCAAGGGAAAATTTCATGCAAAGATGGGCTCGATAAAGGACAGAAATGGTATGGGCCTAACAGAAGCAGAAGATATTAAGAGGTGGCAAGAATACACAGAAGAACTGTACAAAAAAGATCTTCATGACCCAGATAATCACGATGGTGTGATCACTCACCTAGAGCCAGACATCCCGGAATGTGAAGTCAAGTGGGCCTTAGAAAGCATCACTACAAACAAAGCTAGTGGAGGTGATGGAATTCCAGTTGAGCTATTTCAGATCCTAAAAGATGATGCTATGAAAGTGCTGCACTCAATATGCCAACAAATTTGGAAAACTCAGCAGTGGCCACAGGACTGGAAAAGGTCAGTTTTCATTCCAACCCCACAGAAAGGCAATGCCAAAGAGTGTTCAAAGTACTGCACAATTGTACTCATCTCACACGCTAGTAAAGTAATGCTCAAAATTCTCCAAGCCAGGCTTCAGCAACACGTGAACTGTGAACGTCCAGATGTTCAAGCTGGTTTTAGAAAAGGCAGAGGAACCACAGATCAAATTGCCAACATCTGCTGGATCACCGAAAAAGCAAGAGAGTTCCAGAAAAACATTTATTTCTCTTTTATTGACTATGCCAAAGCCTTTGACTGTGTGGATCACAAAAAACTGTGGAAAATTCTGAAAGAGATGGGAATACAGACCACCTGACCTGCCTCTTGAGAAACCTATATGCAGGTCAGGAAGCAACAGTTAGAACTGGACATGGAACAACAGATGGTTCCAAATAGGAAAAGGAGGACGTCAAGGCTGTATATTGTCACCCTGCTTATTGAAGTTATATGCAGTGTACACCATGAGAAACCCTGGGCTGGAAGAAGCACAAGGTGGAATCAAGATTGCCAGGAGAAATATCAATAACCTCAGATATGCAGATGACACCACACTTATGGCAGATAGTGAAGAAGAACCAAAACGCCTCTTGATGAAACCGAAAGAGTAGAGTGAAAAAGCTGGCTTAAAACTCAACATTTAGAAAACTAAGGTCATGGCATCTGATCCCATCACTTCATGGCAAATAGATGGGGAAAGAGGAAACAGTGTCTGACTTTATTTTGGGGGGCTCCAAAATCACTGCAGATGGTGACTGCAGCCATGAAATTAAAAGACGCTTACTCCTTGGAAGGAAAGTTATGGCCAACCTAGACAGCATATTCAAAAGCAGAGACATTACTTTGCCAACAAAGGTCCATCTAGTCAAGGCTATGGTTTTTCCAGTGGTCATGTATGGATGTGAGTGTTGGACTATAAAGAAATCTGAGCACAGAAGAATTGATGCTTTTGAACTGTGGTGTTGGAGAAGACTCTTGAGAGTCCCTTGGACTGCAAGGAGATCCAACCAGTCCATCCTAAAGGAGATCAGTCCTGGCTGTTCATTGGAAGGACTGATGTTGCAGCTGAAACTCCAATACTTTGGCCACCTGATGTGAAGACCTGACTCATTGGAAAAGACCCTGATGCTGGGGAAGACTGAGGGCAGGAGGAGAAGGGGACGACAGAGTATGTAATGGTTGGATGGCTCAACTCAATGGACACGAGTTTGGGTGGACTCTGGGAGTTGGTGATGGACAGGGAGGCCTGGTGTGCTGCGGTTCATGGGGTCGAAAAGAATCGGACACGACTGGGCGACTGAACTGAACTAAACTGAAACATCTTCATTTTATACCCCAAAGCGTTCTGTGGTTGATAGACTTTTTCCTGCCTAATACACACAAGGTTTACTTCCTGTAAGCAATCTTTAGCCAAGGACATCCTGCTAAAGGCATTCCTGCTAAAGAGATAATGTCTGTTTCTCTGGGAAACTATCACTTCTCTACAGGAATCCACTTAGCAAGGAAATGAGACGGGGTCACCTGACTGTTTACCTTGCCTTGGACAGGGGGTGGAGAAAGTCATCTTCCAACGAAACCTAGTGAATGGATCACAAGCAGCTTCTTATGGTCTGTCCTCGAGAGATCACGTTTGTCTAGGGGTCCTAACATTCAAGATGCTTTCATTTTAACCCCCTAAATGAGTCACCTCCCCCCCTTAGCACTGCCCTTACCTGTACTGCAGGACCCTTTGGAGGCTGCTGTTGACTGTATGTTGCAAAAATTGAAATATTACCAATAAATAAGCAAAACAATGAAACATTGGTGCTTAAGATAGCAAATGCATATAATCCTAACGAGAACAGGGAAATCCGAAATAGGCTGATAAGATTTTATCCTTCCTATATGAAATCATAATAATGTGGGCAGCTATTAAAAGTCTGCTGAACAGATTATTCTTTTTCATTCAATCTCCTTGATGCAAAATTTATAAAATGCAGGAGTTGGGGAAGGAGAACCATAATATACTTCAGGACAAACAGGTTAAAAACTCTGAGTTTTTAATATTATATTAGAGTTAATATTGCATTAGACTTTATACCTAGTAATATTAGAGTTAAGAACTCTAATATGTGGGAGAAATGGGTTGATATAAAAAACAGGAAAAAAATAATCAAGGGAAAAATAATAGGAAATGGTTCAAGAAGTCTCAACCCAAGAAGAGGAAAGTTTTCAAAGAACTCTACACAGACAACAAAGCAGCCTCACGAGTGGGTAATTTGTGAGGAGCTATGTACTATTATTGAAATTTTTTTAAATTGGATCCTTTTTTCCCCTCAGTTCCTTATTTTATGAAACTCAAAGCAACTATCTCATCTTAAACTTCACTGGAAAAAAAAATGCCTTAGTAATAAATCCCACCAGATAAAGTAAATTATAATAATTCTTTTTCTAATATATTATATTTTCAATATGAAGAGTTTCATGGGGGCATAATTTGCACACAGAATTTAAAATCCTGACAACTGAAAATAAAAAAAAAGAAGAATGAGAGAAAAAAAGAAACTTTATGATGAAGGGTGTTTTCAGACAAACTTGATGATAATAACCACATGCACAAGTTCTGAATTTTCTCCAAAAACACTGGACAAACTATAAGGATGTAAACTGGGCATCTGTCAGTTTGTAAGAAAGCAAAGGTGTTGCTTAGGTGCTGGAAGTAGTAGTTGTTGAGTTATGTGTGGAAGAAGCCCTATGGGGATGGTGGGGGGGGGGAACCAGAATCAAGAAGAAAAATCTTTAAAGTTGGCCCCGGGGGGGAGAGATAATCCTGCAATGGTTTCTGAAGAAACACCCATGTTACATATATATATTGGTAATTCTGAGGTAAGTATCTATTTCTCAGTTGAGACACACTAGTTGATTGATGTGAAAATAATTCTGCAATATTGCTAAAGCAAGAGTTGTAAAAGATAAAAGTACTCTGCAAATGCCATGAGATAGCAAAACTACATATTAGAAAAAAATTTAAGATTAAACACAAGCTGCAAATCATCCAGAATATGCAGGCACAGATTCCATTCAGACTAAGCTAACTTTATACCATAAACATAGTTAAATTAAAACCATCCTCTAAAAAGAGCACTTACAATAGACAGCCATGACTAATTTCTTTCCTTAAAAAAGAAAAAAAGGAGGAATGCCCAAATAGGTTATAAATTCATGTGGATAACGAGTCAGGCAATGTAATGGATTTTAATCTCCAGTCTGTGGGCTCATGGATGCCTTCCAAAGCCTGTGAACTGTCTAACGTGGAAAAGAGAATTTCATTTGTATGTGAACAGGAGAACTTCAATGTTTTAACCAGATTCTCCAAGGGAGTTCATGCCCTGCCCCGCCAGAAAGTCAAGGACCATTGTTCCCGATGCAAACAATAGGATACAAAGATGACTGAATAGTCTGCAACTCGTGAAAGACCAGGAAATAACTAAATTACCAAGGAAGTCCCAAGAACGGTACTATGTGGACCTAATTTGGGGTTCCTAGGGAGTTTAATGGGGCTTCCCAGGTAGTGCTCGTGGTAAAGAACCCATGTGCCAAAGCAGGAGACATGAGACGCGGGTTTGACCCTGGGTGAAGAAGACCCCTGAAGGAGGGCATGGCAACCCACTCCAGTATTCTTGCCTGGAGAATCCCATGGACAGAAGAGCCTGGTGGGCGACAATCCACAAGGGTCACAAAGAGTTGGACACAACTGAAGCAACTTAGCAAGCACACAGTGAGTTTAACACCTTCTGGAAACCCAGTTTTTTATGGAGGAATAGGATGGGACAGATTTTCTGCTACAGAACACATCTGAATACAATCATGATCTATCATCCTGTTTACTATACTAGGTTTCTTAATCTCCTTCTTTTGTGCTGTTTTTGCAGTGGGATTTTGCATTTACTTCTTGGCATTTATCATACCAGTAATATTTACATGATAAAATTTTTATAAACCCTTGAGCAAAATCCCTAATTATTAGTAATTTTAAGTCAGCCTAACATAAAATCTAATTGATTAAGACCATCCCTTTTCATTTTCTCTCATTCTTATTTTATTCATTTTTCTCAGTGGAAAGGGATACTGAATTAGCAATTATATATGAAAAACAGACATGAGATGATTAGATAGCATCATCAATTCAATGGACATGAATCTGAGCAAACTCCAGGAGTTACTGGAGGACCAGAGCAGCCTACTCCAGGAGATATTGGACAACATGGACTATAGTCCATGGGGTCACAATCAGTCAGACATAACTTAGTGACTTAACAGTAACATGAAAAACACATTATTGTCCACCAAAATACTGTTGTCCTATAATTTAATCCATGTACTTCTAAGTTCATCTTTATCTTAATATTGCTTTTTAAAAAACTTGTTATTTTGTACAGGGGTATAGCCAATGAACAAGGTGGTGACGGTTTCAAGTGAAGAGCAAAGACACTCAGCCATACACATATACCAGGCTGCCACATAACACTGAGCAGAGTTCTATGTGTTATTCAGTATTCCTTGGTCGTTATCCATTTAAAATACAGCAGTGTGTACATGTCCATCCCAAACTCCCTAATTACCCCCTTTCCCCATCCTTTCCCCCACCAGCAACCATAAGAAACCCTAAGTTCACTGAATTATAATGCAGTGTACACGTTATTTATCTAGGATACTACAATAATAGCACCAGACACTCTGTCTATATCCATACCACCACCGATTTTTAAACACCTTTCTCCCAGAATCAAGGGCTGAATCTCTAGCAGTGCCTAAGTTAAGCAGATTTAACACATGCTGTCAAAGGCAGTCTTCACCAGTTCAGTTCAGTCGCTCAGTTGTGTCTGACTCTTTGCCACCCCATGGACTGCAGCATTCCAGGCTTCCCTGTCCTTCACCAACTCCCAGAGCCTGCTCAAACTCATGTCCATCAAGTTGGTTATGCCATCCAACCATCTCATCCTCTGTGGTCCCCTTCTCCTCCTGTTTGCAATCTTTCGCAGCATCGGGGTCTTTTCCAATGAGTCAGCTCTCATCGGGACTTCACTTTTACTTTTCACTTTCATGCATTGGAGAAGGAAATGACAACCCACTCCAGTGTTCTTGCCTGGAGAATCCCAAGGGGTCGCACAGAGTTGGACACGACTGAAGCGACTTAGCAGAAGCAGCAGCAGCAGCAGTTCTCATCAGGTGGCCAAAACATTGGAGTTTCAGTTTCAGCATCAGTCCTTCCAATGAATACTCAGGACCGATCTCCTTCAGGATGGACTGGCTGGATCTCCTTGCAGTCCAAGGGACTCTCAAGAGTCTTCTCCAACACCACAGTTCTAAAGCAGCAATCCTTTGGTGCTCAGCTTTCTTATAGTTCAACTCTCACATCCATTCATGACTACAGGAAAAACCACAGCATTGACTAGACAGACTTTTGTCGGCAAAGTAACATCTCTGCTTTTTAATATGCTGTCTAGAAATAGGTGGGGAAACAGTGGAAACAGTGTCAGACTTTATTTTGGGGGGCTCCAAAATCAGTGCAGATGGTGACTGCAGCCATGAAATTAAAAGACGCTTACTCCTTGGAAGGAAAGTTATGACCAACCTAGATAGCATATTGAAAAGCAGAGATATTACCTTGCCAACAAAGGTCCGTCTAGTCAAGGCTATGGTTTTTCCAGTGGTCATGTATGGATGTGAGAGTTGGACTGTGAAGAAGGCTGAGTGCCAAACAATTGATGCTTTTGAACTGTGGTGTTGGAGAAGACTCTTGAGAGTCCCTTGGACTGCAAGGAGATCCAACCAGTCCATTCTGAAGGAGATCAACCCTAGGATTTCTTTGGAAGGAATGATGCTGAAGCTGAAACTCCAGTACTTTGGCCACCTCATGAGAAGAGTTGACTCATTGGAAAAGTCTCTGATGCTGGGAGGGATTGGGGGCAGGAGGAGAAGGGGACGATAGAGGATGAGATGGCTGGATGGCATCACGGACTCGATGGACATGAGTGTGAGTGAACTCCGGGAGATGGTGATGGACAGGGAGGCCTGGCGTGCAGCGATTCATGGGGTCGCAAAGAGTCAGACACGACTGAGCGACTGAACTGAACTGAACTGAGATTGGTCATTAACTTTCCTTCCAAGGAGTAAGCGTCTTTTAATTTCATGCTGCCCTCACCATCTGCACTGATTCTGAAGCCAAAAAAAAAATAAGGTCTGTCACCGTTTCCATTGTTTCCCCATCTATTTGACATGAAGTGATGGGACCGGATGCCATGATCTTAGTTTTTTGAATGTTGAGCTTTAAGCCAACTTTTCCACTCTCCTGTTTCACTTTCATCAAGAGATTCTTTAGTTCTTCTTCACTTTCTGCCATAAGGGTGGTGTAATCTGCATATCTGAGGTTATTGATATTTCTCCTGGCAATCTCGATTCCAGTTTGTGCTTCATCCAGCCTGGCATTTCTCATGATGCACTCTACACAGAAGTTAAATAAGCAGTGTAACAAAATACAGCCTTGACATACTCCTTTCCTGATTTGGAACCAGTCTGTTGTTCCATGTCCAGTTCTAACTGTTGCTTCTTGACCTGCATATCAGACCACCTGACCTGCCTGGTATTCCCATCTCAGGAGGTCTGGTATTCCCATCTCTTTAAAAATTTTCCAGAGTTTGTTGTGATCCACACAGTCAAAGGCTTTGGTGTAATCAATAAAGCACAAGTAAATGTTTTTCTAGAACTCTTGTTTTTTGTATGATCCAACGGATGTTGGCAATTTTAACACATGTTGTCAAAGGCAGTCTTTATAGTTTCTGACATGTGGTAGGGTGAATAATGTATACATACCATACAACTAGAAATATTAAGAAGGTGAGGACGTTCATTCTTGAGAAGAATATTTTACTTCCAAAGGAAGAGAGCCATGGGAATGTGGAGTGGGAAGAATATGGCACTGAAGCATGCAGGTTCTGGCCATGAGACGTAACCCTCATTGGACAGGGAGAAGAAAGCAGAAGCCTGCCACGCTCACAGAGAACACAGGAGCAGAGCCTGCTGGGGGGCAGGGAGCTTCCGAGGAGGCTGTTTTTCCTGCACTTCCCCGTCTCCCTCCCCACCCTGCTCACCTTGCTGCTTCTGAGCTGAGTCCACGGGCGACGAGGGAAGCATCCACCTCGATGCCGCAAGACGACAAGCATGAGGAGGGCCAAAGGTCACAGCGCCCAGCTTGTTGGAGGTTATTTAGGCTTGTCTGGGGGGTGCCACTCTAGTTTTTGCCCTGACACTCCTCTTTTCAGATGAACTGTCACTATTCATAACTGCACTCGAATAAGCTAAGATGGGCTGGGTAGCCCTCTCCCTTCCACTCGCCGCTCCTGCCACAGCCAGGCTAGTAGCACGTGGCACACGTACAGCAAACGGCCTCTCATTTAAAAGTCACTCACAGCCAACAAGTGTGGGGGCACAACGACAAACCACACAGTGTAAGAAGGAACGTGCCCCCTGATTAAAGGAACATGCCCCCTGATTACAGGAACGTGCCCCCGGATTACAGGAACGTGCCCCCCCTGATTGAAGGAATGTGCCTGCCTGATTTATGCCATTGATTACATAGTCTATAACCCGTGAAAGACCAGGAAATTACTAAATCACCAAGAGTCCCAAGAACAGTACTATGTGGACCTAATTTGGTTCCTAGGGAGTTTAATGGGGCTTCCCAGGTAGTGCTCGTGGTAAAGAACCCACGTGCCAAAGCAGGAGACATGAGACGCAGGTTTGACCTGGGGTGGAGAAGACCCCTGAAGGAGGGCATGGCAACCCACTCCAGTATTCTTGCCTGGAGAATCCCATGGACAGTGTTTGGAAGTGAAGAGTTAGCTCTGTCTTATTCTGGTTCGCAAGGAACCTATGTATTCCTACGGAAAAGGCAACCCTCCAGGTCATTCTACCTCAACCCCCTTCCTCTTCCTGATTTCAGCACAAACAAACCCCAGCATCTGTTTTATTTTACAGGACGAGCCGCTCACACTCAAGAGAGGAATGAACATGGACACAGAGGCAACACTCAGTCATTCTCCACTGAGCCACGATGCGCTCCTCAATAAAAAACACCCTGTAAAAATGGTTCCTCTGATTGAAAACAGCACCAGAAGTTTCAAAACAAAACAAAAACAGAGCAGTTTAGTTCATAATGAAGATTACCTCCATGTAAGTAATATTTTTACACAGGTTTTTAGATGAGCTCACATCATCAACAACAAAAAATAAAACATAAACCTCAACTTAAAAACAACTTTATAAACCTATTTTCCGTTATTTTTGAAGAACATTTCAACATGAAGTCATCTTCCTGAAATGCCTTCTAGGTAGCACAGAGTTCATTTTATGTACCTCACAAGCTAAATTCAGACAATTATACTCAACTTCGAATTAAATTTTTTTAAAATCTTTTTTTTCGCTTGGTGAGGTTCTTTTGAGTCTCTAGCGCTGAACTTTGCTTTGAATTCTTCAGAATAAAAGCTATTCAAATAATTTGAAAACTTCTATCAAGAATCCTGGCACTTTTCCTGCAGATAAAATGGGCATTCCACTCACTCCTCCCACATACCAGTGAAGGCAATACAACAATTTCCCAAACACAGCTTTTTTCCTCTCACTTAATATAATTTTGGTATGATGTATTATTAAACAGTTGGGTGTGTGCATGTGTGCTAAGTCGCGTCCAACTCTTTGTGATGCTATGGACTGTAGCCCTCCAGGCCTTTCTGTCCATGGAATTTTCCAGGCAAGAACACTGGAGTGGTTTGCCATTTCCTAATCCAGGGGATCTTTCTGACTCAGAAATAGAACCCATGTCTCTTGTATCTCCTGCATTGGCCTGCGGATTCTTTACCAGCTGAGCCACCAGGGAAGCCCACTAGACAAGTCAATTGATAAATAACAATGTGGTGCCACACATGAGATTTTACAAACCCATGGCACAGAATATGGTAAATTATCCATTGCTGCTGCTGCTACTGCTAAGTCACTTCAGTCGTGATTTTCCAGGCAAGAGTACTGGAGTGGGGTGCCATTGCCTTTTCCGAAATTATCCATCACTGTGATGGTATTTAGCTCTTCCCAGCTAATACTTTTTTTAAAATAACAACCTCCAACCAGAAATAACCCAATGCCTGTCAATGGGTGACTGGATAAACTCTAAATCCAATTAATGAATTACCATTCAGCATCTAAAAGAAAGAGACTTTTAATATCTACAAGGACATGTATGAATTTCAAAAGTCCTACGGTGAGTGAGAGCAGCCAGACACAAAAAGCTATAAACACATATTTAATTTATATTAAATTCCATAAGTTCTATATGTTCTATTGCAGACAAAACTAATCCACAGTGGCCAAAGCAGATCACTGTTTGCCTGGGGGCAGGGGAATGAGTGACAAAGAGCACGGAACACAAGCTATCATGCATGCCTCCAGGAACATTTACAAATTGTATCACAAACTGCTTCCTGATGGTTATGTTAGCCATAAAGCGTGGTCCCATTTGTTAGATTGTCACCTAAACTAGCTAACACTCTGTGTATATTTTTAAAAACAATAATGATAAAATTAAATTATTTTCAAATCCCCATCTCAAGGTCAAAGGTCACCACTAGGCATAAAATTCCAAGGCGGATATTATTTTCTTTATCCATTTTAAGAAGGAATAGTAGTCTCTCAGCCCCATGTTGATAACAGTGCCTACCTTTGGACCAGAGGGCAAAATGGGGGGGAGAGAGGGAAATGCTGTGGGTCTATGAAGGGGACTCTGACATTTGAGCTTATATATTGGGGGTTGGAAAAACAAAATTTTTGCCCAATCCAATATTTGCTTGAATTTTTCAACAAGTTGTTTTTGAAGTGCTGCATTTACAATTTCAGTGAAAATCTCAACAAAGTGAACTTTCCTTAAAAAAATAAAAGCCTTCAGTCAGCACAAAGCCGAAACTTCAAACAAACAGGCCAATTTCCACAACGCAAAACTGCATTTAAATTGACAAATGCCACTGAGATCACAAGCTGACATTAAGCAATTAGTTTGATCAATAAGGTGACTCAATAGACCAGTTTAATTTAAAAATTGTTAACCAATTATTTATATACATGTGAGTGACCTCAAGTGAACGGATAACATAGAGCCTGGGTTTTACCCTTTCACTCCTCAGGTTTACTCTCAAATCATTTTCTTTTGAAAAATTAAATAATTTAATATGCAAATTTTCTAAGTTTACTCACTAAAATTGTTTTGAAAATACTTGTACCTGAAAAAGTCAACCCTGTTGTTGACAGTAACTGCAGAGAAGTCTAAATTATGTCTGTCACATACGCATTATGGAGAAAGAAATGGCACCCCACTCCAGTACTCTTGCCTGGAAAATCCCATGGGCGGAACAGCCTGGTAGGCTACAGTCCATGGGGTCACGAAGAGTCGGACACGACTGAGCAACTTCACATATGCATTATGGTTTGAATTCAGAAAAAATTCTGAGAAGACCCAACATGGTTCCAGCAAATATAGCTAATGGCACTCAGCTGCTGCAGTCCAAAGGAATAACAAATAATCCTTTTAAAAAATGACAAGCTTGTTTAATAATCTTCATTATGTCTACAATTTCATTTCTGAGTATTTAGAATTGTGAATGATGTAATAATCTGTATTCTTCCTGATGGAAAACCTGTTATCCAAATTAAGAGCTTTTTGTCTCCCTTAACTCAATTCAGCTAATTAACAGAATCATGCTTTCCCAACTGATTTCCATTTGCTGCCAGGCAGGTTAAAAATACCATATAAAAAGCCAATAAACATGTCTTCCCCAATTAACGAGAGGCCCTTCTACCAGTTTAACTGGAAGACTAAACAGTGCACTAATTTTAAAGCTATTTCAGTTCGTAACATATATTATACCCATCATATGTGTCCATTAACTGTGTAAGACTACCAAATGGAAAAAAATCAGAAAAATTCAATTGGAAGTGAAAATGTATTCTGTAATGAACTACCAATGAGCAGATACATATCTGGATGTAGAACCAGAGTAGGATGATTTTAAACAGAAGAAAACGAATCCAGGCTTTGCAGCAGAGAAGTTTTCCTGTTTTTAGTCTATATTTCTCTGCTTCAGTCTTAACAGGCAGAAAAACATTTATAGTTTGGCAGTCGTGGGTTTTCCCATAAGCATGAGTGGAACCACAGGGCCTGCTTCCAGGCTGCGTGTGCTATTTCTGGGAAGATCACACATGCTTTAAAGAGCCCATATTAGTCAAGGTAGGAACCAGCAGCAAGCGACGGCCAAACAAGGCCAGATCAATGATGGTGCACTCGTCTCTTTATTACGCTATGATGGAAATACACTTTGTGTGATTAGGACCAATTTTATCAGTGAAATTGAACATGCCTGTCAGACTAGCATTTATGAAATACGCAGCAGCTTTAGAACCAGAGGAGTCATGAAACCCCATACGTTTACTGCTTTAGAAAAATGTACACATCAACCAGTGTATATACGATTCAAATACATTTGGGAGCATAATCACAACCCACTTAAACATTATTTTGAACCATCTAATAGAAAACATTTTCCCATAGGTTTAAGGAGAAGATATATTGTAATTTTGTGAGAAAAATAAAGCCCTTTTTGTCTGTCGAACATTTTACTCAAGGCAGAAAAGAGGGAATACGCTTGAATTAAGAATACCAATACTATTTTCAAATTATCAACAGAAAAGTCCATAAAGTAATGATATTCTAATATCGCTACTGATGATAATAATTCATTTACATTTTAAAACTGCTACTGAACTGCAAAGAATAATGGAAGTGAATAAAATGCCTATAACACTTTTTTAGTATCTGTCCTAACTAGATTGATATAATTACGGTAAGTGGAAGAGAAGCTAATGAATTTTGATGTAAACTGTCCCTTTTTTAAGAAAATATCAATGCTCAAATAGCGATAGCTGGCTCAACTGCTTAGTCACAACAACTTAATCATTTTGGTTTCTAAATGTTGAACATCATTTTAGTAATATTTTCTGATGGGAATAGAATACATATTCATTCCTATGAATTAACATTTTAAGGATAACACAAATAATTTCTCACTTGTAATAAACTGTCATCTCTCCCAAACCTTTTGTATCACTTGTTTTAACATCAATCCACTTGACAGAATTATTTTCATCTCAATAAGGATGGCAGAAAATAATAGTTTTAAAATGATGCACAAATGTCTGTTTCAGAATATATGGTATAACAAAGTGCCAAAAAACAAGCTGCTTGTGGCCTAAGATATGCAAAGAATTAATTTTTGTGCTGGCATCTACTGTAATTAGAAATGGGTCTGTGCATCATGATTAAACCAGTAACTATGGTAACGAGAGCAGGAAAGCATAAGTGCAGAAAGAGGGAGGCCGAATAAGCCAATGATAAGCTGCTTTTCATCTGTTTATTTTTAGAGTCTTTGTAATAAGCAGAACTATCTATAAAATGCATATTAACCTTATTCTACTTCCTATCATTCACTGTCAATAGATTAAGACGTGTCACTCCTTGAACTGATGCACACATTACCGGGAGGACCCTGATAGCCACCTGCACACTGCCCCTGTGACTGCGGGGCTGCATGGAGACAGCGACAGAACAGAAAAGTGAAAGTGAAAGTGAACTCGCTCAGTCGTGCCTGACTCTTTGCGACCCCGTGGACTGTAGCCCACCAGGCTCCTCCGTCCATGGGATTCTCCAGGCAAGAATACTGGAGTGGATTGCCATTTCCTTCTCCAGGGGATCTTCCAGATCCAGGGATCGAACCCAGGTCTCCTGCATTGCAGGCAGATGCTTTTAACTTCTGAGCCAACAGGGCGACAGAACAGAAGATTTTAGTAACTCCGTTTTTGGTGTCAGCCTTTTTGCTATAAATCGATAGCAAAGCCCCTTTTTTCAGGTGTATGTGGCAACACGCTCACATTAGTAGGGCACGAACAGGAACAGAAGGCAGCCGCTCGCTCCATGCCGAGCACCGGGCCTCAGCAGCTCCCAGGGCAGTCTGGGGGAGACCGCGGTCCAGACCTCCCAGCTCCCTGGAATCCCTGGCCTTTGAGTACGTTTTTTAGTCTCAAAACCATGCAGAAATAGGAGGAATATTTAAAGCAGTTTCAAAAGAGAACATCAGTCAAAACTGATGACAGGTATAAAAAATAAGCCATTTGAGAAGAGGTTTGGGTGGTTTTTTTTTCTTATAATTTATTGAGGCTAGAAAAGACTGAGGAAGCCAAGAATGTGGGTGTGAACAGTAATTATCTCTTTATGGAAGATGCAGCAAGATGCAATAGCGTAAGTTTCAGAAAAACAACTATAATTTATGAAATAGCTTCCTGTAAAAAAAATAACGTATCACTAAATAAGCTGTTAGAATCGGATGAATTTAATGAAAGACACAGAAATAAAGACATGATGTTCCTGTTTAGCACAATGTGTGGTGCTGTGCTAAGTCACTTCAGTCATGTTCAACCTCTTTGTGACCCCATGGACCATAGCCCACCGGGCTCCTCTGTCCATGGGGATTCTCCAGGCAAGAATCCTGTGTGGGTTGCCATGGCCCCTCCAGGGGATCTTCCCGACCCAGGGATAGAACCCGAGTCTCTTATGCCTCCTGCATTGGCAAGTGGGTTCTTTACCACTAGAGCCATCTGGCAAGTCCCTTTCCGCACAATAAGAACTCACTAAACATTTTCCCCACACAACTGAGTGACTCTCACTTTAAATTTCATAATTCTGGAATAGAGCTTCTGTATAAGGAATACAGGTGGGCTTCCCAGGAGTCGGATACGACTGAAGCGACAGCACCTATAGAATCACAAACCTTTTACAGCCCGTATTTCAATGGGAAGTAAATTAGGAAGTTAAGTGATTTCAAAGGTGGAAAGTCTCAACTAAGATAAGGCACCAAAGACTATTTAACGTTTCAAAACAAGCTTTAAGCGACTGGCACCAAGGAGTTGATGATAGTATCATTTTCCGTTCTTGTGTTCATTGCGTCAGCCCAGATGAGGCATCTGCCAGATGGGAAGCACTGTCCTCAGTCCTGGGATACAAGCGTGAATAAGACAGACACATCTCCTCCTCGTGTCCCTTCCATTCTGGGTAGGGATACAGCCAGGAAACAGGCAAGCTGACTAGACTGCTGCAGGAGCTCTGGGTGGCGTGACAGGGATGAACTGCTAAAAGGCTGCTTTGCTAGGCCGGTCAGGGAAGACCTTCTTGAGGCAGGGGAGGTTTCAGGGCATAGGAGCCAGTGATGTGATGAAGAGCATCCCAAGAATAGGGAACAGCAAGGCCAACTGTGCAGCATCTGAGGACATGAGATGACAGCATGTCTGGACCCTGGGGAGCAAAGAGCAGAACAGGACGGTGCTCGGCCGGCAAGGGAGAGCCTACAGGGGACCTGGTTAGGCCATGTTAGGGGCTGGATTCTTAAATGTATCAATCTTCCCAACAAATTGAAAAAAATCTGTTTTTTTTCCTTTTGGAATCATTTCTTAAAAAGTACCAGTTAGAAAGTCCAAATAGGCTTACTCACCCAGAACTTCCGTTCAGCTTCCTGCGAGGAAGCCAAGATTGCAGCTCCCTGCTGTACTGGACACAGAACAGGACAGGCACAGCATGTCAGGACCTGGAGCTGACCGTGTCCCACGTGCACCTGCTGAGTGAAGAGGGCTGCCTTCTCTATTGCTTCTTTCAAACCAGAGACGTCTCAACCATTGTCTCCATTCAAATCAATGAGATACCAGAGAAGGAGCTTCCTCATTTTCAAAAACTGCCTGTCACAAAATGTTAAAGCTCCAACTGGAGAGCCTTTTAAAAATAGCTAACATCTTCTCAATAATTCAGAGTAATTTTTATTTTTTTCTGTTCTCCTTAGTTTGTTTTCCATTTGTACCATTAGAAACTTCTAGTGTGATTTCCACAGCAACCACTAGAGGGAGAACTTCTACTGAAGAAAGTCATTTAAAAACACCTTCACTTGTTTCCTAAATCTGAACAACTCAAAAATAATGATGCCTCCCCAAGAGGAAAGATCATACAGGCATCTTGCAAATCTCAAATGTATTTTTTAATGAGTCTTGATAATAAGTAATAATATATATTCTGCAAAGAAGGGAATGGCTACCCACTCCAGTATTCTTGCCTGGAGAATTCCATGGACAGAGGGGCCTGCAGGCTACACTCCATGGGGTTGTAAAAATTGGACAAGATTAAAACAACCAACATTTTCACTTCAAAGATTTTTACATTCATAATTCATTTGCTTCTCCAAATGAATGACCAAGGGAACAGGTATTATGACCACTTGGCTAAAATTTAAAAATGCAAATGACTGAACCGAAGACAAACAAGATTTTAATTGAACAATCACATTAGGACTGAGGTCTGAGTATTTTTTTCAAATACATTATATTGTCTTCTTACAACTTTTTGTTGAGAAAATAGAAAACTTTATAGTCTCAGCTTTCCATCATATTGTAGAGTTCTAGATAAATATCTGGAAACACAAGAGACACTTAAATAACTACTGAATGTTGGGTGAGTTAACATATGAAAGAGAGTGAATGAATGAAGTTTCACTCCTTCTCTGCAGCGCTGTGTGCTAACATAGCACCTAGCCATAGGACACCTGTTCTCTTTCCAACCACACCTCATTTCCGAGGCAGCAGTTGCAAGGATGCCTAAGGATATTGCTTGCAGTTTAATAAGCCCCATGAAGAAGAGAGCTTTGTAATCCTTTCTCCAAGATCATGGAATCCTCATGTTATGGACTGAATGTTAGTGTCGTCCCCAAAATTCCTGTTAATATCCTAACTCCCCATGTGTCACGGTGTTGGAAGGTGGGGCCTCTGGAAGCTGATTAGCTCCTGGGAGTGGAGCCCTCATGAATGGATTAGTGCCCTTAAAAGGAATGAAAGAGGCATGAGAGAGATGTTCTGCTTCTCTTTGCCATGTGAGACTACAAGGAGAAGATGGCCATCTGTGAATCACAATCAGGGCCCTCACCAAGAAATCGACCACGCTGGCACCCTGACCTCAGACCTCCAATCTGCTGAACTGCACGAAATACCACCCAGTTTATGGGATCTTGTTATGGCAGCAGACAGATACACCTCTTCTTGCTCCACCTCTCTAGACTGATTTTAGAAAATTTAAACTAGGGAATTTTGATTATTCCACTAAATCTTATACAAAGCATCAATATGACTCAAATACAGAATTCCCTCACACGGGTTAACTGCAGAGGAAAGAAGCAACAGCTAACTAGAAGAAAGACTTAAAGTTGTGACCTGTGCCTTCCTTTTGCTCAGATGGTGAAGACTCTGCCCGGAATGCAGGAGACCCAGGTTCGATCCCTGGGTTTGGAAGATCCCCTGGAGAGCGGAATGGCAAGCCACTGCAGGATTCTTGCCTGGAGAATCCCATGGACAGAGGAGCCTGGCGAGCTACAGTCCATGGGGTCACAAAGAGTCGGACACGACTAACACTTTCACTTTCCTTCCTTTTGCGGGAATCTTGAAACATTTGCCACAAAGGTATACTATGGGTCTCTGCCACATCAAGTAAAACAAAAATATCAATACTATAAGTTACCAATTGCTATTAGAGTAAGTAAAGGACAGTTATTGAAATCCACTAAAGAGCCTTGAAAAAAAGCAATAATCCCCTGAGAGACACTAGACACTTCTTTTCGAGCAAGAAGGCTGCATTTGGTGGGATGTGTATATGTGGGGATAGGGTACTTGCTGTCTCTTCTCCTGCAGTTAACTTCCTCTGCACAATTAAGGAATCAAGAAACTGGCTCCTAGGAATTCCCTGGAGATCCAGTGGTGAGGCCTCTGCACTTCCATTACAGAGGGCCCAGGTTTCACTCCTGGCTGGGGAACTAAAACCCTGCAAGCCATGCAGCACAGCCAAAAAGAAAAAAAAAAAAAGACAGCCCCTCCTAAAATGAACAGATAATCCACAGTTTCATATAGTTTCAAATGTCATAAAATATTTTCAGGAGAAATCCCAAGAAGTGAAAAGTTTTTTAGTGCTTTCCTATAATTTCCATCTGCACACAATGAAAAAATGAATTAACCTTTTTAACAAGGGGGAAATATTTTTAATTCAAGTTATATAAATTTCATATCTGATCTTAAAATTATCTCTGGCACATATTTTGTGTTAAAAAAAAGTTAAGCTGTTTCCTTGTTGTTTAATCTAAGAAGATAAATAATCAAGCGCTACTAGGCTGAGTCGTACCTAGTACTCCCCGTCTCTTCTTATCAAGAGCTGAGCTTACCAAAGACTCCTTGGAACTGGCAAAGAAACAAGGGCGTCTCCTCGGGCTGGTCCTTCCAGAATCCTTCACCAGGCTGATTTCAAGCGCACAAAGAAGATAAAGTTGAACTGGTAGGCTTCCTCATATCTGCTCATTCCGCACATTTAGTACATTCCTGGAGCAGCTGGTTTTGAAAAAGCTTATTTAAAAATTATCTGATTTTGTGCATTCAGTTTTTTGGATGATATCCCATGAAACTTTTCAAACAGAAAAAGTTCTTGTAGCTTTTTGAGCTCACGTACCACGTTTCTAGTGAATTTCTAAAATCCACTACTGAAAGGAGACAGTTATTGGTAATCGGTTCATATATAAGCTCTGCTGAATGACAAACGATTTTGTAAAGAAAAAAAAAAAAAGTCAGAGCCCCCTGGGAAAATCTTAAAAGCATACAGAGTTCACCACGAAGAAAAGTAATTCCATTTACAATGAGTATCAGAGGGGAAAAGATTCAACACATTTTGACAAAGTTAACATATTTGCTTTCTACAGTACTGTGGTATTTTCACAGATCTCTTGTCCATTCAAACTCAGAAAACTAACTATATCAGTAGAAAAGAATAAATAAAGTTAGATTACCTAGGGGTCTAACAGAGCTCTGCTAAGTCGCGTCAGTCATGTCCAACTCTGTGCAACCCCACAGACGGCAGCCCACCAGGCTCCCCTGTCCCTGGGATTCTCCAGGCAAGAACACTGGAGCTGGTTGCCAATTCCTTCTCGAATGCATGAAAGTGAAAAGTGAAAGTGAAGTCTCTCTCTCAGTCATGTCCGACTCTTAGCATGGACTGCAGCCTACCAGGCTCCTCCATCCATGGGAGTTTCCAGGCAAGAGTACTGGAGTGGGGTGCCATTGCCTTCTCCAGAGCTCAGTGAGATTTAATAAATGTTTATATGTATTCAACTTTTATTCACATCATTTTAATCACTTTACAAATTAAATATAATTGAAAGTGCCATTGATACTTGAGTCAGAAAAATTCAAGCCTATAACAATACTTCTATATAACTAGGAGATAGTTTTGAAATATGAAAATAGGACAACACTTGGAGAATTATTCTTAATTCTCAACAAAATGCAAATACTCCAAGTTCAACCACAAACTCCAAAGAAAGAAACTGCAAAACAATTTCTAGTCATTGAAATGTGTTTCAGGAGTGAAAAAAATAGCTTCTGGAGCTTTTAGATACAGATCTACTCTCAGAAAAACCTAGGACACTCTGCTACAGTCAACAGACCAGACAGCGCTCACCGAAGTATTTTTTGCTGTGGTTAAGTGGGTATGTTGGGGGTTGGGGGGGGAGGTGGCAGAGGGGGCTGGAATGGGGAGATGAGGGCACAGAATCTTCACTTTAATTCTGAGAAAAAAATACTACTTTCAACGGCACATGGTAGTTTTAAATGCCTTTCCCCCGTCATCTTAAATGCTTACCAGCATGAATCTTATTATTACAGCAAAAATCACCAACCATAAATTCAACTGTGTTAATTTCCAAACTATTCAAAATATATCACGTCAGAAAGTTGAGCTCTCAAAATGGAAATATGTACCAGTGTCTCCAATAATGTTGAATTAAAAACATGATGTTTACAAGGAATTTTCTCTTTCCTATGAATATTTAGAAAGATTTTTTTTTTAATTATTGTTTCAGGCTTCTGCTACCATGAATGCCACCCCTTCCAAAAAGCTCTGAGAAAAAGATTCTCCTCTCCACCAACTAGAATTTACTACTCTCATAGGTAAAATATTAATAAATGATGGAAAACCTCCATCTCTCATCTTGCCTACTGATCTTACCATAGGACAAAAACATGTTCCTTCCCCAAGATGACTATTTGTGCAACCAACCCTTGGAGCAAGCAACCGTTTCTATTTTTAATATTTTTTATAATTTATTTTTAATTGAAGAATAATGGCTTCACAATATCGTGTTGGTTTTTGTCATGTATTGACATGAATCAGCCACAGGTCTCCATATGTCCCCTCCTTCTTGAACCTCCTTCCCGCCCCATCCCACCCCTCTGGGTTGTCCCAGAGCCCTGGTGTGAGTTTCCTGAGTCATACAGCACACTCCCGCCGGCTCTCTGGCTTACCTATGGAAGCATGTCTGCTTCTGTGCTGCTCTCTCTATCCGTACCACCCTCTCCTTCCTTCCTCCTGCCAGTGTCCATTAAGTCATTCTCTTTTTACGTATATTTGCCTGGAATTTTCAGTAGGACCAGTAAGTGGAAGAATCATACACCACGAATTCTTTTGCTCTTTCGTTACAGTAATTAAAAGCAAGTGACCACAAAAAGGGTGCCCCCAAAGGGAAGCCATTATTATGGTAGCAATCCATTATTTTCCCAATTACTGATTACAACAAGGATCTAAGGCTCTGCTTAGTTTCAGTTCAGTTCAGTTGTTCAGTCGTGGCGGACTCTGCGACCCCATGGACTGCAGCACGCCAGGCTTCCCATCACCAACTCCGAAAGTTTACTCAAACTCTTGTCCACTGAGTCAGTGATGCCATCCAACCATTTCATCCTGTCGTCCCCTTCTCCTCCTGCCCTCAAATCTTCCCCAGCATCAGGGTCTTTCCCAGTGAGTCAGGTCTTCACATCAGGTGGCCAAAGTATTGGAGTTTCAGCTTTAGCATCAGTCCTTCCAATGCACACTCAGGACTGATCTCCTTTAGGATAGACTGGTTGGATCTCCTTGCAGTCCAAGGGACTCTCAAGAATCTTCTCCAACACCACAGTTCAAAAGCATCAATTCTTCAGTGCTCAGCTTTCTTTATAGTCCACCTCTCTCATCCATACATGACCACTGGAAAAACCATAGCTTTGACTAGATGGACCTTTGTTGGCAAAGTAATGTCTCTGCTTTTCAACATGCTTTGTTAGGGTAAGTATTTTTCAAGGAAAAAATTAAAATTCTTCTACTTAAGCAACATAGAACTAGGAATATTTAGAAAGTATTAGTTCATTCACCTATCCCACAAACATTTTTGAGTACCTCTTTTGTGAAAAGTTTCATGTGAGTGCCTTTCCAGAGTCCATGAAATCATATAATAATTTGGACGGTGACCCATCTTTTCCACTAATGAGTCCAGCTGTGTAGTACAATGGCAAAGGAAACAGAAATCTCCTCATCATGCTGCTGTTGCTGCCAAGTCGCTTTAGTCGTATCCAACTCTGTGTGACCCCATAGACAGCAGCCCACCAGGCTCCTCCGTCCATGGGATTTTCCAGGCGAGAGTACCGGAGTGGGCTGCCATTGCCTTCTCCACCCCTCATCATGAGAGCTAAATAATGGGAAGGTTCTCTTTTTGACCATGGAATACAGCATGCATTCTAAACATCTACAATTCTAAATTTTATCAAATAAAGAAGGATATTAAGGGAGAGGAGATTTCATTTTCTACCAACCTGTTTCCAGAATTCTATAGTTTTTGCAGCTGAAAAACCTATAAATATATGGTGTTGGAACCCCTGTTATATCATGACAATTTTCCACAGAGAAGTATTCTAAGAGAAGAATAATTTGTGCACTAGATGTGAAAACGGCTCAGGAAATAGCACTTTTAGAAATCTAAATTTATATCCACTTTAAGATATATAGTACAAAAGGTTGGGGAGAGAGAAAATTCTAACCACAGCAGGAGCAGCCAAATGGCTGCAAAGCAGAAATAGAGTAGAAATTTAATTGATCCTTCCTTTGATTGCCATCATTCTTAGTTAGTATAGTAATGTCTCTTTCTTTACTACAACACACTACACAGCTTTGAAGCCTGCAGGACAACATGGCAGATGTATGACGTATACTACCACGGTCAATGTTAAAGGGGAGTTCGCAATATTAACCCACTCGGTTTAAAATTATCTTTTTTCAAAGTCATGATAAACACTGGCAGCATTGAAAGCTGGGGGATAAAAAAGTGTGCAATTAATTTTCCTTGGCTCGTCTTTCCAACCTAGGATGTAAATGGACTCCTCCCAGAGAGGCAGTATAGTCAGGAGCTTCACTAATACAGTAGACTAATTTAGACAGGTAATCCTTGGACAGGGAGTTCCTTGGACAGCAAGGAGATCAAACTATTCAACCTTAAAGGAAATCAACTCTAAATATTCATTGGAAGGACTGATGCTGAACACTTTGGCCACCTGATGTGAAGAGCTGACTCATTGGAAAAGACCCTGATGTTGGGAATGATTGAAGGCAAGAGGAGAAGGGGACGACAGAGGATGAGATGGGTGGATGGCATCACCAACTCAATGGACTGAGTTTGGGCAAACTCCAGGAGATGGAGAAGGACAGGGAAGCCTGACATGCCGCAGTCCATGGGATCTCAAAGACTCAGACCGGACTTAGTGACTGAACAGCAACAGAAAGTCACAGGTTTACATTTAAATTTTGTAATGGAAATATAGTTGACATACAATATTAAGCTGGTTTCAGTGTACAACATAGTGATTCAGCATTTGCATACATTATAAAGTGATCGCCATGGTAAGTCTAGCGAGTATCTGTCCCCATACAAAGCTATTAAAATATTAGTAACCACATTCCTCCTGCCGTAACTCACATCCCTGTAGCTTCCTTACTTGACACCTCTTGTAGCCTTCAGCTGTTTCACCCAATCCCCATCCCTCTTTCCTCTGGCAATCATCAGTCTGTTCTCTGTAGCTACAAGTCTGTTTTCATTTTGTCTTGTTTGCTTGTTTTGTTTTTAAGATTTCACATATAAGTGGAATCAAACAGTACTTGTCTTTCTCTGTCTGACTTCTTTCACGTAGCACGACACCCTCTAGGTTCATCTGTGTTGTCACAAAGGGTAAGATTTCATTCTTTTTTATGGTCGAATAATATTACGCTATGTATTTGCGGAAATTCTCTGTGAAAATGGACAAACGCTTCAAATAAGGGTTTACCTCACGCTCCCCAGAGAACTGGCTGTTAAACACACACCACCATGCCACTGGGCTCACAGACCCGCATGGGCTGGAGCGCTATCAGTCTGAGGGGACCCGACCCATACAAAGCCCATGTTGTACCACACAGACTGGAAGGGTCTTGTTGAGGATATTGTCAACAAATTTTAAAAACTGTTCTTGGAGAACACACTGGCCAAATTTCTCCCTTATATACCAGAAAGACACATGTTCTGGCTTGTTTTTATTCTGTGGACAAGGATGTTCATGTATCTGCATCCCTTTTGTATTGGATATTTAGAAAAATTAGACACAATTTGCAGGATACAAATTTATAGGATTTAATGATATGTGTGTGTGTACATATATACACCTTGCTTAAGACTCTCACCCAGCTTCAGTTCATTTTTCTAAATTAAATTCCTTTTGCTCTGGTTCCACTTTACCGTTTTTTAAATCTCATCTTTCTATTTCTTTGTTTACACTTAGGAATTTATATATCTCTGCAAGTTACCAACACTATCAAAATAATCTTTCAAATAAATGATTAGGCTGCATAATTTGACTGTCAGATCCAAAATTATTTCTTATTCAAATAAAAAATTTTAATTACTTAGGCACAGATTCCATGAGAGAGGAAGCTATTCCCCAGCTAATCTGTAGAAAGAGGTGTTTAATGGATTAGGCTTGGCTGGAAGGTTGATCAAGTCATCCTCTGATGAACCCATCCTAATTTTTAAATTTTTAAATATTCATTTTAACTGAATAACATATTCTTAAGGAATGTAATGCAATTTTAATCCCATTTTTATGAAAGCAAAAATATATATGAAATACAGGTGGTGGGCAGAAAGAGGACTATTTGGTACAAGTAGCAGAGTGATGGTATTTGCTTATTCTCTATTATAAATATGAGAATAAAACATTTCATGCATGCTAGTGTCAGGGGTTACTTCATGATATCTTAGTGGGAAAAACATACAGAAATGACTCAATGGCCCAGACTAAATGAACGCCTACTGAAATATACTTAATAATTGTTCATATAAATATAGGAAAAAGAGGGAAATGGAAAAAACATACTCTCCACCTGAAAGGCTTGCCAAAAAGACTAGCTTTTACAGGGCATGAAGCTTTGAAATGCTCAGAACTGAATCATCAGGCTTTCAGTCAGTCAGTTTAGTCGCTCAGTCGTGTCCAACTCTTTGCGACCCCATGGACTGCAGCACTCCAGGCTTCCCTGTCCATCGCCAACTTCTGGAGTTCACCCAAATGTCCATTGAGTTGGTGATGCCATCCAACCATCTCATCCTCTGTCGTCCCCTACTCCTCCCGCCTTCAATCTTTCCCAACATCAAGGTCTTTCCCAGTGAGTCAGTTCTTTGCATCAGGTGGCCAAAGTATCGCAGTTTCAGCTTCAGCATCAGTCCTTCCAATGAATATTCAGGACTGATCTCCTTCAGGATGGATTGGTTGGATCTCCGTGCAGTCCAAGGGGCTCTCAAGAGTCTTCTCCAACACCACAGTTCAAAAGCATCAATCCTTCACGCTCAGCTTTCTTTATAGTCCACCTTTCACATCCATAAATGATTACTGGAAAAACCATAGCTTTGACTAGATGGACCTTTGTTGGCAAAGTAATGTCTCTGCTTTTTAATATGCTGTCTAGGTTGGTCATAACTTTCCTTCCAAGGAGCAAGAATCTTTTAATTTCATGACTGCAATCACCATCTGCGGAAAGTCTGTGACTGTTTCCATTGTTTCCCCATCTATTTGACATGAAGTGATGGGACCAGATGCCATGATCTTCATTTTCTGAATGTTGAGCTTTAAGCCAGCTTTTTCATTCTCCTCTTTCATTTTCATCAAGAGGCTCTTTAGTTCTTCTTCACTTTCTGCCATAATGGTGGTGTCATCTGCATATCTGAGGTTATTGGTATTTCTCCCAGCAATCTTGATTCCAGCTTGTGCTTCATTGAGCCCAGCATGTCTGATGATGTACTCTGCATATAAGTTAAATAGGCAGGGTGACAATATACAGCCTTGACGTACTCCTTTTCCTATTGGGAACCAGTCTGTTGTTCCATGTCCAGTTCTAACTGTGGCTTCCTGACCTGCATATAGGTTTCTCAAGAGGCAGGTCAGGTGGTCTGATATTCCCATCTCCTTCAGAATTTTTCAAAGTTTGTTGTGATCCACACAATCAAAGGCTTTGGTATAGTCAATAAAGCAGAAATAGATGTTTTTCTGGAACTCTCTTGCTTTTCAATGTTGGCAATTTGATCTCTGGTTCCTCTGCCTTTTCTAAATCCAGTTTGAACGTCTGGAAGTTCACAGTTTAGGTACTATTGAAGCCAGACTTGGAGAATCTTGAGCATTACTTTACTAGTGTGTGAGATGGGTGCAACTGTGCAGTAGTTTGAGCATTCTTTGGCATTGCCTTTCTTTGGGATTGGAATGAAAACTGACCTTTTCCAGTCCTGTGGCCACTGATGAGTTTTCCAAATTTGCTGCACATTTCCAAAGTGCAGCACTTTCACAGCATCATCTTTCAGGATTTGAAATAGCTCAACTGGAATTCTATCACCTCCACTAGCTTTGTTCGTAGTGATGCTTCCTAAGGCCCACTTAACTTCACATTCCAGGATGTCTGACTCTAGGTGAGTGATTACATCATCATGATTATCTGGGTCATGAAGATCTTTTTTGTATAGCTCTTCCGTGTATTCTTGCCACCCCTTCTTAATATCTTCTGCTTCTGTTAGGTCCATACCATATCTGTCCTTTATTGTGCCCATCTTTGCATGAAATATTCCCTTGGTACCTCTAATTTTCTTGAAGAGATCTCTAGTCTTTCCCATTCTGTTCTTTTCCTTTAAGGGGGGCAACAAACGGAGATGTAACACCCTGAATAGATGCCCTTTACCCATCACTAAGCCTCTGATCTGACCGTCTGTTTCCATTAACTCTTCTCCAGCCTGTTGCCCCAACCTGCACCCATATACTGAGCAAAACCTCTGTGCTTCACAGTAAGCTTAGTGCCAAGACAGATGTCAAAGATGCATGGCAGGGCACCTGCCCTTAAGGAACTTCATTCATTCATTTCCATTGAACATGTCAGTCCATCAGCCTTGACTTTATTTTTTTTTTTAGTTTTTTATTTTTTAAATTTTAAAATCTTTAATTCTTACATGCTTTATACCTGTGTACCTGTGTATCCCTTTATACCTATGTACCTAACATACTACAAGATGATCAAGGTGCTCAGAAGAAATAGTCAATTCCTTCCCAGAAATGACCTACAGCCTGGTTGAAAAACCAAATAAATGAGTTTTTACAACAAACTGAAAATTGTGCGGCACAGAAGGAAGAAGGCTGGACACGGCAGCCAAACCAACCAGGAGAGGGATCAGAGGGAAGTTGGCGTGATGCTAATAATCATAATGACAAAGCTACTCTATAGCCATTTACTTTGCCTCAGGTATGAAGGTCAGAAATAAGTTTTAGGCTGACTAGGTACATAAAGACCCACAGGACTTGTCCAGTAATAGAAAGAAGCAAGGAAGATACTTTTGCTGTCTTTTGCAGAGTTCTGCAGAATTCAAGAATCCTAGGCGTTGTGTGCCAATGCCTGTGTATATGTTGTGCATGGGATGTACGGTAAGTACAAAGGACTTCAGGGAGACAGGAAGCCATGGGTAAACACTGCAGAAAGTTTCCAGATCAAAGCATAGAGCAGTTTAGCAGGTCTATCTGAGATTAACTGTATGAACAAAGTTATGGATATAACAAAGTAGGGAAAAAATCATCAATGGGAAGATAAACCTCTACAGAGATTCTTCTACACAGTCTCAAACAGAAAAAGAAAATATTTGGAACAAAATACTGAAGAACACTTGAATAAAAGTACAGAATCCCTTTTGGAGTTAAGTCTTAACGTAATGGAAAATACAAGCAGCAGCTCATGCTTTCAGTAATTATAACTAACCCAAAGCAAACTGAATTTGTCAGTGTCTTTTCCCTAACACCACATGAAACCTGAAATAGCATCTCTTTTAAAAATGCAGAACAGAATCAAAACCAAAACTGTTACATGTTGTTATAAAAATTTTCCAGATTCGTAAAATTTAAAGCAGTGGGTTACATCTATGTGTTAATTTTCTGCAAAGTCAAAGAAATTTATTTGTCCTGTGCAGATCTGCACTCAAAACCAATGAAATATACACACAATCTAATTTTTGTTTGTGCCTGCAGCTGTGAGAACAGCAAGGTAACTTGTGTCCCTGGCCTGTGACTACTGACTCTGAATGCTAGATCACTGTGTTTTCTTCATTTCCTATAAAAAGTGAGTTGAGTCGAACAAAACACTTGAATGGTATCCTTCACATTCAAAGTTCTTTTCAAATGATGGCCACTTAAAGAAATGAATGCCTCCTCGGAGTTCAGGAAACCATTGTCTATTGAGGCAAATTTACTGTTCTACTTTGTAGGATTGGGTTTCAGGTGTAAGAACTGCAGTTGTGCTTGAAATGTATTTTCAAAGACACTGCCATGGAGAGCTATAAAGCAGCTTTCAAGCACTGTTTCCAAATTCACTTGCTAAGTGATAGGGCAAAGTGTAAAACAATGGCCGAAGCTTTATTCTAAACAGAGATGTTGGTCTTTTTCTTTTTCTTTCTTTTCCTGACCAGAAAGACAAGCTTCCACATATCCCTGGAGATCTCTGGAGACCTTTGCCTCTGGTCACTCCGAGTGTATATCAGCAGTCCATTAAAGGCTTGCATCCCGATCACATCTTAAAATGAACTGGGGGGTTATTTGCTTGTACTTGGAATGTCTGCTTTGCCGCAGCACTAGGGTTCCCGAAAGGAGGCACGGTTTCCACTAGAAGAACGCTCTCTCGTTTCACCCACAGAGCCACAGCCACCCAATGATTGCTCCATCACAGTGAACTTCACTTTGGACAAAAAGCCACTGTGATCCACTTGCCTCCTCAATTGTAATAACTAGGATTTGTCTTCAGATCCAATCACAAGCCTGCACCTGAGGTGAAGGAATGAAGAGTGTCCCTGGCATCTGAATATATGCTACATTTGCTTAGAATTCACAGCTCCAAAAAAAAGGCTTCCGCTTAACCTACCGTCACCAGAAGCGGACAGTTGCAGGGCGGCAGAACGCCCCGATCAGCCGACGAAATCAATTCAGGTGTCAAAGAGAGACACTGCTGAAATGAAACATTAAAACAGATAAAATGAGCCACTTTCAAAATGTCTGGATACATGGGGACTGAGAATCCTGGGGAACTCTACATTCACATTCCATACACAGTAATGTCTCCGTCCTCATAGCGCCTAGTGTAATGGTCCATACGTGATGCGTGTGCACAGCATAGCCAGCCTCACACACTGTGACTGGATGTGTAGCAGGTTACCTCTGCATGATTGCCATTCCACAACCTCTCAGCACTGAGAAATGATCCTCAACACACACCCCAGACACGTCAGGTCAGTTCAGTTGCTCAGTCATGTCCAACTCTTTGCGACCCCATGAATCGCAGCACACCAGGCCTCCCTGTCTATTACCAACTCCTGGAGTTCACTCAGACTCAACGTCCATCGAGTCAGTGATGCCATCCAGCCACCTCATCCTCTGTCGTCCCCTTCTCCTCCTGCCCTCAATCCCTCCCAGCATCAGAGTCTTCCAATGAGTTAACTCTTCACATGAGGTGGCCAAAGTACTGGAGTTTCAGCTTTAGCATCATTCCTTCCAAAGAAATCCCAGGGTTGATCTCCTTCAGAATGGACTGGTTGGATCTCCTTACAGTCCAAGGGACTCTCTTCTCCAACACCACAGTTCAAAAGCATCAATTCTTCGGCGCTCAGCCTTCTTCACAGTCCAACTCTCATATCCATACATGACTACTGGAAAAACCATAGCCTTGACTAGACGGACCTTAGTCAGCAAAGTAAGGTCTCTGCTTTTGAATGTGCTATCTAGGTTGGTCATAACTTTTCTTCCAAGGAGTAAGCGTCTTTTAATTTCATGGCTGCAGTCACCATCTGCAGTGATGTTGGAGGCCCCAAAAAATAAAGTCTGACACTGTTTCCACTGTTTCCCATCACATGCGCACAGTGCAGTGACTGCTGTAATTATACCAGTTTAAAAAGAAGAGAAGAGAAAAGGCGAACGTCAGAATGTTAGTAGCACTGGCGACCTGGGGCTTGGGCTGGCTCACTCACTACAGACGCCGGGTATGCGCAACGCCTTTTAAGACTAGACTTTGCTGCCCCGTGTGGCCAAGAGTCAGTGATCAAACCTCAGATATATTCCTGCCTCACCACCCTACACACACAGAGTCATACAAAATTAGTGAATTAAAGCAAGAATTTTAGCGATAACATAGAGGAAACATACACACTACCATATGTAAATCAGAGAGCCAGTGGAAATTTGCTATAGGATGCAAGGTGCTCAACCTTGGTGCTCTGTGACAACCTAGAGAGGCAGGAAGGAGGGGGAGGCGGAAGGGAACCTCAAGAGGGAGGGGATCTACATCTACCTGGGGCCTATTCGTGTTGATCTGTAGCAGAAACCAACACAGTATTGTAGAGCAATTATCCTCCAATTAAAAATAAATAAGTTAAAAAAAATGGCCACTCATCCATCCAGGAGACTTCTAGATAGTTTTAAATGAATGCAGGCTAAAAATGCAAATCCTGAGAGTCTGAGTCACTGTCCTCTTTAATCATAAATAACATTAATTAGGAAATGACTGCCAGACATTGTTCTAGGCAATGTACGCATTCAATTTTCTGCAATTATTATAACAACACTATGAGATAGAAACTACTATCCCATCCCATTTTAAAGAGGAGAAAACTGAGGGGCCAACAGGTAAAGCAGCCTCCCCACTGAATATAGCAAAATCACCACCAAATAGTCTACTTTGGAATTCAAAATCACCCTGGTTGATTTTCTTAAATAAGCTCCTATTAGACCACACAGGTTGGCACCAGTATGTTCCAACTAAACCTTTTTTTAAACCACATGTCAGACTTGGGGTAAGTTTTCAAATAATTTGAACACAATAAAATATAAACATTTTAAAACTATAATCTATTTCTAAATATAGAATTTAGCCATTTTGTGATGAGTCAGATACTGCCTTGAAATCTCTCAGGGTTACCATAGGATCTAGCCATCATACTCCTTGGCAATTACCCAAAGGAACTGAGAATTATCCAAAGGGATGTGAGAACCCACACAAAAACCTGCACACAAATGTTCATGGCAACTTCATTCATAGTCGAAAAAAACGGAAGCAATCAAGATGTCCTTCAACAGGTGAATAGATACGTGAATTGCAGTATACCCATACAATGGAATATTATACAGCATTAAAAAGCAACAAGTTATCAAGCCATGAAAAGATAAGGAGGAATCTTTCTCTTAGATGCATCTAAGTTAAAGAAGTCCATCTGAAAAGACTACATCGTTATACGACATTCTGGAAAAGGCAAATGTGTGGAGACAGAAAAAGGTCAGTGGTTGACAGAGGTCCAGGGTGATGAAGGGAGAGATGTATCCGTGGAACACAGGGACTGTTACTGTCTGAAACTATTCTGTTTGAGGTTATAATGGTAGCTACCTGTCTATGCATTTGATAAAACCCAAAGAACATGCAATACAAAGAATGAACTCTAGTGTAAACTCTGGACTTGATCTGATAATAAGGTATCAATGTTGGCTCATCAATTATAACAAATGTACTACATTAATGCAAAACAGTAATAATATCAGAAACTGTGTGTCTGAGGAAGGATGAGGGGTAAGTATGAACTCTATACTTTCTGCTCGATTTTTCTGTAACCGGAAAACTGCTCTAAAAATATGCTTATTAATTTTTTTCAATAAATGCCACAGAATAGCACACAGTGATATTCTGAAGATGAGTGCCAAGTGATCTCAGTCGTGCCCATCTCTTTGAGACCCCATGGACTGCAGCCCACCAGCCTCCTCTGTCCAAGGGCTTCTCCAGGCAAGAATATTGGACTGAGGGCCATGCCCTCCTACAGGGGATCTGCCTGACCCAGGGATCGAACGCTGTGTCTCTTACATCTCCTACACTGGCAGTCGGGTTCTTCACCACTAGTACCACCTGGAAAGCCCTTTTGAAGATGAACAATCATTAACTATGAAAAATAAAGCTATCAGATTATTTTTACTCACAAAGCCAATTCAGCAATAGCTTTCAGATATTATTGTTCTTTACAACACAATGATACTGAAATATTCCACTGTGTCCTTCCTTTTTCCTTTTTTTCCTTTTTCATCAAAGAAAACTTCTCCTACCAAAAAGTATTTGGCAAATCCTCTGGAAATAGAAGTCTTCTGCTCATGTGCTTTGCCACCTCATGATAAACAAGTTTGTTTTCATCGGAAATCTGCTTTGGAGGCTTTTGCAAAAACACACCACACTTGTGCTTTATAACAGAGAAGGAAAGCGAACGTTGGAGGTCACATTCTAGTTGCAGTGAACACATGGGCCACTTGGCTGCTGAAAGCTTGGCAGTTATCAGAACTACAATCAGGAGACTCTTGATGGAGAAGAAAACATAAAGAAATCAGGAAAAACAAACAAAAATGCTAGAAACAGTAGCACCCAACTCTGCAATATAGTTCTTGGTTGGTTTTTGTTTGTGGATGTGTGTGTGTGTGTGTTTTCACACACACACACACATCCACTGAGAAACATTTATTAAATAGGGAGCTAAAGGAAATACACACAAAAGCCGCTGGGCAAGGTTTCTTCTCTCTTTGAAAGAAAAACCCAATTCGTTCTAAGCTCATTTCTTTTCTTATTCAAATTAGATTTAAAGGGTCATAGCAGGGTTGTGGAGCTTATCACCATCACAAGTGAAAAACAAATCCAAGAAAGCCTTATCTTTGAAGTCACAAGAGAATTCCCATGTGCTGAAATAAAAGGTCACGTTAAAAGGCAGCAATTGTAACAAACACAAGATTCTATGTCCTTTGTCACCCTTAATTCAAATGAGTAACCTGTCGGAAGCGTCTTCCGAATGGCAGGTCCACTGCATTACCCCTCTGTCAGCATCAGCTGACACTCACAGCCTTTCCAAGATGCAAGAGCAGGGCCTGCAGGACAAAGGAGCCGGCCAGCGCCTGGAGTCACATCCTGCTGCTGACCAGCATGGGGCACCCCTGGGGAATTCAGCAGGAGTCCCCAAGCACAATACAGCCTTAGTGAGCAAAGTCAAGGAGACAGACCCCAGAGAGAGTCCACTTGCTAGAGAAAGCCTGCTTGTCTTCAGCATCCATCGCCTTCAAGGATTTATCTTCAGCTCAACTTTATAACACAGAACATGTTCAGGTTTCTGTAGCCCCAAGATCTCAGCAACTCGGATTAAAACTGGCCCTCCCCTGCCACCAACTCCGATGAAACCCTGTCCTACAGGGCAGCACTGAGCTGTACTTTCCCTTCATTTGCTATGAAAACACAGTCTCTTTAAAGGAGCCTGCACTTGCCTTTAGGTTACTACTCACCTAACCCAGATAAGCCTGTTCTCTGAGTCACATTTACTTTCAAAGCTCAACTCAGGCAAGGAAATAGAGTAGGTGTGACATGCCTAAATAATGTGTAGATATGTGTTTTAAAAAATTCATCTCTTCCACATAAAAATGAGGACCAACACACTCATAAAGACATCCCACCACACCTCTCCCCAGTCAGCCTCCTCTCCCCTCTAGACTTCCCGTCTCAGAGAGAAAGCAGAACAGGATGCAGCTATCAAGAGAACCAAAGAGAAAAGGGCTGAAGATGGGCACGGTAATAAGAGAGATAGTACAGGGAAAATAAGGGCCAGAAGCCTCTGACTGAGGCTGCCTTCCCCTTTTTTTAAGGTTTTTGACATAAGAGCACTAAATGGACTTTTCCAGAAAAATGAAAGTAGGGTAGTGATGGTGTTGAAATCAGCAGTACGGTATGGCTACAATTTACAGAATGTGCCATTTTGCGGGGTTTGGGGAAGAGAAACAAATAGAGATAAAAATTTCATCTTAGGGAAGTCAGTTATGAGTTCTCTGGACTTTGGGTGGTAGAAACAGAGTTACTTCCTCGGCAAGACAAGCACAGCCACACTGCTGGGGGGCGGGGAGATGGGAGGAGCCGAGCACCCTGTTCCCTACTTGAAAAATATTTCCAGTCAGAAGAGAGTCACGTGCGCTGTAACTGACCTAAATTCTCCCTGCTGCTACTATTCATTCTCGCTTCCTTTCACATTATGATTCCCTGCATATGCTTTATTCTCCATCAGATGATTCAGAGAACCCTAGCTTTGCTCTAAAATTTATTTTAAAAGCCACAATGTTTTTAGATTTGTATCAGATGCAGCTACTAAGCTCTAGAAATTTTGCTTCAAACTTTCTTGAGCCGGAAATGCATTCACAAACAATACAATATTCCAGTGTATCTTACTGCTACTAAAAATAAAACATACAGAGAATCTGCTCAAAAACCATTTTATCTGCATTAAGATGCAAGATCTTTGATGATGGTTAAATTCATGCCAGTAATTATTTCTAGCAAGATCCACAGATAGAAACAACAACAGCAAAAAAAAAAAAAAAAAAACCTGAACATGGGATTTTAAAATATGAACGTATTCACTTACAAACTATTTTCCTTTACCAATAATCCTTTAAAATTTTCTTTGAGATCTCTGTTATTGAACACTGTCAGTTCAAAACTTTTTTAAAATGACATGGGATTTGTTGAAGACAAATCTGGAATCCACACTGCCTAGGCAGAAAAAGCAAATGAAAAAATATCTCCCTAAAACCTTCCATAATTTAAGAAAGCAGAACTGGTGTATGTATGTCTATATATTCTAAGAAACGTGTCCTTTGTATTATTGATCCTCGGTATAATCCCTGTGCCCAACAACTGCTGAATGGGTAGCTGTGTAAATGAAAACCTCTTGGGTAGAACAGACGCCTCTGTTATTCCCTTTGCTCATCTGAAAGATGAGTGTAAATGTTTCTTCACAGCTTTTCTTTACTTATTGGAAGTCTACAGGGACTTGAATCTCAGACTCAAAACCTCTCTCATGTGGTTAATTCTATTTCCTTCATAACATTTTTTGTTCAAACTAGAAAAAAAGCAGAACAGTTCATTACTCTTCAAAAGTGCTTTTATCTTGAGCTGAGACTAAAACCATCTTCAGCTGATTATACATACTTCTTTGGACACTCCAGACATAAGCCTCCACTCAACATTATCTTCAGAGGTAAGTATGTCATAGGGGTAAATGGTGCTGATCAAGGATGTATCAGAACATCTCAAACGAAACTGTGGTTTCCATCAACCCTGAAAACATCCGTGTTCTCACAAGAGCAGAGCCTTGCCCAAGGATTCACAAAGAGGAACAGAAAATATGGTATCAAAGATAACAGCAGACAGGCTTCTCCTGTCTCCACTAGGGAAGTCAGTGTGGTTAGAGGCTGAATGACAGCGGGAAGGCCTTGCTCTGCCTCTGATCAGCTGCATCACTTTGGGCAAGCCTCCTGGCATCAAGCTCTGTACTACGAAATAAGTGGTTTGGGTCTAGGATCTCCAAAGAACATTTATAGCTCGCATAGCTCTAGGATCTAACTATCCATATTCTATAATCTGATATTTAAAGAGATTGTTCCCTGATAACACAGTGGAAAATAAAAATACAGGACACTTCCATTATCTTTGCTTCTGGGCTTTTGTTTTTCTAACTATGCTAATACCTCTGCTTGATTTATTCTCACTTTTTTTTTGTAGTTTGACACACTCCTTTCCATTCTTCAAACCCTTATCCAAAGTTTCCTTCATTGATAATGAAGAGAAAATGAGTCATTCCCTTCTCTATTCTGGGTAGCAGCTACCTCTGTTAATATTGATAATATCATGAGCAATAATATCTATAATCTTAATATATTATTATCTTTGGGTACAGTTCAGTTCAGTTGCTCAGTCGTGTCCGACTCTTTGCGACCCCATGAATCGCAGCACGCCAGGCCTCCCTGTTCATCACCAGCTCCTGGAGTTCACTCAGACTCACGTCCATCGAGTCAGTGATGCCATCCAGCCATCTCATCCTCCGTCGTCCCCTTCTCCTCCTGCCCCCAATCCCTCCCAGCATCAGAGTCTTTTCCAATGAGTCAACTCTTCGCATGAGGCGGGTACAGAGGGCAGTAAACAGTGCCAGGCACAAGAGGCGTGCACACTGGGTCACGGTGGAATGAATGGACTATCACATGACCGCCACCTCGGACTATTAATGATACCAATACAATGTCCGCGAAGACAGAATGTGTACGTAACAGTGAACAGCCATCTCAAAATGATGGCAAAGCACAGAAACAGACAGTTAAAGAGCAAAATTAACAGGACTTAACTTTATACATAGAGAAGCTTCTAAAGTTACGTCTAGGATTATATACATACATATATACAAGGGACTATTACTCAACCATTAAAAAGAATGAAGTAATGCCATTGTAGCAACATGGATGGATGTAGAGGTTGTCATAGTAAGTGAGGTAAGTCAGAGAAGGAGAAACATTATGACATCCCTTACCTGTGGAATCTACAATGAAATCATACGAATGAACTTATTTACAAAAACAGAAAGAGACTCACAGACTCAGAATGCTCTTAGGGTTGCTGGGGGCGGGGGGAAGAACATGGGTAAAGGACAGTCAGGGAGTCTGGGAGGGACATGTACACACTGCTGCATTTAAAATGGGTAACCAACAAGGAGCTACTGTCCAGCACATGGAACGCAGCTCAGTGCTATGTGGCAGCCTGGATGGGAGGGGAGTCTGGGGGAGATCAGATACATGTATTTGTGTGGCTGAGTCCCTTCGCTGTTCACCTGAAGCTATCACAACATTGTTCACTGGCTATACTCCAACAAAAAGTAAAAAGTTTTTTTTTTTTAAATTTAAAGATTAGACAACATTGGGACTATTGAGCCATAGTGCCCACTCTAGCTCTTCATACCTAAAGCAATCCAACTTCAACGAAGTTTACCCCATGAGGAAATGTTTAGTCTTAAGAAAAACCTGCATGATCCAAGACAGAGTTCCCTTCTCATGTAGCCCCAAAATGAACTTCACAGAACCTTAGAACATGGCTTTGCTGCTTGCGCTTCTGTTGTTTTCAGGGCCTGGCTCACTGAAGCCGCGATTGATGTGATCAAATAAAAAATACGCAGAAAGCTTACAAACTATCACAGGAAAGAAAGAGGAAAAGTGTTAGTTGCTCAGTCGTGTCCAACTCTTTGCGACCCCATGGACTAGAGCCTGCCAGGCTCCTCTGTCCATGGAATTCTCCAGGCAATACTGGAGTTGATTGCCATTGCCTTCTCCAGGGAATCTTCCCGACCCAGGGATTGAACCTGGTTTCCTGCATCGCAGGCAGATTTACCTCTGAGCCACCAGGGAAGTAGATCACAGGAAAAAATAAGTCAATTAAAAGGGTCAAGTAAATAATTAAAATCATTTCCGACTCAATCATACATGCTAATGAGACCTTGGGGCAGGATGAATCAACGAAATTTTCAGTTAATCCCAAACCATAATTAATTGCAAGTAAAAAAAAAAAAATGACTGCTCATTCCTCAGAATGGTGGTTCTGAAAGAACACTGGGAAGGTCTGATTCAGCGCCTGTGCCCGCCCTCTTGGTAGAAGTGCTAATGAGCCACAGTATGGCTACAAGGAAGCCAGGCGGATGGAACAGCAAGTGTCTCCCAGCTGCACCACACAAGGTCTTACCGCTCCTGCTCACGCTGCGTGGCCTCTGCCTTCCGGCATGAAAATCCCCTGTTGATTAGACCCTTCGTTCTGTTTTGTACCTTTCAGATTCACCCTGCACAACTGTGACTGTGTCAAACCCCTGTTTAAAACCCTCAATGGTTCCATGTTACTCTCATAATAAAACTGAAATGGACCAACATGACCCTAAGGTCTGTGCCACGTGGACCCCATGTCTTCCTCCAGACATCGCTCCTTCCATGCTATCTTTACACACCAGTCTACTACACCGAGTTCCCCAAAGTCCACAGTCTCCCAGGTCCCCACCGTCAGCCTTCATACTTGTCTAGAATTCTCTGCCCCTCCACGACACATTGGCAGTGGGACAGGCATTAAGAAGTGGCCACTGGTCCACGATGCTTGTGTCTGAGTAAGTCTGTCCAATGCAAAACTGAGATAAAATGCCCCCTTGGAGAGACCAGCTAAGATCTTGTTCTCCAAGATCGCTATCAGTAGCGAAAGAACTAACATTTTCAGCTCCATCTCCCAGAGCATTTGTCTTCAATCCAAACTTGAGTGACTAATAAGGGTTATTCTTTACTGGATCCTGTCAAATATTGATGCCTGAGCTGCAATTATCTACCTGTGTTTCTCCCCCATAGTTCACGAATATCTGATACCACTAACCATGTTTCCTTCCACCATCATTATATTTTCAGCTCCTAGAAGACTGCCGGGCACACAGTAGGTACACAGTGTCTTTCAGTCAATATTTATTTAGTGAGTAAATGAATGAAGAAACAATATCGCAACCCAGACTCTTCAGCATTGATTAATGCCTCCAGAGGTTCAGTTCTTACCAGTTTCTAGCCAATTCTTCAGAAATAGTTAAACTCTTAAACTGCACATGAAAATAATTTTTATTTAGTTAATTAATCATTTGATCTTAGGTTACTTTTTACTTTTATTCAATGAAAAAGATTTATTGGTCAAAGATAAAGTTATATAACTAGAGTCACAGAGTCTTAGTACTTTATTAGTTGTCTATCTGGAAAACGAACTATGCAAAAACCATACTAAATTGATTTCTGTATAAAAGGTGCTGAGGTAATTTAAAATGATTCTGATTCATTCACTGAGGCATTAGAAATAGAAGATGTTTCTTTCCAAAACCATGATAACAGTTGCTTTGAAGCCCTCACATGCACTAAGAATTAAAACAGGCTATTCACATTAGAAAATTCAGTGATTTAGACTTTTTAATTCAGTCATCCAATTTTAATAAATCATCTTAAGATACTTTATACTTCTGCTTTTCACCTGTTTGGGGTTTTTTTACTTAAGTTTCTAACTTACTGTCTGTGGTTTATAATACGATGTCTCTCAAACTAATTTCTTATGTCAAAAACATCCTTTTGTTCACTGCAAGCAATTAAATAAACCAAATGTTATAGTAGGACATTGCAATTCAGAACCAGAGGTATGAACCACACAAACTCAGTAAGTAAAGGTTTACAACAAGGAGCACCAACTATTATAGAGGCTTGACTGCGTATAGGTAGAGAGAAGGGTAATGTGGTAGTAAGCTCCATTGACCAAATCCTGCCACAAGTCAGGGACCAGGCATTCACATAGAACCCACCGCTTCTTCTCATCATTGTGACCCTACAAGTAAGGCAGAACAGCCACAGTGAGAAGCTACAGCTCAGAGAACACCACCACATTACACCAACTGCATAACCAACAAGCAGAAGTACCGAGACGCACAAAACAAAACAAACAAACGAAAAAGAACGGAATAACATTAGAAAAATAAAACAAATGAACTCCTGCATTCCCTAACAGGGCTGGATATGAGGACATTTACATAATGAACCACTGGAGATTGCCTGGTTCCTTAAAAATCATTAAATAATCTGCAAACTAAAAGACTAATATGCTAATATATTCATTGAAATCAGTTTTAAATACTTAAAATAATATTTCATTCTTTGGATAAATGATTGATAGACAAATCAAAGGAGCAGATTTTTAGAACAGCTTGAATAATTAGTGACCAAAATTAACCACATCTGAGACAGAAGAATTCTTCAAAGTTAGACTTTCCAATATGACATGACTACAAAATAATCAGAATGTGCTAATAATGGAAATTTCAACCATGAATTGAGAAAATTTTCATATCTTTAATATTCTTACATAATTTAAAAAATCCACATAAAACCAAGTGTTTGTAGTATTTTATTTAGTATTCTCTCTTGAGAGTACCAAGTGTTATTAAATAAAATAAGCAACTTACTGCAATGCTTTGAATTTAAAATAAACAATAAAAGCCTTATTGCGCTTTAATAATATCTTGGAATGAGGGGTTTAAAATTTGCTTGATGAATGCATTCTATACAGATGGACTTCACATGTTCTGATTTTTAAGATCATCCCTAGACATCTTTGGAGCAATGTCTTAATCTTTACTCTAGCTTATTCCTAATACTATATCCTATCCATAAAAGCCATAGCCAATCAGTTTATCCCTAAGAAAACATATGACTACACTGTGCATTGGTTTTGAAAAATAAGCACCAAGGGCTTCCCTCATAGGTCAGTTGGTAAATAATTCATCTGCAATGCAGGAGACTCCGGTTCGATTCCTGTGCTGGGAAGATCCGATGGGGAAGGGACAGGCTACCCACTATAGTATTCTGGCCTGGAGAATTCCATGGACTACAGTCCATGGGGTTGCAAAGAGTCGGACACGACTGAGCAACTCTGACTTTCACTTTCTTTCATCCACAGTTTCTTGTATGATAGACTTAAAAAAATTACGACCAAAGACTTAGTAAGACAAACTTACTTTCACAGTTTCATTTATGTGTGTGTATGTACACACTCACCTATGTTTATATGTATTGAGTATTATCTCCTAGTCTGACCTTGTTAAATTATTTTAACATGTTGTTGTTTAGTCACTCAGTCCTGTCTGACGCTTTTGCGACCCCATGGACTGTAGCCTGCCAGGTTCCTTTGTCCGTGGATTTCCCAGTCAAGAACACTGGAGTGAGTTGCCATTTCCTTCTCCAGGGGATCTTCCTGACCAGGGATCAAACCCATGTCTCCTGCATTGGCAGGCAGATTCTTTACCACTGAGCCACCAGGGAAGCCCTTTATTTTAATAGATTGCGTCATTTATTATTCTGAACTTCAGGTAGTCCAGGGTGTTATTATTGTGTCTACAAATATCAATTAAAATAACTAACTGAAGCTCAGGGAGTTCAGATCACCTTTCCAAAGCAGTGACTCCAGGAACTGAAAACAGACTTCTCTAAATTAAAAAATGCAAAAAAGTGCCATGAATTTGCCACGAAAGTTTATTTATTCAGATTCACTTAGAAATTAATGAATTGGAGAATACAAAATTCTATTCAAGTTGATTTCAAAAGTAAAATAACATAACCTTTTTTTCTCACCATTAACCCATTTGGGAGAAGTTTAAACTTTATATGCCTCCAAAAGAGTCCTTGTCGGGAGAAATTACAAATATATATGACTTGTAAAAAAAGAAAAAAAAATTCCCTATTCATATTTTATACCATAGTAGAATTTAATACCAAAAATTAATTACTCACCTAGAAAAATAAAATAATTATAGCTCTTCTCCAGATAGCACAGTCAAGTGCAAAATGTCCTGAGTCTTTGTTGAAAATAAAACCTGAGTATCTGCTGTCATTGTAGCAAGTTCAATGAACTTCTTGTTATTGCTGGATATGTTTGTCTTTGTAACCCAAGCAATGGTACCCAACAACTTGGCACTTAATCATTTTAAAATTAAAAGATTAAGTCCACTGAAAGCCTAATTATGAAAGCTGGAAGAAAAAAATAGGGGAAAAAAAGGAGTGCAAATAATTTCAAGCTTAGTGCACAAATAAACCTTGGAGAGGAATGCTTAATTAACTCTATGGTGTTGTTCTCCAAGAAAAGAATATATTCATTTTCCCTAGGAAATTAAACTTTTCTGTAGTTAGATATTCAAAGACTAAAAGAAACTTAATTGAGATTCTTAAAAGATAGTAAGCAGGACTTGTTGCTATGACTCCAACAACCAGCATGCAGCTTAATCAGCACCCATGGCAATCACTGAGAGGAAATGGCTATTTCAGTTCTCAGTTTTATTTCTAAAGATGCAGGGATCAAAACTGAAATTTGACCTAGAAGCTGTCATGGTTCTAAAGCTGCATGACAAAAGGTTTGGCAAGTGTTAATAAGAATAGGAAAACAACAACCAACAAAGCAGTCAGATTTCTCAAACCTTCAGGACAGTAAAGTGCAGCAGACCAGCCAAGAGCCTAACAGCCAAAGATTATACCCAATGTGCCGTGATGGGCATGCTCACTGCTCTCATCTGTTGTCAGTGATCAAAGACGAGATGTTTTCTCATACTGAACACCCAGTAAATAAACAGTGAGCTACAGCCACTGGGACGGAAGAAGCAAGCCAGTGACCAAGAAAACAGAAGGACCGGCTGGACCTGAGAGCAAACAGCTACTTGCACCTCGATTCTGCCGTCTGCGCAAGAACTGAAGGATCAGAGTCAAGTCTGCTGGTGCTGCTGAGCAGTCAGAGGTAGAAACACACTGCCTGAACACACCTGCACCCAGAGCTTTGCCCACATGGAGCTCCACGTATGGAGAAAGCCGCAGTGGAAAATGACCAGACATCCTTACAGACATCCAATTAGTCTTTGGAAATTCACCTATCCAGAACTCTTTAATTATATAGTGTTTCATTTTAACTATGTTGCTTTGGGTCGGTCCCTTACACAGAAGATGGGAGAGAACTGAATGAATCTGTCAACCTCAAGGATACAGTCTTCTTCAAAGATTCAAAGGGAGGGGATATATGTACCTCTGTGGCTGATTCACTTTGCTGTACAGTAGGAACTAATACAACACTGTAAAGCAACAATACATCAACAAAAATTAATTACAAATAAAATTAATAACATTTTAAAATAATAAAAAAGATGCATCATTTTGAGCTTTAAAAGCCAAAGTAAAGCAAAAAAAAAAAAAAAAAGGATAAAACAGAGTGGCAAAAAAAAAAAAAAAGAAAGGAAATAGAAAAAAGGCCCAGAATAAGGGCAGCCTACAGGTCAGAATGTGAAACTTAAGGTGTTAAGAAAAAGGATCTTTCTTCTCTGCCCTTCATCTCATATCATGCACAGTAAGTATAAAGACATGAAAAAAGGAGACAATATTGCATAATGCTAAATAATTAGGGATTTAAAAAACTGTTAAATCCTCTCATTATCATTACTTAACTATATCACATTCTTTGGTATCAAAAGTTTCAAGTTTTTGATTTTCAATTTAATTTGAATAGCATAACTGTCCACTAAGTTATAATCTGTAATTAAATACATTGAATTATTTCATTCATAATTAAGTGGATGTCCTAACATCTCTGAGTCAAATTTTCATAAATGTCTGATTATATCACACAGTCAATGGGAAATTGGATCTTAAGAGCTTGTTTTAAGGTTCTATTTTTTGGGGAAGGAATCCAACTGCATACTCTTAGTAAAACACTCTTTCATCCGGAAAGTTTGCCATCTTGCACAGTTTCTAGGGAGGACCACCTGGGTAGCAGGAACTAACAGAGCATTCCTCTGGACAGGTAGATCCACACAGCAATCCTGAATCCCTTGGGCTGACCTAAGTCATGCCAGATCATCCTCATAGTTATTGATGTGGGATATATGAAGTTTAGTTCATTGGCAATTGCCTGAATTGAGAATATTTTGTTTGTTTATGTTTGTTCTTGATAGCTTTGTTCCCTCTCTCATCAGAACACCACCTTCCGGTTGGCATTCCAACAGAAAATTTCTCTTCTCATTATCTCTTCTGATTCCTTCCTTTCTGCTACATCTGTAACTAAATCTGATAATTTCCCTATGGCTCCCTGGCTGAAAGGCTACAGTTGCATGCTCTTGCATTAGAACCATTTTCTCAATCCTTATATGAAGACTTCCACCTATGCTGCAGTGATCCAGGCTCTTGGACAAAAGAACATTTGCAAAAGGGTGCTTGGGGTTCTGGGCTGTGACTGAATGGAAGAAGAGTAATGATGCTTACGCTAAAGCTGAAGCTCCAATACTTTGGGCACCTGATGTGAAGAATCAACTCCCTGGAAAAGACACTGATGCTTGGGAAAGACTGAAGGCAAAAGGAGAAGGGGGCAGCAGAGGATGAGATGGTTAAATAACATCACCTGACTCAAGGGACATAAATTTGAGCAAACTCCTGGAGATAGTGGAGGACAGAGGAGCCTGGTGTGCTGCAGTCCACGAGGTCACAAAGAGTCAGACACAACTTAGCGACTCAGTGACAATGATGGGCTAGCGCAGAGGGAAATCAAATGAGGTAGCCAGGGCTCAGAGGACAATGAGTGGGTTTAGAGGTGGAGTACCAGAGTGAGGGGCAGAGGGTGAGATGCTGTGACCAGCAGACCCTGCTTCGCCCACTGCCGGGCACCACTGTCAGGTGTTCTCCATGATCGGAAGCCCTCAGGGGCACAATGGGAATCACACCCTCCGGAGTCGTGCATTGTTACTGATGCTGTAGCAAGACTGGCTTTAATTTAGACACTCAGCAAATCCCACTTAACAACAAAATCCAGGCGTGAGTTATGAGAACCTGTGTGTGTCAAGGGAGGGTGGGGAGGGTGGAAATGACTAATCTCGAAAGGGTTGAAAACACTCATGAGATCTGGGGGGACATCACAGAAGAGCTGACGACGTGTTCTACAAAGGAACAGGAGTGGCAGGAAGTCAGTCAGCTGCAGCGGTCAGTCAGAAAGCGAAGCAGACAAATACCCTGAACATCAAAGAGGCAGACTTCCATGAGGGTGGCACCCCACGTCCCAGTCCAGAGGTCATGGAGGAGGTGGAAAAATTCATAGCAGAGAGCCGGAGCGGGGAAGCAGACTCAGGTGGGCCCCGAGCACCCTCAGCCCACCTCCTGGGCTCTGGCCACACCTCCACCCCTCCTTCTGACAGAATCACACACGGCCAGATTCCCTGCACGGTCCTGCATTCAGAAAACCTCCCCGGATGAATGCAGCCTCCGTGGGTCTCTCCCATCCTGGACCGACGGCTTCAGCAATCATTACATTAGTCTAGATCTCCATTATCTAGTTTTCTCAAATTCTCGGATGGTTTTCTACGCATGTGATTTTTGTATCTCCCAATTGATATACAAGTACTTTTGAAGCAGAAATGAGAATCTGGGCTTTATGCATCTTTCGCTGTCATGATGTGTAGAAGGGTGAGCACGCTTGGTCCAATCAGTATTAAAACACACTTAAGAGGCTGCTTGTGCTGGAAGGAGTAGTCTTTTTAGTTTTTTTACTTTCTTAAATTTTTTCAGCTTTGATGAGGTACAATTGACAAAGTTGTATATATATATATGTGTGTGTGTGTGTGTATTTAGCATGGTGATATAGATAAACATTGTGAATGATGACCATGATTAAGTTAATTAACACATCCATCACCTCACAAAGTTACCTCTTTTTCCATGGTGACAAGCCTAAGATCTACTCTCTAGTAACTTCAAGTATATAATATAGAGCATTATTTTACTATGGAAGTGTTGGTGGCCTTAGGTACAATGATTCTGTGATAATGATGATTTTAATATGAGACAATGAGGTTGTTGTTATGGTTCAGTTGCCAAATCATGTCCAACTCTTTCCAACTCCATGGACTGCAGCACTCCAGGCTTCCCTATACCTCACCATCTCCCAGAGTTTGCCCAAGTTCATGTCCATTGAATCAGTGATGCCATCCAATCATCTCATCCTCTGTCACCTCCTTCTCCTCCTGCCTTCAATCTTTCCCAGCATCAGGGTCTTTTCCAAAGAGTCAGCTGTTCGCATCAGGTGGCCAAGGTATTCGAGCTTCAGCTTCAGCATCAGTCTTTCTAATGAATATTCAGGGTAGATTTCCTTTAAGATGGACTGGTTTGATCTCCTTGCAGTCCAGGGGACTCTAGCACCACAGTTCGAAAGCATCAACTCTTTGTCACTCAGCCTTCTTTATGGTCCAGCTCTCACATCCATACATGACTTCGAGAAAAAGACCATAGCCTAGACTATACAGAGCTTTGTCAGCAAAGTGATGTCTTTGCTTTTTAATACACTGTCTAGGTTTGTCATAGCTTTCCTGCCAAAAAACAATCTTCTGATTTTCATTGGTATTTTTAAATTGTTTACCTCCTTTGAGTTTAGTTATCACTTTACTTACCTCCCAGTTGAACAGGATGCATGTATCATGTTATATAAAAGGAATTTTATTAAGGGAATGCAGAGAAATGGTTGAAACTAAATAATAACACTCAGTAGTGACCTCTACTTCATTTATACCTAAGGAACCAATTACTTTAAAATTGTGCACTTATATTAATAGTTGCTCTGGATTTTTCTTTAGAGACTTCTCACCCTGAGTTTAATTTCTCATCTATAATTAACAAACAAAATTATATTCTTCTTTGTAAGTTTTTCTTTTGGAAGGAAAGAATCTATCAAACAGTAACAATAATGGACCTTTGTCACACATATATGTAGCATCTCATTATGAATTTTTCTTCTTTTTGTACTATTTCATAGAAAACCTGAAGCAGGACTGCAGAAAACCCCCTTAGTATCCAACGTTCGTTATTTGTGCTTCAAACTTAGACTGAGGTAGACAGCTGATTTATCTCAATTACAGAAAATGTCCATTAAAATAAATACATTACTCTGTATCATTAGATTGGCCAAACAGTGCATTCACGTTTTCCCATAAGACGGTTAAGCATACAATGCATGAGAGGTGATAGCGGGAGGTGAAGCTGGAGAGGACCAGTGGGGCAAGAAGAATCGTGCTGGCATGGGTTGTTTGGATCATCACGTGGGTGATTTGGGAGGAGACAAAGGAGGGGAGGTGACTGGCAGTGGGAAAACCACCCATACCCAGGCTGAAGCAGGTGAGGACACAGGACGAGACAGTGTGGGCATTCAGACGTGTGATGACATCCGCTCAACAAGGCCAGGCATACTGGAGTCATCAAGAAAAACAAAGAGAAGGAAGAGGGCAAAGGAAGAGAGGAGGGAGCCAGCCAGACTCAGGAAGAATTCCATTTTGCAGGCATTGAGACTGAAGCCTGCAAGCAGCGGCTGGGGGAGACATAGCTGACCCTGAGCACATGGAGCCAGATTTATGTGCATATAAGTAACACTTGACAGAGAAGGCAATGGCACCCCACTCCAGCACTCCTGCCTGGAAAATCCCATGGACAGAGGAGCCTGGTGGGCTGCAGTCCATGGGGTCGCTGAGGGTCGGACACAACTTCACTTTCACTTTTCACTTTCACGCATTGGAGAAGGAAATGGCAACCCACTCCAGTGTTCTTGCTTGGAGAATCCCAGGGATGGGGGAGCCTGGTGCTCTGCCGTCTATGGGGTCACACAGAGTCGGACACGACTGAAGCGACTTAGCAGTAGCAGCAGCAGCAAGTAACACTTGAAATCCTGAGACAGGAAATTGTCAGTTATTTTCTGGGGGAGAGTTACCGTAAACTGGAGAGCACCGTCCCATCAACAGGCTAAGATGTGCCTGGTAGGATGGACAGAGGAGCTCAACAGAGACTTAGGCTAAGTCTCAGCAAGGCCCAGGTGAGGAAAGGCAGCAGCACAGGCTCAGCAAGCTTGATGGGGGACGGAAGCTTCTGGAAGAGCTAGTTCTCCAGGCTTCATCCTCAACACTGGTTGAACCTCATGTGAGAACTGCAGGTCCACCTCTCAAGCCCAAACTTTCTCATCTCAAATCTTGGCAGTGGGACCCACAGACCAGTACTTAGCAAAGTCTCCAAGTTATTCTACTCAGACAGTAGCCTCAGAGGCTCTAGAACAAGATGTCTTGCAGCAACAGCCAGAGATAGTGATTTTGCTATCATTATATAGTTCGGGTTATCGCAAATATTATAGAGAAAGTAGTGAGTGACCATTCTGACAGGTTGTCTTAACAAACTAAAGAAGAATTTAATTCCATGTCATCATACCTTCTGAATTCCTCAGGCACTCTTCCAGTCCTATCAGTTATACAGGTCAGGCCTTTATCTCCTGTTGAGATGTAGTTCTGTCTGTCTGCCATGTCATGAGCACTGGGGACAGAGTATGTGGCTTTGGATTATCTATCCTCATTCCCTCACCTCTTGTCAAACAGTCGAAAATAGAATGACCTCAAATCAGTCAGGTTGCAACCATCAGAATCTAATTCTTTTTTAAGGCCTCTAAGTTTCTAGGTTGAAACTAATTCTGTCCTTGACTTTAAACCCATCTCCTTTACCCTATTTTTTCTTTGTTTTTCAATCACCTAAGGAGAAAGACCTATATTTTTGTAACCATAAATGTCAGCTCTCTTTCCAATTAAAAATAGTAAAATGAAACTTACACTTAAAGTTTTAATAAACTGACAGTTACATATTTAATTTAGAAACGTATCTTTCAAAAAAAAGCGATAGTTAAGACTATACTTATTTTTAGTTGCACCATACCAACTGCATATTTCATACAGTCAACACATTCTTGAAAAATAATGCAACCTTCTGAACTGTTCACTACAAAACATTTAGTTTAGTATGACAAGAAGATATTGAATAAAGGATTTATACATTTCAATTTATGACAAACTCCAACTTAAGTAAAATAAATAGTAATTTACAATAGCCTTAGAAACTTCAAATTGAAATTAAAATAAAGAAATGCCAGCTGATTCTATTTGAAATTATTCTGAGCAGAGCTTACCCCAGCACTTCACTAGCACACTTCCACCCAGGCATGAATTTCCACACTCAAATGTTTTCCTGTGAAACTAGTGTGACTATCTGGATGTCTTTACAGCTCTCACGAAAGCAAAGATCCTTTCTCATATGTGATTCAGAAATTTGCTGTATGACACAGGGAACTGAAACCTGGTGCTCCTGTGACAGTCTGATGGGGTGGGAAGTGGGAGGGAGATTCAAGAGGGAGGGGCTATATGTACACCTATCACCGATTCATAATGATACATGGCAGGAATCAGCAAAATATTGTAAAGCAATTATCCTCCAATTAAAAAGTTTTTTAAATAAAAGACCAAATTTTCAGAGGTCAACCTGATGATGTCTCCATTGTAAAACACATCTACCAGGCATCTCTTTTAGGAATGAGCTCAAGCAGCTGGCTCCCTCAGGTCCTTCTGTCCTTGAACAGGCATGCTCCTCCCTTGATTCTGACTATCCCCAGTGATTTCCGTGAGCATTAGCATGCAGCAGAAGCGGTGCTCTAGAACCTGCGATGTTCTAGCAGGTCTTGCAGCTTATAGAGGTCTTGCAGCTTCTGCCTAGGTTTTTTCCTGGGACACTTTTCCAGGGATGTATCCCCTTGGAACCCAGCCACCATGCTGCCTAAAGTCCAAGCCACTTGCAGGCAGCCCCACCTGAACTCCCAACCAGTAGCCAGCATCCACCGTCAGCTACAGGTGGGAGCTGTTTTAAGCGACCAGCCCAATCAAGTCTTCAGATGCCTGACCCTCAGCATATACTGAACTGCAAGGCAGGAGACCTCAAAAAAGGATTGCTCAGCAGTAAAGTCCACAGAACCATAGAGATAATAACAAATTGTTTTAAATTCACTAGTTATAAGGGTACATGGTATGCAGCAAAGATAACCAAAATATTAGTTTATCTTTCTTTGCTCAGGATCAAACTTTTATAATTTCCTAGGAAGAAGGCGATGGCACCCCACTCCAGTACTGTTGCCTGGAAAATCCCATGGACAGAGAAGCCTGGTAGGCTGCAGTCCATGGCGTCACTAAGAGGTGGATACAACTGAGTGACTTCACTTTCACTTTTCACTTCCATGCATTGGAGACAAAAATGGCAACCCACTCCAATGTTCTTGCCTCCCAGAGACGGGGGAGCCTGGCGGGCTTTTGTCTATGGGGTCACACAGAGTCGGACACAACTGAAATAACTTAGCAGCAGCAGGGCATATAACATACTAGCGGGCTTCCCAGGTGGTTCAGTTCAGCTCAGTCCAGTTGCTCAGTTGTGTCCAACTCTTTGTGACCCCGTGGACTGCAGCACACCAGGCCTCCCTGTCCATCACCAGCTTCCAGAGTTTACTCAAACCCATGTCCATTGGGTCAGTGATGCCATCCAACCATCTCATCCTCTGTCGTCCCCTTCTCCTCCCACCTTCAATCTTTCCCAGCATCAGGCTCTTTTCCAGTGAGTCAGTTCTTCACATCAGATGGCCAAAGTACTGGAGTCCCAGGTGGCACTAGTGGTAAAGAACTCACCTGTCAATGCAGGAGACATAAGAGACACAGGTTCAATCCCTGGGTTGGGAAGATCCCCTGGAGGAGGGCAGGGCAACCCACTCCAGAATTCCTGCCAGGGAAATCCCATGGACAGAGGAGCCTACAGTCCTCTGGGCTCCTCTGGTGGGCTACAGTCCACAGGGTCGCAAAGAGTTGGCCAACTGACCAACTAGAGTTGGCCAACTAGAGGCCAACTGACCCTTAAAAAGTTTCAACTAGTCGTTTACCATCTTTAAAATATTCTTGGTTTGTTTCATGGAAATAGCTCAAGCTTAACTTTTTACATGTTTTTATTAATTATTACTATTATTAAATCAAGATCTGAGCTACACAAATGTATAGAATCATGAACGACCCTTCATCAAACAAAAAAGAAAACAGGATCCCTAACGTCTGCATAATCCACCTAAAGATTATCATTTGCTTCTCCGACTTCAAATCCTGCCTCTCTGTACCTTGTTCGTAACTACCTCTAGGGGGTCATACTTTCCTGAAGAAAAAAAGTATGAATTCGAGATGATACCACATGCCATTATTCTTGGCTTAAATTTGCAAATAATTTTCAGATCCTTAACCAAGATCCTTTTTACTGAAACCAAATGACATCAAAATATTTCCGTCTGATGTTCTCCTCTTGTCAAAATTTGTGGACGCCTAGATCTAACACTGAAAGTTAAAGATGTCACACTTCACTGTTCTAATTTCAGGGCACTGATACATGTTATGTGGTTGATATTTCTCTTCCTGCAGACAGTGTTTATCCTCCTTCCCTTTCCCTCAACCAGCCGTCCACATACCTGTTCACCTCCAAACAGGCAATTTATTACACGGATTTACTGCTCACCAAAGGTTGGTGACCTCCTAACCTTTATTTTCCTTCTTATTCTTGTGCTCTGATTAATTTCTCACTGTATGTTTCCAATTTACTAACATATGTGTTAACATGTTTAACCATCACCATTTAATTAACAACTCAAAAATAAAATTGATCTTCTGTCCAAAGCATCTGGAAAATAAACCATCTGTTTTATTCTTTAAAAACTCTATCAAGGGATCTACTATATCCCCACTCCTCAAGGTTTCAAATCTCCAGAAAATGCTTCTTATTCATTCTCCTCTTTATCACTTAATTTCCTAATTTTAGACCTTTAATTAGAAATATCATTCATCCATCTTTCTTTCTCCATTTCCATCAGTGCTGCTATTTCACCGCAACTGAACTAGACATGGACCATAACACTTCAGGATTATTGTGACAACTGGTTCTGCCCTAATTTATCCTTTATCTTAAACAACACTGCTCAATTTGTCTTCCTCAAACACTAATTTCACTACAATTCCTCTCTACTCAAGAATATTCCATGATTTCCTCTTTCCTATTATATACATTCTAAATGCCTCAGGTTGCTTTTGAAGGCTATCCGAAATCGAGTGTCATCCTGCCAATCCATTCTGTCAATCGTGTCTTACTGCTCCATGAAATTCTTTCAGCTCTGCTCAGGGATCCATTATTCTTTGCGGAATACCTGCCTCCTCCCCAAATCCTTCACATCCCTTCAAGCATCACCAGGTTTAGAGCCACTCCCTCCATGAAACTTTCCATAATATCTTCTGTATAATGTTCAACACCACTTTTTAAATACAACAAGGAACACTGAGTGATGTGGTGAGAGGAGAAATTTAAAATATTCCCCCACCTGTCTCACACCGGAGCCTGCAATTTCATAATTAGTGACTGTGCAGGTTCAAGTCAACCTTGTAGCTAAGAAACAAATATTCTTACCGATGAGTCAGTCCCATACTTTTTCAGTATGAAATATTTCATCATATCTTTTGTGCAGAGCAAAACTTGGGGGCAGAGAGGAAGCCCATTGCATACCTTGATAAGCTGAAGGCATCACTGAGAAAATAAGAGGAGGAAGCAAGGGATATTAAACCTCAATTTGCCTGCTTAGCAAATAATGTGTGTTTTTTTTTCTTTGAGAAATAGCCTTGTGCATTATATATATGATAACCATCGATTATTCAGAATATTTTGATTAACCAATTACTTTCATTCTTCCATGATGCTAGAGCATGGATTTCTTCTTCTGAGTCAAGCAAGAATTGATGGCTATATTCACCCCCACAGCACCATCTTCCTTTCTTGAAATGATACATTTCAGTTGTCATGACACCAGGAAAAGATGGACTTACCCTGCTGGCACAGTCAGGCATTCAGCTACACTGCCTTCCCCCTTATCCTAGCAATTTGGACTCCAGTGCTAAATCCTCACCCCCCCCCCCACTACCTCTAAATAAAAGAAGTGCTAAGTAATGAACTTCTGTGCTTTTCACAAGTAACTTAAAAGATGAGGAGAAAGATGACCTTAAGTGACCAAGTGTTTTCTCTCTCGTTTCTGGACAGATTTCCTTCCTTCCTTCTCTCATGTTGCCCGCCCCTCCTTCCAGGGCTCTTGCTATGTGTGGACTGCGCGTCTGGGTCTGTGGACTGCGCGTCTGGGTCTCTGTCCTGAGCTCTGGCCTCAGATCCTCACTCCCAGACCACCCATTCGTCCTTTCCTCTACCGCCAGGCCCGCTGGGTTCTCACCGGCTTCCTCAACCCACTCTTTCCTACTAGCCACCTGACAGCTCCATGAGCTTTTAGTGACCTCAGTCACAATAAGAAAATGCAGTCCATTTACGGCAGAAAAAGGAACAGACAAATTTCAGCTGTCAGTTTACAGGTAGGATAGAGAAGTTCTAAGAGTCAGAGGCCAAACTCAGTCTGATCAGAGGGTTCAGGGGCTAACCGCACCTCCTCTCCAGGAGAACACTCTGCTGTAACCTGAGATCCTGTCTAATTTGTTGAGGTAAAAGCCAAGACCTACCTTCTTCATTATAGTTTGGAAATGCAAGCTGGGGAAATAATTAACTTCAAAATTATGTGCACCTTACCCTTGGATAGACAGTCCACTCAAGCTTAAGGTCACTCTTCCTGGAGACTTTATGCAGTATACAAAATAGCATCTTAAATGCTTTCAGTGAAGTGAATAGATTACTTCACTGAAAGTCAATTATGTTGGGTTTTCCCATTTATGAGAGCTTTTCCTCTCTATGTGTTATTCTAACAAGAGTTTATATGACCATGTACAACAAAAGAGAGAGCCTGAAACTCATTCTGCCATGCTTGGGGGAAAAAGTGTTTTATCTTTCCCTTTTAAATGGAACATTTTCCTTCTGTTTCAGAAAACTTTTTAAAGACAGCTCATGCTGCAGATCATTTGCAAGGCTAGTTTATTCACAGGCCCTTAAAAATAGGACTTTTTAAAACTTTTCCAGGGTCATGCAACAGACTATGGATGTCTTGACCACAGTTAACATTCATAGGCAAAAATGTCCTCAGCTTTCTCTGTCCTCCTTTCTTCCAAGTTGGCCACCGTCTATAAAATCCACCGATTAGCAGTCAGAGCACCCCTACCCCTGGAGCCTGTGGGAACTTAGGAATTTCCACCCGAGCACGTCAATCCCCAAGGCCTCCCTCACTCTGGAAGAAATCCCTCACAACAAAGGACAAGGGAGAGGCCGGGGGAGGGGCGTAATGGACTTGGCCGAGAAGAAACGAGAACGCTGGCACTGAAGGGTCAGTCCGGGCTGCCCGCCGATCCCTAATCAGCACGAAAAGCCGCCGCGCCGGCGGCTCCTTGGACCGCGCCTGCGGGATGCGTGGTTCCAGCCCTTCGCCCCCCGCGCGCGGCTCCGAGCTCTTCTCCTGGGACGCTACCTCCTCCGGCACCGGTCCCGCACCGGGTTCCCCCACCCCAGCCACTCACACCCAGGTGCCGCCCCGAAACTCCAAAGCGGAAGCGGGGGCGGGGGGCAGTCGGTCTAGAAACTTGAGCGGAGCGGCGCGCGCGCACCCCAGCGCCCTGGGACCTGGACGGGGTCGCACCCCGAGGCAGGTCAGCCTTCAGCCTTAACTTGCAGCCTTTTGCGCAACGAAGGCACCCGGTGGAGGCGGAGGCTGGAAAGTGCCCCTCCTCGCCCTGCCCCGGCGCCTGACCGCACGCAAACCGGTGCGAGTGAAGTTGCGCGAAGTCCCCACTCCCCGCGCCCCGTCTCAGCGGGCTCCTGGGGCGCACGTGGGGACAGCCCCCCAGCCTCGAACTCTGCGCCCCCCGTGACGCCCACGCGCGGCGACGCCCTCTGGACCGCGGTCCTCCCCCGGCGCCCACCTCCGAGTGCCACCCTGCTCCCGCCGCCTGGCTCCCGGAGAAAAGTCCACAGGCTGTTGCGGGGAGGAGTGCAATCCCAGGCCGGCCGGCCGACACCCGCTTTCCTCCCGCGGCCGAGCCCCGGGGCGCCCCGCGGGCTGCACACTCACCCATGGCGCCGCGTCCCGCTGCCCGGCGGCCCCTCCGAGCGCTGGCGGCCGACGCAGCGCGGGCCCGAGAGCTCCGCGCGCCTCTCCTGCTCCGCGCCGCGCGAGTGACAGCCTCGCCCCTCCCAGCGGAGCCGGCTGCCGGGGCTCCTGGCACCCGGCGGCCGCGCAGACCCCTCCCTCTTCCCACCTGCTCGGCGGACAACTGGCTGTGGCCTCGCGGTTCCCGCCGCTCCCCTCCCCGGGCCCCTTTCCCGCCCTGATCACGTCCACTTGGCCGGCCACTTGCAAACACCTCCCCCTGGAATACGTTGAATCCACATTACACGCTCGCCGCGTCTCAGGGCACACGGATGACCTGGTAGCCAAGATCATAACCTGTAACCTGGAAACCCTAACCAGGAAAGCTGATTCCAGAGGAGTTTGATAGGATGATTTCCCTAAAAATCTTCTCTTGCTTTCAATACACTAGTTTTTCCCTAAATAACAATGTTAAGGTAACAGGAAGAGAAAATTCTCCCATGAATTTATATCTCTCTTCTTTCTTCTATGTTACATATGTTCGTTTCTATAACCTGGCAAGGCTGTAACGTCCCTCCCCGCCACACACACATCACAATATGCAAAAGTCACCTGGAAAATAAATGACTCAGTGCAAGGAGCAGTAGATGCTGCTAGAAAAGCACTGGGCTTGCCAACTGGAGGACGAGGTGGTGATTCCTGCTCTACCACTAATACAAGAGGACTCAGTTTCCTAATTTGTAAAATGAAAGATCTGGAAAAAGTGATCTCTAAGGTCCCTCAAGCTAAAAAAAAAAAAAAAAGAAATTATATAATTCTTTGGGTTATTGGCCTAGTTCTTACAGGATTCATACTGGAGAGTTATTTCAGTAAGTCAGTCCCCGAAGTGTCTTAAGCTACTTTTTCATACAGGACACACCCTAAAATACACAAATCTATGCCATAAACAGCAGAAGAATGAAATAAAGTGCATGGTTACTAACTTCCAGGAACATTGCTAAATAATGGAGAAAAATAATTAAGAGCATGTTTGGCAGAAAAACATGAAGAAATGCTGAGCACATCATTAACATGGCACAGAAACGTTTGCACAGCTATTCTTCACGTAATGGAAGAGACACACTCCTGGAAGGATATTGCAAATGCATTTCAGTTAAATGGAAATAGAAAGTTGTTCTTATGGGTGGGGAAAGGAAGTAGTTGATAAAAGTGTTCAATATCCCATTGAGAAAAGCATCACCCTTCTGGAAACTGACTAAATGAGCTGTGACTGCAGCAAAGAATAAACTTATACTGGATCCAAGAAAGATAAATGATGAATGTTTGGAGATTAATTCATAAGCACAGCTTTTGGGGACAACCACGATGGTGTGGTCACTCACCTAGAGCCAGACATCCTAGAATGTGAAGTCAAGAGGGCCTTAGGAAGCATCACTATGAACAAAGCTAGTGAAGGTTATGGAATTCCAGTTGAGCTATTTCACATCCTAAAAGATGATGCTGTTAAAGTGCTGCACTCATGCCAGCAAATTTGGAAAACTCAGCAGTGGCCACATGACTGAAAAAGGTCAGTTTTCATTCTAATCCCAAAGATAGGCAATGCCAAAGAATGTTCCAACTACCACACAATTGCACTCATTTCACATGTTAGCAAGATAATGGTCAAAATCCTTCAAGATAGCCTTCAACATTACATGAAACGAGAACTTCCAGATATACAAGCTGGATTTAGAAAAGGCAGAGAAACCAGAGGTCAAATTGCCAACAATTGTTGGATCATAGAAAAAGCAAGAGAAATCTAGAAAAACATCGATTTTTGCCTCATTGACTACACTAAAGCATTTAACTGTGTGGATTCTCCACGACAAACTGTGGAAAATTCTTAAGGAGATGAGAATACCAGACCACCTGACCAGCCTCCTGAGAAACCTGTATGCAGGTAAAGAATCAACAATTAGAACCAGACATGGAACAATGGACAGGTACCAAATTGGGAAAGGAGTAAGTCAAGGCTGTATATTGTCACCCTGTTTATTTAACTTATGTTCAGAGTGCATCATGTGAAATGCCAGGCTAGATAAACCACAAGCTGGAATCAAGATTGCCAGGAGAAATATCAATAACCTCAGATATACAGATGACACCATCCTAGTGGCAGAAAACAAAGAGGAACTAAAGAGCCTCTTGATGAAGGTGAAAGAAGAAAGTGAAAACGTTGGCTTAAAACTCAAGATTCAAAAAACTAAGATCCTAGCATCTGATCCCATCACTTCATGGCAAATAAATGGGGAAAAAATGGAAACAGTGATAGACTTCATTTCCCTGGGCTCCAAAATCACTGTGGATGGTGACTGCAGGCATGAAATTAAAAAACACTTGCTCCTTGGAAGAAAAGCTATGACCAACCTAGACAGAGTATTAAAAATCACAGACATCACTTTGCTGACAAAGGTCCATATAGTGAAAGTTACAGCTTTTCCAATAGTTCCGTATGGATGTGAGAGTTGGACCATAAAGAAGGCTGAGCGCTGACAAATTGACGCTTGAAAACTGTCGTGCTGGAGAAAACTCTTGAGAGTCTCTTGGACTGCAAGGAGATCAAACCAGTCAATCCTAAAGAAAATCAACCTTGAATATTCATTGGAAGGACAGATGCTGAAGCTCCAATACTTTGGCCACCTGATGCAAAGAGCCGACTAATTGAAAAAGACCCTCATGCTGGGAAAGATTTAGGGCAGGAAAAGAAGGGGGCAAGAGATGACAAGACGGTTGGATAGCATCACTGACTCAATTGACGTGAGTCTGAACAAACTCAGGGAGATAGTGAAGAACAAGGAAGCCTGGCATGCTGCGGTCCATAGGGTCGCAAAGAGTCAGACATGACTGAAGTGACTTAGCATACAATACATATATATCCTGTTAGTTTTCTCTGTTGAGCCCTGACTAATACAATTCACCAATTAACTGGTCATCATAAAGGGATCAAAACACAGTAACAGATAAAAGTTGCCAAAAAAAAAAAAAAAGTTGCCAAGGACCAATAAATGTGTACATTTTGATTGTCCTCAAAGTTAAAAGTTTTTTCATATTTAGTGTCTTTCTTCCCAGAGTTGCAAAACAAATTTTAAGATATTTCTAAGAGGATTTGACATTGATCTAAATGAAAAATTAGGAAATATGACCATGATCCATAATTTTATCCAAGAGTGATAAGTGACATAGTACATTGTAAATTACCACATGTACACCTTATATAAATAAGCACAACCAACACCATTTTTCAAAATCACACAAAAATGTTTAAGAAATCACTGAGGCCCTTTAAAAAGTAAAGTGTGAAAGGCAGAAGTTAGAATGATTTGTGTGAGAGGAAACTTAGATTCTGCACACAAAATAAGCTCATTAAACAACATGCCATTCTACAGGCCCCAAAGGATATGGGAAAAGTTAAGAAATTTCATTTTCAATCTATTGTGAAATGCAGTCCAGTTACCAGAAGCAAATGAGTCGTAATTTTTTCCACCAATGAAGCAGTTTTGTATGTTGCTCAATTTACTCTAGATATCATAAAGATAAAAATGATTTGATAATATTTTTCTAGTGTGAACAAAACTATATTTCCCTTCCAAACTCATAGTACTTTGGCAATTTTTTGTTGTTTCTTTGTTTCTAGATTATTTTCCCATATAAGGCAATACCGAGTACCGAGTAGAGTTCCATGTGCTACACAATATGTCCTTATTAGTTATCTAGTTTACATATAGTAGGGCGTATAGTGTGCATGTCAATACCAATCTCCCAATTTATCTCTCCTTCCCCTTTCTCCTTTGTAACCATAAGTTTGTAACATCTATAACTCTACTTTTCTGCTTCTGTTTTGTTAAAAAAAAAAAAAAACTTTCAGAATTCCCAGAAAGAAATGAACATATCTGAAGCATAATAAATTATTTCAGGATCTCAGAAACACAATAGTTAAAATGCAATTAAACTCAGATCTACTCTTAATGTAGAAGAAACAGACCTCCCTTACGTATCTAGCGCTCCTGCTGTGAGCTCCACACTAAGGAAGTTTGCTGTGTGTGTGTCCATGGAGCCAGCCTTCAAAGCCCCATTTAAGCCACATCACCCCAGTCACACCTCATATATTTCTTTAATGAACATAAGCACTCTCTAGTTTCTTTACTCATTTGCTTCTTTGGAGAAGCCTGGTATTATATTTTTACTGCAACATTTCAATTACGATACTATCTTTTGTGTCGATAGACCTAAATATGGTTTAAATTTACCCTGAGTCCTTTCATCTGGGCAATCAGGACAAGGAGTGACATGTGTATGAGAACATCCAAGTCTTATCAGGATAGATCTCCTGGAAAGGTCAAATCAACCGTAAAAAATAGTCACGTATAGTAGTACCTACTATGTGTGGCAGAAAGTGAAGAACTAAAGAGCCTCTTGATAAAAGTGAGAGAGGAAAGTGAAAAAGTTGGTTTAAAGCTCAACATTCAGAAAACTAAGATCATGGTATCCGGTCCCATCACATCATGGCAAATAGATGGGGAAACAGTGGAAACAGTGGCTGACTTTATTTTTCTGGGCTCCAAAATCACCACAGATGGTGATTGCAGCCATGAAATTGAAAGATGCTTTCCTTCCTTGGAAGGCAAGCTATGAACAACCTAGACAGCATATTAAAAATCACAGACATTACTTTGTCAACAAAGGTCCATCTAGTCAAGGCTATCATTTTTCCAGTGGTCATGCATGGATGTGACAGTTGGACTATAAAGAAAGCTGAGTGCTGAGGAGTTGATGCTTTTGAACTGTGGTGTTGGAGAAGACTCTTGAGAGTCCCTTGGACTGCAAGGAGATCCAACCAGTCCATCTTAAAGGAAAACAGTCCTGAATGTTCATTGGAAGAACTGATGTTGCAGCTGAAACTCCAATACTGTGGCCACCTGATGGGAAGAGCTGACTCATTTGAAAAGACCCTGATGTTGGGAAAGATTGAGGGCAGGAGGAGAAGGGGATGACAGAGGATCAGATGGTTGGATGGCTTCACCGACTCAATGGACATGAGTTTGGGTAAACTCCGGGAGTTGAGTTGGTGATGGACAGGGAGGCCTGGCATGCTGTGGTTCATGGGATCACAGAGTCAAATATGACTGAGCAACTGAACTGAACTGAACTGAGCTATGTGCTAGGTCCTTTGCATAAACATTGCATATGTAGGTCTTCCAAGGACTCTGAATTCAGTGCATTATTACTATTAATTTACAATTAATAAATTTTAATTTATTTACTACAGTTTATTAATTGTAATACATTTCTACATGTTTCTACATTTCTAAATTCTGCTAATTTCTACATGCGGAAGCCAAGTCAGAGCAGTTGTCACCTAACACAGTGAGACTCAGATCCTTCAGCAACTCACAGGTCTGGGAGGGACCTATCAGTGGCATTCTCAGCAGAGCTCCAAGGACAAGATCCAAACACAATGGAGAAATCTGAATTAGGGAAAGAAATAAGTTGTCCTGAGACCACCGAACAGTGCTGGTAGCTTTTGATTCCGTAAACGGTATGGCGAAACATCTGGACCAGACTTGAAAAAGATAACAGCATTTCAGAGCAGCATGGACTGTCAGAAGCCATCTGACTTACAACATACGATTCCCCCACCACCATTTCATCTTCTATTCAGAGGCCAAATTTATCATCCAAAACACATGAATCTGGTTATGTAATTTCTGATTTTAAATTCTTCACCTAAACGTTAAAAAAAGTAAACATTGTACAATCGATTTTTACTGGAGTATAGTTTATTTACAATGATGCGTGAGTTGCAGGTGTACAACAAAGTGAATCGGTTATACATATGTCTACTCTTTTTTAGATTCTGTTCCCATTTAGGTAATTTTCTGATTTAAAATTCTTCACCTAAATGTTAAAATAAGATAAACATTGTGCAATCAATTTTTACTGGAGCATAGTTTACTTACAATGTTGTGTTAGTGGCAGGTGTACGACAAAGTCGATCGGTTATGCACAAAGCCACTTGTTTTAGATTCTGCTCCCATTTAGGTCATTACAGCGTATCCAGTAGAGTTCCCTGTGCTATATAGTAGGTCCTTGTTACTAATAAGGCATTACTTTTGATCACTCACCTAGAGCCAGACATCCTGGAATGTGAAGTCAAGTGGGCCTTAGAAAGCATCACTACGAACAAAGCTAGTGGAGGTGATGGAATTCCAGTTGAGCTATTTTAAATCCTGAAAGATGATGCTGTGAAAGTGCTGCACTCAATATGCCAGCAAACTTGGAAAACTCACTAGTGGCCACAGGACTAGAAAAGGTGACTTTTCATTCATTGCCCAAAGAAAGGCAATGTCAAAGAATGCTCAAACTACTGCACAATTGCACTCATCTCACATGCTAGTAAAGTAATGCTCAAAATTCTCCAAACCAGGCTTCAGCAATACGTGAACTGTGAACTTCCAGATGTTCAAGCTGGTTTTAGAAAAGGCAGAGGAACCAGAGATCCAATTGCCAACATCCGCTGGATCATGGAAAAAGCAAGAGAGTTGCAGAAAAACATTTATTTCTGCTTTATTGACTATGCCAAAGCCTTTGACTGTGTGGATCACAATAAACTGTGTAAAATTCTGAAAGAGATGGGAATACCAGACCACCTCTTGAGAAACCTACATGCACGTCAGGAAGCAACAGTTAGAACTGGACATGGAACAATAGACTGGTTCCAAATAGGAAAAGCAGTCCTTCAAGGCTGTATATTGTCACCCTGCCTATTTAACTTATATGCAGAGTACATCATGAGAAACACTGGGCTGGAAGAAGCACAAGCTGGAATCAAGATTGCCAGGAGAAATATCAATAACCTCAGATATGCAGATGACACCACCCTTATGGCAGAAAGTGAAGAGGAACTAAAAAGCCTGTTGATGAAAGTGAAAGAGGAGAGTGAAAAAGTTGGCTTAAAGCTCAACATTCAGAAAACCAAGATCATGGCATCAGGTCCCATCACTTCATGGGAAATAGATGGGAAACAGTGGAAACAGTGTCAGACTTTATTTTTTTTTGGCTCCAAAATCACTGCAGATGGTGACTGCAGCCATGAAGTTAAAAGACGCTTACTCCTTGGAAGGAAAGTTATGACCAACCTAGACAGCATGTTGAAAAGCAGAGATATTACCTTGCCAACAAAGGTCCGTCTAGTCAAGGCTATGGTTTTCCAGTGGTCATGTATGGATGTGAGAGTTGGACTGTGAAGAAAGCTGAGCACGGAAGTATTGATGCTTTTGAACTGTGATGTTGGAGACGACTCTTAAGAGTCCCTTGGACTGCAAGGAGATCCAACTAGTCCATTCTAAAGGAGATCAGTCCTGGGTGTTCTTTAGAAGGACTGATGCTAAAGCTGAAACTCCAATACTTTGGCCACCTCATGCGAAGAGTTGACTCACTGGAAAAGACCCTGATGCTGGGAGGGATTAGGGGCAGGAGGAGAAGGGGACGACCGAGGATGAGATGGCTGGATGGCATCAGCGACTCGATGGACGTGAGTCTAAGTGAACTCCGGGAGCTGGTGATGGACAGGGAGGCCTGTCGTGCTGCGATTCACGGGATCACAAAGAGTCGGACACGACTGAGTGACTGAATTGAATTGAACTGAACTGAACTGAAAATAGATAAAAGTTATCTATTTTATAAAAAGTAGCGTGTATATGTCAATCCCAATGAACCTATTTGCAAAATAGAAATTGAGTCACAGATGCAGAAACTAAGCTTATGGTTACCAAGGGGAAATGAGTGGAGAGAGGGACAAATTGTAAAATTAAGGAAACATTTGAAACAGCATAGAGGGGATGTGGTGCTGTGGTGGCCCTGCACTCAGCTCTCCAGTCTCAGCTCTTGAGGCGGTCATTCCTCACAGCAGTCCCCATGTTAACCCTGCACATTACTCTACGTGCAGGCATGCTCAGCCGCTTCAGCAGCTTTAGTCATGTCCAACTCATTGTGACTCTATGAACTGTGGCCCACCAGGCTCCTTTGTCCATGGGATTTCGCAGGGAAGAATACTGGAGTGGATTGCCATGTCCTCCTCCAGGGGATCTTCCCGACCCAGGAATCATACCCATGTCTCCTTCGTCTCCTGCACTGGCAAGCAAACTCTTTACCACTGGGCCACCTGGGAAGGTATCACTGTTAAGGTTCCCGTTATTTGCATGTTTTCTCTTTTCTCAGACCTTTGAATATGCTATCCCTTTGGCTTAAAACGACTCTTTCTCCCAACCAATCTCCTCTCCTACTTTGCTCGGTAAATATCTACTGTCTGGATTTTGCAGCTTGGATTCAGGGGCAGTTCATGACATGGAGACTTGGACATACCATCTAAATGCTCCAAACACAGCCTGTCCTCCCATCACAGGAACTGTAGCTTCATTTCTCAGTGCCTGTGTCTCTCTTCAACTACAGGCTCTGGGAGGGCAGGAACCAGGAGTCTTCTCAGCACTGTGCACCCAGCATTAGGCACGTAGTGCTTGACGTATAGTAGGTGCTCAACATTTTAACAGAAATTTCACACACACACACACACACACACACACACACACACACACAATCTCTATCACAGACACACAAGATATTTTGATTTGATGATCTCTCATCCTCCAGCTTTTGTATAGGAAAACACCACTGCCCAGAAATCTTAAGTAATTTGGTTTAATGCATGTTTTATTAGTGCTTTATAAGCACAAATCTCAGTTCACAAATTCCAATGTACAGAAAAAGTTTTATTTTCTAAAAGTTAATTTAAATTTAAATTCCCTTAGAATGGATGACAGGCCACCTGACCTTGAGGGTCCCGAAGTGTCTCCCCACAAGGGTACTGCAGAAGACCCTGGGGTCTTAGTGAGTTATTTTCAGAGCCTGCACGTGGGCTCTCACTGTCCCATTCTCTGAGTCCTGCCAGCCAGCCAGCTCTGCAGCAGCCATGCCCACGATTGGCTGTGGTTTCTTTGGAGAAAGAAAGCACACTGGAGCTGAGAGTCCTGCCTCACCAAATGCACCGCCCTGTCACCTGGCCAGCTGCTCCGGCACACGGCAACACCAGATCCTAACTGAAGTCTCCTCCATCCACTCCCAAGCTCCACCTGACAAAATCTCATTTTGAATATTGGAAAAAGCCTTTTTCTCTCCATATTTCTCACCAAGGAATTCTTTCTTCTCACTCTCTTCTCTCAAAGCATTTAAACGTTGGGCGATAAAAGCCAAGAAGGGAACAGAACTGCAGACAGTTTTAGCTTTCTGCTTTTGTGAGTTGGAACCCTTCTGGTCCAGTGAACTCACAGGCGTTTTACACACAGAGAAATGAACTGTATCACAACACTGAGAAAACCCAGGTGGAGCTCTGCCTCCAGCGAGCTAGACCCAGGACTGAGTTATGTCATCAGGGTCTGGTTTTCCTCCAACTTGGGTCTCTACTTCTTGCTTGAATCTATTCTCTGACGATTCTGTTATTTCTGGTTACCGGCACCATTTTAACTTCAAGACCACTAAGGAAGAGAATGAGGCTCTCTATCTCAGAATGACCAGGAAAGCAAACTTTATTGCACCCACCCGACTCTGATGAGATCACATTTTCACTCCTGACCTCAGTGGTCAATGTAATACAATGCACTGAATAACCTAAACCCAAGTCCCGTGCATTACACTTGAGCTGGATACGGGACTTCCCCCAAAGCATTTGTATTGAGAGCTGGCAGAATATTTTCCTGAGGGAAAAATGGATATTACTACTGAAAAACGGGAGAAATAAATATGAGCAGGATTGAAAAATAATGTACCTTGCTTACAGACAGTTTCCAATATAAGTTGCCAACAATCCCTCACCTCACTGCATGCGCATGACATTAATTCCATGAAGACACGGAACTCCTGCCCTGCTGAACCAGACTGGCCTTGCCCAGTAGAATGTGACCTGCCCAATAAAGGCAGCACTCTGCTGGTTTGGGGACTAGCCCTTCATAGCTCTGGAAACTTTGACATTTGCTGTCTTAGATCCTTGAGCTTCAGGGTAAGAAGTCCAGGATGTCTTGACAGAAAAAGGGGCCAGCTGAAATTAGGCAGCAAGTGGGGAGAGAAAGAGGTGACTCCGCTGATGGCTGGCACTAAGGCCCCAGACACGTGAAAGCGATGTTCTTGGATCACCCCACCCAATACAGGTGTCAACTGAACGCAGTCACACCAGTGACTCCAGCCAAACTCTCATGGAGAGGAGAACCACCCAGTCAGCTGGTCATGAGATACAGTCGATCACAGCTGTTTCAAACTACTGCATTTTGGGGCCGACTGGTTACACATCAAAAGGGAACTGATGAACTGATACATCTTTACCTGCTACAGATAAATCACACTGAGACAAGGAAGCACAGAGCTGTCACTTGCTTAAAGGGGAAGGAGAGACTGGAAAGGCTCCCCTACTTGGAAGCACTCTGGTCTCTAGCTCTTAATTCAGGCCTCTTCTCATTAGGACTCACCGCCAACCTTACAAGTGTTCCTTACTGTACATACAGGCATTTACAGGATATGTACAGGCATATCCATGTTGCTAAGCATGGATCAGTCTGGACAAAAATGTGCCTAAGCAACTTAGACTCTGGCCAGTGAATAGACTGGAGAACAGGCAGGGAAAAAATAATTTTAAAAAAATTTGACTCTAGTGGAAGAAACACTGTAAAAATGATTTGATTATTTGTACCAACAGCAGCAAACAGCTATGATCATAAGCTAGTTCATCTATTTCACTGCAAAAAATAGAATCAAAAGACAGCCATGAGGCTATAGCGCCCTCTCATCATTACTTTATTAAAATAATATAGCCAATGCAAATAATTACTTATTACAAGAAGGAAATGATCTATAAAATGTGTGCTTTTTACCAAATGATCTAGGCAATTTTTACAGATCTCTTAAATAAAACTGGGAGAAGGAAATGGCAACCCACTCCAGTATTCTTGCCTGGAGAATTCCATGAACAGAGGTGCCTGGCAGGCTACAGTCCATGGGGTCACAAAGAGTCAGACATGATTAAGTCGCTAATGCTAGATAAAACTAGCAGTGGGGGAAAAAAAATGAGAACATACAAATCCACTAAGAAAATAATTAAATGATGAGAAGATAAAAACAATTATAGAATATATCTTATTTCTGATTAAAGCAGCACTATTATGGAACTAGAGAATCACCATTTGGCAACCCTTATAGTAATAACTGATTTCAAAAGAATCATTAGCAGATGCTAAAACTAAATCTGATGGATTAAAAAGTAAATCTGATGAACAACAGGAATTTTATGTTCCTAACTCACAAATTATCTCCTGTAATATGCTTATTTATTACAATGAAAAATATAACTTTATGCGGGGAAAACGGGTACACACCACTGTAATGAAGTCATTAAAGTCAATATCTCTAGGAATAGGACAAATGACATCTCGAGCTTCCTCATACGATGGATACACAGGAAACACCACATACTTCTACAATATTCTTGCCAAAAATGCAGAATCTACGTCCAACCATGCACTGTGTCCCATTAAAGCAAGGAGAAGCACAACCTACGAAATGGCTGGCCTATATTCTCCAGAATTTATCAAGGTTCTGAAAGAGATGGGAATCCCAGACCATCTGACCTGCCTCTTGAGAAATCTGTATGCAGGTCAGGAAGCAGCAGTTAGAACTGGACATGGAACAATAGACTGGTTTCCAATAGGAAAAGGAGTACATCAAGGCTGTATATTGTCACCCTGCTTATTTAACTTCTATGCAACTTATATGCAGAGTACATCATGCTGGACTGGAAGAAACACAAGCTGGAATCAAGATTGCCAGGAGAAATATCAGTAACCTCAGATATGCAGATGACACCACCCTTATGGCAGAAAGTGAAGAGGAACTAAAAAGCCTCTTGATGAAAATGAAAGAGGAGAGGGAAAGAGTTGGCTTGAAGCTCAACATTCAGAAAACGAAGATCATGGCATCCGGTCCCATCACTTCATGGGAAATAGATGGGGAAAGAGTGGAAACAGTGTCAGACTTTATTTTGGGGGGCTCCAAAATCACTGCAGAAGGTGATTGCAGCCATGAAATTAAAAGACGCTTACTCCTTGGAAGAAAAGTTATGACCAACCTAGATAGCATATTCAAAAGCAGAGACATTACTTTGCCAACTAAGGTCCGTCTAGTTAAGGCTATGGTTTTTCCTGTGGTCATGTATGAATGTGAGAGTTGGACTATAAAGAAAGCTGAATGCCGAAGAATTGATGCTTTTGAACTGTGGTGCTGGAGAAGACTCTTGAGAGTCCCTTGGACTGCAAGGAGATCCAACCAGTCCATTCTGAAGGAGATCAGCCCTGGGATTTCTTTGGAAGGATTGATGCTAAAGCTGAAACTCCAGTACTTTGGCCACCTCATGTGAAGACTTGACTCATTGGAAAAAGACTCTGATGCTGGGAGGGATTTGGGGGCAGGAGGAGAAGGGGACGACCGAGGATGAGATAGCTGGATGGCATCACGGACTCGATGGACATGAGTCTGAGTGAACTCCGGGAGACGGTGATGGACAGCGAGGCCTGGCGTGCTGCGATTCACCGAGTTGTAAAGAGTCGGACACAACTGAGCGACTGAACTGAACTGAACTGATGAAAACAAAGACAGACTGAGGAGTTTTCAGAGTAAACCAGACCAAGGAGACAGAACAACAGGGGGGACCTGACCCAGGATTTTTCCTCCTTTATATCCTGTATAGATATTATTGGGACAATTGGCAACATGTGAATAATGTCTGCCGTTTAGATCATAATATCAATATTGTTTCTATTTGATACTTCTACTTTCATTAAAAAGAGAATATCTTTGCTTTCAGGGAATATTTACTGAAAAATTTAAGAGTAAAAGAGCATCAAGTCTGATGCTTACTTTCAAAAAATGAAAAAAATATATATACAAGAGAGGGTGTGTGTGTGTATAGCATATTTGAGAAGGAAAAAGCAATACAGCAAAATAGAAGTAGCAAATGTTAACACGGGAATCTGGATAAAAGAAATCCTTTCCAATATTCTTGCAGCCTTCCTACAGGTCTGACATTATGTCAAAATAAGAAGTGAAAAAAGTGTAAAGCACTGCTTTTTTATCATTTTTTCTCAAGCAGTATCAGTATTATGATCTTCTTAGACATACTTTCAGTTAAAAGTTCAAAAATTTTTAACACACTCCTATTTAATCAAAGAATATTAACAAGAAAAATAGTTCTTATTCTCTGATATTGAAGATGTGCAGCATGGTTTACTCTGTATGGCCTTATGTATAAGCACCAGGTAGCCGTAACTAGACAATATCAACAACAGTAATCTATACATGGTATGCATATTTTAAAGGGCATAATATACGTACGTCTAATAATAGTTTAAGGTGTTAGAAAGTTTTAAGATTGATTTAACATCAATAGATAAACGAGAGAAGAATCTCTCACTGCCTTGAAATTCTGGTTCAATTTAATAAAGCAAAAATAGCCCCAAAGTTGCATCCAGACGCCTGTGAGTGACACGCGCTGCCAGTACCATCCTATTTTCACTTTGTGAAAATAGGTAACTAGGCCGTTTACTTTTGAAAAGACAATCTACAGCGTGACTTCTTCTAATGAAAACTTTTCTGTGCAAGGATTTATACCTTGTGTTTGGCTGCTCAGTGTCTTTCAGAGGACTGACTTTAGGCTAATGAAAAACTGACCATTCATTCAGTCATTTGAGAAACATATGTTGTTCACCTACTGCTACCTACAAGACATCCTGTTCAAGATGCTATAGGTATGGCAGTAATCAATATAGGCAAAGACCCTGCCTTTTTCTAGGGGGCATAGTGATGGATGGATCAATAGAAAGAAAGAAAGATGAGAGAGAGAGATGAATAGATTTCAGGTGTGGCTGATTGGTCTAAGGAGGACTAAAGCAGAAAGAGGATGGAAAGTATCCGGGAAAGAACTGATGTTTATATTATGTAGTCAGGAAGGACCGTCTAATGAGGTATCGTTTAATCAGAGATCTGAAGGAAGCAAAGGAGAAACGCACATAGAAATCTGGGAGAACGGTATGAAAAGGCAGAGGACACACCCGGAGTGAAGGCTAGTACTCAGAGACTCAGTTTTAAATTTACGATCTTGCTAGGCTCTCCCTCGGAGAAGGCGATGGCAGCCCACTCCAGTCCTCTTGCCTGGAAAATCCCATGGATGGAGGAGCCTGGTGGGTTGCAGTCCATGGGGTCGGGAAGAGTCGGACACGACTGAGTGACTTCACTTTCACTTTTCACTTTCATGCATTGGAGAAGGAAATGGCAACCCACTCCAGTTCCTGCCTGGAGAATCCCAGGGACGGGGGAGCCTGGTGGGCTGCCGTCTATGGGGTCGCACAGAGTCAGACACGACTGAAGCGACTTAGCAGCAGCAGCAGCAGCAGGCTCTCCCTACTGATAACTAAGAAAAACAAGGGGCCCAATGGCAGGCCTTTCCCCGCTCTGCGACTACAGCGCAGCCCCGTAAAGCCAGTCTGCAGCGTCAGTGCAGAGTGCTTCGGCGGTATATTTAACGTCGGAGGAGAAACTTTTATGTGAAGTGTATTTCATTCGGAATGGAAAATAAAATAAAAAACCTTAAAAGAAAAATCCGCCTCTCAAGTGATTGTGGCTGAGAGTACATCCCCACCAGAGGTCAGCCTAACCACACGAACGCACTGTGGAATGTGACACAAACACCATTTTCCTGAAATTGGGACTTAAATTTCTCCTTTCCTTCTTGTTTTCCAAAAGCATAATTGAAATGCTAAGCAGTGGCACCAGCTGTGCTGTCTTTGTTACCATGGCTGGCTCTTGGTGATAAATTCTGCTGCCGTCTTGGTTTGCCTGGGACTCCGGGGGGGTTCTCAGGACACTGGACCTACAGCTTTCAGTGCTGGAACCGGGGAAGTCCTGGGCAAACGGGGAGGAGGTGGTGCTCCACCGTGTGTATGTGTGTGTGTGTGTCCTCCACCGTGTGTGTGTGTGTGTGCTCCACCGTGTGTGTCTGTCCTCCGTGTGTGTGTGTGTCCTCCATGTTGTGTGTGTGCCCTCCACTGTGTGTGTGTGTCCTCCACCGCATGAGTGTGTGTGTCCTCCACCGCGTGTGTGTGTTTGTCCTCTGCGTGTGTGTGTCCTCCACCACGTGTGTGTGTGTGTGCCCTCTACCGTGTGTGTGTGCTCCACCGTGTGTGTGTGTCCTCCACCACATGAGTGTGTGTGTCCTCCACCGTGTGTGTGTGTCCTCCACTGTGTGTGTGTGTCCTCCACTGTGTGTGTGTGTGTCCTCCACCGTGTGTGTGTCCTCCACTGTGTGTGTGTCCTCCACCGTGTGTGTGTCCTCCACTGTGTGTGTGTGTGTCCTCCACCGTGTGTGTGTCCTCCACTGTGTGTGTGTCCTCCACCGTGTGTGTGTCCTCCACTGTGTGTGTGTGTGTCCTGCGCGTGTGTGTGTCCTCCACCATGTTGTGTGTGTGCCCTCTGCCATGTGTGTGTGTCCTTCACTGTGTGTGTGTCCTCCACCATATGTGTGTGTGTCCTCCACTGTGTGTGTGTGTGTCCTCCACCATGTGTGTGTGTCCTCCACCGTGTGTGTGTCCTCCACCATATGTGTGTGTGTGTCCTCCACTGTGTGTGTGTGTGTCCTCCACCATGTGTGTGTGTGTCCTCCACCGTGTGTGTGTCCTCCACCATATGTGTGTGTGTGTCCTCCACCGTGTGTGTGTGTGTCCTCCACCGTGTGTGTGTGTGTCCTCCACCGTGTGTGTGTCCTCCACCATATGTGTGTGTGTGTCCTCCACCGTGTGTGTGTGTGTCCTCCACCGTGTGTGTGTGTGTCCTCCACCGTGTGTGTGTGTGTCCTCCACCGTGTGTGTGTGTCCTCCACCGTGTGTGTGTGTGTCCTCCACCGTGTGTGTGTGTGTCCTCCACCGTGTGTGTGTGTCCTCCACCGTGTGTGTGTGTGTCCTCCACCGTGTGTGTGTGTGTCCTCCACCGTGTGTGTGTGTCCTCCACCGTGTATGTGCACACGTGCACCTGCGTTAGTTGCTCTCTGCAACCCAGTGGGCTGTAGCCCACCAGGCTCCTCTGTCCATGGAATTTTCCAGCCACAAAATCTGGTGTGGATAGCCATTCTTTTCTGCATGGGATCTTCCCGACCCGCGATGGAACCCAGGTCTCCTGCATTGCAGGCAGATTCTTTACCGTCTGAGCCACCAGGGAAGCCCCGCTATGGTGACTCCTAAACATTTGTGTTAGCAAAACTTTTTTTTTTTAATTTTGAAGCAGCTTAGCGACACAAAGTTCTGATTAGAAGGTCTACGAAACCAACTTTTAAATAAACTTGTTGGTAGTTTTGCTACAAGGAGACCTTGCTTTAAGAAACACTGCTTTTACGATTTTGTATTGAAGTTCTCTGAAAAGGATGGTATGTGATGTTAGCTCAAGAACGTAAACACACCCTGATTGAGCAGAATGATATATTACAATGACTTCATTTTATCTCCCCCTTAAAAAATTACTTTTACTTGGCAATAGCAAATAATTAATCCTCTATTACATTGATTTATATATAAAGGTAAGTATTTGTCCTCCCATTAGGATAAAAAATAGTACTTCAGAATTGATATTATTATCTCACCTATAACCATAATAGTGAAATAATGTTTAGCCAGAAATAATGTTTCAACAGCTATACAGACACCTCCTCCCCCAGTCAAGTTGATCCAGACAATGAACCGTTATACCTATGGACATAAAACTGGTGCACTAACTCGTTATCTTTGACTTTTTAGAAATCCAGTCTTAACACAGATGACCCAAAGACGCATGTTGTCCAAAGCCAGACACACTGGAGCACAAGGTTGGAGGTGAATGTGATGGGCTGAGAGGCCTGACTGCTGGATGGGTCACCTGGAAAGATGTTGACCTCTCTGACCAGAAGCAGGATGAGGGAGGAAGACCTTGTGCTGGGAGCTAAAGTCTTTAACAAATCAGGGAACAGAGAGGAAGACAGATGTATAAAAGTCAGACAGACATATAAATGGAGGGCAAAGGCTTCATAAAAAGGCAAGCACTTTTATTCACATCACTGTCTTCTCTGAGCGAAAAAGAACCCCAGAAGGTCAAGGATCCCAATACACTAGTCTTTCCTCTACATCACTAAGATTCTAAGGATTGGGGTCAGGAGAGGAAAGAAAGGAGAAAAGGAGGACTCCCAGAGGTGAGTCAGCAAGGATGCTAAGCATGGGCTGATATGAACCCAGGAGCAGAGAGTTGGAGGAGAATTTTTAGTCCTTTTAGTTATATGAAATAAATTAGAACTTCATTTTTTTTCAAACCAGGAGATAGAATTAAAGCGTTTTATGGTTCCTATTATTCTTAGATGCCCTTTCATTTCATTAAAACATTTACAAAACGATAAAATTATTGACATGACAGTCATAGTGTACATGGAAACCCAATGTCAAAGGAGCAGCATTTATTAACAAGTCGCAAGCAGTAAAAAGGCTTGGAACATCTTGTTTATGTTGCTGCACTTGCTTGTTCAGAACAGTAACTGTGTTTCTTTTCATGTTTGACTGCTCTGTGAACTAAGCTTTTTTTGTTGTTGTTAAAGCACAGGAGAAGAGGGATGGAGGAGTCACAGGCTCAAGGCTTAGAGAAATGTATTCACGGGTGAAATTGTAAATTTCCAGTAAACATACATATCTTTCAATCCAGAGAGTGGATTTTCAGGGCTGAATAAGCAACAAAGTTGTATCTGATTGTTGCTTCGAGTGGAACTTAATGAGTGAGCAAACAGGACCGGGAGAAAGACTAGGAATGGAGCCTGGCAGGAGGGAACTTGCATTGCCCTCTGGACCACCAGCAGAAGAGGGATCAACTGCCTTGCAGCCTAAGGGTACAGTAGTGCCACCTAGTGGCAACTTAAAATTGTCACTTAGATATTATTAGAAAAATCAGCATTGCCCTGTTAAAACAATCTATACGCTCTTTCAGATAACGTCAGAAACTCCGTACCTTAGCCAAAGAAAAAAATCACCAGGGTTTTGCCACTATTCACACTCCATCTGTTGCCCCTACCAAAATAATCTCGGCTATGAACAACATTAAATATGACAATAAAGATTTGGGAAAAAAACATTGGCGAGTAGATAGACTAAGATGCTCTTTTGAGCATCTTAGCATCTTTAGCTTCTTTTGAAGCCTTGATAGCTATCAGACAATCCTGGTTTACAATTGTGCCAATGCGTATGCTATTTTAAGCCAATCCTGGTTTACAATTGTGCCAATGCGTATGCTGTTTTAAGACAATCCTGGTTTACAATTGTGCCAATGCGTATGCTGTTTGAAGCCAAGCCTTAAACACTGCTTCACTTCAACTCATTCCTTGAGATTATCTTTTTTTCCCCTGTGAACCTACATGTGCTGTTTGCTAGGAATCAGTCATGTTGATGAAATTTAAAGTCTACAGCTCTTCACCTTAATGACTACACTATGGAGCCAAAGCAAGAGCCCCAAATACCACCAGCACAGCTGCTGAAAAGCCAGTGGAAATTCACGCACTGAGTATCACGCACCCTTCTGACTGTCCAGTTTGAATCCTATCTATCATTTTGAGCTGTTTTGTTCTTCTCTTCTAACTTGCAGGTAACAGATAATGTAAATACTGTTCCATCTGATAAAGTTTCAATTAACTTGCTCCTCTCTCCCCACAAAGACAATTTTTGCTTGCATTTGAAATTCATTTCAATATTCCTGTACACATCATAGGCATTTGTGATGTTTTGAAATCTTTTTGAACTGGTTATAACATCTACCTGGTTCCTTCCTATACAGGTAAAATCCTTGTAATTGGTGAGATGGCATATGACTAAACAACATATTTCTCAAAATTTAATTGTGTTTTCATGAACGAGAGGGAAAAATCCATTTGTATACCAAAAGCAATGATACTAAAATGCGCTGGCAACTAAAGCGTTTGAGAATACTTACAAATTAATCCCTAAGGATCTCGCCTCATGATCACTCTCTAAGTTTCAACATGAAAATAAAGTGTTATGCAATGCAAAGTCTTGAAAAGCTAAATATAACCATCTCCTTAAGTATTAATTTATCAACCATAAATTTAAAATTTTGAACATTCATTTCACAGAGCAATTTAAGTAAGTGGCAAATATTAGATGTCCACTAACCTGCTTAATCAAACTCTGGGAGATGGTGAGGGATGGGGAAGCCTGGATGCTGCAGTCCATGGGGTCTCAAAGAGTCGGGCACAACTTGGTGGCTGGGCAACAACAATAAGAAGAAACCTGCTTAATAGACATATAAGGCTGACTTGCTTATTTACCAAATTACTTTGGCCACAATTTCCTTTTGAGAAAAAAAATTTTTTTTCAGTATAACTCCTCCAGAACAGAACTTGGATCCATTGCTCTCTTACTCCTCTTTCACCTCGAAAAAGCCCAAACTATAGTACAGTTGTGGAGTCAGAGTGACACGGAGCAGGGACCCCAACATCCAGGTCACGGACCGGTACCCCCTGTTAGACCAGTGGCAGCATTAGATTAGAAATAAAGTATGCAATTAAGAGAATGCACTTGAATCAACCTGAAACCACCCCCTCCACCCCAAGTCCGGGGAAAAATTGTCTTTCTCAAAGTCAAACCCTGGTGCCAAAAACGTTCATAGGGACAAAGGCGTATGGAAAAACAACATGCAAAAAAAAAAAAAAAAAAGGACATACTTATTATTAAACTGTTTTGCTCCTTAGAAAAAATATTTTAGGCCATAAAATCAATCAATTTAAAAATCTGGCATTGGAAAACCACAATATATATTGTTTTCATATTTCATAAAATATATATTTAAGATTTTTCTTTTTCTTTTTTCTTTCGGCAAGATCGCTATGATTAGAAACACAGTGACACAGAAGACATCCTCTCAGGTTTAATTTTATGACTGCTCTCAAAACACAAGGCCAAAGGAAATTTGGCCAGGCACTGAACAAGACTTTTAAATGCTATATTTTAACTTATTGTTGATGATCTTAAACATTTTAAAAACAAGTGAAAAATGACTATTCTCTTCAACCTGGTGTCACTAAAATATTAAAATTGTGGGTTACAGATAAATTGTTGGCAGTCATCCCTAGAACAAAACGCTTTGTCTTAGGGGCCCAAAGTCTTCTGAGATATTTTCAGCAAATTGCTTCATGTGGGACTCCCATTCATAGCAACAACATCTTGTCTTGTTTTCAGAGCAAAACAGTCTAAGGCATGTTTTCCAGAGCCAGAAGTCTGCATCTTGCTTTAGTTTGACTCAGCTTAGCCTGTTGTGCTGTCTCAGTCTATCATATACACTTCTTCAATGCTCTTTAAAAAGCTTTGATAAATTTTATTTCAATATATAGGCAGTTTTATATACATATAAAAACATTTATATGTATATAAAACACATTTATATGTATGTAAAACACATACACAGGAATAGAATGCCCATATTAGAGAATTTTGGATTAGGTGTGTTATAACATGTATCTCAGGGTTCCCAGGTGGTAAAGAACCTGCCTGCCAATGCAAGAGACATAAGAGATGCAGGGCCAGTCCCTGGGTCAGGAAGATCCCCTGGAGGAGGACATCCCACTTCAGTATTCTTGCCTGGAGAATCCCCATGGACAGAGGAGACTGGTGGGCTACAGTCCATAGGGTCACAGAGTCGGATACGACTGAAGCAGCTTAGCACACAGGCACGTACAATATCTCAGATAAAATTTGTCTGCATCTTACACCAAAAAATGTTTCCTGGAATATAATAAGTTTAAAGCATATTGTTGTTTAAGAGGAATGGGGTAAAATTAAGGGTATAAACTCAGGTGGCTGTCCAAATAAACAAGAATAATTTTGCCTATGTTTCTATTGTGCTCAGTCGCTCAGTCATGTCCGACTCTTTGCGACCCCATGGACTGCAGCCTGTCAGGCTCCTTTTCTGTCCATGGGATTCTCCAGGCAAGAATACTGAAGTGGGTTGCCATGCCCTCCTCCAGAGGATTTTCCCAACCCAGGGATCAAACCCAGGTCTCCTGCATTGCAGGTGGATTCTTTTACTGACTAAGCCACTAGGGAAGCCCCAATATTCAATGCAAATATACATCCAAATAGAATCTTCCATTTAAAATAAAAATTGTATTCACGTAATTTTCTTTCTCTCTAGCTGGAGACAATTAGTCATGTGCCAAAGGTAAACAATTACTATTGAGAGAAAATTGACATACTATGGCAGTGTGGTTTTGGCAAGACACAGTAGTGGTGGACTCTGAGCATAGCACCTGGGGTCATCTGTCTCTGGTGTTTCCCACAGCTGGAGATGAGCGGCACATCTCCAAGTCTATGGCAGATAAACAGACAAATCAAGGGGCATGCAGACTGGTGGCTTTAGAAACACCAAGAATCATAATGCGCGCTGTGGCACATTTTCAGACACATTTAAGAACTTTTTTAGGCCTTCCCTGGTGGCTCGGTTGGTAAAGAATCCGCCTGCAGTGCAGGAGACCTGGGTTTGATCCCTGGGTCAGGGAGATCCCCTGGAGAAGGAAATGGCTACTCAATCCAGTATTCTTGCCTGGAGAAACCCATGGACTGAGGAGCCTGGCGGGCTATAGTCCACGGGGTTGCCAAGAGTTGGACGTGGCTTAGGGACCAAACCACCACCAAGTGCTTTTCAGTGACGTGCTAGTGAATGTTTAACAACAAGCTCTCTGAATAAAACAATGTGTACATACATAGGTACACAAGTTTATTACAGATTTTTCTGAGATAAAGGGTGTGTTGCGTGCAGTTTACACATAATAATAACAAGATGTTTATTTTATATTCCATGCAGCTAATTGATTTTCACATAATTCTTTCATAATTTTTGCCAAACTCTTGCATCTGTCGCTAAATCACAGCCGCAATAGGCAAATGAACATGGTGCTTTAGTGCTGACTGATATTTTCCTGTTAACGAGTCAAAAGCAAAACAAAGAAGGCTTTTTGTCATTGACTTTACCAACTTCTTTGCAGTATTGGATAATAGTTTTTGAATTTTAGAAGAATACCTCAATTTTTTGTGCTATTATATTGTGATAATGATAGACATATTCCAGTTTACAGTTGAATTGCATCATTAATATTCAGTTCAGTTCAGTTCAGTCGCTCAGTCCTGTCCGACTCTATATTATCGCCATCATTTCCTTAAGTTCATACCAGAGATTGACAAATAACCTCTAGGTCAAATACAGCTTGTTTTTGTAAATAAGTTTATGGGGTACATGGCCACATCTATTTATTTAAGTCTTATCTGATTGCTTTCACCACAATTGAGTGGTTGAGATGGAGGATGCATGGTTCTCAAAGCCTAAAATATCTACCATATGGCTCTTTCCAGAAATGATTTTTTGACTCTGGAAATAAACCAACACTTACCAAGAAGATTTTCTGTGACAATGAAGACGATGATGACGATGCTGTTTAATACAGAAGTCACTCAACTACACTGGCTATATTATTTATTTGTAATTGACAGATAATTGCTTTAAAGTATTGCGATGGTTTCTACCAAACATCACTGGCTACTGAGCACTTGAAATGGGCCTACTGCAACTGAGGAACAATACTTTTCTTTCTTTTTTAATTTTAACTAATTAAAAAGTCTGCCGGGGGCCAGCGTGAGGAACTCCGCCCATGGCAAAGGTCACGAGGAAGGAGGCTTGGCATACGCAAAGGCGTGATCAAGCCTCAGGAAACCCCCTGTTCCCGAGCATCTAACCCCAAAACCAGAGTCTGTTTTATGCTCTCACCTACACCTCTGACTTTACGGGGGGCTCTCTCCCATAACCGTTTCTCTCGGAGAAGGAGTAAACGTGCAGCTCCAAGGCAATAAAAATTCCTGGGTGTGACAAGAGTGTTTCAGCTTACGGACTCCTCTGAAGGTTATCTAGCCCACCTGTATAGGTTTGTCCTGCCACATGTGATTGTTTACAGCCTCCAAATCTGAGAGGCACGAGATGTTTTAGACTTACTAAAGGCAAATTCTTTTGGGGAGTTAGAAATTATTAGTATAGTGGGTTGGTTAGGAATTATATTGGTGAAGCGTTTTTCAATTGTTGTGTCAATAATTGCTGCTAATTCCCTGCCCTGGGTGGGACAAGGATGTCTCAGGTCAAACCTCCCTGCTGACAGACTAGCTTGTGTGACAGGATTATCCATACTCCTGCCACATGATTGTTTACTACCTCTCAAAATAAACAGCACAGAGAGTTTTGGAGTATTTTGAAAGTCTTAATTAGCATAGGGCTTTTTCTTCTTGTTGAGTCAATGATTGCTGCCAGGCCTCCATATCCTTAGGCACCTGGGAATATATTAATCAATGTATTTGGAATATAGAAAAGGAAATATAGTAGTTTTTAAGGTTAGCAATACTAGACTTTTTGAGTTAATGAATTTTCTCTTTGTAATAGATCACTGTACTTTGTTATAAATCACTGTGTCCTTGCTATGTAAAAATGTAACTTTATCACTATCTTAAGACTAAACAGATCTTAAGGGGAGCATTGGTGAAAGGATTTTTATTTGTTGGGCTGATGTTTGCTGCTAAATCTCCATGTTCCCTGCCCTTATAATGAAGATAACACATAGGAGAAATAAGTATTAACCTTTAAGCGTATAGGAGAAATAAGTATTAACCTTTAAGATTAATCATGTTAACCTTGGGTTAAATAGATTCCTTTCTTGATTGTAACTCACTACACCCTCACCCTATAGGAATGTAACTTTATTTGGAGGGTGGTGCCTGGTTTAAGAAAAAACACCCTTGGAAAAAATAAGTTTTTTGGTTATCAGAAAGAAAGGATCATAAAATGTCAGCGGGTCTCATGGCCAGAAGATGATGTAATATTCCTAAGATCTTTTTTTTTTTTTAACATTTATGTGAAGCACCTGATTTTGATAAAGATCAGGACTGCTGACCCCCGCATGACTCTGTATTCATCCCTATACGTAACAAAAGGTATATAAGCAAACCCAAAAATAAAGAAATCAGATCAGTTTCCAGAAAGACTGATACCCCCATGTCGTTTCTTTCTTGCTCCCTGTTTTTCTGGCTGAATTCCCATCTGGAGCATGGATGCTATTCCACGTAGACCAAGTTATTCAGCCTCTTTTTCTCCACTACACTATCTCCTACTACACTATCCATTTCTAATCTCTCTATATATCTGTGATTAAATATGTATTTTTCCAAAGATGCCGACGCTGTCCTCCCACCTTCGAAACACCCTGGATCCACCGGGGCTCGACCCCAGCAAAAGTCCACATGTTGCTAGTGGCTACACTAAGCGCACTAAGCGCGGCAGAGAGGAGCTACCCCACATCCGAGGTCAGGGCTGGCGGCTGGGAGCCACCTCACATCCAAAGAGCAGTGGCTGCGCGGGCACAGGAGGGCCTAGAGGAGCTATCCCACACTGAAGGTCAGGAAGGGCGGCGGTGAGGAGATACCCCTCATCCAAGGTAAGGAGCAGCGGCTGCGCTTTGCTGGAGTAGCCGTGAAGAGATACCCCATGCCCAAGGTAAGAGAAACCCAAGTAAGATGGTAGGTGTTCCAAGAGGGCATCAGAGGGCAAACACACTGAAACCATACTCACAGAAAACTAGTCAATGTAATCACACTAGGACCACAGCCTTGTCTAACTCAATGAAACTAAGCCATACCCGCAGGGCAACCCAAGACAGGCAGGACATGGTGGAGAGGTCTGACAGAATGTGGTCCACTGGAGAAGCGAAAGGCAAACCACTTCAGTATTCTTGCCTTGAGAACCCCATGAACAGTATGAAAAGGCAAAATGATAGGATACAGAAAGACGAACTCCCCAGGTCAGTAGGTGCCCAATATGCTACTGCAGATCAGTGGAGAAATAACTCCAGAAAGAAAGAAGGGATGGGGCCAAGGAAAAACAACACCCAGCTGTGGATGTGACTGGTGATAGAAGCAAGGTCTGATGCTGTAAAAAGCAATACTGCATAGGAACCTGGAATGTCAGGTCCATGAATCAAGGCAAATTGGAAGTGGTCAAACAAGAGATGGCAAGGGTGAACGTCGACATTCTAGGAATCAGCGAACTAGAATGGACTGGAATGGGTGAACTTAACTCAGATGACCATTATATCTACTACTGCGGACAGGAATCCCTCAGAAGCAATGGAGTAGCCATCATGGTCAACAAAAAAGTCCAAAATGCAGTACTTGGATGCAATCTCAAAAATGACAGAATGATCTCTGTTCGTTTCCAAGGCAAAGCATTCAATATCACAGTTATCCAAGTCTATGCCCCAACCAGTAATGCTGAAGAAGCTGAAGTTGAACGGTTCTATGAAGACCCTCAAGACCTTGTAGAACTAACACCCAAAAAAGATGTCCTTTTCATTATAGGGGACTGGAATGCAAAAGTAGGAAGTCAAAAACACCTGGAGTAACAGGCAAATTTGGCCTTGGAATGAGGAATGAAGCAGGGCAAAGACTAATAGAGTTTTGCCAAGAAAATGCACTGGTCATAGCAAATACCCTCTTCCAACAACACAAGAGAAGACTCTACACATGGACATCACCAGATGGTCAACACCGAAATCAGATTGATTATACTCTTTGCAGCCAAAGATGGAGAAGCTCTATACAGTCAACAAAAACAAGACCAGGAACTGACTGTGGCTCAGATCATGAACTCCTTATTACCAAATTCAAACTCAAATTGAAGAAGGTAGGGAAAACGGCTAGACCATTCCATATGACCTAAATCAAATCCCTTATGATTATACATTGGAAGTGAGAAATAGATTTAAGTGACTAGATCTGATAGATAGAGTGCCTGATGAACTATGGACAGAGGTTCGTGACATTGTACAGGAGACAGGGATCAAGACCATCCTGTAATGGAAAAGAAATGCAAAAAAGCAAAATGGCTGTCTGGGAAGGCCTTACAAATAGCTGTGAAAAGAAGAGAGGCGAAAAGTAAAGGAGAAAAGGAAAGATATAAGCATCTGAATGCAGAGTTCCAAAGAATAGCAAGGAGAGATAAGAAAGCCTTCTTCAGCGATCAATGCAAAGAAATAGAGGAAAAGAACAGAATGGGAAAGACTAGAGATCTCTTCAAGAAAATTAGAGATACCAAGGGAACATTTCATGCAAAGATGGGCTCGATAAAGGACAGAAATGGTATGGACCTAACAGAAGCAGAAGATATTAAGAAGAGGTGGCAAGAATACATGGAAGAACTGTACAAAAAAGATCTTCATGACCCGGATAATCACAACGGTGTGATCACTCATCTAGAGCCAGACATCCTGGAATGTGAAGTCAAGTGGGCCTTAGAAAGCATCACTATGAACAAAGCTAGTGGAGATGATGGCATTCCAGTGGAGCTATTTCAAATCCTGAAACATGATGCTGTGAAAGTGCTGCACTCAATATGCCAGCAAATTTGCAAAACTCAGCAGCGGCCACAGGACTGGAAAAGGTCAGTTTTCATTCCAACCCCAAAGAAAGGCAATGCCAAAGAATGCTCAAACTACCGCACAACTGCACTCATCTCACACGCTAGTAAAGTAATGCTCAAAATTCTCCAAGCCAGGCTTCCGCAATACATGAACTATGAACTTCCTGATGTTCAAGCTGATTTTAGAAAAGGCAGAGGAACCAGAGATCAAATTGCCAACATCCGCTGGACCATGGAAAAAGCAAGAGAGTTCCAGAAAAACATCTATTTCCAGAATAACATCTATTGGCACACATTGACTATGCCAAAGCCTTTGACTGTGTGGATCACAATAAACTGTGGAAAATTCTGAGAGAGATGGGAATACCAGACCACCTAACCTGCCTCTTGAGAAATCTGTATGCAGGTCAGGAAGCAACAGTTAGAACTGGACATGGAACAACGGACTGGTTCCAAATAGGAAAAGGAGTCCTTCAAGGCTGTATATTGTCACCCTGCTTATTTAACTTCTATGCAGAGTACATCATGAGGAACGCTGGACTGGAAGAAGCACAAGGTGGAATCAAGATTGCCGGGAGAAATATCAATAACCTCAGATATGGAGATGACACCAGCCTTATGGCAGAAAGTGAAGAGGAACTAAAAAGCCTCTTGATGAAAATGAAAGAGGAGAGTGAAAAAGGGCTTAAAGCTCAACATTTAGAAAACGAAAATCATGGCATCCAGTCCCATCACTTCATGGAAAATAGATGAGGAAACAGTGCCAGACTTTTTGCCAGATTTTTTTTGGCTCCAAAATCACTGCAGATGGTGATTGCAGCCATGAAGTTAAAAGACACTTACTCCTTGGAAGAAAAGTTATGACCAACCTAGATAGCCTATTCAAAAACAGAGATATTACTTTGCCCACTAAGGTCCGTCTAGTCAAGGCTATGATTTTTCCAGTGGTCATGTATGGATGTGAGAGTTGGACTGTGAAGAAAGCTAAGTGCCGAAGAATTGATGCTTTTGAACTGTGGTGTTGGAGAAGACTCTTGAAGTCCCTTGGACTGCAAGGAGATCCAACCAGTCCATTCTGAAGGAGATCAGCCCTGGGATTTCTTTTGGAAGGAATGATGCTGAAGCTGAAACTCCAGTACTTTGGCCACCTCATGCGAAGAGTTGACTCATTGGAAAAGACTCTGATGCTGGGAGGGATTGGGGGCAGGAGGAGAAGAGGACGACAGAGGATGAGATGGCTGGATGGCATCACTGACTCGATGGACATGAGTCTGAGTGAACTCCGGGAGCTTGTGATGGACAGGGAGGCCTGGCATGCTGCGATTCATGGGGTCGCAAAGAGTCGGACATGGCTGAGCGACTGAACTGAACTGAACTTTATTTGACAGCACAGGTCTAGTCAACAAAACCATGAATCCTGCCCTTATTTGCAGCATTTGCTGATTTGGGAGTTGTAAATACACTGATTTTGGCCAATTTCAAGTACAATATTCTATCATGGAATGATGCACTGGGAAGAAATATTATATAGTATTACACATTATATATATTATATAGTATTTCCCATGCAGGCATAGATGTAAATAGACATAATAGACATAAATAACCTCAATAGCTTAGATACAGATAAAATAATAAAAATAATTAGAAAGTGATGTTTTGAGTATTTGATTTTAGTAACATTTTAAAATTATAAATTTATAACATTAAATTTTAATAAGAGCTGTGTATAACAATGTGTTTCTAAAACCCTGAAAAACATGAGAACTGTCTCTCTCAAGCCAGTGCAATCTGGCTTCAGTCAGTGTTTTTACACACAGTAAGTTTCTAAGTAGTTCAGTCTCTACAGTTTGATCATTTTTTTTTGTCATGTTTATGTCTATTCTCTTACCATTTTTTACATTAAAAATAGTATGAGAAGGCGTTTCACTTAGGTGAAACTAAAGCCCTTTAATATAAATTTTCCTAAAATTTAAGTTAAGGAATTTCTTCACATTCATTTAGAATATTCACTAAAAATGCACTTGTCACATTAAGCGGCCTTGAAAACGTTTCCAAAGACAATACTCTCATAGAACATGTTTAGCCATTAAGCCATACTGGCTGGAATCAATAGATTCCCTAAATTACTCTGCTAGCTAAGACCCAATGTTTGCCCTGAAACTGTCAGTCAGCCTGAATGACATTAAATATTTGTTGAATAAAAGAATGAAAACCACGGTAAAAAGATGTTTTCCTTAGAAATTAGGTTATACTATTTCTTTGGGTTCTGGATCTAATTATACCTATGATTGTTTAAACCTCTCTTTCAAGACTTACAAACAAAATCACAGGAAAGGGAGAAGAGTACTGAATAGGGTGTCTGGGATCATGATATGAGTTCTGCTACTATTAATAATATAGCTGTAGGATCTTGACAAATTCTGGAATTTTTCAGGCCCCAAAACCTTTATCTTTAAATTGTGAGTGCACAATCAGATAATTTCTCATGTCTCATTTGGTTTCTGATTTTTAAATGGAGAGCTGAAACAATTATGAACAAATTATTTAGATGTAAAAGATATTTTTATTCAACCAATGGACCAAGCTAGACATCGTGATTTTTGACAAATTTTCCTTTTGTTATTGTTGACACTGTGGCAAGCAAATATCCATCGTAAGTGAAAATGACAGTGTGTTTTCCCAGAAACGTTTCTTTCCACCTCCCCTCTTTAGCATTCTTACTTTCATGGTCTTAATTCAGGCCATCAGTATCTTTTTCTTAATTCATCATGCTTTTCATTTCTCTGCACCCTTGCTGCTGCTGCTGCTGTCGCTTCAGTCGTGTCCGACTCTGTGCGACCCCACAGACAGCAGCCCACCAGGCTCCCCCGTCCCTGGGATTCTCCAGGCAAGAACACTGGAGTGGGTTGCCATTTTCTTCTCCAATGCAGGAAAGTGAAAAGTGACAGAGAAGTCGCTCAGTTGTCTCACCCAGGCTCCTCCGCCCATGGGATTTTCCAGGCAAGAGTATTGGAGTGGGTTGCCATTGCCTTCTCCCTCTGCGGCCTTACGTACCCTCATTTCGAAGGTAACTTTTCTAAAGGAAAAGCTTTGGTTTTAAAGGTTAAAGTCTAACCTAATTAGGTTGTTCAATGTTTTCTCAATTTGGTTTTCCAATTTTCTCAGTTTAATCTTTTACCAATTTCTCTCTCCCCTTGTATCTTTACATGTCTACCTTCACCTTCTCCAGAGAATGCAAACAAGCCAAAATTAGTTAAATCAATCACACATTTACCCCTTTTGTTTTTAGCCATGCTGTTCTCTATTTGGTTCTTAAATTCCAGTCCAAAATATTACTTATTGAGAGTTTCTCTGAAAACAATGAAAAAAACTTTCTCCTTCCCTCATCTGTAATTATCTCACAGAACTTTTACATAACCCTATTTTAGGACTTAACATATCAAATGTACTTAGGCATTGTCCTCTATTTTCTCTGGTAGAGTATGTGCTTATTTATTTATTTATCCATCCATCGAGCCAATATTTATTGAAGATCTGCTATTTGTTAGAATGAAGGGAACAGACCTGTAAGAACTGATTCTAGCTTTTAAAAAGCATGTCTATGTGGAGAGGTAACTTTTAAGCCAATTTTAATTTGCAAAATAGAATGTTCAGGGCCGTGGTAGGTAATAGACTATGCAGAATACTTTGGAAGAAAAAAGTTTATGGCATAAGAGGATCAGGATTAAGTCTAGGGAATGAATGTCCCTGGTTAGTTGGTTGGTTGGAGTAAACCATTAATTTATTAACTATTCAGAGTCTGACATATAGTGAAAGCTCAATAAGTGTTATTAAACACACTTCATTCCGAGTATCTGAAGGCTTATTTTCTCCTGTGTGTTTGATGAAGGCTACTGGCAATGAAGAGATTTCAGAGACATGAAGAAGAAAATGTGAATGACAGTACCATTTCCATTCAACCAGGTTCCACCAGGAAAATGTCAGTTTGCACACTTTGAGGGGAGCTCCATTCAACCAGATTCCACCAGGAAAATGTTAGTTTGCACACTTTGAGGGGAGCTAAATTAATTACACACAAACCCACTAACAGTAACAAATAGCTTTCGTAGGGGTACTGCACAGAGCTTCTTGAGCCCAATCAGACGGTAACGAAGTGCCCAAGAGACAGTATTCTGTATTCACATTCCAGGTGATGGGTTCAACTTATCTGAAGGAGGCTCAGCTCAAGGAAGCCCACACTCCTCAAGGAGCTGAGGTGACTTACGGCATACTTGACTCATTTTCCTAGAAGGTGAAGGATCCATATGTATTATGTGAAGACTCTATGTGTGTTAGGAGAAGGCAATGGCAACCCACTCCAGTACTCTTGACTGGAAAATCCCATGGATGGAGGAGCCTGGTGGGCTGCAGTCCATGGGGTCGCAAAGAGTCGGACACGACTGAGGGACTTCATTTTCACTTTTCACTTTCATGCCTTGGAGAAGAAAATGGCAACCCACTCCAGTGTTCTTGCCTGGAGAATCCCAGGGACATGGGAGCCTGGTGGGCTGCCGTCCATGCGGTCGCACAGAGTCGGACGCGACTGAAGCGACTTAGCAGCAGCAGCAGCTATGTGTGTTGGATGGTGAGAACGCCGGTGGCTCACTGCTTCTTCCCCCACTTTCAGCCTCACCAAACTCCGGGAATCCAGTCTTCAGAGCAGACTCTGGGTTGCCAGGTAACCACCTCCGGGAGCCTGGTCTCCGGGCGCAACAGCCCCCGGCCCTCCAATCAGCGGTCGGCGTGCGGGTCACGTGGGGCCCGGCCCGCGGCGCCCGCCTCCCGGGCCCTCGGAGCCCGCCGCTCACGAGAGGAGGGCGCGGCGGGGCGGGTCCGGGTGCCGCGTTCGCTCAGCCGCCGGGTGGGCTTCGGCACCTTGCACCGTCTGTCCCCTCCGTGGTCGCCGCCTCCGCCAGGTAAGCAGCGGCGGGCCGCCGGGCGAGGGGCCCGGGAGGGCGCGGGCTGCAGGGGAATGGCCGTCGGACCGCGCGTGGCGTCGTGGGAGGGTCGCGGGGCCGTGCGCGCGCCCTGCGGGGCTTCGCGCGCGTTGATGTCCCGGGAGTCGGCGCCGCACACCTGGTTACCAAGCGGTGCCGCGGCGACCAGCCGTGAATCCCCTGAACAGCCCTGGAGTGTCACCTACCACCCTGCCGAGGCTCGTTGTCTCGATTTCATGTTTTAAGCTGGTTCAATCTGTGTGCGTCTAGCTCCAGATTGGAACTCTTATTGCTGTGTCCGCGGGCACTTGTGTAAGCGCCTGTCTTCATATACAGGTTGTACCAAGAAGTCTTTGAGTTGGAAGGAAATGTGTTCTAGAAAAATAGCATTGAATGTCAGAGGCATAGAGTGTCTTAAGTAGATCATAAGATATAATCTCCTGTTTTTTAGAAATTAATTTCTGAAGTTCTTTTACTGTATTAAAAATATAGTTTATACATATATAAACTTTCTTTACTATGTTAATTAAAATCAATTGATTTGAATGAAGTTTAGTGATAACTTGGGTCATGTATCAAAAATAAATCACACATGGATTGTAACTTCCATATATGCACATCTGTATAGATACATATTTATTTAAAAGTCTCCAACAGTGGTTTAAAGAGAGAGATTACATTTCTAAGTCTGTCAGTGTATAATTCTTGCAGAAGTACCCTGCAGAAAAACTCATCGTTCTTTTAAAATAATTATTACTGTACTTAAAACTTTTGTTATCTACTAGTCACATAATAATTTTATATATCAGAAAGACACAGATTAATTTAATTTAGAAAATAATATTTTTAAATTCCTCTGCTCTCAGTAGATGGACTACTAGGGCTAAAGTGTGTTTGTTGTTTTCTGTGCTCTACCTTGAAACCCTTAGCCTGTAAGGATGAGCCACAGCAGTTTTTATATTACTCAGAAAAGAGTAGGAACAGTTTTATTTATTCATTTTTGTTTGTGTCTTTTGCCCAAATAGATACTAGAAGTCCAACACGAGTGATGAGATTGTCACTATTAGTAAAATATGCGCAAATTCTCAAGACTACCTGATTTTACTTGCCTAAATGCTATAGTGAAGACTAAAATGAAATTCAGTTTCGAAAGATTCACATTTTTTTTCCGGTATTCCAGAATTTATTTGAAGTCAGACCTAATAAACAAAAAAGGTAACAGTTTACCAGATTGCTGAATGTTTACCCAGCCATTCATGGCAATGGTGTGTATACAAACATGGCTGCTACGCTATGCAGTTCCTGAATTATCTCTGCTTATATTTTGTATATCTATTCCATTTAGCAGATTGACATATTAAGGTGAAGTCATGTATGTTGTTTCTAGTGTTTCTTCAGGAACAGAGATCTTACTGAGAATATTTTAATCCATGGAAATCCTATGAGGAGATCGAGAGGGATTTCTTAATAAATTACTAACTGAAACGTATATTAGACTAAGGGCGGCTGGCATTTTTCAACATCCAAGACTATGTGATGTTCTATGACAGTCACATGGAGGTTATTCTCTCATTGTTGATGAGACTATTCCTTAGAGATTTATGAGCAAGAAGTTAGATATGGATACCTGGAGAGAATCAGAAATTCCACAAAGAATTTACTGTGCAGAGAAGCAAACCCTAAAGGAAAACCTTTCTCTTCCTTGAGGTTACTTAAATGTTCAAGAAGAACTTGTAACTTCAGTTATAAAAATTGGTAGAAAAATACAATGATCAACTGTGATCAGTGCCATTGCATGGTGAAAGAAAAAAAAAAAATCCCCTCATGGTAAAACATGGGCTGTTGCATGAGGAGACAAGATTCAGGCTGTTGTTACTTGATCTCAGTAACTAGAGAGATACAACTTGAAATAGGCTAGACTTTGGAAACAGCAAAAAAAGGCAGCCTGAAGTTGGAGCCACAGGTGGCACATGCATCTAGATGTCACATTGTCAGCTACTTGAGAGAGAATTTTTTTAGAAAATAATGATAAAAGTCTTGCTTTCTATTACTTTACATGTACTAACAACATTGATTTTAGTAGCCTAATTATCTCCTAAAACACTGGAATTCTGTATTCTAATTTAAGAAATATATATGTCACAGAAGGCAATGGCAACCCACTCTAGTACTCTTGCCTGGAAAATCCCATGGACCATGGACGGAGGAGCCTGGTAGGCTGCAGTCCATGGGGTCCCTAAGTATTGGACACGACTGAGAGACTTCACTTTCACTTTTCACTTTCATGCATTGGAGAAGGAAATGGCAACCCACTCCAGTGTTTTTGCCTAGAGAATCCCAGGGATGGGGGAGCCTGGTGAGCTGCCATCTATGGGGTCGCACAGAGTCGGACACGACTGAAGCAACTTAGCAACAGCAGCAGCAGCAGAAACAGGAATACAAATCTTACACAATAAGATCATAGGAGATAATTCCTCAGTGTTATTTGCTATTAAAGGGATAAATGATAATTGTCATGTTCAGAAAGGCTCTTATCAAAAGATGCAAGAAATATTTTTCCATGCTTTGATGAGGATGCTACAACATTCAGAATTTGGTTTCTAAATTTGAATGCCCAGACATGGATAACTTATAAAATAGATCTTAAATAATTTTCCTTGTGCCCAGGTTCTTGTTTTCTTCCAAACTGTTTAAGTTGTGAGCATGGGCCAGTATCCCATACAGACTCATTTGGTATTACATTTAATAAGTTCAGTTTCATATCTCATACACACACACACAAACTTGCTTTCAAATTGGAAAGTAGAAAATAGCACTCATTATTGAGCACTCCTGTTTGATGTACTGTTGGAAAAACTTCATTTTGCAGTATAATATCTCAGCGTGGAGTCCTGAAAAACTGAATAGTTAGTTAAGAAGTTGTTGTTTAGTCGCTAAGTTGGGCCCGACTCTTTGCAAACCCATGGACTGTAGCCAGCCAGGCTCCTCTGTCCATGGGGTTTTCCAGGCAAGAATACTGGAGTGGATTGTTATTTCCTTCTCCAAGGGATCTTCCCAACCCAGGGATCGAACCTGCATCTGTTGCATCTCCTACATTGGTGGGTGGATTCTTTACCACTGAGCCACCTGGAAAGCCCCTTAATAAGGAGTAGGCAATACTTAATTTTGACCCATTAAGATAAAACATTTTGCATAAGTCTTAATGAAAGGAGTTATACAAATTTTATTTTTAATGTAAACATGGAAGCAGGTTTAGAGGAGTCATTTCCAAATGTACCCTAGAAGCTTTCTTAGAGACCAGTCAAATTAGCACCATTATTTTGTGGATGAGGTCACTCAGCACATAAGAATTGCGTTGCTCAAAACTGGGGACATTTCGAGGGGGATCTGGTCTACCGTCTCATGCTCTAACACTCAGCACTGTGCTGTTCCCAGAGGCGTAAAAATATGTCACCAACTTCATTTTCTCCTTTAATTTCAGGTATTCCAAAAGTTTGACAAAGATTTAGATCATTTTTGTACCTTTAAATGATTATTGTACATAATGAACAAATTCCATGTGTTTGGTCTCCTCATATAGAAAGTTTGCTTAAAAAGTTAGTGTTTTCCCCTAATCTGTACAATTTTTTGATCTAATCATTAATATGATTTAAGTATTTCTGCAAAGTCTTCTGTGACAGGAAAGGGGTCCAGTTGTGTTATAAACTCCTTATCCTAATGTACCCCAGTGAGATTTGAGTGTACATAGCCGTCACGTCTACCTACAATTGAATGAGAGAAGTAAGAAGCTTCTGGAAGTTATATCTGAAGCCTGGATTATGTTTATCATTGGGTGAGATTTTGAAGTTGGACACATTTATTTTCTAGACTTTCTGCCCCTTTGGTATCAGAGGCCATCTAGAATCATGATACTGGGCATGTACTGTAGACCAGCAGCGGCAGCATCTCCTGGGATCGTGTCAGAAATGCACATTTCCAGGCTGCGGCCCTACTAAGTCAGATATCTGAGAAAGCCCCTGGAATCAGTGTTGGCAGGAGTCTTAAGTGATTCTCATGCAAGGCAGCACTTGAGAAGTATCATAGAAGGTACATCGTGCCCTTGGACCTGACCTCCTCTGGGGCTGGTAGTGTTCACAGTGACTCCACTGTTAAAACTTCCCTTGAACTACTAAGTAAACGAACTCATTCCTGAAAATACAGTTGTGCATATGTTTCATAAACATCTATTTTTCAATAGTAGCTTTTGGAACACAGTGTCTCACTTTCATCATTAATGACATCGGTTTATCTTTGTGGGAATTTTATGTCGGCTAAGAGTATAGTTTTTGACAGGTGGCCTATTGACTGGATTAGCAGCCTGTCTCATGCCTGAGCTGATACAACTCTTCACTTCTTAAATGTTAGGATTTATTGCTGGCCTCCTTTCAATGTAAGGATGCGTATATTAAAAATGCAATTTTGGATTTGGTGACAATGTGTGAGTGATTTCTTTTCATCTTAAAGCTTGAAAGCTTTTAATCCATTTGATTTCCTTTGATGGTTTTTCTCAATACATGCCAAAAATAAATTTTAATACCTTGGACCAGAACATAAAAATGTCAGTGTAACTGACTGTTTCTGCCAAGTGAGTACCTTGATTTTCACAGACAGATAAGCGTAAAGGCCCACCCTACTTTAAAATCTCATATACAAAATCCAGGTTACAAAGCAGATTAACTAGAAAGGGGACAGGAATCCTCAGGTTTACAGAACGATTCCTGCCATAGCCTCTCAGATCTTCCTTCATGAGGAATGAGCGTGTTTATAAAAATGCTTATTTTTGCCATACCCTATTTCCTGGTGGTGCAGTGGTAAAGAATCTGCCTGCCTGTGCAGAAGACGTAGGACATGCGGGTTCAGTCCCTGGGTTGGGAAGATCCCCTGGAGAAGGAAATGGCAACCTGCACTATAACTGTTGGCTGAAGAATTCCATGGACAGAGGAGCCGGGCAGGCTACAGTCAGTGGGGTTGCAAAGAGTCAGACGGGGTTTAGCACACACACACATTACAAAAATAATCCTGTGTCTTTTTGTGATGAGTATTTACATGTTTACTTTCATAAACATGTAAGTTTTCTCTTTCATTGAAATATTTACCTCTTGGTTTATGGGTGAAAACATGTTATTTCACTCCTCTATTTCTCTTTGGCTGAGCTTCTCAAAATGGTTAATTGAAGGTATATAAGTGACCCTTGTTCAAGAAAAGTGGATTACGCCTTTGATCAAGTTAAAACACATTTCTTCATTGCAGCTCAAGAAATTCTGTAATCCTTGAAGCAACCTAGAAAGTCTGATTTCATTCATAACCATTCACTTTGGTGGTTAAATATAGGAAAACATAAAAATGTATATCTAGAAGAACGGTAGATTAAGTATATAGATGGATGATGAAGTAACTGCATTCACGTTGCCGCATCTCTGAACCAGTGTCTTGGTCTTCTTGGTCTTACACGTAATTCTGTGTTTGGCTGATCAAATGGGAATTCGTGGTGGTGTACGTGGTCATTCTGTGAGTGCAAACTGCAACCACCATAATGGCCTTGTTGTTTTCTATTTGCCATCTAATCCAGGATTTTAACGTAGGTTAATACCGTACTTGTGACCTATTTTATCATCTAAGCTTTTAAGAACATCAGGATTTGACATATGTTGGCAATGCTTAGATACAGTGTGCTTGCCCTGCCAAGCACATGAAAGGTAAGTTTAGGAATGATTGAAATTGAAGAGATTACTCTTGGTCAGTAGAATTTATCTGCTAAATACCTTTACGGTTGTTGAACTGAGCAAGTGGTTCTCATGCTGTACTGTGGTATGGTCTATACCTTATCTGGGAATGATGCTAAAAAAGCAGGTTTCCAGACTCCATCCTAAGAGTCTGATCTACTAGCTTTAGAGTATGATCCAGGAACCTGCATTTTTAGCAAGTTTCTCAGTTAAGTGTGATGCAAGAGACCTGAGAACCACACTTCGAGTTGTACCAATTTAGAGATCTTTAAAATTATATTTATCCTTGATAATCTGTGGGTGTACCTATCTGAGAATAGTGGTCATTTAGAATTAGGTCTACTAGACAGAGGAAGATCTCAAGTTGGTGGGCTAATGGCTGCTTGAAAAAAAAGAAACCTTCCAGTTTTGGTGTTTCTTTTTTTTTTTTTTTACAATTTCCAAATGTTCTCTAATGAGCACAGATGGACTATCTGTGTTCATTAGAATTTTTTTGTGTAACTCTAAGTATACAGTGTATTTAGATTTTAAAAACTAATTTTAACATGTTGTTAGGGCTTTTATATTAATACAGGCAATATATTTCTATTAAAAAAATAACAATTCTGAAGAGGACAAAGAGGAGTTCAAGAAAACTACCTTGAATTTCTGCATCGTGGTATATCTGTGACCCTGACTTTTGAATTCATATTTTTATATATTTTGATTGACTATTTGGACTCTTTCTCAAGCCTGCCAGGAACGCTCTTGTCTCAGAGTCTCTGCTTTTGCTGCTTTCCCAGCAGAGACTTTCATATTCTGTCTTCTCTTCTCTAGATCTTGTTCAGCATTACTGCTGCGGAGCGTCCTTGCGCTGACTTTTAGAAGTTTATGGTGTCAGCTCATCTCCAGAACCTGCCTTGCTCTTTCCTTGTGTTCTTTTTCTCCGAGCCACAAACTACCTTGTAATATAGTCACTGTTTACTTATTTGTTTTGCTCATTCTGATTTCTTCCTTAAGAATATGAACTATGGAAGGGCAGGGTTCATACCTGTTGTGCAGGGTGCTCTATCTTCTGTGCCTGCCTGGCACCTACTTGGTGCTCAGTGCATATTTGTGGAATGAATGGATGGGTTGAAAAATGATTATTAAAATTTTAGGAAATGTAAATAAGTCCAAGGACTAATACATTCCCTACTATTCAGTTCAGTTCGGTCGCTCAGTCGTGTCTCTTTGCAACCCCATGAACCGCAGCATGTCAGGCCTCCCTGTCCATCACCAACTCCCAGAGTCCACCCAAACCCATGTCCATTGAGTCAGTGATGCCATCCAGCCATCTCATTCTCTGTCGTCCCCTTCTCCTCCTGCCCTCAATCTTTCCCAGCATCAGAGTCTTTTCAAATGAGTCAACTCTTTGCATCAGGTGGCCAAAGTATTGGAGTTTCAGCTTCAGCATCAGTACTTCCAGTGAATATTCAGGACTGATCTTTAGAACGGACTGGTTGGATCTCTTTGCAGTCCAAGGGACTCTCAATACTCTTCTCCAACACCACAGTTCAAAGGCATTAACTCTTCAGCGCTCAGCTTTCTTTATAGTCCAACTCTCACATCCATACATGACCACTGGAAAAACCATAGCCTTGACTAGATGGACTTTTGTTGACAAAGTAATGTCTCTGCTTTTTAATATGCTGTCTAGGTTGGTCATAACCTTCCTTCCAAGGAGTAAGTGTCTTTTCATGGCTGCAGTCACCACTTGCAGTGATTTTGGAGCCCAGAAAAAAAAGTCAGCCACTGTTTCCCCATCTATTTGCCATGAAGTGATGGGACCAGATGCCATGATCTTAGTTTCCGAATGTTGAGCTTTAAGCCAACTTTTTCCTTCTGCTCTTTCAGTTTCATCAAGAGGCTCTTTAGTTCTTATTCACTTTCTGCCGTAAGAGTGGTGTCATCTGCATATCTGAGGTTATTGATATTTCTCCTGACGATCTTGATTCCAGCTTGTGCTTCCTCCAGCCCAGGGTTTCCCATGATGTACTCTGCATATTCCTACTATTAAATAGCCAGTTATTAACCTTTTGATATGTATTATTTTATTTTTAATGTGCATGTAAGTATAGGTTTATAAGTATATGTAGATATGAATTATATGTATACATTTTCCAGCCAAAACTGCTTAATTGGCATTCATTCAAATTCAGTAGGAAATATAGGTTATTTTCTACAAGACAGCAGTCAGATAAATCCAGAAGATAAGGTATTTTGTGTGACAACTAGCAGATGCTCTTCAGCAAGTTCACATCATGATAACAAGCACTGTTCTAGGTGAACAAAACCTTAATAGCAAGATTGAACGCATGGACCGTATTGGATTCTGATTTCAGCAGAGCAGTTATATAGAGGGCATCTGGCGGGTAGTTGGGGGTAAAGATGATAGATGGACTGGTTATTGGAAGTTGCTGTGTACGTAGCTCTCCCAGTGTGGTAAGCTTCTTGGAACAGTTGTGTGTGTGTGTGTGTGTGTGTGTGTGTTTTCTCTTTTCTGTTTCTTGTTCATCTAGCATTAGTGCCTAGCCGTTATATTTATGCACTAAATATTTTCTGAAATGAATGGAATAAAATGATGCATCAGATATACCTGGATAAGTACATTTTTCACTAAATAATGAGGTGGTGGTGGTTTAGTCACTAAGTCATGTCCGACTCTTGCAACTGCATGGACTGTAACCTGCCAGGCTCCTGTATCCATGGAATTTTCCAGGCAAGAATACTGGAGTGGTTTGCCATTTCCTTCTCCAAAATAATGAGGTAGGTGCATATGCAAATAATGTGTTGGGTGAGGCAAAATAGCAATAATTTAATATTCTCTGCTCTGTAGATAATAATGATTGAGTTTTAGTAATAGTGTGTGCCTGTAGGGGTGAAAACATGATAGTTAATTATATAAGACAAGGAATTATGACGGTTATAATGAATTGACGTTATTGACTAATTTAACTAGTTCTGCTTTCTAAAATATGACTTGAAATTATGTAGTCTAAAAGCCTGCCTGAGGTTTGGTTGCATGTAACAGAAATGTAAAATAATAATGGCTCAAACAAACATTAAACGAAAAAGATTAGAGGTGGGAAGTCCAGCAAGTTTCCAGGGATCTTGGCTTCTTCACCTCCCTTTTTAACCATCTTTTAGGTCCACTCTGCATCCTTATAATCCTCTTTGCCCTCAGCCTTCATCTCCACATTCCAAGCAGAGGTGAAGTGTGAGCTGAAAGGATGGGCAGCCTTTGCTAATGTAAAGAAAAAATAAGTCCTAGTGTTTTTTGTTTTCAAGTATTTGTGCAAATACAATGTTTAGTAATACACTTTCTTCTTTTTTTAATTTTCGTTTTGTATTGGAGTATAGCCAGTTAACCATACTGGGATAGTTTCAGGTGAACACAGAAGGGATTCAGCCATGCATGGTCCTGTATCCATTCTCCCGCAAACTCCCCTCGCATCCAGGCTGCCCCATAACACTGAGCAGAGTTCCCTGTCCTGCACAGTTGATCCTGTTGGTTATCCATTTTAAATAGAGTAGTGAGTGCACTCTCTTTAGTTCTAGGATTATTTTCTCTAATGCTAGATATATCTGCGTTTTACCACGCGTTTTTCAGGGGACATTTAGAATTCATTGACTTTAGGTCTTATGAAATAGCAAAAACAAAGGTTATTTTTAAACAAGGAAATGTACCACTGGCTAAAAAATACAGATATTTTGAAGAGTTTATTATACTCTTTCTGCTGTATTCACTTTCATTTAAAAAAAAATCACTTTCATTAAAAAAAGAACTCAGATGTTTTTCTTTGAATTTGTTGTGTTTATGTATCTTAGAAATAGAGTACATTTAAGAAACTAGTCAAAATAGATTTTCTTAGAAAATCAAGTAACAGTTAACTTGGAACTGCACTACACAGTTTAAAGCTAAACATGTGCCAGATATTTTAGACTTATTAAATTACCCTAGTGCAAGTCATTTTTTATTTTTAGACAAGGTCAGTTTGGAAATTTGATTTGAAAATTTTGGTTAAATTTTCAGAAGATGAAGATTCAATAATGCATTAAAAAGAATTTATTGACTGATTATTGTGAGACATAACATGATCTCTAGATTAAATCTGAGAGAATCTTTACAATATTAAATCTTCTAATCCATTAGCATCTTATACCTCTATCCCTTTGTTTAAGATTTTTACATTTAACTTAGAGTGATTCCTTTGTAATTTCCTTCCTTATAAAGTCTTAAGGTGTTTGGCAGGATATAAAGAATTAATGTGATTCCTTTTTATTATACTCTTAATAAATTTGTGTAAAATTTCTTCTTTAAATATTTGTAAACATTCACCAGTGAAATCACCAGGACCTGGGAGATTGTCTGTGGGAAAGTTTTAAATTTAGACTCATATTCAAATTCAGTCTATTTAGGTTTTCTCATTTTTTCATCAACTTTGGTAACTTTATTTATCCAGGTTATCTTGAAACTATATTGTGATTATTTTTAAGATTTTTTGTTGTTGTTCTTACACATTAAAAACATCGTCTGACCCAAGCTAAAGAGACAAATGGTCCTTTTGTTATTAGTGATTAGAGTAATGGATAACTGAAGGCTGTTGAATTGTTCTTCATTTCAGTTCATTTCAGTCACTCAGTTGTGTCCGACTCTGTGATCCCATGAACCACAGCCCGCCAGGCCTCGCTGTCCATCACCAACTCCTGGAGTCTACCCAGACCCATGTCCATTGAGTCGGTGATGCTATCCAACCATCTCATCCTCTGTTGTCCCCTTCTCCTCCTGCCCTCAATCTCGCCCAGCATCAGGGTCTTTTCAGATGAGTCAGTTCTTTGCATCAGGTGGCCAAAGTATTGGAGTTTCAGCTTCAACATCAGTCCTTCCAGTGAACACCCAGGACTGATGTCCTTTAGAATGGACTGATTGGATCTCCTTGCAGTCCAAGAATCTTCTCCAACACCACAGCTCAAAAGCATCAATTCTTCGGCGCTCAGCTTTCTTTATAGTCCAACTCTCACATCCATACATGACCACTGGAAAAACCATAGCCTTGACTAGACGGACTTTTGTTGATGAAGTAACGTCTCTGCTTTTTAATATGCTGTCTAGGTTGATCATAACTTTCCTTCCAAGGAGTAGGTGTCTTTTAATTTCATAGCTGCAATCACCATCTGCCATGATTTTGGAGCCTAGAAAAATAAAGTCAGACACTATTTCCACTGTTTCCCCATCTATTTGCCAAGAAATGATGGGACTGGATGCCATGACCTTAGTTTTCTGAATGTTGAGCTTTAAGCCAACCTTTTCACTCTCCTCTTTCACTTTCAAGAGGTTCTTTAGTTCTTCTTCACTTTCTGCCATAAAGGTGGTGTCATCTGCATATCTGAGGTTATTGATATTTCTCTTGGCAGTCTTGATTCCAGCTTGTGCTTCCTCCAGCCCAGCATTTCTCATGATGTACTCTGCATAGAAGTTAAATAAGCAGGGTGACAATATACAGCCTTGATGTACTCCTTTTCCTATTTGGAACCAGTCTGTTGTTCCATGTCCAGTTCTAACTGTTGCTTCCTGACCAGCATATAGGTTTCTCAAGAGGCAGGTCAGGTGGTCTGGTATTCCCATCTCTTTCAGAATTTTCCACAGTTTATTGTGATCCACACAGTCAAAGGCTTTGGCATAGTCAATAAAGCAGAAATTGATGTTTTTCTGGAACTCTTTTGCTTTTCCATGATCCAGCGGATGTTGGCAATTTGATCTCTGGTTCCTCTGCCTTTTCTAAAACCAGCTTGAACATCTGGAATTTCATGGTTCATGTGTTGTTGGAGCCTGGCTTGGAGAATTTTGAGCATTACTTTACTAGCGTGTGAGATGAGTGCAATTGTCCGGTAGTTTGAGCATTCTTTGGCATTACCTTTCTTTGGGATTGGAATGAAAACTGACCTTTTCCAGTACAGCCTTGACATACTCCTTTTCCTATGTGGAGGAAACTCCACTGCTGAGTTTTCCAAATTTGCTGGCATATTGAGTGCAGCACTTTCACAGCATCATCTTTTAGGATTTCAAATAGCTCAACTGGAATTCCATCACCTCCACTAGCTTTGTTCATAGTTATGCTTCCTAAGGACCCGTTGACTTCACATTCAAGGATGTCTGGGCTCTAGGTGAGTGTGAGTGATCACACCATCGTGATTATCTGGGTTGTGAAGAATTTTTTTGTACAGTTCTTCTGAGTATTCCTGCCACCTCTTCTTAATATCTTCTGCTTCTGTTAGGTCCCTACCATTTCTGTCCTTTATTGCGCCCATCTTTGCATGAAATGTTCCCTTGGTATCTCTGATTTTCTTGAAGAGATCTCTAGTCTTTTCCATTCTGTTGTTTTCCTCTATTTCTTTGCATTGATCACTGAGGAAGGCTTTCTTATCTCTCCTTGCTCTTCTTTGGAACTCTGCATTCAAATGGGTATATCTTTCCTTTTCTCCTTTGCTTTTCGCTTCTCTTCGTTTCACTGCTTCTTAGGGTGTAGCTATTTAATATCTTGGAAGTTCTGGTCAGCGCATGAAATGCTGGGATGGGAGCTGTGTGTCTCAACAGATCTCTGTAAGCATTTAGGAGCTGGCTGGGAGAAATTGCTCAGGGAATACTCCCGTGGAATAGTGGGAATTAAGGACTCAGAGGATCTGTTATGGGCATGGCATTAACAGGCATCCACTGTGAACCAGTCATGGCCAAGTCATCAGACTCTGTTGATTTTCCTGTGGCCCCAAATACACACCCTTAATGTAGCCCATCTCATTCCCCTGCCCCTTGTTTAGTAGGCTCTGGCCTTCACATATTTCCTGTTTTGAGATAATTCCTGTGACAGCCTTCCTCACCTGCTTGTCCCTGATAATTGCTTCTAAAACTACTTGTGAGTTAAATATTAGTGCATGTCTCTGAGAGAGACTTAACACATTATGAAATATAATGACTGGGGCCCATAATGGGGCAGAAAACTCCAGGGGGAAATAAAAAGATAAATAAAAATATCTGAGTGATGGTAGAAAATATAGCCCAGTTATACAATACCTACCTACTTGTGGACAAATTCATTTCAGTTTATTTTCCCCTCTTAGTTTTGTTAGTACTAGAAAGCACTGCTGTGGATTTTTAGTGTGTGATTTCTCTTTATTTAGATTAAATACCTGACGGCAGAAATGTGCACTTTACTGTTGCGCAGCCGCAAATTTGCACATTAGCATAATGAGCATAAACGAAGCAGCGTGAGCATCCTAGGTATTCCCCCTCGTGGCTCCTGTCTGTCTTGACTTCCTTTTCCCTGGAGAAAACTCTCTTGCACCTTCTAACAGTGTAGATTCGCTTTGCTTGTTTTTGAAGTTTTATAAACAGAAGCCTGTGATATTTACGTGTGACCTTCAGTCCAGTTACATTATGTGGTTCATTCATTTCACTGTGTATCGTTCATTTTAATTACTGTGCAGCACCGCTGTGTGTGATTATCCTGTGATTTTTAATCGCCATGACTGGGGGGAGTCTGGTTTTTGAGAGAGGTCTGTGTGTCTCCCGATCCCTCCTCTGAGGCAGCCAGACTCCGCTTGGCGCCTGCGGTGGGTGCTGAGTGAGAGAAGGCTTTCGCTGCCCTCCGGTGAGGGGTCTGGGTTTGACTTGGTTCGCGACGGGAGCCTGTGGCAGCTTCCTGCTCCCCGCCTCCGCCGGCCAGGGCTGGCAGCTTTTGCGTCTTCCTTCTGCCTGTTCCGGGGTTTGGGGAGGGGGCGTCTGGCCCTCCCCAGAGGCACGTGAAGTTTGCCTTTACTCCCTCCTCCTCGTCGCTGGGAGTAAGGGTGTGTGTCTCCTCTCTGAAGGGTTCCTAGCTGAAGCGTTGCGCTTCATTTGAGAGGAGGCTCCAGAGACCTAGGCCGAGTTCCACGCCTCTCAGCTCCCACGTGCCCTACCCGCTTGGGGACGGTGTCTGACTTGCCCCCGTCTTTCTCCTGGCACCGCACTGAGGCCTGAGGCGATCTTCCAGGCGAGGGCAGCTCAGCTGGAACGTCAGGGACCTCCGGTGGTTCTAAATTGATTTTCTAGTTGGTTCAGCCTTGAAGATTTGAGCATCACAATGTTACACGGTTCCTTCCTGCCTGCTTTGGGCTTCTCGTCTCTTGCCCACCCCTTGTCTCAAGGGAAGCCGTTGCCTGTCTAGTCTCTCCAGTGGCTGGGCTCCTTACTCTCTGGAATTCCCTTGTTTGCTTTGCACTCTGTTAGGTGATGTGCTTAACTGTTTGATGCACTTAGGTAATTGACAGTCAGCTAACTGGCTTTCCTCTCAACGGTGCCAGCAGGTGGAAATATAGGATCAGCCTTGTCATTGTACCCCTTTCAACCTGAGGGCTTTAATCTAGTTTTACATCCAACTCCTGATGTTAAGAATGGAACACATTTTCTGTTTCTTGTTGTTTTGTGTTTTCTTCTGGATTCCTTTCTTTTTAACTTGATTACTTTTAGAAATAGTTTACCTATTTCTTGCAAAAGTTAAATTCAAGATGTTTTTTAGACTGAAAACTGAAACCTAACAAAATATTTGACATAGCATTTGCTGCTACTATATGACATAATTATTATTTTATTTGACTATAGGTTTGCACGTTCTGGTTTAGCATTATTTTTACAGATACTGTTATTTCTAAATTATTAAAGCTGTTGCAGATGAAATGTGTTTGTACTTCTAGCTTCTTATGTTGAGCAACATTTCATGAGACAGAGTTTGGTAAACCTGTTTGGTTGAAACGCATTGTTATTACTTTAGGTGCTGACTGTTCTGATGCTGATTTCCAATTGCCTTGATTAAAGTAGAAACATTCTATGGCTTGGATGACTTACATTTCACATTGGTTTGAGCAAGATGATTGGTATGAAGGACTACAAAGAGTAAGATACATTTATGTTGTATTTATAATTTTTTCTGTGATTTTTTTTTTTTTGCCTCTCATGCAGTTGTGTTTCTATGTCATTTATATTGTGGACATTTTTGCAGTGCAGTATTCTGAGGATAAATAAGATACTTATTTGATAGATTGAACAGCAGAGGTAAGATAATATATAAGGATAGTCATCATTATATATTGAAGAAAGGGGTTTTCTTCTATCCTGTTTTCAAATGAATTCTTAATGTTTTCAGATTGTCTTTAGGCTTTAAAGATAAAATAGAATTCTTTCTAATGAGATTAATGGATGAAAATAGAAATAATTTCAAGAAAGTCTGTTTACTTAAGGAAAAACATTTCATGATAGAAATGTGCTAATACCATGGAATTATAATAATATTGTAAAAGAAAATGAAAAAAAATGTTCTGAAGAAGAGTGCCATGTTCCATTTGATAAATTTTTAGGCAATTAATTATGTTTCAGAGGGATTTGCATTGTTACTATGGCAACTTTTGCATAGCATAGCTATTCTGATGTATTATTGCAATGGCAGAAAACTGCCATTTTATTAGATACCTTATCAACCTGGATTTAGTTTAGAATAGCATAGGATTTCTCTTTGATTATGTTCACCTTTTAAATGAAAGATTCTTTGATTGTTTAAATGAAGGCAATTTGTGGATTTTACTTTTCATTCATGAGTGGAACAAAAGAGAGAGCATATCCTCATGTAGTTTTTCCAGCTTTTCCCCACCGTGGTTTGTGAGCAGTGTTAGCGCTCAGTCATGTCTCTTTTGCGACCTTATGGACTGTAGCCCGCCAGGCTCCTCTGTGCGTGGAGTTCTGCAGGCAGGAATACTGAAGTGGGTTGCCGTTTACTTCTCCAGTGGTTTGAGGGCATATGTTAACTAAAGATAGGCAGTACTGAATGTTCCTTTCTCCTTACTTCTTCAGGGTGCTATCCTAATCACATCAATCTAAGATATTTTCTCAGTATTTTATGTCTTTTGGTTTATCTTTTTAGTTGTAAATCCTCAGCAGTTTAAGCCTCTTGGGTTTTTTGTTGCAGATTTCTTTTTCAGCTGTGAAACAAGCTGGTAAACATCTCTGGAGCCAATGAATATCTAACTCTGGAGAATAGTCCTCATGTTGTGGATTCTAAAGCATTCTTCATAAGGGAGGCTGAGAGTCAGTGGGTAGCTTACTATCCGGAATTCCAGTCTTACCCGTAAATGATAGAAATGTTTCAGCGTATGAGTTTAATAGTATTTGAAGTTGCACTGGACACACACACATACCCGCCCACCAAGACACGCACACACGGAGACATGTACACAGACTGTAACTCTAGCATCCTTTTTTTGTACTGTGTATTTTAAATGTAATAGTGCATTTTGGATGTTCAGACAGAAGACTCTTTTTCAAGTGTAGACTGTATATTCCTCTGTGGAAAAGAAAAGGGATGATAGTCTAATTGTGGGGGTTGGGGGGAGAGGCTGATTTAAAAAAAAATTTTTATTTTTTACTAAAATTATGTGATCCTTTATAGTGATTTTAAGGCAGCTCATGGAGATTTTGTGAAGATTCAAAATCTTTCTCTCCACCATAACTCCAGTCTGCCCTTTAACACACTGTTGGCCTGTATTAGTGAATTTATTATTCTGAGACATATTAAAAGAATAACCTGTTCTCATACATAGATGTAGTTCAACCCTAAAATTGCCATATCCTTTTCATGAGTTTGAGCTTTTCTTGGGTCAAGTTTTAATCTGTTCTTATACAGACTTAGATGGCAGTGAAACATCTTATTATAAATAATGAAAATTGAAACATGATTATTTAATTTCTTCTAAAATTCCACCATATAATTTTTCAGATGGTATGTATGTGCTTATATAACCTATATAATCAGCATTCAGCATGCCATATTTTTCCATAGTTGTTTTTTTACTGTTTACTGGAAAAGATGTTGGTTTTTAAGAAAAAAATTATAATTTAGAAATGAGTGTTTGAAAAATCACATACAAATATGAGTTTTATCTTAAGATCACCAAATTGGCCTTTATACTTTGATATAAAATATCAGATATTTATATATTTGACATAAAATATAGCTTTTTGATAGGAAATATTTGATATATATATATTTGGTATAAATATATTTGATATCAAATATAGAAATATATGACAATATATGTCAAAATATGTATGAAAAATATATATTTGATGTAAGTATATATTCAATGTCAAATATATGTATTTGGTATAAATATATTTCACATAAGATAGCAAATATACTTGATTTGCCATATAAATTCGATATAACTAATATTTATAGCATATGCATATACTTCTACAAACACGGCACATGTATATGAACTGGATTTTAACTTAGTTTTATAACTGTTTTTGGCAGTGTTGTAACTCTAGCCAGATTTAAATTTCATGGTTATGTTATGTCATCTTGCTTGTGCAGAGATGAGCTTAATCGTTATACAGATCTAATTCTAATTCTTTTTTCTGCGTTTGATGCACTTACCCTTCACTGTAATTACAGTGTATGTGTCACGTGTTTCATACAAGATTGAAACAGAAAATAGAGTTTAGGTTGAAAACATAAACATATATCTCTGCAGGTCTGCAGTTGGCAGACTGCTGACACTCAGTTGCTTGTGAGGTGGCCGCGCTCAGGCTTTCTTGCTGAAGCCTCTGTAACCTGCATTATTCGGGGGACTGCACGGCTTAGTGCTTCATCTTTACAGTGTGTGTTTTGTTTCTGGGCCAAAAAGACAGTGTCTTCTGAAGCAGCACATGTGTAGGATGGACATGGAAATACTTCCCAAGTACAGATGAAAAGAGTACATAATCTTTATGACAAGTATAAAATTACCTGTCACATACATTTGAAATATAATGGATTACCTATATGTGTGGCATGTTTTATAGGATTTATATTTAAAATATAAATGTTTATTTTGACATGGGCCTTCAGTTGAATGTTTTCTATTTCCAGTGATGCAGAATAACTAATTGTGTAACCTTTCATGCTGATCATAATATCAAAAGCTTCTGGATACTTTGTCTCTTCAGCAATTGTAGATATCACTTAATAAAAGTGAGATATATGTGTGTATATATGTATATATAATGATACTTTTGAAAAATAACAAAAAACTTCTGAATACTAGCAGTTTAAATACATAATTTAGATTTGTAGATGTGATAGTATTCATATCTTTAATGATGCATAATTTTTAATATCTCATTCAAAAACCCTAATTTTTTAAAGAAGCTGCCATTTTGTTTTTTCCTATTTATTATTTTAATGGCTGGTTTGGAAAAGTCCTTCAACTCTGAACCCTAAAGGATTTAAGTTGTTGGCCTGTAATAAGACTTGTAAAAGCTGCCCAGGAACATACCGCAGCAGACCAAGTTGTATGAAAATATTGAAATGTTTATATTACCTGAATTAGGAACTAAAAAGAAGTGAATCAAGATACATGATACAGTAAAAATATATTCGCATGGATTTAGCAGTGATTTTTTTTTAAATAAAGAGTTAGCGGAAGGACTTAATTGTTTCTTGTTTGGCATGTGAGGAGCTCAGAAGTCCTCACTGTGGCCTAAAACAAAACAAAACAATGAAAACTGAAAAATCAACAACTCCTTCTTAGATTCCTAAGAGATTTGAAGTCACCAGGCCAACTGCTGCCCCCAAATTGGAGAGACAGGCATATGGGGAGAATCGACTGAAAAATCAACAACTCCTTCTTAGATTCCTAAGAGATTTGAAGTCACCAGGCCAACTGCTGCCCCCAAATTGGAGAGACAGGCATATGGGGAGAATCGCAGTGCGCCAGAGCAGAAACCCACCTGTGGAAACCTCCGTGGGAACCAGAGTCGGAGTGGAGAACCTCAGCGGTTATTGGTGACTTGCTGGAGGCTCGTGTATCAAGTCCCAGGGTTAAAAACTCCCGGGGGACCCAGTAATAAGGAGGCCTTCAGGCTTTTCTGAGTTTTGCCTCTAGGACCTTTACCAGGTTTTCACAGTAAATATCAGAGAAAGAACCCTGCATGCTTCTGGCAAGGGGAGAGGAAAAGGAATTGTTTTGAAATATGTCAGAGCATCCTTCTTCTTAACAAGGCTGCTCTGTTTTACCAGAGCCTGATCTGCAGAGATTATATCTGCACCCAGCCTGTCTGGGAGAAGGGAAATAGCCAGCCCCTGGTAACCATCCTGTCCCACCTTGGGGAGGAAAATCTCCAAGAGTACTGGTGAAATTCCCGTCCCATGGGCATGGGCTTATTGGAAGACAGAGAGCTAGTTACAATGATGGCACTACAGAGTCATCTTAACATCACAACACTAAAGACCTGCTACTGGCCACAGTTCTTTTAAACAGTGACATCATGTTCCCCTGGCAACAAAAAATTTACACGGCACACTAAAAAGCCAAAAAAAAAAAAAAAAAGAAAAAAAAGCAGAGTTGAAAGAGATTAAATAAGGATCAGCACCAAAGTCAGATACGGCAGGGATGTTCATCTATGTCCAGCTATTATAGTTGGAGACGTTAATACTCCTCTGTCAGAATAGAACAGACCTAGCAGACACAAATTAGTAGAGACATAGGTGAACTCAGCAACACCTTCAAGCAACTGGATGTAATTTGATATCAGCTACTTCATCTATCAACAGCAAAATACACATTCTTGTCAAACTTATGTGGGAGATTGACAGAATAGACCATATTCTGGACCAAAATCACACCTTAACAAATTTAAAAGTATAGAAATAATAGTGTCTGCTCTGAGACAATGGAACTAAACTAGATGTCAGTAACAGAGAGCTGGGAAATCCCCAAATACGTAGAGATTAGACAACACTTATCTAAATAACATAAGGGTCAAAGAAGAACTCGCGAGAGAAATTAAAATTCATTTTGAACTAAGTGAAACTGAAAATACAACAGAATTTATGGGAGGCAGGGAAGGAGTGCTTGGAGGGAAATTTATTGCATTGAATGTATTAATTAGAAAATAAAGGAAGCTCCAAAATCAGTCATCTAAGCTTCTGCCTTAGAAGACTAGAAAAGGAAGAGCAAATTAAATCCAAAGTAAGCAGAATATAAGAAATAATTAGAGCAGAAAATAAAAGGGTAAGAGACTTGAAAAGACACCTCACTGAAGATGACAGATGACATGCAAGCTTACGGAAAGATGTCCAACATCACAGGTTATTAGGGAACTGGAGATTAAAGCCACAATAAAATGCGGCTACATGCCTGTTAGACTGGCCCATCTAAACCACTGACAACAACGGTGAGAAGGTGAAGTGGCAGGAACACTCATTTTTGTCTGTTGGGAATGCAAAATGGTGCGGACAGTCTCACATTTGTTTTCCAAATATAAACTCAAAATTTGTTCACACACAAATCTTACATCCCAAGGATAAACTATAAAAGCCTATTTAATTCACATGTGGTTTAAATAATGTATATTTTCAGTGAAAAGTAATATTGCTGTAACATTGTGAAAGGGAAAGTGTGTGGTTTTTAAAATTTATTTATCAAGAATGCTCGGTGTCATTAGGGGAGGAAGAAACCAGATATTTGTAGCAGTTTCTTATACTTGTAAGCACTCAAAAGCACAGTTTTTTTAATCATGCTAATTTTCACTGCAGATTATTTACTTCACTAGTTCCACTCAGATAAGGGAATTTAATGGGGTGAAGAAAGAAAAATTGGAGTGGAAAAAAGAGATCTTTTCAGGAAGTGGGATTATGAAATAGAAGAGATATAAAGAAGAAAGTAATTTTTTAAATAAATGAGAGTTAACATAACTGAGTCTGGGCTTGCTTACTCTAAAATCCTCTGCCCTGCCATATGAACGATGTCTATTCTGTGCTTTCCAGTTTCTTCGTCCCCTCTTCACAGTGAAGGCTGCTGGTGGCCCAGCTTGTGTTCCTGCGTTATGTACCTCAGGTAGTGTTTGTAAGGATGCTAGAGGAGCTGTGAGACGTGAGTTCTGAGACAGAGGTCACAGTACTCCCAATATTACATGTGAACTTGCTGCCTTGAATGAACTGCCAGTGTTTGAAACTTGGTACATTCACATGAAATTCTGGATATTTCTGTCTCTTTGGGAAGTCATTGGTGCTAGACCCTTTGGATAGGAATGTGCATTCTACATTTCACTCTGTCCCCTGTCACTGCTGGTGGGATTCCCAGCCCTGATCAAATGTCAGTCGTCATTTATTTTATAATCTTGCTTCTCTAATAGAAATGACCTGCCTTGATGTCTGTTGCTATTTGGAGATTTCAGCTCCCATTCTTTGCAAGCATACGCTGAGATGAATAGTGCTAGCAGAAAAATTTTTCAGGGCATAGAGATAAGGATTTAGGAACACAGATGTAAAACTACGAAGAGGCGATTTATTGAATAATGGAGATGACCAGCATTCCTCTGAATTTGTTTTTCAAGGTGAACATGTCCCAGGTAAGGCAGGTGGGACTGCTGGCTGCTGGGTGTCAGCCGTGGAACAGAGATGTGTGCGCTGCCAGTGGAGACAGGTTTGCTTACTGCGCCACCCTGGCCATCTATGTTTATCAGGTAAAAGAATGCTGGCTCTTGTCAATTTTTCATTTTTTAGGGTAAGATTAATATTTAACTAAGTTTGAAAAGGTAGTGAAATGCTATTAAGTCTGCAGTTTAGTTAATAAAAATATTTAATTAACACTCGATTTGAAATTCCTGAGTTCAGTTTTCTGCATTGCGCTTAAGACCCCATGTGGGTAATTTGTAACGTCAGAGAGGGTCACTGACATGCAAAATGACTTCTTCATGCCCTTGTATTTATAGACTCTTCCGCTGAGCGGCTTTAACAGCAGTTTTTTCTATTAGATACTTTACATCTGCATTATCTACTGTTGGTAACCTAAATCACTAACCAAAACTTACAAACCTGTTCATCCCTACATGTACAGAAAATGCGTTTATACCTTTAAACAGGCTCCTGGCATTGGGCATAGGAGACTATGCTAGCTGTTAAGCTTTTACTGCAAGTATATGGTTAAAGAAAGACTGGTGGCATTAATAGATAATATAATAATGATTTGGAAAAGTATCATATAACGCTGTGAAAGGTTCATTATGTGTTCAAGGGAAAAACCAGGTTCAACAAAATGACAAATATAGTATATAACAGTATGTCATAAACATGTTAAAAATGATAGATGAATCAATCTACTAATTAATGGCACAGTTACAAAGGGAATAGGAAAATTAGGCTATTCATTTTGTCCACTTGCATATAAAAACAACATAATGCCCTTTCCAAGAAGCAGTAACATAAAACAGGTCCAAATGATACCACTGCTCTGCAAACCTTGCCCATCTTAATAATGCAGCAATGAGCAGTTGGCTTACTTAACGTACATTTTTTGATTAAAATGCAATTTAAAAACTGCAGAAAAATTATTTCAAGACCAAGGTATTTTTCCTTCATAAGTAGATAGGGCTACAGAAAATATAATAAATCTCTTAATTATGCATATTTAAATGTACATTTGTTTTTACTCCTTTTAAAATTGATATGTTTAATGTCAGTCCTCTCTTATTTTTTTAAAAAATGATCTTGTTCCATTGAATGTGTTTGAATTCACTTGAAAGTAGAGCGAGCTTGAATTGTGTTCATACCTTGTTATTAGGTGTCCCCCCCTTCATGTGTGCAGCTTTTGAAAAAATGTGATTTTCAATGGAAAGTGCATTACCTAAAAAGAAGCACTGATATGTTTTATTTATATTTTTTTTAGTTGGATCACCATTATAATGAATTCAAACTCCACGCAATTATGTCTGAACATAAGAAAACAATCACAGCGCTCTCTTGGTGTCCACATAACCCTGACCTTTTTGCAAGCGGCAGTGCCGATAATTTAGTGATCATTTGGAATGTTGCAGAACAAAAAGTCATTGCTAAACTTGACAATGCGAAAGGTATATCTCTTAACTGGGATTTACTTGTTGAATGAAGTATTTTTATTTCAATAAGCAAAATGTTATACTTCAATAAGCTCAGGTTTTAAAGTAGAGTTTTGCAAGCTTGCTAATAAGAGTCTATGTAAGAAACACATTTCACGTCATGACCCATGGTTGTGTGTGTGCATGCGTACAAACCAAAACACAATTTCATGAAGTAATCAGACTTAGTACACTGGTTAGTTAAGAACATAATCCGTACCAGATAATTTATGTTTACATATAACATTAAAAATTCAAAAATAAATATAAAAGCAATAATTAGAGACAATTTTCTCAGTGAGACAATTATGAGAGATTAATAATTAACCTTTGTATTTTGTCTTTTAATTTTAAAAGGGGTTATGTATACATCATTGTATTTTCTTGCCCTAACATTTATGTGAAACAGGTGGTCAGCTCATTTTAGTCAGATCCATGTTACAGATGAAGAACCAGGCTTAGGTAACGTGACTTAAGGCAAAACTAAAATTTAAATCTAAACTCCTGATAAGGCGGTAGTTTGTAGCATTAACTTTGTTATTAAATGCGTATAGTAGCATTTAACTTTTCATACATTTAATCCTTATGCCTGCAATGCAAGAAACCTGGATTTGACCCCTGGGTTGGGACGATCCCCTGGAGGAGGAAATGGCCACCCACTCCAGTATTCTTGTTTGGAAAATCCCACAGACAGAGGAGCCTGGTGGGCTACAGTCAGTGGGATCGCAAAGAGTCGGACGCAACTGAGAGAATAACACTTAACCCCAATTTATATTTAGTATGCTTTAAAGCAGGAATTGTACCCCATACTAACATAGAACATCTAAAGTAGGTCTTATGCGCAAAAAAACTCATTGTAAGTTTTCATTGCTTACAGTACGAATTCATTGCTTTAATATTGGGTTGGCCAAAAGGTTTGTTCCAGTTAGAAAAATCCAAATGAACTTTTGGGGCAACTCAATATATAGTTTCCTGAAAGAAAGAACTCTGTAAGTTTCTTTGAGTATGTGAAGCATATGATCGTATGAAGTAGTTTTAAACCAGAAACTAGGTATACTTTTTCATCATAGACGTACTCTCTGCATGTTCCCTGTAGTCTTTAGGGTTACTTTATAAATTAAATTCCCAAATAAGAGGTAATTTTTTAAAATAATGAACATAACCTTCTATTTTGGTTGTCTGGGAAGCGTAGGATGCAGATAATATTGAATGGCGTGGTCTTAAGCCACATCTCCCGGTTGTGTATCTGTATTTAATTTATTCCAGGGACGCCTGCCTCTCTCAGCTGGTGCTGGAATGCTGGTGATGCTCTGGCATTTGCTTCCCACAGAGGCCCGCTGTTCATCTGGACCATCTCAGGACCAGACAGTGGGGTGACTGTGCACAAAGACGCCCACAGCTTCCTGTCTGATATCTGCATGTTCAGATGGCATACACAGAAAAAGGGGAAAGTTGCCTTTGGTCATATTGATGGAAGTCTATCAATTTTTCAACCAGGTAAGAATGTTTTTTTAGTCAGATGTCTTAAATTTATTTTTCTTATTAACATACATAATTTCATATTTACATGGCATAGAAAGTTAGCGGTATTTTAATTCTTAAATAATAGTTGTGCTTGGGCTTCCCAGTGGCTCAGTGGTTAAGAATCCGTCTGCAAATGCAGGAAATGGAGATCTGGCCCCTGGGTTGGGAAGCTCCCCTAGAGAAGGAAATGGCGACCTGCTCCAGTATTCTTGCCTGGGGAATCATACGGACAGGGGTTGCCTGTTGGGCTGCGGTCCATGGAGTCACAAAAAGCTGGACATGACTGAGCACACAGACACACACAGCACAATAGTTGTACAAATATGATCCAGTACTATGCCGATTCCAAATAACCATTAGAAGTAAATTTTATTTGTAAGACATTTTAGTACATTTCACCATCTCCTAGGGACACAATTCAACCTGTAACAACACAATGCAGATTCCTTGACTTCATTATTCTGTAGGATCTTTAGCAAGTAATGTGCACAAAACATTAGTATAGTCCTGTGGTGTGTTTTCCTTACATGTGCAAGAGCTAATGGGTCATGAAGGAAGCACAACTTTCCTGCTCTGCCACTGCATTCTAAACTGTGAGTTTGAAACTCTGAGACCACTAGCATTGATACCAGCAGCGTTAGGTCTTGTCCTGAGGGCTGGTCCCCCTTCCCTTCTGAGCGACTTGTCACCACAGACGGTTGTTCTGTCCTCTGGGCTCTCAGAGCAGACTGTGATCTCAAGCTCTCTGCTGTCCTGTCTTTATCCCTCTTGGAAGAAATAAGTATTTGTGGAGGACTGGCCACAATAGTGCAGTTCATCCATCATTTGGAAGCAGTGATTTTTAAACCCTGCTTAGTGTGTCTGTGGATTTCTTTGTGTGTGTTGGGCAGCGGTGGGGTGGGATATCTTGGCAGGTAGTCCAGCTGAGGCTTCAAGCCTTCTGTTCCCTTTCAGTCTGAAAAGCACCACTTTATTCTTTATTGGACTTCATGTAAAAATTCTCATATTAATAGGGGATTCTAGGGCCAAAAGAGGGAGAAGGCAGTGGCACACCCACTCCACTACTCTTGCCTGGAAAATCCCATGGATTGAGGAGCCTGGTAGGCTGCAGTCCATGGGGTCGCAAAGAGTCAGACATGACTGGGCGACTTCACTTTCACTTTTCACTTTCATGCTTTGGAGAAGGAAATGGCAACCCACTCCAGTGTTCTTGCCTGGAGAATCCCAGGGACAGAGGAGCCTGGTGGGCTGCCGTCTATGGGATCGCACAGAATCGGACACGACTGAAGCGACTTAGCAGCAGCAGCAGCAGGGCCAAAAGAGGTGGAAAACTACTGTTTTAGCTGTTTCAGGTTATATCCTTAGACAAAAGCAGATCATTAGAAAATCTGGTTTCAAACTTCATAGTAGAAATGTTTTAATTAAATTGACTTTGGTATTATTCCAGGGATATGCACTAATCAAATTCTCATTGTTTCCTTTTGGAAATGATGTTGATGGCGTAGTGCTTATGTAATGTTGCTTTTATAATCTGATATGTTGGAAGACAGCATGTAATGATGTCGTTGCAGGAGGAGCTATGGTATCTTTCAATTGTCTTATTTTTTGAGTAAGTACTTCTTTTAAAGAAGTTTATGATACTTAGGAATAATTGGTACTTCTGTTAAGGTTGTAATCTCTAAACTTAGCTGTTTCGCTGCCTTTCTGTTGCAAACGAGTGGAACATTTAATTGCAGTTTCCATGGGGTATGTCAGCAAAAGCCTTTTTTTCATTATCACCAGTGTGTATATAATTTGGAATAAATAAGAGGATTGTTTGCTGGTCCTTTTCTTCACTTAATTTCATTTGTTTCATCTCCCTATTTTTCTGGCTGCTTATTTGTTCTGGTAGCCAGGAGTGAATTACAGTGTGGCAAATGATAGTATGGATGAGGACAGATGACTGTAAATATTGGGATGCTGTTTATCATACACCCACTTCAAGGCAATTAACTCGTTTACTCTTAAAAAAAAAAAAGATCTCTGGTGTCATCTTGTTCTCTACCATAAAATAAAAAAGTGAGCACACAGAGATTCAGTATCTTGGGACTAGGATTTGGACCCAGTTAGCCCTCCAAAGCCTGTGCTTTTAATCAGAACACAATATTCTTCCTGTTGGTGAGCATCTCCCTACCCCTATGCTACTGTAACTCAGTGAAATTGTAATTGTTGACAAGATCATGTGGGTTATTTTTCCACTTTTTTTCCCCTAACAACTTCTCAGAAGCAAATAGAGAGACCTCCAGGATACTGGGGATTGCCTAAGCAAAGCAGTTCTGTCCAGCCGCATCCTTAGTTGTTCGCCAAGTTGTGTCTGACTTTTTGCGACCCCCGTGGACTGCAGCTTCCCTGTCAGCCTTCGGACAAACTCTGAATTCCCCTGCATTCGCATGTCAGTTATGACTTCCGCATAGAAATGCCAGACTTGTATTCCCAGGACTCTTGGAATCAGTGGTCTGCAAAGAGGAAGTTCAAATGATCTCAGTTGTTAGTCTTATTCTGGAAATTTTGTTGAAAATCATGTTCCTTACATTTGAATAGGTAATAAAAGTCAGAAGCATGTGCTGAGACCCGACTCTCTTGAAGGGACAGACGAAGAGGATCCCGTGTCGGCCCTGGAGTGGGACCCGCTCTCTACTGACTATCTGCTCGTGGCTAATTTGCATCATGGGATTCGCCTAGTGGATTCCGAGTCACTTTGTTGCATAACGACGTTCAGTTTTCCCAGCGCAGCAGCTTCCGTGCAGTGTCTGGCCTGGGTTCCCAGTGCTCCTGGGATGTTTATAACTGGAGGTAACTTTACCTTGTTCCCCAGAGTTTCAAATATGTGCATATTCTTTAATTGAGTCAGGGAAATTGCACTCTTTTATCGACTGATTTTGTGTAAGACATTAATATCTCAAATATTATCATTTATTACAGTAAATACCAAGTTTACTTTTATTTCTATTGTATATCATTAACATAATGACAAATAAAAGTGAAGGCCCAGTTTTCCAGGTTTCTGGCAAAATCAGAATATGTCCTGCACGTACACATGTGTGTGCCTGTCTGGGTTTGTGTGTATACAAAAGGGAGCAGCAGTTCAGTTTAAGCCATGGCTGGATGACAATAAAGGTGCTGGCTAGAAAAACAAGTTATATGAATGAGAGGCCTCTTAGCCTCACTGGTAGTTTTGGGTCATGTTTTCCTAATCATAAGACAGTCAGCAAAGCTAAGAAGTGGTGGAGGATGGGAAGATGAGGAATTTTAAATAGTCATTAGGAATTAAATGACTCACCATTCACGTAGGTTCAGAGAAACCAAGTACTTTCAGCTGCTGTATAAATACTTCCCATATTTGCTAAGTCTTAACATAAAAAGACAAAAGAGTCTTTATCCTTTCAACAGCTTTAAAGTAGCCTTTATTCTTTAAGCACTTAAACTACACATGGAAGTGGATTCTTATTTATATATGTTAACTGACTTAATTACATATGATATAATTAACGATAGACATGGGAATTTTGTTTTTATGTATTATTATTACTGTCCTTATTATTGAGATGAAGTTTACATATCATAAAAATCACCAAGTTAAAGCGTCCAGTTTAGAGGTTTCTGTGTTCGCAATGTTGTACAACTGTAACCACCATTTACCTCCAGAATCTTTCCTCATCCCCCTGATAGACTCTGCCCATCAACAGTCAGTCTCCATGACCTCCCAACACACTCCCTAGTCACACATGTATGTACATTAACCACTGATCTGCTTTCTGTCTCTGCGATTTGCATATTCTGAATTCACAGAAATTGAATATTCTGGATTCACAGAAATTGAATCATTCAGTGTGTGGCCTTTTATGTCTGGCTTCTCTGATTTAACGTTAAGTTTCCAGGATTCATCCATGATGTAGTGTGAACGAGTACTCATTCCTTCGTGTAGACGGATAATGTTCCATTGTATGGGTGTGACAAATTTTGTTCATCCGTTAATCAGTTGATAGACACTCAGCTTGTTTCCACTTTCGTGCTGTTATGAATAATGTTGCTGTGAACGTGTGTGTGCAGGCTTTATGTAGACGTGTCTAATTCAGTTGGGGGAGTATGCAGGAGAGCAATTGTTGGGTCATATGGTTAACTGCATTCAGTCAGTTGAGGAACTGCCAGTCTTGTTTCTGGAGTAACTTATTAAGGTGGGAATTTTGGGAGCAGGGGGTTTTCTGGTTCCTCTTCAGGCGTATCAGCTAGTCCTGGTGTGGCTGCAGGTGAGCAAGGAAGCAGTTTATAAACGCTTTGAGAGAGGAAGGATTGTTCATGGCAGGGGCAGAAAGTTTTCTGTGACTGGCTTTCCTAGAGCACAATGTCACTGGGTGGTTTTCTTGTGAAAAAATCATCATATCTGTCTTTTCTGGGGGAAGCTGCAAAAGCAAGCAGCCTCTTAGCTTAGAAGGGGATTTGAAACAGAAAAAAAAAATTGCAAAACCTGCCAAAAAATTTAAGGGATGAGTATCATTTCAGCTGCTGCTTTGTATTATTATATAACGTTGTGTGAAGAATGTCAGTAAGTGGTGTTAAAACTCTGGCAAGTTGAAATTTTGTTATTACTTTTATATCTCAGCATTTTATGTTTCAAATAAAATGTGCTAATAGAATGCTTTTCTTTTGATCTGACTAGATTCCCAAGTGGGTGTTTTACGCATTTGGAATGTTTCTAGAACAACACCTGTTGATAATTTTAAATTAAAGAAAACAGGGTTTCATTGCTTACATGTACTGAATTCTCCTCCAAGGAAAAAATGTAAGTAAAAACGTTAAAATTTAATATTTAAAAATACCATATTTGCTGCTATCAAATAATATAATGATATAAACATAAATACTGAATGCTACTGAAAGGCAAAGTTTTAAAAACTACCCTTGATAATATGTGTGCTAAAGTTACCATCAAAGCCACATAATATCTAATATTGCTAAATTGAAGATATTTAGAGCAAAATTACATTTTTAAATGTTATTGAATGAGGATATTAAAATAATATTAAATTGTCTACATGGGGGAAATGAAATGATGGTACTGGTGAAAATAAGAAATAGAGTGATAGGATTAAATAAAATTGCTCTGAATCAGATATGAAAGTGAAAGTGAAGTCACTCAGTCGTGTCCGACTCTTTGTGACTCCGTGGACTGTAGCCTACCAAGCTCCTCTGTCCATGGGATTCTCCAGGCAAGAGTACTAGAGTGGGTTGCCATTTCCTTCTCCAGGGGATCTTCCCGACCCAGGGATCGAACCTGGGTTTCTTGCATTGGAGGCAGACGCTTTAACCTCTAAGATCTAATAATTTATAGTGGTATCCTTATTTTAAATTATATTTCCAAGAGCATATTCACATTCTAAGGGAAAGGTTTTTTTGAAAGAAGACAAGATATGTGATAACCTAGTGATACCTGTATCAGATCTGACCTGCAGAATTGTAAGATAATAGATTTGTACTGTTTAAGCTGCAAAAAAAAAAAAAAAAAAAGAATATATAGAAAATAACTAAGCAAGGAGACTTTTATACAAAGTTGGGGAAATGAAACTGTATAAAAAGTAAACATTGACAAAGAAGAAATTAAGATGCAAATGTATGTCAGACAGTTGTAATTGTTGATTGGGTGCTAAATTAAGTGAAAGTCGCATAGTTGTGTCCAACTCTTTTCGGCCACATGGACTATTTAGTCCATGGAATTCTCCAGGCCAGAATACTAGAGTGAGTAGCCTTTCCCTTCTCCAGGGGATCCTCCCCACCCAGAGACTGAACCCAGGTCTCCTACATTGCAGGTGGATTCTTTACCAGCTGAGCCACAAGCTAAATTAAAGTGAATAATAAATAAATCTCAAAAATAGTTATTTTCATTGGATTGAAATTTTATGGAAGAAGGTGATTAGTTTTAAAAGAAAAAACTTCATGTGTGTTTGTATGTGTAGAGGAAGAAGTAAGCTTTTATATCAGCAGTTTGAAAGAACATTGATTCCAAAATAATCTTGCTATGTTTTAATTTATGGGCAGTAAAAAATTAAAGATTCAGCACATACTGTGATTCTTCACAGTAATTTTTGTTCGTCTTGTTTCACCTGCACTCTATACATGTCTTTTCAAAATAATATCCCATTTTGTATATATGTATGTGTGTGTGTGTGGGGGGGGGGGGTTCTGCAAAGTACACCTGCGGCAGAAAATCTGATCATTGCTTATTAAGAGTTTACTGATACAGATTCTAGATAAAAGAAAACGAAGGAGCATCTATATAAATTAAGTCCTTTGACTTCATTCCAGCATGTGGAAAGCCACTGGCATAAGGGTTTATTACTTTCTTTTCTAGTTTCAAACCAGTCCCCAACCAAAAATCATTACACATCCTCCACGAGTGAAGCAGTCCCACCCCCAACTCTGACGCAGAATCAAGCCTTCTCTCTTCCTCCTGGTCACGCCGTGTGCTGTTTCTTGGATGGTGGCGTTGGACTTTATGATATGGGAGCCAAGAAGTGGGATTTTCTTAGGGACTTGGTATGTCTGTGGTTTTCCTTTCTTTTATAATGCAATGCTTATTTTGTGTATAAAGTGATGTTTACTTTTACTTATGTATTAATATTGTCCTAGGATTATTTTTGTAGGGAACCATACATTAGGAATTTATTTTGGTTGACTGAGACTTTTTATAAAGATGTCTAGAACTATTAAAAGTATTTAATTGTAAATATTGTAAACATTAAATTTCTGTTAAAAGTACTGTCTGCTTAGCTTATCGGGAATATTCTGCATTTGGCAGCGTTCCCATTACTGTGTAGGCCATGTTACCCATGTGTATAGTATTGGAAAATCATGTCATTGCTCTATATTTTGGAAGCAAAACGAGAAATAGAATGTTCTTTCAGGACGAAGGCGAAAGTCCATCTCTGCCAGTTATTCCAAGCTTTCTTGTTCTCATTCATGAAATGAGCAAGGTTGGACTAAGTGTTTTCTGAGGTTTATTTCTATTATTGAGTCATAATAATTCTGTGAGTCTACAAACTTCTGCCGGAGTGACCATGAAGCCCCTGTGTGAAACAGAATACAGTCCTGCTGAGAACTCACATTTTGCCTGGTTTTCTTCTGTGCTTTTTTACGCTGCATTCCTAGGGTCATGTGGAAACTATTTTTGACTGCAAATTCAAGCCTGACAACCCCAATCTTTTAGCAACAGCTTCATTTGACGGCACCATAAAGGTCTGGGATATAAACACGTTGACTGCGGTGTACACTTCGCCGGGGAACGAAGGGGTTATTTATTCCCTTTCATGGGCTCCAGGTAAGAACGTTTTTTATTAAAATCAGGAGTACAGTTGAATGACTCCTAACTTTTATATTCATCTGCATTATCGTCTCTCCTTCAGTGCCGTCTTGCTCCAAATGATTGTGGAGGCAAATTAGTATCAACATATGTGTTGGTACAGTTTTGGGGGTATTTAGAATAAACTCCCTGAGCAGGCACTTTGATTTCTGGGCCCTTCCGTATGTTGTAGTCATACAGAAAAGCCACAGTACATCAGGATGATACTGACCCATCTCATCTTAGCTGCATTTATATCGATCTGCCTGTAAAGTGTTAGTCGCTCAGTCACGTCCGACTCTTTGCGACCCCATGAGCTGTAGCCCACCAGGCTCCTCAGTCCCTGGAATTCTCCAGGCAAGACTACTGCAGTGAGTTGCCATTCCCTTCTCTGGGGAATCTTCTCGACCCAGGGATCGAACCCAGGTCTCCCGCATTGCGGGCAGATTCTTTACTATCTGAGCTGCCAGGGAAGCCCTATAAAGGTGTAATGTATTTTACATGATGGAAGTTTTCCTTAATATTTTCATGTGACTCAAACATATAAAAATAAAATTTTTTTTTCTAAAAATTATGCTGCCTATCTCTTTCCCTGGTACATCTGTTTTGTGAATAAGAATAATCATCAGTTTGATTATGAGCATGTAATTCTGTATAAACTCTACTTTTGTAATATTGAAGGGTTTTATGGGATACTAGGGCCTTTTCTTGGACTCTGTATGGTGGAACCTTTATACTTTCCTATACATAAAAAAGAAAAGAGATGCCTTGTGAAACTGCTGGCATTTTCTCCCAAAACATTAAATTTTCCTGTAGTGAATAACTATAAAAACTAAACTGAGTTTTTCACTTTAAAAAGGATGTAGAATGTTTTACTTATTTGTCCTAATACTAATATTTGAATTAAAAACTGACTTATAGCCAGTATATGGCTTATTTTTTTAGCTTATCTCCTCATGCACATAAATTTTTAGCCCTGAACATATATATTGGGTTTTTAAAGGCTTGATGTCTTCAGACTTCTATTTTCTTTACCCTATTTTTAGAGTAGAATCACAGGAAAAATTTTAGAGGTGCAAATAAATGTGAAAACTTTTCCCCAGTAATTTTAGAGCCCCAACAGGGTAGCAGAATGAAAATCCTAGAAAAACTGGTGAGGACTGTTTTGTAAAGTACTTACAGTCACTTATCACAAAATAATTCCTCTATATTTTTTCTCCTAGGTAGCAGGTAATAACTGTTTCTTTCTTCTAATAGAGAAAACCTCTTCTTTGATTGCCTTGTAACAAATTCAGAATCATCTACTAACTTAGCAGTAGTTTGATTTTCATAGATTTTTTTTTCTTAAAAATAAACAGCATTATGTTTTTTGGTGGAGAAAATGAATTTTTTCATGTGTCTTGCTTATGGAAATATTTACTTTCCTAACCATTAATAGTTTACTAAAATTGTTAGATGGTCAGAAAAATGTAAATGCTGACTGGATATGTAACAATACTGAGGAATTATTGATAGTCTTTCTATTTTTGATTATACTAGTTTGATCACGTTAATAAAATACATCCTATATTTTAGACATCCATCCTCAAGTGTTTATTGATGAAAGGACACAATGTTAGAACTTTGCTCCAAAAAATCCAGTAGGGGGTTGTAGACGAAAATAAGATTGACCATACTTTGATAATTGTTGAAATTGTATGATATATTTATGTACTATACTTTCTGTCTATATTTGCATGCAATTAATAATTTTCATTATTAAAAAATAAAACTTGAAGCACTTTACAAACTCAAGTCATTTTCAAAAATTACATTTTTAAAAAGAGTTGCATTTGTGGCAAACATTTCATATAATGTCTAACAAATTGTTTCCTAAGGTGATTTAAATTGTATTGCTGGAGCAACTTCCCGAAACGGTGCTTTTATTTGGGATATTAAAAAGGGCAAAATGGTACAACGATTTAATGAGGTAGGATGTATTTATTGCTAGCTTAATAGTATAATGTCTTATATGGCCTCATGTATTTTCAGTGCTTTTCTCCTACATTTAATAGTTAATCAGCAGGTTGCATTATATTTTCCTAATTAGAAGAAAGTCCAAGAGAACATGCATATGCTAAAATAAATTCTGAAAGATGTAGCTAAGTCTAAGATACAATTATTCCCCTAAAGTTGCATTAGAGGCTCAAAGGAATTTTAAGTCATCTTCCACAAAATTGTCTAGGCAAACACTCAAAAGTTAGAAAAAGACTAAGCTCAGAATGTGTCCCAAATCACAGTCCCAATTTTGTCACTGATTAGCTTTTGACGTAGAATCATTTTATTGCCTTGAGCCTGATTGTTCACCTATAAGATGGTAAAGTTGGATGTTTTAGTTCTTCTGAGTCTCAAATTCCATTTTTCCATAACACACTGTAAAGACTCCCTCTCTCTTTGCAGTGTCACAGACTGTACCTCTTCTACTTGGAGTTGAATTGTCCTTCCACTTTTTTCCTGAGTTCTGTTAATATTTGCAAAACACATATAATCTCATTGACAGTGCGTTAGCTGTGAAGGGAGGAAGGTATGAACGGGGTCTAGGATTGTCCCTCAATCTCTTGAAGTTTCATTCAAGTGATTACAGTGATTACTGTACTTAAATTGTGGCTGGTGTTAAGAGGAGACTAAAGTGACTTTTTCTCTGGAGCTTTCAGGCTGTTTTACTAAGGTGGTCTTCAGTTTACTATTTTAACCTTTTTTGAGGGGGGTCCATCTTTATAAGGATGGACACAGGAACGGAGGAGGTCTTTAGACTCATTCAGTTGAAGGAGTCGGGGTTCTCCATTAGCTGAGTTCATCCTCCTGAACTCAGTGCACTTAAGGGTCAGTAATGTCCTGCTTTTTATTTTGTGAGGCCCATGTAACAATTAATTGAAGCCGGAAGTGTTCATTTTTCCCACATTTATTATTCTAAATTTAAGCAATTTTGATACTGGTTCTAACTATGCTTCTGGACGCTGGGAAAGCCATGAATGACATAAGGGACGTCCTGGATGCTTGGGGCTGGCTGTCAGGTTGGGGCCGCCTAGTGCTAATGAGAAGGTACTTAGGTCACAAGACACCAGGATGCTGGGAAACTTGGAAATGAATTGATCACACCCATTACCTAGTTGATGAGTGACATTCCTGTGTATAGGTTGTATCCTTTGTGTTTTTAAAAGCTGTAATTATATTCCTTTACCCTTCTCCAGTCTAAGAATACAGATAAATGTAGAGATTTGTTATAATAATAACCTTAAACCTTTGTTTTATAAAAATAAAATTTAGAAATTTAGAACAATCAATAATAACAGTTGCTTGCAGTATCTCTTTTACTGTAGTTTTAATAGCATTGGGTTTGAAAACTATAAGTTATCTTCATCATTATGGGAAAGGTGGGCTTTCCCAGAAAAAGGTATAAAGCTGAGCTTGATTCTACAGATGACTGACAGACATTGGGCCTTTATCAGTGTCCCCAAAAAGGAAATAGAGCCACCCAGTTTATGTCTTAAAACAGTGGCTCTGTTTCTTAAGTGTGATAGCCTTATGCGTTCTTAAAGTGTATATTCAGCTTTCTGTCGTTCACAATAATGTCTGTAGCATCATCTAGAGCAAGTTCCTAGTAGAAAAGTAATATTAGAAGAAGTAAATAAATAAGAGAAAAAAGGGGTGAATTATTTCTTATTGATAGGTATTTTGCATTTTTTGAAGCATGGAAAAAATGGGATATTCTGCATTGCCTGGAGTCATAAAGATTCCAAAAGAATAGCAACCTGCAGTGGTGATGGTTACTGGTAAGTACTGCATATGAAATCACACTGTTTATAAGGATGCATTTGATAATGTAAGTGACTCGTGTTAGCACCTGTATTAAAATATTTGATAAGATGCTGTTTGTACAGCTCTGCCGACTATCATAAATATTGTTTACGGTGGCTTCCCAGGGGGCACTAGTGGTAAAGAACCTGCCTGCCAATGCAGCAGATGAGACCCAGGTTCAATCCCTGAGTTAGGAAGGTCCCCTGGAGGAGGAAATGGCACCCCACTCCAGTACTCTTGCCTGGAAAATCCCATGGACAGGGGGAGCCTGGTGGGCTGCCGTCTGTGGGGTCACACGGAGTCGGACACGACTGAGGCGACTTAGCAGCAGTTAGCTTTATCGTGTATTTTCAGGGCATTAACTTACTTAATAAATACCACAGTCAATCACTAAACATTTGTAAGTATAAGTTACCACCAATCCCTAGTAGCTTCAAAAGTTTTGGTAGGCCTAGAAAGATCCCCTGGAGAAGGGAATGGCTGCCCACTCCAGTATTCTTGCCTAGAGAATTCCATGGACAGTAGAGCCTGGTGGGCTGTAGTCCACGGGTTCACAAGAAGTCAGACAGGGCTGAACGAGTAACACGTTCACTTTCACATAGCAGGGATATTTTAAAAGGGTCTTTTCCAAAGACTTTTAAAACTTTGCAGTACGTTAATTTACACACAGCTTTGTGTTCCTAATGGAATTAATAGCCCTTGTATTATGGTAATAATATAGAAGGATATTGTGTGCCCAGTCATGTCCGACTCTCTGCGACTCCATGCACTGTGGCCCACCAGGCTCCTCTGCCCATGGAATTTTCTAGGCAAGAATACTGGATAGGTTGCCATTTCCTACTCCAGCAGTAGGGTCTTAAGCTTCATTTATTTTTGCATTAAAAGTGTATTTGGGGAGAAGGGCTCCTCCGGATTTCTAGTTGTATCCCTTAAAAATGTGCCATGGAAATATTATAATGACTTACATGTCTTAGACTTGGTGTAATAATACATGCAACCAACACTGTAAATGAGTTGTTTCAAACATAAATTTTCCACTGTTAAATTTTGAAGCTGAAAATCTAATGCTTGTGTTTTAAAATATATGTATTATACTATGCATTTCCTAAATGAAATATTTTCTAAATAAGAAAGTATCTCCTTTAAATAGGTTTCAGTGGGTTGCCATAGTTAATACTATGTGATGTAAATATACTTATCATAATGATAATATCATTTACATGGTACTTTTAAATGTTCCCTGTGCTTTGCAGACAAGGTCTCTACCCTAAAACACTTTTGTTTAAATTATGTAGTTTTGGCTTTCTTCCTTTGAATAACGTATTTAGAATGTTGTAATTTTCTATTAACATATTATACTTAATTTCAGTATAATTCGAACAATTGATGGTAAAATACTACACAAATACAGACATCCAGCTGCAGTATTTGGTTGCGATTGGAGCCAAAACAACAAGTAAGTATTTTTTCCTGAAATAAGTAATAATTACACTTAGCAGATTTTGAATAACCATAAAGTTTGATGTTATTCTCGTAAGTAATATTCATCACTCTTTTTAGGTAATATTCCCCTTATCTCATCTTGTAACTGCGTGTTTAACCATCTGTTTTTATTCCATGAAGTTTTTACATGATTTAGGAATATTGATCCCTACTTTCAAACAACTTGCTGCTGCTTCAGGGAAAAGCATACAGCTCACTAATGAAAATGGAAGTCAGTCCGGTCTGTGTGTGGCTTCTGAGAGATGTGGCCCTTGCTCTAAACCCTGCTGGAAATCTCTGTGGTGCATTGTCCCCGTGGCTTTCCATTGCCTCCACCTGATACGAATGCCGCGACATGGGGTGATTTCCCAAGACGTGGAACTCAGAATGGTTTTGAAAGGTCACCCTTGCTTAAGAACCTGTTATTTACCATGTAAAGATCAGCTTAGATTTAAAAATTAATACACATCAAACCTCCACTAAAATTGATCCTTTAAGCCATTGCACTTCCAAGAATATTGTGTTTCACACCTCTCTTTGACTGGATATAAATTACATTTATATGCCATCAAATATGTGGGATCAAATAAATCCCATCAAATATATGGGAGATAGTGAAGGACAGGGATGCCTGGCATGGTTCAGTCCTTGGGGCTGTGAAGAGTTGGCCATGACTGAGCGACTGAACAAGAACAACAAATTGTATTTAAGAAGTCAAACTTCTGCTTTGAAAAATGCAGATGTGAGCACAGCTTTCTGTTGCTTAAATCTCCCAGCAGCTTCCCATTGATGTTGGGATGACATGCAGAGTCCTAGCCAGGCAACCCCTGTATAACCTGGCTCCTCTGTGCCTTATCTCCTTCCAGGCCTTGCTACCTCTGCTGCTAACGTCCAGCCACAGTGGCTTTCAGCTTCTTGAACCAGTCAGCTCATTTTTGCCCCAGGCTTTTGCTCCTGTTTTCATCTGCATCTAGGATTCTACTTCCCACCCCAGTCCACCCTGACCTGGGCATAAATAACTTCTCCCTCTCTCAGCTCAGGAACCACTTCTGCAGAAAAGTCTTCCATGAGCCCCATCTTAGATAAATTTCCCCCGTAGTATCATACACCTTAGGACACTTAACATCAGAAAATTAAGTTTTAGTTGTGAATTGGCTACCTCTCTCTGAGATAAGCAATGGTTTTCTGTTTTTCGCAGTATATTCTTACTAAAACACTGTGCTTCTAACCCTCACCATGCCTTGAAAAAGCAGACGTGTAGTAAATACTTGTTGAACACGCAAATGAGTAGAATTACCTGCATCTGCTCAACAGAACCGTTCCACATTCTTATTTCCCTCCTTTATAGGGTTAATAAGAATTGAAGAATTTGGCCATTCAGGGGGAAAAAAGATATGAATGCAGTATGCTTTGTTGGTTAAGAAAGCTTTAAAAAAAAAAGTCCTTTATACTTAACTTTTGTGTTTACTGGTAAGCCTGTCTAATAAATTTCATTTTTCATTTTGACATTTCATTTTTGTTTTTAAAAATCTTTTCTAAATGTTCTAATTTCTGTATTTATATTCCACTTAGTGTCTTAGGAGAAGTGAAAAACGTCTTGAACTTATAAAAGTTTATTCATATTCCTGAATTTATAATTTGGATAGCTGTGTGTACATTTAAAAAATCTTTTTCATTTCTAAGATTTTGTATCTGTGTATATGCATATACATATATAAAATATACTCCTGTGTACATGTAAATATTTATATTATGCAAAATATATTTTCCCACATAGAGAAATAAGCCTGTTTATCAGTGAGCCTTGGGTGCATGTAATCTATACATTTACAGACCAACCAGCATGTTAGTTTAAAGATTTCTGTATTTTTGACTTACAAGCTTTAATAAATATAGCTATTATAACCGATATGACAAAAATCAGCAGTTTGAAGTTTGGAGAAGGTTTTGATGACAATTGGAAAGCTACAAAATGTGTAGCTTTCCCTCTTTACCTTTGGGCCTGGGGACTGTTTCTATGATTGTTAATGTTCCTTGGAGAGACTGTCGTGTCTGGTTCATGATTTCACAGGTCTGCCTAGTACTTGAATTCCACTTGAATTCCACTGGTACTCCCAGGCATGACCACTAGGGTCTAGCTAGTTGCTTAGCTTGTCTCACTCTCTTAAGAATAATGAGCAATGATCATTTAAAGATCATACCCACATATTATATTTCCAAAGGATTCTTCTGGATCAAACAGTTAAGCATCTCAAGTTGGGGAAACCACCAAAGAGAATTGGAAAACCAGGACTGTGACTGGCTATCAGATGAGTCAACCCTGGTCTTTGGGGAGTTTTCTAGTCCACTTCTGGGGGAAACACTGCTATTTCTACCAGCACCACAAAAAAGTCTGCTAGCAGTCAGGGCAGGTAGTAATTCATAACTTGCCTACCAGCAGTTCAGCAAATTCCAGTCAATGACCATTTGGGACCCTTTTCAAGTTCCAATAGTTGCAAAATGTAAAGGTCTGAGAAATACTCAAGTTATGAATCTGGGCATCTTGAAAAAACAAACGTAGAGAAGTAAATATACCATTATCTCTCATCTGAGGAAAATAAAGAATTCACCTGATTAAAAGGGAAGCTTGAGAAACTAACTGCACTAGAGCAGTTTCTATAAATGATGTCTTCACTTACATCAGTTTGTAGTGTAACTTCATGGAGGGAGCAGAGCATTCTGGTTTTAGAAATTAGCACAGTGTACATTTAAAAACTGTCAGTACCAGGTATTATCAACCCTTTCATTTTTTTAATGGGCCATTGATGATGTTTCAGAGACATGATAGCCACGGGCTGTGAAGACAAAAATGTCCGTGTCTATTATGTGGCCACCAGCTCGGATCAGCCACTGAAGGTGTTCAGCGGGCACACGGAGAAAGTGTTCCATGTGCGATGGTCACCTCTGAGGGAGGGGACTCTCTGCAGCGGCTCTGATGACGGGTATGTACTTTTGGATTCTTGTTTCTAGTCCTGAAACTCATAAGCTTGCAATTTTCTAGAAATGTGCTTATTTATATTATCCAACTTGTATGTGGAACTATTCTAAACATGTACTTAATAAGTAGACAGTTAACAAGTATCTAACTGCACACATGTACAAATTTTTCCTTGCTTAATGTCATATTCACGCTTTCTGTGTCCTTATTTGGGCTTCCCTGATGGCTCAGACGGTAAAGAATCTTCTGCAGTGCTAGAGACCTGGGGTCATTCCTGGGTTGGGAAAATCCCCTGGAGGAGGTTACTGTGCTTGCTGTAGGTGCTTGTTTCTGTCTTGCTAAGAACAGAGTTAACAGAAATGAAAATTGTAGAAGGGTCTGTTGGGGAAAACGTCTGAAACAGTAAATCTTTGTAAAATATAGAGAAGAGTTTATTTTTAATAATGTTCTCATATCTAATACGGAAAACAGGTGTACTCTGTTTTCATTAAGAATGAAATAAAAGATGATTATATGTGTTAGTGTGAAGAGAAGATATTTTAGAAATGAGAATGATTTAACATTTTTTTCTGGGTTTGTGAAAGTTTCTGAAATCTTGTCTGTATTTTATATCCAGATGTGTTTGCATAGTTTGGGCTCTTTGAATAGGAGATAAATTTAGGTAAGAAAAGTCTTACTTTGTGCTAGTAAAAGTTGTAATAGTAGCCACATTATCCTGTCCTAGTATAAAAGAGAAGAAAAGTTTTTTTTAATATAAAGCGGAAAGAGATATATGCCTTAAATAAAAAAGTGATGTATCTTCTAATGCTGTAATATAACCTTTGGAGTATTGATATTTTGATATTTTCAGGTTGATATAAATCTGTAACTAAAAGATGATTATGAGTTATCCAACCAGAGTTGGCATCTGGAGGTCTTAAATTGATTTTGAGTTAAAATTTTACTTTAATAGTATTTGTATGCTACACTCACTAAACTCCAGTAATAGTATGAATCCATTTGTATTTAAATTTTGTCCTTGATCTGAGAGTGATTCCACAGGCTAAGAAACTTATTTCACTGACATAAACATGGACTGTTTACTGTGCTGATAAAAGCATAGAGCTCTGTAGTGACCTAGAGGGGTGGGGTGGGGGCCTGGGAGGTCAACGAGGGAGGGGGTGTATACATGTAGCTGGTTCACTTTGTTGCACAGCGGAAACTTACACAGCATCGTAAAGTCATTATCCTCCAATAAAGTCTTTTTTAAGAAGCATAGATAGGAATTGATTTTTCAAATAATATCCATCATCATATATGCTATATTTTCATGATACAAATAGTCTGAGTGCATTTAAATGATTGTATACATTGTTGTTTGTCATATTTTTTCTTCAGCTTTATCTGCTCTGGATAATTTAAGAAAGCAATTTTTCCAAACATAAATTGTGAAGTCATATATGTAGTATCAGTAGCAAATGACCAGCAGAAGTAAAGAAGAAATATTGTAATAGCCTGGCTGTAACCCAACTAATTATTCATTCTTTCTGCTGTGGAGAATCAGCATATCTTGAAACATAAACTGCTTTTTCAGTATGCTAAGAAATAATCACTAACAATATGTGCTCTATTAAAAATATATTGACCCTTTAGATAAATTACAAGTTGAATGGTATTTATGTGTAATATTCTGTTTTCAGTTCTGTTCGAATCTGGGATTACACTCAAGATGCGTGCATAAATATTCTTAGTGGACACACGGCACCCGTGAGGGGACTGATGTGGAATACTGAGATCCCATACCTGCTAATATCTGGCAGCTGGGACTATACTATAAAAGTGTGGGACACACGAGAAGGAATATGTTTGGATACTGTGTGTGATCACGGTGCAGATGTATATGGTAAAGTGTTTTTCATGTACTTCTAAACTTTGCTGTATTAATGATTTTTGAGTTTCTGAGGAATACAGTATTTTTGAAGAAATCTTAACAGTGTTTCATTTTGAAATGACTTACATTATTAGAAAGTATGCATTCAAGAAGTTTACTATTTCAATAGCAGAATTCCCAGAAGAAAATAGAAAACACCCCCAGAAAAGATTAGAAGATAGCTGTTGTTAGCACTGTGGTGTCTCTGTCTCTGCAGAGAAGCACACACCCCCACACACACACACCCTTGCACATATTCACCTGTGAGGCTTGGGTTTTTCTCACTTTCCATCACCCCAACATTAAGTTGTAAAACAGGAAATCAGTCATAACTTAGTTATGACTTATCTAGCCATTCCTTGACGTACTCCTTTTCCTATTTGGAACCAGTCTGTTGTGGCATGTCTAGTTCTAACTGTTGCTTCCTGACCTGCATATAGGTTTCTCTAGAGGCAGGTCAGGTGGTCTGGTCACCCTGCTTATTTAACTTACACGCAGAGTACATCATGAGAAACGCTGGGCTGGAAGAAGCACAAGCTGGAATCAAGATTGCCGGGAGAAATATCAATAAACTCAGATATGCAGATAACACCACCCTTATGGCAGAAAGTGAAGAGGAACTAAAAGCCTCTTGATAAAAGTGAAAGAGGAGAGTGAAAAGGTTGGCTTAAAGCTCAACATTCAGGAAACGAAGATCATCGCATCCGGTTCCATCACTTCATGGGAAATAGATGGGAAAGAGTGGAAACAGTGTCAGACTTTATTTTTCTGGGCTCCAAATCACTGCAGATGGTGATTGCAGCCATGAAATTAAAAGACGCTTACTCCTTGGAAGGAAAGTTATGACCAACCTAGATAGCATATTCAAAAGCAGAGACATTACTTAGCCTTGTGCCAACAAAGGTCCATCTAGTCAAGGCTATGGTTTTCCAGTAGTCATGTATGGATGTGAGAGTTGGACTGTGAAGAAAGCTCAGTGCCGAAGAATTGATGCTTTTGAACTGTGGTATTGGAGAAGACTCTTGAGAGTCCCTTGGACTGCACGGAGATCCAACCAGTCCATTCTAAAGGAGATGAGCTCTGGGATTTCTTTGGAAGGACTGATGCTAAAGCTGAAGCTCCAGTACTTTGGCCACCTCATGCGAAGAGTTGACTCATTGGAAAAGACCCTGATGCTGGGAGGGATGGGGGCAGGAGGAGAAGGGGATGACAGAGCATGAGATGGTTGGATGGCATCACTGACTCGATGGACGTGAGTTTGAGTGAACTCTGGGAGTTGGTGATGGACAGGGAGGCCTGGCGTGCTGCGATTCATGGGGTTGCAAAGAGTCGGACACGACTGAGCGACTGAACTGAACTGAACTGAGCCATTCCTTTACCTGTATTCTTAGATATTTAGGGCAGTGTTTTATTTTTTAATATAGTACAAAGTTTTGTAGTATAAATGAGTTGGGAATGGAAAATCAAATTTCTTATCTTTTGCACATCACTTTGCTCTCATTTGTAGCACCCAAACATGGATGGGGTTAAGTAGTTGAATTACGAATGAAAAATGATAATTGAAGGAAGCTAACCCTAACTAACGCACTCCAGTCTTCTTGCCTGAAGGATCCCACGGACAGGGGAGCCTGGCAGGCTACTGTCCACGGGGTCACAAAGAGGCAGATACAACTGAGCGACTAACACTTCTCACACTTAGGAGGTACATATAAATAAAAATTTGTCAGCGCTTCCTTTAGTAAATGGCTTTATTTCTTCCACCAGGTTTAACATGCCACCCGCGCCGCCCCTTCACAATGGCCTCGTGCTCCCGGGACTCTACAGTGAGACTCTGGTCATTAACACCATTAATCACTCCTTTACAAATAAATATTCTGGCAGACAGATCCTGGGAAGAAATCATCGGGAACACAGGTGTTGAAACTCTGCACGTATTAGACCTTCTTTCTAAATACGGTTTGATAAGTGCTCTTTCCTTATTAGGTTGTATCCCTTCTCCAGATTCTGCCATAGAGCCGGGCGCGCCCCCTCTGCTCTGTGGCAAAGTGTCAAGAGATATCAGACAGGAGATAGAGAAACTAAGTGGAAACCTTCGTGTGAAAAAACTCAGATGGTTTTCAGAATGTTTATCTGTAAGTACTGTAGGGATTAAATGTGAAAATTTCCCCTTTAGCCAAAAAGAGTCATGATGACTTTTTGTCCTGAAATTCACGTTTACATGTGTTGTCCCAGTGTAAGAAAGCAAATGGAAACCAGAAACTGTAAGTAAGGTAGGAATCTCCCTGGTGGTCCAGTGATTAAGACTGCATGTCCCAATACAGGGGTCTGGCTTCGTTCCCTACTCAGGGAACTAAGACCCTGCATGCCGCTTGGTGTGTGGTCAAAAACACAAATAAAAATAAAGAGACACAAATTTCTTTAAAAAAAAAATCAACGATAAGGAAAATATTGTTTTGTTAATTTCTCAAGTTTTATATGGCTGCATTATATTTTTAAAGATGCAAAATGCTCTGAAGTTTTTACTTCATGTTATGTCTTTGGGTGTCCTGTATCAACTTTTTAGCCTCCAGGTGGCAGTGACAATTTATGGAACTTAGTTGCAGTGATAAAAGGGCAAGATGATAGCTTACTTCCTCAGAACTACTGCAAAGGAATAATGCACTTGAAGCATCTGATTAAATTCAGGACGGTAAGTAGCATATGCAATTGTGCTGTGCTAAAACAAAAATTACTTTTGCCTTTTTGTCATTAAAATATGAAAATTATTTTAATGTATATAATTAGATTGAAGAAGCTAAAATAAATGAACACTGAAGAGACAAATCTTCAATAAAAATTGATCACGATAGTATGAATTATTTGGTAACAGACTAAGGCAGTCATGATTTCCACAGATTGAATCTTATGAAATTCTTCAAACGTCACTTGGAAGATCCTTGAAATGCTTTACCTTTACCCTATTACCGGATGATCATGTGTGTGATTTTTGTCTCAGAGGCCTGCTAGGCTGTCTTCTGGGATATGTTTTGTTTAAAATGATCATATCTTATCCTTTAATGGATTTCAGAACACCTTGTACATGAAGTGATAGGCAGTGCCAATAGCATACCAGTCCTGGGATGAGAAAGAAGAAAAAGCTTTTATATTTGAAGTATCAGTGGTTGACTTAACTGTTAGACCATGGGGAGCATCGTGCCAGGGGTGTGGATTTGATGGTATAACAAACAGTCATTTCCATAAAGAAGTACTTCTTTGATTCAGTCAGTTCAGTTCAGTTGCTCAGTCATGTCTGACTCTTTGCGACCCCATGGACTGCAGCACACCAGGCCTCCCTGTCCATCACCAACTCCCGGAGTTTACTTAAACCCATGTCCGTTGAGTCAGTGATGCCATCCAACCATCTCATCCTCTGTCGTCACCTTCTCCTCCCACCTTCCGTGTTTCCCAGCATCAGGGTCTTTTCCAGTGAGTCAGCTCTTCCCATCAGGTGGCCAAAGTATTGGAGTATCAGCTTCAACATCAGTCCTTCCAATGAACACCCAGGACTGATCTCCTTTAGGATGGATTGGTTAGATCTCCTTGTAGTCCAAGGGACTCATGAGTCTTCTCCAACACCGCAGTTCAAAAGCATCAGTTCTTCAGTGCTCAGCTTTCTTTATGTCCAGCTCTCACGTCCATACATGACTACTGGAAAAACCATAGCCTTGACTAGATGGACCTTTGTTGGCAAAGTAATGTCTCTGCTTTGATTACAAGCACCTAATGACTATAACAGTTACCTTTGGTACTATAGAAGCCAACGAGAGTGAGCCAGTAATTTTTAGGTTTTTATTAAAATCCTTTATATATATTTTTTCCACCAGTCGTATACTATTTTATCACTCACTACCTTTTGACCTCTGGATTTCTGGTGAGTTTTAAGAAAAATTGGATTCAGCCTCTTCCCACCAGCACCAGCCACATCTGAACCCCACTCTCTACCATAACAAAATATTACGTTTAAAGAAGTGTTATACTTTTTAGACAAAAAGCAGTGGTTTTTAAAAAATATTTAATTTCCAGCTCTGTATGTTTATAGTGTGTATCCATATTATGCTTTTATAATTATCACTAGCTCTTGTGTAACAAAATTCAGGAAATTTCATTTTCTTCGTACCCAGTCTGAAGCCCAAGAACTCACCACAGTGAAGATGTCCAAGTTTGGTGGTGGTATTGGTGTCCCTACCAAAGAGGAAAGACTGAAGGAAGCTGCCCAGATACACTTGCGGCTGGGACAGGTTCAGAGATACTGTGAGCTGATGGTTGAACTTGGAGAGGTAATTGGCTGTTAAAACAAAATCAAGAGAGTTTAACACAGTATTGTTAGTTAAATACTCAATTTCAAGCTTCTCTTTCTTCAGGTCTGGTTGGTCCTCTGCTCACCTGATGTCAGGGGTGTGCCTCAGAGCGGGAGCTATTGCAGGGAGATCCCGGGGAGCGGTGTCAGCGTTGTTATCAATAGATGCATCATTAGATATGCATTTCCACCCAGACGACAGGATCAGGAGCTCCAGGGATGGAGCCTAACACGGGTGCTTTTCTAAGCAAGCCCTGGAGAAAAAAATGGCAGCCCAGTCCAGTATTCTTGCTGGGGAAACCCCATGGACACGCTGGCCCAGAGAAGCGTCTTCTCTGAGGGTCAGCTGCTGAAGAGTGCTCCTCTGGCACGTCCCAATCTTTAGGGAGCACAGAATTAGCAAAACAGATTTCTCCAGAAAGGTTAGGATGGATCCATCCTATTAAAATTGAGAACGTGGGTTGCCTTCTAGAGGTGGATGGTGACTGAAATAGAGCCAAGCAGAGGCATGGCTCCTGTCCTGCCATCTGAGAGCAGCTTTCCTGAGTGTATTCAGCTTAAAAACTTACATTATAGATTTGAGTTCATTTAAAATAAATGTCTGTTAAGTGTTAGACTACACACTCCAAATGGGTCTGTTTCTGCTCTTCTCCCATTCTAGTGGGACAAAGCCTTGTCAGTTGCTCCAAGCGTGTCTGTGAAATACTGGAAGAAGCTGATGCAGAGGTGAGGCGGACTGTCTGTGCCCAGATGGACATCTAACATTTTGTTAAAATGAAAACAACATGTCCATATGCTAGTAGCCTTGGGATTTTTGACTTTTTTGTTGTTTTAAATGATAACTGAATTTTGTATCTCCTGATACAATAAATGAATCAGTTATAAGTCATTTTGGCATTTTTGTATTTGACCTGATGTCTGATAAGAACAGTGGTTTCCCCATGTTGATAGAGGAAGGGATGGATCAGTCGACATGCTCACTGCTTAATGTATTGCAGTTGAAATGTATGGATGTCAAGTAGTGCTGATGGTAAAGATGTTTTACCACTAAACAAGGTTACCTGGATGTCCTTGAATGGAATGCAGAAAATGAGATTTTTTTCTGAGGTGTATTGGTTTACTAGAGCTGCCATAACAAAGGACCACAGAGTGTTTCAAACCACAGAAATGTGTTCTCTCCCGATTCTGGAGGTTCTGAAGGCTAGAAATCCGCTATCAAGCTGTCGGCAGGGTTGCTTTCTCTTGGAGGTTTCGAGAAGGAATCAGGTCCACTCTTCTCCTCTGGCTTCTGGTGGTTACAGCCCTTGGCACTTCGGCGGCCCCCTTATCTTCACACGCATTATCCCCCATGTGTCTCTGAGTCCACATTCCCCCCTTTTGAACGAGGATACTGGTCATATCAGATTTAGAGTTTGCCCTAATCTGGTATAACCCTATCTTAATTAACTATTTCAGTGAAGACCCCAGTTTCCAAATAAAGTCACATTCACTTTAAAGAATCAGCCTGCAATGCAGTAGACACATATTCTATCCCTGGGTTGGGAAGATTCCTTGGAGGAGGGCATGGCAACCCACTCCAGTATTCTTGCCTGGGAAATGCCATGGACAGAGGAGCCTGGTCGGCTACAGTCCATAGGGTTGCAAAGAATCGGACACGACTGAAGAGACTCAAGCACGCACCTGGGTTAGGGCTTCCACGGATCTTTTGGTGGCGGTGAGGGGGACGCATTCCAACCCATAACGTAAGACTATTCTCTATCCTATTCATTCATTCCACAAATATTTAGTCCTCACTACGTGCCAGTTACTGACGAGTACTGTTTAGTGAGTAATTACCTTGTTTCTGGCATTAAAAATGAAGCATTTGGTTTTTGTTTCATGGTTTAGAAAAAATTCAGCTGTGACTCACATGTACCAATAAAATCAATCAGAGACTAAGCATGAAATCCAGGGGGATTAACACATTAACCAAGGGAAAGGGGACCGTTTCCAGCAACTACTCTCCCCAAATAAGTGAAGCAATAGGCTGGCTCCAGCCCTCAGACTGCAGGCTCCTTATCCTAAGCTCTAAGAATCCTGAGTGATTCTCAGTTCATGTACCCTCACTGAACAATTGTAAAGTCCTTGCTCCCACTGAGACCTTAATAAAGTCAAGTTAGCGGAGGATATTTATGTCACAGAACAATTTTGTTCCAACCTGCCTATTTTTTGCTCTGCTCCTTAGTTCACATGGTGGCCAAAAAATCATCACCCTTCAGCTCCAGGTTTACGTTTTATGGATTCAACCATTTGCAGAGATTGAAAGGCAGTCTCTCAGTCCAACTTATAAATGTCCAGGAAGAGAGTGTTGTTTCTTAACAGCTGTAACAGGGAAGTCAGAGTCAGATGGTGAAAGCCTTGCTGGGAAAAACCCTAGAATTGGAGACTATTAACAGTGATCTCTTAGTTGCTCAGTCATGTCCGACTCTGCAAACCTGTGGCTGTAGCCCACCAGGCTCCTCTGTCCATGGAATTCTCCAGGCAGGAATACTGGAGTGGGTTGCCGTTTCCTTCTCCAGGGGATCTTGCCAACTCTGGGATTGAACCCAGGTCTCCTGCATTGCAGGTAGATTCTTTACCATCTGAGCCACCAGGGAGGGCAGACCGTGTGAAGTGTCTGCTGCACCCGCCCAGAGGTTGGCAATTGAAATGTAGTTTAATGCAAATGCCAGCATAGATTAAATACGCCAGATTAGTTTTCAACAAAACTAAGGTTAAACATTAAGAGTGGGGCTAATGAGGTTGGTCGTTGAGAAAGTGCGACCAAAAACAGGAAAAGAGAAACAGACAGACAGTGATGGATACAGAAAGAAAGAGACAGACAGATACGTGTATATCCTCCATAATCTCCAAACTCAGGTCCCCTTCCCCCCCAAATATCTGGAACATTATTTTTCTTTGAACTACCCTGCTTTGGCCACTAACAATGTTTTGCATTTTACTATCAATATCTGTGTTCTTGAATTATCCTTTTTAATGATTTTAGCCTGCTTGCATTTAGAGTTTGTCCATTCATTACGGTGCCATGAAAACATCTAAAATTCTCTGTCTTTAATAAAGTAGACATTAATCCAGTTGAGAGTAGATGTTCCATCATACATATCTAGGTAACAACTTATTTTCAGAAAGATATATTCCTCACTTTACTAGATAAGCTATATTGATTTAAGACCTGTTCAGTGCCTTTAAAGTAGGAAAATCTGCAATGTTTTATGGAAGAAACAAGTGCCTATAGTATTGTTTCAGAAAACTTTTATCCTCCAATAATGATGTGATTATAAAGCTAAGTCTTTGTGAATGCTGATCAAATTTTAGATATTTTCAGCATTTCAGAAAATCTGAGTCCAGCTGAGAACCTTGAAATGAGTATTTCGTAAAAAACATTGTTGTTACTTTATTAGGAGAGCTGATCAGTTAATCCAGGAAGATAAGGATGACGTCATTCCATACTGCATAGCCATCGGTGATGTGAAAAAATTAGTCCATTTTTTTATGTCAAGAGGTCAGCTTAAAGAAGCTCTGCTTGTTGCACAGGTAAAAACACGTAATCTACATGGGCTGCACAGCTTTGTGGGGGCAAGTTTGGGAGGGGGTGGTCGTGTTCACGTGATTGATAAAGTCTTAGGTGCCTTGGCCTCTGCCCGTATCCTGGCCTTTCCTGGCCATTTCCATCACCCTGCCTTTGCTCTGATCACACTGAGTTCCTTTTAGGTCTTTAAACAGAAGCATCTCTGAATTCTGGTCTGGTCTATTTTGCTGAACACTGTGTACATTTGATCAACTCTTTCAAGTAGACTTGATGCTTCGTGTTGATACAGTGTAATTTATGGGCTTGTTTGCTTGTTTTCCAAATTCTAAGGGTATCTCCAAATTGTAGTACGAATTTCAAACATGGTTTGAATATACTTTGTTCAAAATAATTTTCTGAAGTTGGTCTATTATCAACAGCCAAAGATTAACCAAAGATTGCATTAAATTCCAGGCTGCTTGTGAGGGAAATATGCAGACCTTCCATGTTTCGACACCCAAAGGACCTTCTTTTTCTGATGATATCTACAAGGAAGACTTTAATGAGTGAGCGACTCATCCTTTGCTTGGAGTCAATATTTTTTGTGGCTGGTTTCCCTTTAGGGGCTTTTGAGGTCATCCTTCCTTGTACACAGAGCGCTTGGCTGTCCTGTGTCCTCAACTGTATTTCTCACCGCAATCGCGTTTCATCGCAGCATCTGCCCCTGGATGAGAGGGAAAAGTCAGGCACGTAGACCCAGCCTGCACACATCTTAACATAGCTTCCAGAAAAGCAAACTGCATTTCAGTACAGTAATTGCATATAAAGCACCTAAATCCTTGAAAATCTGATCAAACCTGCTGGGGAGGAGAGGCAGTGAAAATAAATGCTATTTGTGAATGTCTCACGATAGACTCAGTGTGGATAGCATCTCCCTGACATCATTCACACTCTGGTGTTGGCATCTAGAATAACATCCGGGCCTCTTGACACATACACACTAGTATATATAAAGCATAACTGATAGGACGCACTGTACAGCAAGGGAACTTTACTCAGTACTCTGTAATGACCTATACGGGAAAAGAATCTAAGGAGGAGTGGGTGTGTGTATGTGCTTTGCTATACAGAAGAAACTACACAGCAGTGTAAATCAACTGTAATCCAGTAAGCTTTTTTTTTTTTTAATCTAAAAAATAAAATAAAATACTTATGTTTTTAAAAGGAATAGAAATTAGGATTCTCCAGCCTTTCGACCATTTTCAAATCTAATAATCTGCCTTTCTTTGTGTCTCCTCTTTGCTCCTATCATTGATCCAGAAAATAGGATATTTAACTTTTAGGACACTTATCAAGTGAAAAATGACCACAAAATGTTAAGCGTATTAAGAGTGACATATTCCTTCCTGGTCCTTGGCTGCTATTCCCTGCCATTTCTAAACTTGGCGTTTAATGATCTGTTAGCAACATACACTACCCCTATTCCCATCTCCACATAAATCTTCAACCTATAATGCTTTTCATGTTAATTGCCCCTATAGCTGAGGCATAAATTATTCAGTGTAGGATAGAAAATTCTTAAAATTAGGCTTTTCTGAAAAGAGGAAAAATTAGAGGGAGGTGGTTCGTCAGCTCATCTGCTAAGAAAGACTGCTTTCCTGATTTTTACCCCCAAATCAATCTCTATACCTAAACCAAGGATATACAATTAAATCTTATTTGATCCCTTAATCAGCTTATTATAAAAGAGCATCCATTCACTTTTATGATGGAGTCCTTGTGTTTCCATTGAATATGTATGCTTCTTCCTAGACTCCTGCAGGAAGCCTGCAGAGAGCTGGCAGAATGGTATTTTCAGGATGGCCGAGCAGTTCTAGCCGCCTGTTGCCACCTGGCTGTGGACAATATTGAGGTACATTTCAAGGTGGCTCGTGTGTCTTGATGTTTGAGGGGGAAAGATACGGTGACTTTCTGTGTAAGATCTGGTTTTATATGCTTTCTGAGCCTGAGCGATTCCATATTCAGTAAACACAGGTTAACTCTGCAGATTATGAAATCTTTTATTCACCTATTTTTAAATTTTTATCACAAGATACATATTTGTGACAGTCTTACTCTTTTTATCATATATGAGAAGCACTAATGTAAAGGGAAAAATCACTGCCCGGAATTCAGAATATCTGACTTTCGAAAGCAGTTATTTTTATAAACACTTTAGTATGTTCTTCACAAGTTATGTTTTTAAATTATTTTTCATTCAATCCACTAATGTCATGGGAAAACCATTAAGTAAAGATATTGGTTCTATTTTGCATGTATCCTTAGATATATTGACCGTAAGGGATAATTGATAATCACTGTACACTATTGAGGAAGACTCTAAGAATTTACTTTTTCTGATGGCCTGAAGGACATTTTGAGGCTATTGCAGACAGACCATTGTTAATTAATTCCAAAAATTTGAGCAAAGGTTCGAAACTCTTAAATTATAAAAATTACTCTATGTCCCTTTATCAGCTTTCCCACCTGAAAATTGAAAATTGTAGTTGCCCTTGCCTAAGTACCCTGTGGCTCAGATGGTAAAGAATCTGCCTGCAATTTGGGGGACCTGGGTTCAGTCCCTGGGTTGGGAAGATCCCCTGGAGAAGGGACAAGTACATTATAGAAATACTACACTCACCATCTTATAAGAATAATCGGCTCTAGGTTAATACAGCTTGATCTACTTTGTGAGCTTGGCGGGGAGTAATGATCCTGCCGATCACCTGTGAAACTGAAGGCGTTATCTTCTCATTGAGCAAGCTGGCTATGGCGTACCTGATCCGTGGAAACGAGCTGGAGCTGGCTGTGTGTGTGGGCACCGTGCTGGGGGAGCCCGCTGCACCCGCAACCCACTGTGCCCTGGAGCTACTGGCGAGGAAGTGCATGATGACCCCAGCGTGGTGAGCGCTTTTCTTTTCTAATGGGGAGTGCGATTGCGCTACAGTATTATGTTTTCAATAGTCCCTGCTGTGCAGGGGAGTGCATCGGCTACATGTACGCACACATCCTCTCCCTCTTGGACCCCTCCCACCGAGCCCCCCCCGCCACCCCTCTAGGCGGTCACAGAGCCCAAGCTGAGCTCCCTGTGTGATGGAGCGGCCTCCCACTCGCTGTCTGCTCGTGCGTGGTGGGTGTATGCCTCAGTGCTGCTCTTCCAGTGAGTCCCACGCTTTCCTTCCCCTGCTGTGTCCCCAGGTCCTTCCTCTCTGTCTTTGGTTCATCTGTATCACTTTTCTACATTCCATATATATGTGTTAAAATATGTGACGTTTGTTTTTCCCTTTCTAACTTACTTCACTGTGTATGACAGACTAGATCCCACCACATCATCACAAATGAACTGATTTCACTCCTTTTTATGTCTCAGTAATATTCCATTATATATATATATATATATATGTATGTACATGGTGAGCATTTCTGAAGTTAAAGAATAGTTTCATAAAATGCATTTTTTTAAAAGTTGCATGTGATATTTTAAAAATGCAATATTTTAAAATGTGATATTTAATAATATCGCATTTTTAAATGTCTCCTTTGTAAATAAAAGACTTCCCTGGTGGCTCAGATGGTAAAACATCTGCCTACAATGCAGGAGACCCAAGTGGAAATAAAAGATAAGATTGTGAAGGAAATGGTGCTATGAACGTGAATTAATAGTAAGAACTACTGTGAGCATATAATGAAACCTACTGTCACTTATTCTGAAGTAAACCAGTTCTAATTTGTGATATTTCAAGCACACAAAGCATCACGAAACAATAGAGCATGCACTTTCTAAGATTATCAGGACCGCACATTCCCGCGCTGTAAATTCTGCATATCTACACTCATTCTGGCTGGACTTGTGTATTGGTTAGAGGTTTAGAAAATAAAGTCTCTTTTCTGGTGGAGAGTAATAACAAAGATGGTATGACTGTACACTTGGAACCAATTTGGGTGATGCTTTAAGATAACAGTCTCCAGACTTTTGGCACCAGGGACCAGTTTCGTGGAAGATAATTTTTCCACACACCGGAAGTGGGGAGATGGTTTGGGGATGATTGAAGCATACTACATTCGTGATGCACTTTATTTCTATTATTGTTACATCAGCTCCACCTCAGATCACCAGGCGTTAGATCCCGGAGGTTGGGGAGCTCTGCTCTTCAGAGTTAGAGCTGGGAAAGACCCGGGGAGGCTGGAGCTCAGAGCTGTTCTTCCTTGTGTCTCAGAGCCTGCTCCCTAGGGTGGACCGTGCTTCACCGTGGATGACAGAGACGGTCCTGTCCCTCCACAGGGGCTTGTTGAATAAAGATGATTTTAGACTGCTGTCTTCTCTTTCCTCAAAATACGTAGAACCTTGAGAAATTTTAAATAAGCTTGCTCGTCAGGACTTCACTTCTCCGCACTGCCTGCACGCACACCCCCAGTCTGAACAGCAGATGATGCAGACGCCACTGCTGAACAGTACAGAGGATGATGATGGTGACGACCACAGCTAAGGACACTGCTGTCCCTGCATATGCAATTCACTGGATGCTCAACAGTAGCATAATTTTACCGAGACTCATTGGTCTCAGTAAATTTTATGGCCAAAACTAAAAGTTACATAAATTGGCTTTATAGTTTGTACTCTTAGCTACTATCTTAGTGTAAAATACCACAGACTGGGTGGCCTATAAACAAGAGAAATGTATTATTCACGGTTCTGGAGAGAGAGAAGTTCAAGATAAACTGGCAGATTTGGTGTCTGATAAGAGCAAGCTTCCTGGTTCTTACTAGCTGTTTTTGCTGTGCTCACAGGGAGAAAAAGGTTAGGAAGCTCCCTGTGGCCTCCTTTATCAGGGCACTGACCCCTTTCCTCGGGGCTCTGCACTGCACCCTCCCAAAGACTCTACCTCCTAATACCATCACATTGAGGGTTAGACGTCAACTTAGGGCTTTTGGGGGAACACAGACATTCAACTAACTACAGCTAAGTCAGAAAGAGAACAGAGCCTCCCAGTCTCCTTTCCTGTTGGGTCTGAGGGCTTCAGAGTGAATCGATAATCTTAGAGTTACTCTAAAATTGACCCTTATCTCACAGTGATGTAAGAGCTCCCTCCCCCCGAAGAACTGAGTGGTGCCCCACCGTCAGCGTCAGATGTGAATGTATTTTAACACTGACCTGCCTCCAGGGGACCCAGTTCCCTACTGCCTCAAACCCAACCGGAAGTGTGAGGTCCGACTCAGACAACTTACCCACAAAGGTGACTGACTGTATGCTAGAAGTCAGCATCTCATTCAAATAAAATGTGATTACTTCTTTCTAAAACCTGAAAAAGGAGCGAACGATAAGTAGATATTAAATTCTGAAGAGGATTAAAGATCTTTGAACTGAGTATACATCCTGTGTTGTGTGCATGCTTAGTTCAGCCGTGTCTGACTCTTTGCAACCCCATGGCCTGTAGCCCACCAGGTTCCTCTGTCCATGGGATTCTCCAGACAAGAATACTGGAGTGGGCTGCCATGCCCTCCTCCAGGGGATCTTCCCGACCCAGGGACTGAACCCACGTCTCTTGTGGCTCCTGCGTTGCGGGCAGTCTTTACTGCTGAGCCATAGAGGATGCTTTTAATAGAAAGCAAACTTGTTTCTTCTTAACTCCCTTCAAGAGCCCTTCCTTTATGCAGCCATAGGTATGTGTACCAGAAACCAGGATCAAGTACATACGCTGAAATACATGGAGCAGGCTTATCTCCAGGTGAAGTGTATAATCCTCGTGGCTATTAGTAGAGCTCCACAAATTTGAAACACAGTAATTAAGATAGCTGCATTATCTTAAGAGAATATGCTTTTATAAACCAAGAACACTTCTTTTTTTGCTTTTACACTTATTGGTTAAAGTTCGCCTTTTCTTGGCTTTCATCACAGATTCATGACATTCAAATGTATTTTCTTTTTAGCTTTCCATCCGTCGGATACAGGTATTGCCTAGTTTCCTGCATGCCCTTTGGTTTCTGTAATCTACATTGACAGGAATTTCATAATTAAGTAGGGAATCAGTACTCTTTATGTAAATAGAAAGGCACGGGAGATTCTCCTTCCTTTGAAAGAGTTCTAAAACGTGTCTCAGTTTTTTCCTCCGTGACATTTCCCCTTTTGTCATGTGAATAGGGATTTGGCAGCTGACCTTCTCCTCATGACTCCTGACAGTGAACTACAGTTAGTAAAGCTCTGTGCTTTCTGCCCCGGGTGCACTGAAGAGATAAGCGATCTCCACCAGAAGGTATGCTGCTGCCGCTGCTGAGTCGCTTCAGTCGTGTCCGACTCTGTGCGACCCCAGAGACGGCAGCCCACCAGGCTTCCGTGTACACATCGTTCCCATTTGGAATGTCGTGCTGTGATTTCATTAGTTTTAGGTTTGGTCAAATAGAAATTCTTGCAGAGAAACAAACATGATCCTATCATGATCCTCTTATAAAGACAACAAAAATTATAACTAACAAAAACATTGATTGAATTTCTACTGTATTTTGGGGGCTGTTCTAAATTTTCACATCTGTTGGCTATTGACTCAAGTCTCACAAAACCCTGAAAAGCAGGGCATACTGTTCCCAATTTATAAAGAAAGTGAACTCAGAGCAGGTAAGGAACTTGCCATAATTGTTTAATGTTGAAGTGAGAATATCAACGCATGTAACTGCCCATCGCAAGCCCTTTGCGTCATAAGGTGCCCACGCCCAGAGAATCCCATGGACAGAGAAGCCTGGCGGAGTACGGTCCATAGAGTCGTAGAGAGTGGGAAACAGCTGAAGCGACTTAGCATGCACACAGGCATGCTGACTTTTAAAAACTAGGATCTTGAATTACTAAAGTATAATGAAATTTGCATGCTTATTCTAAAGTGCTTTTTATAAAGTCTCCGTTACAGAATACAGGAATCTATCAAGATTACATACAAAAGTGATCAAAATATTCAGCAATAAGGAGATTGTGTTAATTATGGTACATTTCTATGTGTCAGTGCTGTTAATCTGTTTAAAAATGATGAAGTTTTGTTTTTATTGGTGGATGGCTGTAGAACAGTAAAATAAAAAGCAGATTATTAAACCATGTACACACCATGGGATTTTCATTTTGAAAATCATCCATGTACATAGTTTTACAACAGTGTTCACCTGCTGTTTTTATCATACATTCCGAAAGGGTATGATTGGACTCTTGGATCAGACTTCATTAATAACTCGTTGGAGAATTTTGCAAGACTAAAAATCCGTGTGTGTGTGTGTGTGTGTGTGGCCACAACGCACAGCTTGGGGGATCTCAGTTCCCCAACCAGGGATTGAACCCAGGGCCACAGTAGTAAACGCCTGGAATCCACTAGGCCGCCAAGCAGCTCCTCTAAAAATCATGTTTAAATATTAAGTTATACAGCTTTGAGAGTTTTAAGGTAGGCAAGAATCACAGGAATGACCCACCTGCTCTTACCATATTCTGTGTCAGAATGAAATTTCAGTGGGGACCATTCTTTAGCTCCCTCTACTCTCAGAGCACGTATCAAAGTGAAGAAACGGTTTTTCTGTCTAACCAGGCACAGTTTCTGTCATAGAGTAGTTGCTCAGCAAATGACTGGCTTTCAGGGAATACAGATGGGGAACGTTAGATGAAATGTCACGCACACACGAGCACTTGTAATTTAGTTTGTACATTTTTTGAGAGGTTGAGGGGTCTAAAATATTCCATTTGGGACTTCCCTGGTGAGCCAGTGGCCAAGACTCCGTGCTCCCAATACAGGAGGACCGGGCTTGATCCCTGGCCAGGGCACTAGATCCCACAGCCACAGCTGAGACCTGGCACAGACAAATCAATATTTTTTAAACAGAAAAAATGTGAAACTATTGAATGAATGCATTAATAAATACACAATCTTAGTAACTTGAGGGGATATTAAACAAAGAGAAGGATAAGAGTGACAGGTCTCAAAGGAGACAGTTGACCTTGTGGACGAACCACATCCCCTTCCGTCCGACACAGATGTTTCTGCAGCAGAAGCTGCATCACAGTGTTTGCAGAGATTAGTGAGACGGGGCAGTAAGCTATGTAGCCTCGCTTAGGAGCAAATCAACACACTCTTAACACCTGTGCTTCAAAAATCGTGAGCATTTCAGAAGTTTACATAAAAGCTAAATTAATCCCCACCCATGATTTGGAAGCAGAACTTCCATGAAGGAGGAGTAGATTCTCAGTTTTAACAGAAAAATTATTTGAAAAAAACGTTGCTTTTCATTTTACAGTAATATAATTTCATAGGCTCAAATCTCCACTTCATGGCATTTCAGAATGTCAAAGCTAAAAAAGAAAGCTATAAAGAGCTTGTCCTTTTTTTGCCTTCCTATTCAAAATAAAGTTGCTGTGTCTCAAGGTCAAGTGAAAGTCAGTTACCATGTAGAGGACACATAAGCATTACCTATTGTGTTTTCTACCTTGAATGTAATTTTTGACACTGGTGAGTATATTTGTTCTAAAATAATTAATTTTAGCATTCCTGCTAAATGACATTTGTGGGTACTAATCCCGTTAATCACAATCAGGACAGTTTTCTTTCACCTTTTTTATTGTGTGTTTAAAAGTATTGACTCATTAGATAATATCATATTTATTTATTGTTTTTAGATCTGAAAGATATTAACATAAATGTATGCTCCCAGTACAGATTACTTCATTTACATGTATTTTCAGCAGCTTTAATTAGAGAAACATACCAGGTATATTGAAAATATTTAGCACTTATATTATTACTATTGCTTTTATTCCTATAAATATTAGTAGCATTGTCATCAAACCAATTCTTTTCTAGTGCAAGCTACCCACAGTAGAAGAATGTATGCAGTTAGCTGAGACAGCCCATGCCGATGGCAAAATATTTGAAACTATAAAGTATTACTTGCTAAGTCAAGAACCTGAAAAAGCCCTTCCTATTGGCATTGACTTCATCAAAGGTATGTATTTAGTTGGTAGTATAATTTAAAATCTACTCTTTTATTTGGTATTTTCACTTGTATTAATTTTTTTTAAAAGGCTTAAAAATAAAGTTCTAGCCATCCTGAATTTAAAAAAGAAAGAGATTGCTAATGGTTTGGTAGCAGGACCTGACTGGGATCTAGAAAATAAAGAGGTAGATAGCATTGACCAGAAAAGAATCAATCACACAAGTTAAAATTTGAATGAACAAGTTTTAATCCTTTTATTTAGAGACTCTGGTTTTATTTTGCCAGAACACATCAGTAGTTCAGATTGGACTTTGGACACCATTTACCCCGTTCTTGACCTGTTGAGTTATATTCGTACTGAAAAACTGGTCTTGCATACATGTACTGAGTGAGTACTTTTTCCGCAAAATATGTAACCAAACTTATGCAATGTTTCAAATGGCTGTATTGTGTTCAGATGAAGAAATAAGATCTCTTGGACAGATAGGTGCACATGTAGAAAAATTACATTTTGTTTTATCCTTAAGTAAAAATAGAGTGGTCACTTTGAAACCTAAGATAAGTCTTACTGGCCCCATTTCCTAATACCGTGTGTGTGTGTGTGTCTGTGTGTGTCTGTCTGTACACAAAGACACACACAGACACCTGGTTCAAACAGAACTGCTTCAGAACTTTGGGGTCATTTTGGACCACATGTCCCCAGTGGTCTGTGTAGTGGTCAAAGCTCTTAAAAATCCATGTACAGAAAGCATCCTAGGTTGGGCAAAGAAGTGAAAGTGCTAGAAAGTAAAAAAATAGACACTGTCCTTGAATTCAGGTATCATTTAAGGACATTATTACCCCTGTAGCTAAAGTCCTGAGAACCGCGTATATTTCTTAGCAAGGCTTTAGGCTGTTTTTGTTGCAGTGCCACATGGGAAAACCGGTGCAGCAGCCTGTGGCACTTTGGCAGGAGTCGCAGGGACCGACAGGGGAGAGAGGAAAACAAGGCGGCAAGAGTTCAGGATTATTTAAAGACTTTTATTTTAAAATACAATTTGTATTATTCGGTACATGTCTGAATAGGAGTTAACTGATGAATGAATGAAACATCTTTACATTTAGAAAATTTTTAATGAGACACAAGTTCAATAACTATATAACAGCAATGTTCTGTACCTCAGATTATAGAATTTTTTAAAAATAAATATATTCTCTTCTAGAGCTCGAAATGAGTTGCTGATATTATGTGGGTACGTTGGCGCGTTACTGGCTATCAGAAGGCAGTATCACAGCATCGTTCCAGCACTGTATGAGTACACGAGGTAAAAGCAGTTTCTCTCTGATTAAGACATTAGAGAAGTGAGTGCCTTTCCCTGAGACGGTTAGCACCTAAAGTGCATTGTAGAGGCAACAAATTAATTTTGCACATGTCCATTTATTAACTAAGCATGTGCTTCATCATAAAGCAGCAGTAAGTGATACAAATTAACAGGGAGGGGAAGTATTAGTCACTCAGTTATGTCCAGCTCTTTGCAACCCCATGGATTGTAGCCCGTCAGGCTCCTCTGTGCATGGGATTCTCCAGGCAAGAACACTGGAGTGGGTTGCCATTCCCTTCTCCAGGGGACCTTCCTGACCCAGGGATCAAAGCTGGATCCTCCTCCATTGCAGGCAGATTATTTACCATCTGGGCAGATTCCATCAAGGATCTGGATTCTTCCCTTCTTTCAACTCTGACATCCTTGGCTTCCTTCCTCCTGCCTGAGTGACCCAGAGTTACCAGCTAGCTTCTTGCCCTCTGCCTGCATTTGAAGTGGGAAGGGGAGGTGAGGGTGACTGGATGGAGACCACAGCGGGCAGGAGCTTCTGATTCTGGAAGGAAGTCTTCCTTCATGGTGTGTGCCTGCAGACCACTGGCCAGGACTGTGTAATCTGCTTTTAAAAGATGAGAAACTGTGTGTTTCAAGCTTGCCCACCTCCACAGTAGAAAAATGCAAAGTAAAGAGGTTGGTCAGTGGCAGGTATTCCCTATTTCATATTTTATATTCAGATATGACCTACCTGCCAAACTCCTGTGTTTTCAGGACAGCTTGCTGAACTCAACCCTCGTGCATAAAACGTGTCATACTCAGAAATAAAACTCAGTGCCTTGTCCCCAAAAATACCATCTCTAGAGCAGGTGACTCCTAAAGATGCTGAGAGTCTGTGGTGAAGCAGTTATTCTGAGTTTCCTTCCTGTGGGCACAGGGTTCTGAGAGAAACAGAGCGCTCCCCTTCCCGACTTACCCCTCTCGTCGAGGTGGAGGGCTCTGTTACTGTGGGCCTGCGCCTGGAGCTGTCGGAAGAATCTCTGATGTCAGGGCACTCGAGGAAAAATCTATGCCAGCAGCATAACCATAAATGGAAAGCAACTTTCAACAGTATTAAGATATAAGGGAATTTCTGAGTGTTACTCAGCATTGCTCATCCTGTCATCCAGCATTTACTGATTATGTTTGACTTACCATAGAGTTACACACGCAGACCCACACACGTGCGCACACACACGTCTTTACATACACACATAGATATGTGAACAACAGTGTATATCTAAAATTGCCATTGTTTAGAATTCATTTGCCTTTTTGCTGTCTTCATCATGGATGTCAGATGTTAATTTCTTTCTGGCGTGTTTCAGTCAGCTGTTAAAACGGCGGAAAGTGTCAGTGCCTTTAAAAATTGAACACCTTTCTGAGGAGCTGGACGCGTGGAGAGCTTGCACCCAGATTGTCAACCCGTGAGTGAATATAAAATCTGATGTAAAAATTGAATGCAGAATGTATTGCTTAATATTGTAGACAGACTTGTAAATTGTTGTCTCATTATTTTGGCAGGAGAATGAACCTTGGGTTGTTTAGCACACACTCAGTAATAATTTATAACACTCCTGCCTTTTTCCAGTCCTTCCTTTTACTGTAAATTAAGTCTAAAGTTAATTTGCCATCACTTACAAAGGACTAAATTATCATTGGGGACTGTTTTTAATCTAAACCTTGACAATCCTGTGATTCTACCAAAATAAAAATGGAATATCTGTTGGAAATACAGATCATCAGAAGACTCTCCATATACGCCCCCTTCTGATTCACAAAGACTGGTTTATGCAGCTTTACTGAAGAGACTAAAGGAAGAGCCACTCAGAGGAATTGTTGGACCAGATTATGTGACTGGGTCGAATCTTCCCAGTCATTCCGATATTCACATCTCTTGTCTTACGGGATTGAAAATCCAGGTACAGCCTAATGTCAAGCATAAATTATGCATGCCCATCCTTTTTGTTTTTTCATTACTTTTTGAAATGAGAACTTAAAATAATCTGAATAAAAGTATAAAGAAACCTGAGGCCTAGTGAGAAAATATTGCCCTTAATAAGCTTTTGTATTTGATAAAAGTGGTTTCTCTCTCCTTAAATCCAGAGACATAGTCATTGTACTTTTTATCATAAAAGCAATTCATATAACAGATAGACTTAGTAACAAATGGCATGTATACTTAGTAACATATGTTTTAAACTACATCGAGATAATTTCCTTAGGGAAATTAAATAAGGGAGACAAAGCAACAGTCAACAGAGTTACAAATTGTTCTCTCAGTAGATTAAATGTAACTTAATAGTCTCCACTGGTATTTTATAAACACAAAGCAATTAAAAACTGATAGATGTATAATAAATCTACATATTATGCATATTCTTACATTGACTTAGTGAACTTCTCAGTGATTAAAAATTACAGGGCTCTATCATGAGGGATGGCTAATTCCCAAGGAATGGCCCCTCATTCGCAAAGTAACGATGCTGAACAATGCCAGGCCTGCCCATGTGGCCCAAGGGTGCCATTATCGCCAGAAAATAGAGAAGCTTTCATCATTTCAGAGCCAAGAGCAGTTGTAGGTATCCCCAAGAAGTAAACAAAGCTGAATCCCCATGAAGTGCTACTGGAGACCAGATGGGACCAAAAGAATGCCATCCCCCAGGCATCATCACGTGTCACTAAGTGGATTCTTAAATCTCTGATGCAACATAGCTAATTACATCTCTGACACCGATGTGCTGTATCAGTGGAGAAAGGTATTTGGGGGGATAACTAGTCAGATGTCTTGCTACCAATGAAAAATCTTAACTGCAGCTTGACTTGACCCTGAAAACTAAGTCTTCAGAACACACCAGTATATTCCAAACCACAGAATAGGATATGTGCTTACTATCCACTTACGTTCAGAGATTAAGAACCAAAGCAGTAAATTCAGTCATTTATAATTAATAGCAAAACCCATCTTGCAGCTTTTAGACTGTATCCTCAGTGCCACTAACTGCCCTGCATGTACCACCACTTCTAGTACTTGACAGACTTCCTGTTTCTTCCTCCTCTTCAGAGCTTTTTCTCCTTCTGAGACAATAAGTCTGCTCCACAGGTTGTCTAACCTCTCTGCACCCAAACCCACCTTAAGAAAGGATCTACTAATTACCTGACATACACTCAGGCACAAATAACTAATTCAGGGGGAGTTCTCCTCACCTGGGATATTTTTGTTCCTGCAGAAAATTAATGTGTCCTGGTTAAAACTGAAATTTCAAGTACCTGTGAATAGGAAGCTGTCTGCTGCATATACATGGATTTTTGAATATCTGAAAATAATTTGCTAACAACACGCTCTTATCACTTCAAGTGTTAGTGGCTCGGTCATGTCTGACTCTTTGCAACCCCATGGACTGTAGCCCGCCAGGCTCATCTGTCCATGGAATTCACCAGGCAAAGAACCCTGGCGTGGGTTGCCATTCCCCTTTTCCAGGAGATCTTCCCCACCAAGGGGTCGAACTGAGGTCTCCCTCATTGCAGGCAAATTCTTTACCATCTGAGCTGCCAGGGAAGCCCCTAATCATTTGAAATCAGGGTCCAAAGCCTGATAACTTTAGAACATCATGAAGAAATTAAGTTTTTATCCCATTTTTGTGTTTCTGAAATCATGCTTTTTCTTCTAGGAGCCGGGAGATACAGATTGAAAGATTTTGGGGATTTAGTTCTTCAGAACTACACTTGATATACAAAATAGCTGATGTAACTAAATTATAGATATGCTTATAAATCACATAATTGACATGACTCTATATTATATATACACATGTATATAGCAGTGTATTTTTCATCTGGAGAGCAAGTTGAGTTTCTGGTTTAAATAATTTAACCAGCTGTATTGATGTAGGCTGTATGATGAAAAGGGTGAAGTCTATTATTAGGCATGTATGCCTTTATAAATGTTAACTTCGTAGTAATTAATAGATTAACAATATCTATTGTCGTTGACAGTACTATTGTAATTAAAAGAATTCAGATGATAAAGCCAAATTCCATTTTGAAAGACACCAGAGCATTTAAAAATGTTTCTCTATTTGGTGGCAATTCAAAAAATCTAGTGTTTCTCTTATTTTTAAATTTCCTATCAGCATTGCCTAAATATCACCAGTGGTTTTTTGATGACAGTGATTCTGTGTATGGAAGTTTAAAATTCATTTAAACTTTAAATTTAAACTTTAATTTTTAAATTTTAAATTTAAACTTTAATTTTTAAATTTAATTAAATTTAAAACTTAAAGTTGCAAATTTATAATCTCATCCTCTCTTCTTGTGACTCCCACTGTGCAGGGTCCTGTATTTTTCCTTGAAGATGGGAAATCCACCATCTCCTTGAATGATGCTCTCATGTGGGCAAAGGTGAACCCATTCTCACCTCTGGGGACTGGAATACGACTCAACCCATTTTGATGGAAGGTTTTTCTCCATGCTTAATTGTTTTTCTTAAGACCTTTCGTGAGTTAGTATTACCTTAACCTCTGTTGTCCAAAAGCCAAAGGTCTGGAGGAGGAGAGGGGGGTGGAGGGCTCACAGTTGATTTTAATCATTGACTTCAACAAATAAAATATTTATATAATTTCAAGGAAAAATAGGTGTCTGTCTCCTTTATAAAATAGAATAGCCGTATTTGGGAGAAAGGTAATATTCAAATTATAAAGGACTGACAAATATAAAAGAGCATAGAAACTTTTCCCAAAGCATAAAAGGTACCAACTATTCTAGTGTTAAAACATTGAAAGGTATAAAGTAGTGCAACACCTATAATAGTGCTTGACGTGCAGTGGATACCTAATGAATATTTGAATGACCGAACATCTCCAAGTCTTGAAATGTAAGGTACATACAGCTGATCTTCAAGTTAACAAGCACCGATACTGTCCTCTACAAAATGCACGGTAAACCGCTAGTTTCAGTTCAGATTTAATCAAAGTTTTCAGTTATAAATTTAATAAACATCAATAAATGGATATGCAGTCAAAATACTTTTGAGTTTTATTTTTTTAAAAAGAAAACATTCCCAGGTTTTGTACCTGAAACTTAAATGTCCAGTTATAAAAGCAATGAGTTATATAAGCATGAAAAATATTGAGGGGTAAAAAACAAATGAAGTGAAAATTTATTTTAAAAGATATAAATACTAATTTTGATAATTTAATATTCACAATCTCTAATCATTTTATATTAACTCTAATTATAATAAACATGATTTATTGGAAGTTAGACCATGAATGCTCTTGCAGGAGATTGAACACAGAATCAAGAGAAGAAACGTACTGTTTACCCAAATCTAATTCTTTTTTCTGCATGTTTCTCCAGCTGAGTTTCAGAAGACTTGTTTCTAAAAGTCTTTCCTAAGGGACTATATTTTATGGTTTAAAAGATTATTTTCAACATTTTCTAAACTCATTCCCAAGAAGTCATCTATTTTATCAGGACTCTCTTTAAATTTCTTTTACTAAATATTATCTGTTCAGAAAGATAAAGTTAACTAAGGAAGTCTCTGGATGTCGAAATTCTTATGCAGCTGTCTAAGCCTTCAAAAATGCAGAAAAACAAATAGAGTTTTGTTGGAAACTGACAAACATATCATGAGATTCAGCCTTAGTAATACTCATCTTGGAAGTCAAGTGACACTATTAATGAGATAGCATAAAAACATGAATAATTCCACTTAATGAAAATTTTCCAAATAATGAATTTAAGATTACCAAGAATATAGGAAGTATAATCAGAATATCTGGCTGCTTTTGTTTTCCCTTTGATAAAAATATGGGGCTTCGCAGCAAGCAGGAAGGATTTTTCAGTCAAACTAAATGGTTTGCTAAACACCAGAATAAAGTTCCAAGTGAAACATGATTTTCCTTCTAGTATCAACAGGAAAGATACGTATTTTTTTTTAATTCATAGCTTAAGTAAAGCTGTTTCTAGAGGTGGGCAAGATTTTCAATGGACCAATGTGTAATAGTAATATTCAGAAAAAAATTGTATTGATGAGCATGACATGTAAATAAATGATATCAGGCAAACTAGTAGTGTAACTCTTTGCTAGTGAGGAAAACATTACAAAGTATATTCACATTACCTACAAAAGTTATGAGAAAGAATTCTTAGTCGTCAGGGTGAATCATGTTTTAACTGTACCTTTAAACTTACTTTTGCTCATTGTGGATTAATGAAGGGGCTTCCCAGGTGGCTTCTTGGTCAAGAATCTTCCTGCCAATCCAGGAGCGCAGGAGATGTGGGTTTAATCGCTGGATCAGGAAGATTCCCAGGAGGAGGAAATGGCAACCCACTCCAGTATTCTTGCCTGGAGAAATCCCGTGGACAGAGGGGCCTGGCAGGCTACAGTCTATGGGGTTGCAAAGAGTCAGATATGACTGAGGGACTAAGCATAAACATGCATACTAATAAACCGATTTTGTGTTTTCAACAGTACCAGGCAGGCACAGGTGTTGAATAAATGATTGTTGAATTTAAAAAAAAAAATATGTTCTTCAGCCCAACTATGGATAGGACACACTTTAATTTACTTATTATTGAAATATATCCAAGTGTAGATGATTGTATCCTATTAGGCTGGCAAGAGGTGGTAAAATCACTTCTTCAAAGCCGTTAGATAGGTGCTTCTTCAGGTTCCTTTTCCACATTTATGGTAGGCTTCATTGAGTCAAAAGAATGTGTTCCAGTTTGCTTCACCTCAATTTCTTTAGGTAGACTGACACTATTACCTGTATTTGGTGGGATATTTAAATAAATTGAGATCCACTGTGGTTATTAAATATGTACATAACCATCAATGTTTCTAATGTATCAACCATACACAGAATAATTAGCAAGAGGCTGGGCACAAGTTAGTCTAAAATCTCAAGTAAACAGAACAGTTACAGCATGCATTATAGTAGTTGGAAATACAAAACCGGAATACCAGCGCCTCCAGAAGTCATCTGCAGAGCCTAAAAATACCCAGGGCTTATTGGGTGCATCTGATACTGAATATGACTACTATTTTTAAATGTTGCTTCAGAAAGCAGGTGAGGCAAGTGATTTTAATAGTGATTTTAATAGTGCTTAGATTTGCAAACACAGAATTCAGAATTAGGTTTCTAGAATTCTGTGCTAAGGCATCCAAGCTGGCCACTCAGACTCTTCAGCTGACTTGGTTCGAATAGGATGGGCCAGAGATTAACTGAGAGACCTGCATTTCCTTGGCCCATTGTTGTGGTTGATGCTAGATTTAGGTAAACAAAGGAACTTCAGTGTTAAAAAAAAAAAAACAAAACAAAACAAAAAAACCTTTCTTATAATTAATTTTTACCACCCCATCAATATATTAAGAGAAACTTTTCAGATGAACAGCCTGTGATTTCAGTACCATTCAGTGCCAAGTGCCATCGTAGGTGGTAAAATAGGTTTAAATTCCTTCAGTCGAGAGTTGTTGCCGCTCCTCTTGTTAACTTCCAAGTTCTGTTAGCTTATCCAAACTAATCACTCTGCTCTTATCAGAAATGACTAAAATGGCATCCATCTCACAAATGTGGGGAGAAATGACGTAAAGCCCAGGAGAAGGGGCTCTCATCCATATAATTACCAAAGTCAAACCCACACCATTTATTAATTCCTGTTGTGCCTCGGTTGAGAGAGTCCCAGGATCTACAACAGGCTGGAGAGAAGGAGAAAGAGAAAAGCTCGCGTCTTCCCACCCTGCTCTGCCCGCCCGTGAGGGCCCCCGTCGGTCATGTTGAAAAGCAGGAGACAAGGCCACGGAAACGGAGGGGAATCGGGCCTCATGAGAGCGCAAGAAGGGGGACGAGTTATTTATAGGAGTTGGTCCATTATTAAACACCCAACAGCAAGAGGCCATGCTGCTAGGAGTCCCAGTCTGAAATAACGATAGCATACAGTTTTTTGAAAAACTCACCTGTGACTCTTGAAAGTTTCCTGAAAAGACAACAGAAATGAAGAATATTCTTTAGCAACTCAGATATCAGTAGGCAACTTTTTTTTTTTTTTAAGCATGGCACCTGACATCTGTTTGTTATACAGGCAGAAAGCCTTGCTTTGGCTCACTCCCACCTTTGCTTTCTCATCCCCAGTCAGGCCCTTTGAGCCCTATTACAGGGGCAGAGGCAGGCAGGTGAAAAGAGAGGGGCCACTGCAGTCTCCTCCCTGCCCACCACACTCCTCCCCACCCCAGCCCGCGGGGTTCCAGCTCCCGCCCTGCTGGAACGTTTACTGCAAACAGCCCTGATGGAAGGAGCCTGAGGCAGGCTGAAGGGGAGGACGTGTTCTCAGAATCTAAAGGTGAAACTATGAACTGCTCTTTTTTTCCTCATAGAAGTATTGGAATTGACTTCTGTTAGAGTCCCTGGTGATGTATTTTGAGGCACTGGCTGGCCTAAGGTCTCAATGTTAAAAAGTATGCTCTGGGAACCGTTGTTCTACCAAGCCGTGTTAGTTGCTCCGCTGCTGCTGCTGCTGCTAAGTCGCTTCAGCCCTGTCCAACTCTGTGCGACCCCATGGACGGCAGCCCACCAGGCTCCCCTGTCCCTGGGATTCTCCAGACAAGAATACTGGAGTGGGTTGCCATTTCCTTCTCCAATGCCTGAAAGTGGAAAGTGAAAGTGAAGTCGCTTAGTCGTGCCCAACTCTTTGTGACCCCCTGGAATGCAGCCCACCAGGCTCCTCTGTCCATGAGATTTTCCAGGCAAGGATACTGGAGTGGGTTGCCATTTCCTTCTCCAGGGGATCTTCCCGACCCAGGGATCAAACCCGGGTCTCCTGCACTGCAGGAAGATTCCTTACAGAATCTATCAAGCCATAGCAAAACAAAACTAAGTAATAGTGATGTGTGATCCAATTGTTGTTGTTAAGTTGCTAAGTCATGTCCGACTCCTTTGTGACCCCACAGACTGCAGCCCACCAGGCTCCTCTGTCCATGGGATTCTCCCGACAAGAATGCTGGAGTGGGTTGCCATTTCCTTCTTCAGGGGATCTTCCGGACTCAGGGATGATCGGACCCACATCTCCTGCATTGCAGGCAGATTCTTTACTGCTGAGCCACCAGGGAAGTCCCATGTGATCAGACAGAGTTTGAAAAACACTTCTTTCTACACCTCTCCCTTTTAATATTCATAATGCGTGTTAGCATATGAAAGGTTCTAAGAAGTCATTTAAAAAAAAGAAAAAAAAAATCTGTTGACATTGCTTTCCCAGAGCTTATATAAGCAAATAACTTCCACCCCATCTTGCCCAAGAAATCCCTCTTCACACTTTAAGCAGTCTGCTCTATAGAGAGCCCACAGGATAGTTTCCATCAAGGGCATGACAGTAAATATTGTATTTCAAGCTTTGAGTAGGGTTTTCAGATAAAAATGGGACACTGTTAAATTTGAATTTCTGATACATAGTGAATATATTTTTTTAGCAAATGTCCTCAACATGTCTTAAAAAGTATTGGTTATATTGCCCTCATCTTTTTATTTGCTAAGTCTGGGATCCTACGTTGTAGGCCAGACAGTCTCTGTGGCCAGTACCAGGCCTGCTGCTCTAGATGAGAAGCAGCCACAGACAAGGCACAAAGGCACAGGCATGGCTGTGTCCCAGTACAGCTTTACTTAGCAACATGGAAACTGGAATTCCATCGCATTTTCTTGTGTCAGGAGATACCGTTTTTCTTTTGATATGTTTCCTACCATTTGAAGATGTAAAAGCCATGCTTCATTTGCAGGCTATACAGAATTGTCAGGCAGAGACTGACTTTAGCCCGTGGTTTGGCTATAGTTTGCTGTGGTATACAGTGCTTTCTGAATTCACAGGACTTAAACTTGCGGATTTTTGTAAAACAAGTGATTGGAAAGTCCAGGTGTGCAGGTTGTCTGTGTCTGGCTTAGGACTGATTCATCATCCAGCTGCTAGAGAACTAAGTTTTGAGCTCTGCCAATGTACTTCCCCTGTTTCAGACTCACTTTTTTAAGCAGAAATCAGTATTGGGATGGCTCATATAGAAGAAAGTGGGGGCACCCTGGCTTGGGGGTTCCGCTCGTTTGGACTGGTTCTTAGCCCTCAATGCACTCATGCTCGCAGCACCTACAGAAAAACACAGCACATCAACCTGCGCAGTTCTAGACTGAATGCCTAGACCAGCATTTTTACTATTTTAAAAAATTTAAATGAACAAAATAAAAGAAAAACATCAATTTTAACAAGTAAAAAAAAAAAAAAACTTTTAAAAAACTTACAACACACAGGAGCGGCTTTTGCCTTTGAAATGACTGAATTGCTTTTGTTCCCAGAGGCTTTGGCAGGATGGTGATCGAGAGTAGATTCTCCCACTGTTGGTTTGACTGCAAACCATTCTATAAAATAAAAACACAACATTTTTTCTTAAAAGTTCATTATGACTATTGTCAAAATACGACACTACAATTTCATTTAAGCCGATTATTTAGACATCAGGGATTCCCTGGTAGCTCAAACGGTAAAGAGTCTGCCTGCAATACAGGTGACCCGGATTCGATCCCTGCGTCGGGAAAATCGCCTGGTGAAGGAAATGGCCACTCACCCCAGTATTCTTGCATGAAAAATCCCATGGATGGAGGAGCCTGGCAGGCTACAGTCCAGTGGGGTTGCAGAGAGTCAGACACAACTGAGTGACTTCACTTTCACTTTTGTATCATATTCCTGAGAGTGGTGTGAATTACATAGGTTAATAGCCCTCTCTACCATGGTTCATATCTCTGATGCATGGGAGAGTTGCTTCAAAAAAGGTACTTTAAAGGCAGTATCCCTGTGTTCCTATTAGTCTTTTGATAAGCTTTTATGTAATAATAATAATATACGTACAGAAAAATGAACAAATTGTATTGTTACAGTTTGATGAATTTTCGGAGTGAATATATACCTGGGTTGCCATCACCTTGATTCAGAAACAGTGTCGTACCAGCAACCCCAAACCCCCTCATATCTCTCTGTTGTTGTTTAGTTACTAAGTCATGTCTGACCCTTTGTGACCCCATGGACTATAACCTGCCAGGCTCGTCTGTCCGTGGGATTTCTTAGGCAAGAATACTGGGGTGGGTGGCCATTTACTTCTCCAGGGCATCTTCCTGACCCAATGTGCTTCCTGACCCAGGGATCGAACCCTTGTTGGCAGGCAGATTCTTTACCACTGAGCCACCAGGGAAGCTCCAGAACTCTAAAAAGAAATCTTGACCTCTATCATCATAGGTTAGCTTTACATGTTTGTATATTTCATATAAATAAAATCATACAGTATCTTTCATTTTGCAATTATTTTTATACTATAAAAATGGTGACAAAATTATTTTCCATGTTTTTGTTTCTTACTAATTCTATCAACTGCAGCACTTGGGCATCAGTTTCACTGTGCTTCCAAAGACCACTTACTCTTCTTAGCTCACCCTCACGGAGGCTAGAAGATGTGTGTGAGGTCATTTCTACTCATCAGCTGTGCCCTATGTGCGCTAAATACCACTCTGGACAGTAATATTGCACAAAACTGTTACAATCACTTTGGCCGCTTAAAATCAGCAGTCTCAGAAATCAACACAGATGATAAAAGAATTCTGTTCAATAATCTGAAGGGTTGAGGTGTCCATGGCTAAAGAGAAATTGTGTTCCAAAGCAAACAGGGATGCAGGTCAGTTTTGCACTAAAATGAACTTTTAAATTGAAGATTAAATGGAATGGATGTGTTTCGTTCCAGAAATTCCTACCAGATCCAATAAGTAGAAGTAATAGATAAATTAAATGTAAGCAAATATTAGGGACAAAAAATGATGCTTGGTTTTGTGGTGTTAAAAAAATAACTTGACAAATGCTGAACAACAAAAGAACTTAAGTGGGGGGACTTCCCTGCCAGTCCAGTGGTTAAGAATCTGCCCTTCTATTACAAGGAGCACGGATTCAATCCGGGTGGAGGAATTAAGATCCTGCGTGTCTGTGCGGTGTGGCCATAAATAAATAAAATAAAAATAAAAGGGAGAACTAGCATCAACTTAAAAAAAAAGAGAACTTAAGTGGGACGGGGGCTGGCAGGGAGTGGGTAGTGTTCTAAGGTCCTTACAGTTTGAGGAAGAGAATAAATATATTACATTTAGACTAAGATAAATATGTATGTTAAAATTTCTATGGTAGCACTAGAAAGAGTAGAAATTTGTAATTTTCCAAATTAGTAGCGGGGTCTTTGGAAAAAAGTTCAGTCCTAAAGAAGAAAAAAATAGGTAAGACAAAAAACAAGAAATAGAACACATTAAAAGCACAAAATAATATGATAGATATGAATGCATATATGACTGAATTAATAAAAGTCGAAGCAGATGAAATTACAACAGTCCATGAATCGGGTACAGCTGCAGGCTTTTCTTCCACTTGTGTTCAAGTAGAGCCTCGTTAAGCTTGGAAGAACCCAGTTGACTATTTCCAAGGAAAACTTACTTGGATTCAGTTTTCTGCTCAATTTCCTTTGCAACATTTGTAAAAGGAAGAGGAACTCTACTTTAAGTTCATTGTTAAGTTTGTTGGGATTGCCTATTAGTTCTGATAGCCTAATGTTATCTTTAATAGACTTTGAAGCTGTCGACCTAGGGACCAGGGGCAACTGCATCTGGTAACTGTAGTCTGTGAAATTCACGAGGTCATCCTGGATACTTTTAATTCTGAAAAAATAAAATAAAATATTGTTGACAAATGCCGTTTTAGTAATACTATTTATATTACCAAAAGTTTCATATTAAATTATATTACTAGAAAATTCCAGATAACTCACTCTTGATGTGTTAACAAGGTGTACACCTCCTGTATCAGTATTTCAGGTACTCCGGCTTTACAGTGAATTGTTCCATGGATTAGTTCTTTAGGTAATTTAAGTTTTTTTCTTGCCAGGAACTTTAATAGTAGAAAGAGAATACTTTCATCATAAGAAGTTCTATAAATGTCTCCAATTACTGTGAATTCACTCTAGTCTCCCTGTAATCCTCAACTAATAGTTTGAGGTTTAATGTGATAATTATTAAAAGATATTATTACTCAGCAAGACAATCAACTATTATATCACACTCCAATTTGAAATGAGTATGCCAAGTTTCATAGGTGACTCATGACATAAACCTTAGTAACCTTTTCAATACAAGGAAACAAGCTGCCAACCCAGCACATGGCCACACACACATATACAGAGAAATCCAAGATCTCAGGAATACACCTCTTCAAACAAACTTCTCAACAGTTAAAAGTGTCAGTGATTGCTAATTTACCTTTTCCAACTGTGCCCAGTTATCCAACTTGACTTTTAAAGAAGTTCCATTTTTAAAGGATGACAGCTTAAGGTCCCAGGGGTAATATGTAGTGAATATTTCTGCTATCAGGAAGCCATTTGAAAAATCTCTGTTCCATAGCAATAAGGAAATGAAATTAAGTGCAGTTATTTATACAATTTGTATTTATGGTTAATTAACACCACTTAAATATTCTATACTGACAGCAGCTAACTTATGGAGCATTCTTGGATCACTACTCTAAGGAAGCCTGCTATGGGATAGCATTTGGGTAAGAGTAGATACACCAAAGCCCGTGGCGTTCCTTTTATGAAGCCAAAACCATTATTTTGTATTGAATATGCATTTTAACAAGATCCCCATGTGATACCTGTATCCACTGAAAAGTTCAGGCATCTTTCTTAAGGAAAACTGAAATTAATAAGCCAGAGTCATTGCCTACAAAGTCATTATTTTTCTGGAATTTAGTTTGCATTCCCAGAAAAAATATTAACTACCAGTTATGTTCAGCAAGTGAAATTAAAAGATGCTTGCTTCTTGAAAGGAAAGCTGTGACAAACGTAGATAGCATTCTTTGTTAAAAAGCAGAGAGCTTATTGTGACAAAGGTCTGTTGAGTCAAAGCCATGTTTTTCCCAGTAGTCATGTACAGCTGTGAGAGCTGGACCATAAAGAAGACTCAGCACCAAAAAAATTGATGCTTCGAACTGCGGTGCTGGAGAGGACTCTTGAGAGTCCATTGGACTGACTGCAAGGAGATCAAACCAGTCCATCCTAAAAGAAATCAACTCTGAATATTCATTGGAAGGACTGATGCTGAAGATGAAGCTCCATTTCTTTGGCCATCTGATGCAAAGAGCCAACTCATTGGAAAAGACCTTGATGCTGGGAAAAATTAAGGGCAAGAGGAGAAGAGGACAACAGAGGATGAGGTAATTGGATAACATAACCAATCAGTGGGCATGAGTTTGAGCAAACTCCAGGAGATAGAGAAGGACAGAGAAGCCTGGAACACTGCACCCCATGGGGTGGCAAAGAGTCAGACACGACTTAGGGACTGAACAACAGCTGCACTTAGCAACTTTTTTCAGTCCCTGATAACTCTCAAACTAGATGCAGTATCTAACAGAAAGTAAACTGATCCTCACTAATATAAATGTCCAATGTCCCTGAAGAAAGAGCCTGGAATTTTTTTTTTTTTTTTTTAGTTACCAAAGTATTCTCTATTGGCTTAAGTAATGATTGACTGATTGAAATGCTCCATCCTATTTTTTTAGGTCATCTCCCTAAGAGAGCAAGGAGTGTGTGAGTGAGTGTGTATGTGAGAGTGTGTGTGTGTATATGAACGTATGTGTGTATGTGAGTGTGTGTATATGAAAGTATGTGTGTATGTCAGTGGGAGTGTGTGTGTGTGTGTGTGTGTGTGTGTGTGTGTGTGTGTGTGTGTGGTGAGTGGGCGGGGGCGGGGGCAGTCCCTGGAAAGAGCCCCTGCGCGGATCCTGGGCCTGCTCTGCTGGGCCCTCAGCGCCTGCTAGGCATCCGGGGGCCGGACCTGCTTCAGCACCTGCTGATGTTCCTGGGGAAGAAGGTGAGGTCGAGGCTCTGGAGCCAGCGCAGAACCGACCGAGACAAGCGGGAGCTCTTTGGGGGATGAGGATAGACCAGACACTTCTTAGGCTTCTCTCCATTGGGAGCTGCTTGACATGGCAAAATTGACCGTGACTTAGGGCGGGCTGCCGCCGGCTGTGTCAAAAGCCCTTCTCCAGGGCCGGCGGCAGCCATGGCGCTTTCTGGGTTTCTATGGCAGCACCGGTAGGGGCGGGGCCTCGGCTGGGGCGGGGCCTAGTGTGGGCGGGGCCTCAGCGCGAACGCCCCGCCTCACGGGTCCTCCAGCTTGGGGTCCTGCCGCCCTGGGTTGGTGGACGCGCATCCCTGGTGCCACTGGGAAAGGACTCGGTTCCAGGAGCTTAAACTTTGGGCGGAGCTTTCAGTCTCCGTTTTACCGTTTAAGAAGTAACCGATTTAGAACACTCTGACTCCCATCCGGCTTTCCCTTAGAAACTGACATTTTGAATGTTGTGGTTTCTGTAGTCAAGCATTTTGAGGAGATTGAGGACGTTTCAGAAGACAAAGACTGTTTTTGTTTGGAAAATGGAAACAATAGAGATTTTGTTGCAAACTGCCAATTGAAAAAAATCTTCAAAATTAAGATGAATAGATGCTTAATGTCTACAAAATTTAATGTACCTATTTCCTTAATTATTACATTGTGTTCATAAAAATTGCATAATATTTGAAGGTAACTTGTAAATTAGATCATCACACTTCACAAGGATGTCTCAGTGTGTGTGATTCATTCATTCACTGGACAAGTATTTATTGAATCCCTACTAGGCCCTGAGCTAGTCACTTGAGATTTATCAGTGAAAGATATAGATGAAAAAAGGATTGCTGACCAGGCACAATTATAAATTAAATATCTGCACATCAGAGTTATTAACATCCTTTAAAAACTTTTACAGTAAAAGATAAAATCAATGTGGTTCATAGATACATATTATTATGCAAGATAAAATATGGGATAGACGAGAGTAAAGCAATATTTTACTGAACGTGTTTATTAATATAGTAAGCCAATGTAAGTCTGTATATGGTAAAAAAGAAAACCAGAAATGGGGCTATACAAGTGTTTTTTCTTTGCCCAATATGTTTTTCATGGATAATTATTTCATTCAGTGAACTTCTTGAGGAGTTATTGTTCTATTCTTTGCTGTGTACTAGATCACCACTATTCAATATGGTGGCCACTAGCCCCATGTGGCTGTTCAGATTTAAATATTAACAAATTAAAATAAAGTGAGTAACACTGGCTACATTTCAGCTTCTCAGTGGCCACATGGGACTGGCTAGTGGCCACCACTTGGTACAGCATGGACACCACTCTGTCATTGCAGGAAGTTCCATTGGGTGGCTGTGCACTGGCTTATTTATAGAAGGTACAGAGATATAAATATCTGAAAAGCTCTGCCACGGTAAAAATATATTAGTATCAGGGAGGAAGCAAATAATTTGGCCTGAGGGAGTATAGGAATCCTCTCAGAGGAGGTGACCTCTGATGTGACTTTTATAAGGCAGTATTTTGAATCAGTTAAGACAGGCTTTGGAGCACAAGCCCTATCTTTTATTTGTTATGAGACTTATTATGTGATGAGTTATTTATTTTTATTTGTAAAAGATGGAAGTAAATAGGATATGCATCACAGGGTTATGTTGGATTAAATCAATAAATGAGTGAAAAGCCTGGAACAGTGTGCACACATCACAAGGGCTCAGTACATTTAAATATTTCTAAGATGAACATGGAAATCTGTGGACTGAAGAGGAATGGGGTCAGCTTCACATGGAGTTACTAATGTGAGCAGAAGCAGATGATATCATCTATGATAACCTCAGATATGCAGATGACACCACCCTTATGGCAGAAAGCAAAGAGGAACTAAAGAGCCTCTTGATGAAAGTGAAAGAGAAGAGTAAAAAAGCTGGCTTAAAACTCAACATTCAGAAAACGAAGATCATGGCATCCGGTCCCATCACTTCATGGCAAATAGATGGGGAAACAATGGAAACAGTGAGAGACTATTTTCTTGGGCTCCAAAATCACTGCAGATGGTGACTGCAGTCATGAAATTAAAAGATGCTTGCTCCTTGGAAGAAAAGTTATAACCAACCTAGACAGCATATTAAAAAGCAGAGACATTACTTGGCCGACAAAAATCTGTCTAGTCAAAGCTATGGTTTTCCCAGTAGTCATGTATGGATGTGAGAGTTGAACTATAAAGAAAACTGAGCACCGAAGAACTGATGCTTTTGAACTGTGGTGTTGGAGAAGACTCTTGAGAGTCCCTTGGACTGCCAGGAGATCCAACTAGTCCATCCTAAAGGAAATCAATCCTGAACATTCACTGGACGGACTGATGCTGAAGCTGGCCACCTGATGTGAAGAACTGACTCACTGGAAAAGACCCTGATGCTGGGAAAGATTGAAGGCGGGAGGAGAAGGGGATGACAGAGGATGAGATGGCTGGATGGCATCACCGACTCAATGGACATAAGTTTGAGCAATCTCCAGGAGTTGGTGATGGACAGGGAGGCCTGACTTGCTGTGGTCCATGGGGTCGCAAAGAGTCGGAGACGACTGACAACTGAACTGAAGGTGGTGTTTCCTTTGCCGAGCTGTATTAAATTCTGCCACTAGGGGGAACTAGAGAGAGAGAGAGAGACCTGGAGGCCAGAGGAAGGGAGAGGGGCTGTTTGGATGAAGGTCACCAAAGCAACAAAGCGTCACCTGGCAGTGGCAGCTGGTGCCAGTTTCCAGTTTTTGTTCCCACTCCTGGAGCAGGTTTCATCGTACTCTCTTACAGGTTTCAGCAACCACTGAGAAGTGGTGGCGCTCAGAAGTCTGAGCCCCAGATTCTACTCAGATCCCTGCTCTAAGTTCCTCAAGAATCAGCACCCGCTGTGTTCTCTGCCCCTTCAAAGAGTCAGTCTGCAGGGCTTTCCCTCGAAGTTCAAGGCTCTCAGAACTCCCGCTGCTGCTGCTAAGTCGCTTCAGTCCTGTCCGAGTCTGTGCGACCCCATAGACAGCAGCCCACCAGGCTCCTCCGTCCCTGGGATTCTCCAGGCAAGAATACCGGAGTGGGTTGCCATTTCCTTCTCCAATGCATGCATGCATGCTAAGTCGCTTCAGTCGTGTCCAACTCTGTGCGATCCTATGGACAGCAGCCCACCAGGCTCTTTCGTCTACAGGATTCTCCAGGCAAGAATGCTGGAGTGGGCCACCATTTCCTTCTCCACTCAGAACTCCTGCCCCTTCCCTTTGCCCTCCTTCTAGCACTAGAGGTCTGGCGACAACAGAGGATGAGATGATTGGGTAGCATCACCGACTCAATGGACATGAGTTTGAACAAGCTCCAGGAGGCAGTGAAGGACAGGAAAGCCTGGTGTGCTGCAGCCCATGGAGTCCAAATAGTCATGGTAAGACTGAGCAACTGAAGAACAACAAATAGGGGTCTGTCTCTGTTAATTTAATCGTCTCATTTTCATTGTTTAGCTCTTCAGTATCCATTTAACTATTTCCTGATGTTAAATTATTGTTGAATTCATGAAGTTACTGCTGTTTCCCTGATGAATGATGCCTGGAGTATGGTCTCCCCCTACCATTGGCTCATCTACATCTCACTAAGGCAGCTGAGGAAGCTGCTACTCCTAGTCATCAGATCCATGGTATCACGAATAAAGTGGACCAGCCGGATGTCCTGGGGGATGTTAAGATACTCAAAAACTTCTGCTGATCTTGTGGCAGAGAGCCAGAAAATTGCTTTGACCTAAAGCAGGATGATGAACTTGCCCTACTGCTCCTGCTGAAAGAAAGCAAGCTGCTTTTTGTGGTTCTTGCAGATTGTTACAGAGGAAAGAAAGTATCAGATCAATAGCAGGATAACAGTTGCTAGGGACTGTGGCGGTTTATTCCAGTAAAGAGCCCTCAAACAGAAGAGCAGCTGTGACTGAAGTTACCTCCTGATGAAGTTCAGAAACCTGGAGTCATCCTCCAAGTCCCAGCCAACTTCCCACATGAGCCCAACAGCTATCCAAGCCAATAATTGTTGTTGACCTCTCATATGTCAAAAGAAAATTCACAGAGCTTACTTGATATGAGTATTTTCTTGATCGAGAAGCAAAGTTGTCAGACAGGGCGAGTTGCAGCAGAAGGCGCTTAGAAGCTGACTTTCAGCAATTATAGTGCACTTTATAAAGTATGTTTGTGTGAGTACAGTCAGCCCTCAGACCCATGGCTTCCATAACTGTGGATTTAACCTGGCTCAGATAGAAAAAATGTTAGAAAACACAATTCCAGAAAGTTTGGAAAGACAAAACTTGAATTTTTCTCCTGCCAGCAACTATTTACACAGCGTTTGCATCGTATTAGGTATTATAAGTAATCTAGAGATGAGTTAATGAATACAGCAGGGTGATGCATAGCTTATAAGCAAATTCCACACCATTGTTAATAAAGACCTTGAGCATCCTGGGATGTTGGCATCCTCAAGCCTTTAAGGGGTGATGGTGCACTGTTTTCTATTGTAACTGGTTACTGGGAACTTACTCTCCTTTTCCTTGATTGTAGCCCACTAGCTAGGAAGCTGTAAGCTCTCATTGATAGGAAGAAAGCTTAAAGCTTTATTTAAGGTTGGAATCAGCATCTGGGGACGTCGGGACAGCTTAGGTTTTAGTTAAGTGCAGTGGGAATTTGGTCTGGCGGGATTGCCAAGCTGTGGTCTCAGCTTTGATTTGTCTGCGCCACACCTCTCTTCCACGGTGAAGGTGACGGGGCGCAGACAGGGGGAGCTGACTGTGTTCTTCTCAGCCAGGGGCATCTGTGCTATACTGGGTATAACCAGACCCCTACCCCACCCCGTCGGCTTCTGCCCACAGGGAGGGGAAGTGTCCATCTCCTGAGTCATACAGAAGGATCTCTTGATTCTTCTCCTGTGCCCTCCAACCTGGACTCTGTCCATATTGAAGTGACATTCGATAAAGCACCTCAGGTTATCCCTCTAGTTCTTTTAATTGGACAAGAATTACCTGAGAAAGTTCTACGTGGCTTACCTGTGGAGTCCTATCCCCAGGTCACAGGTGCAAGGCCTTGCACCAAGGCCTCAGACGTGGAGCCCAGAGCCAAGGTCACCCCTGGAACTGACCGAGCCCCATTGGAACTGCTGCCAAGCCCCCTGATCCTTACCGGCCAGCTTCCTGACCTCAAATTAGGTAAAAACGCCCACCATGGCCCCCTAACCAGTCACCTAATGCCACCCTTCCAGCAGGAATTTTCTCTGTCTTGAAGCTATAAAAATTGGCTACTAACCTATGAAAAGCATTAACCAGGTCAGCCAGCTGTGCTCACAGCACCCACATTATCTCCGCTCTTTGGTTCTTAAACCCACTCCCTTCTGCAACAATCTGTGTCTAAAAATTCCTTTCCAATCCGTGCTCGGACTGCCGCATCACCCAAAGATGAAAACGTCTCTCCACGTGGATGTTAGTCACTGGAGTATTTATAGTGTCACAGCAGAATCGGAACAGAATCGGAATAAAACTGTGGGGCCCACTGTTGAAAAATTAAGCTTTCAAGATGACCATTAAGCCAAGCATGGGATGCTGTGAGTGTGGGACTGTGGAACAGAGTCGAACCCAACGTTCCTAAAGCTGGCATATGTGGCTGGGTTGACCATGTACTTTTCCTCCTATGCATAACTCAAGAAGAAAGTTCGTGAGGTTCCTTTTAATACCTTCAGTTTTTTTTTTTTTTTTTAAGGACATTGTAACAGAGTCCAAAATTACTGCTTCCCTTTCCCCAGACTGAGACCATTAAATTGAGTCCTTTCTTTCAAAAGAATTTCGTGCCTAAGGCCTTATGCCTTCCTGTACATAATGGATATGGATCTGCATAATAATTTGAAACATAAAAATGTAAAATGCTGACTTCACTTTGAGAGGGAGGCCTCAAAAATTATGAGCTAGTTAGGAAAATACTTCTGTTCCTCCTTATGTGTTTGAATGGTCTTGTCCCTGAGAATTAATATTTGTCCTTGGGAAGTGTAGAACTGTGTGTGTTTGTATTTAACTTACTCTCTGGGCAGTGCTAGGTCCAGAAAGGACAGATTCAGAGCTGAGGCCCACCCTCATGCTGTGTGGGTCAGTCACTGCTCTGGGGGAAGGGGGACCAGTGATGATGGAACCCCTCCTCCTTATAATGCGGGGGGAGTTGGCAATAAGAGGGGCAGCTATTGGAAGACTGAATCCCAGCCCCAGACAGAACTGCCTTCACTCTCAATAGTCCTGGGTTCCCTGAAGTCCAGGGTCTGAGAGATAGTGTCAAGTCCCAAATGCTAGCTTGTCCTTTTTGAGGAAGGGACAAGCTAAGAATCCTGCATTGGGCACAAGAATGAATGATACAGAGAGATGGAGTCACCATTCTCCCCTGCCAAAGAAAAAAAAAACAAACTCTTTAAAAACTCAGATGAGAAGGCAATGGCACCCCATTCCAGTACTCTTGCCTGGAAAATCCCATGGACGCAGGAGCCTGGTGGGCTGCAGTCCATGGGGTCGCTAAGAGTCGGACACAACTGAGTGACTTCACTTTGACTTTTCACTTTCCTGCATTGGAGAAGGAAATGGTAACCCACTCCAGTATTCTTGCCTAGAGAATCCCAGGGATGGGGGAGCCTGGTGGGCTGCCATCTATGGGGTCGCACAGAGTCGGACATGACTGAAGCGACTTAGCAGCAGCAGCAGCAGCAGGGTGTTAGTTCCGTCTCGTCTCTGGGTGAAGGAGGATTAGAAACAGGGTTTTCTGCACGCCTTTTCTCCTTGGTCTAGTGCAGGATGCTGGCACCACATTGCCGTATCCTCCAGCCCAGCCTCAGCTCCCCCCTGGGGAAGAAACCCTGTTCCTCCTTCTGCGCAATTCACAGATTACCTGCCTGCACGCCTCACCCTGCTGAGGTATGATTTTGACAAGAGATGACCTGGGGAGATGGATCTTCCCGACCCAGGAATCAAACCTGGGTCTCCTGCCTTGTAGGCAGATTCTTTACCAACTGAGCCACCAGGGAAGCCCTGAGGGGAAATGGTCTTCCTGTGACGAGCTGTCCTGACAGCGGATGTCCCGACTCGCTGCATCTCCCACCCTGCATCCAGGAAATCCTCTCCTGGTTGTTACCAGGGCCTGTGCCCCCCAGAAACACGGCCTTTCTCTCCTCGAGCCTTTGGGAACCTTCATGGTCTGAGGGGTGAATCACTGGCATGATCCGTTTACGTTGGGACTCAGAAACACTAAACTCTCCTGTTTCTAGCAGGCGGACCTAATCTGCTGCTCTTGTATGACACAGAATGAATGTTTCCATTTGCCATAGCAATTCCAGTGGATGTTTCATTTCATATATTTAGGTCATTTATATTCCCCGAAGGGCACCCCTTTTTTTTGTTGAAGCCCTAGATCAGATGGAGAGGTAACAAGGCCTGAATTTTCTGAACAAAATTTGCTCCCCCAAAAAGACTGAGAATGATTGTTAAGGCTTTTAATAGAGAGGGCAAATCTTAAACCAGTTATAAATAAGAAAGTAGAGAAACTAGAGTAAAAAGGTGGGGATAACCCAAGGGAGTGGATCATTTGTTTAAATTGTTGGTAGTAAATGGAGAACCACTCACCTGGGTTCAGGGCTGTCTAAGGAAACACAGTGGATACTCTTAGACCTTTTCAGAAGAGGCCATCTTTTCACACTGTTTCTATTTACTGATTTCTGAGCATCTGTACTCTGTGGTTACAACAATAATAGAAAGTAAATACTTTTTTCCTACAAAAATAAATGTGTTCAGCAGTGCTTTACTCCAGCATTTATTTCACCATATTTCTTTAATCTCTTATCAAATGCAGATGGCCCCCGATCTACTGGTTTTTTGACTTTAGGGTGGTTTGAAAACCATATGCCTTCAGTAGAAATCGTGCTTTGAGGACTGCATTTGGGTCTTTGTCCCAGGCCAGTGGTAGACTGTCCCACCAGATTTCTTGATGTGGGGCCGGATCCTACTGCTCCCAGGCAGTCCCCTGACTACAGAGCAGAGCAACTGATACATGATTAACCATTCTAGACCCAGACTTTTCACTGTCAGTACAACATTCAGTCAACTGCATGGGACAGTCAATGCTTTATTATAAACTAGGTTTTGTGTTAGATTATTTTACCCAACTGCAGGCTAATGCACGTGATCTGAGTACATTTAAGGTGGGCCAGGCTGAGCTCTGATGTTCCATGGGGAGGTGTATTAAATGCATTTTTAACATATGATATTTTCCAGTGGTCATGTATGGATGTGAGAGTTGGACTGTGAAGAAAGCTGAGCACCGAAGAATTGATGCTTTTGAACTGTGGTGCTGGAGAAGACTCTTGTGAGTCCCTTGGACTGCCAGGAGATCCAACCAGTCCATCCTAAAGGAGATCAGCCCTGGGATTTCTTTGGAAAGACTGATGCTAAAGCTGAAACTCCAATACTTTGGCTACCTCATGTGAAGAGTTGACTTATTGGAAAAGACTTTGATGCTGGGAGGGATTGGGGTCAGGAGGAGAAGGGGACGATAGAAGATGAGATGGCTGGATGGAGTCACCGACTCGATGTACATGAGTTTGGGTGAACTCTGGGAGTTGGTGATGGACAGAGAGGCCTGGCGTGCTGCGATTCATGGGGTTGCAAAGAGTCGGACACGACTGAGCTACTGAACTGAACTGATTTTCACCTTATGATGGGTTGATCAGGAGGCAACCCCATACTAAGTATGGTATAGGACTATCTGTAGTATTTTTTTATTTTGCCTTTGTATAATTTTGTCTTTGGACCTTTACACATGTATGTAAAAAGATTTTGATTAGAGGAACTTCACGGTGTCAGTCGGCATTATGCTACTCTAACTGCTCCTGATACAGTGATTTGAAAACCAGTAGTAAATAAGGACAACTGAATCATATTCTCCATTACCTTCCATTATAAAATCAAATACTAATTAGAACAGAAAAAAAAACTGGTTTATTCCAGGGATAAACATCACACTTTAATATAGTAACATACATATGATATGTTTAAATTAGAACAGTTCTTTGATACAATAATCATACTCAAACTAATATACAAGGTACCAGCACTCTAAAACTTTCCAAGTGTCAATTTTTATTTTAATATTTGATATTTGTTTCTCTTACTGACATAAGACCAAATAAGAGGGATGCCTTGCACCATAAGATGACTTCTTGCTCAGGAAGAATACTAGTAGACACTGTTTTACTGAAAAGCAATTTTAATATGTGATTATGTTTCATAGGGTTACTCTATAATAAAAAAGGTTAAATGCATATTATTCTGAGGATATTACAAATTTATTAAACTGAGATATTTTGTAAAACAGACTAATTTAAAAGTCTCTAGCCACATTGAAGACATTTTTTTTAAACAAACATGCCACAACCTTATTTTGACTTTTGAAAATCTAGAATGATTCTTTAAAAATGTAGTCTTAATAACTTTGGGGATATATACAATGATAGTTTATCTCCCACAGGTCTCTGGCAGTCAGTCAAGAATTAAGTAAAAAGGAAAATAGGCCCCTGGTTATCAAAATGTTTTATCAAAATTTGATAAATTTATAGGACTCATCCAAGTATTTTCTTCTACTTTACACAGTGTTATAAGTATTTTATTATCTTATAAATTCAAATAGTTTACAAAGTAGGCACAGAGAGTTTTTTTTAATGTTTAATTTTATTTTTTAATTACTTTTTATATTGCACTCAAATACATTAAGCAGAAGAGAATAAACCCCACAGAGGAAACCTTCTTATGTACAGCATCCCTTTACAGTATCATCTATGCTGAACCCTTGTTTTGTGCAAGAATCAGAAACACCGCAGTGAAGGTCCACAGATGGGGGACATTTCCTAAGGTTTCTGTGTTTGCTAAGTAATACCCTTTTTCTTTTTCTTTGAAAACCCCACATTTTAAGGCATTTTTTATCTTCCACCTTTTACAGCCTTGGGCCCCCCTGATCCCTAGAGTGTAACCCAGGGCCTCTTTATCAACTAGATATGAAGTTCATTTTCCTGGTCCAAGTCTCACCAGCTCCCGACAGCCTCTGAATGGAGGAGGCTGGGGTGATATGTATTAAAGCACAGAATAGAGACCCTGAGAGACCACTCTTTAGTAGGAAAGGGTCTTCAATTACACTGAGCAGGTGTGTAATGTTCCAGACTTCTCAGGGTGAGAGAGCTGTAGTGATCATTCTAGTCCTGCCAGTTTCTGAAACAGGTTTACCTAAGGCAGTGAAGTGACCACTGGGACCTTTGCAGGAAAGGGGCGATTCGTCTTTTCTTTACTGAATTGATCATTATAATGATAAGCAAACATTTAACATAGTGGGTTTCCTGAATGACAGTCATCTTTATTTCAAAAAATATATGAGCCGCTCTTTTCTAAACCATACTCATATTTTGTATTAATGTCAACAATACAGAAATAATCAATTACAGAGGCCAAAACTTAAAAGCATAAACATTAATCGAAGAATATAGACCTTCAAAAATATATGAATACTTTTAGTAAGGGTTCACATAGATACTTTAAACGTATTATAGTCCAAAAACAGTAAAAATGCAGGAAACATACTACGCACTAGTACACTTTAACTAAAATTGCTATTTCACTTCTTCCCGGGTATTCTCATATCTCTACCATCGCTTTAGCATGTTTTAACATGAAATATACACTATGCAGATGAAATAGAAACTTCTGATTTTCAGACATTTAGGATTACTTTACTCCCTTATCGATACTGTAAGAAAGTCTGCAATAATGTTGGCAGCTGGAGCTGTGGGATCAGGTGTAATCTTGGTCTACCGATGTAGTTTCTGATACAGAGTCTGCAGAGCTGGCATAGAGAGCTTGGGGTGGCTGTAAGAAACGTGGAAGTATTTGTTCATTAAAATCAAAATGGATTTTTCTGTGTTGTAAGACACATGAAATCAAACCACATAAAACAGACAGTGCTTTGCAATAAATTAGGGCAGTATGACCATTGCGTGTGTGTGCATGCTCGGTTTTGTCTGACTCTCTGCCACCCCACGGACTGTAGCTCACCAAGTGCCTCTGTCCATGGAATTTCCAGGCAAGAACACTGGAGTGGGTTGCCGTTTCCTCCTCCAGGGGATCTTCACAACCCAGGGACTGAACCCAGCAATGTAAGCGTATACTTTACCTCTACGCCACCTGGGAAACCCATTAACCTAGGGAAACTTACATAAGCATATGTATTGCTTTTATTTGTAAGACTTTATTATGATTGAGATATCCATGCATGTTCTTTAAAATATTTTAATCTTCAGGCTTATGAAATTGTTGTTGTTTATAAAGCCTCAAAAAAAGCCTTTTTGCTTTTTGAAGGAGATATAAATCTCCTGCTTTATGAAGGACATATAAATCAAAAGCTCCAAGAAGTGTTAGGCACTAAAAGGGAAATTAAAAAAAATTTTTTTCCTCAAATTAGGTTAACTATTTAAGCCAAAGCAATTCTATTCTAGTGTCTAGACCAGGCTTTAGAGTTTCTGTTTTAGAATAAAAATTCATGATTATGTTTCTATAACACACTATAGATGATGCGTATCCTTATAAAATGGGGCATATTTCAAGATATATATTAACAAATATATATTTAAACAGAATCAACATATTGTTTACTGTCAAAAATAATATATTTAACTTAAACTGAAGGAATACAGAATTTAGGCAAGATGAGAACAAAGAAAATCAAAATCCTCATGATACCTTCTTTATGAATGCAACTCAAGTTAAAAAGTTATCTTCCTTCAAAAAATATTCCAAATGTTATGCCATTGTTATTTTACATGCCAACAAAAAGTCTTCTAATTTCATCTATTTCAAGCCCTTCAAAATGTTTTTAATGCCCTCATAGATTCTTCTTACCTTCATGTTGAAGCAATAATCTTTCCACCAAACTACTAGAAGTCGCTACATCGATAGGTCGCAGAAGATCTGTGTTTTTGGCATTGATATCCGCTCCAAATTCTAGCAGTAAGTTTACAATTTCTGTACAGGACTGTTGAGCAGCAGCGTGTAATGGAGTATCCCAATATTTGCCTTTTTGTACATCAGCGCCTACATGGAAATGAGGAGTGATGGTTTGTGAGACGAATCACCTACCTCAGCAAGGGGAGGCCGGTGTGTCAGCCACAAAGAGGACCTCAATTCTCTATAATAAGCTACTTGTCTGTACGCAATATATATGCACAATGCAGATTTCACAAATATGCTTCATACATACATGTATTAAATCTTAAAACGCAATACACCTGGATGGAGAGTTCACACTTTTGTTAAGTCCTCTAATATTTTTCTCTGTGCTTGAAAAATCTCATAATAAATTATTTTTTTTAAAATTTTAAACAATTCCCAAAGTAATCATATTAACTAGTATTTATAGTGCACAATTAGGTTGACATATCCATTTGCCTCACAATGGATCATTCTTAGGATTATTCAAGAGCTTATTGTTCTTATTCTTTTCATTTATTTTAGGGCAATAGAGCTCTTTGGTTTCTCGGAAAACTTATGACTGTAGATATGTGAGTTCTTTGGGTAAAATGTATACAGATTTGTCCCCCTCTCACTCAGGTAGTTTAATTCAATAAATATATAAAGGAACTGAGCCTTTTAAGTAGAAGAGCACATTATATTTCTGCATTCAAAGTAAGTTTTTAAAATGCTTATATTAAAATATCCTTCCATGTTAAATTACCTATTACACAGTTATTTTATCTTGGTGCAAACCCCTGGCACATGGTGGTCATTTGACACACGTGCAATGAATATATGCTGCTTAATACTGTAAAGAATAATGATCCCATTTTCCAATACATAAAAAGTTACAACACCAAGACAGGCCTGTTAATAAAAATCCATTAAGTCCTTCTCAGCTCTGCTTTCTGACACCATCAATAAAACCGATGATGTTTATAAGAAGCAGCACATTTCATGAGTCCCTTTATGGCCCTCCTGATACTCTCAAGTTTCAGTAAATGTATTTGTTTTCAATATTTTTAAATCAAATGTAAAAGACTTAGTGAAAAACATTATATTCCATAACAAAATCTCCACAGAGAAAGCATACATTTCATTGGTTATACCAATTTTATGGGAGATCAGAGTCTGAAAATAACAACTAATCCACAATTACTAACAATACTGCTTCAGGCTTTTTTTTTTAACCCAATATAAAATATTGGGAAGAGAATAATATTGCAAGCAAAATAAAGCAGGTTGTAAAGAATAAACTCTTCTGGTTATACAAATTTATGGGTGAGCATAGCCAGAAAATAACAATCTGCCAGCCATCGTTAGCAGAACTCATGTTTAAGACTCTTACTAGGTATAAAGAGAAAGAAATAGTGGATACAGACACTGCTTGAAGAAGCGTATAATTTAGCCAAGATGAAGTGAGTAACACATAATAGGATTACTAAAAATATATGTGACTTCCCTGGTGGCTCAGATGGTAAACAATCTGCCTGCAATGTGCGAGACCCCAAGCTCCATCCCTGAGTCGGGAAGATCCCCTGGAGAATGGAATGGCAACCCACTCCAGTATTCTTGCCTGGGAAATCCCATGGACAGAGGAGCCTGGAGGGCTACAGTTCAAGGGGTCACAAAAAGTCGCACACGACTGAGTGACTAACACTTTCACTCTCATATATCAGAGTCTGAATGAGTGCCATAAACAAAAACCACAGAAATCCATTTACTCATTTTATGTATATTTTGAGCACCTGCCACATGCGAGGCATTGGGCTAGAGGGAAGAGTTGATGGAAAAAAAAGATATAATTCATATCTTAAAAGGGCTCGCAGTCCTAGAGTGGAAGATACCACATGGTCTCAGAAGATTATGAATAGTTTCTTAGGGTTGAAGATGAACTTTAAGGAATTGGCTTGTTTCAAGAAAGTGAAAGGGTATTAAGTCTTTTTGGGGAAATTACAAAGTGGGGCAAAGTCTTGAAAGACAAGATTACCTAAGCAGTTATAATCCATAACATTTGTTTTGATAGGTTTGCTCACAGAGATAGAGATATTGGGCACCATTATATCCAACCTTGAGGATTTTAATTTTATAACCTTTATAGGTAGGACTTTTGGAGTTTTGAGGTCAAGTGGAGTTACCACAAATGTGCTCCCTTTTATGGATTTTAGAGTTATAGGTGAGGATGCTTAGAATAAGAACATTTTTATCCGTAAGGTGTAATTTTTAAAGAAGCTTATTTAGAGAAGTCAATAGGAAGCTGAAAAACTGCTTGTGTGTACAGACAGAATGGAAGATGGTATAGAAAATTACCAGCGTAAAGAAGCTTCCGGACACAATGGAACTGCTGGGACATGCAAGCTACATACAGAGGGGTTCCCAGATGAGGAATGTCTTGGTCAACATCTACACCCCAGGATATCAGGATTTCCAGACACTCGTGGTGACCTGCCAACACAAAGTACAGGTGAGTTTGCGTCTCCTGAACACTTGTTCCCCCACCTCCAACACACAGCTCCCCCCAACACCCGCCCCAGGCTTCTCCCTGCAGCCTTATTCACTATGCCTGTGGCTGAAGGCGCTTTCTCGCCTTGTCACTTCACCCAGTCACAGTCACCTTTGCTGGCTGCCTCGTGCGTAGGGGAAGGAAGGCAAGACTCCAGCTGGGGTTTGGCGCCGTATTCCAGGAGCAGTTCTGTGCAGCTGGTGCTGCCTTGTGAGCATGCGTTGAATAAGGGGGTCACGCCGTCTATGGTGAGCGCGTTTACCTAAACCAAACCAGAGCTCTGAGAATGAGAGTCACAGAACCACTCGCCATTCCTGGCAGGTATGTGCGTGGAAACAGGTATTAACTGAGAAGGTGTGTGCAGCAAACGTGACAAAGGCTATTTAAGCTCACACACACATCCGTAAGCAGAGCTTGAAAATGCTAAGGGATAAGCAGAAACATGATGTGGTGGATAATCTACAGGAGTGGGCATGAAACTAGTGGAATTCTGAAAAAAAAAAAAAAAAAACAACTCTAGAATCAAATACACAGAAATGAATTAAATGATTAGGTACTTTGTAGTTAGGGGGAAAAAAGGTACAAATGTAATAGTGATGAAGCCACTTTGCTGGTTGGCAGCTGAAATGGGAAATCCTATTTCTGAGAATTTATCTAAAAAAAAAAATTCAAAAGATGAGCACACATTATAGCTTAAAGATGTTCATCTATTGTTATTTAGAATCGCAAAAGCAGGAAATAGCCTAAGGGATACTCCATACCCTGCAGCGTGCTACCCAGAGTGCTAGTGGGCAGTTTGAGAGCTTTCTTTTTGTTCCGCTTTCGAAAACTACTAAGAAGGCAAGAGATGCAAAATGAGGCCTTTGCCTGCTTCTCTCAGTCAGCCCATGTGGGACGGGGAACGCTTTTCGGGGCACTTACGTTGGCTCCGGCTTGCAGAAGCGTCCTGGCACAGGCCACATGATCTCCAAGGCAGGCTTCGTGTAACGGCGTGACATGGTCTATGGTCACTGCGTTGACATTATAACCCTAAATATGACATCAGTAATTTTGAAACGTGAGCAGAAAGTCAGAGAAAAATCCCCTGTGTCAACGGTCATTAGAAGGTGACGGCAAAGACCAGAACATCTCAGGAAAATGGGTTTCAGTTTAGCAGGCATGACCAGTTCAAACCCCCAGAGCCAGGCAGCTGTCAGATCCCCTGAACCAAACTGTTGTAACCATCATATTGCATCCCACACAGCCTTAAGTGGTTTGTCCAACAGATTCTGAGCCACCTTGACGTATTTGGGGCAGTCCTCTCTGAGCCCCATCAACTAGCTTATATGCTGCTGGTTAACAAGTCTCAATACAAAGTCACTTAGATGTGAGTTTGAAGTGCCATAAGGCAGTATTTTTTAAAATTTGGATTGCAACTCTAACCTCTAAATATATTGGTACAATTAAATGAGATGATACATGCAAAGCAATAATGATTAAAATGCCCAGCATACAGAAAAAGTCTTATTGTATTATTCAATCAAAATTAAGTAAAATCTAAATATTTTCATTCCAAATAAACTAATGATATCAGTCTAAAATATTTAACTGTTGCTAGGGAAAAAAGGTTCCTTGCCTTCCTGCTATATTTGATAATTCACTCTTGGATAATCATACTACCATCATCACAGGAAGATTTTCGTGGTCAAAGCCCCACAGCATCTTATAGGTTACCATGATCTAGAATAACACCAGGAAGGACTTGAAGAATCTTGAAATGAAGGCAAGAAAATAAATATCACCCTAAATCTTTGCTACTAGTGAGTGGCAATTTTTTAAGATCCCTTGAATCACCCTGTCAGAGGTTTCAGATTGGCTGGTCTGTAGCCAGACCTGGAGAGCTGATTTCTAGCCACTGCCCATGAGGGTGACCGATGACAGAAGCCTCTGAAAGGTCCAGGTTCTGTCTCACAAGGGCTCTGGACACAGCCTCTGACCCTCTCAGCTGGCCTGTCTGTGGACATGCGCTTACAAATCTCCTAAGACTCCTCCTCTCCAAGAACTGTGTGACCCTTTCAGAGGGGTTGCCCTTCAGCAGTTAGTGACGTTTTGCAATTTTTATTGTATATTTCATCAGGTGATGAGCAAACCACATAGTCACTGGATTATCCCGGAACTGGAAGGCCCTAAGGAGTGTCTTGTTCTGCAACCTCAGTTCACAGGTGAGTAAAAGGAAGCTCTGACATGCTGTGGTTCACCTCAAGTGCCAGCCAGGAGTTCAGATGACCAGAGCCCAGGGCAGTGTTACTTAGAGTGAGTGACACAACCCTTTCTCCCCTCGTAGTCATCTGAGAAAACTCCTGTCTCCCTGATTCTGAGAAGCACCAGGGCAAGGACTTCCAGACCTGGGTGTGCATTCATATCCCATTGGCCAAGCCTGAGTCCCTTATACTTCAAAAAGAATCTGTGCTTTTCTTTTTCCCTCTGGTGAGTCTGATGATCAAAGAGGTGTAAAAATGACTGTTCTGTGGCGTTCATAGGCAAACCCCCATAACATACTACAGATTACCATAATGGAAAAAGCATTGTTACAGCAAGCATCTGGTCTGATTATCCTTCCTTGGATATTTTATGACCGAACTAAGCCTGCAATTAACTGCACACCATTGTACCGATGTAAGCATATTTAAAATGTGTGATGAATAATACATATATCCAATTACTTCCTGCTTAAATATGTCTATCAATGAACAAATGTACTGTGTGAGGAATCTGAAATACTAAGGCATAAAACTATACCAAAATATTTTAAAAGATGTTTCAAAAGATAAATGAGAAACTATGGATAACTATGGATAACTCTACAATATGAGTTAAAATAAAAAGCTAGTAGAAGTTATCAAGCAATTTTGTTGGTTTTGAGTTGATTAATATTGATAATGAATGCTGTATGCTCAGGGAAGAGAGACATATTTTAAACTATAGGTTATATCATAAATTTATGTATTATCTTACATTATAAAATTACATGTTATATTTTACCTGTGATAATAATGTTCTCAGAGCTAGAAGACGACCTTGACTGGCTGCTTCATGTAGTGGTGACCGATCTGCCCAGGAACCTTCCAGAAAAGAAAGAAAACAAAAATCTGTGCGTTAGAGCAAACCCTGATTGTGGTGGTTGCTGTCAACTCTTTTTAACCCTATGGAAATGGCAACCCACTCCAGTATTCTTGCCTGGAGAATCCCATGGACAGAGGAGCCTGTCGGGCTACAATCCATTAGGTCTCAAAGAGTCAGACACAGAGGGGCATGCACGTACCCGGCACCAACTCTTTGAGATACGTATCATTAGTATTTCTGTTTTAAAGTTAAGGAAGTAAAAGCTTTAGAAGAAATGAAAACATTTAAAAAGAGTCACATAGTCTAATTCCAGAACTGAATTGTTACAACTCCACTGCCATTGTTTTGCCTTTCCATCCAGCATTATTTCCTGCTTATCCAAAAAATTAATAAGCCACAATATCCAATTCTTTGAATTATCAACTGAACAAAGAGTTATCTTTCATTAGTTTGGGGGTATTGTTTCTTTCCAGGATGCAACACTCCCATATCATATTAAAAGCAGAATTGAATTAGTATACCCCAATAAATATTGGTTAATAGGGCAAATCTGGCAGGAAAATAATAATTTATAAGAATTGAAGCCTTATATTCTCACAAAATAAAATGCTAAAGTCACCATCATAAGTAAGTCTTTGGGGGAAACAGTTATGTTTCCAGTTCCCATCTATGAAGATAAAATTCAATGCTTTCAAAATCATATGCAATTGTTTATTTTATCATTAAACAACTTGACTGCAGAGCACAACTCTGGAGGACGTCAGAACATATATCAGTTTTCATGGTGAATGTTTAAATAAGCAAATTATTAACTTCCCAGACTGCATGTGTAAAACCACTGTGTTCATTTATTGAGCACAGTGGTAGCAAATTAACAAGGTTTTGAGTAACCAATGCTTAAATAAATGTTTGAATTTAAATATTCATTTATAATATTTGTAATGATTTATAATGCTCCCTCCTATATAATGGGTTAGTAAATTTCATTATCCTTAATTTATCGCTGTACGCTGTATGCTGAATTGTATGAGGCTGATCTGTTATCAATTCTTCCACCGTCACTGGCTAATGTGGCAATTAACCAGATGCTGGCACTCAGAACAGTCTACAGAAATGGCCTTTTGGATTCATTTTTGGACTCATTTCTTTCTAGTAAACTATTAAGACTGTAAGGGGCAGCAAAATTAATAACACTTACAACTGAGGGGTACTAGATATTCCTATTTTACATACAATTTATCCATCAAAATGATTTCATTAGTCTTCTGGACCATTCAGCATTGCTAGCTGTTGTTCACAAAAGGCAGAAAAAATGGAAAAGCGTCATTCAGAAAATAGGCCACATCAGGGCCAAAATAAAGAAATGTTAAGTGTTTACTGAAGTTACCACCCATCACAGTCCCCTATTCTCCTCCAAGACGGTCACAAAGCTTTCTGTACCCACTGTCATTTTCTTTATCACCAAGCCTCAAGTCCTTTACGGTGGAAGAAAAAAAAAAAAAAACACTGAAGCCAGAGTTTTGTCTGTGCATTTGCTATCATCTCTATTCATAGGACCTCCACCGGCATGAAAGGGGAGTTAAATGTCACACGGTCTGCAGGAGAGTGTGGGTGGTGGTAAGTGAGAAACCCACCGGGAATAATTGGTGTGGGCGAGGGCTCCCTTGGCCTGAAAGGCAGGGGTCAGTCTTCTGAGAGCCACGCCCTATTACTAATATTTTCCTGGATGAATTCAGCTCTGCTCACCTGCCCAGGAGCCCAGCTGCTTGTGGCCTAAAAAGCAGTGGGGTGAGCTAGAGGAGGAGGAGGTGAGAGAAATGGAGACCAGGAGGAAGAGAGAGATGAGATGCAGGTTGGAGCCCAGAAGGGTCATGGAGGAAAAAGACTGAGGGACTGGGCAGGCCTGGCCTTGAATCCCAGATTAGGGTGGTGGCCTTCAGGGAGGACCTAATCTCTCTGCGGGTCAATTTGCTCATAAAATAGGAAAAATACCACCTGTGAGACAAGATTGAGAGCAGGCTAGAAAGGAGCATGCTAAGTACATGCCTGCCACCGTAAATGCACAAATAATACCTAGCATTCTTAGTTAAATATGAACTGATAAACACAGGAGGTTTTTAATATGAATTTAAAGGAACAATTCTTCTCCAAAATTAGGGGAACTCAAGCCATAAGTAACAGCATCTATTGACCAAAATGATTTTCAGTGCTTTCAGCTTAATTAAATAAACCATATAAAGCAATTGAATGATTCATAAATGTATTTAAGCCAGTGATCAACACTGTTGCTATCTTTCTCTTTCCTAAGTAAGCGCTGAGAAATAAAGTCATAGCAATCCATTACAGGAGTAATTTATAGTACATGCTGGCGAGTCAGGGAAAAAAGTTATTGTTTTGAATTCTGCTTACTTAACTCCCAAGCAACCCCACCTGGTCTGCTTCCTTATAATTCCTTAGATGAATTTCTATAATTAATCTGGTAACATGTGAGAATCAGAGGATCCATCATGCTCCAGTTTCTGTTTTGAGCTAAACCTTCATCCCTCCCTGCTGCTCCCTTTCAAAATCTGAGAATCAACTGCAAATTTCTATTCAGATATATTCAATATTAAATATCTTACTTTTCAATACAGATATGCTTTACAGTAGAAAGATTTATAAGCTTTCTCAAGACCAAACAAAAGATAAATATCTTCATTTACAACTTTTTAAACTCTACAATCTTGTTAGACTTTACATTGGGTATCTAAGATTTAAAAAATAAAAGTTCAGTTGAACTCCTTAGGATAAATTATTCAATGGGAAAATGTTTTACAAAAAGTCTGTAACTTTCACCAGCTAATCTAATGCCCACTGCTTCGGTCTCTCTGTAGCAACACAGGAGGCCAGTGCCTATATTTAGAAATAACACTCGTTCCAGGGCATCTGGTATATAATTTACAAGGAGAGAGCCTGTCGTATTCTGTAAACAACCACCTTACCAGAGCAAAAACATTCACGTTCTCAGATATTTATGGGTCCGTAGGGGTCTATAACATACCTAAATCACCATCTCCCCACGGCACTTCAAGCCAGCCACTGTTGAGGTAAATCCGACTCATATCTTTTTTTTGATCAGCATTAAAAAAAAAAAAAAGGTCACTTGCCATGTATGTGTTAGCTCTGTTCAGCCATTTTATGCAGCTCTAAGCTCCTTGTAACGTGACCTTTTACCTCCAAAAAGAAAAACAGCTTTTGGAAAATCAGATTTCTTTTCAGAATTGCCTCTTACTATTGCTCACTGCTCTTTGAGAATCTGACTGTTCCCAATTCATTTTTCTCCTCTCCTTACATTATGTGCTCTGCAATGAAATAAAAGTATTACACTTGGATCTCTGCCCAGGGTTATGATGAAACCATTTTATTTTTCAGAAAGTCTTTGCCTTCTGCCCATCCTAGTCCCATCAGCAAGCAGGACTCATCAGAGAGCAAATTTAGGAGCAGTACAGGGGGCTCTCTGGGTTTGGGTCACACCGGATTTTCCTAAGTGGTCCCAAACAGGAATGTCAGGACGGTCATCTCAAACAGGAGATGACAAGGAGAGGTGAAAAGCAATGACATCTTCATATATGAATCAGAGAGCAAACTACTAATACACTTTACAGACTGCAGGTCTTAAATCAATAACCCTCCTTGTGATGGATGTGGATTTACTGTGAAGTCGAGAACCTGGAACTTCCACGGCCACTTTTTAAAACTACGCAATTTCATGTTATTTGTCTTAAAGAAGATCCAAAGATGTGGCGAAGTTTCAGACTCAACGACATCTAACGCATCCCTATCCACAGATTTATAAAATACTTTTAAAATCACCCGGGATTTACTGACCCTTACTGAGTACTTTTCTGTTGAGCAGATTAATAAAGCCATACAAATCCTTGAGGACGTGGTTGATTAGGGAAGTAACATGTTGCCAAAACCAGTCTCTTCAAAGACTGAGACTGTCCTTGTCTTTCCACTCAGATTATGTCCTTGTCGTTCATTTCCTGAACATAATGCTAGTCCGGATCTGAGACCACCAGAGCGAGCTGTACCTTGGAAACTTCGAGCACATGTGCGGACTTGCATGGACCATCCTGCCACTTACTCTGATTGATTTCCTGCTCATGATCCAGCAGCCCTCTGTTATCGTACAAGAATACAGGGTATGGGCAGGAACAGGAAAAAACAAAAAAACAGAAACACCCACACAGATAAATTAAAGCATTGCTGCAGTTTGTCTCAAGAAATAGGACTAAATGTTTAAGGAAGTAAAGATAGTAGTTCTCCTGTGAATATCCAAAATCAAGGGAGAAAGACTATTAAACACACTTCATAAAAACCAGTGACCATTGCTGCTGTGGACAGAGCCTGCTGGACTTCATCACAGAGACCTGAGCTCAGAGGCCAGCACAGATGGACTCTTGAGCCTCAGTTTTCTCACCTTTAAAGGGAGGGATAATTCTGTTTCCATCATAGGATTGTAGTGAACGCGAATGTACTTAGCACAGTTGTACTAAGTGCATTTGAAATATGACAATACAATCCAAATTCCATTTTGAACAAATACCTCTGTATGTCTGTCCTATGAGCTTTTCACTGCATCTTCTATACAGGAAATAGAGTAATTTAATTTATTTAAGATAAGAAAGGACTTCCCTGGCGGCTCAGAGGAAGGACTTCCCTGGTGGCTCAGAAGTTAAAGCATCTGCCTGGAATGCAGGGGACCCGGGCCCGATCCCTGGGTCGGGAGGATCCCCTGGAGAAGGAAATGGCAATCCACTCCAGTACTTTTGCCTGGACAATCCCGTGGAGGGAGGAGCCTGGTAGGCTACAGTCCATGAGGTCACAAAGAGTCGGACACGACTGAGTGACTTCACTTTCACTTTCTAAGATAAGAAGACTTTAGCTCATCTTATTCCTCTTACATGTATCTGTAGGAGATATAAACGGACAGGGAACAGTCAAAATTCAGAGACAGTGGTCACTTCCACACAGAGAGCTCTTCAATTTTTGTGACATGTTACAAAATTTAATTCTGGACACTCCTGTAGATATTTTGCTGGCATCTCAAGACATTTCTAAAAGGAAAGTCATCACCTTTCTCTCAAAACCAACTATTCTTTTTGCTTCTTCATTGCTTTAAGACAGTGTTACCATCCCTTCTGTCACCTGGCACTAATAATACGGCCTTAAATTTAAGCACAGCAGTTTAAAGGAAAGCTTCATATGTATTAACTATTTCCTTTGCTTTTTGCAGGGAGGCAGTTATTATTAAACCAGTTACTTCTCCTCACTCATTTTTCGTGGATCCGCATCTCAAGCTCAGTCCTTGCCTCATCTACACTCACTCTTGGGAGGATCTCTTCTAGTCCCATTGATGTAAATATTATCTACATGTTGATCACCCCAAATTTGTATTTTCAGACCAGCTCTGCCCTCTAAATCCAAGATGTGTATTTCCAACTGACTCTTCACCTTTTCCGCTTGGCTATCTAACTAGGCCTTGCAACTGAACACGCCGAAGACTGAACCTTGGCTGTGATCCTTCCCAGCTCCCCTTCCTATCAGTAAGTAGCAATACCATCACCCAGGTGCTTCAGCACCAACAGCCTTTGTGTATTCCTGAGTTTCTATTTCTCACACCCCACAGTCAAACACGGGTAGGTTCTTTTGCCTCAACCATTCAAATATAATTCAGCTTCGACTATTGTCATAACCTCCACTGCTACTACTCTAGTTCCAAGCCACCATTATGCCCGCTTGACTTAATGCAAATGCCTCCTGACAGGTCTGTGTGTTTCCACCCATGTGCTTCCAACAGACTATCCAAAACATGAGGATCCTTGTAAAGTGAGAAACATTCCAATGACTTTCTTTCTCCCCCAGAGTAAAATCCAAGGAATTTCTGACCAGTGTGACCAGTTCCACCCCTCCCCTACACCCGTGGTCCTCGTTCAGCCATGCTAAACATCTGGGCTTCTGGGCCCTCTGCCTGCGACGCTTCTTTCTGAGAGACGCACATGGCATCTGGCCAGCTTTTATTGTCCACTGGAATCGCCTCACAGGGGAGCTCTTCTCTGACCGCCTTTTATGAGACCGTCCTACCCCTACGACAGTACTCTTTCTCTCTCATTTTCCTGCTCTGTTTTTCTTCGTAGAACTTTTTGCTACTGCAGTGGAAGATCTTAGAAAGTGGGACTTGCTACAGTTTGCTCACTGCATATCCCGAATACCTACCACGTCAATAATGTCTACTGATGGATGAATAAATACTAGTTGATTTGTTAAATTATCTTTTTTGCAGTCACCTTTTTTTTAATCCATGCTAATTTGTTCTCAATCTTTATTGATCACCATATTGTTAAAAAGTAATGAAAAAGAAATACATGTTGGGCTGGGTGGTTTGTCTCAAGAAATTGGGGGAAAAATCAGATTGCTTTCTCGGCCTATTAAAGAAATGAGTATTTTATCCTATTTAAAAATACGATTTGCATGTTTTACAAATTTATAACAATTTCTCAACAACATCCATCAGACCCCAACCATTCTATAGTAAATGCAACTTTTACATTGTAGGGGGATAGGGGGGTATTTTTATCTCTAAATCTGCACTTCCCACATTAAGTCTATCATCGACCATATTGATGTTTTACAAAAGTGTACGCTTGTTCTTTTAAAAAATAACTCCCTTACACAGTTCCTTTTTGGCACTGTGCTCATTCTCCTCCATGGCTTTCATATTTTTATTATTAAATCTAAGAGCTCTATGCCAGGGCACTTTAAGGAAGTGCTTCTGTTCATTTTCTTGCCTTCTACCTTAAATGTTTCGAAATTCCCATATTTAATTGCTTGGAAATACTCTTTTCCTGCTCAATAGCAGCTTTCCTGGCTCCCACACCAACTTAGAAACACCTGCTGAACCGGAAAGGTAAGCAACCCAGGGACTACTGAGCTTACCCGGGTGTTTAATACACAGTCCTAAGAATGAGTCTGCAGGGGCAGTTTCCAGATGCTCTAAGGTGAAGGATACAGTGCAGCCCTTGGCCATGCCATACATTTCCAGGTCAGAGTCCACATTCTGGAAAGCACCCACAGCTTCAAGTTAGTACTTGCAAAGACAGTATCGTTTATTTCAGGACACCAACAGACTTGCAATGGCCGCTCTACTAACCTTGACTGGTCAGAATACCCCAGCTAGCTTTTCGCTTAGAAGAACATTCTTCTACGCTCGCTAGCCTTCTTTTCGGGAGGGTCTGCTTAATGCAGTTCCCTTCAACAGAAGCACCGTCTGAGGGCATAGTGGGGCTGGCGTTTCTGCCTGGACAGCCAGGGTCTCGAGGCAAGGCTCCAGCCAGCAGCAAGGTCAGCAGCTGGATTTCTAACTACTTTCTTTCCTTCCCTTCTTGCTTTCACAGAGATTCCTGCGTGCTCACTGGAGGAGGGCCTCCACATTGAACTCTGTGCAGAAACACGGGGAGCAGGGCTGGCAGGGGTGGGGGCTGGGCCAGGAAGGCAGTAGCTTTTCTATTTTTAAAGTGGAGACCCAGCTGTCGCCAGGATTTAACTATCTGCGTGACACAGAAAGCAAAAATGTGCAAAAAAGTCACCTTCCCTAGTCAGAAACAGAATAGAAATGTGCTCTCTCTTGCAAGCATGAAAGCCTGTGTGAAATCTCTACAGATGCATCCAATGTAAAGTCGCCGGTTGATAACAGCAGTAAACAGCCTTGCAGCCAGAAAGCTCGGTCGTGACGGGTGACCGGCAAGCCTGTCTCCTCCATCCTCAGGAATAAACAGCGTGCATGCATTAGGGTCAGCTGGTAGCGAGCTCATGTTCTCATCTTGTAAGGATCTAAGTTTAGAATTGGCTTCTGTACAAAATCAGTCTTCCTATTTATATAGGCATAGTTCCCTATTGTGATTTTTTTTTTTTTTCTGGAGGTCATTTCTAGACCAAAAGACGTCAGGAGTCAATTTAAGTACAGCTGAGATTTTTCACCCTAAAAGGCAGAGGATGGAGCAGCTGGACAGAAGAGAGGAAAAAAGCGAACATGTGCCTGGTATTTTTTTGTTGGCATGTAAAGCTGAACAAGGAGCATGGTCCACGACTGAGTCAAGAGCAGTGGCTGAACCATGACAGGGTGCCAGGGATTAACTGAGCTGGTGATCCTGTTACATGGTTTTAACCTACTGAGATGGGTCTAGATGAAAAATGGTTACAGATTCCATTATCTCTATTTTTCACCCACTATTATTAGGTTCTTTCTGTTGATATAATGGGAAAAAATTATTGGGGTACTACTTTCTTATAACAAGCTGGATAAGGGGGAAAAAAAACATCTCATGAGTAAGATTATTTCCCCTGTTAATATCTGCTGCCACATTGCATTGCCAATATTTACTTCAAAGTTATCGTGAATGAATACCAAGAATATCTTTTCCTTATCTCGGATTAATTTCTAATCCTTGGAACTATGTGACCTGGGGCAAATAGCATGGTGATACCTCAGTTTCCTTTTCTATAAAATGAGAAGCTTGGAGGAGATGGTTCCCTTCTGGCTCCAACATTCTTTGATTCAGAGTCTAGGACTGATATAAAAGGGCAGGGTGGTTATGTGAGCTCTGGGCATATGATATCACTACACAAGAGGCCAGACATTTCCAATAAAACTGGAACTTGTGATCAGCTTAGCTGAGGCTATTTGTATGGGGGAGACATTCCTAGATGGTGAGAAAATCTTAGAGGGTGGTCTGGAAAGGGGCTTTTTGAGTCCATCGTGGTTGCAGAAGGCAGTTGTTACAAACCACTAATTCTTCATCACAGGCTGGTGCCCATAAACAGAGTTCAAGGATCTACACAAGATGAACAGTAAAAGTAAATACTGATCTTTGTTTCTAAAAACAAACTTCCATTTTAAGCTTTTGACATTTCGGCTTTGCACTTTTCTTTTGTTATTGTAAAATAAATATAGAATCCTTTATTATAAGAATTGGGGCAGCTTTTGGTCTTAACAATTTTGGACTTCTGGTCTTATAAGGATCTATTTCTATGTCTGTCTCCTCTACGAGGCTGTGAACTCTGAGTACGTATGTCTGTCATTCGACAGGTCCACCACTGCACCTCTTATAATGGGCAATCAAAAAAAATGCTAGTTTAAAAGAGTAATTTGAATATAGAATTCCCAAGAAGCCTCAAGAAGGGCTTTCTATAGTCCATATTGGGGAATAAGCAAATTTCCAGTGCAGTGGGGAGAAAAGTCACTGGATTTGACTGTAACTACATACTTAGTTAGATGAGATGTGTGTGGCTTGCGGAATACCTATAATAATTCACATAAATAATTAGGAGAACAAAGGAGATCACAATTACTTCTTTCAAAAACTTTACATACATCAAAAGTATAAGTAATTTTTTAAAGCAACTCTATGGAATTGAAGGAAAATGTTTCAGTTAATTTGCTGGAGAAAATAAAGGATGAAAGAACTGATTGCGCACAGCTGTATGATTTCATTAAAATATGCACAGTGAAGGGGATATGTTTGGGACAGCATCATTGAAATGCTGGGTATCTATGATCATGTGAATAAGAACACACTGTGAAATCTTCAGACGTAGCATCTTCCCAAGTGTAAATAAAAAAGTGGATTAGATAAACCACAGGATATTTTCAGGCTCTGAGTAGGCAGATGTTTTAAAGCAAAGCAGGATTAGATAAAACACTAAGGAAAAATAAGAAGAATTATATTTCATAGATCATATTGGGCTCTGAACATGTGTCTCAGAAAAAGTATCTGAGATAGACTATAGATTGGAGATGGCACTCTATTACTACCCACGAAGACTAAAATGAAATTTTACACCTTGTAGGAAGGACGTGGGAAGTGAACCAGGTCAAGTCTCTTCCCAGGAGTCATTCTGCTCCTGTTTTAACAATGCTAGTGTATCTGAAAACACCAGGACCTATGTTTGGTCTGGTTACCAGTCCTCAGTGATAAAGCGACAATTAAAGTTGAAAATCAAACTAGTCAATCCTAAAGGAAATCAACCCTGAATATTCATTGGAAGGACTGATGCTGAAGCTGAAGTTCGGATACTTTGGCTACCTGATGTGAAGAACTGACTCACTGGAAAATACCTCAATGCTGGGAAAGATTGAGGGCAAGAGGAGAAGAAGGCAGCAGAGGATGAGATGGTTGGACGGCATCACTAACTCAGTGTACATGAGTTTGAGCAAAGTCCGAGAGACAGTGAAGGACAGGGAACCCTAGCGCGCTGCGGTCCACTGGCCTGCAAGTAGTCGGACATGACTTAGCAACTGAACAACAAAGTTGAAAAATCTTCACAGAAGGACACTGAAAATCATCATAGAGATGGACGGGCTTCTGCAGGAGAGAAATCTTATTACTTTTAGATACTTCAAAATAGAAAGTTGGAATCTAAGAGGGATTATGATAGAAATCTACATAATCATATAAGCCGCAGTTAAGTGTGAACAAACTTTTTCAAGACATTCTGAAACACTAGGAAGTTGGATCATGTTCTGACAGTTTTAAAACCTATATCCAGGGGACAAATGTAAACTCCTTTTTTTAAGTTTACACAGTTACAAACTTCAGGAGCTCGCTGCTCCAGAATGGTGGTATTTAGGTAAACTAATGAATGAGTCAGAGGTTAAAGCGTAACCAACAGGTAAAGATTTTTGAGGGTGTATTCCTGAGCTGGGGGGCTTAGATCATTGGAGTTCCTCCACAGTCAGGAAAAGATGATTAAGATGAACAGACTCCTGCTTGGATTGGGGTTGACACCTTCCCTCATTATAACCACAAAATATTTCAAACACACATGCCATCCATCACCCAGGTTCAGTTACCAACTCACGGTTAGTCTCATTTCAGCTACAGTCGACCCCTGTCCCTCCCCATCTCTATTCCTATGATTACTTTGAAGCAAACCTCATCATGTCTTTGCACCTGCAAATATTTCAGTCTGTATCTTTAAAAGATGCAGGCTCTTTGTAGTCATAACTACTATATCATAATCTCACAAAAACATGATTTCCAATATATCAGCTTCTACAGGTCAGCAGTTCTCATTTTCTAAGGAGCCATCCAGTTCATAAGCTGCCCCCATGCCTAAATTGATTAAATCCTTTATTTTGGGGCAAAAATCTGTAGTCTCTCCCCTTTCTAAATGTCTTAAAAACGTAAAATTCCTATTCTTAGGAAAAAAAAAAAAGAACGCCTGTTTTCTCTAGGGTACCAAGGGTTCACTAGCTACAGGACACTATCATCACCTTAAATCATCACCAAAATACAGCAGAGTCCCCCTTACCTGTTAGCGTCAAATTTCCACCTTTGCAAAGTTGCATCTGGAAAAGGCCATTATTCAGTTCTTGGTGGCTGCCTTGCTGTGGGCTTCGTTACAAAGCTATGTGTACATATAAGTCTTAAGCGTCATTGCTGAGCCCCATTCTTGCTCCATTTTACTTTTCAGTGTTTTTTCTAAACATGATTATCCACATCGAACGACTTAGTGATGGGGATAAGGGCAGATGGGGTCTGAAGGTAAACTTGATCAAAGTTTCTTGGGAAAAATAGAGGGGATTGTTATCTAACAGTCAATCCTTGTTTCAGGGGTCATCCACCTCTTATATAAAGGTTGCTGGGAAACCTACAGTGACATCTTGTGGTCCATGACAGCTCCTGTCTTAGTTGGAATTGAGTGGTGAGGAGAGGCCAGGGGTCAGAGAAAAATCCCAATTACCAAAAATACAGTTGGTGTCATTACAAAACACAGCAGTGCCTAGATGCTGTGGTGAATGATACTTTCTGAGTTTGAGTGCATAAGAGTTTGAGAATAGATGTTATATAAGAAGGTCTTCCCAATTTTACCAACTTTGGGGGCTATGATTAAAAAACTTAAAGCATAATTAAAAATTCCAATTAAATATAGTTTGAAACAGTAATATATACGCACACACAAAACATCTTTTCATGGTAGATCCTGAAACAAGATGGTAAACGGCTTCTATTGAGGAAAATATACCTGTCTCCATTGTCCAGGGAACTAAGCAAGGAGGAATCATTCTCCCTCAGCTGTTCTTACAGGCGATTTCCACCAAACTCAAGTGTTTGTTAACACTGAGAGCTAAACATTTTGAAAACACCTTGTATAACATTATAAGTGAAATATCAGCAACACAAATCTAGCATGAAAAAAATTTTTCTAAGAAGTCTCTTACAATAAGGTTTCCTGTTTTTAAATAACATCCAGGCCCATAAACAGAGCAGAAAGATAATGTCCTGTTAGGAGATCCAACCTTGCTTTTGCAGAAGCACACAAAGCTGCCAGAGTTATCTTGGAATGACTCTGAAGCAGGTAACTAAGGCGACACCCAGCAAAAGTGTCACAGGTAGCACGGCACTGAGTCCATGGGATGAGAGGGGCTAGTTTCTCGGTTTCTCTACTGTCAAGGTTCACTTATTAGAAATATTTCTGTTATTATCTACGATGCTTGGTAGAAGTCATTGATAAAATCATCTATTCTTAGAGATTTTTTTGAGGAAGTTTAAAAACTAGTGATTATATTTATATTGTGATTTTTGGACTATTTAGGTTCTTCATTTCCCAAAAATATCAGCTTTGATAAACTGTGCTTTTTAGAAAATGGTCTATCCCATCCAAATAGTCAAAATTATTGGCATTAAGTTGTTATGTAACAACCACTTATTGAAAAATCTCAGTAACATCTGTTATTATGGTCTCTAATTCCATCTATTATTTATCTGTAGCTCTGATCCGACAGAGGTATGCTAATCTTAGTTTTTCAACAGACTATCTTTTAGTTTTGTTCATAGTTTGTTTATAAAAAGTTACTTTATTCATTTCTATCTGCAGCTTTATCATTTTCTCCCCTCAGTCTCTGGAAGTGGACTGTGTTATTCTTTTCATAATTTTGATTACTTGGCCTATGAGTTACTTAAAGATATTTTCTCAGTCTCCAAACATAATGAGCTTTTTGTTTCTCTAACTGCATTCTGTTAATGATTTCTACATTAATTTCACTGAGAGCAGTGGATGTGTTCTCTGTCAGAGGTCAGCACACTGTGGCTCCTGGCCCAAGTCTGACCTACCATCTGTTTTGGTAAATAACGTATTATTGGAACAGAATCAAATCCATTCTATTGTACATTATCTGTGTTTACTCTAACACTATAACTGCAGAACTGAGACTGCATGGCATAACAGTAACTAAAATATCTCTTCTCTGATCCTCTGCAGAAGAAGTTAGCCAATCTCTGGCCTATATAACACTAGACATTTGAAATTTCTTGAGACTTGCTTTATAGTCCTCTGTATACTCAATTTTTGTAAATATTCAAAATATACATGAGAAGAATGTGAATGTAGAGTTCCACTTCTTAGTAAGATCTGTGTTTTAAATTTCTGCTATAGCTATAGAAACTAATATCACATGGTTTAGATCTGGGGCAAGTTCACAAACAGAAAGGCATGATAGACCCTAAGCTTATTCAGAGCGGGCCCTGTAGCAACTGTAAATCACAGAATGTATGGCTGACTTCCCACTAAATGATGTGAATATAATTAGGCATCCACTTAGGAAAAACTGGACTTACATCATTCCAAAAATCAATTCCAAGTAGATAACTGGAAAGGAAAGCTTTAAGAAGAGAATATAGGAAAATACTTTCATTATCTTGAAATACACCAAGATTTCTTAAAAATTAATTACAACAAATTATTAACCAAAATGGAAAAGATTTCTAAATTTGACTATTTTAAAATTAAGAGCTCCTGTTCACCAAAAGGAAAACCTCCAACAAGTGAAAAGTCAAGCCATGAAAGATACTTATAAAGAGCTTCTTCACATTGTCTTCATTTTCTATCTAATGGTTAGAGTATAAAAATAACTTCTACAAATCCATGAAAAAAGGAGCAGACAACATAATCAACTGGATAGCAAAATATTTGGAAGGCACATCACAAAAGAGAAGTACAGATGGCTAATAAACATGAAAATGGCAATACTAGAGAAATGAAAATTAAACCTGTGTGTTCACTAGATTGGCAAAATTAAGAATATTGGCAATACCAAATATCAGCAATAATAGGAAGCACCACAAATTTATATGGTGCTGCTTTCACTATAGACACAACTATATTGGAAAACAGTATAACACTATCTTAAAAAGCCAATGATATTCATGCTGTTTGACCTGGCACTTCCTGTCCTAGAGCCATACCAACTGATTAGTGCTGGACATTTATAGCAATATCATTCTTAATTACCCTAAACTGGGAATAGAATTTATAGCATTGAACATGAATAAACTTCACACATACACAGATAAATCTTCCCATCATACTGTTCAGTGAAAAAAAGCAAGTCATGAAAGAATACTTAGAGAATGATTCAATTTACATAAAATTTATTATCAGGCCAAATAAAACCTTATCAATTTAGGATGCACTCAGAGGAGTGAAAAGTATAAAGGTAAGAAAATGATTACAGTCAAAAGACAGTCACTCTCTCTTTGGGGACAAGGAGATGTTGTGGTTACAAAGATTCACCTGGAGGGCTTCCCGGGTACCAAGCACACTCTACTTCTTGACTGGGTTGGTGGTTTCATGGGTTTCTGCTTTGGTGTTTTATTAAATTCTGTAAATGAGTTCCCTGATAGCTCAGTTGGTAAAGAATCCGCCTGCAATGCAGGAGACCCCGTTCTAATTTCTGAGTTGGGAAGATCTCCTGGAGAAGGGAAAGGCAACCCACTCCAGTATTCTTGGGCTTCCCTGGTGGTTCAGCTGGTAAAGAATCCGCCTGCAATGCGGGAGACCTGGGTTCCATCCCTGGGTTGGGAAGATCTCCTGGAGAAGGGAAAGGCTACCCACTCCAGTATTCTGGCCTGAAGAATTCCATGGACTTGTATAGTCCATGGGGTTGCAAAGAGCCGCACATGACTGAGCGACTTTCACTTTCGCTTCATAAATGAGTTCTATTCATTTTTTATTTGATATAGTTTACCTTTTGATTGAGAAGATGCCAATTAACAAATAGAGGCTAGCCAAAATAGGTTGTAATATTGAGGGAGTGGTGGTGGTTGATGCTTAGTTGCTAAGTCATGTCTGACTCTTTCGAGATCCCATGGACTGTAGCCCACCAGGCTCCTCTGTCCATGGGATTTCCCAGGCAAGAATACTGCAGTGGATTGTCACTTCCTTCTCCAGGGGATCTTCTTGACCAGGGGTTGAACCCGGATCTCCTGCACTGTAGGCAGATTCTTTACCATTGAGACACAGGGGAGCTGGAGGAGGAGGTTAACAGAAAACAGAACCCCAGTAAGAGACGGGGAGGTACTTGGCTCCTCTCACCCTGGTGTCCTTTACTCTAGGGGCCTCCCCTCCAGCCCCCACCCCCGACAGCCTAAACCTGCTGAATACCTGCCCTGTGACTGAGGGAGCTTCAGATCCTCTCCTAGGTGTGCAGACAGGTTACCGCTCACCTCCAGGGGACACACAAAGATGACCCAGGGACTTTCTCTTAGCACAGAAAGTGCCCACTGTGGAGGAGGGAGCAGCGCCCCAGCGTGGCTGCGGGCAGAACTGTCAATCATGTGGGCATCAAATGACCTCGGGTGACCGGCAGAGTGAATAAGTGAGAACGTTTGTCTCTTTGTCTGCAAGAGCAAAGAGCCGGGTCTGCTACTATAAAATCAGGTCGTTCACGTTACTTGGTGACCCACAACAGTTGTTCTGAACAGCTCAGTTGAGAACATTCTCCGTGCTCTGGAATAAGGCAGGTAAGGTTATGGGGGTGATACATCCATACAGAGTAGCTTGGGTTCTGAGTGCTAAAAGCTTCTCCGGTACAAAAAGGATTCAGCAGTAGTCAACATAACGTGAAAGAAATGCTACGTGTTTCAGAGCTACCCTTGGACTTCAGATACCATCAACTTCCGCTGCTAACAAATGGCTTCAAAAGCCCTGTGAGTTCAGCAGAGCCACCTCGAGTGTGTTTGCAAAGCGTGAGCTCTGTCTTCAAACAGTCTTGCTGCCACTCCACCAGCTTTACAATTTGAACTTCCAGACTGACATGCACACACACACACAGAGTCAATGGCTTAAAAATAAAAGGTCCAAAACCCACCCACCCATCTTGCCTAACTCCTCCCTCCTGCAGATGAAGAAGCTGAAGTCGAGAGAGGGTAAGGGGTGTCCTCGGAGTCACCTGGAGTGTTACCAGCAAAGCAGGACTGAAAAGGAGACCGTCTGCTCCCTACGTGAGTTTTCCCAACCTGCAGTGTTGCTCCTTAACCACAGGTGGGCAAATCAAAACCAGGGAACATAAAATAAGCCAGGGGAAACAAGACCTAATTACCAACGGCACCTAGATCCTCATGTTCTTGTCGAGATTCAAAGAGTTTATGACTATACCTGAATATTCATTGGAAGGACTGATGCTGAAGTTCCAATACTTTGGCCCCCTGATGTGAAGATCCAACTCATTGGAAAAGACTCTGATGCTGGGAAAGATTGAGGGCAGGAGGAGAAGGGGGTACAGAGAATATGGTTGGATGGCATCACTGACTCAATGGACATGAGTTTGAGCAAGCTCTGGGAGATGGTGATGGACAGGGAAGCCTGGCATGCAGTCTATGGGGTTGCAAAGAGTTGGACACCACTGAGTGACTGAACAACAGCAACAACAACGTAACTGTGCCTGTTTAGAACAGCCCCTGGCAGGCAACCAAGAACTGGGGTGTTTACTGTTCTCATGAAATGACACTTTTCTTATCCTTTCCATCTCTTCACCCACTTTGTTAACACACTGTTCTGGTGCTACTAAACATCAGCGTGATGTTTCAGAAAGGCCACAAACCCATACGAGGAATGCAACCAGCAACCTGTGCTCTCCAGTCAGAGGACAACAGCTGCTGGCAGGGAAATCTGATATGCATCCGGACAAGAGCAATGCAAGAACAATCTTACACACAATCCACTCCTCCCTGTAGTTCCAGCCACAAATAGTTTCTTCACCACTAACCATGTGCTCATGGCGGGGTTAGAGGCTGGCAGTAGCTGAGGAGCTTTATCTTGATATTTTTCATGAAAACTGAAGAACGGGTGCATTGACGTGTTTCTGCCATGTTGAATATACTTGCAGAAGCAGGTCTTAGAGCAGAAAGCATAGAAAGTCGAGGGCCGCAAGTGTTCTGGCCTCAACTTTGCCGGGGAGGGCAACATCCCAGACACCTGGGCAGAGTGGCCCGGTGTCCCAAGGCTGTCTGTTCTTGCCCATCCACCTCCAAACAGGAGGCCACCCCACGCTGGGGGCTGCGGCTCTGTCTTGCCCTTTTGTTGCCTTAACCACGGAGAAGGGAGTTCTGACACTGAAACGGATCATTCCTCCTACTGGAATCCTCTAGCTGCCTGTGCCTGAAGAAGCCAGTTGAGTGCCTAAGCAAAAGCAAGATTTTTTAAACATTTATTTTTATCATTCCTACCACTGTGCTAATTTAAAAAAGTGAAAGTCGCGCAATCGTGTCTGACTCTTTGCGACCTCATGGACCATACAGTCCATGGAGTTCTCCAGAGCAGAATACTGGAGTGGGTAAGCCTTTTCCTTCTCCAGGGGATCTTCCCAACCCAAAGATCGAACCCAGGTCTTCCCATTAAAACAGATAATAAAGAATTTGGGGCCTGGGAGTAAGATACAGAGGCTTTCCAGGTGGCTCAGGGGTAAAGAATCTGCCTGCCAATGCAGGAGATGCAAGAGATGCAAGAGATGCAGCTTCAACCCCTGGGTTGGAAAGATCCCCTGGAGATGGGAGGCTACCCATTCTAGTATTCTGGCCTGGAGAATTCCATGGGCAGAGAAGACTGGCGGGTTACAGTCCATGGCATTACAAAGAGTTGGACACCACACACACACACACACACACACACACACACACACATGAGTAACATACAGACTGGCCTGAAGGGGAAGAACTGAAACCTGGAGGACTTGTTCTAGCAGGTATTGATTCACGGTTTTACATCAGCCAAATTCCTTTCTGCAACATCTAAGACCCGACAACTTCCTGGTCTGCTTTACAGACAGAAAGAGCGATCCCCTGTTGGTTCAGTTCCGGTATCTGGTTTCTGGTATGTTTTCTATTCACAGTGCATATTTTGAAGTACCATGTTCAATTTTAAATGAATGGAGAAGAAAATGTTTAATAACATTTGAAGATTGGCTCAGAAAGTTTAAAAGATTAAGAGTAAAAATGCCTTTGCTTAAAGCGAGAAATCAAAAGGTAAACAAGTAGCGTTCTTCTCCAAAAGGCAAGAGGTTTTTGAGTTCCTACAAGGTGAAGAAGCTACTTGAATATATTAACAAACATGAACTGATCCCAGTAAACAAAATACACATAAAGGATTTGTTTGTCTAATGCCAACTCATGAGGTTAAAAGGAAACAGGGAAAAGGGACAGTATGTCTGATTAAGAAAAAAAGAGGAGTGGGTTAAAGTTATAGATTTGACTTCTGGACAGGATGGATTTCCTGTCTTCATTTGTTCCCCTGGAATCTCCAGATTAACATTTACTCAGTGCGCACAGGGACCACTCCACTAGCCGAGGCAGGATTATAATAGGTGATGCCTTACAAAGGAGTGTGATACCCTCCAGTAGTTGGGAGAGGACAGTGATGATGTGAAAAGGGATTGTATGTATGGAAAGTCTTTGTGGACTACACCAAAAGCATGACATTATCATCAGAAAGGGCGGGGTAGGTTTTATATGCAACATATGAAGCAAAACCATGCACATACTCTTGTATATATACATTTGATTGGTATTTTGCCAACTTCCAAACATAGCTTTCAAAGCTTCTGCATGAGTGCTAAGTCACTTCAGTCATGCCCAACTCTCTGGCACCTTATGGACCATAGTCCGTCAGGCTCCTCGGTCCATGGGATTCTCCAGCAAGAATACTGGAGTAGGTTGCCATGTCCTCCTCCAGGGGATCTTCCTGACCTAGGGATCGAACCTGCGTCTCTTACTGTCCTGCATTGGCAGGCAGGTTCTTTACCATCAGAGCCACCTGGGAAGCCTCTAAAAGCTCCTACGTTCAACAGCATTGCTGCTGGACTGTTATGATTCTGATATTACAACAGAGAACTGGATCTCCATCATCTCATAAGAGAAATGGCCAATATTCTATCAGAAGCATGACTCCTTAAGTGTCTGTGAAGAGTGGGCTAGCCTGAGCTCCCTTCTGATAATCTGGGAGAGTCATCACGCACTGCTGTAGTCTCAGAAACGTACTCTCCAGTTTGTGGGGTGGCTGTTAAGACGCTGATTTGAGAAAGTTCTTTGTCCATCAACATATTCCAGCCAAGCTTGCGGGAGTAAAGCTGGTTTCTGACTTGAGCCTCACCCTGATCGTAGATGCTGCAGGAGGACACTAGTCCCTGAGAACTCCCAACCAACAGGCTCAGTATTCCTGCTGTTTATATTATCACTTTGTTCCCCATTTACAATGTACAGTTTAATGCTCTCATTCTGAAGAGAGAAGACTCAGTCATTATTTGGGGTTCATTTTCTGAGCAGAGGCTTAGTCACCTTCATATAATCTTTACAGTAGCCTAATAAAGAAGCAATGATCCTAGGGTGGGACGAATTGAGACAGTAGTACTGAGACATAGGCACTACTGTATGTCAAACAGACAGCTGCTGGGAAGTGGCTGCATGACTCTGGGAGCTCAGCCTGGTCTCCACGACAACCCAGAGGGGTGGAGTGGGGTGGGAGGTGGGAGGGAGGGTCAAGAAGGAGGGAAAATATGTATACGTATAGCTGATTCATATGGATATACTTCAGAAATCAAGACAACATCACAAAGCAATTATCCTCCAATTAAAAATAAATAATTTTAAAAATAAAATTAAAAAAGAAGCAACAGTTCCTTAAAAGCTCTTGAAGGGGTATTTTGCAAACATGTGTCTAGGTTCCCAGATAATTTAAATACTGATAGACTTTGAAAGTATTCAGTGATTCTGTGAAAAAATTCTGCATCCTCTTCCCAAATACAGTCCACTCATTTTTAAAAAGGTTTACTTTTCTCTTTCCTCATAAGAAAAAAACCCACACTTTTTTGTAAGACATGTCCAGTGAAAAGCTGTTTTTCTGGCTTCCTGGAGAGACCAGCTGGTAGCAAAATAAGCAGAGAAAATAAAGGGAAAAAGTCAGCTTCCTAAACAGGCTGACTCAGCTCTTCGGTGTTAGTGTTGACATGATTGCTTTTTTTTTTTTTTTTTTGTCTTCCCTATTCAGCTGCCAGGAATTAAGAGAAAAAATAAAAGCGTGAGAAGGACAGTTCAGTGGAGGAGGTCAACATCCAGGGTTTTGCGATGTTGGAGGTTCAGAAGCATCGGCCCCTCCTCTGGGGGATGCCATAACAGAGCAGCGGAAGTGTGGTGACTGTTACACACCACTGCACACCACTGCATCCTTCCAGAAGAACCTTAGAACCCTTCCAGAAGAACCTTGGGAGCCTTCCAGAAGAACCTTAGGACCCTTCCAGAAGAACCTTAGGACCCTTCCAGAAGAACCTTAGGACCCTTCCACAAGAACCTTAGGACCCTTCCACAAGAACCTTAGGACCCTTCCAGAAGAACCTTAGGACCCTTCCAGAACCTTAGAACCCTTCCAGAAGAACCTTAGGACCCTTCCAGGAGAACCTTAGGATCCTTCCAGAAGAACCTTAGAACCCTTCCAGAAGAACCTTAGGCCCCTTCCAGGAGAACCTTAGGATCCTTCCAGAAGAACCTGGCTTCCTACAGTATATTCACAATCAGGTATTTGACCAGGATTGCCCAGGAAAACATTTCTGTTCAAAGAATTTCTGTCAAGAGGAGTTTCTTAGACAAGGTAATAAGAGGGTAGGAAAAAAATGTCTGCAAGTCATTGAAAACTGTGAACTAGCCTGCCCACACCACAACATCCCCTCCAGGTCCTCGTCATTCTTACCAACCTGCCGACACCTGGGCTAAGATCCCACATGACAGCTCAGAATGTCCTGCTTTTTCTGTGGAGCCTGCCAGAGAAAAATATCTGAACAAGAATAGCTTGAATCCTGAAGGCACATAACCAACTTCTCATTTTTGCTTATAGTTGGGGGAAATTTTACATTTTCAATACTTTTTTTAATTTTTAAGAACATTTATCTATTTATTTGGCTGTGATGAGTCAGTTTCGGTACATGGGATCTTCGCTCTTCCTGGTGGCATGCAGAGGTTAAGACTCTGCGCTCCCAAAACGAGGGGCCCAAGTTTGATCCCTGGTCAGGGAACTAGATCCCATATGCTGCAATGAAACACTTTCTAAATAGTTAATATTCTCTTTGGAAAGAGCCAGTGGAAAAATCCCATGGATGACACAGACACCTTACAAGCTAAAGGCTTGGCGTCCTGCAGCCCTTGGGGTCGCAAACAGTTGGGCTGTTTGACTCAGTGACTCAACAATAACAACAAAATCACTGTGTTGTCTGCAATATGATTTATGCAAAGGTCAGGAAGCCCAAATTATAACTTCCTTCTTCAGAACAGCAGCAGCTTTCCCATAAATATTGAGCTTACTTAAACAGACCTCCCTGTCTGTCATGTTCCTGGAAGGTCACACCAATTAGATATGCAAGCATGGTTTCAGGGCTTAACATTCACTATACAGGGAGCGATTCTCTCCAAATCAATTCTGTCTTGTTTTGCTCCTTCCTTTGAGTAACGGTAAGGATACATAAAACTTCATTCCTTTACTAGATTTTAACAGATGAGCAATTTCATCCTAACTACAGGGAACAGAGAGAGAGAGAAAACCTCAGAGCTCATGGACTGTAGCCTGCCAGGCTCCTCTGTCCATGGAATTTCCCAGGCAAGAAGACTGGAGTGGGTTGCCATTTCCTTCTCCAGGGGATCTTCCCAACCTAGGGACTGAACCTACACCTCCTGCATTGGCAGGAGGATTCCTTACCGCTGAGCCATCAGGGAAGCCCGTGAGGTTCTATGTACTTGCACTGTAAGAGAACTGGTACATTTTCCTGTCCAAATTCCGCATCCTGACCATGGCTCAAGAGGGAGATAAGACACAAAGCTTTCAATGCAGAAACGCCTTTGGCGCACCATTTCATTCCCTAGATTACTTACTACTTTGACTTGATGGATGATGGGGATCGTCATTTCTCTAGCGAAGGAGGCAGAATTTGGAAAACAGAAGGGCTCATCAATCTTCTCAGTGGTTAATCAAGGATGTGTTTGGTTGTTCCTGAGGGATTCACTCATAGAGTCATCATGATTTATACGCTCATTATTTAACTGCTATCCTGTCTCTGGATGCTGAGAACTCTTTAGAAGATCATCTGTTAGCATTTTGAAGGCGGACTACCTGCTTTAATCGACTCGCTGCAGTGTTACGATGGGAAAGAACAGATTTTCAATGTACCAGCCTCAACTTTAACTGCATCCTTGTCAGTTTTCATTTAAATCAAGCTGCACACTTGATGACAGAGATGCACTGATGTTGCTATTTAAGAACATCAATGGCATTTCCGTATTAAATGTCAGTTTGTTTGTGCTCTGCCCATAGCTTAAGACCGTAAGCCTTCTGGAAAGAGTGTATGTATTTCTGAATGTTTCTGTTTTGGTCAGTAGGGGTGATGGTGACATGGAAATTTTAGCTCCTCTGATGGAGAGAGATGCCGTCGTGCCATTGGACATACTTATGCCCATTCCTGACGGGCCCCAAATGTTTTCTGTTGTTCTAATCCCTAGGAAAGAATGTTGGATGGATACTCAGTTATGACTCATTTTATAGAGTGGTTAGGGTCTGTAAAGATGTGTGTTGCTGCTGCTGCTGCTAAGTCGCTTCAGTTGTGTCCAACTCTGTGCGACCTCATAGACGGCAGCCCACCAGGCTTCCCTGTCCCTGGGATTCTCCAGGCAAGAACACTGGAGTGGGTTGCTGTTTCCTTTTGCAATGCATGAAAGTGAAAAGTGAAAGTGAAGTCGATGTGTGTTAACTCACATCATATTTTAAATAAAACGGGACAGTTTAAACATCAAAGAAAAATTCCTCTTGCAGTCCAACATCTGAAGATTCATAAAAGTCAAGCGGTTCTGTTCACGAAGGAAAAGGGGCCATGGGAACCTGTCCCCTCACATTGTCCTAGCTTCTCAGTCATTGAGGCTCTTCTAAAAATCTCCTAAATCTTCTTAGAGGACTGATTTTAAAAATCTTGTCCCCCAGTTGTCCATGAAGAATTACAGGACTGAGAAAAGAGACCATTCTAACCATTACATGTCCTCCTTAACCTGCATGTCACAGAGTACGCTTGTTTAACTACAGGCCACCTGGAAGTGCTAACAGTTGAACAGTTTTTAGAATCCTTAAGCCTCCCCTCTCATGACCTGATATTCTTGGGGTGTTTCCAATCTGAAAAGCCAATGGTCCGCTTTGTAGCGTTGCTGTGAGAAGGGTGGGAAGAATGAAGGATTTGTTCTTTGTGCAGCTGGTGAAGAAGAAATGCCAAAAGCTCTTCATAGGCTGTGAGTGGACACTTTCTTCCTTTAAGAAACTATTTGATGGTGGTTTCGGAAGAAGAGGCATTCCAAATAACCCCCCTTGCTTTCAATGGTGTGGCCTGTCACCAGGGATCAACTTTCTTCTCTCTTCCCCAGGTTAGAAAATGAGCTTCCTGTGCTGAGATGAAGCAGGAGTCCAGGAGCCTCCGTGGGTCCATTCTGAGGATGTGCAGAGCTGATTTGGCACCCAGGAGGTATTCAACCTCTGAGACGTAGTTCACGGACCACACATAATAACATGTTGACTCATTACACCTGGGATTTTATAAAAACACTCATGGTGGTGCTGGTTTCCCTCATGAGTCAGGGGCTGAATCCATTGGAAAACTTGTAATAGAACTTGTGACTTTAGGACATGCAATCTGAGGATACATGTATTTTTCACTTTGGCATGACTCTTTCTCTTAGCAAATATTTATCCTTCAGCCTCTGGCCCCATGAACCAGGCTTGCTCAGTTCCACATCTAAAAGTTTTCTTTTTTTTTTTTTCTTTACATGCAGCTTGGTTCCATCAGCACTTATACATAACCAGGTAGATTCTGCTTTTGAAGTTTTTTCCTTCAGCTCCACCTTCTTTAGGATCTGATACTCTCAACGGACTTCCTTAGGGAACATTCATTGCAGAACTTGACGTTGTTCAGTGTAGCACTTTATGAATTTCCTATGTGCTTGCTGTTTGCTGGTATTACATGGACAAAGTTTGGCTCCACTGACCCAAGTTTCCTATGACTCAAAAGCAACTCGTACACTCTATGTGTTAAATACATGTATGTACAGCCACATATATACACATATATGCATTCATCCATGAGCACATAGCACATAATACGGTGCCAGGCGCAGAGCAGGTATTCAAGTGTTTACTGAACTGAATTAAATTCAAAATTGTATCAGTTATGTCAACTAATAAGAAAAGTAGCTTATTTTCATAATTTACCATCCTCTGAAAGAGAGTGCAAATTGAAAAGCAGAAGGTCTAGACCTAGTTTTCATTAACTACAGTTATTATATAAAAATTTTAGAGTTGACTATAACCATGCCATCTACATACAAAATTCAATTGTAAATTGTTCAGCAACATACTTTTTATTCTTCAAAAGGCTTAACAGATAAGCAATAAGCACACTGGCTCTTGTCTAAAAAAATTCTTTTGGCAATAAAACTGTGCACTCTTACAGGTAAAGATTTAGGCAGGAGATAGATGAATTAGAGGGCTTCCCTGGTGGCTCAGACAGTAAAGAATCTGCTTGAAGAGATGTGGGAGACCTGGAATCAATCCCTTGGTTGAGAAAATCCCCTGGAGAAGGAAATGGCAACCCACTCCAGTATTCTTGCCTAGAGAATTCCATGGACAGAGGACCCTGGTGGGCTATAGTCCATGGGGTTGAAAAGAGTTGGACATGACTGAGCAACTAACATACACACATATGAGTTAGAGGTAATAATAGGTTGAGAGATGAAAAGGTGAACAGGGAGGGCCGATCGGGAACTGGGAAGCTCTGGAGCATGATGAAATGAGGATGCATGCATGATGATGGAGAGCAGATGCCTGTGGTTAGCACAGCTTTTGTTTACCTGACGAACCCCAGGCAGAACCTTCTTATCTCCACACTCTCTCCTCAGTGCTCCCCGAGCACCCCTTCAACCGTGCAAATCAGCAAATTACTTGGTCATCAGTTTGTCTCTCTCACTAGACTATACATACCTTTAGGAGATAGACAGTGATTTGTCCGTATATTTCATCCTTAATGCCTAGCACTGTGCCTTTGATACAGAATACACACAAGTAAAAGGTATGGAAGAATATTCCCAGGAAACCAGTCCCCTCCTAAGCAATAATGAGCTATGCTGCATTCTTTAATTCCAAAAATCTAAGCATTTCTCCAAATACAGAGGAGAGGAACAATATTAATACATTAAAATATGACAAAGCCTTTTGCACCCTGGAAACTTTGTTCTCAGATTCCTGTTTAAATTCACAGTATTATATTCGTCCCTTCCAAAAAAAGTGCTCTGGCATTTCAAAAAAAACAAAAACAAAAAAAACGTAGAAATGTGGGCAAAACAAAAGTCTCTTAAAAACCTTTTTGGTTTGATTATAACGTCATGTTTCTTGCCATAGAAGAACTGTTCTATTTATTTCAGTTATTCTTATCTGGTGATTCTCCATTAAGTATAGAAAATGTATCCCCAGACTCTCACATCTTCAAGGTATTTTTATACCTTTATACAATGAGCACTATAAAAGAACTGAGCCTACAGGTTGGCTTGACATTTTTCAATGCTGAGATTCTGAGAAATGTTCCCAACATAACTAACCTCACAATCAATACAGTAGCACCAAAACTCACAGGAAACAAGTTGTTCCTGGGGAACAGGTATAATGGGCATGCCTGTTGCCCTTGCTGGCATCAGCTGTAAAGTTAAATCCCTTAAGTTGTTTTTAAACCTGGGATGGATTCTATTGATGGAGAAAAAAGTTACATCATACAAAGTTCTAGCTGCTTTTCCTACCCAGGTTCCAGTGTTCTCCAAAATGATAAGTCCTTTGTCATTGACTCGACTCAGAGTGCACGTTTATCCTGTATCCTATTTCCAAGTGTCAACAATAGACTCACTGGAAAAACAAAACAAAAGAAAACAAAAAAACAACTGCATGCTTAATGGCAACCCTGAAACCAAATTTCTGAAATCTCAAGCACAAATATTCTACCAGACTATTCCTCATACATTCTATATTCTATATCAAGCCTCAACTATGAAAGGAGTGCTGAGGAGGCTCGGTGTCACGAGATTGTTTTTCAGGCAGCCTCATGGAGTCATTACCTCGATGAATTTTCCACACTCTAAAATTTGGTCCATGGCCTTGCAGGCTTGGAAACCTGATCTGTCGGCAAAGCTGGAGCAAAGTCACATCTCGGAGGTGGACTTACAACTCAAAGAGCACAGAGCACCAAAGAGTGATGTCAAGATGCAAACATATTAATTTACTGCGAGAACCATAAATGTCAGATGAACTGAAACCCTCCCAGGGCAAGCCAGAACATTCTCTCTCTGTGGACAGAGGCAGAGGGGGAGCCAAGTCACAACCCGAAGGTTACTTGGTGACGAAAAAGTGAAACAAAGGGAATAAACAGTAAATAAATCAAAGACAAGACAGGAATTCAGAGTCTAGAGCTATGATTTCCCGACTCACCCTGACATTTCACACTAGAAAAGGTGACCCATCAGACTTGCCAGGCAGCTGAGGACCCAGCTGTCAGGGGTGGTATTACCTGGGAACTGCAGACCTACATGGGTGGGTAATTAGTTCTTCTGATTGACAGACTTTTCCTTTAGGTATGTCACTGTCTAATTCTGGGAGACCCTAAGGTAACCACTACTCTCTCCACTGGTGTATTTAAAGGTACCATCAGGTTCATTCATTTCTTCTTTTTGTTTATTTTTTGTTGTCATTCTTTTCTTTCCATTCAGACCACCTCCACCACCAGAAAATCTGGGGCCTCATGTCCTGATGGCGGGGTCTACCTGATCTACCAACCTCAACCCTGTCCCCTTACCCAACTCCAAAGACCACTACTGTGTAAACTGACCTTAAATTAGCTGTTTATATGTTTTCCAAACTTCCCTCATACCAGACACTCCCAGCGACTCCTACTGCTGCCAAAGTTAAGTTGAATTGCTTAGCTGCTATTCAAATTCTTTCATATCTGTGCCCAATTTATTATCATTTTTTCTATCGCATGAACCTTTAATTCCAGGCAAATCTACTGTCTCTTAACATCATACGTGCACCCTAACTCCTGTCTCTGCTCCCTTCTGGGTTCCTGGAAGTCAACTCAAGGTCTTCATCCTCCATGAAAACATCTCTGAAGGTCCAAATCTGAAATTGACCTTTCCATGCCTTAGGCTCATTTGGTATTTAGTGTATCGGGAAAGTAATTATTATACATAATACCAAAGGACAGGGGAGCCTGGCGTGCTGTAGTCCATGGGGTCTCAAAGAGTCAGACACAACTTAGTGACACAGATATCTCCTTAATTAGAATAACCTGCTTACAGTTGGGAACAGTACATTTTGCCTTTTTTATATCCTATTTCTCCAATGCCTTGATACCAGGGTGCTCAGTAAACAGGTATTTAGAATTGACCTTGTCTACATGTAGGTTAAAATGCTGAACTCTCCTAAGAGCCTAAGATAGAACTTGAAAGGTAGACCCTTAGCTGTTTCTCCAGGTGTCAGTGGCACATGCTTCTTCCACACCTTTAGAGGGATTTCATAAAATCGGCATTCTCCCCAGCATCTCACTTGCTCTCTGTACTGTCTGATGTAACAGCTGGAGACACCTTTCAACTTCTGTTAGTTTCACTGAATCAGCCTCAAAGTAAAGTACTGGCTTTAAAAATAGATTAGACCTCGGATATGTGGAGACTGTCATCAGGACATTTAACAGCAAGAACCTTATGGAGAAATAGTTACATAGAAAAGCCTCCAGTATGATGGCGCAGTTGGTAAAAGGGTGAAAAGTCAGATTTCTATGGCTTATTGGAAAAGCAAAGGGATCAAGAAGGAAACAGTCTTAAGCAATTTTAGTGGCCATGTTGCTTTTTGGTATTCTTACCTGATCCTACCAGGTCTCCAGCCTGATTGGAGAGTGCATTAAGAAAGATCACCCCTTATCTGTCTAAGACAATGAGCTGATTTGCAACAGTATCTGGGAAGACAGAGTTTCTTTTATTTCCTACCAAAGAACTATTGCTCACTGGGAGGACATCCAGACTGTTGTCAACAGGGTCTTCCGTGATTATGGAAGACATGAAAATACACACACCATCTCATATTTCATGGAATTTGGCAGCGCCCCATCAGAAATGTTGGGGAACAATCTGGCTAAGTCTTGAAAGTAGGAACGAGAAACCTAACTCAGAGTGGAACAGAGGTGATAATCTTTCCTAGGAAGGAGGAAATTGCTAGATTAAGCAAAGATAATTAAGCCTGATTGGTTAATGATAAAAACATAAACACAATAAAGATAGTTTAATCATAGTAAATAAAAGAAAAACCTATATTAAAACAGAGTATAATTTCTTCCTAGGCAAGGAAGAATTAATTCTTAGAGGTAGACCAAGAGTTTGTAAGGTTCCTCACTGTCCTAACATTAAAATATAATTGGAGACTGATTATTCTTACACTGAATACAAATTATAATATATTGTATTGGTCAACATATATGTGAATGCAAGCTATAGGAAGTGAGAATCTTGTAAACAGGTACAAAATTATAAGCAACATATAACAGATTTGAAATTTTGATGTTCCCCATTTATATTCTCAGAAAAAGTATTTTCTATTAGTGAGTGTTAATTTCTTTCTCTCCTTTTTGGAATATAATCCTAGAGTTCTAATATATCTTAACACAAACTCATCAAAACAGATGGGAACATGGAAGCCCTTCCCCAGCTTCCCGGGGTGGGGGGTTCCCAGCGTGAGCAGACTGAGATCAGGCTAAAGAGTGAACAAGCGTTTCTTTCATTTGTAAATAAGTTCAAAAGGAGATTTCAAAGCTTCCTCTAAACCCTTGTCAATTCACGAAAAATGTAAGATTTCTAGCCAATATTTCAGTTCTTGTGTACAGCAGTTCTCATAACACGTAGATGGGATTTGATGATCAAGTAATGAGTTACGGGCTTCCCGTGACCATAAACTTTATCACCTTATGCCTGCATCATCTATCTAGTCTTATATATAAAAACACGAGGTTTACTTTAAAATCTAATCTCTTATGTTTGCTAGTTTTTTAAAACAGAATATTCCCTTTACCAACACGGTATATATCACATTTAAACAGTTATCCCTTTTCTGAGCTGGTGGGTGAAAGATAAAATGTTGCCTGTTTCCTCTAGAGCCCACCTTCCTTGTCCGGGTTTCATCCTGGCATTTAGATTTTCCTCACTTTGAACGAACACATAACTTTCTCATTTTGCATAAGAACGATCTTCCTTGGGGGGAAAATGTACTCCTTATCTACCACATACACCAAAAAATATTTTCTACCTTTGTTCAATTTTACATATACCTACAGAGTCACCTAGATTTTTAAAATAAGTTATTCCACAAATTGAAAAATAAAGAAAAGCAGATACAGGCTTTCTATTCTAAGCATTCTTAAAAAAAATACATTCTCTAATTATGTGGTAGTATATTTTGATTACAAAAATTTAAGTTACTTTAGAGATATTTGGGGCTCTAAAAGTGCATGCTTGCCTGATGATTTTCAAACCAGAAATAATCAAGACTTTAAGAAATTGAAATGCCACCTTGAAGCCCACCATAAGAATTGCTTTTGTTGTGCAAAATAGCAGTCCAATAGAATGTAAATTGCTTTACAACCTTTCAAGTCTATGGTTAAAATGATTGTTTCTCACTTAATTTCAAATTTCAATTTCTTCTAAGAAATATAGATGGATGTACTTGGCTGCATACATACAACATTTGTTCATTCATGTTCCTGTCCTTTTGTAATCAATTTCTTACAAATTGAGCAAAGTGACAAAAATTCCATCAGGAAAACCCATGCCGTAAATCTTAGTGTTTTCCACAGTGTGCTTTACTTTATAATGAATTAGCTAATCTCAGTCAAATAAAAACTGTGAAAAACAAACAAAACCTTCAAATCTTCTCCTGTAACAATCATTCTACATATTCCTAAAGATTTGATTTAAAAAATCATAAAAACTCGGGTATATTAAGGACAACTGAAGTGCAATCAGCAGTTGAACCCTGTAAAAGTATGGCTTGGCAAGTGAAACGTTAAAAGTTTAAAAATATTTATGATTAAGAAAACATCTACCTTAGAGTACGTTCCCATTAGGTTATTTTGCAACCATACCTCGATTTCATTAAACCCAAAAAAGGAATTTTATTTTATTTTATTTTATTTTCTGAGGCCAGGAAGTGACTTAAATATTTTCCATGATGAGAAGCTGGCAAAACAGTCACTTTGAGTCGGTCCCTAGAGGAGGAAACCTGGGGTGTTTTCTTGGGTTGTGGATGAAAGATAAAGTCGGCGTGAAACCAGAACGCAGGCCGGACACATACCTCGTCCTTGGGTTACTCCGTAAAACTCGGCCGCTATCCGAGCCGCTTCCTTGCGGTTGCCTTTCACTATGTAGAAGTGGCTGAGGATGGCCAGGCTGATTTTCACAAAGAGCTTGAAGCAGAAAAGGGAGAGGATGGTGAAGTAGACATTGGAGAGCTGCTGGGCGAACGGCCGGTTTTCCTCCACCACCGACATCGCTGCGCAGGCTGGGCCGCCGGGCCGGTCAGATCCAAGTCCTGAATGTGCTTGGCTCCGGTCCGGGATGCTCCTGAACAGCTGGTCCTGAGGAAAGAAAATATCAGCTGGTGGCGATGCCTCCAGCTCAAAATATTTATACTGTCCATAAAAGTGCCTCGCACACGCCTATTGGTCTGACAATATTCCGGGGGAGCGGCGGCAACACGTGCCGAGTTCTGAGACGCCTGACTTTCCGAGCTGGGTATAAGATGACCCTCCATCTCCCTGCTCTGAGTTTCAAAATCCAGGTATTGACGTTAATGTACAGAGTGTTTCCTTTTTGTTGTCTGTTGTTTAGTCGCTCAGTCATGTCGGACTTTTTGCAACCCCATGGATTGTAGCCCGCCACGCTCCTCTGTCCATGGGATTCTCCAGGCAAGAATATTCCAGTGGGTTGCCATTCCCTTCTCAGGGAGATCTTCCTGACCCAGGGATCGAACCCACCTGCTTTATCAACTGAGCTAGCCAGGCAGCTTAGTTTTAGGGGAGGAATAATTGTCCTGAGAGCTTTGAAGGCTTTGGGTAAGGGGTTCCTGCTGTGAATGTAAAGCAAAACACATGATATCAAGGTAAAATGAAGTCCATCACCTTAAACCTTAGAAATGGTCCTATTTGTAGACTATGAGCTAAATTATCGAATAGTTAATAACTTGTGGATTTAATCACCGATCATCAAATTAGCCAATTATGTGGCTTCCGTTATTGTCAGGAAAAAAAAATGTATAAGTGGATAGACTGGAAAGCGACAGGGTCATAACTTTAGGCTATTTATTCATCCACTGAACACGTTTCAAGCACCTGCTATGTGTCGAGCATTTAGCTGGATGCTGGAGAGGCAGAGAATGTCACAGCCACAAAGAACTCAGAGTCTAGAGGAGGAAAGAGAAATGAGATAAAATACAAGTGAGGACAGGGCAGCATAAAGAGGAAGGGTCTGGTCCTGGCAGGATACAGTTCAAAGGCTTCCTGGAGGAGGCACTGTATCCAGAGAGTTTCAAACGGAAGTGCTTCATCTTTACTCTCGCAAACCAAGCAAAAATATATTTTTTTAGGCTGACAATCTTTGTTGCTGCTGCTGCTGCTGCTAAGTCGCTTCAGTGGTGTCCGACTCTGTGCGACCTCATAGACCGCAGCCCACCAGGCTCCCCATCCCTGGGATTCTCCAGGCAAGAACACTGGAGTGGATTGCCATTTCCTTCTCCAGTGCATGAAAGTGAAAAGTGAAAGTGAAGTCGCTCAGTTGTGTCCGACTCTTAGCGACCCCATGAACTGCAGCCTACCAGGCTCCTCCGTCCATGGGATTTTCCAGGCAAGAGTACTGGAATGGGGTGCCATTGCCTTCTCCACACAATCTTTGTTAGTTCAGTTCAATTCAGTCACTCAGTCGTGTCCGACTCTTGGCGACCCCATGAACAGCAGCACACCAGGCCTCCCTGTCCATCACCAACTCCCAGAGTCTACCCAAACCCATGTCCATTGAGTCTGTGATGCCATCCAGCCATCTCATCCTCTGTCGTCCCCTTCTCCTCCTGCCCCTATCTTTCCCAGCATCAGGGTCTTTTCAAATGAGTCAGCTCTTCGCATTAAGTGGCCAAAGTATTGGAGTTTCAACTTCAACATCAGTTAAACCCTATCTTATTTAGTTTAGAAATAAAATGCCACTATTTATAAGGGAATCCTTAAGCAAGCTATATTTTAAAAAGCAAAATAGAGTAAATTATTAAGAACAGTAATGTAGAGTGGCAGTATTTCGGCATTTAAGTAAAAAATAATATGCCGAGATACAAAATGACATATCATGAAAAAAAATGACCTGGCTTGAAGACTGTTCGTTGTTGTATTGCTTCCCGATTCTTCTGAGAAGTTCCAAAATCACAAATAATAACAAAGACATAAGAGAACAGAAGTGGCTCATTTTGGAATAAAGAAGCGTGTCAATGACGCGTCGTGCTGGGCAGTGTCGCAGGCTTTTTTATGCTGCATGTCTTATCCGGTTGCACTGACGTACACAAAACATCCCTAAGACAAAGGAGGTGTAGCTGTAAAAAAAATGTGCCAACAAAGCAGGCTTCTCCTTTCCCCAGGGACTGAGTGGTTCCCAGAAAAGTAAATTAGGTCAATGTATTAGAAAGCCGCCACAGCCCTCTTTATGGGAAAGCCCCCTGGTCTTGTTTTCAGAGGCAGAGAACTAGACTAAGTGGCTGTCCATGGGCCCCTGTGGCGCGTTCCACATGTGCTTTGGGAAGCGATGAAAATGAACTGCAGACTCTTGATGGTGGAGTAACTGACTGTGAGACTGTGGAGGCTGACCCTCCCGCTAGTCTTCCCCCTGGCACGGGGAGGCATGCCCGGGGACAGCTGGGCCATCACAGCGCTCTGAGTCACCTGCACCCACTTCCGTGCTGTGGAATCGGAAATAAAACCCACCTGAGTCACGCCTCAGCGTCTTCTCAGGTTTCACTCCTTCCTGTCTACCAGTAAGTGCTATTATAAATAATTATCTCCACATCAGCTCATCAGGGGACTGGATTCTTTGGGGCTGAGGAGCACTTTTATTTCAATAAGGCTGCTATCATTGGAACACTCAGTTTAACTCCCTACAGTTTTTACTAGTAGGAAAATACTAACTCTCCAATATCTAGGACTTATGTCAAGATGTCATGCTTCATTTTAATGAATTCCTTGATTTCCCACCTTTCTTTTGTTAGCATAAACTCTCCTTTGGCAACTTTTACCGTCTCTATTAATCACTAAATAGAAATTAAGGCTAAATAGAAAAGCTCATAGTATGGGAACTCATCAAATATAAACTAGATGCTGTATTTTTTACATTATAGCTCCTTCCAAGCAACACCATGTTATTGATACTTTATTAGTATCTAAAGGACACATGAAAAATATTGTGTATTTTCCTGGCACTCATGTTTTCTTAAAAAAACAACATGTTGATTACTAATTTACGTGATTTATTGAGATAAATACTTTTATCACTTACCATGTTCAGAGGATGTGGTAGAGTGAGGCAGGTGATTAGCTAGCATATCCTAACCCATCTAATCATGTCGGTTTTGATCAATCAAACTGAAACTGAGCTCAACAATTCTGTTACTAGAATGGGAGGAGAGTTAAAACACAGGGAGAAATCCTTTATTGAGAGTTTACTATCAGCCACATGTTTTATGTAAACCTCATTTACGATCTTATTCTATCCCAGAGGAATATCTATTATAGTCATTTACATTTGAAAAGATGAAGAAAGTGGAGTTCTGGGGGCTTTGGTGACCTATAAAAAGTCCATCTGAGCAACAGCACTATTTGAACACAGTTATGACTCTAAAATAGGTGCTCAAGTTACTGCCCGTATTTTCTATTTTTAAGCACTTACTGTGGGAACAAGCAAGTACGATTTGTGCATATGGAGAGTGAGACAGAGTCACACAGAAGTGCACACACAGCAGAGAGGTCAGACAAAGACTGCATTTAATCAGGTACCTAAATTAGCGTCTAAATCAGGGGGTGAGCCAGCCAGGCTCTGATGACTCCATGAGATGGAATCTCGTGTGTGCTTGATACCTGGGAGCCAAGGAAAAGGGGATTGTTTGGTGGCTGGGCTAATACTTCTGGATTGTTCAAGGCTGGTGAGCAGCTCCCACTGAAACAGCAGAGAGGAGGCAGATAGGGGGGCAGAGAATAGGGCAGTCAAGATGCAGTACACTGAAAACCACACCGAGTGCTCAAAACAGGGTCAAATGACTGAGGAAAAGCAAAGAGAATGAGGACCAAGAAAAGGACAGGGGGCATCACTGGTGAGCTTCAACTCGCTATTTGGTAGGTTAATGGAGGAGGACTTTTAGGACATCCGAGACCTGGGGTGATCCTCAGAGCATCTTTCAAACAAAAAAAAACAAAGAAAACAAAGGCCCCTGGGCTTCCTCTTTCAGGCACCTTTCTGGGTATGATCTCTGCTCCCTCCACCACACAGGTGTCAGAGATAAGACCACTCCCTGGGACCCTGACCTTTCCTCTTTCAAGTCTCTCTTTCAGCTTCCTTTAGCATCCCGAGTACTACATGCATGAGTTGACACTGTGTGTGTGATGTGTTTTCGAGACTTAATTTCATGTCATTCAAATGTCAACTATCATAATAAGTTTCAAATATGACCAGATTAGTCTATAAATTTCCAGAGCTAATGAGGCTAAATCCTTTTGACTTAACTACAGCATTGATTCAAATTGTTATACTAAACATGTCAAGAGGATATAATAAAAATTGCCTGTTTCTAGTGCTTTCCAGTTGTTAAATCTTAGCATAAATATTTTTTATGTATGGGAAATAGAGTGATCCTATTGAAACCATGATTTCCTTGTTTTCTTTTTTAAAGAAATATGATCCTCTTCTCTGGTAGAAATCTTAAGGCTCTAGTTGACTTTTTATTCATTAATATATTATTTTTATGTGAATATTAATAACTACTTCAACTGGTTGTCAGGACTATAATATACGTTACTGTTTATTTTATTTTATTTTTAAACAATTTTTATTTTTACTTTATTTTACTTTTACAATACTGTATTGGTTTTGCCATACATTGACATGAATCCACCACGGGTGTACATGCGTTCCCAAACGTACCCCCCTCCCATCTCCCTCCCCATAACATCTCTCTGGGTCATTTGGAACAGTGTCTAGCACATACTAAGTGGTGCTTTATAAAAATCTGTTGAATAAATTAATTTAAAAAAAAAACCAAAAATATGGCAACTGAAACAAACTGATGAAGATGAGGTTGGAAGGTGTAGCTTGGTGTGTAATGAGGTGTAAGAATATCCAATAACATACAGATGCCCTAAATTTCAATATAAATGCCCTATCATTTTCCATGTGAAATAAAATGCAAAAGATATGAATGAATCCTAAAAAAAGTGTTCAAAATAGATATATTCATAGGAATCAAAACAGGAAAAAATCCAAGTGTCCATCAATAGGAAGTGGATAAACAAACTGGGATATTTATAAAACATAATACAGTTGAACAATAAAAGGATTAAGCTACTGATATGTGCAAAACATAGAAGATTCTTAAGAACTTCTGCTGAGCAAAAGAGTACATATTGTATGATTTCTTTTATATGAAGTTCAACATTATAAATATCATATAACAATATAAATATATGGTGATATGAATTAAAAGGCTGATTTCCAGGGATAGGGTTGAGGATTGACTGGAGAGAGCAATGAGGTATCTTTCCAGGAAGATAGGAATATTATCTGTCTTTATCTGGGTGATGGTAACATGTGAGGGCAAAAGGAGAAGGGGGCGACAGAGGATGAGCTGGTTGGATGGCATCACTGACTCAATGGACATGAGTTTGAGCAAACTCCAGACATACTGAAGGACTGGGAAGCCTGGCGCGTTACAATTCATGGGGTCCCAAAGAGTCAGACACGACTTAGTGACTGAACAACAACAACAACATGGAGTATATATTTTAAAATAATCTTATCAAGTGTACACTTAAATCTGTGCATTTTACTGTAAGTGAATGACACTGCAATAAAATAAAAATTGACAAAATAAGTGTTGGCTTTTGGTAATGGCAGGCTAGTTAATTCTCCCAGCGGAGACAACAAAAATTTCTGGGTGAAATATTGAAACCACATTCCTAGTAATATCCACGAAGTATGAAGAAAGTGAGAAGTCACTGGCCCGAGAATGTAGGACAAGAGGAAAATCCAGAGAGGGATTTCAGGCCACGCTTGCCCCAGGGACCAGAAGAGATGGCAGAGAGATTAAGCAGTCCTCCTAAGAGTCCCTGGGGGAAAGGACACATAAAATGTGATGTATATAGTCTGCCAAGATTGAGGCCCATGGTACAGGGCTCACACTTACAGCTGATGTCCAGAAGAGGCAAAAGAGGAGTGAACCAGAGGTACACCAGCTACTTTCAATGACTACAATCTACATGGTCTAGAAAATTTCTATCCTGGAGATTGGCTTAAGGTGATTCAAGATTGCTAGCACCCATAGGCATCTGTCAGAAAGAAACAATGAAAAGCATGCTCTCTGGAGGAAGATAATATCACAGGCCTTAAATTACTTCTATACATCTTTTTAAAGATATATGTAGCATTCATTCAAAAATAAGGAAACACACAAAAAGATGTATCAATATGAATCAGAACCAGCACAAACGAAATGACAGAAAGAAGCCCATTAGTATTGGGCACAGTGAAGTTTCCAGAAATCTAAGGCGTGTCGCGTTTTTTTTACTAAGCTTATGGAGACGGAAGCCGATGTAGTCCCTCCACCAGGAGCGGGGGTGGGGGCATGCCCAAGGCCATGCAGCGCCCCTCTCAGGAGACAGAACACGGGGCTAACGTCCGCTGCAGCGCTGGCCTCTGCCCCGAAGCTAGGCTCCTTCCCTTTGCCAGTCTGTGGTGGCGGATGTGTTACTATGTTCCGTGCCATGATGGATGCAGGCAGCAATGATGCCAATCGGCTGGCGCAGACAGCAGCTTGGTCTGGTCTCACCGGGATGAGCCCTTTCCCTGGGCATCCAACAAGGGACCCAGATGGTTCAGGTGGTACCGCGGTTTGCTATCATCGTGTGTGGCCTCCAAGAGGAGGGTCTTCAGTGTGTGAGCTTGCAGTTTTCCAAGTGGAGACCGAACAGCTAGGCCATTGGCGACAGCCCCAGAATCAGTAAAAAGCTAACGAGGCTCACCGAGGGGCGTGCTGGCTGGAAGTGTGAGAATGGAAGGGGATTCCACCGACCAAGCGGGGAGACTGCGTCCACTCTCAGCTCTGCATCGCGGGCACTGAGGCTGAACAGCTGCCGCGGCGCAAGGACACCATCTGGTTTCAGCTTGGCCAAACAGGCAGTGAACCAGGCCCCGGCTTTCTGTTCGTGAGGAAAACAAACAGCAGCTGTGCACACCCCCGGCTCTCACAGACACGGTGCTGAGAAACGACTCCCTACCTCCCCCAAAGTACGGACGCTTTCCTTTATATGAAATTCACACAAAGGCTTCCCAGGTGGTGCTAGTGGTGAAGAACCCCCATCAATGCAGGAGACATAGGAGACGGGGGTCCATCCCCGGGTCAGGAAGAGCCCCTGGAGGAGGGCATGGCAACCCACTCCAGTATTGTTGCCTTGGACAGAGGGGCCTGGTGGGCTGCAGTCCGTGGAGTCAGACATGACTGAACGACTGAGCATGCACACACCAGAATAATCTCACAATATGCAAGATAATCCTAATAGTTTAATATATACTAAATAATTATATGTATGTGCTATTAAATCCCCTCAGAGGAAGGCATGGCAACCTATTCCAGTGTTCTTGCCTGGAGAATCCCATGGACAGAGGAGCCTGGCAGGCTACAGTCCATGAGGTCACAAGGAGTCAGACCTGACTGATGCCGCTTAACACAAACATCATACAAAGGCAGGTCTGAACCACTGTTTTTAGGGACACATACTTAGGTGGTACAGAGAAGGCAATGGCAACCCACTCCAGTACTCTTGCCTGGAAAATCCTATGGGCAGAGAAGCCTGATGGGCTGCAGTCCAGGGGGTCGGGAAGAGTCAGACACGACTGAGTGACTTCACTTTTACTTTTCACTTTCATGCACTGGAGAAGGAAATGGCAACCCACTCCAGTGTTCTTGCCTGGAGAACCCCTGGGACGGGGGAGCCTGGTGGGCTGCTGTCCTTGGGATTGCACAGAGTCGGACACGACTGAAGCGACTTAGCAGCAGCAGCAACTTAGGTGGTAAAATGAAATGAAGAACAGCAAGGCCGTGTTTACCAGGTTAGCGGTTATTTTTGAGCTGCAGGAGGTGTGACAAAGAATGTGTGTGTGGCAGGGGACAACATCCTGTGTCTTGAACTTGGGTTACCACTTTATGTATTTGTTTTATGTATTTTTCACTATTGTTGAATTTCACAAATTTTAAAAAGGGCCTAAGTCCCTTAGCATGTTAATGTGTAACAGAGTTGGAATCTACAGTTAAAATCACTTGCTCATGTGGGTTACCAGTTCAAAGTTAAAAACAAAAACAAAAAACAAAAAAACTCAAGCTAAATTAAGATCCAGATCCAGACATGATTCTACAATTTCTTATTCAGCTCAGAGGAGTTCTCACTCAGGAACAGGGTAGAGGTGGTGTTCCTGCACCTTCTCCAGCCAGGATTCTCACCTGAATGACAGTCAGCGCAGCAGGAGCCCTACCAGCTCAAGGCCAGGCCTCCAGAGTTCCTCGCTTATCAAACAGTTCAAACAGATACTAGGTCGGAAAGGATTGTCCACAGCCCTAGCTCTCTACCCAACAAACGCAAAAAACAAAACCAGTCCTTGCTGCTGGCAGTTATCCCAGGAAAAACTAGATTCCTGAAACGCAGTATTAATATTGCCAAAACCATGGTAGAAACTCAATGGTATCTGAGTGTACTAGCTGAGGGAAAAAAAGAAAAATCTGGATTTATTGACCAGATTGCCTACAAAAGGACGAGAACTGTAGAACATCTACATACTGGGCGCTTAGAAGCGATTTCTCAGCAAGAGCTGAAGTCGGGTACTGTGTAAATTACTAGGTCTTGGGAGGAAACGCCCACCCAGACACACTCTCCTCTCTCACAGTGACATTTATGACACTGAAATCTTTTTGCAGAGATTTTGAGCCTGCGACGGAGAAGGCTCCAGTCATCGGACCTTGTTTGGGGTGCTATGCCGGCCACAGGTAGTACTTTGCATTTCCCCTGGAGCCTCGCATGTGGGCACTCGGGTCTCTGTGCAGGAGCCCCACTTGGCTGCTGGCCCCTGGGTGTCTTCTGAGCAGACCCTTCTTGTGCCCTAGAGGCTGCTGCCACTGGCTTTTCTGGTGGAACTGCTTGGTTTTAAGAAACTTGTGTCCCGGAGACAGTTTCCATCAAGTTCTCCACACCTGTTCCAACTGGAAAATCAGCCTCAACAGACTGCTGAACTGAAAGCTACTTTTGGAGATTTTTTAATGCCTGTTCCTCGAGGGACCTTGGGAGGCAATTATGAATCCAGATGCTTTGTTTCCCTGGGAACTCTAGAATCCCAGTCTGGGTCACGTGCGTTTGATCAGCAGCTTGCTTCCAGTCTTCTGTCCCTTTGAAGCTTATCTGTTGAATCTATGAGTGTTTTTATATTCGATCCCATGGATAAGTCAGATGAATTCAAGGATATTGTTCCTCAGCCCAGCTTGCACCTAAATGCAGATTGCTGAGCTGTGCTCAGGTGTGTCTGACTCTGCAATCCCATGGACTGTAGCCTGCCAGGCTCCTCTGTCCATGGAATTCTCCAGGCAAGAATACTGGAGTGGGTAGCCATTCTCTTCTCTAGGGGATCTTCCCGACCCAGGGGTTGAACCCAGGTCTCCTGCATTGCAGGCAGATTGTTTATTGTCTGAGCCACCAGGGAAGCCCAAACCTATTTCTCTATAACCTGGCAAACACTTGTAGAGAGTGGAGCCTCAGTGATGCTAGTGTGATGAGCTGGAATGAGCCTTCCTTATAGCAAAATAGGTGGTAGTCGAGGATTTTGATTTCCCCAGACCTGATAGAGGGCCAGTGTGCCTGAAGCCAGGCATGAGATGGTGCTGAAGGAGGGAACATGACCCTACTCTTGAGTGTCGGATACTGGACACTGTCAAGTACCTGCAGACTCTTGTCTAGAATGTCTTCTCCCAGCTGCTGACAGTGACGCCTGCCGACTGCCCTCACTGTTGGTCCCCTTGGGGACCACCCGTGATGCTCCCCACACGCCTGTGTGCATGCAAGGCTCTGCCTCGAGATACCTTCTCAAAGAAGCCAACTGCCACATCGCAAGTCCATGGGACTTTATTCTAAATTAAATGGAAGGTGATTGAAAAGCTTTCTTAAAACCAAGGGAGGAGGATTTTAACTGGTGTATACAGAATCACAGAGGACAGGGACAGAATCGGAGGACCGGTGACGGTGTTGCTACACGGGCCAGCTGAGGTGACGCCTGGAACTAGGGTAACGAAGTGAAAACTGAGAAAAGTGGATAAAATGCGACACATTTAGGGATGGAGTCGACAGAAACTTGGTGACTAATTGGGTAGTGAAACAAAGAAGGCATCAAAGAATAACATCTTTGAGATGGCACAGCACAATCCTGGATGTGCAGGGGCAGAAAATTCAGAGCACCAGAATTCCATGTTGATTTGTGAAGCGTTACACAACCGCAGAAAAGAAAGTGCTGAGAAAAGACTCCAGGGCTAAACATCTTGTGAGACAATACGTGGGCTTCATTTCAGAAAATTGTAGCCAGAGAAATATGTAATTGGTGTAAATTTTAAAACATGGCCACGGATGATCAGCATTTCCATATTCTAGCACTATATATTACATGGTGTTTTTATTTCCTAATAAATTACTGGCAATGAGTTGCCATCTGGCACTTTGTAACTAAGCTAAGCATAAACACTGTAAACTGAATGACAAAAATGTAAGAAAACATGGTTCATTGTGATGTACCAGTTTTAGGCTCAGAGGTCAATCATGGCTTAATATTCCAGAAAATAGATTTTAATGATAAGTCTAACGCCACATAATGTCATTGTTGAATAGGGATTTGTTTTGTTTCGTGGCAAATTATGCTTGCTCAGAGACCAAGAGTGTCTTTGCCAAGAATTTATTTAACACAGGTTCCCTGTGGGGATTATAAAAATTTCATAAACCAACAGCATACAGGATAATGTCTCTTAATAAACCAATAAAGAAATAACAGACTCAAGCCAATAGTAGATTAATTATACCATCACTCCAGACAAGGGGACCTGGACATTTCTATGAGCTGGTTTTCAGGGAAAAGGCTTGACCAACTAGAGCTAATGGCCAGCTGCCAGCACAAGAATGAAAAGTCCCCTGTTGGTAGAACCTATGGCTTGGAATGATTGCAGTGGAGTTGATAGGCAAGAAGACAGTCCCTCTTGGGGTCGCTGCTGGTAACAGTTGCCTTCACAGCAGGAGCTAATGCCCAGAGATCTTTGGAGAGCTGTCTAGATCAGCAACGGCCAGCCTTTGCCTGGATGCAATGCTCTCCAGTGTTTGTAACCTAAGTGTCCCCTTGCCCCAGCTGCCTCCCACACATTCTTAGTGATCAGCCCCCAGGGACCCCTCAGCTGCTGGGCAACTTAGTGCTCAGCAGGGACGTGGCTGATGACATCCTGACACACAAGTTCACTTTTACATCAAAACACTAACTTCATTGGGAAAAGAATCTAAAAAATGAGTGGGTCTATAAAGCAGATTGCCATATGGCAGAAACTAACACGACACTGTAAAGCAACTATACTCCACTAAAAATTATTAAAGAAAAACTTTGTTCTTGAAAACCACTTCACTCTTAAAAACAGCTTCCTTTTATCATAAACAAGTAGATTTGAAATCATAACAAACCACTAGAAAACAGTATTAAACAAGGTAAGCATTTGGGTGATGACTGGAGTAAAAGAAAGCAGAAATTAAACAGCACAGATTTTAAAAAACAAAGAAAACCCAGCAGAGATAGAAGGGATCTTTCTTGGGATGTGTCATATGCATGGGACTGGCTGGCTTATCTGACCTTAGACCTGTCCTGCTTCTACCACCAATGACCACTCAGCTACACTACCTCTGCTGTGACTCTCCAGGCTGGTTCACTCACCCTCAAACTTAAACACCCAGGCCTGAAAACTTGGATGTCAGTCTCCTGTTTCCTTATATTGTCAATCAAATCGTAAGTTCATTAGGGTTTATCCGATTGGTGAAATCTGAGTCAGACGTCTGTACCTGGCAGCCAAGTGCTGGGAAAAGCAGTTATTTTTTGGATTCTGCACTGGGAAGGAAGAATGCACACAGTGCGGAACTACTGATATTACCATGTGGAGAAAGCACTGAAAAAAATTTAGGTAAACATGAATGACAGATGTCCACCATAATTAACATTCCAAAATCTTCACTGGAGTTTAAACTCTATTGATTCTATCCTCAATGTTCTCAGTTTCTGAATTTATTTTTTACTAAATAATGGCCAATGCAAGAGATGTAAGAGACATGAGTTTGACCCCATGGTATGTGAAGACTGCCTGGAGAAGGGCATGGCAACCCACTCCAGTATTCTTGCCTGGAGAATCCAATGGACAGAGGAGCCTGGTGGATTACAGTTCATAGCGTTGCAAAGAGTTGGACATGACTGAAGTGACTTAACAGCAGGACCACTGAAGTAATCAAAAAAAAAAATTAAGAACCAAAGAATTCTGGATGCCTGACTTAGAACGTTTCTTATGAATAAAGATTGTTTGAAAACTGACACTAATGTCTTTAGGAATGGATCAGCTGTTAGCCTGCTTTTTGGCAAAGTCAGACATTAAAAAGCATCTCTCTCAGTGGAGCTATAATTGATTACTTGAGCTCACTGGAGAGGGCTGCTGCTTGAGAGATTTATTTATAGTGCCTCAGATCTACACACTGGATTGATAGTCTAATGAAATGCTTCTTTTATAATTCCAATTATAAATGGGTCTTCAAATAATTTACTCCTAGATGAATCAGAGGCAGTGAGGACATGCATGGGCACCATTCTCAGGAGGCGAGCTCAGAATATTGGCCTTAGGGTTTTCTGTTTGCTTTACTTTGAGAGTTCATCTCTCTGCATAGGAATTTTCAGAATTAGGCTGACTGGCATTGGTTGTTGTAGTATCCTTCTTCTTCAAAGCAGATTTTTGGTTATCTAATACAGTTTCTGGTAGGAGTCTCTCTTTGTCTCCTTTCAATAGTATCAGCGAATTTCCCTGCTACTGTTCAACTTAAAAAAAAAAACAAAAAACAGATTCTCTTCTGTTACCAAACATTCTTGGCTTAGGCAGGAATAAAGCAGTTAACGAACACATCTTCTTTAAAGCACATCTTCTAAAGACACACACACTAAAAAACTTCTCAATAAAGAAGGAATTAATGGATACTTCTTTGATATCCATATTATACACACAGACATCTCTGTATCGTGCAACACAGTAGATGTTCAACAATTCATTGCTTCATTTAATTACTGTGCTGCCTGGAAGATAAAAATTCAGCACTTAAACTTAGATAAAGATCTCTCTTTAGTTTATAGCTTGTTTGGTTTTCATTACTTGGCCCTACTTCAATTTAGCAGGGGCTTTGTCTTATTAGTCCTGTTCTCTTAGAGCCTGCTGTACCTGGCATACTAGGCATTTAGTAAGAATTTTAACTGTATGGCTGTATGGAAATTGAGTGATTACTGAGTAGTACAAAGAAACAAGGGCTCAACAACAGATCAGGTAAAACAGCAATAGGGTCAGAGTATCATTTTCTGGTCTGCAGGCATCTCAGGTGTTCGCACTGTTAGTTTATGGACTCAAAACTTTTTAAGGAGTTAACTTCAGCGGATTACTGCTCATTGAATCCTATTTTTTAAATTACACACGCACACACAACAAAAACCCAAAACAAAAACCCACCCTAGCTGCTAACACAACAAAGGTGTCGGCAGTTTAAGCTCAGGGATTGACAGTCTGAACCCTACGGTCTCTCAGGGCCAATATGTACTGATGGCTTGCTAAATTTACACTATAAATTTATATACTTTATAAAAATTTAAACTATCCTTTGTGTGGCATAGCAATTCCACAGCGATCACCTTCTTTGATCCTGAGAGCCCAGTGAAGTCATCCTTTCAGTTATCCGATACATTTTGTGCCCCACGCCCTCCCCAAAAGCTGATGTTCTAACTTTGATCAGGCTTGACAAAGGGGACAACTGAGCGCTGTAAAGTGCTGCTTTCAAACGCGACCCGTCAGGACACGCACCAAACGATCTTGCCCCGCCGCTGATTTTAAATGCAAAGTAACGGAACGTAAGCACCCAGGAAGCCACAGTTCCACACAAGCTGACGAAGAGGCGGAGAAAGGACGCTGGGCAAGCAGACCCGGGCCGGGCCAGGGGACGTAACACCAAGCAGGCGGACCTTCCTCGGCGAAACTCCGCCCCTCCTCGTCGCTGATTGGCGGAAGGGCAGGGGGAGGCCCCGCGCGCGGCTCAGGCTCTCGGGCTCTGCGCGCGCCCCGCCCGCTGGTGGGTGTGTCCGGGCAGCGGGGACGCGCGCGCTCGATCGCGTCCGGGACCGGAAAGGAGGCGGGGCCGCGGTGGCGCGCGTCCCCGGAACGCGCGGCACAGGCGGCGCGGATCGTCGGGAGCCGGTCCGCTGCCGGAACGGGGTCCCGGCTGTGCCTGTGCCGCGGTGCGTTCTCGGGGCGTCGGCCGAGATGAACACGGTGCTGTCGCGGGCGAACTCGCTGTTCGCCTTTTCGCTGAGCGTGATGGCGGCGCTCACGTTCGGCTGCTTCATCACCACCGCCTTCAAAGACAGGAGCGTCCCGGTGCGGCTGCACGTCTCGCGGATCATGCTGTGAGTGCGGCCGACGCCGGGGGGCGGGGATGGGCGGGCAGGGCGTCGCGGCGTCGGCCGGGCTGCGGGGCCCCCTCACGAGCAGCCGGCGCCCCCGGGCGGGCGGGTCGACCCCCGGCGCCCCCCTGCGCCGCGTCTTCGCCGCGCCTTCGCGGGCTCGCTCTTCAGTTTTTCTGTGGAGCGTTGCTCCGGTCGGCGTCCGCCCTCCCTTCCGGTTCCTCACTTCCGCGCCCGCGCGCGGCCAATGAGGGAGCCCCACGACAGCGCGGCGCGCCCTCCCCGCACCCCCAACCGGCGCGGGGTCCGCGCCGCTCGACCCCCGAACCCTCACTCCCCGGGGTCGGCTTGTTCCTGCCGCCGCCGAAGGTGCCTGCCGACTGGGCCGGAGGGGTGAGGGTGCCTGAGGAGGACGCCACACCCCGGCGCTGAGCGACGGCGTGCTTTGAATTTAAACATTTTTGAAGGGCCAAGCCGCTTGAATACACTCTGCAAATATGCCCCCAAGTAGAGTTTAAAACGACATGGTCCTTCCGCGAATGTCCATTACCGGGACTACTACTTCGATTCGTAGCTTTTTTTTTTTTTTTTTTCTTTTCTCCTCCCTGGTTCTCCTATCCTTCTCTATGCCATCTTTCAACAAGTGCTTTCTCGTCTTCACCCTTCGTTTTATTTCTTAAGTCCGAAACCCGGACCAGCTGGTCATCTGATAGCTATCCCCCCACTATTTTTTTTTTCCTGCCTATGTTGACGTTTTTTAGTAAATGGGTTTTTTTTACATGAAGATAGACCCTGGCTGAAACTCCCGAGTCTGTTCTGCTCTGGAAGAGTTTAGAAAAGCCTGGCTCATGGTAAATCCTGAACTGTTAGCTCCTGTGTATCTGGAGCTAGCTTCTTACCTTCCTTGGTGTTCATTTGCTTTTTTCTGAAGTGGAAGTAACACCCAACCCATAGGCATGTTGTGAGCATTGAGATGATTGTCAAAAATACATAGTGGACCTGACAGACACATAGTAATCGCTCAATAAATAGCAATTATTCATTTTGTCTTGGTTTCCTTATAGTCGTCTGTAATTTCTTCTTCCAGATCACTTGACATAAAATCTTTCACATTCTTTGAGCACTTTTTATCTCCCTCTGGGTTTTGTTAGGGATTCTTTTAAGTTAAATGGAAATAGCTGAAGACCTGCTTTAATAGTGAATTAGAATGTTTGTTGATACACAAATTTCTCTGATTTTTACTTGTTTGTGGGGTACAGCTAGACCGTCTTTCACTTATGTAAGGAACTTTGTGAATTTTGTATGCTGTTAAGTTTGAAGGATGGTGAAACTTAACTATTTTTTGCTTCTAGAAAAAATGTAGAAGACTTCACTGGACCTAGAGAAAGAAGTGATTTGGGATTCATTACATTTGATATAACTGCTGATATCCTTTTGAAAAAATATACTTCGTTGCTTGTATAATGATATACATATTGTTCAGTGACTTGGGGGGCAGTAAATGTTTACCCACTGTTATCAATCAAACCTTGGAAATTTCTGTGCTTGTGTTTTCATCAGTATAATCGTGCTAATGTCCCCTCATTCATACCTTGAGAAAACTTGTTTATAGATTCATGAGTTAAATCTAAAGCTACAAGAGTTTGAGTATGGATTTCAGAAAGAAAATAAAGTTAGATCATTTAGCTTAAAGGAGGAAGAATGTTAACAGTACTCAGCCTACCTAGATGCAGTGTTTCATGTACAGTGCCAAAGAATATGTCAGTATTTTGTGATAGCAGAGAGAAGCATATGTTAAAAAAAAGTGAATTGCATGTGCTGTGGTTCAGAAGGTCATTATCAGATGATTATTAGTAAAAATGCTAGCATTCTGCCTTATAGTTCTTTTATAAGTACTTACATAGTAAGAGAAATCTTAATGAAAACAATTACTTAAAGTGGAGGTGATTTCAGTATTTTCTTTTTATTTTGAATTTCCACCTTTTGACTCCTTTTTGGCCAGTTTAATCTTCTTTTAGGGGCTTAGATTACTATTTTGGCAATATTCTTCCCAGTCACTTCTAGGAAGTCACTTGCCTTTTTAGGACCCCAGGATTAAAACTGAATATGGAGATTGAACTGTCTGAATTCGTGTAAAGCAGCTCTCTTCCCGGATTGTGTACCTGGGAAGTTTACCTGACATGCCCCTTTACTACCCTGGAATTACTTTTAATTTCATTAAAAAAAAAAATTGTGGGGTTTAGAAGTAGACTAGTAATTAATTCTTTAGGCACTTTTTTTTTTTTGAAGGAAATAGAATACACCATCAGAAAAGTCCTGTGGCAGACTTCTGCTATTAAGTCTTCATATCTTTTTTTTTTTTTTTTTAATCTAAGCTAGTGAGGGAGTTTGGATCTAGTGTAAAAGTAGGAATTTTGTGTATTGGGCAATTACAGTGAAACTGCCTGATATTTCAACTATTTTATTTATTTATTCCCAGCCTCATCATTTGTAGTTTAGATTCTCTTAACATGGCTGCTGAAAGTTGAAATTGTACCTGTCCATATAAAGAGATATCCAAGACATCAATTGTAAAATAGTGATTCTTAGTGGACACATATGCAAGAGAGAAATGTCATGAACCTGTTCCTCTTAGCATGTAAATGGATATAATGAAATGACTCACTTAATGTATGGTGCTGAATAAAATCCAGACGTTAACTCAGCTCGTTTCTTAGTGCCACTGCGCGTAGTCGCTCAGTTGTGTGCTACTCTTGTGACCCCACGGACTGTAGCCCAGCAGGCCTCTCTGTCCATGGGGTTCTCCAGGCAAGTGGGCTGCCATCCCTCCTCCAGGAGATCTTCCCAACCCAGGTCTCAGTGCCACTAGTGTTGTAATTAGTCCTGGTGAGTGTTTTCACTCTTGTAAATCAAATTGGTATTCATACTCTCCCTTTATAAAGCACATCATGGGTTGAGACATTTTGATCTCTACTGGCATGTGTCCATAAACAACATGTCCTGTTTACTGTACTTGGTTCCGTTCAGTTCAACTTGTACAGTTTACTTGGTTTAGTTACTTGAGCCTATTCTGTTTTGCATAACATGAAGTTGCCTTGTGATCATTGGTTATACTCAGAACTCCAGTGGTGTCATGTATGTTTAAGATACTAGGTCCTCTTTCTTTTAGACTGAGTGGGTTGATTTTACAGAAAACTGAATTTTTATTTCTTGGTTAATTTCTTTTATTAATTGAAGTATCTCAGGTAGTAATGCTTAGAGGAGCAGGGAAGGATGCTCTTAATCTCACTGATATTTTTTGACTTTGGAATGAGCTGGATTTTACACTGTATTATCTTTTATATGTTTGTATTAGCGCACCAGTATGATTCTGGGCCACCTCTTTTTTATTTTAATTTTAGTATCAATGTTGCTATGAATTATCAATTTAAGAATAACTAAAATCTTTTTAGGGTTGTATGCTGCTTTGTGATTTATATACTCCTTAATTTATGTACATCTAGAAAATATATTTGATTGGAATGTTAAGCAGTTGTTTCTGTATTTATCAGCTGAATATTCAACAAAAAATAACGTAAGTACCTGTGTGGAAGTATGTTTGTAGCTATTTAAAGCCTCATTCTTTAGGAAAGAATATAAATTTTATATATTTGAAATATCTGACCTGAGTAATTTGGTAAGCCCATGGAGATGGTGACTCTACTAAGAAAACTTCTCTTTTGTAGCTTCGGTCTTTTTTACAGATGTGTTTTTTCTCCATTTCATGTTCTTAATTTCCCAAACTTGTTTGTGATCTGTCAAAGCAGTGACTTGAAAGGATTGTCTGACCCCTAGGATTTTACCATAGTGAAATTTCTGTTTCTCCTAGGGTCTCGCTCTGAAGAGCACAGAAGTCTGAAACCTTGCATTGAGCTTTAAGGGCTCTAAATAATAGGGTTGTCTTAGCAAAAGAGGTGATTTTCCTTAGGGAAATGTCTTTTGTCCAGGAGAAGTTGGCCTCTTGTGTCTATCTGCTTGTCTGCTTTAAGATTTTAACAGTTCCCTCAAAGTGAGATTCGTTCATATAAATAAGACTTTATTTACCAATACATCTGCAGTGACGGAGATGCTAATTTCTATTGAATTACCTAATTAATTTTTATTTTAATGCAGGCTCTGAACCAGGTTGTCCTTTGGGACAAGATTGTTCTGAGAGGTGATAATCCGAAGCTGCTGTTAAAAGATATGAAAACAAAGTATTTTTTCTTTGACGACGGAAATGGTCTCAAGTGAGCAACTCTTTGTCATTTTTTACATGCATTGCTACGTGAAGGGGAGAGAAAGACGTGATGTGTTTTTAAAGAAAAATGTTACAGGCTAAAAAGAAAAGTTGAGAGAGAAGAAAAGTATTTACATAGCTCTGAACTGAAAGATTGAGCAGAAACAGTGCCATGCAAGCCGGAGTCTTAAGTGCTCGGCTCTCTTGCCTTCTGGGAACTGAATAGTCAGACTAGGAGGGCTTGGGGCTTCTGCCCTCAGGAGTGCAGCGTCCTGGGCTGCTGATCCCGGGGTGGGAACGTTATCCCCAGAGGGCTCCTCTAGGGGTGTCAGAGGAGCTGCCAGGGAACCTGAATGAGGAAGCAGCCTGTTGGTCCAGGGTTTGATACTGAGGTTCCTGGTTTTGGTTCACTTAACCTCTCTGAACCTCAGCTTCGTTTTGTGCACAATGAAGGAATTAGAATGATTGATCTTTTGGGTCCGCTTTGACTCTAGTCTCTGTGGGTCAGCTTTGGAAAGGATTTTAGGGAAGAGCTATTTTAACCAAACCTGTTTTTGCGGATAAAAATTTTCCAGCATTGAGAGATTTTGATCAGTTCAGGTTTGCCCATGTGGATAATGATAGAATTAAGTTTCAAATCATTTCACCCTGATTTCTAGCTCAAATGTGTTTATGTTTCCTGTGTTTTACACATTTACATGTTTTGGTTGATGGCTTGCCTGACTGTGATGCTTAAGTAACTTCAGGTGGGTCATTACGGGAAGCCTACAGTGAGAATGGTGGGGTTTTCCAGCATTGTCTGAGATTTCAAAAGACTTGAGAAAATGTGTTTGTAGATTAGAATTCCACTTAGAGCTGGTTAAAACATAAAGTATCTGATACCACAGTGCTTGAATTAAAACATTTTTATTGAACTACAAATGTTTCTGCTGATGTCTGTTTATGATGTCTCGTTACAGGGGAAATAGGAATGTCACTTTAACCCTGTCCTGGAATGTTGTACCAAATGCTGGAATTCTACCTCTCGTGACAGGATCAGGACACGTATCTGTCCCATTTCCAGATACATATGAAATAACGAAGAGTTATTAAATTATTCTGAATTTGAAACAACATATTTTTATACCTAATGAATTGTATCTCGTTTCTCTCTTCCTTGCATCTTCATTTGTTTTGCGTTGTTAACTTTTTTTTTTTTGGTATAAGAATGAACATCAGAAGGCATATTTGAAGGGAAAGACTAATGTACTACCTAATTTTCCAAATAAAAACAAACCAAGGCCACCAGAGTGGAGTATTATAAGAGAAAGACAGCCACATCAGAAGAGTCTGTGAAGTACTTGTATTTGAAGTCTTGCTGTATGTCCATTATTCTGGATGGAATATGAGTGATCATGAAGGATAGTCAATACTTTCAGGTACCTGTGGAGTTGGGAGAACTCTGTTTAAGCCTTGCATTCATGCAGGCTCACATTGGATGTGATTTAGAAGCAGATATTTTCTTTTATCTCTTTTAGGGTATATTTCAATACTGGAAAAATTAATACTAATGAGAAGCCTGGTTTACAAAACAGCCAAACATGATGGAATTTTATTCCATTTGTCTTAGGAATGCCCAAATGCTTGTTTTTCTGACAGGTGACTAGCAGCTTTCTCCACTTAAGACTAAATACCTCTTTGTATGCAGTAAATCATTCTCAAATCATTTTAAAGTCACTTAAGTCTGTGTCTTTCAGTGCTTTCTCTAAAAAAGCTCCTTGGTATTATGTCTTTGTGTTTTTTTTTTTTTTTTTTTTTAACATTGCCATAGAAAGTTAAAAATGTTTGCATGGTTTACTCTCTTGAGTTTGTTCTCCTGAGCATGCCTAGTGCCACAGAGTGGTAATTATTTAAATTTTTTTCTAGGTCCACATTTTAAGAATTATTGGGGTAATAATAATCAATATTGTTGGTGTGCTTTTCTATTTACAAGCGCTCACATATATTTGACTGTATGTGATTCTCAATAATCTAATGAGGTAGGTAGTACAAATGTTAGCTCTTTGCAGATAAAGAAAATGACCCAGAAGTTTATTGAATTGCTTCCAGGTTATTACATAGCCAGCAAGGAAGGGCATTGACCCTTGAACTCAGATCTCTCTCTCTGAGCATGTCCTTTCGCCTATACCTCAGATGACAGACTAGTTAAAATTCACTTCTGTAATTTTTAATACAGCTTTTGTTACCCTGGATGCCCTTTCTATTAGTTAGAAGAGTTCCTTTTCTAAATGAAAGTGACTGGTTTTCAAGTTGCCAACAATTTATATAGAGGTAATATGTCACTCATTCTCTGCATAGATTAATTCTTCTCATGTTAAAAGTAAAAGAATCCAAACGTATGTAAAAATAATTTAGAGATTGATTATATGATCATATTTAACCATGTTTTTTTCTATAGTGGACAAATAAACATCCTCAAAGGAAGCAACTGCAGATCAATCATCCCTAAAAGCTAGACCAAACACTGCAGGAACAGTGTCAGCAGTAACCAAAAAGGGCTAATGTTTTCTAAGCATCGTTTACACCAGTGGCTGACGTTTGTCATGAGAAACACATTTCCATTTACTTACATTGCCTGGAACAGCTTGGCTTGTAAGGGCATGTGTTCTGTGGAGGCCAGAGGTACAGTGTCATGAATACTAGACTGGGTTTGGCTCGCAGCTTTTTTGTTAAACTTTTCAGGGTCTCCGTTTCTTTATCTGTAAAATGACAGAGTTGGACTAGTTAACTTAAATAGTGATTCTTTTATACCATACACATCTGTAAAATTCATTGTATCTCTTTGGCCGATTGAACAGAAAAGCACCTTAGTAATGAGAGGGCAGATGTAATAAGATGACTGAAAGATAATTAACATATAATTCATACTGATCTGACTTTATTTCTGTTAGATTTTACACCCAGAAGATTTAACTTTTTGTATAGTTTTTGTACAAATAACTAGACACAAACTTAACATCTGTCGGCATCAAAGCTTAAAAGGGTGTGTGCTCCTTGAGGAGGGTGCTCTCAATGGGCCTGCAGCCCAAGGCAGACCTAGGGCCAGCTGTGAGGTTCGGATGCCTCTGGACACCTGGATCTGTGTTTGCTGCACATGAATGTGGAAATTTACTCCAGCTACTGTTCAGTCCAGGCTCACCCCCTTTTTGGAGTTAGGTGAGGAAGGGGAGTAGAAAGGCCTACTAGCACAATAGAGTTTTTGCTTTCATTCGAAAGAGAAACTGCTCAGGACAAGGATGATCCAACACAGGAATACAAAACCTTCCTCAGGAACTCATTTTTGGGTTTGCACAGCTTTGTAAGTCCACTGTAACTGCATGAAAAAGTTGGACCTGTGTTCAGTTGATAACATTGTCTACCTGAGCATCAGTGTTTTCAAAAGTCTTGCATTTCCACAAGACTGGAGGCTTCACACTTTGAATTAGAAACATTTGAGTCCCGGGATCATCCTGGGAAAGATTATTGCAAGACTCTCCTCTAATGTGCTCCCATCCTCCTTTCCTCCTGCAGTTTAAGCTGGACCAGCACATATATCTTGTTTTTCATGCCCAACATTTGATTACATTTGGTTTCTTTGTGCCTAAAGGAAGATAACAAGAGACCAGAAATCCTTTATGGTGTAATAGGAAAAGGGGTTAGTTTGAGTTTCTGTTTTTGTAATTATCTTAACAGCTCTGGTGAGTCTGGCCAGCCTAGTGATAGCACTAAGAGAGGCTTTAAGGCTATAAGAACTATCTAAACCTTAAAGCTTTGGATCTTTGGGGTACAGGTTAATGGGGCTGTATTTTATAATACTTTGAATTGACATGAGTTTATGGGGGGGAAACCGTAAGCTGTGAATTTTGATAGTCAACATCTGTCCATTTCAGAAGCCTCCCTTGCTTTTAGCAGACAGCCTATGTACCTTTTATGTGACTGCCAGTGGTTTAAAAAAATCTGTTTCAAAAAGTTGTTGCATGTTTTGATGCAATTTGGGAAACTGTTTACTTTAAATTCATAAGAAAAACATGTCGATACTGAAGAAACATTTGAGGCTTTTCTTAATTGCAATAAATACTCAACGTTTTTCTAATGAAAATGAATTTTGTTTATGAGTAAAAGGTATGCATTTAAAGGACTTTCAGATGCTTTTTTTAAATGTGAAGCTGCTGAACTAAAAATGGATGAAACCAAGTCTAGTAAACTTGAGTTTTTTTCTTTTTTCCTTTTCTCTGTCTTTTTCTGGGGCAGGTGTCGGGGAGGGTAGTCACACCTAGCAGATCTCCAGAGACTGCTCCTACCCTAGACTGTAAGCTCTTTGAGGGCAGTCTTGTGGATTTATCTTTGTATTTTCCCCAGCACCTAACACAGTGCTTTGCACAAAATAGGCGCCCAATAAATACTGATGATGAACCAAGTCACTGTCTCTCTAATGTGGCCAGACCGTGGGGACTATTTTGCAGGTAAGTGCTCCTTTGTAAAGGCTGCTGTTGTCACTGTTGAGCTCCCGGTGACGTTAGATCTGACCCTTCCTTTCATACCTTGGACATTGCCCAGGCCAGGCAAGCACTGCGCTCCTGTTGCCAAGACCGGGGTTCCCCCAGTGCCAGGCTTCTGATAAGAGCCACGGGACATTAACCGGGAAGACATAACAGTTGAAAGTCACCACACAGACCTGACTTTAAATACTCAAGATGCTGGTTGAGCTCATGAAGAAATGAACGGGTCAGATTAGACAGGTGACTGCATTCGATGGCGTCCAGCCTCCCTCACACTCATGGCTTCTAGGCCCACCCTGTGAGCCCACCGAGCTGTGGGAATCCTATCATTTCCATTTCTCAGTGTTTCCCAGTGGACTCAAGACAACTGCAATGATAGAAATAGTCCCTCAAAAGAAGAGAAAATCGGATTCAGAGGGGAAGTTGGGTTTTCTTTTTTTTTAAACCAAAGTATATTTTTCTGGGATGATACAAGAGGTCAGCTGGGAGTTCTCAGCCCTGCCTTTACGATTTATCCAGGTACAGAGTCAATAAGTAAAACACTAGTCATTATTAATGACAGAAGAAAAACGTCCCCTGGAGGAGGAAATGGCAACCCCTCTGGTATTCTTGCCTGAAGAATGCCATGGAGAGGAGTCTGGTGGGCCATAGTACGTGGGGTCATGGAGATGGACACAACTGAGTGACTAACACTCCAGGGTAAAAGGTGAGTTGCTTTATCTGGTTGGGGTGACTCCAGGAGGCCAAAGAGACCCATTCTAACAAGTCTTAAGTCCTGTTGACCAGTTCCCTTCCAGGAAGACACATTGGGTGAGAAAAAAATCTCCATAGCAACCTGTGACAGGCCATGGGTCTTGTTCAGTTCAGTTGCTGAGTTGTGTCTGATTCTGCAACCCTATGGGTTGCAGCACGCCAATACTCCTGTCCATCACCAATTTCTGGAGTTTACTCAAACTCATGTCCATCGCATCAGTGATGCCATCCAGCCATCTCATCCTCTGTCGTCCCCTTCTTCTCCTACCCTCAATTTTTCCCAGCATCAGGGTCTTTTCAAATGAGCCAGCTGTTCACATCAGGTGGCCAAAGTATTGGAGTTTCAGCTTCAACATCAGTCCTTCCAATGAACACCCAAGACTGATCTCCTTTAGGATGGACTGGTTGGATCTCCTTGCTGTCCGAGGGACTCTCAGGAGTCTTCTCCAACACCACAGTTCAAAAGCATCAATTCTTCAGTGCTCAGCTTTCTTTATGGTTCAACTCTCAAATCCATACATGACCACTGGAAAAACCATAGCTTTGTCAGGACAGACCTTTGTTGGCAAAGTTATGTCTCTGTTTTTCAATATGTTGTCTAGGTTGGTAATAACTTTCCTTCCAAGGAGTAAGCGTCTTTTAATTTCATGGCTGCAGTCACCATCTGCAGTGATTTTGGAGCCCCCCGAAATAAACTCAGCCACTATTTCCACTGTTTCCCCGTCTTATTTGCCATGAAGTGATGGGACCAGATGCCATGATCTTCATATTCTGAATGATGAGCTTAAAGCCAAGTTTTCCACTCTTTTCACTTGCATCAAGAGGCTCTTTAGTTCTTCACTTTCTGCCATAAGGGTGGTGTCATCTGCATATCTGAGGTTATTGATATTTCTCCTGGCTATCTTGATTCCAGCTTGTGCTTCCTCCAGCCCACCGTTTCTCATGATGTACTCCGCATATAAGTTAAATAAGCAGGGTGACAGTATACAGCCTTGATGGACTCCGTTTCCTATTTGGAACCAGTCTGTTGTTCCATGTCCAGTCCTAACTGTTGCTTCCTGACCTGCATACAGGTTTCTCAAGAGGCAGGTCAGGTGGTCTGGTATTCCCATCTCTTTCAGAATTTTCCACAGTTTATTGTGATCCACACAGTCAAAGGCTTTGGCATAGTCAAGAAAGCAGAAATAGATGTTTTTCTGGAACTCTCTTGCTTTTTTGATGATTCAGCGGATGTTGGCAATTTGATCTGTGGTTCCTCTGCCTTTTCTAAAACCAGCTTGAACATCTGGAAGTTCACAGTTCACGTATTGCTGAAGCCTGGCTTGGAGAATTTTGAGCATTACTTTATTAGCGTGTGAGATGAGTGCAACTGTGCAGTAGTTTGAGCATTCTTTGGCATTGCCTTTCTTTGGGATTGGAATGAAAACTGACCTTTTTCAGTCCTGTGGCCCCTGCTGAGTTTTCCAAATTTGCTAACATATTGAGTGCAGTATTTTCACAACATCATCTTTTAGGATTTGAAATAGCTCAACTGGAATTCCATCATCTCCACTAGCTTTGTTCGTAGTGATGCTTCCTAAGGCCCACTTGACTTCACATTCCAGGATGTCTGGCTCTAGGTGAGTGATCATACCATCGTGATTATCTTGGTTGTGAAGATCTTTTTTGTAAAGTTCTTCTGTGTATTATTGCCACCTCTTCTTAATTTCTTCTACTTCTGTTAGGTCCATACCATTTCTGTCCTTTATCAAGCCCATCTTTGCATGAAATGTTCCCTTGGTATCTCTAATTTTCTTGAAGAGAGCTCTAGTCTTTCCCATTCTGTTGTTTCCCTCTATTTCCTTATATTGATCTCTGAGGAAGGCTTTCTTGTCTCTCTGCTATTCTTTGGACCTCTGCATTCAAATAGGTATATCTTTCTTTTTCTCCTTTGCTTTTTGCTTCTATCTTTTCACAGCTATTTGTAAGGCCTCCTGAGACAGCCGTTTTGCTTTTTTTGCATTTCTTTTCCATGCGGATGGGCTTGATCCCTGTCTCCTGTACAATGTCATGAACCTCTGACCATTGTTCATCAGGCACTCTATCTATCAGATCTAGTCCTTTAAATCTATTTTTCACTTCCACTGTATAATCATAAGGGAATTTATTTAGGTCATACCTGAATGGTTTAGTGGTTTTCCCTGCTTTCTTCAATTTGTCTGAATTTGGCAATAAGGAGTTCATGATCTGAGCCATAGTCAGCTCCCGATCTTGTTTTTGCTGACTGTATAGAGCTTCTCCATCTTTGCTGCAAAGAATATAATCAATCTGATTTCGGTGTTGACCATCTGGTGATGTCCATGTGTAGAGTCTTCTCTTGTGTTGTTGGAAGAGGGTGTTTGCTATGACCCTTGCCTTGGCAAAACGCTATTAGCCTTTGCCCGGCTTCATTCTGTAACAAATTCATTCTCTATCAGTACCTGTGCTTTTGTGACAACGTCATGTCGCACACACGTAAAATTGCAGTTGAAGTTTCACAAAGTAATACCTCGGAATATGAAGATAGGCTGGCTCCAAAGTCCAATACAATGTCCACCAGCAGGACAGATGCCAGTTACTACTCACTCACTGTGTGTTACCTATCCTAACTGTGACACTCGCCTCACATTTTCTGGTGAACTGCAGGAAAGGAGTCAGGTACCCCTGGCTAGAAGTCACATACAATAAAATGCTTATTAATAGAAGAAAGTCACCTAGGCCCAAGAAGCTTTAAGATGACTAGGGGAAAGAAGCAAATATATATCCAGTGTATCACTGTTTTACTTATTTAGTGAGATGGCACAGGAGAATTGTTTTCTCTATATATTCATATGTATATTTTCATGTAGACTTTAATACAATCCAGTCATGAAATTTTCTATATATACATTCATATTCTACATTATGTATTTTAAGTTCAGTGGAACCTATAAAATCACTAAAAGAACTGAAACTGAATGTCGCTCTGTCGTGTCAGACTCTTTGTGACCCCATGGACTCTAGTCCATGGGCTTGTCCACGCCAGAATACCGGAGTGTGTAGCCGTTTCCTTCTCCAGGGGATCTTCCCAACCCAGGGATCGAACCAGGGTCTCCCACATTGCAGGTGGATTCTTTACCAGCTGAGCCATCAGGGAAGCCCAAGAATACTGGGGTGGGTGGCCTATCCCTTCTCCAGCGGATCTTCCTGACCCAGAGATCGAACCAGGGTGTCTTTCATTGCAGGCAGATTCTTTACCAGCTGAACTACCAGGGAAGCCCTAATATAAATAAATCAGTCACTAGAGAGGGAAGTACTTTTCATCAATACAGTTTTCCTAGTTTCCTGATTTTAAATTTTAATTTTTTTACAGTGAGAAGCTTTTGTGTCCAACTATTTTACCCTCCTGAAGTGGAAGTTCTTCCCCCTGGCCAGATGTGTTCTTAGGAAAAGCTGTAGAAAACGGATCCACCATGGTGCTGTTTTTCTGAAATGTGCCTGTTTTGCTGAGTGGAGCTTTGGCGCCCTCTGGTAGCAGAACTGAGAAAAACAAGCGACAGATCTCCCGCAGTTCATGCTATGTAGTGTTGCTATGACTATGGACCTCTGCCCTCCAGAAAATTCTGAATTTTGGGTTTGATTACTGCTCACATTTAGGTTTTAACTCCCTGGTCTTTTCCTCCTTCCCTTGGAGCTTTCATATATGTTCCTAAGAGCTAGGCATGGTGAACACTGTGTGTGTGTTCACTTCATCTGGGGGCTGGTTGAATGGCTGCAGGAGTGTTTTAGAGTCTCGCGTGCAAGATGATGCCAACACAGAAGCTGAGGCATCTTTTTGCTGGGGAAGAAAACAGTCCTTAGCAGCTTATACAGAGCGATCGATTTGGTAAACATTTTTTTTCTTCTCTCTTTCCTAATAAGAGAGCCAGAAGTTTGCTTTTAGAAAAGCTCAGGTAGATTTTACTGTCTTGCATCCAGGCATAAATGCTTTGCTTTCTGCTATAATCTAATGAGCAGGGAGCCTAATTCTACCCCATCTCACAAAATGTAATGCTGATTTAGAACTTTGGGGCCATCGTGTTGACAGAGTTCTATGAGCAGGGTGTCTATTAATATACATGCATACCAGAGGATGGGGGTCTCTTTCCCACAGATTTCAGGGACCTGCCACTCTACTGTGAAGTGTCCAGAGATCAGACATTTGGGGTGGAGATAGAATTTCACTTTTAAAGGCGGATGGCGACCCCCTGTGCCCCCTACCGCTGTACAAATTCTACTTTGTCCTTTTATAATTTCTTTGACCCCCTTTTCCAAGTCTCTTGCTCATTTATTAAGGTCCATCTTTTATTTTTAAACATTTCATATGTTGTCATATTGGGTTCAAGAGACACCCTATTGCGGTGTCTGCTCCAAACCAAATGCTGAATCACCTGGTAAGTCAAAGGCTGATGGACTTGAATGGGGCCCAGAATAAAAGAAGAGCCTTCAGTTCACCCTGTTTGCTTTGTGAGCAGTTCTGCCAAAGTCCTAGTGGGTCCAGGGGTGCTTCCTGAGTCTGCACCTGACTGGGGTGCTGGGAGAGCCCAAAGAGGGCTCTGACGGGTGAATCAGAGCGAATGCCCTCAGGGTTTTGGGGCAAAGCCGTGCTCTCTTCAGAAAGTAAATATTGTTCTGAGAATAATTCTTGGCTCACTATGAGGCCCTGAGATGCCAGTAATCATGAAACTTGAGAGGCAAATCAAAATAAGTTTTGTCTGATCTCGTAAGCCTCAAGTCATCACAACTCTCGGACATTTAAGTGAAGGGATTATATGAGATCAGGCAGGCCTTGAATGAACTGGCAAACCCTGTCATCCATGCCTTTCTCAATTTACATCTCTGACCTTACGTGGAGTTATATGGAGACAGAAAAACCGAGATTGGCTTATTGATGGCTCCCTGTGACATCCTGTGTTAGGCAAGAGAGAGAAACCATAGAACCATAGTCCTTGGGGGTGACTTAGGAGCATCTGATATGCTGAGAGACTGGTTATTAAGAGTAATAGCTCATAGTTAGATATGTGTTTTTATAATGTCCAAGTAAGTGTTTGCTATATTCCATAAATGGAAGTTTAAGTTATTCTCAAACAAATAACATTTTTGTTGCAAAGAAATACCTGTTGCAGGAAGTCTCTCACCATCCTTTAAAGATGAGACTGGCTGCTGTTGCTGCTGCTAAGTCGCTTCAGTCGTGTCCGACTCTTAGCGACCCCATAGACGGCAGCCCACCAGGCTCATCTGTTCCTGGGATTCTCCAGGCAAGAATACCGGAGTGGGTTGCCATTTCCTTCTCCAATGCATGAAAGTGAAAAGTGAAAGTGAAGTCGCCCAGTCGTGCCGGACTCTTAGCGACCCCATGGACTGCAGCCCACCAGGCTCCTCCGTCCATGGGATTTTCCAGGCAAGAGTATTGGCTTAGCTGTTGCTGGAACCTGGGAGGAACTGCAAAAGAAAACAAGCATTTCTGGTTTATTTCCGCTAGGTGGAGCTAATGAGTTTAAGAGTCAACCTGCTGTATCTTTTAACGCAATAATTGAACTAATTATAGAAGATATTTATATCATGTTACTTTCCCCTTTCACAATAAAAGAAGTAGTAAGATCACTTTTATTCATTGTAGAAGTAAAATAATCACAATTGTAACCTCAGGAAATTTGAAAACCCTGTTAACTTCTTAAGGAGCTAGGATGATATTATCTGATATTTTTGCTGTAATTCATAGAAATGATCTTTTATTAAAAACTGTAGTTTTGGGGTCATTTTTACATGTGTTGTGAGTTTTGATCATAGCTATTTTCCTCTTTGGGCAAAATGAAGTTTTAATTTTCAGATGACTTAAAGAAAAGGGGCTGTTTTCAATTTCTTTTTTATTGGGCAAGAAAATACCTTGAAAGCCTGTGCTTGTGAGTAAAAAGAGACTACCTTTGAGTGCATCGTTTCACTTGAGTTGTCATTAGACATTGTAAACAAAAATAAAAGTTTGAAAAAACGAACAGCACTTCTTTCAATGACTGAATAGTAATTTCCATTACTGATTCTGTGGGTGTTTAATTGCAGAAAAGGAAGGAAACCAGCAACTTGGTTTGGGTTTCTGTTCTGTGAATACACAACTGGGAGAGACGTTCGGAATTACCTAATCCACGTCCAGTGCTTTAGAAATCAAGAGACTGATAATCCAGACCACATTTAAAAATGCACCTGAGAAAGACAGGAAAGATGCTGAGTACAACTTGACTGGCCTTCAGGTCTTAACGAAACACTTGCTTGTAGACAGTGTCCAAGGGCAAGACCACGTTATGAGTAAAGAATCAAGCTCTTTGGTGAGTGTATACGGATCATTATCTGTTGTCTTTAATGAAAGTTGCCCAGTTAATGCATGAAATGGCATTGGCGCTGGCATTTACAAAAATTACTGTGTCCCCAGAATCAGCTTGTATAGTAAAAAGGGCAGGCCTAGGAGTCATCTAGAACTGAAGAATGGCAAATTCTTCCCTTAGAGCCAGTGTAGCCTCGGACACTCAGCTTTGCTGTGTTTGTGTGTGTGTGTGTGTGTGTGTGTGTGTGCTCAGTCGTGTCTCTTTTGTGACCCTGTGGCCTGTAGCTCACAAGGCTCCACGGACTATAGCCCTCCAGTCCATTATCTTTAGTTAGTCCATGGAATTCTCCAGAAAAATACTGGAGTGGGTTGCCATTTTTTTCTCCAGGGGACCTTCCTGATCCAGGGATCGAACCTGCATCTCCTGTGGCTCCTCCGTTGCCAGGCAGATTCTTTATCACTAAGCTACCTGCGAAGCCCCCAGCTTCTCTATAACAGGAGTTAAAATAGCTACAGTATGGAGGTGCAGGACAGCCTAAATGTAATAACATGGTAGGCTCTTAATAAAGAGATATCCTGTTACCTCATTAAGAAACAGTTTTTAAAAACAGAAAAAATAAGTTGAACTTAAGGGATGAATGAGAAATGTCTGACATCGTGGATCTGCCCATTTAGGTGCTCAGCTATGTTCTGATCCTTCTCATGATGGTTCGGATGAATTTCTTGGCCCTGGATTAGCAAGGCTCATTTGATTGCTTACACAGATCCAGCCTGAGTCAAGCTGATGGAAAGCTGCAGATGACAGAAATCAATGATGAGGCGTAGCAAGCCACAGGCAACAGAAGCACCAGAAGCACCGTGTTTATAACAGTTGCTCTGGGGCTGAAGCTACCTTGATTGGACCCTCAATACCCACTCCAGTGTTCTTGCCTGGAGAATCCCAGAGACAGTGGGCCCCCGTCTATGGGGTCACACAGAGTCGGACACGACTGAGGCGACTTAGCAGCAGCAGCAGCAGCAGCACAGCAGCACAGAATGAGCCTCCTATTTCCTCTCATGGCACCCCATTACCCTTTTGTTCCCTAGGATTTATGTCAACATTGTTACGTTGTTACAGAGAGCAGACATCACTGGGTTCTAGGATGGTGCAAAGTATTTACATAACTGGCTTTTTTTCTTTTCATTTCTCTTTTTATCCAGCAGATGTCACTCGCTATCTTTAGTTAGCCCATGTTTGGCCTCACCTGTCTAGGACCAGCTGAAGAGAAATCACCTGTAGTTATTATGTCAAAGTGACATGTTTGTTGAACTGGAACAATAATCCTTCTCCCCATTAGTCTATTGGGGACTCAAGGCATCACCATACTCAAGCAGTGATGAACTTTTATTTTCTCATTTAATTAAAAAGAAAATGTCTATAACAGGCTCCAAAATGTGTAACTGGGAAATAAATGAAGGAAAAAAAAATAACAGGGAAGACATGTAGGGAATTTAAATTTGCCTTTGTGGTAAAATACTTTGTAGGTTCATGAGAGAGGACAAATCTATCATTGATGCCAATGTAAGGTTGTGATTTTATTCTAGAGTTTAGAATAAAAAATGCAGTTTATGCAGTTCATAGTGTGTGTCTGTGCAGATGTGTGAAACAATGTGCTTTTTAATCATTCCTGCTGCAATAACAAATAATCATTACATTCATGCTGGCTTTGGGCTTGGTAACTGGAGCTAATTTTATAAAACTGGAGTAACACAAGCTTAACGTATAAGAGGTAAGTTTCCTTCAGTTTCTAAAAGTAACAAAGTGCCTCTTAAAAAAAATACATATTGCAAGCAAGAGTCTATGTATCCTGTTTCTCCAACTACCTCTGTGTTTTAAATCTACTTTTTCCTCTTAATAGGGATTGGTGGGTGATCCTCCAAGTATGTTCATTAAAGGGAAAGACATTGCCGGTCTGTCTTTGTCAGCAAAAGCTGAATTTATTATGGGAGAAGAGACCATCTCTCTGCAAGCCTGTTTTTGACTCTTGTACTTCCAATTGGCCTGTTGGAACAGCTGGACTGGATGCGAAGCTTCAGTGCCGGCGTTTATGTTCTTAGGTGATGGTGCTTCCTGACGGAGGTGTTCTCGGGGGGGTGCGGTGCTTTGCTGGGTGGGAGATGGGGGCTCAGCTTAACCTGCTTCTGCTCCTGGTGCAGCTTCTTGTCTGTGGGCCATTTGCAACCAGAGAAACAAAAAATACCCAATTTCTCTTCATTTTACTTATTCAGAAATTTTTGGCTTCGGATATAATTTATGCAGTTTTTAGATACAAAAAGCCAGTTTGACAGTGTCTATTAAACAGCAGCTATTCATCAGGAAACACAGAAACAATCGGTGACAAAGATATGCCAAACTAGTAAAATTCAGGAAAGAAGAAACCGACTTGGATACTGAACAACTATTCAATAACTTTATGGAAAAAAATAGTACAGCTTAGTAATTTGAATAGGAAAATAGGCCACTATTCAATTTTGAAAATCTGATATGCAAAGTTTTACAACATAACAGTAGCATCCAGAATAGATAGCAAAGATCATTTTTATACTAGACATTTCCTCATGGACCCCAGTGATACCCTAAATGTTACATTACTGATGCATACGTCAGAATTTATAAAAACAGTCCTCTCCTGTCTCCTGGACTCACACTTCATTCAGTTTTTTAATGATGTAAAACATTAAAAAATTTTTTATTTTTTAAGTTTATTTATTTATTTTTGCCATGTGGCGTTGCTTGTGAGAAAGACCAGGGATCCAACCTGCACCCTGGGCAGTGAAAGCTGAGAGTCCTAACCACTGGCCATCCAGGGACCTCCCATAGCTTAGAGTGCAGGCACTCAGTTCTCCAACATAGGCCATCCATGTGGGAAAGGGAACAAATGATAGCAAAGGTAGAAGCAAGAGAATATCATGGAAATGATAATGCAGGTCCAGGACAAGATGCAAACTGCAGGATGAAGCGGGGGACGGGGAGATGTGTGCTCCTGGGAGAACCTTGTGCTAATGAGCCGCTAACATCCAAGATACACTGATGAGCTTTTCTGGCAGTTGCTCTGCAGCCATGTTCCCATGAAAAATCACAAGTGCTATCACAGTATCAATGCCCAGTGAAATACACACACTACTTTTTGCATGAACTTGAATATTCAGTGCCAGAGACGGGTACAATGGAGGTGAATAAACCGTCTCCTTCCCAGATTCCCGCATCTGCACGTTTAAAGAGACGTCCCAGCTGTAGGAGGCTTTAGGTCCCTGTAGTTTATTATTTTTCAGGACCGTTTTCAAAATGCAATAGAGATCTCTTGAATTTGAATTTACACTACAAAGGCTAGTGATATGAAAGTTTTGTTCAAATGAGTCCTCGCCATGGAATATATTGTGTATAAATGTGACAATTATCTTTCATTTGAAATACGGTGATGATTGTTGTTTACAGAATTAATTGAAAGCTAAACTTTATATGTTACTATACTTTCCCCAAACGTTCTGCAAATGCAGTTTCTGTTTCAGGTGGCTGAAAATGTAGGATAGATGCTTAAAACAAGAACGCGGCCAGAACCAGGGGCTTGTCTACATTCGACAGTCTATTAGGATTTCCCTCTACCACCTGTCAATCACTTATAATTGGGCTTGAAAGTGGAGATAGGTTTCTGGCCAGAAGCTGGACTCTCTACTCTCATCCTACTTCAGGCTGCCCATCACCCATTTTGGGATTACAGGTTTTCCCCTCTGTCTGAAACTAGAGTGTTCCTATGAAACCTTTTCGAAGCTGACAAGGCATAACATCAAGACTTTAAGACAAGGCATGAAGCAATGAGTTTAGGACACGCCTTGCTAACGATTAAATGGAGGTAAAGCACAGATGCTCACACAGCCAGAGCCTGATGCTGAGACGCTGGGCACGGTTCCTGGAAAGGAGCTGGGAGGGGCTGGCAGGCCTTCCTCCTCACCATGGCCTTGTGTGTCTATGTCCTATTGTGGTATCTTCCTTCTGTTAGAGATATTTTGATTTGACAACTAGAATGACACTTTGATTTCTACTTTTCCATCATAAGACTTAAAATGATACATTTTTGCCTCTCTTACAAGGAGCCATTAAGGTATAAGTGTCTATATTTATGCAGGTCAGGAAGCAACAGTTAGAACTGGACATGGAATAACAGACTGGTTCCAAGTAGGAAAAGGAGTATGTCAAGGCTGTATATTGTCACCCTGCTTATTTAACTTATATGCAGAGTACATCATGAGAAACGCTGGACTGGAAGAAACAAGCTGGAATCAAGATTGCCGGGAGAAATATCAATAACCTCAGATATGCAGATGACACCACCCTTATGGCAGAAAGTGAAGAGGAGCTAAAAAGCCTCTTGATGAAAGTGAAATAGGAGAGGGAAAAAGTTGGCTTAAAACTCAACATTCAGAAAATGAAGATCATGGCATCTGGTCCCATCACTTCATGGGAAATAGATGGGGAAACAGTAGAAACAGTGTCAGACTTTATTTTTGGGGGCTCCAAAATCACTGCAGATGGTGATTGCAGCCATGAAATCAAAAGACGCTTGCTCCTTGGAAGAAAAGTTATGACCAACCTAGATAGTGCATTCAAAAGCAGAGACATTACTTTGCCAACTAAGGTCTGTCTAGTCAAGGCTATGGTTTTTCCTGTGGTCATGTATGGATGTGAGAGTTGGACTGTGAAGAAGGCTGAGCGCCGAAGAATTGATACTTTTGAACTGTGGTGTTGGAGAAGACTCTTGAGAGTCCCTTGGACTGCAAGGAGATCCACCCAGTCCATTCTGAAGGAGATCAACCCCTGGATTCCTTTGGAAGAAATGATGCTAAAGCTGAGGCTCCAGTACTTTGGCCACCTCATGGGAAGAGTTGACTCATTGGAAAAGACTCTGATGTTGGGAGGGATTGGGGGCAGGAGGAGAAGGGGACGACCGAGGATGAGATGGCTGGATGACATCACGGACTCGATGGATGTGAGTCTGAGTGAACTCCGGGAGTTGGTGATGGACAGGCAGGCCTGGCACGCTGCGATTCACGGAGTCGCAAAGAGTCGGACATGACTGAGCGACTGAACTGAACTGAACTGAACTGAACCCAAGCATCACTGTTTGTTTATTGATCATTCTTAAAGTCATAGCCATTACAATTTGGGAGTCAAATAAATAAGTAATAGGGGACTACCTATTTCTTCAAGTGCTGGACACTTCTTAAAATATACCAGTGCTATCACTACCCCTGTGATTTAAGAAGTATTCAAACATTATCTTCATAGCTGTGGTTAGTCGCTCAGTCATGTCCGACTCTTTGCGACCCCACAGAGTGTAGCCCACCAGGCTCCTCTGTCCACGGGGATTCTCCAGGCAAGAATACTGGAGGGGGTTGCCATGCCCTCCAACAGAGGTTTTTCCCAACCCAGGGACTGAACCCAGGTCTGCCGCATTGCAGGCAGATTACTGTCTGAGCCACCAGGGAAGTCCTATCTTCATTGCAGATCTACAAAAAGATTCAAGCATATACATTCAGTAAAAGCAGAAATGAGGGAAAAATCTAAAGCTCTATTCCCAAACCCTATAAGAGGGGGAAAAGAAATGAAAATGTATCAATCATCTTATTATGTGAGTCATGTCATTCTATACTTGAAATCAGTTATGTATGAACTTCAAAATATGCCTTAATAAAAAAGTCGAAGCAAAATTAGTGAATTTATCTTAGTGTGTTTCTCACTCTGTGTTCAGTGTACATTTTAAAGCGCTGGCTTTTCTCATTACTGCCTTTTATTCTTGAGAAAAGGGAAGCGATGCAGGACGAGATGGTGAGAATAGTTAAAGGAAACGACAGTTATGAGTCACAGTGTGAACCTGGCTCTCCTAGATTCCCATGTTAGCAAAAGTGCTTTGTCGAGGGAGATGAGAGGAAAAAAAAATCCCAGCTGTTTTTAAAAATGTTAGAGTAGCCAAGAAGAAAGTTCAGATTTTAAAAAGCAAAATGAACGTCATACCTGCCGCCCCATTTCCTTGAATTATGGCCGTGTGAAATTGATTTCTGTGTAGATTGGGCTCACTGGCAGTTTCCTTTCCTACAAGGCCCTGTAGTTCCTTTTCCTTTTTTTAAAGAGCAAAAGGACCCCTCAGATTTGTTATCAGCTGGAATGTCCATCCTTCTAACGCAAACCACACTGATAGGGCACTTGCTTTGCTCTACAGTGGTGCGCTTTTGAGATTTCCACTTTCCTTTTTTGCTGGCCTATGCCTGATAAGAGAGGCTGCCCCGCTTACAACAATGCAGCCCCAGTTTACACTGGCAAGTGGCATTTCCTGGTTGGTGTGGAAATGCAGCTGTACTCTTCAGGGTTCTCCACCAGGAATCTCTGCACTGCGGCCTCACGAACAAGTATTTCTACAGATGATAAAGGGAGAATTTCCTTGCGCTGGAAAATGAAAGTGGGCTTTATCTCCTTGAGAACCTGACCTTGACAAGTAGAAATCTACCTGACAAGTAGATTCGCTTTTTCTGTGGCTAACCTTTCTGCATATGGATCTTGTTAGGGAGAAGCATAGCATTGGAGACATTTATTTTCTAATAAGTACAATAGTTGTCATGCTAAAAAGTAGAGTTTTGAAAAATTATCTTTCTCATGTTAGTCATTTTAAAGTGATTATGAAGACGTATAAGCAGGCCTGTCCTTCTTTGTTGGCTAAATGTACCATCAACAAGGAACAGATGGATCCGCCATTTTCCTGATAAAGAAAGCATCACTGCTGCTGCTGCTGCTAAGTCGCTTCAGTCGTGTCCGACTCTGTGTGACCCCATAGACAGCAGCCCACCAGGCTCCCTCGTCCCTGGGATTCTCCAGGCAAGAACATTGGAGTGGGTTGCCATTTCCTTCTCCAATGCATAAAAGTGAAAAGTGAAAGTGAAGTCGCTCAGTCATGTCTGACTCTTAGCAACCCCATGGATGGCAGCCTACCAGGCTCCTCTGTCCATGGGGTTTTCCAGTCAAGAGTACTGGAGTGGGTTGCCATTGTCTTCTCCGAAAGCATCACTGCTGTCTCTCATTCTTACAAAGCAACGTGGTTATTTTAAGAAGAGAGAAACGATTCTAGCTTTAGCTATAGGAATGTTACTGCTTGCAGGCCTGACTCTACCATTGGCTGGGTCTGGGGCAAAAGTACAAAGATAGGTCTACGTAATTGGCTAACTATCTAGAAATTATAAATCAAATTAATATTATGTTAAATATTTTCTATTATCCTTTCTTAACAAATTTACTTTCATTATAGCTTGGACATGCACGTCTGAATGAAACGTCTTGGACCACTGCAAGTTCTGGGGTGGAGACCAATGGCAGGGGGTCCAGCTGACCTCTGGCTCATGACCAGGCATTTCTTTCTCCATCCTCAGCTTTGTCTCCCACCTGAGAGGCCTCATCTGCACAGATGCGGATACTCCATCTTCACATTTCAGAGGAGGAAAGTGAAGCAAGGAGAGGTTTTAAGGCACCAAAGTTTGCATAGCTGATAAATAATGGAGCCATGACCACAAGCCAAGTCTTTGTCCAGTCTCTGAATTTTCACCGTGATTTCATTCTTTCCTCTAAGGAAAAGTGCATTTCCTGACCCGAGGTAAGAGCTAAGGACATCGTATCATAATTATCATAATTGAACAATACAAGGAGAGTCAGGAAAGGTACATCAGAAGTACTGGGTAAGTCTTGATGGAGGATGGATAGACAAAGCTTTCAGACAGAGCAAACTAAATGCAGTGGGTCAGAAGAAGGAGTGGGGAGTGTTGAAAGGCCACCAGGACTTGAGAGAATGGTAGGGAGTAGCAGGACATGGGGCCTGAACTGTGGGGACCCCAAAAAACAAACTAAGGTGTTGGGGTTTGACTGTGTAAGCGATGGAGGAGAGGGTAGATGGACAAACTTAAGCCCTGGGGGTATCGGGTGACTTCCTGGCTAATGTGATAGTCTGCTTTTGATAATGAAAGGCTAATTTACAGATCCACAGCTCAGACTTAGGGGACCCATTTAACTCTAAATGTTGAGGGCAGTGATTGCAGTCCAGAAGTCAGCCTTCCGCTAGCAGAAACCAGAGACTCCAGCCGACATGGAGGTTGCGTCTCCTGTGATCCAGAGGCTATGATGACAGTGTGACATGTTTTTGTTTTTTTGCTGCCTGAGTATTATATCCTAATACATGGTTTCTTTTCTTTATTGAAACCCCCCAATGCTGATGGGATCCTGAAGGTGAGCTTCCATGCTGATCGCTGGTTGGATTTTTACCCTTTCTCATATTGAAATAGATTAAAATAAATATCATGTAAGTCTTACAGTGGACTTCCTCCAAGTAGACAGGAATGCATTTCTTGGTGTAGCATATTTCTCAGTTATTTCTGAGGGTATTTTAAGTGCAAGTTAATGTCATAAGTAGTGTGTAAAGAAAAAAGATATAAAAAGCTGTAAGTTAAGTAACCACTTCATTAAATTACACAATTTTCATAATTCAAATGGATTCTGTATAGTCTATTTCATCCTTAACTCAGACTTTTTCTTGTAATAATTCTGTAAAACAATTTCCCAGTCTTTCCAAGTATGTATTTCTTCCCCTATCTCCCATGTCTAATGTAAAGCTAAGTTGTTTATCTAACAATTATGAGTGGATATGATGGATTAGTATAACAGTGTAAGGCTGGTCCAACTATTTCCCTAAGGGTATGTATCATAACATGAACATTTTGGCAGAGTCTGTGTAGTGCTACTGTTTTTAAAGACCATGTTTTGACTTTTAGAATACTGTATTCCAGAAATCCTAGTATTATCATAGAATGATTTAAAAACTTTCTATATGTGAGAATTTTCACTGAAATCAAAATAGTTAAAGATCTAGACTTATGTGCTTCAAATATTAAACACATGTCATGTCAATACGTCTGCACAGTATTCATTTATATGCATGGCCATGGTAGAATGGGGTGGAAATATCGGTTTAGCAATTTTGACTGAATTGTTCTAGGCAGTTGGATTGGCCTTCTTTATGAAGTCCACTATTCTTTAACTGAGTTAATTTTGTTGACTAATTATCGTAGTGTCGTGAATAAATTCTTGCAATATATTTTTATACTTCGTGTTCAGGGTGGAGACAATGAAAGCCGTATATTAAAACCGTCCTAATAGGGTGCTACTACACAATTTTCCTTCTGCCAAATGGACTTCTGAGTCTCTTCTTATCAGTGCTACAGCCAAGACCCGCATCTGGTGATTATTTGAGGTCATTTCTTAGTAATCCCCTTAGTCATCATATCCCCTGACTTTTCCAGCAAGACGTCTTGCAGGGTCTTGTTTGCGGGTACAGTTTACAAGTTTTAGCGATATATGACTTGATTAAAACCCAAGAAAGACTTAACCAGTTTACAGTTTACAAATAGCCAGTGACTGTCTTTTTAAAAGCAGTTAATCAACTATAGTGAAAAAGAATATAAAAATGAATGTATGTATATGTGTGTGTGCGCGTCTAGCGGAATCACTTTGCTCTGCAGCAGAAATTATTACAGCATTGTGCACCAACTAAATAAAGTAAAATTTAAAAAAGCAGTTGATCAAGCTGATGGCTTCTTTCTGGTATTGTAGTAATAATGATGATACTACTATTATTACTATTATTTATTGAGGAATTGGGGCTTCCCTGGTTGCTCAGATGGTTAAGAATCTGCCTGCAATGCAGACCTGGGTTCAGTCCCCAAGTTGGGAAGATCCCCTGGAGAAGGGCATAGCAACCCACTCCAGCATCCTTGCCTGGAGAATCCCATGGACAGAAGAGCCTGGCGGGCTACAGTCCGTGGGGTCACAAACAGTCAGACATGCTGCTGCTGCTAAGTCACTTCAGTCGCGTCCGACTCTGTGTGACCCCAGAGACGGCAGCCCACCAGGCTCCCCCGTCCCTGGGATTCTCTAGGCAAGAACACTGGAGTGCGTTGCCATTTCCTCCTCTAATGCGTGATAGTGAAAAGTGAAAGTGATGTTGCTCAGTCGTGTCTGACTCCTAGCGACCCCATGGACTGCAGCCTACCAGGCTCTCTGCCCATGGGATTTTCCAGGCAAGCGTACTGGAGTGGGGTGCTGTTGCCTTCTCCCGTCAGACATGACTAAGCGACTAATACATACAACACACTGAGAAATTACTGTGTTTTAAGATCCATGAGGAATATGTTGCTTATAAAGATTAAGTGTCATGTTCAAGTCACACCGTCAGTAAGTGGCAGGATGAACATTTGAACCTCAATTATTCTCAACAACGAAGATTAAATCCCATGCTTGTGATCTGTTTTCTCCTTGTGTCTGTCTTTTCCTTTAGCTAGAAAGATTTACATGCCAGGTAGGATTTTAACACTTTTCAATATTTTAACTCCTTAAATCTGCACAACAATTTATGATCTACTTTTGATTTTACATATGAGATGCAGACTGGTTAATTAAATTGGCTGATATCCACTTAGTGACCACGAAAGATATCCAAGAATGACACCACTTCTGTTGTTTATATGTCCCTGTGATGGTGAACTGGTTAGTCATCATTCTAGAGATATAATTTCATGATATTTCTGCAGAGCAAAAATGAGCTTTATCTTCCCCCTGTGGATGTTGTAACATAGAAAACCCAGAGAGCAGATGCAGATTACAGTAAGCTTACATAAAAGGCAATGCCCAACTTACAGAGAATCACTTTTAAATTGTAATTATTTAATTGAATAAGAAAAAATTATATTTTGGTCAAAATCATGTGAAAAACTGTTATTACTAAGACTTTAAAGGTTAGACTTTAAGTTGTTTGTGAAATTCAGCAGTCTTGAGGTTTTGTAATCCTCAAATCGGCTTTAATTAATTTATCAAATCCTTTTAGCAGAATTTGTTTCAGTGTTTTTGTGCAGCTACCAAAAACAGAACCTTATTAGTTTTCTGTAATCTTTAAATTAGATTTGCTCATATGACCTAATACTCCATATGAATAATCTAAGTTATAGAAACACCAACCGAAAGGGGAAACGTCAATCCTTTATTTTGGTTTCAGTGTGACCTGTGCCCTCTGAACTACGTTGTATTCATACACATTTTCTCTCACTGGCAAATAAAAACCATTGATGTCATGAATTTATATGAATATCTATGCCAAGATTAAGATTTGATTGCCACTTTACCCAAGAAACATTGATAAAAGCTGATGCTGTTGCTTGAAATGGAGTCCACTTCAGTTCAGTTCAGTTCAGTTGCTCAGTCGTGTCTGACTCTTTGTCACCCCATGAATCGCAGCACGCCAGGCCTCCCTACCCATCACCGACTCCCAGAGTTCACTCAGACTCACGTCCATCGAGCCATTGATGCCATCCAGCCATCTCATCCTCGGTCGTCCCCTTCTCCTCCTGCCCCCAATCCCTCCCAGCATCAGAGTCTTTTCCAAAGAGTCAACTCTTCGAATGAGGTGGCCAAAGTACTGGAGCTTCAGCTTTAGCATCATTCCCTTCAATCTCAGGGCTGCTCTCCTTCAGAATGGACTGGTTGGATCTCCTTGCAGTCCAGGGGACTCTCAAGAGTCTTCTCCAACACCACAGTTCAAAAGCATCAATTCTTCGGTGCTCATCTTTCTTCACACTTAGGGTTGTTTTAATTTTAATCTTTCAGATTAATTCACCCAACCATGAGGGTAAGTTTCTTCTCATGCTGTGATTATGCTGATCAACTCTTTCTTCATAAAAATGAATAGAGAATGGTAGATTATATTTATAGTCAAACATATTAAATTACCCCTAGAAAATTCTCAAAACAGTTAAATAGAAAGACAAGTAAAAGGCTACATACAACTTATTTAGATTTTTCTTCTAGCATCTTAGACTCACTAGTCAAAATTTAGTTAAAACTAAGCTTTTTAAAAGATTGTATACTTACAGTGAAATAGTACTTTACATGAGCTGATTAAACTTCAAAGGTTAAGTGGTATTTTCCATATAAAGAAAAAAGATATTTCATGTAAATAATATGGTGAAACATTGATTTGATCATATTGAAATATTATGGCTCATTCGAGAGTTATTTGTGCATTTGTTTGAAATAATGGGCTATGGTTTCTAGACTGAAAATCACGGAGTGATGACTAGAAGTGGACCTCTTGACAGAACAGGAAAGCACTGAAGAACTTACGGTCGTGTGAGGTTTAAGAACGTCTTTAGAGAAAGCAAAGGGCCTAAGAATTAGGAGAGGAAATTATTTTGAAAGAGTGCAATTTCAGAGTATGCCATTGGGCTGATACTTAGCACTTTGCAATATCCTATTCTCCAGTTTCTCTCAATCTAAGGGCTTTCATATGCATTGTTTGACTAAATCATTGATCAATAATAACTACTGATTATTTTCACTGAATATTTTTGTTATTTGCAGTCTGAAGGCCATTATGCCAGTGAGAGGACAACTGAATAAAATAAAAATCTAGGAGGTGTTTTTATTTCTTTCTATTATTTTGACACTCAAACAATCGTCTCAGGTAGGATCTATCATTTTCTTCATTTTCTCCTTAGTGTTTAGTAGTGTAAGTCCTTAGCTGTCTTGAGGAATTCACCTCCTTGACCTGGCTGAGCCGTAATCTTACATTTGTCCTCGGCTGTGTGCTTAATCCTCCTGCTGTTGTACACATCTATTATGACCTGAATTAACTGAGAACAATCTGTGAAATTCAAACAGTGTTTCCATTTACCTGTCACATTTCTACCTCATCCGAGTAATTAGTTATTACCTAGATGATTACATTTTTGAAGCTTTCACACCCTCTTAATCCATCTTTCTTAAAAAAGACCGAGAACAAAGAATCAAGTTCTTCCCTTTGTATCTGAGGCTTGTCCCAAAGAATTACACAAAGGCAGTTTTCTCCATTCCTCTCAAACCACTTACCTGTTTTGTTTCCCATGATAATTTTCCATTGCCAATACATTTCTCCCTGATGGTTGGGATGAATTCTGTTGTGACAGTCTCTGTCCATGCTTCTTCCAACTTCAGATCAATGAAGGTAGCAGCAAGGCCAGAGCTTGACAGGTGTTCCACTTTGAACAATGAGTCATTGTCAGCTCTCCGAAGGGATGCAGTTTCCCATCACTGCTGTGTATTAATTCCATGTCAGCTTTACTGTCTGTCTCCCTTCTTTAGCTTTACCCAGATGTACTTTAGTAATTTCCCTTCTCCCCAAAGTTTATCACTTTCTAATTGGCATCCTCTCTCACTCAACACAGTATATCTTCAAAAAAAAATTCTGTACACTTAAAACCATGTGAAGAGCTGACTCATTGGAAAAGACTCTGATGCTGGGAGGGATTGGGGGCAGGAAGAGAAGGGGATGACAGAGGATGAGATGGCTGGATGGCATCACTCACTAGATGGACGTGAATCTGAGTGAACTCCGGGAGTTGGTGATGGACAGGGAGGCCTGGCATGCTGCGATTCATGGGGTCGCAAAGAGTTGGACACGACTGAGGGACTGAACTGAACTGAGTATTGAGTTGGCCAAAAAGTTCATTTGAGTTTTTTGGTAACGTCTGACAGGAAAAGCCAAGTGAGCTTTTTGGCCTACCCAATATCTAATTCCAATAAAATCATATCAAGATATCGAGGATCTGCTTCTATATTGTGGGTGACATTTTAAAAAGATGATACAATCTTACTGGAGAGTTCTCTATATATCTGTATCAGTATCTGTATCTTATCTATACATCACATTTACTAAAATGGTTAATATACTTCACTTCCAGAATTTATCCAAAGCAGATTATGAGAGATGCAGACCCAGATATTTGTAAAACTATTTTTCTCTTTAGTGTCATTTATAATTTTGAAATTATAACTTAAACAATCAGTGACAGGATAATGGGTTATACTATTGCAATATAACAGCCTACTATAATTAAAAAATAGGGGCTTCTCTGGTGGCTCAGGCAATAAAGAATCTGCCTGCAGTGTGGGACACCTGGGTTCGATCCCTGGGTTAGCAAGATCCCCTGGAGAAGGGACTGGCAACTTACTCCGATATTCTTGCCTGGGCAGTTCCATGGACACATAGCCTGGTCGGCTACAGTCCATGGGTTTGCAAAGAGTAGGACACGACTGAGTGACTCTTTGACATAATTAAAAATATATTCTTCCAACTTATTTTGCCTTGACAAAATAACTCACAGTATGATATTAGTAACAACAAAAGGATATGGAAGACATTAAAAATGGTGTCAGTTTTGACTTTTAACCAGCTTACCTATGCTGTGAGCTAGGTTGCACAGGTGAACGTTTTTGTCCCTATTCCTTAAAACACAGAGTATAGTTTTTGCTAAGCAGTCCGTTTCCCATTTTCTTCCACATTCCACCCTAGCTCCATTGGGAGTTTTGGAAATGAGGGCTTACAGAACTGACCCAATGCTCCAACCCACTTTATTTTCTAAAGAGCACACGCGAGTGACCGATCAGGCAGTAGAGGAAGGTGTGGATCCTCCTGACACCGTCGTGTGTCCTTAGTGACCAGAGCTACACGCCACGATTCTTCTCTGAGAAAGACGCTAAACGAGTCAGAGGAGATAATTTTTCGGATGATCTTCAGAGTGAAAAATTGTCCTAATACTAGGGTACAGTATAGTTTTCTCTTCTTTTTTTTAAAACATGGATTTACCCCTACCGTCATAGCTGCCAGGAGCTGTCCACAGGATTCCATGTGTATGAATATGCCATCGACACGGCAGAAGAGGAGAGCCGCGGCGTGGTACCAGCTCCCACGGCAGCGTTCTCTGGGAGTCCTCCCGTGATGAGTGCGGCAGTCAAAGGATTCCCCAGCTTCATCCTGCTCTTACCCTCAGACTCCACTCTGCAGCCTCGGCACTGCCCTACGCATCACAGAAGAGAGACGGACCCTCTTTTCCTGGATCATCAACTATTTCTCCATCCTTCCTCAATACCCACTTTCATGATCATCCTCTAGAACTTCTTACTAACATATCTGTCACTCTTCATAAGCTTAACTTAGAGTCTCATTTTCTGAAAACCATATCTTATGCTTCCCATTCATTTCCCCCAAATGTCTAAGGCACCGAGAACTCATTAACCTCACAGGGAACTCTGATCGACCCTAGTGCTGTCCCAGAAGCCCCTCAATCTTTCCTTAAATCTTGCTGTGAATATTCTCATCTAGGTAGCAGACCAAGGTTGGAGAAAACACACAATCGTGACAACTATAAATAAAAAATAAATTAATGACCACTAATCTCAAGTGGAATCTTAGCATTGTCAGGAAACACATTACTTCTCTCTCCTGCCTTCAGCTTCCCTGGTGGCTCAGCAGTAAAGAATCTGCCTGCCAATGCAGGAAAGCTGAGTTTAGTCTCTGGGTCAGGAAGATTCCCAGGAGAAGGAAATGGCAATCCATTCCAGTATTCTTGCCTGGGAAATCCCGTGGACAGAGGAGCCTGGCGGGCTGTAGTCTGTGGAGCTGCGAAGAGTCGGACATGACTTAGCAGCTAAACAACTGCCTTTGTTCTCCTATTCCGTTAGGCCATTGTTCTACAACTTTCCATCAAAGGCCCAAACCTCCTTCTCGATAGTTCTCATCTGATGATCTTGCTGGGAATTTCCTTGGGAAAACTGAAGCAGCCAGCAGAGATCTCCCGAGTGTTCTCAGCACCCCATCCCCTGGGCCGCCTCTCTCTGCAGCCTGCAGTGCTCCCTCTTAGACCATTCCTGCTCACTCTGCCCTCTTGGCTGTGGCAGCCCTTCTTGGGCGCGGCACCCACCCCCTATAATCTGCTCTAGGAATGTTCTCTGCAAATCCCTCCCCTTGCTCCTGCGTTAACATTTCTTTTCTGCACAACCACATTTAATATTTTCCACCTTAAAAGAGCCCTCCCTCAATGCCACAGTCCCTTCCACCTCTGACCTTGCTTCTTTTGGCAGCAAATCTCAGAAGTGATAATTACCCTTACCGTCTCCACATCCATTACTTTTCTCCTTTCTTGAACCAGCTCCAATCGACATCTTGTCCCGCTGCTGAACTGAGACAGCTGAAGGCTTTCATAGACGTTTACCAACCCAGTGGTCAAGGTTTTAGTTCTCTTCTTAGCCCCTAGGCTGTCTTCAACACAGCTCAGGTTCTCCTTCGCAAGTCTCCTTCACCGGCTTCCAGAATGCGGCTGTGTCTCACTCCCTCTGTATCCGTGGACGTTTCTTCTCCTTTGCTCTCCTCACCTTAATTTTTGTGGACTCCACAAGCATGAATTTATATTTTTCTCTCCAGCTACTTCTGCTTCCTAGGTGGACTCATCTTCCAAGGACTCTTGCTCAGCTCAGATCTTATATATTCAGTGGCCTATTTAACATCTCCATCCGGATGTTTACCAGGCTTCCCCAAATGTAACACTCACAATCTCCCATCTTTCGGAGAGGTAGAATCTTCCAGCTTCTCAGGCCCAAATCCTCAGTTACTCTTGCCGCTCCTCACACCCAGGTCCAAACCTTCAGCGCATTCTGACAGTTCTTCCTTTGTCCTACGATTCAAACAATCTGACCACCTCTGACAAATCCCGCTTCTATGACAGTTTTTCAGCTCATCATAAATTCTCCCTTGGACTTTCCCAATTGTTTCTTGTTATCCTAGCATCTGAACTGGCCCCTTTATGGTATACACGTCACACACAACCAGGAGGATCCTTTTAAAACACAAGTCAGATCATGACACTACTCTACAAAAGAGACCTCGAGGGTTCCGTCTCAAGCAGAGGTGTCTGGCCTCGTTTCCCATCGCTGGCCTCTCTGCTCTGTTTACTCCTCTGAGCTGAGGATGCCGCAGGGCCTTTGAATGTGAGCTCCCTGTCTTGCTCTCATGCCATCAGTTATCTCCCTGCTTCGTTCTTCTCCACAGCCCTTTCTAGCGCCTGGAAAATCATATATTCTTCTCTTTATCTGTCTCCCCAAGCAAGATGCAAGTTTCCCAAGGGAAGAAGCTGTGTTTTGCTCCTTATTATACCCTCAAGTCCTGGAACAATGCTTGGAAAATGATAGACATTCTGAAAGAATGTACTTAATTCACAAAAATTAAATTATCCACACTTTGTAACAGAAAATTAAGATGTTATTGGCTTACTTGCCTTCAACTTATTCTACATTCTTACTCCCCCAAATTATAAACACCTTATAAATTTCTCTTATTCATACAATCTGGTGGCTAAGCTGAAGCCTGCAGAATATTTGTAACTTTTTGAAGGTCAAGGATGAAGGAAAGGCCTAATTTAAAGATTTTCCTTATTCAACCTAGTACAAAACTCTTAGCAATTCGATATTTCTGTTTAGTGATGACACCATCTTTATGTGAAGAATATAGCCCGTTATGTTGATAGGCAAATTGAAAATGGGCACTGCATTTATGAGGGTATAAAAATAAATGTAATGCTTATTACCTTGAAATGTGTCAGCTACCAGTTTTTCAGTTTTACAAGAAATGTAGGAGACACAGATGTTCTATTACCTACTCCAGTTAATTTCCTCTCTTTTTCAACATCATTAGCTTCTTCTCAGAATTATAAGCTGCTTCTTGGGGAAGATAAGACAAGAGTAGCAATTTTGGTTGAATGCTCTGCAGTTAGTTTCTCAAGGTGATCAAAATACTGAAAACGTGAGGATTCAAGGAGAGTGGGTGCCTGGGGAAGGGTGTCCTTTCCTTATACCAGCTCGACCACCTGGCTGCTCTGAATTCTAGCCTTTCATAGTAAACCAGTGATCTTACAGACCATAAAGTAAATATAAATATACATATATACATACAGTTGTTGTTTAGTTGCTAAGTCGTGTCCGACTCTCTGCAGCCCGCTAGGCTCCTTTGTCCATGGGATTTCCCAGGCACGAATACTGGAGTGGGTTATCATTCCCTTTTTCAGGGAATCTTCCCGACCCAGGGACTGAACCCTCATCTCCTACACTGCAGGTGATCCTTTACTGCTGAACCACTGTGGAAGCTCACTAAGTGAAAACTGCAAACTAATACAGCATAATTTTTAAGTATTCATCTTTTAAATCTTTATAAAAGCCTAGTAACGTGACTAGGTAAAGAAACTTGCACATGGATTATAATAAGGGTAGCCTGTTTCCATTTCACCATTCTTTGACTTCTACAAGACAAAATACATACTAGAGAATATATCATTGATTTTACAGCATGATGTGTAACAAAATGAAATGGGAAAATGATCCATTTGCCATTGGTAAACAGGAATTTATTAAAAGACAATGAAAAATATGATATGACTTGAGACAAAGTTTATCACTTAAACTAGACTATCCAAATGAAAATTAAAAGATTATAATCTTCACAATGCTTATCAAAAATAACATTAACAATTTTACTATCTATATTAATATTTGCTGTGCCAGAAATTTCCTGAGAACTTGACATGGTCTGATAATCTGGGCTCTGGAGGAGATTTTGTTATTGCTCACTGTGTATGTGTGACCTTAGGATTATCTCTTAAACACTCAAATTCCTTTTTGAAAAAGTTTCTATGCAAATGATATTTTTGAAGGAAGATATCAAGTAACATAATGCAACTGGTGTAGTCATTGAAATTACTACCATTATTGGAAGGTAATTATGTCATTTGGTTTTGGTGAAGAAGAGTTTGCCATAAATCGGTTACTCTCAACTTTCTGTCAGTGCCTGGGTTATAACACTGGGGTGATTCAGACAAAGTTATATCTATGAAGATATGCATTATTAGCTTTCTTAAACAATAGACTGAAATAAGGAAACACATCACCCTAACAAACACGGTATTTGCTCTCTGAGGTCCCATTATTAGAATTGAATGTAATTGTTATTTTTAGAGGACTGATATACACTTAATCCTTGAAGCCTTTGACAGTTTCATGATTTAGAAATTAAAACTTGCTGGGCAATGCCCCCAAGGAGCCAGGTCTGATACTTGTGAGCCTGCCATGTCATGTTAGTGCTTGAAAGGCCACACCAGACAGCATTCATAAAGCAACACAGAAGGGCTTCAGCCCATGAACCTCCCCATCAGCTCTTGAAATTCAAAAATCTTTGTTTGCTGTCTGTGAAAGTATTAAGTGCAACCAAAGAATGTGTTTACCTGGCTGAATTTCCCATTGATAGTATAATGTATCAGCTATTTTAGTTCATGAGGGCCACCACTGTGGCCATAATACTGTTGGATTCATTGGCAAAATAGAAAAATTAAAGTTACCTAAGGCCAGTACTCTTGCCTGGAAAATCCCATGGATGGCGGAGCCTGGTAGGCTGCAGTCCATGGGGTTGCTGAGAGTTGGACATGAGTCAGTGACTTCACTTTCACTTTTCACTTTCATGCATTGGAGAAGGAAATGGCAACCCACTCCAGTGTTCTTGCCTGGAGAATCCCAGGGATGGCAGAGCCCGACGGGCTGCTGTCTATGGGGCCGCACAGAGTCGGACATGACTGAAGTGACTTAGCAGCAGCAGCAAGGCTTCCTTAACTGCATCCCATTTATAGTTTGTTTGCTTCTTTGTCCTGATGTAGCCCTCACTTTATTTTATATTTTATTTAATGTTACTTTTGAATCTAACATTAGGCAACCAATAGTTTTGATTAATATTTTTCACACCTGAAGTTCCTTTTTTCTGTTATTATTTATCAGAGAAATACTCCATGATATTTAAGAATAAGCAAAGCCTTGTTTTGACATTATTTCTATTGGTTTAGCAACTGAAAGAGCTTGGCAATGACTGGCTTGTATACACACACAGTTTTGTTTTTTATTTAAAAAACATTAAATCAAATATGCAGAGGATTTATGGACTAGACAGCAAACAATTTACTTGTTGGATATTTGGATAGAAATAACACCAGATATTTTTTGGAATATGTAAATGTTTATAAGAATTTTCTTGCAGTTTAAAAGTACTGTGATTATTGGCAAGACTGAAGAGGATGTAGTTAAAGGTATTTTCATGGGAGACCTGTAAATATGCTAAAAAGGACTGACCCTACAAGACCTTAAACATTTTTCCTCTTCGAAATAATGCTTTAAACCAGGCAAAGTGATTTTCCAAAAACTTTAAAGGGATTGGCTTATAGTGAAATTTACACTCAAAAATAAAGATTTAAACTAAGCTGTTCAGCCATTTTGGATTTCAATAATTGATTCTCGGTTTCAAGAGCTGATTCTTCCAGATTTGAAGACTTGATGGTGTCTTTCCTCCTGGTGAAGGCTGCGCTGTTGTATTATGACATTGGAGGTTGCTGCCTATTTCATCCAGAAGAAATTTCCCCTGGGACCTATGGATGAATATGAATAGTCGTGAGTCATTTTCCTGTGAGCCTGAAAAGCTAAGACAGTGAAAATAAGCTCCATGGATAAATGACAAGCAAACTGACAACCAAATTTAATGAATGCTTGTGCTCAAAACCACTTCCTGAGGGAATTTTAAAAGGTCTTTGCAAGGGATCCTGTGCTATTTTTGCTACAGAATAAGATTTTGGGGAAAGACAGTGAGTAGCAGCACTGGTCTGTTAGTAATGGCAAGGAAAGGAGCCGGACGGGGTTACCACAGTTACCATAGCTGCTAAGCACTTGCTGATTTAAGTATCCTTAGAGCTTAATGAAAATTCCTACTCAGTAGATAAACAGTATTCAAAGCAAACTCTGGGTTTCAAGTTATAGTATCTTCCTTAAACAATCCTTCCATAACTGCTAAGTATTTGCTGATTTAAGTATCCTAAAATCCCATGGACAGAGGAGCCTGGTGGGCCGCAGCCCATGGGGTTGCTAAGAGTCGGACAAGACTCAGCGACTTCCCTTTCCCTTTTCATGCATTGGAGAAGGAAATGGCAACCCACTCCAGTGTTCTTGCCTGGAGAATCCCAGGGACGGGGGAGCCTAGTGGGCTGCTGTCTATGGGGTCACACACAGTCGGACACGACTGAAGCGACTTAGCAGCAGCAGCAGCAGCAGCAGAGCTTAATGAAAATTCCTACTCAGTAAAACAGTATTCAAAGCAAACTCTGGGTTTCAAGTTATAGTATCTTCCTTAAGCAGTCCTTCCAGGGTTTTGGATATTGAATTAAATATTTAAGTATCGATAAAAATGAACTTCTAATTCTTCTGGAATATGTCAACATTTTCAATGATGGCGCTTTAAAAGACTGTTCATAGCACAGACATTGGCACAATTTAATTGAAATTTAGAACCAGGAAGGAGAATTGTCTAAGAAAGTCTTTTAGAATTCAGATTTGCAAAAACTAGTAATTAGAAAAATGTGGTTTTCCTTGTAAAGTCTTTCTCTTCTAAGTTGGTGAAGCTGAATAAGGTGACTGTAATCTCAGAAGATGCAGAATTTCTCAAATTCTATTTAATTTAGGTTGGAGAATCAGATAGCAGCACCACAGATTGGATCATCATGGGTAAGATGGTAAACATTCAGTATTTATGTTTAGAAGTAATAGATCAAAATGACAAGCCATTGAAAACATAACTGTCTACTAAAAGTGAGGCAGTATGTCACAGTCCAATCAAACCAAACCAAATACCGGAAGGCATAGCCTCTGTCTTCCAGCCTCATGACCTATCACCTTCTGCTGATGCATTTTCTTGGCTGTAAAATGGGAAAAATACAAACAGTTTTTCATTCTTCACAGTATTAACTATCAGAGAGAATGATTAGCCCTGTCCCCTCTCCCGATACTCCACTCCAAGTTCACTTCCTTCTGTGGAGTATGTTTCCACGGTAACCTAGTGACCTCTCACTCTGGCTCAGTTCCCACTCTACCATTTCTAGGCACTTCCCTCATCTCCCTCCAAGGTTGTCCAGGACTCTCCCAACAGCATCCCACAGGCTGTCCTATGTTGAGTCCCCTCCAGCTCCTTATGGTGACTGTGAGCGACTGGCGGCATCCACAGCCACTCCCGGTTCACAGAGTCTGGTGTGGATTCTACCTAAATCTTCATAAACCCAGACTCTAAAAGCAACCCTGAAACAACAGCAAACCACTATACTCTGCTTTGTTTCTTTCTTAAACTCCCCTTTCCACCATCAGTGATGACTCGTGTCCTCTTTCATCTCTTGAAACTCATATTTTCTTCTAAAGATCTTTTATACTTCCTTGAAACCAGAATGGTTTAGATGGTTTTCTATCGTATGGATATACCACATTTTGTTTATCCATTCATCAGGTGATTGTAATTTTGGAGTATTTCCAGTTTTTTTGGCTATTGTGTTTCATGTGCTTGGCCATTTGTATATGTTGTTTGATAAAATATCCATTCAAACATTTTGCTCATATTTGTTTTTTTGTCTTATTATTGAGTTGTATTTTTACATATTTTACATTCTACTCCTTTGCCAGATATAGGATTTGCAAATATTTTCTCCTAGTCTGACTTGCCTTTCTTGATAGTGTCTTTTGACCATTTTGTCTTTAAAATTTTTTGATGAATTTCAATTTATCAAGTTTTTAAAATAATGGATTGTGCTTTTGGCATCATGTCTAAAGAATTCTTTGCTCAGTCAAAGGACATGGAGATTGTTTTCTGCATTTTATTCTTGAAATTTAATAGTTTTTCTCTTTCAGTATTGAGATATAGCTGATATACAGCGCTGTATAAGTTTAAGGTATAGGGCATAATGATTTGACTTAGATACATCATGAAATGATGACCATAATAAGTTTAGTGAACATTCATCATCCCATATATTAAAGAAATAGAAAAAAATATGTGATGAGAACTCTTTGATTTACTCTTTTAACAATTTTCATATATAATGAACAGAAGCATTAATTACATTTATCATGTTGTACATTACATCCCTGCTATTTATTTATCTTATAACTTTCAGTTTGCAGGACCTTTGACTGCTTTCACCTAATTCCCCCTCCCTCCACCACCCATTTCTGGTAACCACAAATCCAATCTCTTTTTTTCTCTTTCTTTTTTTTCGGGTCTGTTCAAATCTTTTTCTTACTTTTAATTTGCTTTCTTATTGAACTTTAAGGGCTTTTTATATATTCTGATATAAGTCCATTATCAAATATGTGATTTTCAAATTTTTTTCCCCCAGTATGTGGTTTGCCTTTTTCTTATTTTCATTTTTAATTAAAAAAAATTTTTTTTTAAGCTCTTATATTTAGGTCTCTGATTCACATTAGAGGTGATTTTTGTGTATGGTATGGTGGGAGGCCCTTAAGTTCTGTGTTTTTTCTTTTTCCTTGTTGCTGATGCCACAAAGAAAACACAATAGAATGTTTTTATCTGAAGTTCAAGAGTTTTGCAAGCAAAAATGTGTGTCAATTACATCGCAATAAAACCAGTTGGGGGAGGGGAGGAGATCCTCCTAGTTGAGCTAGGCCAAATATCTGACCTATACAATTCTAAGCAAATAAAACAGTTGTTGCTTTAAGCCACTTAATTTGCAGTGGTGTGTTATATAGTGACTGATAATCAAGACAATATATCATACTCACTTTAAATTTTCTCTGTAAACAATTATGCCTGAACAGCAAATCTTAAAATAGACACTATGGTAATTTTTACTCCAAAATTTTAAGCATATCTCATATCAGAAAGTACAGGGCTTCTTTGTGGCTCATTGGTAAAGATTTTGCCTGCCAATGCAAAAAACACAGATTCCATCCCTGGTCTGGGAAGAGCTCACATGCCCCAGAGCAACTAAGCCTGTGTGCTGCAACTATTAAGCCTGTGCTCTAGAGCCCAGGAGCCACAGCTACTGAAGCCCTTGCACCCGAGAGCCCCTGTTCCAGTAGCTTAGAGAAGCTACTGCAGTTGGAAACCTGTATACCGCCACTAGACAGTAGTCCCTGCTTGCCACAGCTAGAGAAAAGCCTGCGCAGCAAGGAAGACCCAGCACAGCCAAAAATAAATAAATAAACAAATAAACAAGAAAGTAAAGACTTTCTGATCTTTTGTATCGACGTATATCTTTTGTATACTTTTTGGCACAGTGGTCCCTCCTTACCCACAGGGGAAGCATCCCAAGACACCCCCTGCCCTGTGGATGCCTGAAATCACAGATAGCACTGAGCCCTTTATATACTGTATGTTTTCCGACACACACACGTCTACAATAAAGTCTAATTTATCAATTAGGCGCAGTAAGAGGTTAGCAGTAACTAATAGTAAATTACAACAGTTATAGCAAATACTATAATGAAAGTTATGTGAATGTCACCTCTCTCAAAACGTTTAATTGTTCTATACTCACCCGTCTCCTTCTTGTGATGATGGGAAAGGAAGTGAGGTGAATGACGCAGGTGCTGTGATGTAGCCTTGGGCTCATATTGACCTTCGATGGCAGGTGGGGAGAATTATCTGCTTCCAGCGATCCTGGATCCTCAGCCATGATAAAGCGGCTGGTCGGATATCAGGAGCAGACAATGTTGATGGTTGGGATCCCAGGCAGGTCAGAGCTGGATGGAGAGGACTTTAATCATGTGACTCACAATAGACGTGCAATTGACAACTTATTCATAGTTTGCTTCTGGAATTTTCCATTTAATATTTTTGGACCTCAGCTGACTGCAGGTAACTGAAACGTTGGGAAGCAAAACTGCAAATAAGTGGCGAGGGGACTAAATAGATGCATATCTTTGGTATACATCTTTTGAACTTGGGTTTATCAAGTATGACCTTTATGTCAAAGTTAATGAAATTGGTGTTGTTTTTATGGGATTGCATGTGACTTTAAAGCTGTTGGCTATAAATGTATTAGTTTCATGTTTCCAGTTAAAGGATACCAAAGTGGCATGTTTTTTTTTTTTGGCTTTTGTTGCCTGCAGTTATCTCTGAGAAAAATGCAATTTTTTGGAAGAAAGGAAAAACTGCTTTTCATTATGGATTCTTTAATCAACAGCATCAACTCTTTGCCTTTTAAAACCACTTACAAAGAAAATGATTCTTAATTTCCCATTTCCAAAATGTCCAAATAATAAATTTCTAATTACTTGACTGCAAAAGTAAACACCTTCTAAGGTTTGCTCAGACATTAGGGTATATAGGAGTGATTACCAAATGTGTCTGGTTTCCTAGACACCAAATGGTAAATCTATTGGTATTTCCTACTATTCTCCTGAATTTTGAATACTGTTCATGTAAATTGGAAAGGTCAATGTATAGGGACAATTCTGTAACTTTCTCCCTCTTAAAATTATAAACTTGACAGTAAAATGGAGTAACAGAAAATTTTAAAATAAAATTCATGCACAGTTCAAATCTATAATTTCTTTTTACACTACAAACAAGTTATTTTTGCTATAGTTAGGTAAATAAAGATATGTCCACATAATTGTTAATAGAATATAATATTTTTAACTTGTTTGAGGGAAGATACACATTTCATTAGTCCAAAGTTAAATTATCTAGTTTAATGCTTTACTACATAGCCATTTAGATTCTAGGAGCCCAACGCCTCTATACAAGCTTGAAGAGGATTTGACAACTGATTGTAAGGACATGTTTTAAAAATAGTGTAGTCCAATGAATATTACCTTTGTATTTTAAGTAGCAAGAATCTGAAAAGGCCATCCAATGGAAAATACGCGAATTAAACAATTCTGATATTCATTCCTACTTGGAAGCAGCTTTGGGGTACGATTTGTTCAGTTATAACTGTGTTTCATCTTAGCATGTTTCTGGCTTGAGCAAATTTTTAATCTTGGCAGATCATAGAGTAGAAAAATTCCTTTTTGTACATAATGCAAACATTAGACACTTAAGGAAGGGAGTGGAGGAGGGAAGTTCAGGTTCCAAGTTTCTTTACAATATTCCTCCCAAATGGACTCTGTAGAAACTTAAGAATATTGAGTCTAAACCTGGTATACAGTCTTGCTTGTCCTCAAAGATGTGATGGTTATTCCTCTAGGCAGACAATTTCACTGGAAAGCCTGGCTATCCTTTTATTTTAGTCTGAATGAATCAACTTTTTTTTTTTAAACTAAATGTTCATTCTCTGAAGTCAATTGAATTCCTCCTTTCAAAAATATTCTGTATTCACACTGTTCTGAAGTTATGTCTTTACTGACCTGCTGCCTTGAGGTTAAGTGAGTTGAGGAAATAAGAAAACATGTAAAAAAGAAAGAGAATTTCCTCTTCCTTTCACCTAGAATATAGCCCTAAAGTGAGGTTCACAGACAAGAGTCATCTGCATCATTTGAAAGATTTCTCAAAATGCAGAATCTAGGGCCTCACCTAAGACCCAGAGAATTTGAATCTGCACAATGACAAGAGCCCACATGACCCCAAAGTTGACATGTGCCACCCTGGCATAGAGCACTAGGTAAAATCCACCAGGCTCCCCTCCTCTGCGCCTCAGAAGGACCTCTCTTCTCTGGGGTACCACTAAGAAAAAGCACGCAGAGGCAAGGAGGAAATAGTTTCATTTCCACGTTTCTGTTTGCTCTTTGTCAAATGGTCTAGTATTTTCTGACATATCGTATCTCATGTGGGTTAGCATGTGACTTACTCTTTTCTGGTAACATTGAGCCCAAATCATTATATAGGAAGAAGTCTCCTCCTTTACCCAGGAGACAAGTGTTCATGTCATCAGCACATTCTTATCATAGTCCAACTTATGCCAACTGAATTAATTTCATTTAATTTAAGCTGCCATACACTGATACAAATACAGTTGCCAGAGAAATATATTCTTAGGTAAAAATAACCGATCATTAATATATTGGTTGATTCACATATTTCTCCAAAGGAAAAATTGTAATGAACTTCTATTCATTACAGTTAGACTATATTGTCTTTAGTTAGTTGGCTTCTAGAATACTGCTTGAGATTATACTATAAACTATCTTTCTGCTGCAGATATATAAAGATGTACATATATAAATTTATCTTTAAATTCAAAGAAGAATGCTAAAAATAAACATACACTTTGGTTTACAGATTTACAAAGCTCTTCACCCACATAAGTTCATTAAAATAAGAAGTCTGGGACTTTCCTCGCAGTCCAGTGATTGCAGCTCTGTGCTTCCCCTGCAGGAGTGTGGGTTTGCTGAAAGAGGAACTCCCCAGATCAGTAGGTGCCCAATATGCTACTGGAGATCAGAGGAGAAATAACCCCAGAAAGAATGAAGGGATGGAGCCAAAGCAAAAACAATACCCAGCTGTGGATGTGACTGGTGATAGAAGCAAGGTCCAGTGCTATAAAGAGCAACATTGCATAGGAACCTGAAATGTCAGGTCCATGAACCAAGGCAAATTGGAAGTGGTCAAACAAGAGATGGCAAGAATGAACGTCAACATTCTAGGAATCAGCGAACTAAAATGGACTGGAATGGGTGAATTTAACTCAGATGACCATTATATCTACTATTGCAGGCAGGAATCCCTCAGAAGAAATGGAGTAGCCATCATGGTCAACAAAAGAGTCTGAAATGCAGTACTTGGATGCAGTCTCAAAAACGACAGAATGATCTCTGTCTCCAAGGCAAACCATTCAATATCAAGGGTTATCCAAGTCTATGCCCCAACCAGTAACGCTGAAGAAGCTGAAGTTGAACGGTTCTATGAAGACCTATAAGACCTTTTAGAACTAACACCCAAAAAAGACGTCCTTTTCATTATAGGGGACTGGAATGCAAAAGTAGGAAGTCAAGAAACACCTGGAGTAACAGGCAAATTTGGCCTTGGAATGCGGAATGAAGCAGGGCAAAGACTAATAGAGTTTTGCCAAGAAAATGCACTGGTCATAGCAAACATCCTCTTCCAACAACATAAGAGAAGACTCTACACATGGACATCACCAGATGATCAACACCAAAATAAGATTGATTATATTCTTTGCAGCCAAAGATGGAGAAGCTCTATACAGTCAACAAAAACAAGACCAGGAGCTGACTGTGGCTCAGATCATGAACTCGTTATTACCAAATTCAAACTCAAACTGAAGAAAGTAGGGAAATCCACTAGACCATTCAGGTATGACCTAAATCAAATCCCTTATGATTATACAGTGGAAGTGAGAAATAGATTTAAGGGCCTAGATCTGATAGATAGAGTGCCTGATGAACTATGGAATGAGGTTTGTGACATTGTACAGGAGACAGGGATTAAGACCATCCCCATGGAAAAGAAATGCAAAAAAGCAAAATGGCTGTCTGAGGAGGTCTTACAAATAGCTGTGAAAAGAAGAGAAGCGAAAAGCAAAGGAGAAAAGGAAAGATATAAGCATCTGAATTCAGAGTTCCACAGAATAGCAAGAAGAGATAAGAAAGCCTTCTTCAGTGATCAATGCAAAGAAATAAGAGGAAAACAACAGAATGGGAAAGACTAGAGATCTCTTCAAGAAAATTAGAGATACCAAGGGAACACTTCATGCAAAGATGGGCTCGATAAAGGACAGAAATGGTATGGACCTAAGAGAAGCAGAAGATTTTAAGAAGAGGTGGCAAGAATACACAGAAGAACTTTACAAAAAAGATCTTCATGACCCGGATAATCACGATGGTGTGATCACTCATCTAGAGCCAGACATCCTGGAATGCGAAGTCAAGTGGGCCTTAGGAAGCATCACTACGAACAAAGCTAGTGGAGGTGATGGAATTCCAGTAGAGCTATTTCAAATCCTGAAAGATGATGCTGTGAAAGTGCTGCACTCAATATGCCAACAAATTTGGAAAACTCAGCAGTGGCCACAGGACTGGAAAAGGTCAGTTTTCATTCCAATCCCAAAGAAAGGCAATGCCAAAGAATGCTCAAACTACTGCACAATTGCACTCATCTCACACGCTAGTAAAGTAATGCTCAAAGTTCTCTAAGCCAGGCTTCAGCAATACGTGAACCATGAACTTCGAGATGTTCAAGCTGGTTTTAGAAAAGGCAGAGGAACCAGAGATCAAATTGCCAACATCTGCTGGATCATGGAAAAAGCAAGAGAGTTCCAGAAAAACATCTACTTCTGCTTTAGTGACTATGCCAAAGCCTTTGACTGTGTGGATCACAATAAACTGTGGAAAATTCTGAAAGAGATGGGAATACCAGACCACCTGACCTGCTTCTTGAGAAACCTGTATGCAGGTCAGGAAGCAACAGTTAGAACTGGACATGGAACAACAGACTGGTTCCAAATAGGAAAAGGAGTACGTCAAGGCTGTATATTGTCACCCTGCTTATTTAACTTCTATGCAGAGTACATCATGAGAAACACTGGGCTGGAAGAAACACAAGCTGGAATCAAGATAGCCAGGAGAAATATCAATAACCTCAGATATGCAGATGACACCACCCTTATGGCAGAAAGTGAAGATGAACTCAAAAGCCTCTTGATGAAAGTGAAAGAGGAGAGTGAAAAAGTTGGCTTAAAGCTTAACATTCAGAAAACGAAGATCATGGCATCCGGTCCCAAAACAGTGGAAACAGTGTCAGACTTTATTTTTTGGGGGCTCCAAAATCACTGCAGATGGTGACTGCAGCCATGAAATTAAAAGACGCCTACTCCTTGGAAGAAAAGTTATGACCAACCTAGACAGTAAATTCAAAAGCAGAGACATTACTTTGCCAACTAAGGTCCATCTAGTCAAGGCTACTGTTTTTCCTGTGGTCATGTATGGATGTGAGAGTTGGACTGTGAAGAAGGCTGAGCACTGAAGAATTGATGCTTTTGAACTGTGGTGTTGGAGAAGACTCTTGAGAGTCCCTTGGACTGCAAGGAGATCCAACCAGTCCATTCTGAAGGAGATCAGTCCTGAGATTTCTTTGGAAGGAATGATGCTAAAGCTGAAACTCCAGTACTTTGGCCACCTCATGCGAAGAGTTGACTCATTGGAAAAGACTCTGATGCTGGGAGGGATTGGGAGCAGGAGAAGAAGGGGATGACAGAGGATGAGATGGCTGGATGGCATCACTGACTCAATGGACGTGAGTCTGGGTGAACCCCAGGAGTTGGTGATGGACAGGGAGGCCTGGTGTGCTGGGATTCACGGGGTCACAAAGAGCTGGACATAACTGAGCGACTGAACTGAACTGAACTGGGGAACTAAGATCTCACATGCAGTGAGCCATGGCCACTCAAAAATAAATAAATAGAATAAAATAAAATCGGATTATCTGTCTTTTAAAAAGTATGAAATCTGTGCAACTTTCAATTTTAAAATTATATGCATTGTAAACTGACTTTTTTTTTTGTAAACCTACTTTTATTGTAGATTTTGTAAATACCTTTGAAATCCTTCATTTAAAGCATCACAAAAGTGGGTTTATTGATATTTACTATGCCATAGATGTGTCTAGGATAATTATTTTATAATTGTTCCTGTGTGTTGGTGTTCTAAGGGTTTTGGTTAAGAAAATCGCTGTTTTTCTAGAATTCCCTCCCACTACATATGTTAAGTTCAACATGTTCAGTCTGAGTTGACACAAGGTGCAGACACTGAGGTACCAATCCGCCAACCTGACAGTACTTAAGACTGCTATTCTTATTCAATATCTCACATCAAGATATATGAGACACTGTAGGCTTTAGAATAAGAGTGCCAGATTACTCTGAGCATCTAACATGATTTTAGATAGCTTAGTGACAAAAGGTGATGAAGGATTTAGGATAAACATTGCAAAAAAAAAAAAAAAAAAAAGCTAAAATTGGCCCTGGGAACAATGTGGAAGGCATTTAGATACCAAGAAGTGTCACTTCTTTCAGGATAAAAGAAGAGAAATCTGAACACTCTTTTCCATTCAGTTCAGTTCAGTTCAGTCACTCATGTCCATTGAGTCAGTGATGCCATCCAGCCATCTCATCCTCCGTCGTCCCCTTCTCCTCCTTCCTTCAATCCCTCCCAGCATCAGAGTCTTTTCCAATGAGTCAACTCTTTGCATGAGGTGGCCAAAGTACTGGAGTTTCAGCTTCAGCATCATTCCTTCCAATGGACACCCAGGACTGATCTTCTTTAGGATGGACTGGTTGGATCTCCTTGCAGTCCAAGGGACTCTCAAGAGTCTTCTCCAACACCACAGTTCAAAAGCATCAATTCTTCAGCGCTCAGCTTTCTTTATAGTCCAACTTTCACATCCATACATGACTACTGGAAAAATCATAATCTTGACTAGACAGACCTTTGTCAGCAGAGTAATGTCTCTGCTTTTGAATATGCTGTCTAGGTTGGTCATAACTTTCCTTCCAAGGAGTAAGCATCTTTTAATTTCATGGCTGCAGTCACCATCTGCAGTGATTTGGAGCTCAGAAAAATAAAGTCTGACACTGTTTCCACTGTTTCCCCATCTATTTCCCATGAACTGATGGGACCGGATGCCATGATCTTCGTTTTCTGAATGTTAAGCTTTAAGCCAACTTTTTCACTCTCCTCTTTCACTTTCATCAAGAGGCTCTTTAGTTCTTCTTCACTTTCTGCCATAAGGGTGGTGTCATCTGCATATCTGAGGTTATTGATATTTCTCCCAGCAATCTTGATTCCAGCTTGTGCTTCTTCCAGCCCAGTGTTTCTCATGATGTACTCTGCATAGAAGTTAAATAAGCAGGGTGACAATATACAGCCTTGATGTACTCCTCTTTTCCATAATGGACTTCCCTGGTAGCTCAGATGGTAAAGCGTCTGTCTGCAATGCGGGAGACCCGGGTTCGACCCCTGGGTTGGGAAGATCCCCTGGAGAAGGAAATGGCAATCCACTCCAGTACTATTTCCTGGAGAATTCCATGGACAGAGGAGCCTGGTAGGCTACAGTCTATGGGGTCGCAAAGAGTCGGGCACGACTGAGCAACTTCAGTCAGTGAGTCACCCTTTTATTTGATTATGAGATAGATCAGCAGTCTTTTTCATAATCCCTAAACATACATCTTTTTTCAAACACATGTTGGTAGTTAAAAACCCACCACAAGCAAAAGCTTAGGTATAAGGACCAATCATTGTTAAATATAAAATAAGATATATATATATATAAACATATAATAAATGATAAATATTTAATAATGACCAATCACTATTAAATGTTACTTTTGATGATTAATTTTTAAATAATCAATAGACCATTGAAATGAAAAGTACTTTTTCTCTAAGAAAATGCCCCTATTAAATGAAGAACAACTAAAAGCTTACCTAGCTGTCTTTCCTTTTTTTTCCTTTTTAAAATAAATATTTATTGCATCTCTATTATCTGTTAGATGTTGTATCAAGATTTGAAATAAGACAAATCAAATGCAGTTTATGTAATTGAAGATCTTAGATTTCAGGAAGATTGAAGAAAAACCTTAGGAATGATAGATTTGTTACTTTGTTGAAGGTGGAATTGCCTTATAATTAATTTATAAGAAGTTGAAAGCATAGTGATTAATATGGAATAATCATGATTCCATGTGAAAGAATGTCAAATCTTTATTTTAATGTCAAAATCCTATGTGAGTAATATTTTTCAACAAAGATATATGTCACCAAGTGTTATGCTCTGGGCCAGGTTTCAGGGATATAGGGAAACAGACAGACCTGGTTCCTGTTTTTACAGGTCTTATGTTCTAGGAATAGAGTCAGATGGAAATTAAGAAAGTTGAAAAATAAGTACAGTAACCACAATTAGCAATAAATCTAAATGTCACCAACAAGGAGCCATGATATTGGGGTAAGGGTAGGAAAGATTCACTGAGGATTTGAAACTTCAACAGGGATTTACTCCTAAGCACACACCCTTTCCTACATCTGGACTATGTTTTCAGGAAATCACAAGCTGTTGCTGGGTATCATTTATTATCAGATGAATTGAATTTGTAATGGGCATTGGAATCATACTCCTCCTCTTTTTTATCTTACTCCCTGGAGGCGGCTCTTTATTACATACCAAGAAGTCTGTATATGTGTATCATTTAAGTTGACTATATTCTTTATATATATTTTAAAATTTCTTACTTTGGGCGACAGGGTGAAAAAATTCTCCTATAAAGAGAGAGTTCATTCCTCTCTAATTCAGCAACATATTTGTTCCATATCACTATGCAATTTTAGAAAACCAAAACAAACTCCAACTCACATTGTTTGTCTATTGACAGACTAAATTGTTGTTTAGTCACTAAGTCAGGTCTGACTCTTTTACGAACCTGTGGACTGTAGCCCACCAGGCTCCTCTCTCCATGGGCTTTTCCAGGGAAGAATACTAGAATGGGTTGCCAGTTCCTTCTCCAGGGGATCTTCCCAACCCAAGGATTAAACCCACAATTCTTACATTGACAAATGGATTCTTTACCACTGAACCACCAGGGAAATCTACTTGTCTGTCTGTCTGTCTATCTAATCTGATCCAGAGAAAGGCAGTGGACTCTGATGAATTAGGGATCATTTCTCACACCTCGCCTTTCCCTCCAGAACCTAGCCCGGTGCTTATATGCAATACCAGGAATGCCTGAAGTTCTCAGGACTTGGTTTCTTCCTGAAACCTCACTCAATAGATGCTCTGCCTCTGTAACCCATTGTCTGGTGTTAATTACCAAGGTAAGAACATTCCACAGGATATTAAGACATAAGGCAAGAAATTTGTTGATTAGTCCATTTAAACTACATGAATTTAATCCTTTAAAAGTACTTCAGATGCCAAAATGTATGATGTTTTTCTTCATATCTGAGCAGGTATTTATAATTGTGTTGCACGTTGGAGGATCTGAAGGTCTGATAGAATGATGAAGAGATCATTATGACCAAATGATTAATATTGAGACTTTGAGAAACAAGCAAAAAGTGGGGATCAGGGAAATAATATATATTGTGGGAAAACTTTGTTCTTATGAAATTGGCTATAATTACCATAATAATTAATTATTAATGTGTCCTCTAACAGTAATAAAGATTTGGCAATTTCTCTAAATCCTACCTATATTTTTCCAAAGGTACTTCTAATATCTCACTTTGTACTGCTTTTTTGATCATTTGATTAACTTTCTGCTGCTGAAATTTGCTCTTTTTCAAGTATTCACATCTCCCTGGAAGGCACCACCATCCGCTTGGTAGCCCAGGAAATACTATGAATCGCCATCCTTGAATCTTCCTTCCTTGTTGCCCTGATGTCCAGATAATCTGAACGGCTGTCGGTTCCATCCATCTTTATCTTAAATTGGCTCCTCCTTTGTATCATTTTCCATCACCTCTGTTCTCTGGCTGAGCCCTTCTCTCTCTTCCTGCTGTTTTCTAATGGTCTCTCAACAAGAGAAATCATTCCTTAATCAGACTCTAGAATTATCTTTTAAATGTAGATGTGGCTACCTTTTGAATCCTTTCAATGATCTCATTGTCCTAAAGACAGAGCCAACACCCTCCGGATGTAACTTCCAAGGCCACTACTCTGGATCCCTGATTTCACCTCAGTATTTGCATCCTCACCTCTCCTCTTGCGTTTCCCTGCCTCCCCTGCCACACAACACACTAGTCTATCTGGAGTCTTTCAAACCACTTTCAGTTCTCAGCTCTCTCTTAACCCTGACCTTCTCTAGTCCTGTTACTTTCCCATGGAATGCTCCATTTACCCCTCCCTTTCCTCAGAACCAGAACCAGATCACTTTTTTCTTTTATTGGAATTGCCCATTTGCTATTAAATTTGCATCCTACTCTACAGGTTCACTTTATCCACACGTGGTGAGGCTGCTGGAGGGTTGGACACTGCCGAGGTCACTGTTACAACCTGTAACATCAGGAAGATGTTTGATAAATGCTAAGTTAATCAAACTTCTCTTTGTAGATGGCTTTAAAATTCCTTCCACACACATAACCCTGTGAAAACCAAGTGTGTGATGGGGGTGGTCTTGGAGAGGTAAAGTATGCTGGTTTTCAGTGAGATGGATGGGAGTCTTGTTTTCCATGCAGTCTGCTCAGCATCAATATGACTTGAAGATCTAGCGTGGAGACCATGGTCTAGGTTTCTGGGTTGCTGTTATTCTAGCTAATGGCAGTGATCATGTTGTTGCGCTTCTGTTGATATTTAATAAAACTCAGAGAACAGCATGCAAATGGCAGTACTGATTCCTGCTGAGAGAAAAAGGGAAGCAAGTGAACCATCTACCAAGCAATTTCAAATGTTTCTGCTGTAACCTTAATAGCATAATTTTAACTTCTTGGCACTGGATGAAGTCAATGTTGGTGTACTTTGGACTAATGCATTATACTGGAAAATTGGATCCAGAGGTAAAGTGGAGTTTTCTTTTCTTAGAAGTTGTTTAGCCAAGATACACAATCCATGAACAAGAGTAATTTGGTGAGAATACTAGAAAAGTGTATATCTGGATAAATACTTGTCTTTCCCATGTTCTAAAATATCAATGCTTTCTTCCTTCAGGTTATCATTTATATTTACTATTATTTTTATTTTATATTATTTTCATGTATTTTAAACTGCAAACTAGTCTAATTTATTTTATTAAGAATATTTAGAAATCTGGGGAGTTAAGAGTATTTCACACAGTTGGATATGACTGAAGTGACTTAGCAGCAGCAGCAACAGAAATACCCATTTAAATTGAATATTTCTTGCATGAATAAAATGTTAACAATTATACGTGATTGTGAGGAAATAAGGGTGTATTTAAAGCTTCTAGTATCTAAAAAAACATGCTTAATTTTTAGTTTTAAGAAAGTGATGACAACTTTTCCTTTTTAATACTTCCAGACTCTTCAAGGGTCATTCAAGTCAATTGTATGCTAATAATTGAATTGGCATTGTGCTGGCTTGAGGTATGACCAAATCCATGTTCTATATGGATTACCAATCACATTATTAGCAATTTAGGCAAATTAATGACTAATATTGCATTGGGTAATGGTAACCATTTTCAGATCAATAAATAATATCTAATTACTAATCAAGACAAGAATATAGCTAAAGAAAGATTATATGAAAGATGATAGATTCACAGTAAGTAGTTTTTAACTGAAATCCAAGTATTAGTAAGAGATTACTGGGATGGGATTTATGTGAGTAACCCCCCATAATTTAATGTTATTTTTCTTCTGAATGTTATTTGACACATTTCACTCTCTGGAGTATGTAACCTGGGCTAGAACTCTCTCAGGACCCAGCTCCCTCACAATCTTTCTGGTGTTTCCTGTATGAGCCATGGTGGAACCATCCCAAATGGGCTCTGTTTTAGGGATTTAGCCCTTTGCTTCCATAAGGAAGAGAACCAAGAGATTAAAGAAACAAGAGAAAGGCAGACACACCATGGTTTTGATTTTTCTCTTTCTGTTTAAAGAGAAAGATTGATGGATTGTGATCTTCAACCAGCCGTTATATATAAAACAGTATTTAGATGCCTTCTTTGCTTACTAACAACACCTCACTGACTGTAATTCCATTACAAAGTGCTTGAGCCAGGGCTTGGAAGATTTAGACAGAGGCAAATCTGGAGCTCTGCAGGCAGAGCAAGGGTGACAGCACCATAGTTCTGTGAGTGATAAATCTGTGGAAAGAAGATGCAAGTGTGTTACAAGGAAGATCAGATGGTTGGGAGTAGATTCAGACAGTAATGTGCTGTCACTTTGGGCTAGATATTTCGCCCCCCAGGCTAGATGTTTCAGGGTGCTGAGCTCAATCTTTTCTTCCTTCTCTCCTTTTAGCTGTGGTCATTTAACTATGTAACCTTAAGCAGAATTTCAGTTTCTACAAATATCTGTTCATTCTGTCATTTGACAAATACTTACTGGGTACCAGCTATGTGTTGGGCACTGTTCAAGTGGCTGGAGCATGACAGGTAAATCAGAGTAGAGATGATGAGGTAGACACAGAGCTGAGGAGCAAGGATCTTGTCTTCTTAGATGAACTCCCTGTCACCGCCCCCTCCCCCCGAGCCTGGCAGAACATTCTTCTCTGAATCCTAGTTTTACTGGAGCACAGTCTGAAGATCATGGAGATCTCCCTTATCCTTCGAATAATTTCTGGTTCCACAAACAGATGGTGCACATTCATTCGCCACTGCAGTTGCCACCACAAATGCACCCAGATTGCTGCAGTCAACTTCTTGGTGTAGTGACTCATCGCAACTGACATTTCCTTTCTAGATGGTACCCTACTTTAAAAAGAAAGAGGCAAAAGAGTCACATTTTTATTTTATTTTGTGTTTTTAACTGGAGGATAATTGCTTTACAATGCTGTATCAGTTTCTGCTGTGCAACAACATGAACCAGCCATAAGTATACGTACATCCCCTTTCTCTTGGGTCTCACTCCCATCCCCCCCACCATCCCATGCCTCTAGGTCATCACAGGTCACTGAACTGAGCTCTCTGTGCTATACAACAGGTTCCCACTAACTCTATTTTACATGTGGTAGTGTGCATATGTTAATGTAACTTTCTCAATTTGCCCCTACCCTGCTCATCCCCCTGCTCTGTCCACAAGTCTGTTCTTTACATCTGTGTTTCTATTCTTGTCCTACAAATAGGTTCATAGGTACCATTTTTCTAGATTCCATATATATGTGTTAATGTACAATACTTGTTTTCCTTTTTCTGACTTACTTCACCCTGTTTGACAGACTCTAGGTTCATCCACATCACTTCAACTGACTCAGTTTCACTCCTTTTGATGGCTGAGTAATATTCCATTGTATACGGGGGCCACATCTTCTTTATCCATTCACTTGTTGATGGACATTTAGATTGCTTCCATGTCCTGGCTGTTGTAAATAGTGCTGCAATGAACATTGGGGTACATGTGTCTTTTTGAATTATAGTTTTTCTCAGCATGTATGCCCAGTTGTGGGATTGCTGGATCATATGGTAGATTTATTCCTAGCATCTTAAGAAATCTTCATACTGTTCTCCATAGTGACTGATTTTAATGAGATTTTGCCTCTCCATTTTTTGCTTTCAGTGCTGAGGTTCATTTTTATTTCAGTACAGAGGTCATTAATGGCCCATGATCTACCTTTTTTTCTGCAAGACTATTAAAGGAATTCTTAACCATGTGTTCCAGTTTTAACAAGTAATGGTTCCCCTTTGAGGAGAACTCGCGCATCCTGTTTGGTACTTGAGTAAAGTTAAACCAGGGCCGAAATATATTCTAATTTCTTACCTGGGTATTAAAAAAAAAAAAAAAAGGCCAGAGAAGGAGGGGCAGAAGAAAAGCAGTTGCCATTCAGGATTTATGAGGAATAGTTACATTTGACAGCTAAAATATAAAACCACTTATCTTCGCTGCCAGTCAAAGATAATTTCCTCTGGTTCCTTCTATTTGAATTCATCCAATAATGGACAAGGTGTTTTTCTTTTACGAAGAGAAGGTAGTCTCTGAAATTATATGAAATTTAAATGATTTAAGTTCTAGCTAGAAAATTTAGCTTGAGATCTAATGGTGATCATCACCTTCTATTCCAATCATATTTCATTTCCCACACCTGCCTTCTAGAGCTGTTTCAATCACGGGTAACAGTGGGGGAGAGAAACGCTGCACATTAAGTGTGCAGCAAAGGTCTTAGTAGTTACGAGCCAAGCTGGAAAGTGGGACAACTGTCACCACAGGGCTGGACCTGCAGGGAGCCTGGAGTTCTGCCCTGACAGCGCGGAACTCGGCAACTTCACTCTCTGATTTAAGAGATTCGATCTTTCTAACAGTCCAGTCTGAAAGCCAGCTTTACAGATACTCTATTTCTGGAGAGCCATGCAGCCAGAACTATGGGAAACCCTTGTGGTGGTGGTTGTGTGTTTGATGAAGGGCAAAGCTCAGCGGCGATGTGGCTGGTCTGCGTGAAGTCTCCGGATCCACTGACAGGGGGCCTGAGCGGAGTCCCCTTTATGCCGCAGGAGAGGAGGAGCACCCTCTCCAGCAGCCGGAAGGGGGCTCGGGGCGTGGCCCACGTGCCTGGCGTGAACCCTGGAAAGTCAGCGCAGGGTTTCGGTGAAGGAGGGAAGCTGAGCTGGCACTTGCCCGCTCTGGAGCAGGGGTGAGCCCGGGTACTGTGTCCCGAGAAGAGAAAGGAGGCTTCGTGGGCAAATTCCCCGCTTCCGTCGTCTGTCACATTATCCTGCAGAGCTGAGCACATCCTGTTTTCCTGATTCTCATCACTGAACGCCTGGTGTTTAGCACAAAGAGTTGCGGGGGTTTCTTAGGTTTCCTTTCCCTGTACCCCCAGCCTTCCCCCACCCCGACTCAATTCTCCTCGCTTATTTTTTTCCAGAAAATGTCTGTAACTTTCTACCTGCCCCTTGGTTCCACTGCTAACTGTATCTCTGAAGGCTCATGATGGATCTCTGCTAAACCACGGGCTAAGGGTCTCCTCCTTTAGAGGTACAGAAAGGGCAGGATTTTAAAGTCGTTCTTCCTGCTTTCCTTTCCCACACATTTCAGATAGGAACTGAGAGGGGTGTAGACACTTGTGCCTCCAGAGGAACTTCCCTTCCTCTGCAGCCCCACCCCAGGTTACAATGCAGCGGCTACAATGAGCTCGGCTCTAATCACATCCCCTTCATCCTCTTTGTTCCAGAGCTGCATTTCTTTAACACGATTCAGTTCAAAGTAAACCGTCACGTGCCCCTGTATGGCTCTAATCAAAGATCTCTGCCAAGTGATACCATCTCAGGTCAATAATCATGAATTAACAGTCCACCCAGAAAGGTTAGGGACCTGTCCAGAGCAGGAAAACTCATTCCCCATAGAAAGCAGTTAGTGTTAAATGCTGAGTGATGAATCAGTGATATAGAATATATGAGCTCTGCTTTCTCAATATCCTGCACTTCCTCACAGCCTTTATCGCAATTGTCATGCAAGGTTTATCTGGATAGTATTTGTTTAACATCTTGTCTTCACGCTGCATCATCCCTTTGGTACAGGGTCCTTGCTGCACTTTGGTTACCAGCGCATCCCAAGGGGAGAACCGTGAAGCCAGAAATTCAGAGAGGAAAGCACCTTGGTCAGTTGTGCTAGCTACCGGCTGCGGACCTCAGGGAAGCCTTCTCAGAGGTGCTTCAGATTCAGCAGGAAAGTCCAAAAATTGCCAGGGATTTGCCACGTCAGCCTGAGCCTGTGTCTACACCACAAAGCTGTCATGATACACTTCTGTATCTGGGAATCCCCAACCTGTGGTTAGAATCAGAAAGTGGTGGGTGTCTCCCCTCCTGGTGTGGCTTGGACAGACTGCCTGTGTCCTCCTGCCTGACCTCCCCCATGTGTGGCCCAGATTCCACTCCCCACAGAGACACATCCAGTTTCCACGGGTCTGGAGTGCAAGAGGGCATCCGGGGCTCCAAGGCCGCCACCACACCCGGGCTGTTATGATGGTTTCCATTTTGAAAGATGCTCTGGGCAGCAGCAGCCCCCTGAAAGCCCTTCCTGTCTTCCCTGTAGCAGTTCTCTGTCTTTCATTCTTGGTTCCAACTCTCCTGAGATTTGGAAGAACATAAAAAAGAAAATGGCAACCAGCCTTGCTGCGGGGTTCATAACTTTGTGTGCAGTGTGGTGTGAATAGGAAGAAATTGTTCAACCATAAACGGTGAGGAGGGGCATGCAGCTGGTGGAAGACTGGTCTCCATCACCTCTGCTCAGCGCCTCCTCCGGAAGAGAACGGGGCATCTCTACTCAGCTGTGCTGTGGTCCGTGTATGAAGATGCACAAACGGCAGTCTAGCCTTGGAGTCTTTCTTTTCGTATTTTTCTAAGCAGCTTTGGTCCAAATAAGGCTCTTACTCCTCCTGAGATAATTCCTAACATTTCTAAATGGGTTTCAAATTCCCTGCTAACTCCACTATCGGTAATGAGCACGACATTTCACAAGTGGGCTGGTGAGTCGTACACATGCATTATATACTTGTACTTCGTTTTGCTTGAAACCCTCTTAGGAACTATGGGAAAAGACTGCTTCATTTAAAAATCAGGGGTAAACAGAACCTTACAAGTGTCACGAGAATATGGGGGATTCAGTTCAGTTCAGTCGCTCAGTCGTAGGAAAAATTAAAAACACCACCCAGCAAGATTCATGCTATTCCGCTCTCTCTTCGTGCCTTGAAATATTATGCATTTTGCTCCACTCACGTGATTTTGGGCTCCATTCAAGCAAATCACTTCAAGTGTCTTTTTCAGAAAATGGTGACTAGAATTTGTTGTTTGTTCTTTAAGGAAACAAAACAGAACAAGCCCAGTGAATAAGAGGAATGATCATGGTACATGATACCAATTCAGTTTTAAAAACAAAAAAAGGAAACTGAAAAGGTTTTCTTCATTTAGTTTTTTACACTATAGCATCTACTGGCAAATACCATAACCTTACCAAATGCCTTTTTTAAGAGACTGACCCTAGACTGATAAGCTTTCCGCTCCCCCCACGACGACCTTCTTATACAGACTCTGTGTATTATGATTTTATTTATGCTCCAGTTTGCATGGAATTATGTCCCTAGGTAATGCCACTGGAGCTTAGTCTTACAAGCTTCCTGGAATTCTAGTCCACTTCAAACAAGTGTTTAATATTCCAAATTAAGATAGTTAAATTGTGCTTTTGCTTTGCAGCACACTAAAAGCAAAATAATTTCTATATTGCCAAAACCATTTTAAATGCTTTGGGAAGTGTTAAGTTATCTGTAGGTGTGCAAACTAGATACTTTGTTCAAGGGCAGATGGTTCCTTACTGTTTTGGTCACTCCTAGGAGGGTGGATTCAATTAAAGTTGCCTGATGGGAAAATCAACATTCTCCAAATATGCAGGCAAAGCTTTCCTCTGCAGGGCAGAAGAATTGCTGTGCTCCTTGGCCTCGACCACGGATTTGTTTTCACTTTTCTTCCCCACCCCCGCGAGTTCACACTTAAGGCCCATTTTAGTGCTGTGTGTCTACCACCTACTTCCTGTTATTGTGTTTGCTATTATAGGCTGCCCTCCTCAGAACGCTTATCTTTCCATCACCTCCTAGACCTTTTCGCTGAGATGAATTTGCCAGAGGCAGAGAAAGACTGGTTGGACTCAGTTCCTACCTGAGAGGGGACCTAACTGTAACCTGTTAAAATAAAGGATAACTGTCTGATGCACTTACCCTTGTGTTGTGGCTTTATTATTGTTTGAACTGCAACCCGACTGTAACTTTTTTAAAATTTCAAAGACTTTATTTTTCCTCCATGTCTTTTTTTTTTTTTAATCTAATTTTGAACCTTAATGTGTCGACAGATCTCTTTTACGTTATTTTTGGCTAAAGCCAGAAACAAATTGTGTTGAAAAATATTATGAGAATACCTCGCCTTCTAAAATTTCTAGCCCAGTATAGTAGACTCCAGAGGTTTGGATTAATCAGATAAGCCTTAGAGAAACATCCACTGTTGTAGATGATCTGCTTAACCAAATCCCAATGCTGAATGGCTGGAGGTTTTCTTATCTATCAATAGAATGAACTAACTGTGTATTAGGGGAGTGACTTAATGAACTGCAATTTATATATGAAGGGAATCCAAAACCTCATAGTGACACTTTTAATAATGTGGCCCAAAAAAGTCATGTTCGTGTACATTTTGAAGGCTAATATATATTTTGCAAGATGCCTATCTCTGACATGAGTAAATATGAAATATACAACTGATTAACCTGATTATTCCATAAGAAAAGCCAAAAATACTATTTTTATCATACTAGTCATTTTGAGATTATTTAAAAACACATTTTACTGGTGAAAATTTAATTCTTATGTTTGGAGGAACAAGCAATTAATGTCTTTTTCAGTTTATGAGCAGTGGAGTCCAACGGACACTTTCTGAGAATCTGCCCTGTGTTCGGGCTATGACTGTCAGGGATGAGAGCTGGGCGAGAAAACAGTGTCCCTGTTCGGGAAGACTCCATCTCATCAGAGAGACAGAGAAGCAAACACACGTTTTCACTGTGAATGTGCTATGAGCGTTAACACAATTACGGAGAGGGCTCGTGAGAACAAACGGGTTGACACACTCAGTGCTGCAGGTGACGCCTTACACCACACATTGGTTGCAAAATCCTGAAGGTAAAGTGCTAATTTCTGCCACAGTGCGTGGGCTGAAATGAGTTTTAGGAACTGTATCAGGCAGTGAGTTTTAGGAACTACATCGTAGGCCAGGTGATAAGTTAGAAAACCTGATGCTGTTATTCATTCTGTGTGACTTAACTTATTCTCTTGTACCTACATTGTGCCATGTTCTATGCTAGAAACTATGCACTCTAAGGGTCTTCGTTTTTCATATGCAAAATTGCGACCATGTTAGGGCTTCCCTGGTGGCTCAGCTGGTAAAGAATCCACCTGCAAGGGGGAGACCTGGGTTCACTCCCTGGGTTGGGAAGATCCCCTGGAGAAGGGAACAGCTACCCACTCCAGTATTCTGGCCTGGAGAATTCCATGGACTGTATGGTGTTGCAAAGAGTCAGACATGACTGAGTGACTTTCACTTAGGTTTCTCTGACAGTTAAATGTATTAATCCACAGAAAGCACTTAGAAGAGTGCCCAGAAGATACTAATACAGTAATAATAAGTTAAAAGTTATTAGCTATTATTTTCAGGTATCTCCATTCTAACTGATAATGCTACCCAGCAAGATGGCGAGATGGGTGATCAATTCATTCACGTATTCATAAATATTTATTAAGCACTTATTATGCACCAGGCTTTGGAGATTCAAAAGTGGAATGAAAAGCTACTTGCATGTAGGTTCAGATTCCAGTGCTAAGATGAAACAAAAGCAAGTTAATCATCAAACAAATAAATTAATTCAGAGGTCAATATGCATGGAATGAGTATAACAGTGTTTGGGGTTGGGGGAGGCATTTCATAGATGGTCACTGTTGAAAGCCTCCTGGAAGAAGTGACAACTTGAATGTTAAAATGGAACCAGCCCCGCAAAGACACCATGTAGGAATATACTTGGCTTGTTCCAGAACAGACAGAAGACCACGGGTTTGGAATAAAGGTAATAGAGGGACACAAACAGGGGATGAGGCTGGAGAAACAGGTTCATGCAGGGCCAGGCTGGGATTCTAAGAAGCTCGAATCATTTCATGTGTAATGGACACTCTCTGCAGAAAAAGTTACAGCCAGTCTTTCAAACACATACACACACTTTTTGTTTTGCATTTACACTTCACTATGAGTTACCTAGATTTAAATGAAAAGAAAGTGAAGCAAGGTATCAAATATATCTATATTCTAACTCTGCATTTGCTTCTAGGGAGCTCAATGCCAAGAAGGGTTAACAGACATATTAAAAGACATCAAGACATGGGCCAGGAAGTGTAGTGACTGTGTTGAGCTCAGGGAGAGTGTGTGAGAACTCCTGGGAGAAGCAGTACATGTGATCTGAGATGAAACCAAATTCCCAAGTTTCATTCAAACTCTGTTGTTTCTACTTCTCTTGATCCACACTTGCATAACTGGCCACTACTGCCGTTGCTGTCAATCTGGTCTTCAATAGCAGTGTGAGTTTTGGCAAGATACTGACTTTGAATATCAGTCTCTCCCCATTTAAAATAGGGATGCATAGTTATATATCAAGGTGAGAGAGAGAAATCCATACCTTACCGGATGGATTTATAACAAGTATATGACATATAATATATACTATATATGATTAAATAAACCTCATGAGGATGGATATTGCTAGCAGGGAATCTGGCAAATAGAAAGTGATCAATAAACATGAGCCTAGTTCTATTCCTCGGGTGTCTTTAAGAGAATATATTGATTGTTCAAATCCCTCAAAACACTACTATTGCTTCCTAATACATTACTTATTAAGGAGCTTTTCATTCTTTCTACATTTTCCTTAAGCTCTCTGTACAATTTGACCACTCCTGTCCACATCTTGTCTATCTCCCACCTCAACTAAAACTTGTGCACTGACTCTCTTTTGAAAGCACCCACTTTCTAAACCGAAACCTTCTCTCAGGCTTACAAAGTCTTATTTACCATATCGTAAAAGTCTTTTTCTTCCTTCAGTATCCTCTAAAGGCATTTTTCTATTGATGTGCAATGGAAAGAGAAACTGCAAATTCTCCCAGAATATAACTTCTTTAAATCTGACACTCCATAAATCAACTCTGATAAGCCCTTCCTTTTCGGAAAAATGAGATTGAGATATATTTACAATTTTCCTTTTGTCTCCATTGTCTAACTATTTTGATGATTGAAATGAATAATACCCCTAGAATTATTCTTCTTATTTCCTTTCTTTTCCCATCAAATCTTTGAGGAAATAAAAAATAAAACAAGGCCACCTTGGGCCCCAGTTTACTGATCAAATACCTATGCAGTGATTGTTTTGGTGCACACCCTGTATGAAGCTTTGTGGTTGAAGAAGGCCCTGTGCTGAATTTCTGGGTTTCCTGGGAGGAAGCTGGAGGTAGATGAGGTACAAGCTACAGTTTGAGACCATTCAACTATCTGTTGAATTGGAAACCATCTGAGATAAGCTAGCTGAATTCTACATCATAGAGTCAAACTAAGACATTACTAAGTTTAATAACATTCCAAGAAAGTTCTTCTGTTCTCATGACCTCATCTCACCAGCTCCTGCCCTTATCCCATTTAGCACAAAGATTCTAGACACACAGCGCTCCAGACCTTACAGGAAAACTGCTGGCAGCAAGTCTCCCATTCAAGAGCTCTCTTGTCTCTGGAAATAGATGATCCTTGTTCAGCAGGTGTGAACTGAAGGTATCTGAATTTGGATGTAAATGCCACATTGACTTTTCCTCTACTTTGACTCTCAGAAGATGAGCCCATGTTATACACAAGGAGCGAAGGAAAATCCTGCCAAAAGTACCAGTGAACCTCATTTAGCAGTTGCACTCATCATATCTTATTCCTCCTTTGGGCCCAAAGGATCAAAAGTTTCATTTTCACCTCATTTTAGGGAGCTGGTTTGGATTGAAGTCACATACAAAATGAACCGTCTCCAACATCTACATCAGGAAGTAACTCAAGCTCAAGATAAAGGTCACTGGCGGGGCAACAGGCTTGTGTTGCTTATTCTGGCTTCTCTCTCCTGTCTTGGAGATCGTCTGGAAGAGCCACCATGACTTATTCTTTATAAGCTTTACAAGTTGGAATGAGAGCTCTTGCATGTTGATGAGCCCTTGATGATGTACAAAGTGTAATGTAAAACAAAATGGACTCTGCTCATGATGGATTCGAACGGTCATTCCACAGAGGTATCCTTGAGCCAAGACCACAACACTTTGGCTCCTACTTACTCATGGAAACTTCTAATTGATTGCTTCAAACCACTTGCCAATTATTGCTCTGAAGAACAATCCTTCGAAGTAGAACTTATGAGGGTCCACACATCTCTAATGCGAAAATTTATTTTAACTCTATTGTGTCTAGGATTTTACCCACTGAATTTATTTGGAAACTTCATGAGATATTTAATAGGAGATTATATTTGGAGAAGTATTAGTATAACATGTGAAATTCTAAATACATCATCTTTTAAAATGATCATTTGATTACACCATTTGAAAGTCATTAAAACAATATTCATAAGAGGGGTATTTTTCAGATGTAGAATGTTTAATTATTTTAAGTGACTATAAAAAATATCTAATGATAGTTAAATTGATTTTAAGGTTACTCAGTGAAAATCCTTAAAATAGAGCAGTTTATGTAGGTATTAAACTATGTAATTAAAAATCATCTTTTTACTTATATGGTAATATGTTTGATTCTCCATATTTTGAAGGAAAAATATATAAATGGGCTTATAACATTGGTCAAAGATGTAAGAAATAAATACTAATCTGGAATCTATTCTAATTTGTAAAATGTTTGTTCCAATGTCCATATATTCCTATAATTTCAAAGAAATGAATTCAAAACATTTATAAAAATTAAAAAATATCAATAAAAATAAACTGAACAAATAAGTTAACAGAGATCAATCTAATTTCTTGGTACCTACTTGAACCAAGAATTTTTTTTAAATCATGAAATTCTATGGAATATTTTTTTAAAAAATCAGATAAGCAGTAGTATTCTATATTTTTAATAAAATTTATATATAAATAAAATATTATATAAACTGCTTAAATAAAGTTTGTAGCTATTTCACTACTCAGAATACTCTGAGTATGTTTTGTGAATATGGGCTATAAGAAAGTATTTCATCTGTATCTATATTGATTCAATGATTAATTTTTATATGTTCACATATAAAAGTTTTATTTATCATATAAATTTTTAAGAATATATGTAAAGAAGAAAACACTGCTAAGATCTTTCACCACTCTCACCATTACGGTTTAGAGATTTTCAGTCTTTTTAGATGTATACATCTGGCTCTAGATGTTCTGTGTAATAGCTGAAAGGTTACTTCTCAGAGAGCTCTTTACTGTGTAGCTAGGTCTGACCTGTTATCATAGTAACCAGATTGATGCATCACATTCTGAAATTTTATGTGTTTGTGTGCTCTGCTAACCCTCCTGGATCCTCTCAAAGACTCAGCTTGGATTCTATCACACACAATAACCTTCAATATTGATTGCTTGGAGAAGTAGAGAGAAAAAAATTGTGCTCCTTCTTTGGGTCAGTGGAGTGGAAAAGATGCCAGAGCTGGCTTGATGTGAACGGGATTGGGATTTCACGAGGATAGAAAACTGAAACAAGTGGTGACTATGAGATCATGAAAGTGTTCCTCCCTCCAAGCCCCCTTTACGAAGGACTAGGGCTGAAGACCTATGTGCTCTCCAGGTAGCATGGCCTTTGCTGACATTTGATTCACTCTCAGCCCACGTGTTGTGTTGTTGAACTTTAAATTTCAGCTCCTTGACAGCTTCTCTAAAAAAATTTCCCTTGCTGCCTTTTGATCTTAATCAATCAAAACAAAACCTTCATATTTAGTTAAGCCTTAACATACCACATTTAGTTTAGCTTAAAGCAAACTTATGGAAACTTCCTCATCAATAAAAGGATAGATGTACTAATAATATAAGGTGTACAAACAGGATTCAAGAAATTTGAAGAGTTTTATCTGCAAGTGTTGAGGATAATCAGAACTTGGTTCATGTCTCTGCTCTGCCATTTATTAGCTTTGAGACTCTGGGCAAATTTCTTAACCTCTTTGTGTGTCTACTTGCTTATTTGTAAAATGACACCAACAGTACCTCATATGGGTGTGCACTGAGCTTTCGATGAGAGAAAGAACATAAAGCGTGCAGTAGACTGCTGGACACTGCTCTGTACTCTGGAAAAGTCGGTTCATGTTACTCTATCTGGACTAAATATAGTTGCTGTTGTTTTTTAAAAATATATCAACAAGAAGTAAAATGAGATTGGCAGAAAAAATAATCAACTGTGAAATTCAAAGTTATCCCGCCAGATATCTCATTAGGAGTAAATGGTGGGCAGAGAACAGAATTAGAGAATATAAACTCTAAAATATGGGTTCACATTATTTATGTTTTATCGTCGTTGCTTACTTGCTACATTATGTCCGACTCTTTGCGGATAATGACATTTAAAAATCAAGGTCTAATTTTCTACTCAGATGTACGATGTATGTATTATTGTATTCTGAAATATAAATTTGGCACTTCTGACAAACTTTGTTGCTTTCTGTTTTTTAAAGTGAAGGGCAGCGAGACCCAGTGAGGACAGCTCCTGCTGACAGCTCACACGGTCACTGCCCAGGCCCGGCCCAAGGCCAGAACCACGCGTTCGAAATTCCTCTTCTTCACCATTGCTTTTTCTGGGCTTGTAAACAGGCTTCTTCCCCACAAGACTTCATTATCTGCAAAATGTTTTTAAGTCTCTATTTTTAAGTTTTAACTTAAAAGATTTTCATAAATATAGGTCGTAATCAAGTTGTATAATTTGTTTATATTTTATTGGCTTATTGACACAAATATTTAAGCTTTACCGCTGAATGTGTCATCATCAACCAGTGTTGAGATTTTTCTTATAATTATCTCTAAAATGATCATTTCAGCCAATAATATAGTTATATTCATTCCTAAAGGAGTCAATACTGATGTAACGGGCAGACACCAATATGTCTTATTTTGACAAATAACATGCAAGATCTTAGAAAACAGAAGTGTCATCACTTTCACCGTCCAGATCAAATAGATATAAGTCTTTAAAATAACTAAAATGCTTCTGTACTAAGAGTGAAAACACTCAGAAAATCAAGAGCCATTTGCCCACATGCTTATAATAATCCAGATCAATGTGTCTCTACATTTAATTTATAACTTTCTTTTCAGAGCTTTATGTTTTTTGATTTTTATTTTGCTTGAAATCCTTTTGACACCCAAGAGGTTTCATACATGAAAAAATAAATCAACTAAGACTTGTAAGAAGACATACACTGAGATTTTCAATTACGGCTTTTCTAGGATGAAACACTGCTTACTTCTCTTTTTGGAGCAATTTCTCCATTCATTCCTATTCTTTAATTGCACATATTTGAAAAATCAGTCCCCAAAACACTATGTCAGCTGTCTCTCCATTTATAACAATGGTTGTTATAAATGAAATAACATTTTCCAGATGGGCAGCTATTCATTCTTTCCTTTATTTAGTATTATTTAATATTTTTAAGGGATGGGACTTTCGACCTTTATCTGGCCACATTTCATTTTCAAAAGATTTTGGATTGAGTCTTCACAGAAAACGGAATAAAAAGGCTGTTCTATTATTTTCTCATCAAAGTATCATCTCAAAGTTAACTACCACTGGATTCTGGGCACAACTGTAAGAAAAGGAAAAGATCTGATATTATCATTATCTAAGAAGAGGTAGAAAACAGCCTTTACAACAGATATAAACAAGAAAATTGAAAATTAATTTCTTTATACTGCCTACTACTCACTTTCTTTTGGAAATGTACATTTAACTTTTTCTCTTGCTATATGAGTTTTTCTCTCCTGAGTTCTTTTATTCTCATTAATTGCCTTTCCTTTTCATCACATGGATTAGATTGCCCCCAGCTGCTTCCCCCTTCCTCCCTGATGTCTTTCTGAGCCTTCAAATTCTGTAAATGAACTTGGATAATTTATAAACAATGACATAGAAAAAAAGACATAGTATGTAAATCTTTTATTTCCCATGCAGCTCCACATTTTACCTACACGACTTATTCCCATAGATGACACACATTATTTTTAACCATTTCCACTGCTTTAGGATAGCGTCATCAGACTTTGTTTTTGTTTTTTTTTTAACAAAGAACATTTCAATTTAAGATGCACCTGCACAATGCGGGCAGGTACTCTCGCATTCCACAGTTGATCAGTGCTCTGATTCATTTGGTGCTAAAATTTTAAGCCACATGAAATATTTCTAAGTAAGCAGTTCCAAAACATTTGTTCTAATTTGGTGTTTCTGCCCAATTTAACAGAAAAAGAGAGGCTGTGGAATAGTAAATCCTTTCGAATCTGTCAGCAAAGGAGAGGACAGTCGGATCTCAGGTTCACTTAGGCCGTCATGTTGATGGATTAGCTTATATTATACATGTGTTCTGTGCCAAATGATGCCTTTTGATTCTGATTCCAAGGAAAACAGCAGGGATCTGGGGCCTTGGGAGTCCTGAAGGAGTTGTTATTTCTGGCCTTTTGATAGAAATAACGGGAGACCATGGCTAAAGAACATCAAAGTGTCAACAGCAACTTCACATGTAGTTTACTCCGCTGATGACACGTAATGTGAGAGTGAGAGCTGGTCGTGATTCAGTGGAGCTTGACAAAGTTTTCCCTGTGTCCCGTTAGCTGAAAGGCGTCTTTCTCTGTGTCTCAGGTACTTGGGATGTCTGTGCAGAGAGGTACAAGGTCTGCCTCACAGTCTCAGGCATCTCCCTGCAGCCTGGGCAAAGCAGGCAAGCATTCCCACCCCCCGTCCCCAAAGTCTGCAGAAGGGGCTGAACAGACAGACAGACAGAGAGCTGGCCTCGAAGCTGAGGAGCACGTTGGAACAGGGGCCTGATGACTGGAGGCTGCGCGTGGATGTCACCGACAGTAGAATAGGCCGCAGGCCAGGGGTCAGGGCTCAGCACCAGAGGCACAGGCCTTGAGAGGCCTGTGTGGGCGCGGCGAGACAGGGCCATCTCCCAGCCTTGTTACAGGGCAAGGGACATGCCGCCCCAGCCACCCAGACGTCAGCCCGGAATTAGAGCCGCCAGGAGGGCGCTTCCTGAACTGATGGGTACACACCCCGGAGTGTGTGACGTACACCTAGAGGAGAAGGCGTTTCACTGCCAAGCAGCCCTGGAGTCCCATGAGCTGAGTTTAATCACAGAGAAATAAAGCTACGTGTCTGTACACAGGCGTGTGTGACCATCTAAAATGTCAATATTATACTTCACTATGTGCTACAAATGCAGGAGGCAGATTTTCCATTCATAGTGACAGAAGCTATTTCTTTATTAATCTAATACCAGTCTATAAGTTTATAACAAGAGATGGCTTTTTGTCCTTTGATTTTCTTTTCTTTTTTTAAAAATAGGATACACAACACACATTCCTTGGTTTGTGTTTCCATTTCACTGTTAGTTACCTAGATTTAAATGAAAAGAAAGTTAAGCAAGATATCAAATATATATATATATGTCTAGTATATACATATACAGTATATACTATACATTTGTATATATATATGTGTGTGTGTATGTATGTAAATATGTGTATATAGTCTAACTCTACATTTTTAAATATGCTCTTTCATGGTGTAATTCTTACTTTCCTTGGTGATACTGCTATGAAGATCGGATTTACTGAGAGGTAGCATTCACTCTTTGAGGCATCACCCACATGAGTAAGTAGGGTCTTTGTCCACTAATGAGCGTTCTTTCTTGTTATGGGTTTTGTAAAGCCTTGAACTGTGAATGGACCCTCAATCAACTCACAGCTGCACTGAGGCTGTCAGATGGTCGTATCCATGGCAACGGGCCAAAAATGGCGACACAAATTAATCCACTTGTGTGAAATTCTCAGTGAGAGTGCACTTTCATCTTTCAGAGACTCCTGTTAGGAAGTGGGGTGGTAATGTGAAATACGGAGCAAAAGCGAAATAGTGATGGACTAGCCACAGGACCTTCTCCCCGCAAACAGTGGGGCTCCTCCTCCTTTTCATCTGCCAGAGATGACAGAGAACAGTTGGGGATTTGACACTGCCACCATAATGTTCTTTTTAATAAAAGTGATATTAATTTAATGCTCACACGTAAGCTCTTTCTTTTTTCACCTTCTCTCAGCAGTGCCATCCAATCAGCCTTGAAAATAAGTACAATGATTTTCACAGTGGTACAAAATTAAAAAGTAATCTTTTATCTTGCTGTTTTATTGCTAATTGTATTCATGTAGCAGATAGCATGGAAGATGCCTAAAATATCAGATTTGTGATTGTTAGCTTACTCTCCCCTATGAATAAATGAAAAGTAAAAAAAATAGACAAAAACAAAAAATCATTGAGTGTCTTCTTTGCCTTTTTAGACCCAGATAAGTCTACTCTTGAGTTACATCTTTGGAAACCATATTATCTTGCCTGGTGCTAGGATGAATTTATGTAAAGCCAAATTGCACTGTCAAAATTATTTGCTGCACTGTTGAGGCAGGATAACTTTTTGCAAACTGAATACATATAGAAGATACTGCCTTTTAATTGAAATTTACCTTCATTATTTAAAGATATTAAAATGACAAAAGCAAAAAGTAATGGATTTTATGTTTTCTTGTTACTCCTTAGCTTGGGGACCTGAACATTAGTTGATGAAATACAATCAATTGGATCTTTGACAAAGGAGCAAAGGCAATGAAGGACAATGAAGTCAATGAAAGTCAATGAAGGACAGAACTTATAACAACAACAAGAAATCGCTTGTCCAAAAAGAAAACGAACCTAGACAGAGACCAGAGAGGCGTCACAAAAATTAACTGAAAATATATCATGGACCTAAATTAAAAATACCAGACAATAAAACTTCCGTACGAAGACATAAAAGCATGGCCAAGCATCTGAGGATGTTCTTTCAAGCATGATCTTTGAAAGAAAAAAGTGAGTATGTTGGACTTTGCTAAAATACAAAACCTGTTTTCTCTGTGAAAAAAAAAAAAGCTGTTAGGAGGATAAAAAGACAAGCCAGAGACTGGGGGGAAATAGTTGCAAAACACATATCTGATAACTTGCCTCCAAAACATATAAAGAACGCTTAAAACTGAACAATAAGAAAACAAACAACCCAATCAAAAAATGGGCAAATGATCTGAGAAGATATCTTACCAAAGAAAACAGATGAATGAAAATTAAACACACGAAAAGGTGCTAAAATCATTTCTCACTAGAGAATTACAGATGAAAATAACAATGAGATGCTACTACACACCTATTTAGTATACCTAAAATCCAAAAACCTGACAATACCGATGGCTGATGAGATTGTGGCGCAACAACAGTTATTCAATGCTGGCAGCAAGACAGAGTGGTAACAGTCTGGGATACAGTCTGGTTGTTTCATGCAAGGTAAAAATGATCTCATAAGGTCCAATAAGCATGTTCCCGACTGAGTTAAAAATGTGCAACCTCACGGAAATCTTCACGCAAATGCTTATAGCAGCTTAATTTTAACCTGGCAAAATCTGGAAATGGAGACATCTCTTAAAAGAAGAATGAATAAACAAATTGTGGTATACCCATGCAATGGAATATTATTCTGCAAGAAAAACAAATGAGCTATTAAGTCATGAAAAAGACATGAATAACTTAAATGCATATTACTATCTGAAAGAAGCCAGTCAATTCACTGTATGATTCTAATTACATGACATTCTATAAAAGGACAAACTTCTTATTATGGACATATTCAAAAGATCAGTGCTGCCAGAGGTTCATGGAGGAGTGAGTGAGCTTGAACAGGTAAAGCACAGGGTTTGTCTTTAGGATGGTAAAAATTCTGTGTAACACTTTCACTCTGAGTATGTAACTCTACACATTTGGCAAAATTTACAGAACTTTACCACAGAGAACAAACCTTGATGAATGCAAATTTTACACAATCATTTTGGAAGCTGGGAACTCTCAGGATGAAATGCAGAATGTGACAAAATAATCTGTATTTTGTATGAATATATGTGTGAAACAGTCTTACTGAAGGGATGGGGACCAAAGTACTTTGGAAATGAATAGTGTGTAATGCTAAAAGCGAAACACAAGCACTTTAGTTGGTAAAGTTGGTTTCCTAGGGCTTACCAATTCAGACGCTGTTACGCATGTATACTAGAAATGAACAGTTAGTAAATGGATGAAGGATTTTGTAAGTTATTTTCATCTTTGGCCAAAAGATCATCATTCTAACATGGATTGCTGTATTGTTTTCTAATAAATCAGTTCCAGAACCATTTAAGATATTTGTAAACTCTCAGTTCAGTCACTCAATTATGCCCAACTCTTTGTGACCCAGTGGACTACAGGATGCCAGGCTTCCCTGTCCATCACCAATTCCCAGAGCTTGATCAAACTCATGTCCACTAAGTCTGTGATGCCATCCAGCCATCTCATTCTCTGTCATCCCCTTCTCCTCTTGCCTTCAATCTTTCCCAGCATCAGGGTGTTTTCCAATGAGTCAGTTCTTCACATCAGGTAGCCAAAGTATTGGAGTTTCAGCTTCAACATCAGTTCTTCTAATGAATATTTAGGACTGATTTCCTTTAGGATTGACAGGTTGAATCTCCTTGCAGTTCAAGGGACTCTCAAGAGTCTTCTCCAACACCACAGTTTAAAAGCATCAGTTCTTCAGTGCTCAGCTTTCTTTATAGTCCAACTCTCACATCCATACATGACTACTGGAAAAACCATAGCTTTGACTCTGTGCACTTTTGTCAGCAAAGTGATGTCTCTGCTTTTTAATATGCTGTCTAGGTTGGTCATAGCTTTTCTTCCAAGGAATAAGTGTCTTTTGATTTCATGGCTGTAGTCATCATCTGCAGTGATTTTGGAGCCCCCCAAAATAGTCTCTCATTGTTTCCATTGTTTCCCCACCAATTTGCCATGAAGTGATGGGACCAGATTCCATGATCTTCATTTTCTGAAGGCTGAGTTTTAAGCCAACTTTCTCACTTTTCTCTTTCACTTTCATCAAGAGGCACTTTAGTTCTTCTTTGCTTTCTGCCATAAGGGGGGTGTCATTGCATATCTGAGGTTATTGATATTTCTCTCAGTAATCTTGATTCCAGCTTGTGATTTCACATGATGTATTCTGCTTATAAGTTCAATAAGCAGAGTGACAATATACAGCCTTGATGTACTCCTTTTCCTATTTGGAACCAGTCTGTTGTCCAGTTCTAACTGTTGCTTCCTGGCCTGCATACAGATTTCTCAGGAGGCAGGTCAATTCATCTGGTATTCCCATCTCTCCATAGTTTTAAGAATTTCCCTTAGTTTGTTGTGACCCACACAGTCAAATACTTTGATGTATTCAATAGAGCAGAAATAGATGTGTTTTTGGAACTCTCTTGCTTTTTGATCATCCAACAGATGTTAGTAGTTTGATCTCTGTTTACTCTGCCTTTCATAAAACCAGCTTGAACATCTGGAAGTTCACGGTTCACGTACTATCGAAGCCTGGCTTGGAGAATTTTGAGCATTGCTTTGCTAGCATGTGAGATAAGTGCCATTGTGTGGTAGTCTGAACATTCTTTGGCATGGTCTTTCTTTGGGATTGGAATGAAAACAGACTTTTTCCAGTTCTGTGGCCATTGCTAAGTTTTCCAGTTTTGCTGGCATATTGAGTGCAGCACTTTCACAGCATCATCTTTAGGATTTGAAATAGCTCAGCTGGAATTCCATCCCCTCCACTAGCTTTGATCATAGTGATGCTTCCTAAGGACCACTTGACTTTGCATTCCAGGATGTGTGACTTCATATTCAGAATGTAAACTCTAGGCATGCTTCATTTTAGAATCTGTAATCCTCATCCTATCAGCTATGTTAAAATATTCCCACATCTCACATTAGAAACAATATTTTGCTTCAGGAATAGTTATTAAAATTTGTTTATGAAATTATTTGGTGGTAAGCTTTTACTAACCACCAGATAATTTGTTTTTCAAATATTTATTTACTTGGCTGTGCTGGGTCTTAGTTGCAGCATGTAGGATCTAGTTCCCTACCAGGGATCGAACCCAGGCCCCTTGCATTAGGAACTCACAATCTAAGCCACTGGACCACCAGGGAAGTCCCACCACCAAAGAATTTAACCAGTTAATAATTTTGAGAAAACTTATGGTTGCTTATTAGAAATTATCATATACTTAGAACTTATAAGTGAAGAAAACTAACTCTCAAATTGTTTTTTTTAAAGTTTTTTAAGTCTAATAACATTTACATTTAAGAGAAAAAAATTTGGTTTATTATTTTTACAGACATTCAATTAAACATTTGTTAGTTTTGTTGTTGTAGCATTCTTTTTTTTATTTATCAACCTCCTTTTATTTTATTTTATTTTTTTTAATTTTTAATTTTTTTTTTAGTTTTTTATTTTTTAAATTTTAAAATCTTTAATTCTTACATGCGTTCCCAAACATGAAGCCCCCTCCCACCTTCCTCCCCATAACATCTCTCTGGGTCATCCCCATGCACCAGCCCCAAACATGCTGTATCCTGCGTCAGACATAGACTGGCGATTTAATTCTTACATGATAGTATACATGTTAGAATGTCATTCTCCCAAATCATCCCACCCTCTCCCTCTCCCTCTGAGTCCAAAAGTCCGTTATACACATCTGTGTCTTTTTTCCTGTCTTGCATACAGGGTCGTCATTGCCATCTTCCTAAATTCCATATATATGTGTTAGTATACTGTATTGGTGTTTTTCTTTCTGGCTTACTTCACTCTGTATAATCGGCTCCAGTTTCATCCATCTCATCAGAACTGATTCAAATGAATTCTTTTTAATGGCTGAGTAATACTCCATTGTGTATATGTACCACAGCTTTCTTATCCATTCATCTGCTGATGGACATCTAGGTTGTTTCCATGTCCTGGCTATTAGAAACAGTGCTGCGATGAACATTGGGGTACACGTGTCTCTTTCCATTCTGGTTTCCTTGGTGTGTATGTCCAGAAGTGGGATTGCTGGGTCATAAGGGAGTTCTATTTGCAATTTTTTAAGGAATCTCCACACTGTTCTCCATAGTGGCTGTACTAGTTTGCATTCCCACCAACAGTGTAGGAGGGTTCCCTTTTCTCCACACCCTCTCCAGCATTTATTGCTTGCAGAGTTTTGGATCGCAGCCATTCTGACTGGTGTGAAGTGGTACCTCATTGTGGTTTTGATTTGCATTTCTCTAATAATGAGTGATGTTGAGCATCTTTTGATGTGTTTGTTAGCCATCCGTATGTCTTCTTTGGAGAAATGTCTATTTAGTTCTTTGGCCCATTTTTTGATTGGGTCATTTACTTTTCTGGACTTGAGCTGCATAAGTTGCTTGTATATTTTTGAGATTAGTTGTTTGTCTGTTGCTTCATTTGCTATTATTTTCTCCCATTCAGAAGGCTGTCTTTTCACCTTGCTTATATTTTCCTTTGTTGCGCAGAAGCTTTTAATTTGAATTAGATCCCATTTGTTTATTTAGCCTTATGAGATGAGTACTATTCTTCAAATGAGAAAATCAAAGCACAGCTCTCTTCAGACTGTGCAGTTAAGAAGACGCTTTAGAGCCAGAACGTGAAACCAGGGACTCTGGTGCCAGAATGTCACTCTAAATCATTACCATCTTCTGAACACTCCAGGAACTTTATTCTCTAGGCTTTTAGATAATTTTTGTGGCCCAGGCCCATAATTTTTGTGCCCCAGTGAATTGTTTTGTGAATATGTTTGCTAAATAGGTGATTCTGACCAAGGATATTAAAGTAGAAACCACAGAACCTGTGGCAGGAAAGTGGAGAAAATTCGGAACAGAAAATAATCCCAGAAGAGTGATTCTGCACTGTGCTGGGACCTGAAGTAGGAATATTAAGGAATCTTTGGGTTTGGCTGTTTTCACATTTCTTTTTAATCCTTGAAAATGCTATCTAATAACACAGAGACAGCAGTGAAAAATAATTTGTTTTACTTCTCTACAATCTTTGTTCAATGATCTTTTTTTTTTTTTTTTTTTTTAATAGGCATTACTAACCTGGATGCCTATGAGCAGGAGACAGGTAATGAAGATGGCCAGGTGAAATATTTGGCTTTTTTCCTTAATACAGGAGAAAAGGGTAAGTGTGGTGGTAGGTGACAAGGGGGACTCAGATGTGGTTTCAGAGGGGACAGGGCTGAGGCAGTTTCTGGACTGCTCTGGACCTGAAAGGAGCCAGCAGTCACCCAACTCCACCCATCTTGCCTTATTGGACTATGGCTCACATTGCCTGATCTCACCGAAAAAAAAAAAAGGCAAAAGTCAGACTTTTTTATCTCCTAGTTTTAAAATTAGGAGCTTCCAGATGTTCAAGTTGGATTTAGAAAAGGTAGAGGAACCAGAGATCAAATTGCCAACATTAGTTGGATCATCAAAAAAGCAAGAGAGTTCCAGAAAAACATCTACTGCTTTATTGATTATGCCAAAGCCTTTGACTGTATGTGGATCACAACACACTCTGGGAAATTCTTAAAGAGATGGGAATACCAGATGAACTGACCTGCCTCCTGAGAAATCTGCATGCAGGTCAAGAATGAACAGTTAGAACTGGGCATGGAACTGACTGGTTCCAAATCAGGAAAGGAGTATGTCAAGGTTGTTTATTGTCACCCTTATTTAATTTATATACAGAGTATATCAGGTGAAATGCCGGGCTTGATGAAGCACAAGCTGGAATCAAGACTGGCGGGAGAAATGTCAATAACCTCAGATATGCAGATGACACCATCATATGGCAGAAAGCAAAGAAAAACTAAAGAGCCTCTTGATGAAAATGAAAGAGGAGAGCGACAAAGTTGGCTTAAAGCTCAACATTCAGAAAACGAAGATCATGGTAACTGGTCCCATTACTTGATGGCATAGATGAGGATGCAGTGGACACAGTGAGAGACTATTTTTTGGTCCAAAATCACTGCAGATGGTGACTGCAGCCATGAAATCAAAAGAAGCTTGCTCCTTGGAAGAAAAGCTATAACCAACTTAGACAGCATATTAAAAAGTAGAGACATTACTTTGCCAACAAAGGTTGGTCTAGTCAAAGCTATGGTTTTTCCAGTGGTAATGTATGAGAGTTAGATCATAAAGAAAGTTAAGCACCAAAGAACTGATGCTTTTGAACTGTGGTGTTGGAGAAGACTCTTGAGATTTTCTTGGACAGCAAGGAGTTCCAACCAGTCCATCCTAAAGGAAATCAGTCCTGAATACTCATTGGAAGGACTGATGTTGCAGCTGAAACTCCAATACTTTGGCCACCTGATGGCAGAGAACTGACTCATTGGAAAAGACCCTGATGCTGGGAAAGATTGAAGGTGGGAAGAGAAGGGGACGACAGAGAATGAGATGGTGGGATGGCATCACTGACTCGATGGACCTGAGTTTGATCAAGCTCTGGGTGTTGGTGATGGACAGGGAAGCCTGGCATGCTGCAATGCATGGGGTCTCAAAGAGTCAGACACAATTGAGTGACTGAACTGAACTGAATTTTAAAATGTTGGCATATCCTTCACATTTTTTTGAAACACTGTGAAGGCCAATATTAAGGCATAGCCAAGCAAAACAGGGCCAAGGACCTCATCTGACTCAGGGCTCCCAGTTTACCATTGCTCTTTTAGGTTGCTGAGATCATGGGCTGCACTCAACAGCCTGCTTTTTTCCATTAAGATTAAAGCACAATAGGATTATTAGGAATTCAATGTGACATTTTTTTAGTATGAAAACTTTTTTAATACACAGAAAATGAGATTATATAATAAATACATATATTTACCACCTATACTTAATTATTAATTCTTTATCTTGTTTTAAATTTACCTTTAAAAAAATACTGCCTCACTCACTAGATGAAACCTTCTTTGCACTCTCTCCAATTATGTTTTCAGCTCTCCTTCACCAGAGATAACTAGTCAAAAATTAATATGCTTCATGTTTATATTTTAATAGGCAATGATTTGTATCTCTATAAAAGAATTATTCTTTGTGGATTTAAAATATTTAAATCAAAGGTATTATATTTTATATTTCATTCTGCATCTTGTCTTTTTTCTTACCCAATACTTTATTCTAGAGAGATTTAATTATATTGGTTTCTAAAGATTAATTCATTAATTTTTGTAGCTATATAAATTAGCATTGTGTCTGTTTTTATCCGATACATATATGTCTGTTTTTATCCATTTTCCCATTGATGAGTATTTTTTTCCCCAATATTTCCCATGAAAATGCTGCTGCATTGGGCATCTTTCTACTTGTTTCCTTGGGCATATATGTTGTTTTGTTAGAGTTTATACTAGAAATATGATTTCTCTGTTCTAGCGGGTATCTTCAACTTTAATGGATGCAAATTTAAAAATTGACATTAAGAATATCCAAATGGACCTCCCAGAGAAGCTGTACCAATTCACCCTTCACCAACTGCCTGCTATTACTTTTTCCCTTTCTTCACTGGGATTTACTGTTTCTTGAATTTAAAATTTTTACCAATTTAATGAGTGAAAAATAAGGTATTAATGTGGTCTTACTTTGAATTTCTCCAAAAACTAGTGAGCATTGGCCATTTGGGTTTCCTTTTCTCAGCTCAGTTCAGTCGCTCAGTCGTGTCTGACTCTTTGTGACCCCATGGACTGCAGCATGCTAGGCATCCCTGTCCATCACCAACACCCAGAGCTTGATCAAAGTTATGTCCATCAAGTCCATGACACCATCCAACCATCTCATTCTCTATCGTCTTCTTCTTCTCCTGTTTTCAATCTTTCCCACATCAAGGTCTTTTCCAATGAGTCAGTTCTTCACCATCAGGTGGCCAAAGTATCAGAGTTTCAGCTTCAACATCAGTCCTTCCAATGAATATTCAGGACTAGTTTCCTTTAGGATTGACTAGTTGGATCTCCTTGCAGCTTCAGAGACTCTCAAGAGTCCTCTCCAATACTATAGTTCAAAAGCATCAATTTTTTGGTGGTCAACTTTCTTTATAGTTCAACTCTCACATCCATACATGACTACTGGAAAAAGCCATAGCTTTGACTCTACAGACCTTTGTTGGCAAAGTGATGTCTGCTGTTTAACATGCTGTCTGGGTTGGTCATAGCTTTTCTTCCAAGGAGCAAGCATCTTTTGATTTCATGGCTGCAGTCACCATCTGCAGTGATTTTTGGAGCCCAGGAAAATAAAGTCTCTCACTGTTTCCATTGTTTCCCCATCTGTTTGCCATGAAGTGATGGGACTAGCATCACTATTTATTAGTGACTATTTATATCCTTTGGCCATTTTCTTTAATCTTCTTGGAGTTTATTTTATGTTGTGATGTCCATTGTTTCATCCCTGTTTCTTGCTTAATCTCCTTTCCTATCCTTCCAATTGCTCTCTGCCTTGTAATGTTTATTGTGTCTCCTTTCTATCCACTTTTCAAGCAAAGAAGTATAAAAACTCAAGACATGTTTGTATTGCTTGATACCCAGCTTATAGACATCAAAGCTGTCTAGTTTAGGATGTTTACTGGTTTTAGCTCATGGACAAGTAGTCACTGAAGTACAGCAAGAAAAAATAAAAATAAACTTTAGTGGAACAATCTCAAGACATTATAGAAGTGCAGCAGTTAAGAATTTAAGGTTTCCTTTGATTAAAAATTTTGTTCCAGCTATTTGATTTTAGGTACTAAATCTCAAATTAATTCTCCTCCCCATCAAAAAAGGGGAAAAGAAGTTTTTATCTGTTTATGTTAAAGGCTTCATAATATGTCAGCATCTGTACTATGAAAACACTTAAGTAAAATATTTTTATTAATTGCAATGGCTATATCCACTGCCTCTTCTAAAAGCGCTTCATGGAAAAATGAAAAGTGCTCATCTTTATAGTTATTGCCTCAGATGACGTAAGACTACCCAATATAAAGCTACACATAAGCCTAGAGCAGAACCATTAAAGAAGAAAATAGTTCAAAATTAACTATTTTGAACAGAAACAATAGAAACATTATCTTTAGAGCTCTTAAGTCAGGAATTCCTTCAGTTATGACATACTACAATGCTGATCTCTTTCTTTCCTTACACCCTACAGATGTCAGTATTCCTCTTTCCATTGCTGATATTATTCATTCTCCTTGGCTTGTGAATCTATGTGCTCCGCCTGCTCTGGTCAGTGGACACCTACACACTACCTTTCTTGTTCATCCACCGTCTCATCATCTGGTGGATTCCAGATCAGTCTTCTTCATCTAGATCGTTTTCACATTCTTTCCAGTCCTTCAAGTCCATATAAAGCTAACTGTTGTGTGCTCAGCTGAAATCAGATTCTCTTTTTTCAATCAACATAAGATAGAGAGAGGTGTCCATTCTTTTGTACTGTGGGTTATTTGACCCATAAATTGAAAAATGCTTAAATGTTTGAATTAACACCTCCTCCATGGAAGCTTAACGTAAGTTTGCATTTCTCCAAACTTATATTAACAGCTACTTTTTCTTGACAAAATACATTTTCAAAGGGCTGGTTTGAATTGATATATGGTGGAAGCCAACACAGTATTGTGGAGCCGCCTTCCTTCAACTGAAAATGAATAAATTAAAAAACATGTGGTCCCTTCAAGGTGTATTTGTTTATTTGTTTCTCTCCTTCTGTCCTCTCCCTTCCCTCAGGCAACAGCCTGGGGTAATTCCCAAGAAATGCGGAAGCATCTCTGTAACCTTTCTCTCCAGGCTCAGATCCGCTTCTCTAAGCTGTGAGGTTCACAGTGACAGATGCTAGGGGTGAGCTGGCAGGCTTTGAGGGGAGTATATTCAATTCAGGAAGCTGAAGTGATTTCCTGCATTTTGGGCAGGAAATGTTGAGATGTGGATGGGAGGAAACCAGGGAGTAAAGCAGTTAACGGCCTTGGCTGGAGCTCAAGCAAGACCTGGGTTTTCACCTGGGCGCTTTACCACCAGTCGAGTTGCATAGAATTTTCCTGGTAGTGACCATGTCATCTTGAAATAAGGACATTTTGATCTCTTTTTATTTAAATAAAACCACATTTCTATCTTTTCCTGGTCCTCAAGCATCTTTAGAGATATCCAACAATGTCCTCAGCAACAGCACAGTAATAACTGGTATTCCTGACTTGATCTTGACTTTGAGGGAAAATAATTTAGATGTTTCCATTAAATATGGTGATATCTTGTAATTTGTTTTGCAGGTGTGTGTGTTCTCAGTAGCTCAGTCATATTAGGCTCTGCAACCCCATGGGCTACAGCCCATCAGGCTCCTCTGTTCATGGAATTTTCCAGACAACAATACTAGAGTGGGTTGCCATTTCCTTCTGCCAGGGATCTTCTTGACCCAGAGATCGAACCCATATCTCCTGCACTGGCAGGTGGATTCTTTACCTCTGTGCCACCTGGGAAGCCCAGGAAGTCTATATCAAGTAAAGAAAAATTTCATTTATTTCTATTTATAATATAATTTCATGATAAGTGGGTGTTGAATTAAAATTCTTATGATTTTCCTTCAATTATGTGGATGGTAACAGTTGTTCGCCCATAAACAATGTGGTGAATCACATTGGTAAGATTTCTGCTACTAAATCATCTTTGTTCTCCAGTAATAAACTCAAGATGGAATATATTTCACCTAGAATATTATGTGAGATACATAACTCAGGACTTATTTAGGATTTTGATTCCATACATATAAGATACACTTATATATAATATTTTGTGTGCATACTGTCTGTAGCTGGGTTGGTTACAAAGTTATGTTCACTTTATATATATATATTCCACCTCTATATTCTCTATTTTTATAAGTTATATGTTCATCTGATCCGAACTTTCCAATTTATATATAGTCATGAATAATTATTTATAATTTAAATGTTTTATATGTTATTTATTCCATCACAACTTAAATCTTTTTCCTTTATTTGTCTTGTAAAGATTACCTTATTCATCTTTTTAAAGATCAAGCCTTTGTTTTGCCAGTATTTTGTAGCTATATTCTATTTCATTCCTTAATGCCTTTTCTGTGCACCCTTCCCCCTTATTTCCTTTATCTTTCTTGAACCTCAGAATGAGATTTAAGTTAATCATGTTTCTGGGGTCAGTGTATGCATGAGCGCTGAGCCAGACAAGTTTCGCTTGCTTGTCTGCCTATCTGAGCCTGGTTTTCCAGGAAACAGAGCTGGGGGAAAAGTGTTGATGGTAACGTATTATTAGGAGATGCAATCTCAGGGGACAGAGTGGGGATAAAGGAGAACAGGGCAGGGTGGGGGGAAGAGTGGATAGGAGGCATTAAGGAAATAGGCTGCCTGGTTTTGTAGACTATATCTTCGAAGAAGCCGTATAAATGGCTGTTTCTCATAACCGTCCTTGGAGGGAAGAGAGGAGAGAACTGAGCAGCTGGCTCACGCTTCCTACTGGTCAAAGCGAGTGGCGACCAGCCCTCACTGAAAGCTGCAGCTGCTTTGTACCGCTCTGTGTCAGTGGGGTGGAGAAGGCAATGGCACCCCACCCCAGTAGTCTTGCCTGGCAAATCCCATGGACGGAGGAGCCTGGAAGGCTGCAGTCCATGGGGTCGCTGAGGGTCGGACACGACTGAGCGACTTCACTTTCAATTTTCACTTTCACGCATTAGAGAAGGAAATGGCAACCCACCCCAGTACTCTTGCCTGGCAAATCCCAGGGACGGGGGAGCCTGGTGGGCTGCCGTCTATGGCGTCGCACAGAGTCGGACAGGACTGAAGTGTCTTAGCAGCAGCAGCAGCATCAGTGGGGCAGCTCCCGGGCGGCAGCCGGTGTATCTTGGGGACGCGACAGCAGCCGTGCGGTGGGCGGCTGGCCCATCCCGTGTGACGGCTCTGCAGCAGCAGCTCACCCAAAGTGCCGGAACCCAGCAGATGAGGCTGAGCGGGTCTGAAATGTCGCTGGAGAAGTGACTGAAAATCCTTTCCCTCCCCCTCATCTCTCTCTTCTTTCGTTTCTATACCTATGAAGTCACGTACTCTGCATTTAAATTAGTCCCTAAAAGTTTTTACTTTTTCCATTTAGCACTGCATTTTTTGATCTTGCTTATTATCCGTCTGATTTTAAAACAGGCTAATTCTAATATTTCTCCGTTAACTATGAGGCTTGTTGAAGTTTTGGGTTTACGGCTATGTCATTTGTGATTCTCTGTGCCATGGCCCCCCACTCCAGTACTCTTGCCTGGAAAATCCCATGGACGGAGGAGCCTGGTAGGCTGCAGTCCATGGGGTCGCTAGGAGTCGGACACGACTGAGCGACTTCATTTTCACTTTTCGCTTTCATGCGTTGGAGAAGGAAATGGCAACCCACTCCAGTGTTCTTGCCTGGAGAATCCCAGGAACGGCGGGGCCTGGTGGGCAATGGTCTATGGGGTCGCACGGAGTTGGACATGACTGAAGCAACTTAGCAGCAGTGGCAGACCATAGATTCTCTTCTAGCTAATTTAAGCAGGAGAGGGTTTATAGAACATATTATCTGCAAGGAAGTCAAATACCTGGGCTTGGAGCCTGCCTCATCCGGAATAGATCAGCAGAAATGACCAGCCGCGCCGCAGCGGTGCTGTGGGGAGCAGCACCCTGGTGGTACCTGCAGTCAGTACCCAGGCCTCTTGGGACCTGATGCTCTGCCACCTGCCTCAGCTTCCCCAGAAGAACCACACCTTCACCGCCACAAGCCAATCTCTCCACCACTTAGCTCCAAGTCTCCTGTAGTATGTCTGTTTGGCAGAAGCAAGGTCCCATACAGAACTCTGGCTGCAATAAAAACATAGAAAACTAAGCTTTTAGCTGTCTGACCTTGGTAGTTCAAGAATTCTACCAGAGTGTATTTAAACGGGCACTGAGTCAATGTATAGGATACACCATGAGTTCAGAAATATCTATATAAGTAAATACTTTCCTATTCATAATATTTCAAATAAAAAAATTAATTTCTACTGGAGTACAGTTGCCTTATAATGTTGTGTTAGTTTCTGCTGTACAGCAAAGTGAATCAGCTGTTTGTGTACATATACATGTATCCCCCCTTTTTTTTTGGATTTCCTTCCTCTTTAAGTCACCGCAGAGCACCACGTAGAGTTCTCTGAGCTATATGGTAGGTTCTCATTAGTTATCCATTTTATACATAGTATCAATAGTGTATATGGGGCTTCCCAGGTTGCCCAAGTGGTAAAGAACCTGCCTGCCAACGCAGGAGACTCAAGAGGGGACACAAGAGAAGTGATTCAACTCCTGGGTCGGGAAGATTCCCCTGGAGAAGGCAATGTGAACCCACTCCAGTATTTCTTGCCAGGAAAATACCATGGACAGAGGAACCTGGGGGGCTATAGTCCATGGGGTTGCCAAGAGTTGGACACGACTGGTGCAACTAAGCATGAAAGGGCACGCATGCATGCAGAGAAGTTGCTCAGGCTTAACACACATCCATATGTAGAACACTACAGCCAACAACAGCAAAACACACATTCTCCTCAAGAGCATATGAAACAATTTCCAGAATCGGTAGTGCACCTTAAAACAAGTTTCAGAAAATTAGAGTATTATACTGAGGACATTTATTCTTAAAAATTGATATTCTTCTCCCTTGCCATTAGAATGCTTATTTGTGGTGTAGAAATGAATTCCCTTCTTCTGCAAGTATACCTTCTATCTTTTTTATCTTTTCATTTAAAAATTCACTTTCTCTATCTTATTCTAAAACCAAAATCCCACTTCAATGACAATGTCACCTAGCTAAAAATACTCAACTTCATTTTGGTTCTTTAGGATTAATTTTATCAGCTGATATTGGTTTTGAGCTTTTGGGAGCTATTTTATGTTATTTTCTCTTTATCACCCACTTTTTCACTCAGTAGGAGCAAATCTAGATTCTGGTCTACGTTATTTCAGTATTTAGCTACTGTTTAGGGAAAGTCCTTGTCATGTACCCCAAGTGTCTGAGAATGCCATCTGATTTAGAAGGCACACCTAAAACCAAGGAACAAATGACTGATTTCCCCCTCAGCTCACTGTGACTAAGAGGGAGTGTTTCATCTTCACAATAAGAGGAAATCTCATTTCTTTGGAAAAAAATTTATCAGTGTTATCTCTACTCACATTGCCTAAGAAGAAATTATAATAGCAGATTATTTTGTTTTAAAAGGAAGGATGATATGACGTTATGAAAAATTGTCTTTAAAAAAAAAAGATCTCTGAGTCAGCACTAAGGACAGATTTATTTGAAATGGCAATGCAATCAGAGAAGCTTGAAAAGTTCTCAGCAGTGTGTCCATGGAGTGTTTATAAAGTCCATTTCAAGTCTCATCTTCATGCCCTACTGCAGAGTTAAAATTTCTGACTAATTACATTCACTATCTGAATTCATAGAGTTTAATTTTTAAAATTCAAAGCAGTTTGATTACTTTTGTCTTTCTTAAGACTCAAAAGAAAAAGAATGTTCATATGCTTAGTGTTTTATAACAGGACATTTTCTTGTAACGAACTGAACTAATAGGCTTAAGAAACTATTATAATAAACAATTTCTCAGTTAGGTGGCTTTTATGTGAAAATGATAATACCTAACAATTTCCTTTAAATGATTGTTTTTCTTCCCAGAATGGATCACAGACAGACATCAGTTATTGGCATATTCATGCATACTGATATATTTTTGCCTGATTGGCTATAGTGAAATTTGTCAAATATATTTATTGTTATACATAGGGTTATATTTTGAGAAAGCATGTAAGATAGAAAGAGAGAAATTATGTAGACAAGCAAAGATAGAGTCAACCCTCAAAAGAGTAATATGATGAAAAAGCTAACGTAATGGTAGCTTAATATGTTAACTATGACCTAGAGAAAAATAACGGGAAACACAAGCAAATTCACTAGATAGCTGGGTTAGAAATAATAACACATATATTTGTGTTACATGAATAACATGACTGAAATAGTCACTTTCAACAAGTGGTGCTAAAATTGCCAAAGTGGGAAGGACAAAACACCCTTTAAATTTTTTACTTTGTTTTTTAGCCAATATTATCTGGAATTGCTCATAGAATATTAATTATAAATTAAGCACTTACAAAATGAATGATAAGGCCATTATGCACAATTATTCTTTTTCCTAGAGGAAATTTTGTTTATGGCATCAAACATAGATAAATCACACCATAGTACAGTCAGCAATCTTTATCAGCACTCTGAGGACCAGGAAATGAAGCAACTCAACACAATTTGGGCTTTAGGATATTATTCATGTTGAAAAGCACGTTTCTCATATTTGGTTGGAAAGAAAACTGAGGTAGCCCTACTTCTTATTTATTATAATAGCATGATGCAATTTCTTCGCCCTACAGGTCTATTAGACTGCTGGGGAGGACTCACAATTCAAGGTGCAAAGCAAGAAGAAGCACACCCATTGCCACCTATAGATAAACCTGAGTGGGGAGTCATCTATTGTGCATCAAAGGAAAACAATTATCTGCAGGACATCAGACTCTAGACTCTAAGATTTGGGATGAAAGGACTTGGCATAGCCTGTGTCAAGCTAAGCGGAAAGGCACTGCCTTTTAAAAACTTCATCGTGTAAGACTTGCTGCTTACCTGAGTGGCTGGCTGTTCTGGGTTGCAGTCTGTTCTGGGCTTTATAAATGTGATCACAATTTTCAGTTGAGATCCAAATGTCTATCTCTAAATCTATCAGGAGGGGCTCTTTAACTCAGCACCCTGTAGAGACAGCAGGAGTTCACAGGCTCAGATTTTAGTTGCAGCTCTGCTACAAATGACCTCGTGCTCTGCGTGTGCCACTTGGTCTTTCTCTTCTGTGTCCCATTTCCTGAGACCTTTTCACATGGGCAGCAGTTACGTGCTCATTATCTGCCGATAGACTGAGCCCACTGTCTGCTTCCTTCAGAGTCTATTAAAGAATGTCATAATCGAAGGCTGAAGACAGGGTCTGGGGTGAGCAGCTCTCTTGTGTGGAATTTAGGCTATGTTCCATAGCTAGCTGTGGAAACCTGATTTCTTAGTGTGTTAACTGACGTGATTGGACAGGCTGCTATGTCTTTCTGAAATGCCAGTGCTAGCTTATATAATCCATCATCAACTCACATATAATACTCATCAGAGCTTTGGAGGGTCTTTAACTCTATTTTTTTTTTTAAGATGCCAGGGAGTGGACACTTATTTATTTTTTGGAGTAGAAGCAGGATTAGAATGTTCTGTTTTTAGCATTTGAAAATCAAACCTCTTAGCCTCCACAGAGAGCAGGCAAGGCAGGAAGCTCATGGGGACTTCTGGGTGGAACGGGAGTCACATTTGAGTAGCGGGGGATGACATTGTTTAGTCTCCTGCCTCCTTGTCCTCTGTCTTTTAGACCTTGAGATGGAAATATAAGTAAGGGAGCACAGGCCCTAAGAGAAAGAATAGGATGGAATATTCTCAGTCACAGTCCTTGAAGGACAACCCATCATTGCCAGAAAGTTCTAAGGATGAGGTGTAAGCTGTGCACTAACCACCTTTTTGTCCTTGGCTCCTTGGACAGCTAGCATTCAGTGGTAAAGTGTCTTATTTCCAACCTTTGTGAAATTAGATAGTAATAAGATAAAAGAAATTGTCTTCTGAAGATGCTACTCCTGACTGCACATAGTGTAGCATTTGCTATCTTAATCCCATAATTTCAAATTCTGATTTTAAGTTAGAGTCCATGGGTTTACAAAGAGTTGGACGCAACTGAGTAACTGAACTGAACTGAAAAATGTCCTAATTTTTCACTCTCTCTTTGGGAATTTGGTGAGCTTACTCTCTAATATGGCACTTCCTGTGGACAGCTGACTGAATTCAGTGGGTGGGTTGGCCCAACCGGGAAGGACATGAGGACCGGTTTGGTTTCTGCCTCCACAGAGCACGGTGGATGGTGATTTGTTCCCTGACCCAGGCAGCAGACCTAGCTTAGCGGTTATCTATCTCCTAGACGCTTTGGCCCACAAAGGGGTGTGGGCTAATCGTGAGAGTCCATCACTACCCCTGGGAAAACAGAATTCCTAGGATGGGTCAACACATGTATATGACCAACACAGCATTTGAAATTCCAAAACTGGGGGTACTCTAAGTTCACTGTATTGCTGATAGAGTCCAGAGTCTGTGAAAATGTAAAAAGCATGTGGTTTATATTTTAAAGACAGAAGACAATGTGTTTGGTTGGTTTATTTGAGTGTTTTTTTCCTTAGAGATTTGTCCGGCTAAATGAGAATTTTGCAGTGGGAGAATAGCATGTGTAGGCAAGGTACATATGGAACTTCATATTTCTGAATTAGCTGTAACAAAGCATGCAATTCTTTCTAGGCCTTCCAGCATGGTTCTTTCCAAATTTGGAGCCCCAGGAAGGATAAATTATGCATGAAAACTACCTTCATCTTCTCTAATTCAGTTCAGTCAAAAACTCCATTCCCCCAGTCACTTTGCTGTTCAATATACTGAAGAAAATGGAAAGGAAAATAGGTCACACTCACGATTTCCAGAGGTTTACGTGACACTAAGGCAGGGGGAATGCAAGAATTAAAGGTAATAGAAAGCAGACCCGAATAACAACGCACAGGGAGGTGCAAGGGAGGTTAGCTCGCCAGGGAAGGCGTGACCACTTCCACCTGGGGCTGGAGATGGCTTAATGCCAAAGTTACTTAGCTTTCAAAGAATGGGGGATTCTTTCTCTCCTCCTTGCTTTCTCCTTTCTCTATTCATTTATTCAACAAATATTTTTGAATCCCTACTATGTTCCAGATGCAGTGGTAGGTGCTCCACTAAAGGATGAGGAAAACTTCTGGTGGAGACAGACTTTAAGCAAATTATCACATTATTTACTATGAACTGTCATGTTTTGAGGGAAATAATTGGCTAGATGAGCTCAGACACAGTGATATGTGCTATAACAGAGAGAACAGACTTAGACAATAAGTTCAGGGAATGCTTGACCTGAAATCTGAAAAATGCTTAGGTGCTGAGTAGTGGTGAAAGGCCAGTGGGACATTTTTCAGTTATAGGGACAATTAGGAATATAGGTGAGCCCATGCTAGTGAAAATAATAATTTTTTTTTCAGAGACAATTTGCTATGTAGGGAGAGAGAATATACTTTTTAAAAGCACATAGTCTCGAGTCAGAGTGCCTGTACAGTTGTCCTCCAGAATCTGCAGGGGACTGGTTCCACGGCCCCTGTGGGTACCAAAGTTCCAGAATGCTCACGTTCTTTATATAAAATGGGATAATATTTGCATGGAACCAACACATCTCCTACCCTGTTGTTATTACTATGTAAATAGTACTAGTTGTTGTAGTACTAGTTGTAAATAGTAACTAGTTGTTACTGCTAGGTAAATGTTATGTCACCTGGTCTTGGAAAATTCAGGCTTTGCTTTTTAGAACTTTCTGGAATATTTTTAAAAACTATTCTCCATCTGAGGTTGGTTGAATCCTCCATAGATGGAGAACCCACAGATATGGAAGGCCAACTATTTTAGAATCCCAGCTCTGATCCCTACTGACGGTGTGGTCTAGGCACTTCGTTATCATTGGTCGGCCTATTTTCTTCTCTGCACCCAGGGATAATCATAGTACTGAACTCAGAGATTTTCTTTAAGGATTTTGTATATATACATAAGATTTATATACACACTCATATAGTATATATAGTATGAATGAATTAATCTAAACAAATAAATATATTAATGTACGTTACTATAATAATATTAAGGATTGAATATATATATATAAACCACTCAGTCCGTAAAATTACATCTTCAAGTAATACACAAAGATAAACTCAAAATGGATTAAAGGCCTAAATGCAAGACCAGAAAGTATGAAACTCTTAGAGGAATACATAGGCAGAACACTCGATGATATAAATCAAAGCAAGATCCTCTATGACCCACTTCCTAGAGTAACAGAAATAAAAACAAACGTAAACAAGTGGGACCTGATTAAACTTAAAAGCTTTTGCACAGCAAAGGAAACTATAAGCAAGGTGAAAAGACAACCCTCAGAATGGAAGAAAACAATAGCAAATGAAACAACTGACAAAGGATTAATTTCCAAAATATGCAAGCAGCTTATGCAACTCAACACCAGAAAAACAAACACCCCAATCAAAAAGTGGGAAAAAGACTCAACAGACATTTCTCCAAAGAAGACATACAGATGGCTAACAAACACATGAAAATATGCTCAACATTGCTCATTATTAGAGAAATACAAATCAAAACTACAATGAGATATCACCTCACATCAGTCAGAATGGCCCTCATCAAAGAGTCTACAAACAATAAATGCTAGAAAGGATGTGGAGAAAAGGGAACACTCTTGCACTGTTGGTGGGAATGTAAATTGATACAGTCACTATGGAAGATGGTATGGAGATTCCTTAAAAAACTAGAAATAAAACCACCATGTGACCCAGCAATCCCACTCGTAGGCATATACTCCGAGGAAACCAAAATTGAAAGAGACACATGTATCCCATTGTTCACTGCAGCACTATTTATAATAACTAAAACATGGAAGCAACCTAGATGTCCATCCACAGATGAATGGATAAAGAAGTTTGGTACATCTACACCATGGAATATCACTCAGCCATAAAAAGGAACACACTTGAGTCAGTTCTGATGGGGTGGATGAACCTAGAACCTATTATACAGAGTGAAGTGAGTCAGAAAGAGAAAGAGAAATACTATATTCTAACACATATATATGGAATCTAGAAAAATGGTACTGAAGAACTTATTTACAGGGCAGCAATGGAGAAACAGACATAGGGAACAGACTTATGGACGTGGGGAGAGGGGAGGAGAGGGTGAGACGTATGACGAGAGTAACATGGAAACCTGCATTACCGTATGTAAAATAGATGGCCAACAGGAATTTGCTGTATGGCTCAGGAAACTCAAACAGGGGTGCTGTATCAACCTAGAGGGGTGGAGTGGAGAGGGAGACGGGAGGGAGGTTCAAAAGGGAGGGGATCTATGTATACCTATGGCTGATTCATGTTGAGGTTTGACAGAAAACAAAATTCTATAAAGCAATTATCCTTCAATAAAAATAAATTAATTAAAAAATTACTTCTTCAGGTAAATCCTAAACTATATATACTATATAGTTACATTAGAATATAATAGATATTATAGATATATAGTAGAATATATATTAGAATCTGATACTTACATGAGAAGAGTATGCACTTCTTCTTCTTATACTTTGGTCCAAATTGGAAATATAAAACTCTCTAATTATATAATTCTGAATTTGGCCATATATTCCTTTCCCCTTACATGCCACCTTTTCAAATCTTAAAATGATTAGAACCTCTGAGTTTTCTTTCACCTTTTTTCCTAAAAGAGATCATTCATGGGACATAGTCTCATCATAACTATTTAAACCATGTTGAAGCAGAATATTCTTACTCAGTTGAAACACCAGGCTTCTTTTAGAGAAGGCTCATACTTTGAATGTGTTTTATGAAAGTGGGTTACATGATAGTTTTCCTTTTTTACAATTATCTTTTTTCCACAAAATCTTTGCACTCTTATCCTTTTTTGCAGGTTGGCCCATCTCAAGATCAGTATCATGATTTTGTGGTGCCCATAATTTTACTCCTATCTGTTGATATTTGCAAATTCATTTTAGTGGCATGTTCCTGAATTTTTGAGCCACTGTGCCATTTCCTTGACTTTGTTTTGATTTTGATATCTAATCTCTTACAATTTTAAATAGTAGAACATCTTACTTTATGCTTTATAGTTTCAATACTCGTAACTCTAATTCTTTTTCTATAAAGATTTCCCCAAGATTTAAATAAATTCCTGTCCATTGAACAGGAATTCAAGCATACCATTACATTAGTTTACGTTCCAGCACCACACAGGGTTCTCAACACATAAACCTGTATGAAGGAACCATGCACGTGTATGCTATGTCTTTCTATTTAGATTAACCTTTGAGAGTAGGAGCCGTGCTCATAATCCTCCTATAATTTTCTGGAGTCTCCAGCCGTGGAATCAGGAAATCCTAGTTGAACTGAACTGAAATACCTCTGTATCAGAGCTTTGCAGGATTTACTTGGGAGCAGCTTCCTCAGCTTGTAAGTGTAAATGAGAACTTAAGTGACTGTGAAAGAAATTATCTTAAATCAAATAAAAATGTCAATAATGTTTCCGAGTTTCCAATTTTGTTCGAGTTTTTAAGGACGAAAGAAGACTTGCTCATTCTCCACAGCTAAGTTGTCATACAAAGAGATATCTGAATAGAACAATGAGATGGTATAGTAACATGCTGTCCATATTGAGTGAAATTCAGCTACTTGAATTCTGAAAGTAATTTTAGTGGGTTAGAGAGATATAAAATGGAGAGCTATTGTGTTTTTACAGGAACTAAGTTCAGTGCATGACTATAGTTATAAAAATATGCCATGTGAAGTTATCAATGTTACATCATTTTCTGACAGAATTGGTGCATACGCTTCATTTCTAAATCCATGACTTGAGGATAAAAGCCTGTGACTGAAAACTGTCAGCTCAATCACTTGGCTTTCTGATACCTTAGTCTAATAGTTTACCGAAAATTACTACAGGGAAAACTCAGTCATCTCCTATGAGTGACATTATTCATACCTCACTGTGCCAACTGATTTAGTTATATTATAATGTGAACATTTAATGACCCACCTATATTTCCAACTATAAAAAGACTAAAGTTTTATATGTGAAAAAAAAATCACTTGGAATGTATAGCGCCTTCGCTTATACTATATAATTTGGTTTACATAACACCATATTTCTAGGTATCAAATGCTTCTAATTAGTTAAAACCACATGAAATAAAATATGTTAAAATCAAATTAAATTCTTTGACGTTTTCCTTTTTGGTTTGCAACCTAAGTGCATCCTAATCCTTCCACCACATGCCTTTCTACTTCCTAATTCCTTGCACCTGCACGTTGACTCTTTTCTTCTTTAGGGAAAACATCTTATTAATGAAATTAATTCAGATTTTGAGTGGGAGCAGTGGAGCCAGTCCCATCGTGGAAGTAGTATGACATGATATGGAGAGTTCAGACTGTTTTGCATGCCTTGGGGGTGAACATATTGAGAAGAGTTGGTAACAAGAAACTCAGGCAGATAAGCCATGGATAGGATGCAGACTTCATCTTGTAGGAACAGGGAGCCAAAGAAGCAAAGATAACTTGGCATTAACTTTTAAAATCATTTGCTAATGAGTACTTTATTTAAATGTCCATATTTTGGTCATATGTTTGAGTTTTCTAAAACTGTGTAATATTTTAATTATTCTTGTCTGTATTTCTCCTTCTAAAAATTATTTTGGGAAAAAGCAAAGAGAAGAGAGTAATTCTTTTTCTCCTGCAATTCATAGGTGTTTTCCAAAAACACTATGGTTTGTTGGGCTAAGTCATAATATAAAAGAAACCACCTTCTATCTAAATAACATAAACAATCCAAAACTCTAGTTCTCCTTAAAACCTGGAACAGTGCAGAAAACTAGTATAAAGTTGAATGAGTAAAAACTACAGTATGTTGCGTCTTGCTGCAGTAATTTGTTTTGCCAGGTGCTATGGTAGGTAAATGAATATACCTCTCCTTGATTATGTCTGCAAAACAAATGATATGGCTCTCACTCATCAGATTTTATCTCAAAATGAGATAATAGATTGTTGATTCAGAGCCAAAACGTCAATCAGGCTAACCTCAATACCAGACCTGAAATAATAAATCTATCCATTGTACAGGAGGAGCTCATATTTGGCTGATGAATTTATTTTAATCCTTTTCATACTTTATTTGCATTATACCCTTGATTATGGCTATCTGGGCAGTAATAAATGGCTTCATTAAACAAGCAGCTAATTAAATACCTGCTGCTGCTGCTAAGTCGCTTCAGTCGTGTCCGACTCTGTGCAACCCTATAGACAGCAGCCCACCAGGCTCCGCCATCCCTGAGATTCTCCAGGCAGGAATACTGGAGTGGATTGCCATTGCCTTCTCCAAAATAACTACCTAGATACCAATAAACAATTGAACATAGAAACCAAAGATGCTAACATAATTTAAATAAAGGTAGAGTTAGTATCTAGTTTCTCACAGAACATTAATTACTTATTTTATACATACTGGAGTGGGTTGCCATGCCCTCCTCCAGGGGATCTTCCCAATCAGGGACTATATTGATACCAGTTCTAGTTTCTATTTTAACCTGAATGGTACCTTACTTTTGGGGATTAATTCATAAACATCCACTGAGTTACTGGCTACTAACATATTACTTACTATGGTCTTAAGAACTGGGCTGATTCTTCATACAACTGTTTGTTTTCCTCCCCAGACTTCTCCTTATCAGGAAGAACTGTATGTCTATTTCTAAATAGTCTTCTTAACTTGGTTTCTGCTTCAAGTAGCTGCACATTTGTTAATTCATTTGTTTACGCATTCCCTTGTAATTAAATTAATCCACAAATATATGAAAGTGGTAGTGGGGGATGAGGATTGCAGCTTCCCTCATAGGGTGGGTAGCTCATATCTTCAAAGAGCTTCCCATTTGTGAGAAGCCATTAATTATACAGTTGCAACAGACGTATTTAAACTCAGATCTTATGTCTAAGATCAGATTGATGGGATGTGGTTGAAGGGTTATATCTCAGAAAGAGTAGCAATCTAAGATGTACTTTGCTAGGAGTTAATAGCCTAGGAATGGTGAGGGCAAGGGGAGTTATTGCTAATGTTGGAGAAATAAGGAGAAATCAGAAGATGAAGAGAAGTTCATGCCAACCTCTTGAGGTTCAGTTTTATCCTGGAAACCAGTTTGGAGCTTGGGAGGAGTAGTCTTAAGGATTTCCAACAACACTGTGATCAGGTTTGAAGTTTGGAATGATTTGAGATCCTGTTAAATAAATAATAGTTGATTAATTCTAAGATTAAGGGATTGATTTGATCACATTCTGCTTCTTTTGACCCGATGCGAGTGCTGACATTCTGGTTAGGTGCAGCCCCACTGTCGTCTCATATCATGTCACCATCTCATATGTTTGAAAGCAGATTTAAATGGCAGTAGAAAGAGATACACAGGGAATTTGAATTATTTTACTTCTTGTGTCCCAGTAAATAAAAGACAAGGTGAAGAAATTGGACAGATAAGTGAAAAATATAAAAGAAGATAATGCACCTGGTAAAGAATCCTCCTGAAATGCGGGAGACCTAGGTTCAGTCCCTGGGTTGGGAAGATCCCCTGGAGAAGGGAAAGACTATATACTCCAGTATTCTGACCTGGAGAATTGCATGGGCTATATAGTCCATGGGGTCGCAGAGAGTTGGACACGACTGAGGGACTTTCACCTTCACTTCAAAAAACAAAAAAGACCAATAATAGCAAAACTAAGAAACCAACACAGTTTTAACAATGGATTAGTCAGAGCTAGCTAGAATTAGTGAATGAATGGGTAACCAATTGACTTAGCTACTTAACGATGACTTTGGTGTAGCACAGAGCAGATGTCACACCTCTTTACTGGCTGCCTTCTGTGATGGAGCCCACAGGAACAGGGGATGTGAGAAGCAGCATTGTGATGGAATGAGGTCCAGCTTTGGCTTTATCATCAGTGAGCTATGTCATCTTGGCTAACTGAATCCATCACTTTGGATCTCCATCCCTTATCTTTAAGATGTTTATTGAGATAAACGCTTATTTAGGGATAAAATAAAGGATAAACTGTGTCAGAATTTACATGGTTATAGAAACCACTGGTAGAAAAATCAACTCAATATAGCGATAACTTCTCAAATGGGGGTAATTTTGTGCCTGGCATGACCAGGGGAACTTTGGTAATACTTGGAGATATTTCTGATTGTCACAACTTGGGATGGGAGTGGGGATGAGCTACTGGCACTTAGTGGTTGGAAGCCAGGGATGCTGCTAAATATTCTACGAGGCACTGGACAACTACTGCTACTTCCAACAAGGAGTTCAGTTCAGTTCAGTCGCTCAGTCATGTCTGACTCTTTGCGACTCCATGGATTGCAGCATGCCAGGCCTCCCTGTCCATCACCAACTCCCGGAGCTTACTCAAACTCATGTCCATTGAGTTGGTGATGCCATCCAACCATCTTATCCTTTGTAATCCCCTTCTCCTCCCGCCTTCAATCTTTCCCAGCATCAGTGTCTTTTCCAATCAGTCAGTTCTTTGCCATCAGGTGGCCAAAGTATTAGAGTTTCAGCTTTAGCATCAGTCCTTCTAATGAATATTCAGGGCTGATTTCCTTTAGGATGGACTGGTTTGATCTCCTTGCTGTCCAAGGGACTCTCAAGAGTCTTCTCCAACACCACAGTTCAAAAGTATCAATTCTTCGGCACTCAGCTTTCTTTTGGAGAAGGAAATGGCAACCCTCTCCAGTATTCTTGCCTAGAGAATTCTGTGGAGAGAGGAGCCTGGTGGGCCGCCGTCTATGGGATCACACAGAGTTGGACACGACTGAAGGGACTTAGCATGCATGCATGCATGCATTGGAGAAGGAAATGGCAACCCACTCCATTGTCCTTGCCTGGAGAATCCCAGGGATGGAGGAGCCTGGTGGGCTGCTGTCTATGGGATCACACAGAGTCGGACATGACTGAAGCAACTTAGTAGCAGCAGCAGCAGCAGCAGCAGCAGTTTTCTTTAACAAAGAGTTATCCAGCTCAAAATGTCAAAAATGCTGTCGTTGAGAAACCTCAAGATAGAGTAAATCACGGCTGCTTGAGTGTCAGGATGAGGCCGAAGGAGAAACACACAGAACTTGATGACAGGGGCTACTAATAAAAAGTAGAGATACATCCTATTCACATGGCAGAGCAAAGATGACTATCTTTTGGAGCACTGATGGGATTATCAACACAGTGGGTGGCATCATGCTTGAACTTGGAAGGCACTGACCACAGATGGACATGAGCTTATCTAAGCATGCCTCAAGCGAGTGTCCCTAGGGCATTTTGTGATTACGCACATCCTGGCTCATTTGTCTCTAATTGCAGAAAAGACCATGCTCTGTTATATCACTAAGGTGAAGATCATCAAATTTTACAGGAAATAATTTCACAAGATGCTCCATAAAAGTAATCTCTACTTTTTGGCACCCAGTGCATCAAGCATTGATGAGGCAAGCAGGAAATCTAATGAAAATAATACAAGGAAATCTTTTCATCAACACCCATCCCTAACGTCTTGTCTCAGCTATCGGGTCATTGTTTTTGCTTCTCCATCGGAATCTGCACGAGCAGCCAACATAGGAAGCTCTGATTTTAAACATAGCTAAGTAGTCATTTTAACCACATGACCAAAGCCAGCTAAGTGGTGCCAACCCTGCCTGAATTAAGATGTAGTGGTTTTTAAGTGTGTTTAGGTAATAGTTTCTCTCTCTTTCATGCACAAGCACATACACAAACACTCTTGGAGATGCTGGGATAGGGCTTTCAGTGTTTGTGATGTAGCCATTTAGATTTTTTTCCCCAAAGGAATATGAACAACAAATTTATGAGTCTAAATATCTTTGCTTTATTGGCAAGGATACAATGGAATTAATTTGGTGTTTTGCAATGACTCCCTGTGTCTCTTAATGTGAGTAAAAACTGGACATTTTATAATGATATGATTGCCTTATTTTATCTGTAAAAAGGGTTAGAGATGAAAATGACTTTCTACTATGCTCTCTAAAATATTGTGGTGAAGTTAATAGAACCCTGAGATAGAGGATGAACCTCAGGATGTAAATCTCAGCAGGGTGTATTTGTTGAGGCAAACAGAGCTGCGTGTGAAGGTGGGGACAGGGGGCAGGGCGGGGACAGGATATCCTCCTCATCAAACATCATACATCGCTTCCCTCATCACCAACGCAGCAGAGTTACACAAAGTGTCCTGGCTCAAACCCTTGGAGGATCAGAAACTGAACCCACCCTTCCATTAGGTTCAAAGTGAAGTGATCACACAAGGAAACTTGCAATGTCCTGTCTAGAGAATGGGGCCAGATAATGAGGATTGAAATCATGGCCTGGTGGCACTGGGAATAGGTTAACTACTTCTGCAAGGTGCAAAGGAAACGTAAGTGATCTAAATGCTGGAAGAAAATAAAGCTTGTTCACAGGATTGTTTACACTAGAATGGACTCCATCCTTTCTAACTCTTCAGGTAGAATTTCCATCTTGCTTCCTTGAATAGAAAGGATCAGAATATGAGCAGGCATTTTACTGATGCTTAGGTGCTTAGTAGGAGTTCAATAAATAATTATATTTAAAAAAATCATTGAATAAGCACCTATGTTATGTCAGGCACTGGCTAGGAGATATAAAAATACAACAAAATAAGGATGTGGTTCCTGACTGCCAAGGGTTTAAAATCGAGTTTAAGATGATAGATCCATTTATTATAATTTGCAACGGTGGGCAAATAATGGGCCATAGGCCAAATATGGACCACTACCTATTTTTGTAAATAAAGCTTTATTGGAAAACAACAGTCATGCCCATTCACTTGTATTTTATCCATGAGTATTTTCACATTACAGCAGTAGAATTAAATACTTGCAACAGAGACCATATGGCTGTCAAAGTCTAAAATATATACTCTCCACTCCTTTATATGAAAAGTTTGCTGAATCCTGGCCTATAATGTCATATACATGGAAATAAACACTTTATAAACTTTCTTGAAGTTACTTCTCACCATTGTCCATTCAGATAACTACCCTATTATCCCCTGTAGGTAATAAGACTGTAGTTTAAAAGATTAAATATTTTAAGTTCTCCATGCTACACAAGCAGTAAGTTGCTGATCTTGAATCTGAAACCAGGCAGTCTGATCTTACAGCCCATGCGCTTTACTGACTTACTCTATAGACATAGTTATACCCACCCAAAAGGAGCAGGTATATCTTTCATAATATTCATGTCAAAATGTCCAAGAAATTAATTTTGCTTATTTTTCTGTAACAGCTAAATGTCTCACTTGTATTTCTCTTTTCTTGCTGGCAGAATTTTATTCGACTTTACCAGTTCACAATGTGCCCTCTTCATCCTTCAATGAGCCGAGCTCTGCTATGGCGGACTGATGGCCATAATGGTTTCAGTCTTCACACTGCCACGTCCATGCCCTTTGTCACATAACTTTGCAGTGTGTTCTCCAAAGTCCTCTGACTTCAAAAAGATGTCCGTAACCATTATGTCCCAGTTGCCAAAGAGCTGGATAAATAAAAACTCACAAGAAAGAACCAATGGAACTTTTACTTCTTATGTTAATATAGATGAAAAATAGTTTTGAAAGAATATCTTCAAGACTATGGATTGGTTTTATTTAGCCAGATCATAACTCAATCATGTATTTAGGAATTTTGCTTCCAATCATGGTGGAGTAACTGGTACAGGATTTTCCCTCTCATCATAAATTATTAGAGAAACAGAGAAAATATAGGGAAAAGTCTGTTTTTAAATATTAGACAATGGGCAGCACAGGACTGTAATTCCTGACAACACAGGAACACATCAGATGAGCCCTATAATTGCTCCTTTCTGCTGAAAAGCACTTGTCTGCCAAGAAAACAAAACTCTACACTCTAAAGGAAAACAAACAAAGCATATTCATAACATCAATGTCACTTTATTAATGCTATCTACCACCCAACAAAAAAATTTCCAAGAAGAAAAATTTGCAATTAAAAATGGGAAGAAGAGAAATATGAATCATAACCTGTAGAACTAATGAATCAGTATAAATAGGTCTGGAGATGACAGTGAAAACAAGGACTTTAAAACGGTTTTTACACATATGCTCAAGGGTTTAGAGAAGAATATGATCCAAATAATAGGAAAAGTGGAATATAAATTTAAAAAAAAGGAAATCTGGAAAAGAAAACTGCAATGTTTAACATGAAATTTTAAATGTATGGGCTTAATATAAGATTGGACCTTGAGGGTGAAATAACTAGTGAAACTGAAGGTATTTTTTTCAAAAGCTGCCTTTGGTAATAGGAATGAGGAAAATAGTGGTGAGCAGAATAAATATTCTTGCCCTTGTGGCTTATTTAACACAGAAAAGAAGAAACAAAAATCAGAGTATCACCAAAGCATCAGTGTAAACAGCATAAGCATCATAAATACATTAATGCTGAAAGATATAAAGGAAAACTTAGGTTAGATTTGTAGAGGGAGTGTGTGTAGAGATGGTAGAAAAGACATTACTCAAGTTAATCTGGAAGTTTTCTCATTTGAATTCTCTGTTACTCAAACCACAGTTTAATGATTTTGTAGCTCAAAATAATTTTGGCCATCTTATAAGTTGGAGAATTTAGGAGGTTCTATAACACTTTTTTTTTTCTTTCATATATTATTGTGCTCTGGTACTATTTTCTGGGGAAGTTTCTGGCTTTGTCTTTAGATAGCCAGGTGCCTACGTTAATATGGAAGATCCTTCCCACTCCACCATGCTGACAGATGGGAAGGGATAAGTTTACAGTTGAGCCCATGGTTTCACGTCCTGTATGGGTCTATATGTAGTCATCATGTAGAGTCCACATTAGCTACAGTTTGTTGAGCACTTACTATGTCCCAAGAGCAAATGCTTTCAATAGTAACTGTCACAACACACAGCTGAGATGCACACTACTCTTACTTTCATTTTAGAGATGAGGAAACTGAGGTACTACGAAGGTTAACGACTTGCTAAAGATTACTTAAACTGAGATGGGAATCATGGCCTTGTGACTTCATACTCCTAACCTTTCCATGGCACCAAGGCACAAAAGTTATGGGGCACTTTGGCTGATCTATAAGCTGAATTTAGTTCCTTTGCCTTCTCTCATAGTTCCTCAACATGCCTTGTAGTCTATGACAGTTTTAAAAATAGTACATTGTCTTGAATGACAAGCATGTGGCATTAAAAATCAAGGAAAGAGGGGAATGGAATGGAAAGAACAACTTACAGGGCCTGCTACTGGGTTTAAAAGCAAGTGATTGGATGTAGTTAAACATTTTAAAGTCTTAGTCCCTTTAATATACAAAAGGCTTGAAATTAAATTAAGAGGTTTATTCTTAGCACCAAACATGGAACCATCTTCAACATTTGGGTTCATGTTATTTTATTAGAAATATTATTTTATGTGGTAGTGAGTAAATGGAGTACAGAATGAAGCAGGGCAAAGGCTAATAGAGTTTTGCCAAGAGAACACTCTGGTCATAGCAAACACCCACTTCTAACAACACAAGAGAAGACTCTACACATGGACATCACCAGATGGTCAATAGCTGAATCAGACTGATTATATCCTTTGCAGCCAAAGGTGGAGAATCTCTATACAGTCATTAAAAACAAGACCAGGAGCTGACTGTGGCTCAGATCATGAACTCCTTCTGCCAAATTCAGACTTAAATTGAGGAAAGTAGGAAAAACCACAAGACCATTCAAGTATGACCTCAATCAAATCCCTTATGACTATACAGTGGAAGTGAGAAATAGATTCAAGGGATTAGATCTGATAGACAGAGATGCCTGATGAACTATGGATGAAGGTTTGTGACATTGTACAGGAGATGGAGCAAGACCATCCCCATGGAAAAGAAATGCAAAAAAGCAAAATGGCTGTCTTAGGAGGCCTTACAAATAGCTGTGAAAAGAAGAGAAGTGAAAAGCAAAGGAGAAAAAGAAAGATATACCTTGAAGATTTGAATGCAGAGTTCCAAAGAATAGCAAGGAGAGATAAGAAAGACTTCCTCAGTGATCAGTGCAAAGAAAGAGAGGAAAACAATAGAATGGGAAAGACTAGAGATCTCTTCAAGAAAATCTGAGATACCAAGGGAACATTTCACACAAAGATGGGCTCAATAAAGGACAGAAATGGTACGGACCTAACAGAAGCAGAAGATATTAAGAAGAGGTGGCAAGAATACACAGAGCAATACAAAAAACATCTTCACGACCCAGACAGTCATGATGGTGTGATCACTGACCTAGAGACAGATATCCTGGAATGCGAAGTCAAGTGGGCCTTAGGAAGCATCACTACGAACAAAGCTAGTGAAGGTGATGGAATTCCAGTTGAGCTATTTCAAATCCTAAGAGATGATACCATGAAAGTTTTGCACTCAATATGCCAGCAAATTTGGAAAACTCAGCAGTGGCCACAGGACTGGAAAAGGTCAGTTTTCATTCCAATCCCAAAGAAAGGTAATGCCAAAAAATGCTCAAACTACCACACAATTGCTCTCATCTCACACGCTAGTAAAGTAATGCTCAAAAGTCTCCAAGCCAGGCTTCAACAGTACATGAACCGTGAACTTCCAGATAATCAAGCTTGTTTTGGAAAAGGCAGAGGAACCACAGATCAAATTGTCAACATCCATTGGATCACTGAAAAAGCAAGAGAGTTCCAGAAAAACCTCTATTTCTGCTTTACTGTCTATGCCAAAGCCTTTGATTGTGTGGATAACCACAAATTGTGGAAAATTCATAAAGAGATAGAAATACAAGACCACCTGAACTGCCTCTTGAGAAATCTGTATGCAAGTCAGGAAGCAACAGTTAAAACTGGACATGAAACAATAGACTGGTTCCAAATAGGGAAAGGAGCACGTCAAGGCTGTGTATTGTCACTCTGCTTATTTAACTTATATGCAGAGTACATCATGAGAAATGCTAGGCTGGAAGAAGCACAGGGTGGAATCAAGATTGCCGGGAGAAATATTGATAACCTCAGATATGCAGATGACACCACCCTTATGGCAGAAAGTGAAGAAGAGCTAAAGAGCCTCTTGATGAAACTGAAAGAGGAGAGTGAAAAAGCTGGCTTAAATCTCAACATTCAGAAAAGTAAGATCATGGCATCTGGTCCCATCACTTCATGGGAAATCGATGGGGAAACAGTAGAAATGGTGACAGACTATTTTGGGGCTCCAAAATCACTGTGGATGGTAACTGCAGCCATGAAATTAAAAGACTCTTGCTCCTTGGAAGAAAAGTTATGACCAGCCTAGACAGCATATTAAAAACCAGAGACATTGCTTTGCTGACAAAGGTCTGTCTAGTCATGGCTATGGTTTTTCTAGTAGTCATGTATGGATGTGAGAGTTGGACTATAAAGAAAGCTGAGCCCTGAAGAATTGATGCTTTTGAACTGTGGTGTTGGAGAAGACTCTTGAAAGTCCGTTGGACTGCAAGGATTTCTAACCAGTCAATCCTAAAGGATATCAGTCCTGAATATTCATTGGAAGGACCGATGTTGAAGCTGAAGCTCCAATACTTTGGCCACCTGATGCAAAAAACTGACTTATTTGAAAAGACCCTGATGCTGGGAAAAATTAAAGGCAGGAGGAGAAGGGGACGACAGAGGATGAGATGGTAGGATGGTATCACCGACTAAATGGACATGAGTTTGGGTAAACTCTGGGAGCTGGTGATGGACAGGGAGGCCTGGCGTGCTGCAGTCCGTGGGGTTGCAAAGAATCGACACGACTGAACAACTAAACTGAACTCAGTGAGTAAAAATGAAAAATGATGATGACACAGATTTACTAGAAATCTGTCCTAAAATCACCAGAATTTTCCCTAAACATACTATTTCAGTCTAGTTTTTATTAATTCCGCAAACCACCATTTCACCTCCCAATTTTTGCTGTGGTGGATAACAAAGGATCATACTACAACAAAGCTTTCTGATTTATGTGCTGCTGTAACTATTATCTCATGCTTATTCGGTCACCAGACAAGCCAGCCTGCTAGGGATGGCACATCTTTCGTGGGTTATGTTTCCCTGTAAGGAAAATCATGAAGAATTTGGTGACTTTTCTGTACTTTGTTCACATTTGGTATTTTTCTCACATGAGATAAGCTTTCTGAAGCTTGACATGAACTCTCTGCTTTGAATTCTGAAATGGTTCCACTAGGTTTGCATAGATCTGATTGATAAATTGAAAATCGTATGGATTATTTATGAATTGTGGATTTTCCTTTGAAGTGAGTAGGTTAGAATCAGCAGAAAATTAACAAAAAATATGATGTATGCATAGGTATTGCAGCATTATTTGTAGCATCAAAATATAATAAATGATCCAGACATCTGCCCTTTATAGAAATGGTTGGATAAATTATGAGGCATCCACCCAGGGGTGTGGATATAGTTGTAAAATAGAATGGAGAATATCCTTATGCATTATGATATGTTATCCCAGGATGTTTTTTAAATGAAAATAAAAAAGCAAAGTTCATAGTAGTGTTTATGGTACAATTTATGTATGTGCTTATATATTTGTGTGAGCTTGTGAGTGTGTACACTTGTTTATATTTTCAGAAAGAAACAATGGGAGGTTAATTCAAAAACTAATGAAAATATTCTCCTATCGGGAGAGAAAGGATACAGGAGAAAGTAGGCTTGGAAGCTAATGTAGTCTGAACATTTTTATTTTTTACTTTGACTTTAGAAAGATGTGATGTCTTACAAAATAATAAAACCAAAGAGAAATAAACAGTTGTTCTTCCACACCAAGTGAATCCAAAACTAAGAAAAATGTTAGTTGGAAACAAATCTTAATAATCATATGGCAATAAAGTGCTAAACAGTGCAGACAGTTAGATAGATGAGCCAATTTACTTTTATTGAGAAGAATTATCAGAGGAGAAAGTTAGCCTTTCTCCATATGTCATTAAATTCTAAATCAATTACTGAGGTTTTGATATTTACCGTGAACAAGATCTAATATTGCAAAATGTCTTCTTGTCCTCTGGGTACAGAGAGAAACTCAACAACACATGGAAATTAGACCAAATACTCACTGGATGATCAAAGTGGAATGGGGAGGGGTCCCTGTTCCTGTCTGTCTCCCCTCCACTGACCTCTCAAGTTTCTTGCCTGTCAGGGTTATAAAATCCATTGTTTCATCTGATTTCACAGGTTTGTAAGAAGGCTGACCTTGGTGGGTTTCCCCTTTGCCTGATTGTGAGAGTATTAGTTCATAGCTGTTGTGTACTAGGGGGTGGGGTGGGAGGGGTCCTTGCGATTTGTTTCCAGATGGATTGAGAACTACTCCTTGACTCTTGACCTTCTTGGGATTTGGAGGGTGATTACTGATTGCCCAAACTTTCCTTCTAGACTTTGCCTGCCTTATAGAAACCACTATCAGCAGGACTGTTTTAAATGAGTTTGTCATTGTTTTTTAATCAGTGTGTTTTCAATTGGAGGATAATTACAATGTTGTGTTAGTTTCTGCCGTACAACAATGTGAATCAGCTATAAGTATACATACGTCTGCTCTCTCTTGAGCCTGCCTCCCACCCCCTCCATCCCACCCCTCTAGTTCATCCCAAGACGCGTATGCAGAAAACGGTAAGACACTGATGAAGAAATCAAAGATGATGCAAACAGACGGAGAGACATACCATGTTCTTGGATTGGAAGAATCAATAGTGTCAAAATGACTATACTACCCAAAGCAATCTACAGATTCAATGCTGCTGCTGCTGCTAAGTCACTTCAGTCGTGTCCGACTCTGTGTGACCCCATAGCAGTCCCTGTCAAATCACTAACGGCATTTTAAATAGAGCAAGAACAAAAAATTTTATAATTTGTATGGAAACACAGAAGACCCCAAATAGCCAAAACAATCTTGAGAGGGAAGTAAGTCAGAAAGGGTTTGTCATTTTAATTGTTACAGATTGTTCGAGTGAGTGACAAAACAAAAAATGAAACAGAAAATATTGACTAGAAGCAGAACAAAGGACAATGATGGAATTGTAAATTGAATGGATTATATAGTTGTGAGCAGCTGGAAGAGTTGCAGGTGATTTAAAGGAGGTGAATTGCTCCAAAGACAGCTGTGTCAGAAACAAACATGCTACATAAATTGATCTGCTGGAAGGTTGCAACTCGGAGAATCAATCACCCTAGTATACAAACCTAGTTTTCTTTTACTTATTTCATAAAGTGAAATAAAACTCCAGAAAATTTCTTGGGAGATTTCTGAATGAAATTGACTGGAAATTGGACTGTTCCTTATGAAAATACAGATGCTGCCATATTTTAAGAATTTTTTAGTTGATTTTCCCCTAAGATAAATAGCAACTGTTTTTTGACACATTATCTTCTTTATAATGAAAGAAATTTGAATCTAGTTATACTTAGAAAATGGCCACAAAATGTAAACTTCCATACTGCCCCTCTTTTCATTAACCTAGGAGAGTTTAAAATTTTTGTTTTAAAAACTCAAAAGTAAATTACCAGGTTTTAATCAGTTTCTTTGGTCTAAATGTGGGAATAAATCAAAAACATTTGGAACCAAAAGGATTCTGATAGTGTTTGTTATTTTTAAAATGCTGCAAAGCAACCCAGCAAACAGGTTTGAAATTTAAAAATCCCTGGAGCCTCCCAAAATGTTTACACATTTCTTTTATCAGAATACAGAAATAGAGTAGTAGATAGACTCACTTACAGTTCAAATTCAACTTGACTTCTCAAACACCCAATACCCAACTCTGTGTTTCAGTGTAGTATAAAAATGCAATCAAGGGAAAAACTAATACAGTTTATGAAATATATTGAGTATTTTTTCCTGATGTACTTAATTAGTGGTATTCTGTTTATGTGAAATAGTTCAAAACTCTTATTATCATGTTATTACTTCTAGTATCAATTATCTTCCTTTGACTGTGGGGATTTAGAATGCTTATCATTTCCCATAAATCTCTTAATCCATTCCTAATCCCAGAGATTTATCCATAAGGACTAAATAACAGTTTGGTAAATGTTCTATTCCTCTTATCATCTGAAGGAAGTGGACAAAGATAGCAACCCCAGGCATTCCAAGAGCACTTAATCCAGTGGGAGAGGACTCTCTAATCCTTTTGTTAATTTTTCATTATCATGAAGCAGTAAGCTCTAATGTGTAACAGGTTTAAAATACAAAAACAAAAAATTGCCAAAACTATCTAGAAGAGACGTTGACAGTAAGGACCAAGTGGGAGGTCTCTTACCATGAACCGAGCTGCCCAAACATGCTAGGTGACAGAGCTGACTTACCAGTCTCAGAGGAAGGTCTCCTGTCTCAGGCAGAGACTGAACTGCAGAATGGAACTCGCAGAAGTCTAAGAATCAAACCAGAATATTCACTAGGAAGAACAGAATGCTGACTGTTGTGCTAGGCTTCCTTGGTGTATCGACCAGGTGACAGTCACATGCAGGCTCAGATGCCAGCCTGCTGGGTGGATCATCTCCTTTCCTGCTCTGTGACCTTGGGCAAGTGAACTGGCCCCTCAGTTCCTTGTTTTCCTCATCTATAGCCCCTCCTTCACAGGTTTATGTGAGGATTTAGTGATTTAAATTCACCTGGGCTTCCTGATAAAGAATCTGCGTGCAATTCAGGGGACGTGGGTTAGATCCCTGGGTTGGGAAGATCCCCTGGAGATTTTCCGGTATTCTGGCCTGGAGAATTCCATGGACTAGTCCATGGGGTTGCAAAGAGTCAGATATGACTGAGCAACTTTCACTTTACTCTTGAGGGACTTCACCTGTGGTCCAGAGGCTAAAACTCCAAGCTCTCTGTGCAGGGAGCCAGGGCCCGGTCCCTGGTTGGGGAACTAGATCCCACGTGCTGCAGCTGAAGACCTTGTGTGCCTCAACTAAGACCAGGTGCAGCCAAAAAAACCAAAAAACAAAATCAATAATTTAAGGGCTTCTCTCGTAGCTCAGTTGGTAAAGAATTCACCTGCAATGCAGGAGACCCTGGTTCGATTCCTGGGTCTGGAAGATCCCCTGGAGAAGGAAATGGCAACCCACTCCAGTATTCTTGCCTGGAAAATCCCATAGAGAGAGGAGCCTGGCAAGTTACAGTCCATGGGGTCGCAAGAGTGAGACATGACTTAGGGACAAAACCACCACCACAGTGATTTATTTATTTATTTATTTTAGAATGAACATTTAAAAAAAATTTTTATTTTTACTTTATTTTGCTTTACAATACTGTATTGGTTTTGCCATACATTGACATGAATCAGCCACGGGTGTACATGAGTTCCCAATCCTGAACCCCCTCCCACCTCCCACCCCATATCATCTCTCTGGATCATCCCTGTGCACCAACCCCAAGCATCCTGTATCCTGTATCAAACATAGACTGGCGATTCGTTTCTTACATGATAGTACACATGTTTCAATGCCATTCTCCCAAATCATCCCACCCTCTCCCTCTCCCTCTCCCACAGAGTTTAAAAGTCCGTTCTATACATTTGTGTCTCTTTTGCTGTCTCGCATAGAGGGTTATCATTACCATCTTTCTAAATTCCATATATATGTGTTAGTATACTGTATTGGTGTTTTTCTTTCTGGCTTACTTCACTCTGTATAATCGGCTCCAGTTTCATCCACCTCATTAGAACTGATTCAAATGTATTCTTTTTAATGGCTGAGTAATACTCCATTGTGTATATGTACCACAGCTTTCTTATCCACACCACAGTGATTTAAATCCTAAATCTTCGGTGCACTGTAAAGCAATGCCTGGGACACAGTAACCTTTCAAAACAATAGCGTCTAATACTCTTCTTTCAGAAAACGGAGCAGAAATGTTGCATAGCACCATGAATCGTAAAAAATAATATAGATTCATGACAAAGAGGACATTAAAATTTTAGAAATCCTTTTCATAAAGGAGAGATCATAATCTGTAAGAACTGCATTTAAAGAAATGTTACTCTTTCTACTGACGAAGACTGAAAATCATCACTGTTATTTCATAGCCTCACAAAGACACCAAAAAGGAGGGGGTTCTGGTTCAGTTCAGTTCAGTTCAGTTCATTTCAGTTGCTCAGTCATGTCCGACTATCTGCTACCCCATGAATCGCAGCACGCCAGGCCTCCCTGTCCATCACCATCTCCCGGAGTTCACTCAGACTCATGTCCATCGAGTCAGTGATGCCATCCAGCCATCTCATCCTCTGCCGTCCCCTTATCCTCCTGCCCCAATCCCTCCCAGCATCAGAGTCTTTTCCAATGAGTCAACTCTTCGCATGAGGTGGCCAAAGTATTGGAGTTTCACCTTTAGCATCATTCCTTCCAAAGAAATCCCAGGGCTGATCTCCTTCAGAATGGACTGATTGGATCTCCTTGCAGTTTGGGGTATTCATCTAAGGTAATTGTACCCAAAGCTGGTTTACATGTAGGAGCTCTTGGTGCTCCTTGCACATGCTGGACACCCACCTTCCCCTGTGGACCAAGCATTCTTTCTAGAGGCTCCTCGAAGCCTCTGCCCAAAGGTTATTCTGCAGAGTTGATGCCCCAGAGCAGCCGCTGGGTGTGATGGTTTGAGTCTGGGGATAAGTAGGCCAGCTTCCTGCCCTCTGAGTGGGAAGCGCAAAAGTAATCTCCACAGCTTCTCCCCGAAGCACTAAGCAGTAATCTGCTCCTGATACACCCTGTGTCAACATCATCCCCTTTCCTTCCTGACATTACCTCCCAAACTCACTCTTTAATCGTTAACTCCATCTTCTAGCAAAATCTCAAATTCCCCTCTACTAGAGTGCTAAGAAAATGATACATAACACATTTTTTTAAAGTGACTTGAGGAGTGTTCTCTGAGGGTCAGGAAGAGTGATTACGTGGCGTTTTAAGAACTAGCTTAAGCCATGTCATTCTGTTTACAAATATGTGACAACATGTTTTTACACACAAGGATTTTAGTGAGGATTTCTCTCTCCTACAAGATGCTACCATAGGAGAAAGGAAATAGATGTGTGACTAGAATCCTGAACCCTGAATTTTCCGCCAGCTTCCCCCTGTTGTTTGGGCACACAAAAAAGATATGGAGAAGAGATACTCCAAAAAAAAATTATCCCATTAATTGTGCTAAGTCTTTAGCCTCAAATCCTAACTGAGCAGTGGGCTCTTATGAGCATCTTGTGTCAGCTTCTGGAAGAAGGAAACCTCATTCTTCTTTCTACTCTCATTGTTTCTTAAGGAGGCAAGGCAAGGTTTTGAACTGTTTCGATTTTAGGGTTCTTTGGCTGGAGTGGTGACTTGTAGGTAATGGAGACATGGTGTCTACATTTGTTTCTGATTTGGGCAGGTAGGGATTTGCATCCACTGTTATGGTGAGTTCTGAGATTCTTATTAGAGCTTTGGGAGAAAGAGAACAGGCATTATAGCCTCCTTGTTTCACTAATATTTAGACCAAACCAGCGTAAGAAAAATAAAATGCTCCCATTGGATTCAGCCTGACTCACTGGGGTTCTACCTTGGCACAAAATCCTAGCTTGCAGAAAGTACTATATTTCCCATATTGCCATGATCATGCACATAGGACCTTTTGAGGAGGAAGTTGGCTAGCCAAGGCAGAGATCAGGGGATCTCAGGGTTCTTGAAGCCTCATCTCAATGCGACCCCTGTCTAAGATCACCCTCTCATTTGCTGGAAAGCTAAGAGCCACGGTGACTTCATTTGTATAGACTACTCAGAGGGCAGGAGTCCAGGCTAAAAATAGGCTTTATTCACTCCTTCCTTTTTATCGACATCCAAACCTCGGCCACCAGATAGACAGCTCAGATTACAAGAGGCAAAGGAAAACAAACTTTCAAAAATTACACCAAGGGAAAAAGATATCTTACACTCTAAAATCCAGAGCACAGCAGGTATCAGCTAGGATGGTCCATATCCTGGCATCTCTGGGTGCTACAGGGAAGATTTCTCAAAGAGCAGTCTTTGTCACTCATTCAACATTTATTTATCTTTTGAACATTAGGAATGATCACAGTGAAAACATTACACAGTATGTATCTTAATAGAACATACCCTAACCTGGCTGCATAGTTATAACAAAAAATAAAGAGTCCAGAGAGAAAAGAGAAATTCCTACTCCAGTGTGTTGTTTCAAATAGAAAAGATTTTTTACAAGCAGAACTCGCAATGATGAATGTACATTAAAGGATTTAACTTACTCACATGGCAAAACGACAGGAGGAAAGTCTGCTAGAGGCTTCCACCCAAGGTCTCATTCACACCATGGAGCCAAAGAAAGTCACTCTTTTTCTTGCAGAACCTGCACTGATACTTCCCAGAATCTCGAGTGAGATAGCTTTAGGAGGAATCCAGAACTCTGCAAAGGAGAGAGAAGAAACAAATAATCCAAGACATGGCTGACATTCCTGCTTCAGGGGGTTAAGTGATTCTGAAGCCTGTACTCCTTATGGATTTCCTTTTTTTGTGAGATCCTAGAGTATTTGCACTAGTGTTGGAGGAGTTTCTATTTTCCCCCCTAAATCCAAATGTTTTTGTGGACTTAGAAATTGATCAGGAGTGGTTGCAGTCAGAAGCCCCAGGGAATTGAAAGGTATCTGAAATGGGTTATTTAGTCATCTGAGCTTGAAGGCAGTGTGGCACCTAGATAGTATTAAGGAATGGAAATGTATTTGCTAATGGCATGCAGTGGTAAACAGCTAAGCCAGATACAATCAGAAGTATCCATCAAAGGCAAGGAGGTGAGGGGCTGAGTTTCCATTGCCAAGAAATAGCATTTATGTTATGGGTTTGATAGCTGATTCTATGGACAATTAAAAGATTAAAGATTAAAAACAGGAAATGATTAGTCAGTTTTTAAAACTCTCAAGATATAGACTAAATCCAAGGGGCTTCCCAGGACTGCTAGATAATTTCTTATCAAGAGCAGAACTAAAATAGCTGAATGGCAAATGTGCTATATGTTTCTTCAGACTGTGGGTTTCCACACCAGTTGACTTTACAACCTTAGCAGAATCTTGTGAGACAGTTAGGGCTACAGCTAGTAATAATGGAACTTCTGGCATTGGAACTGGATTATCTAGTATGACTTCTAAGAAAAGGAAAGGGATCTAACTCCAATTATCTTTCCATATCAGAATGTTTGTTCCTGCCTTGTTTAAAGACTCAGAATCTCATTGCTTGGAAGGAATTACATTTCAGTGGAAGGACTTACATTTCATCACCACCCTGATAGCTAAATCTACAACTAAATTAGTCTCTTCACACTGGGACAGAGAAAGGGAGATTACAAAGCCACAGGATGTAATTTCCCCACCCAAACAATTGGAGCAATTTTCAAATTCATATCAGGAAAAATCCGGGGAATATGTCTGTGCTTGCTTGAGCAAGGAGAGAAAGTCTTGTTTTAGACTGGGCTGAATTTCTGTATATAAGTGCCAGAATTCTGGATTCAGTGGAACTTCAACAGCTGGAAATAATGATAATTGTTTCATTGAGTGACTAAAGTAAGGTCTTGGGTGACTATTGCTAAATTAAACTGAGAGGGCAGAAAAATTCTGGAATAATTAAGTAAAGAAATCCAAAGATATTGGGATGTAAAATATGTTGGAGTAAATTTACCATGTGTGGCTGGCTTCTCTCCACCTCACGTTGACCCAGAGAGGGCTTTGAAGAGACAGCATTCATCAGCGCCTTCTGAGAGCTATGCCAGCGGGTCAGATATGTTTCTTGGCGGTGTCCAGGCCACAGCTGACAGAAGAAGATGTTGAAATGGAAATGACTCCTTGATTTCAGTGGGTAAGGGAAGTTCCTGGGGTGAGAGAGGTCGCGAGGTCACACTTCATCACCAAGAGCGTGATGAATGCGGTCCCTGCAGTAGGCAGCCTGTGCTGTGTGGCAGTCAGTGCGGCTGCGTCTGTCTCCAAGATCAGTGATGGTGGCTGGATAGCTTGGGGTTCCTAGGATGAAGACAGATGGCGAGCCCATTAAGGTCTTACTTGATTGGTGCCTCTGAGCAAGGATGGGTCAGCTGAATCGAGATCTGCCTGACACAGGGGTGATGGCAATCCTTTGATTTGTACCCTCGAGCCCTTTGACTGAAGGAGGAGTCAGGAATACATGAGGAAATCTGTGCAATAGCAACCGAATAATATTCTCTGAATCTCCTTATTGGTATTCCTCGAAGGACTCTGAAGTCACTTTAAGAATAACCATAAAAACAAACAAATGAGTATGACAAAACAGAAACAGACTCTAGAAAACAAACCAGTTGTTACCAGTGAGGAGATGGCTTAGGGATGGGGCAAGAGTGGGGAAGGGTGCTGAGAGGAACAAACCACTCGGCACAAAATAAATCAGTTATGAGGATGGAATGTACAGCACAAGACATATAGACAACATTTTATAATAATTTTAAATGGAGTATAATCTATGAAAACATCAAATCATTGTGTGTATACCTGAAACTAATATAATATTGTAAATCAACTATGCTTCAAAAAATTTAAAAAAAAAAGAATGACCATAAAATGGGAGAGGGAGATTCCCAGATCTTCACGTTCAAAAGATAAGTATGATCCATCTAACTCTGATTCCCTGCAGGCAAGTCTCCTTGAACTGTGATGATTCCTATTATCAAGTTGGATGAAACTACCATGTATTTCTTAGGGTTGTTAGGAAGTCAAATGGATTAACAGATGTAAAGTTCTCAAAATAGTGTCTGGACAGTAGTAAAAGTCATATAAATTTTTCTTGTGATTAATATCATTGTTAGAAATGGCTAAGTGAAAGTTTCCAGAGGTTTTTCCTACTCAGAATAGGAATAAATCAAAGGCAGTACCCCCAACCTGTTAGAATTATGGAAATTTTCAGGATTATTAAAAGCTTGAAAGATGTAGGAGTAGAGATTACATCACTTTCATGGTTAGCTGTCCAGTTTAGCTAGTGAAAAAGACAGATTTCAGAGAATGACAATAGATTATCAGATGTTTAATTAAGTGGAGATTCAACATTGCAATTTTATATGTGGTGAGGTCTCTTCATTGGAACACATCAACATAGTCCTTCCTAACCACCCAATGATTTGACAGATACTTTTTTTCTCTATCCCCAAAAGTAGTAAATAGCAGAAATTTGTTTTCATGTGACCGAGACAGCCATATATCTTCATTGTCTCTCCACAGGGTTATATCAACTTTCTAGTTCTGCGTCTCAAGTCATTCTGCAGGGATAAGTAATTACCTCATCAATATCTGGACATCACACTGCCCACTACCCTATCATGTGGATATAAAACCGAGCAGGGTCCCTATTACCTTGGTAATGAAGGGCTTAAGTGCCACAGCTTGGAAAATAAATACCACAGAAGTACAGGGACCTTCCACTCCCATACAATTTAGGAGTGTCCTACGATCTAAAGCACTTGCTCTTCCAAAATGGAAAAAATAAAAAGCAACTCTTTGGGTTTTGAAAAATAAATAAATAAATTGCGTATCTGTGAACTGCGCTGACCCATATGCAGTGGCCCAAAATAATAGCCAGTTTGACCCAAAGAACAAGGATACTCTCCCACTGGTGCAATGCAAGTGACTCTTATTTTTGGTCTTTATGGTTCAGCGGATCCTATGGATGCTCAATAGCCCTTCTGGTGATAGACATAGCAGGGGCTCTGATGATTTGGGCGAAAAATCATAGCTTCTCCATAAGTAAAAATCTGGGTTCTCCTTAAGCAAACAGACTTGCCAGTGAGCCCTAGAAGACTATGAAGCCCTAATGGTAAGATCTCTTGTGATTGTTGGGTCTTGGCTGCTTGATATCAGCTGAATGTTGTCTTACTGTATCATAAATTTTGGTATTCATCATGGTTAAGTTTTATTCTTAGTAAATATGTGAACCTGGACAAGTTTCCTTTTCGTACTTTGGTTTCCAAATTAACATGATAGTAAATAACTGACAATGTTTTGATAGGGTTAAATTCATCAACAAGTAGACCACTTATAATACCGTCTGGCAAATAATAGGGGTTTAATCAGTGTTAACTGTTGCGGTTCTTATTCTCCTTTGAGGACTAGGACCTATAACCCCATAGAGCCCAGAGGTGTAAGGTTGGGTCATTTGGCTACTTGTTATTCCTGTACCCAAACCAACGTACTCTTCCTGTTGGGGACCAATGCATCCCATACAGTGATACAGTGAAGTCGCTCAGTCATGTTCGACTCTTTGCAACCCCATGGACTATAGCCTACCAGGCTCCTCCATTCATGGTGTTTTCCAAGCAAGAGTACTGGAGTGGGTTGCCATTTCCTTTTCCAGGGGATCATCCCAACCCAGGAATTGAACCCTCATCTCCATCTCCCTCATTGCAGGAAGATGCTTTACCATCTGAGCCACCAGGAAAGCATCCCATCAGTTCGGTCAGTTCAGTTCAGTCACTCAGTCGTGTCTGACTCTCTGCGACCCCATGAATAGCAGCACGCCAGGCCTCCCTGTCCATCACCAACTCCCATACAACTTTCTAATTCAGTGTACAGCATGTACTCTGGAAGAATGGACCCCATCTTCAGAGTATTGCTTCTGAGCCAGTGCTTTACTATGCCTTTGGATGCTGATTCCAGGATGCTCATTCTCCCAGGATATGTCAGAGCAGTAATCCTAGGTCTGGAATGAGCTGTCTCCATACCTCTCCATGAGTCAAATCCCACTGACTATACTCTGATACTCTGATCTTGATGGTCATGAACATTGTGAACCCTGCCCCCCATTCCAGTTCTGATGTTTAAATGAAGTAACTAGCTTCATTGCTTCAGGCCTAATATCTCTGTTGCCATCAAGGAGGAAAGTGCTATGACAGCTTCTCTTACCCTCTGCCCTGGTTGACAGTCACCACTGACTCTTAGTGACACCAATGCCTTCTTTCCAGCTAATTCATGAGCCGGAGTCTCCAATGTCCCCTGAGTCTTTCTGTGGAAGGGAAAAAAATCTGAATGGTCTTTTGGCCTCACAAGAATATTACTTCTCTGAGCCATTTAATCAGTTCTCTACAATTGGCCATAACAATTTGGGAATTTCAATTCTGTTCAACATGGATCATTGCTTTCTTCATGCTGCTAGGAGCCATCCCTACATCCTTCCCTGGGGTCTGTGGCAGATTGTTAAGCCCCACGTCACAAGAGAACACTCCAAGCCAATAAAGTCTCCTTGGTCATGTCTTATTTTCCAGTCCCCCGGCTCAGGAAACCTCCCATTGCAATCCCACCTGCCATCCTGGATGGTCATGTCCACTAATTCCTGTGGTTTCTCTGTGGCCTTGGCCTGTATTTCTCTAGCAGGTTAATAAGTCCCCATCTGGGTGATGCTGTGACTTAACTATGGCTATTGCCAGGCAGCCACAGAGAGAGGGGCACACATTCTGAGACAAGCCCTATGGGCTTGAGGGAAGAGTGCTGCGCTGTCCTCCTTACTGGGGGTGGCCCATTCCTGATGGCGGGCCAGGGGGGGTTCATCTCTGCGGGCTCTGAGGTTCAAAAGAGTCTGGCTGTCCTGGGCAGGGAGATTGAGCATACTTGGAAACTCTGTACTCTCCATTTAATTTTGCTGTGAATCTAGTGTTCTAAAAACAAATAAAGGTGTGTGAATAAAAATTTTTTAAATTCTGAGGAATCAAAATCTCAAGAGGGATCTACTCAGATATCCTCATCTCAGGGCCCTGAGCTTGGTGTAACATACTTGCTTCAGAAGAATTTTAAATTGTCTCTGAAGATCAGGGATAATAGTTTAAATCCTCAGTTTTGCCTTAAGCTTTTCTTCTCTTCTCCCAAGAGAGGAAATTGGCCTCATTTAGGCTACCAAAGAAGTGCTCTGGTATTCACATTTGCTTTTCAATTATTTGTTCAATACTGTTCGCTTTTCAACAGGAAGGAAAGTGCCATGACTTAATGACAGCTCAGTAAGTCTGCGGTCCTATGTCCTGTTTCCATCAGTCATGACAATTCCTTCCAATAGAAGTGGCTTCCAAGTTGCCAGCTGTTAACTTCTAAGCAGCTGGGCTGCCTCCTTGTGCCAGGGCATAGTCTTGGCTCACAGAGCAATGGGGATGGTGTCCCTAGTCTCAAATGGTGGCCAGTGAGCCCGTCCTGGGACTACGTCTTTCCTTCTGGCTTTCTCAAACTGCTCTTGGAGTTGGCTGAGTTCTCTGGGAAGCAGACACTGGGATGGAGACAGGACTGCAGAAAAGTTGTGCAAAAAAGAGGAGGAAGTCGGATTGTGCAAGCAGAGCTGTCAGGCTAGGATGCAGAAGCTGCAGACCTGACGCTGTCTCTGCCAGGCCGTGGGAGGCTCCAGAGTGAGGCCCCTGTGGTGGAGAGGCTCTGAACTGGGAGGAAGTGGCCAGGCCTTTGCAATTCAGCCTTGCTCGTTATTGTCCTTCTGGAAAGTATGACGTTGGCTCCGAAGCTGCCGGCTGATCACACACCTCAGACTGAATTCTGTACAGAGAAAGGAGTTGAGCTACACAGTGCTACTTCATCCACACATGTTTACAATGAATTCAGGTAAGATAGTCCCTCTATTCTGCAGTTTTCACTTTCCGAAGTTTCCTTGGTGGTAAGTTTCAAATCCCATGTGGTTGAGCACCGCTACGAAATCTCTTGAGGTCAGCTGCCTGGGTTGCAGGAATCACGGCTTTGTACAGCAAACCCCAACATTGGTCACCTAGGGGCCGCTGTGTTATCAGAGCCAGGGTCTCAATATCGCGATACCTGTGTTCACATACCCTTTACCTTAATGGCGACCGCAAAATAAGTGGAGTGCTGGCAATTCAGAGATGCCCAAGAGAAGCCAGAAAGTGCTTCCTTTATGTAAAAAGGAGAAAGCCAGCAAATAATGCGGAAAGAAAGAAATGGTATGCTGAGGTTGCTGAGATCTGTAGTTAAGAATGACCTTCCAATCTGTGAAATTGCGAAGAAAAGAGAAGCTCTTGCCAGTTTTGTTGTGTGGCCTCAGACTTCAAATATGTAAGTGCATAGTTACGATGGATGTTAGGTAAGATGCTAAACTTCCACAATAAGATATTTAGAGAGAGAGACTGTAACAGTGCAGTGAGCCCGGCGGGAAGCTGGCAGCCATTGCTGAGTGTCAGTTCTCCATACCCTGTTGCCAGGCAATGAGTATTGCTCAGTCATTGGTCAGTGCCATGGTGGGCCCTGCCCACAAGCAAATAACAGTCGAGAAAGGGCAATTAATAAGGGGGTTCAAACAACAATGGAATGGTGGTCCTGAGGTGGAGAGTGAGGTAAGAGTTGGATCCTGGCCTTCTCCCTCAGGCCCTCCAGCTCACCCAGCCTCGTGAGCTGGGGGACCCAGTAACTGCTGGGAGTCTGTGCCCTGCAGGGCTCCAGAGCCCTCACCAAGGCCACCCAGTAGCCTTGGCCCAGGCCTTGAGGCTGTGGTGAACCTTTCTCTCATCCCTGTCTCTGCGACCTAATAGCAGTAGCAGTCTGTCTGGGTCACCATTTGTGGGACCTGGTCTCCTCTGCTTTGGGTGGCCTGAGGAGCCTGATGGCCAGTCGGGTCCTTGCTGCCCAGCTCCTTCAGAGGTGATGGCTGGGCAAGGTGTGGGGGACCTGGCCCTGAGGGAGCCCCCAGCTGAGCTTTGCCTTCCTCTTAGCCAGAACAGGGACCTCGGAGGGTGACAGTTGTACCTTGGGTCCTTGCCCTTTCTTGTTGGGACAGAAAATAATATTCATTTGGTAGAGAGTTATAGGAACTGTTTTGCCAGACCATGACCTGACTTCAAAGACTCTGACACCAAGCAGTTTGCAGCAACTAACTGCACCCCTCCCCACCTTTTGCTCTGAAAAGGGTTTTGATGAGAGCTTTCAGTAACTTTGGGCTTTGTAGGGCATGAGCCACCCATGTATTTGCATGGTCCTGTAATAAGCCTTTCTCTGTTCAAAATGCCAATGTTTTATTGTTTGGCCTTACTGTGCATCACAAATGTGGACTGGCATAGTCACTGACAAGACCACATTCTTAAAACTTTTGTTACAGTATATTATTATAATTTTTCCATTTTATTATTGATGTTAAACTTGTACTTTGCCCAACTGATAAATTAAATGTTGTCATAGTTATGTGTGTATAGGAAGAAACACATACAGTGTTTGGTACTGCTGCCATTTCAGGCATCTACTAAGGGTCTTGGATAGTATCCCTCACAGATAAGGGGGAACTACTGTAGTTACATACAGTGACGAGGTTTATCTATGGTTTTCATAATGGAACCAGAACATTTCCTCCTCATCAGGAGAACTTTCCAAGACTATTTGCTTTAAAATAATAGTTCATTTCAGAATCAGTGTCTTTCTGAGGGACAGAGAACAATGTGAATTCATTTTACAATGAAATTTCATTTGTTTCATTTAAGGACTATTCTTTATCATATAGATGAGGTCAAATTAGAGATCTAATCTGGAAGTTATTCAGAGTAACATTGAGAATTATTCTGCTTTTCCATGTATTTTAAAAAGTACTTATATAAACATCTCATTTGGTTCAGACAATAACCCTAATCTGTCAAGTGGGCAGAGCAGCATCACAAATTCTCTTGGTCAAATTTTATTATTATTTATCCCATAAATTCTAAGAGACTTTCATGATACCAGAAAACTTAAATCCAAGGACCACTAAGTTAAAAACTTAAATACCAGCATATTCTTAATAACTTTACTTACTTCACTTTTTGTTGTGGCTTTAAGTTCATGTGAATCTGATTAATTTAAAAGCTAAGTTATGGAGGTCCCAAGATGGCAGAGGAATAGGACGGGGACCGCTTTCTCCCGAACAAATTCATCAAAAGGTCATTTGAATGCTGAGCAAGTTCCACAAAACAACTTCTGAATGCTGGTGGAGGACACCAGGCACCAAGAAAGGCAGCCTGTTGCATCCCATTCTCTTCAAAAGGAGGCAGGACAAAATATAAAAAGAGTTAGGGACAGAGACACATCCTGGGGAGGGAGTCCCATCCTGGGGAGGGAGTCCCATCCTGGGGAGGGAGTTGTGAAGAAGAAGTTTCCAAACAGTAGGAAACCCTCTCACAGGCAGGTCTCTGGGGAGTTTTGGAATTTCAGAGGGCAACATAGCTGGGAGGGGAAAAAAAAAAAAAAAACACCCCACAGAATAGGTGCCTAACCACAGTTCCCAGTGGAGAAGTAGCCCAGATGCTCACGTCTGACCAGTGAGCAGGGGCTGGACAGGGCGGTGTGAGCGGCATCATTGGTCCTCAAGGTAAGGACTGGGTCTGAATGCCCTGAGGACAATCTGAGGGAGTTAACATGAGATAGCAACCCAAACTGTGGGATCACCAGAGAGGAAAAAAAAAAAATGAGAAGAGAATTTTCTCGCGAAAGGCTCTAACGTGCAGCCTGGCCTGCCCACAGAACAAAGGATTGAGCTACACCAAAAGAGAGCTAGCTGGCTGCATACAGGCCTTTCCCTGCGCTGAAAGCAGAGAGGCAGGCAGGTGACAGCCAGAGCTGGAAGGCGAGGGGCAGTCTTGGCTCCAGAGACCGGCATCTTCCACCAAACTGTGGGCAGGCTCCCAGTTGCTAACCATGTCTTCCTGGGATCCTGGGCAGTCGATATCTGTCAGGAGGGTCACAGCCTGAGATCAGCTCCCCAGAGGAGACACAGGGCACACCTGATACGGTGCTCTCGCAGGGCACCCAGGAAACCTAGTGGCCAGGACCTGGAAGGGGATTAAGACCCACGCCCCACCCATGACAGTGTGCTCGCCAAACACCTGGTTGCCTGAGCTGCTCGGAACTGGGAAGGGCACAAAACACATGCCCAGCTAAGTCTGTGCCCTTGCAGAGTACCCGAGAACCTGAACCTGAGCAGCTTAGACCTGGGAAGTACATGAAACACAGGGTCCACTTTGGACAGTGCCCTGCAGAGCACCCTGGAGCCTGAGCAGTGTTGACAGGGAAAGCACATGCAGCTGTGAGCTGGGGCAAACCTAGTGTGGTCTGTACACTGTGAGCACTCTCGACACATGCCAGTGATATTTGTTTGCAGTGTTCCTCCCTCCCCACAACACAACTGAACAAGTGAGCCTAAATAAGTGACCACCTTCGACCCCTTGTGTCTGGGCAGAAATTAGACACCAAAGAGACTTGCAAACAGAGGAAATAAAAATAAACAAAGAGGGGACTGCTCTGGACTGACAGGTGCAACAGATTAAAACCCTGTAGTTAACATTGGCTAATCATTTGAGGGGTCCTATTGAACCTGAGAATGAGTACAAGCTGGAACAAGGAACTATCTGAAACTGAACTGACCCCAGACTGCCCACAACAGGTCCAGAGAAATTCTTAGATAATTTTACATGATCACATTGTAATTTTTTAAAATTGTAAGTTCTTTATTACTGCTTTAATTTTCACTTTTATCACCTACTATTACCTTGCCAAAAAAGATCCTATTTGCCGGGGTCCAGCCCAGGTGCATCCAGGGTAATTCGAAGTGGGGACAGAGTCAGCATCCTAGGAATTAATTGCTTAATTAAAGATATAGAGGGAGATCAGAAAGAAATAATGTAGTAGGAAAATTAGTGGAGAAAAAGAGGCTGAATAACTTGGTTTATGTGGAATACCAATAAAGCTTTGAGACAAGAAGCTTACACCACCTATGTAGGCCACTGGCACCCACTTGAATATCGGAGGGTGCCCCACCTTGGGCTCCCTCTTGCATGGAACTTAAAAGCCAGGGCAAAATTAGCAGGCTTGGTGAGCACCCACGCTCCAGATGGGAATTCAGCCAGATAAACGGAGAACAAGAAAAAACGACACAGGGGAATCAGTCTTCCCAGAAACTGATCCGTTTTCTTAATTTTCAGGTTTGCTTATATACCTTTTTTTACACATAAAGACAAATGGAAATTTTAAAATCATGTGGGGGTCAGCAGTCCTGACCTTTATCAAAATCAGGTGCTTCATATAAATGTATACAAAAAGGTCTTAGGGGTTTTACATCATCTTCTGGCCATGAGGTCTGCTGACATTTTATGATCCTTTCTTTTCTGATAACGGTCAGTCAACCAAAAACTTATTTTCCAGGGGTGATTTTTCTTAAACCAGGCACCACCCTCCGAAGGTACCAGATAAAGTTGCATTCCTATAGGCTGAGGGTGTCAGTTCAGTTCAGTTCAGTCGCTCAGTCATGTCTGACTCTTTGCGACCCCATGAATCGCAGCATGCCAGGCCTCCCTGTCCATCACCATCTCCCGGAGTTCACTCAGACTCATGTTCATCGAGTCCGTGATGCCATCCAGCCATCTCATCCTCGGTCGTCCCCTTCTCCTCCTGCCCCCAATCCCTCCCAGCATCAGAGTCTTTTCCAATGAGTCAACTCTTCGCATGAGGTGGCCAAAGTACTGGAGTTTCAGCTTTAGCATCATTCCTTCCAAAGAAATCCCAGGGCTGATCTCCTTCAGAATGGACTGGTTGGATCTCCTTGCAGTCCAAGGGACTCTCAAGAGTCTTCAGTTACAATTAAGAAAGGAATTTACTTAGCCCAAGGTTAACATGATTAATCTTAAAGGTTAATACTTATTTCTTCCAAATGCTAGTTATATTCATTATAAGGGCAGGGAATATGGAGACTTAGCAGCAAATATTGGCCTAACAAATGAAAAACCCTTCACCAATATGATTCCTAATCAACCCACTATACTAATAATTTCTAACTTCCTAAAAGAATCTGCCTTTAGTAAGTCTAACACATCTTGTACCTCTCACGGTTGGGAGGCTGTAAACAATCACATGTGGCCAGATGAACCTGTACAGGCAGGCTAGATAACCTTCAGAGGAGTTCGTAAGTTGAAACACTCTTGTCATGCCCAGGAATTTTTATTAACTGGAGCTGTAGGTTAACTCCTCTGAGAGAGGTGATGGGGGTGAGCCCCCCATAAAGTCAGAGGTGTAGGTTGAGAGCATAAAACAGTAAAGTAGGCAGACTCTGGTTTGGGGGGTAGATGCTCGGGAACAGGGGGTTTCCTGAGGCTCGATCCCGCCTTTGCATATGCTGAAGCCTCCTTCCTCATGACCTTTGCCATGGGCGGAGTTCCTCACGCTGGCTCCTGGCACCTATTTTAAAAGCAAATTTCATATATATATACATTTTAAATAACTTCGTGATTTTGTTTTGTATTTTTAATATTGTCTTTTTGAGAGTCTAACCCCTACTCTGGATTTTTAATCTTTGCTTTTTGGTATTTGATATCAATTTTGTACCTTTAATAATCTAATCTTCAGTATCTGTTTTCATTTAGGGGTGTGATTACTGGCTTGATTGCTCTATCCCCTTTTGACTCTCCTTTTTCTCTCCCAGGTCACCTCTATCTCCTCCCTCCCTCTTCTCTTCTCTACTTAACTCTGTGAATCTCTCTTGGTGTTCCAGGCTGTGGAGAACACTTAGGGAACTGATTACTGGCTAGACTGGTCTCTCCCCTTTTGACTCCTTCCCCCTCTTCTCCTGGTCACCTCTATCTCCTTCCTCCCTCATATCTTCTCTGTGTAACTCTGTGAACCTCTCTGGGTGTCCCTCATTGTGGAGAATTGTTTCAGCATTAACCTGGATGTTTTATCATCTGTGCTGTATGGATGGAGAAGTCTTGAGCCTATTGTAAGAATAAAATTGAAAGCGAGAGGCAGGAAGCTCTGAAGGAAATAGCCACCCAAGTCCAAGAAACCCAGAGAGTCCCAAACAAGAGAAACAAGGTGAAACACCCCAAGACGCATATTAATCAAATTAAAGAAGATCGAACCCAAAGAGCAAATATTAAAAGCAGCAAGGGGAGAGCAACAAATTTCACACAAGGGGATCCCCATAGGGATAACAACTGATCTTTCCATAGAAACTCTTAAGGCCAGAAGGGAATGGCAGGACATTCTTAAAGTGATGAGAGAGAAAAACCAACAACCCAGATTACTGTACCCAGCAAGGATCTCATTCACATATGAAGGAGAAATCAAAAGTTTTACAGACAAGCAAAAGCTGAGAGAATTCAGCACCACCAAACCAGCTCTTTTAACAAACGCTAAAGGATCTTCTCTAGACAAGAAACACAGAAAAGGTTTATAAACTTGAACCCAAACAACAAACGCCAAAGTAAATGGCAATGGGATCATACTTATCAATAATTACCTTAAATCTAAATGGGTTGAATGCCCAACCAAAAGACAAAGACTGGGTGAAAGGATACAAAAACAGGACCCCTATATATGCTGTCTACAAGAGACTCACCTCAAACCAAGGGATACATACAGATTCAAAGTGAAGGGCTGGAAAAAGATATTTCATGCAAATAGAGACCAAGAGAAAGACAAGTAGCAATACTCATATCAGATAAAACAGACTGAAATAAAGGCTGTGAAAAGAGACAAAGAAGGATACTACATAATGATCTAAGGATCAATCCAAGAAGATATAACAATTATAAATATATATGCACCCAACATAGGAGCACCTCCATACATAAGGCAAATACTAACAAGTATGAAAGGGGAAATTAACAGTAACACAATAATAGGGGGAGACTTTAATACCCCACTCACACCTATGGATAGATCAACCAAACAGAAAGTTATCAAGGAAACACAAACTTTAAATGATACAGTGGACCAATTAGACCTAATTGATATCTATAGGACATTTCACCCCAAAACAATGAATTTCACCTTTTCCTCAAGTGTACATGGAACATTCTCCAGGATAGATCACATCCTGGGCCACAAATCTAGCCTTAGCAAACTCAAAAAATTCAAAATCATTTCAAGCATCTTTTCTGATCACAATGCGGTAAGATTAGATGTCAACTACAGGAAAAAAACTATTAAAAATACAAACATATGGAGGTTAAATAACACCCTTCTGAATAACCAACAAATCATGGAAGAAATGAAAAAGTAAATCAAAATATGCATAGAAACAAATGAAAATGAAAACACAACAACCCCAAACTTATGGGATTCAGTAAAAGCAGTGCTAAGGGGAAAGAAGAAAGAAAGTGAAGTTGCTCAGTTGTGTCCAACTCTTTGTGACCCCACGGACTGTAGCCTACAAGGCTCCTCTGTCCATGGGATTTTCCAGGCAAGAGTACTGGAGTGGGTTGCTGTTTCCTTCTTCAGCCAAGGGGAAGGTTCATAGCAAACAAGCCTACCTCAAGAAACAAGAGAAAAATCAAATAAATAACCCAACTTTACACCTAAAGCAACTAGAAAAGGAAATGAAGAATCCCAGGGTTGGTAGAGGAAAGAAATAATAAAAACTAGGGCGGAAAATAAATGAAAAAGAAACAAAGGAGACTATAGCAAAAATCAACAAAACTGAAAGCTGGTTCTGTGAGAAGATAAATAAGATAGACAAACCATTAGCCAGACTCATCAAGGAAAAAAGGGAGAAGAATCAAACCAACAAAATTAGAAATGAAAATGGAGAAATCACAACTGACAACACAGAAATACAAAGGATCATAAGAGACTACTATCAGCAACTATATGTCAATAAAATAGACAAGTTGGAAGAAATGGATGAATTCTTAGAAAAGTATAAGCCTCCAAAACTGAACTAGGGAAAAATAGAAAATCTTAACAGACCCATCACAAGCACAGAAATAGAAACTGTAATCAGAAATCTTCCAACAAACAAAAGCCGAGGATGAGATGGCTTCACAGATGAATTCTACCAAAAGTTTAAGGAAGAACCAACAACTATCCTACTCATAATCTTCTGGAAAATTGCAGAGGAAGGTAAACTCCCAAACTCATCCTGTGAGGCCACCATCACCCTAAAACCAAAACCAAAGGTACCACAACAAAGAAAACTTCAGGCCAATATAACTGATGAATGTAGATGCAAAATTCCTCAACAAAATTCTAGCGAATGGAATCCAACAACATGTTAAAAAGATCATGCATCATGACCAAGTGGGTTTTATCCCAGGGATGCAAGGTTTCTTCACTATTCACAAATCAATCAATGTGATACACCACATTAACAAAATTAAGGATAAAAAACAAATAATTACCTCAATAGATGCAGAGTAAGCCTTTGACAAAATTCAACACCCATTTATGATAAAAACCTCTCCAGAAAGCAGGCATAGAAGGAACATACCTCAACATAATAAAAGCCATATATGATAAACCCACAGCAAACATTATCCTCAATGGCAAAAAATTGAAAGCATTTCCCCTAAAGTCAGGAACAAGACAAGGGTGTCCACTCTCGCAACTACTATTCAACATAGTTTTGGAAGTTTTAGCCACAGCAATCAGAGAAGAAAAAGAAAAGGAATCCAGACTGGAAAAGAAGAAGTAAAACTCTTACTGCTTTCAGATGACATGATCCTCTATATAGAAAACCCTAAAGACACCACCAGAAAATTACTAGAGCTAATCAATGAATATAGTAAAGTTGCAGGATATAAAATTAATACACTGAAATCCCTTGCATTCCTATACACTAACCATTCGAAAACAGAAAGAAATTAAGGAAACAATCTCATTCACCACTGAGATGAAAAGAATAAAATATTCAGGAACAAAACTGCATAAAGAAACAAAAGACCTATACATAGAAAACCATAAAACACTGATGGAAGAAATCAAAGACAACACCACAAATAGATGGAGAAATATGCCATGTTCAGGGATCAGAAAAATCAATACAGCGATAATGAGTATACTACCCAAAGCAATCCATAGATTCAATGCAATCTCTATCAAGCTACCAATGTTATTTTTCACAGAACTAGAACAAATAATTTCACAGTTTGTATGGAAATACAAAAAACCTTGCATAGCCAAAGCAATCTTGAGAAAGAAGAATGGAACTGGAGGAATGAACCTGCCTGACTTAAGACTATATTACAAAGCTGCAGTCATCAAGACAGTATGGTACTGGCACAAAGACAGAAATATAGATCAATGGAACAAAATAGAAAGTCCAGAGATGAATCCATGCACCTATGGACACCTTATCTTTGACAAAGGAGGCAAAAATATACAATGGAGAAAAGATAAACTCTTTAACAAGTGGTGCTGGAAAAACTGGTCAACCACCTTAAAAGAATGAAACTAGAATACTTTCTAACACCATACACAAAAATATACTCAAAATGGATTAAAGATCTAAATGTAAAACCAGAAACTATAAAACTTCTAGAAGAAAACATAGGCAAAACACTCTCTGACAAATCACAGCAAGATCCCCTATGACACACCTCCCAGGGTAATGAAAATAAAGGGAAAAATAAACAAATGGGACCTAATTAAACTTAAAAGATTTTGCACAATGAAGGAAAGTATAAGCAAGGTGAAAATACAGCCTTAATAGTGGGAAAAAATGGTAGCAAATGAAGCAACTGACAAAGAATTAAACTCAAAAATTATGAACAGCTCATGCAGCTCAAAACCAGAAAAACAAATGATCAAATCAAAAAATGGGCCAAAGAACTAAACACACATATCTTCAAAGAAAACATACAGATGGCTAACAGATACATGAAAAAAGGATCAACAGCACTCACTATCAGAGAGATGCAAACCCAAACCACAATGAGGCACCATCTCATGCCAGTCAGAATGGCTGCTATCAAAAAGTCTACAAGCAACAAATGCTGGAGAGGGTGTGGAGAAACGAAAACCCTGTTACACTGCTGGTGGGAATGCAAACTAGTACAGCCATTATGGAGAACAGTGTGGAGATTCCTGAAAATAGAACTGCCACAGGACCCAGCAATCCTACTGCTGGGCATACACACTGAGGAAACCAGAACTGAAAGAGACATGTGTACCCCAGTGTTCATCACAGCACTGTTTACAATAGCCAGGACATGGAAGCAACCTAGATGTCCATCAGCAGACGAATAAATAAGAAAGCTGTGGTACATATACACAATGGAGTATTACTCAGCCATTAAAAAGTATACATTTGAATCAGTTCTAATGAGGTGGATGAAACTGGAGCCTATTATACAGAGTGAAGTAAGTCAGAAAGAAAAACACCAATACAGAGTTTTAACGCATATATATGGAATTTAGAAAGATGGTAACAATGACCCTATATGTGAGATAGCAAAAGAGACACAGATAGAAAGAACAGACTTGTGGGAGAAGGGGAGGGTGAGATGGCTTGAGAGGATAGCACTGATACATATATATTACCATATGTGAAATAGATCACCAGTCCAAGTTCGATGCATGAAACAGGATCCTCAAAGCCGGTGCACTGGAACACTCAGAGGGATGGGATGGGGAGGGAGGTGGCAGGGGGTTTCGGGATGGAAGACACATATATACCTGTTGCTGATTCATGTCAATGTATGGCAAAAACCACCGAAATACTGTAAAGTAATTAGCCTCCAATTAAAGAAATTAATTTTTAAAAACTGTTATATTATTTGTTTGCTTTTGAATTTTAATATTAACATAAAATACAAAGCATTAGGAAATTTGATAAGACACAAAATCCACCAATTACAACACAAATTTTAAATTTCTGTTAGCTACCCATCTTTATTTATGTGTATTTTTACAAGTATATATATATATATAATTTTCTACTTTTCCTTTTTTCAAACTTAAAATCATTCCAAAGGATTTCCCAAGATCCATAATTCTATAGTCATCATTACTGTAATTTTAAATGACTATCTAATATTATATCTAGTGTTTTAAAATGTTTTAAACATGGTTTGAAAGGATATTTTAAAGACAAATCTCATGGGAGATAGACTTTTGGGGATATACAAAGTAAAAAAGATTTTAATACAAATAGCTTTCTATTGTTTAGAAACTGGACCAAAACACGTTAGAAATCATTTATAATGTTGTTCTTCCCTGTGAGACTTCTCATTGACCTTTCAGCCTGACACAAAAATAGAAGACTTTATCATAGCTTTAGCCTGTAGGCCTATTTTTAGGCATACAACGTCATGACCTAAACTTAATAAAAATCCAACACAAAGAGATGAAAGTGGGAAACTTTTTTGCAGAAATTCCTTTGAGGCTATATCCTGCCTTAATTCTACAAGAAGAATTCCCACAGAAATCAATAGGAGATTAAAATAAATATCAATGGCAGGATACAGTCCAAATTATGAATGAAAAAATTTAAACTTGACAGGTTAATTGTTTTTCAGAAAGAGTGAAATTTGGGAGAAGCATTTTCATGAGGGAAAACCAACATTTTGGCTGTAGATAAGTGCATACATAGCATTTTGTGTAGCAGAACCTTATCAATGGGAGCTATGTGCACCCATTGTGTTATGGCATTGGTTTCTGTCATTTTGAAGGGAAGTTTCTTGACCTGCACCCAAGTTTTGCACTATATGTTCAAGTTTCTAATATGCTTTTAAGTAGAATAAACAGTATACAAGATGAAAAAAAATGTATTTCAAACTCTCCTTGCATAACCACATTATTCAAAAATTATTAAGAAACATATCTTAATAATACTAAAATGGAAGTTCAAAGGTTAAAATTGGGTAATCGGTAACTGGGTACTCTTTGGCTACAAAAATGTTACAGTCAGAATGAAGTGAAGTGAAATGAAGTGGCTCAGTCATGTCTGACTCTTTGCGACCCCATGGACTGTAGCCTACGCTCCTCCATCCATGGGATTTTCCAGCAAGAGTACTGGAGTGGGTTGCCATTTCCTTGCCCAGAGGATCTTCCTGACCCAGGGATTGAACCCAGGTCTCCCGTACTGTAGGCAGACACTTTACCATCTGAGCCACCAGGGAAGTCCTTTGGCTACAAAAATATTACAGTTAGTATAAATGTATACAAAATATTAAGGCTCCTAAGTTTATTGTCTAGTAAATTTTATACAAACAATTTGAATAGAGGCTTGTATGAAAGTCAAGTTCATTCATTATTTAATTTTACCTTCTGCAAAAGGAGGATGAGATTCACGAAAGAGCAACATAATATACTATTGTTAAAGTACTAGATATAGAGGGCACAATTTTATCTCAGTGTGACTGGCACATAGTAGATGACCAAGAAATTTTAGTGGCTGAATCAGTAATAGATGTTTCAAAGACAACAATCAATTTGATTAACATTCAATAAGTTTCTATTATACTCAAATTGTGTGCAAGGGCTATAAGAAATGTAATGATTCTAGTAATGTCCCTACACTGAAGGCCAGGTAAACTTGAATCAAGCCCATTATAATACCAAATCGTATGCATTAGGAGCATAATTAGAGATTAAAATAAAGTACTCTAGAAATATAAAGTGATAGCAATGATTTCCCACTGAGGATTAATTGGGGAATTAACTGGAAGGTGGAAGAACACATGGAGGGAACAATCTTGGAGGAAAGGCTCAACTTCTCCAGTAGCAAAGGTTAAAGTGTCAGTGACAGTACTTCCCAGGATGATTCATGTTTCCTTGGAAGTAAAAGAACAGACTTGTGAATGGTTCTTCCGGGAACAGTGACAAGTATGGTGGCTTTGTTTACCAGTTGCAAGGAAAGTACATAAAAATGACATCTTTTATGACATTAAACGAATCTAGTATGAAGATAGCAGAGAAGTAGGATACAGAAGTTAAAATGAGATGTCTCGTCCACAAGGAATAAAGAGTACTTGGTTGAAATGGAGTAAGTTATGGAGTTGTTTTTTGTTTTTGTTTGTTTCCTGTGAGACCTAAGATACTGAACAGTAAGGACTGTAGAAAAAATTAAGTACTTTTGGAAAAATGATATTGCTTCTGATTAACTTTAAACACTAAGCATAAATTTGTTATCAAGGAAGCTGTTAAGGGAGCTCCAAAATAAATCAATATGATTCCAAATTTACCTTAGGTTGAAAATGGTCCAGTCAATTCTTCCCCCATACTGTGTGGAATGAAAACCTCTATCTAAAGCATCTTAGTGTCACTACATTAATTTCTTTGAATACTAATTTCAGCAAATATTTTAAGATGATCAAGGCACGAAAATCTGTCTGAGATTAAAAATCTGCTGTTATCCCAAGGAATGTAAAAGTAATGAAATGTCAAGAAAAATTTAATGTACATGTTTGAGCTTGTAGAACAATTGTGTTCTGCTGGGGTCCAGCCCCGGTGGATCCAGGGTGATTAGAAGGTGGGGACGGAGTCGGCGTCTTTGGAAAAATACATATTTAATCACAGATATAGAGAGATTAGAAATGGATAGTGTAGTAGAAAGATTAGTGGAGAAAAGGAGGCTGAATAACTTGGATTACGTGGAATAGCATCCATGCTCCAGATGGGAATTCAGCCAGAAAAACGGGAGCAAGAAAGAAGCGACATGGGGGAATCAGTCTTTCCGGAAACTGATCCCATTTCTTTATTTTGGGTTTGCTTATATACCTTTTGTTACACATAGGGATGAATACAGAGTCACGTGGGGGTCAGCAGTCCTGACCTTTATCAAAATCAGGTGCTTCACATAAATGTATAAAAAAAAAGGTCTTAGGAATATTACATCATCTGGCCATGAGTGAGACCTGCTGACATTTTATGATCCTTTCTTTCTGATAACCAAAAAACTTATTTTTTCCAAGGGTGTTTTTTCTTAAACCACCACCCTCCAAATAAAGTTACATTCCTATAGGGTGAGGGTGTAGTGAGTTACAATCAAGAAAGGAATTTATTTAACCCAAGGTTAACATGATTAATCTTAAAGGTTAATACTTATTTCTCCTATATGCTTAAAGGTTAATACTTATTTCTTCCTATATGCTAGTTATATTCATTATAAGTGTAGGGAACATGGAGATTTAGCAGCAAACATCAGCCCAACAAATGAAAATCCTTTCACCAATGCTCCCCTTAAGATCTATTTAGTCTTAAGATATGATAAAGTTACATTCTTACATAGCAAGGACACAGTGATTTATAACAAAGTACAGTGATCTATTACAAAAGAGAAAATCCATTAACTCAAAAAGTCTAGTATTGCTAACATCAAAAACTACTATATTTCCTTTGCTATATTCCAAATACATTGATTAGTATATTCCCAGGTGCCTAAGGATATAGAGGCCTGGCGGCAATCATTGACTCAACAACAAGAAAAAGTCCTATGCTAATTAAGACTCTCAAAATACTCCAAAACTCTCTGTTGAGAGGTAGTAAACAATCATGTGGCAGGAGTATGGATAATGCTGTCACACAAGCTAGTCTGTCAGCAGAGAGGTTTGACCTGAGACATCCTTGTCCCACCCAGAGCAGGGAATTAGTAGCAATTATTGACACAACAAATGAAGAGACCCTTCACCAATATAATTCCTAACCAACCCACTATACTAATAATTTCTAACTCCCCAAAAGAATTCGCCTTTAATAAGTCTAAAACATCTCATGCTTCTCAGATTTGGAGGCTGTAAACAATCACATGTGGCCGGACAAACCTATACAGGTGGGCTAGATAACCTTCAGAGGAGTCCGTAAGCTGAAACACTCTTGTCACGCCCAAGAATTTTTATTGCCTTGGAGCTGCACGTTTACTCCTTCTCAGAGAGAAACGGTTATGGGGGAGAGCCCCCCGTAAAGTCAGAGGTGTAGGTGAGAGCATAAAACAGACTCTGGTTTTGGGGTTAGATGCTCGGGAACAGGGGGTTTCCTGAGGCTTGATCACGCCTTTGCGTATGCCAAGCCTCCTTCCTCATGACCTTTGCCATGGGCAGAATTCCTCACGCTGGCCCCCAGCAGTGTTCAAAGGAAGTTAAACTGAGAAAAAATTGTTTCAATATAGCCAATGCATGACTAAATTAAATAAACTCTTACAAATAAGTACACATTCCCTTTCCAATGAGCTGACAAAAATATGGAATTCTCTAGGCCAGATTACTAGAGTGGGTTGCCAGTTCCCTTCTCCAGGGGAATCTTTCCAATCCAGGGATCAAATCCAGGTCTCTCACATTGCAGGTGGATTCTTTACCAGCTGAGCCACCAGGGAAGCCCAAGAATACTGGAGTGGGTATCCTATCCCTTCCTATCCTATCCTGTCTCCTAGTGGGTATCCTATCCCTCTCAAACTGGGGTCTCCTACATTGCAGGAAGATTTTTTACCAGCTGAGCTACCAGGGAAGCCCCTGATGATAAGAGCTAATGTTTACTGAGCATTTACTATATTTCAGCTACTGTATGAATTACATTACACATTTTCTCATTTAATTTTCACAGCAGTATAATGAAGTAGAAACTTTTAAATTCTCTATCAGTAATAAAATGGAGAAGTTGGCTGTGGTCATACAGTTATTAAACAGAAAGGCAAGACTGGACCCAGGACTCACTCTAAATCACCCTTTGATGGCCTGGAATCATCAGGTATGTTCAAAAAAATTAAAAATAATTTATTAGTAGACATAATTGTGTAGCCAGTTCCCAATAACGAGTAAGCTTATCCCTGGCATGAGTTGTTCTCAATGTGTGAAAAGATTTTGTTTATTTTTCTAGGGAAATATAAAATCTGTTCTATGTTATAGTTACTTAAAGCATTTAAGAAGTGTTAAGAGTATAGCACTCAGCTGTGTTTCTTCCATATAGTCTCACTAATGTTTAATGAAGATCTTCCTTATAGCTCAGATGGTAAAGAATCTGCCTGCAATGCAGGAGACCTGGGTTCGATCCCTGGGTCAGGAAGATCCTCTGGAGACGGGAACGGCAATCCACTCCAGTATTCTTGCCTGGAGAATCCCATGGACAGAGGAGACTGATAGGCTACAGTTCATGGGGTTGGAAAGAGTCAGACACAACTGAGCAACTAACCCACCCACAATGTTTAGTGAAGAAATTTTTTGTTTGATTTTCCTTCTTTAAAAGGAGAATGTTTGTCTCCTAAACTATACATTTAATTATTGTTTCATTCCATGTAAAAATGGTTTCTAAAATTAAAGAAAAAATACAAGCACAGATAAGCCACACCAGGAGCATAGAGTCTGTGTTTGAACACTATTATTTATAATTTTTAATGGCATTATACTGAAATTACAGTCTTCTTTCATTAAATAACTGCTTGTATGGTTTCTACAAGCCATTCTTTCCCTACATTGTGTGTGGTCTTGGGGAACTAGGTAAAAGTTGGAGGTGATTTAAGCTGCCTGAGGATTTGGGGGCATGGAACAAAGGGAAATGGAGATTTGAGGGAAGGGAGAGAGTAAGCTGGAAATGTCAAAAATTTAAGTCTATAAAATCAGACAATGAAAACACATGAGTGCAAGGAAATTATCTTACAGAGCATCTCTGAGCCAATTTGGAAAGTTGAGCCTAAAAGATTCCCCTTGGGCACAAGATATGAGGTAAAGCTTCTTTTATAGCTTGGCAGCAGTAAATCTATATGCTGGGAAAGAGATCAATTTTAGACACTTAAAGTTACTTAAGTCTCATTTTCACAACAGTCTGTCAGCAGTAGACAGTGCAGCTAATGGGATAATTTAACCAAGAAAGGAATTTACCCAAAAAATTCCTTATGGACTGATATAAGAAACTTTTTACTAAAGGCAACAAAACCCAGAATTTATTAAATTGTACCATGGACACTCTACAAGTAGATCTAATATTAAAAGTATTAAAAGATCTTTTACAGCAATATCCACAGGGACTTTTTTCCCTTGACCTCAGTTTGCCCCAAGATTCAAAATTCATACAAATTAAATGGTGAAAGCTGAAAAAATGCTTGAATTACCTCAAAATGGCACATTATGAATTTGAAGCAGAAGGAGGGAAGATAACGTAACATTTGTTTAAAGTAACATATTTACTAATTGCAAGCTTAAGAGAAAAGTTGTCTGTGATAATATCTTAAGGCAATTTCAATTTCAGGAAATTTTCTTATGAAGGAAAAATCCTTTGGTGTGAGAGGATTTTGTACCTAGTGAATTATTATAAAATAAAACTAAATAAACATGAGGATCTGATAATCACAGCTCTCATATATTTGATGCCCACTGTATATCAGATACTGTGCTATGCATGTATTATCTCATCTAATCCTTGCATTAACCATGCATTAAGAGTAGCTGCTATTTCGTATTGTAGAGATAAAGACACAAAGAAACGCTTCAGTGAGGTTATGTGGTTTGCCAGACCTGGGATTAGAAGTCATGTGTGCTTGGTCCCCAAACTCCATTTTTGAGCACAGGATAAATGTGGCAATTAATGATACCATTTCCTATGTTATTTGTTGTTACATAAACAAGGAAAATATATATTCCAATGGGGCATCCTATGAACACTTGAATCATATTTAGGTTGATGGTGATAAAAAGCACACAATCAAAAGGACATTTTGTATCATTATCTTTGAACCTTTCAGGCCAAATCCTTTCAGTTACTAGAATTTTGACAGAAGTGTTGGTTTCCTCGGTGGGGATTTAACCCCCTTCTTCCCTTTCAGATTCAAAACAAATTGAATGAGATGAAGAGTAGAGTATATGGAAAATCAGAATGTTGCTTTGAAAAAAAACTGATAAAGGTTTAGTTGTCAGGACCAAATGATCCCAGAATAGTCAGACTTACCCACCCAGTCAAGGTGTGTATGTGGGCACTGGTTTTTGGAGAAGAACCTGCCCCCAGGAGGGCTTTCCTTGTGGCTTAGACGGTAAAGACACTGCCTGCAGTGCAGGACACCCGGGTTTGACCCTGGATCGGGAAGTTCCTCTGGAGAAGGAAATGGCAACCCACTCCAGTATTATTGCCTGGAGAATCCTGTGGACAGAGGAGCCTGGCCGTGGGGTCACAAAGAGTCCAACACGACTGAGCGACCAGCTGCCCCTGACTGAGAGCATGACGAACAAACGTTTGCAGCAGGGAGCCCAAAACTCTTAAGAGGGAAAATGCTTGGGCTGGCTCTGCAAGCCTAGGTTTTTTTTTTTTTTTTTAAGGTATTAATCAGAACCAACGAGGTCCTACTGTATAGCACAGGGAACTGTGGTCAATATTATGTGGCGGCCTGGCTGGGAGGGGAGTATGGGGGAGAATATCCATACTTACACGTGCATAAGTATGACTGAGTCCCTTTGCTGTCCCCCCGAAACTATCACAACATTTAAAATCAGCTATACTCCAATATAAAATAAAAAGTTTTTAAAAAGTCATCAATCAGATAAATCATGCTACCCACTCAGAGCAGAGTAAAGCAGCAGAAAAGGGAGTGAGTTTTACGGTAATAGAACAGCCTTCACAGGAGGAGAGCATCCGCGCTCCCCTCGAACACCCCCAGATGTGCTCTGCTCTGCTCTGCTTTGTTTTGTTCCCTCCACTTTCCAGGATGCTCCTCAGCCTACCTGGTTAGACAAGGGTCTCTCCCTCTGGGAGATTACACTCCTGAGGCTGTTACTTTCCTCCCTCTGAAAGATGGATCATGACTCCTTTGTAGTCCTCTTGGAACTACTCATAGGAGAGATATATTTTGTCCTAAAAAAAGCTCCAGAATGAGTTTTCTGCTCCATTAACTAAGCTACTTCAGGGCTACTCTATTTAAGTTGAAGACGTACTCCCTGTTTTGTTTCCCGCCCCCGATTATGTCCAACCATGCTTTCCAAGGTGACATGGCATGGTTCTGCAGTGAGATTTAATAACATTATTAATAAATGCTGCAATAATAAAAGGCCAGAAAATGCCAGCCGAAGCCCTCTTGTGCTATCAAATTCGAAGGGGAAAACTAAAGGCCACACCCATTGATTAAGAAATTAATATTTAAAATTTAATTTTCTTGACAATATGAGTTAAAAGTTAGAAGATAAAGTAAGTCCCATTTGATTATTCTGCCCATTGTGTATTAGAGGTTTTCCTCAATTTATCTGAATACTTGAGAGTGGAGGTTATTTCTTCAGGGTTTGATACATTTAATTAATTTAACAGAAGATATCAGATACACCTGTATTTCTAGTGTCCAAAGATAAATAGGACATAAGATTATTATCATACCGCTCTTGTAAGAAAAACAGGCAATCCTCAGGCCCTTGAACAGTTTTTCTGGGTAAAATTCCCTTGAACTCATTAAATGTTAGTTAAAACTCAGTTATTTCTAAATGAAAGACTGCTGCTGCTACTGCTGCTAAGTCGCTTCAGTCGTGTCCGACTCTGTGCGACCCCATAGACGGGGATTCTCCAGGCAAGAACACTGGAGTGGGTTGCCATTTCCTTCTCCAATGCAGGAAAGTGAAAAGTGAAAGTGAACTCGCTCAGTTGTGTCTGACCCTTAGCAACCCCATGGACTGCAGCTTACCAGGCTCCTCCGTCCACGGGATTTTCCAGGCAAGAGTACTGGAGTGGAGTGCCATTGCCTTCTCCGAAATGAAAGGCAGAGTACTAATTTATCTATTGCTGTGTGACTAATCACCCCCAAAACTTAGCAACCTAAAACAACAAGCATATATTATCTCACAGATCCCGTGGTTTGGGAATCAGGGGAAATTTTCTGGTTGGTCCTGGTTCAGATTCTCTCCCCAGGGTGAGTCTGATTGTCAGCAGGGCTGTGGTCATCATTTCCAATTACTGACGACCAATTTACAAACTCGTCTTTCCCTGGCTATGGGCCAAACCCCGTTTCTTAAAGTCGAGCCTCGTCATGGGCTGCTTGCTGCCCTCAGCACATGCGGTTGACTTCCCGTGGAGCCCGTGATTGAGAAAGGGAGAGCGAGGCAGTGACACAGCACTTTCATTCATGTCCTAACTTTTTAGTTATGCACAGTGTCCTGTCTTACTCTGTTCCTTAGAAATGAGTCACTAGGTCCAGCAATACCCTTAGCAGAGGGTATTACACTAAGGCTCAAATACTAGAATGCAGGGAACGTTGGGGACTGGCTCTTCCCAAAAACAGATGATGGAAAAAATCTTAATTTTTATCTTTTCCAAGATACCACTGGTCAGTTGATATCTGACTTGTCAGTTTATATTTAATAGGGGTCAGTCTCCAACATGGAGAAGGCAATGGCACCCCACTCTAGAACCCTTGCCTGGAAAAATCCCATGGATGGAGGAGCCTGGTAGGCTGCAGTCCATGGGGTCACTAAGAGTCAGACACAAATGAGTGACTTCATTTTCACTTTTCACTTTCACACACTGGAGAAGGAAACAGCAACCCACTCCAGTGTTCTTGCCTGGAGAATCCCAGGGACGAGGGAGCCTGGTGGGCTGCTGTCTATGGGGTTGCACAGAGTCGGACATGATGGAAGTGACTTAGCAGCAGCAGCAGCAGCAGCAGTCTCCAATAAAAAGGACTTCCCAGGTAGTTCAGATGGTCAAGTGTCTGCCTACAATGCAGGAGACCCAGGTTCAATCCCTGGGTCAGGAAGATCCTCTGGGGAAGGAAATGGCTACCCACTCCAGTATCCTTGCCTGGGAAATCCCATGGATGGAGGAGCATGGTAGGCTACAGTCCATGGGGTTGCAAAGAGTCGGACATGGAGTACAATGCACCTACCATTTCTGGACGAGAACTCTGCCCATGCAGAGTTTCTTGATTGCCATTTCCTCCTTGAGTTCTGTGTTCTCGACACTTTGGTCTATGTAGACAGTTAGTTCTGTCTGGTCATATGGCTACCACGTCTCTTGCAGAAAGACATATTTAATCCTGTGCCTAGTGGCTTAGCCTCTGCCTCTCGTTCTGGAATTGCCTAAGCCCAAGAAGTTTGCTTTTTAGTGATGTTTTTTCATCTTGTGCCTGTATATATTTCAAGGGTTTTCTAAAATGAAACTACTATGGGTGTTTCTGACACCTGTGCCCCTTGGGCTCTGATGCCAACCAAAGTCTCTGTCATGTGCTGCTCAAGACACTCACGCAGATTCCATCATAATATTAGGAAGCCAGTGAAAGCTCCCCTACAATAACCTGTATATCACTTTGAAAACTATCCTGTATTTCTTTGAGTAGTTTCCATTTTAACCTGTGGATAAGTCTCATAAATCCACGCTCCTTTTCTTGATTGTGAATAGAGAAAATAATTTGAGGCAGTTGGTCATTGGTCCCTTGCTGCTTATCAAAGCTTAGTGACAACAATTTAAAGATAGAACCTCAGAAAGACTTCTCCAGCACACCAGAGATTTGGCTGCCTTGTAGTTTAAAAGCAACTATATCAGGGTCTACAAATTTATAGGAAAGCTCCATTCTCTCTATAACTTAATTCTTGCCTCAGCTGCCCTTCAGCACTAAGACTGCTGCAGCCACTGACATCTGTTGTGGTTTCTTCTGTGTATCACATGGCAAGGATATTTCTAGTCAAGAAGCAGCAACTTCTGTGCCTGCCAAGGGCTTTCACTGTCTCCAGGATCTTTGTCAAGGCCCTTCTAGACTTGTTAGTTGCTCAGTCATGTCCGACTCTTTGTGATCTCATGGACTGTAGCCTGCCAGGGTCCTCTGACCATGGCGTTCTCCAGGCAAGAATACTGGAGTGGGTAGCCATTCCCTTCTCCAGGGAATCTTCCTGAGCCATTGATGGAACCCAGGATCTCCTGCATTGCAGGCAGATTCTTTACTGTCTGAGCCACTGGATTTACTTCCATGAAAAGTTGCTGTCCTGTAGAGAAATATGCCATAATCTGTATCCATAGATCCAGATTAAAATACCATGTGCTTTTTAGTCACTGGCCCATGCCAGTGACTGAAAATTGGTTCAATATAAGCTGTTACAAAGTCTTTGCTGTAAAATTACGGTGAAGACTCCAAACCCAAATGTTTTAGCCCCAGTTAAAAGTCTCAGGTATTTATTTTCTTTCTCTGCTCAGCTTTGTTCTTTTACCTTGTTTCACAGTGTTTTCAGCCAGTACACCAAATGCTGGTGTCTTTCAGGTTACCCTTCAAAACTCCAGCACCCCCACCCCCTGCCCCCACTCCTGCACACTAGAAATATAGGAGACCTGCCTGGAAACTGTGGCTGTGCTCTTCCTGCCCAGAGGCTGGTTCTCAAAGAGATCAATGGAAAGGAGCTCAGCATGTCTAGTTTATCTTCCTAAATTACCAACTGGATAAATTGTTCACTTATGCTGTGTTTGAGTCAGAAAAGGGGCAGAAACCAGCTAGGAGCAGGTTACACTGATTGAGTGTCCTCCAGAGGAAGAGGACCTCAGGACTGAGAGGGGAAACTCTCTGCTTTAACGAAATGATTGAAAGTCTCTCAGACGTAACACAGACTCAAGGAGAGATGCTTTTGGACTCTGGAGTTGGAGAAGGTTCTTGAGAGTCCCTTGGGCTGCAAGGAGATCAAACCAGTCCATCCTGAAGGAGATCAGTCCTGAATATTCATTGGAAGGACTGATGCTGAAGCTGAAACTCCAATACTTTGGCCACCTGATGTGAAGAACTGACTCATTGGAAAAGACCCTGATGCTGAGAAAGATTGAAGGTGGGAGGAGAAGGGGAAAACAGAGGATGAGATGGTTGGATGGTATCTCCAACTCGATGGACATGAGTTTGAGCAAGCTTCGGGAGTTGGTGATGGACAGGGAGGCCTGGCGTGCTGCAGTCCTTGGGGCTGCAAAGAGTCAGACACGACTGAGCGACTGAACTGAACTGAACTTTCCCTCAGAGCATGGTTAGCTTTCTCGTAAAGCATAACTGTTTCTTTGTGACACTATCATCCCTCCACTATGGAATTTGAGGAAGCGGTGACCATGTTCACTAGCAAAGAATCCACTGAGCCAGAGGAAGCCACCCTCTTCCTCAGGGGCCCTTGTGTATCAGTGATCTGCTGTTAGATGCATGTCCCCCTTGAACCATCCTGCTTAAAACATCAACAGTGAGCCCCCAAATGCCAAATCCAACAAACATCCCTCAGTCCTATGCTTGGGTACAGTCCTATACCTATAGTCCCTGAGACTATACTTTTGGAAACAGTAGGTTTTATTTTTCAGTATCTCCTGTTCAAAACCTTCTTCTGCCTTGACTTTCTTAATGCTGAATACTTCAGGGTCTTTGACCACCTCTCTGAAGTTTCCTTCCCATCCTCCTTCTCAGAGTCCTTGTCCTTTGAGCCTTCCTTAAAGGCAGGAACGCCCCAGGCATCTGCCTCCAGCTCTGGCATCTTCTAACAATGTGCTCCACTGAAGCAACACGCTCTCTGATGTGGGGTCTCCAACAATTTCCATGACAGTGACTTGGAGCACATTAACCCTAAGTCAGGCTTCGATGTAGTTTCAACATTTAAGGTTAAGGTGTTTAACACTATCTATATCTATATCTATATCTATATCTATATCTCTGTGTGTGTGTGTGTGTGTGTGTGTGTGTTTACATAATGTTTTCCCTGAAACCTGCTTTCCCTCATATATTCCTTACCTAATAATGGGTGGATGCTAAGTCACTTCAGTTGTGTCTGACCCTGTGTGACCCTATGGGCTGCAGCCCGCCAGGCTCCTCTGTCCATGGGATTTTCTAGGCAAGAATACTGGAGTGGGTTGCCATGCCCTCCTCCAGGGGATTTTCCTGACCCAGGGATCGAACCCGTGTCCCTAAAGTCTACCTGCATTGGCAGGCAAGTTCTTCACCATTAGTGCCACCTGGGAAGCCCATTCCTTCTTCAGTCAATGGAATTCACATTTTTCAAGTCATGCAGGTCATAAACAAGATGGTCATCTTTCATTTCCACATTTTCCTCATTTGTCTTGCTCATCTACGCAGGCTGGAGAATATTTATCATAGGCATTTGTCATGCTGGGTTCAGTCCCAGCTCTTCTGTTTCACAGCTCTGTGATCTTGAGCAAGCTACTTTACTTCTCTAATCCTCATTTCCTGAATCTGGAAAGCACGTTTGAGAAACAGAACATGCCTCACGGACTGTTATGAAGATTTAAAGAGACAAAAGTGTGTGGTGCCCTTGATACAGTGATGATTGCCGAGAAATCGGGCCATGTATATTTTACTGCTGGTGATGTGCGGGTTCTGACTCTGGACTATCTTTTGATTGCATTCCCTTTTTATACGTCTGCTGTCACTGCCTTTGTTTATTTTCTTTTCTCAAGGGGATTATTGCATCTGACTAGCCTCCTTGTTTATAGCTTCTCACCCTTTAAATCCATCATTCATACTGTCACAAGCTTTTACTAAAGCCCAGACCTATTCATACCACACTGAGCTGCTTCAATGCTCCAGTGGCTCCCTGTGGTCTGCAGGATAACATTCAGGCCCTAGTATGGCATCCAGGCTCTCAGTAATCTGCTTACAACATGCTTTCCTCATCGCACACTTCGGGCTGCAGCCACACTGGACTCCACTGTTCCTGAGTGCATTTTCATAAGCCTGTGACTTTTTTACCAAAAAAAAAGAAGAAAAAAAAAAAAGATCCTGCAGCCCCAGCCTGAAATTCTCTGTCCCGATCACTCTTCAGATATGACCTCACATTCCTTTCCTTTCTGTTCTGTTAGCAGATTTCCCTCTTATAGTCCTCCCCATTTTTAACCTCATCACAGTGGTCTGGGTGTTCATTTCTGCAACAGCATTGTAAGCTCCTCCAGAGCAGGGACCCTATCCATTTCTTTGGACAGGGTCCCAACAGTGAGCTCAACGTGGCAGACGATTAGAAAACACTAACGTGAACGAATTTGTAAGTCTAGTAAACATTCTTAGTTAGGATTTCATGCCTGTGAATTCTGCTCCTTTGCCAGACTGGTTTGTTTGTGTTTTGATCACTGCTTGCCTCTCCATTCTTTCGGTGGTCCTGAGGGACACACGTGGCCTGTGCCATGCTAGTCTGACCACGAAGCGCAGAGGGGAAGTGGAAGGCGGCATGTTCACAGCGGCATAAGTGAGGTGTTAAAAATTAAATCTGAGATATAACTGCTAGTTATAATAAGTAAACAGATTAATAGAGGATTTTAAAAATTAAAATAGCGAGAATAGTAGCGACAAGAATCCAGATGGAAGGTGTTTCCTGGAATTACTATCTAGTCTCGCACACCCTGAGAACCATCAGTTCTAATTTTACTTAGAAACAGGTACAGTTAAAAGAAATGCTGCTTTATTTTGTACCACATAATTGACAGATACCTTTACAGTGTTCATGCAGTTTTATTTCACAGTCTCATTTATTTCTTGTTTTTTTTTGAAGTTCCAGGCCAAATATGAGCCCTGTGGAGTGAATGAACAAAAGCATTTTCTGTCTCTATTAAAACCTTGACTATAGGCTGTTCCACAGTGAATACACCTCAGTTTCTTAAACAAGGAGCCAATATGCCCTGAACCACTTTTAGAGAAAATTAAGGAAGGCACCTACCTCGGTGTCATGTAGTGGAACCATTCCGAGCCCCCAAATGCCTGCTAATACAGTCTTTTTATTTTCAAAATAAATGAAAGCTCCATTCACTGGCTGAAACACAATTTATTTAAGCTTCTGCCTTTAAACATTGATCACCCCACACAATTCCTCTTGTGATTCTACTGTCCTAATTGTAAGACCTAACTTCCAACATAAATGCTGGTAAATATTTTTTTTGTCTCTCTTTTAAGTAAAATATTGGTTACTTCCTAAATATAAAATCCATATTTGCTATAAAAAATAAGAAAATACAAAAAAGAGAAGAAATTTGTTTTACCCTCCAAATATAGCTACTCTTTGTATTGTAATATTTTAGATATTTTCTTATATGTTTTGCATTTTATATAGTTGTGATCTGCTAGATAGAGTCTTATAGAGTTATGTCCTTATTCTGTCATTTAACATTTAACACATTTCCCACATTAATAAAACTATCTGTATATAAAATTTAATAGCCATATGAATATATCATCATTTATTAACCATTCTCTTATTAATAAGTACTTGAGTGTGTTTTATGGTTTTAGTCTTTATAAATAAAGATGCTCTGAATAGTTTGTATCATAAAATTTTTCTTCATGGTTAGAATAGACAGAAAATCAACTATCTTTGAAGCCTACAGTTCTTCCCATTTCATAGAAACAGAAACCCAGTTCCTATGGGAAATATATTACATTATCTTATTGAAATCAGTGTCAGCCATGCAATTAGATGTGTGGACATGATCTTCAGAATACTGCCTCTTTCCTGGAAACTGTGATTGGCTCAGGGAAAGGCATATGATGCAGGCAAGGATAATCAGAGATTCTTAAAGGACTTCTTGGGTTGGGCTTTTACTCAGGCTACTAACCTGGTAGGCAGCTTTGCTTGTTGTTGGGAGGAAATCTGCCTGGATGATGATTAAACCATGAATTAAACCATTTAAACCATGTATAGAACATTTCAACCCAGAGCAGCAGAATGCATATTTTTTCCTCAAGTGCACTTACACCTTTCTTAAGGATGGTTAGATCAAAAAACAAGTCTTAACAAATTTTAAGTTGCAACCATATCAAGTATCTTCTCTAACCACAGTGGGATGAATTTAGAAGTTAACAGAAAAGGAAAACTTGAAAAGTCACACGTATGTGTAAATTATACAACACTCTTGAACAACCAATGGCTCAAAGAAGAATTGAAAAGGAAAACTAGAACACATCTTGAGACAAATGACAACACGACATACCAAAAGTGGGATGCAACAGAAGCAGTACTGAAAGGAAAGTTTATACCACTAAACACCTACATTAGGAAAAGAAAAATTATCTCAAATAAGTGACCTAGTGATACACATCAAGGAACTAAAAGATGAAGAGCAAACTAAACCCAAACTTAGTTGAGGGAAGAAAATAATAAAGATTAGAGAAGAAATGAATGAAACATAGGATAGAAAAAAGGAAAAAAAATCAGTGAAACTAGAAGTTAATTTTTTAAAAGAAGATAAAATTGACAAAACTTTAAGGTTGTCAAAACTTCTAAAAGATAAACAAAATTGACCAACCAAGAAAATAAACAAAGGACTTAAATAAATAAAATCAGAAAAGGAGACAACAATTCTAACCACACAAATACAGAGGATTATGAGACTACTGTGAACAACTATATGACAACAAATTGAATAATCTAGAAAAATGAATAAATTCCTGGAAAAAATAAAAGTTACCAAGATTGAATGATGAAGAAAGAGAATGTTTGAAAAGAACTAAAATTAGTAAGGAGATTGAATCAGTAATCAAAAAATTCCCAACAAAGAAAAGCTCAGGAGCAGGCAGCATCACTGGTGAATTCCACCATTTAAAGAATTAATGCTGATTCTTCTTAAATTCTTCCCCAAACCTGAGGAGTGAGGAACACTTCCATACATATTTATGAGGCAAGAATTGCCATGATACCAAAGACAGAAAAAGCCATTACAAGAAAACGATAAGCCAGTACCCCTGATAGATATAGATACAAAAAATCTTCACCAACATCCCAGTGAGTCAAATCAAACTCACAGCACATTAAAAGGATCAGATACCATGGCCAAGTGGGATTTGTCCCTGGGATGCAAGGATGGTTCAATGTGCAAAAATCAGTCACTGTGACATTTTACCACAGAGGATAAAATTACATGATCATCTCAACAGATGCAGAAGAAGCACTTATAAAATTCAACTCCTTTTGTGATTAAAAAACACTGAATAAACTAGGAATAGAGTGAAATTTCCTCAACATAATAAAGACAATTTGGAATGCCCGCAGCTAACATACATAATATTGAAAAACTGAAAACTTTTCCTATGGTGTCAGGAATGAACTAAGGATGCTCCTCCTCACAACTTCTATTCATCATACTGGAAATTCTAGCCAGAGCATTAAGCAAGACCAAAAAAAAAAAAAAAAAAGAAATGCATTCAAATAGGGAAGGAAGAAGTAAAATTATCAGTTTGCAGATGACTTATTAAGTCTTAAGGTTCCACAAAAAGTTAATAATGAACTCATATAAGATTCAAGATATAAAATCAACATACAAAAATAAGTTGCATTTCTATATACTAACAGTAAAGAGGGCTTCCATGGTGGCTCAGAATTTAAAGCGTCTTCCTGCAATGCGAGAGACCTGGGTTCGATCCCTGGGTCGGGAAGTTCCCCTGGAGAAGGAAATGGCAACCCACTCCAGTGTTCTTGCCTGGAGAATCCCAAGGATGGAAGAGCCTGGTAGGCTACAGTTCACAGGGTTGCAAAGAGTCGGACATGACTGAGTGACTTCACTTTCAAACTTTTCAATAGTAAACAACCTGAAAAGGAAATTAATAAAATAATCCCATTTACAGTAATATAAAAAGAAATAAAATACTTAGGAATAGGGCTTCCCTGATGGCTCAGTCAGTAGAGTCTGCCTGCAATTGGGAGGCCCAGGTTTGATTCCTGGGTCAGGAAGTTCCCCTGGAGAAGGAAATTGCAACCCACTCCAGTGTTCTTGCCTGGCTGGCTATGGACCATGGGGTCACAAGGAGTCAGACATGACTGAGCAAGTAATATTTAACACTTAGAAATAAACTTAACCAAGGAGGCAAAACACTTTATACACTAGAAACTATAAGATACTAAGGAAAGAAATTAAAGAAGATACAAACAAATAGAAAGGCATCCCATGTTCATAGTTTGGAAGACTTAATATTGTTAAAATGTCTCTACTATCTAAAGCCACCTATAGATTCAGTGCAGTTCTTATCAAAATTCCAATGGTGCTTTTTATAGAAGTAGAAAATGTAATCTTAAAATTCATATGAACGACAAAGGAACCTGAATAGACAAAGCAATCTTGAGAAAGAACAAAGCAGCTGTCCTCATGCTTCTGATTTCAGGACATATTACAAAGCTAGATCAAGAAACTGTCTTCCAAAGTCTTATATCAAATTGTATTTCCATAACATTTATTAAGGGAGTCCCTTTTACTGCATCCTTGTCAAAACAGAATATTCTCAATTTTAAGTGTTGTTTATATTTTATTGTCAAGAAATGATTTACCTGTTTATTTCTATTTCTTCTATTGCCTATAAGTTTACTAATGCCTTTCTTCATATAGAATTGGTTGTGTTTAAAATTTTTAAACATTGCTTCTCTGGCATATGAATAGCTCACTATTGTTCTGTTTGTCAGTGGAGGGTATGAGTTAAAGTGGAATAATGTGGGTGGTAAAGAAGCAATTAATTATGAAAAATTTTATCATTTTAAACCTGCATGTCAGTAAGTTAAAAAATTCAGAAACTCAGTCATTAGAATTCTTCCTTGCTAATTTCTTTTCCTTTCTACCAAGAGATTAAGTAAACATTCTTGGAAACATGTATGTTTCCAGCATGTATTTGAAGTCTGTGGTCGATTCCCTTAAGTTTTCAGGAAGAGCAAAACTGTATAGAACTGATCCATTGTAGAAGCATCTTTCTAAGAAGGCTGGAAGGTACTAACAGTTCCATGAGATGAGATGAGATGAGATGAAGTCGCTCAAGTCGTGCCCGACTCTATGCGACCCCGTGGACTGTAGCCTACCAGGCTCCTCCGACCATGGGATTCTCCAGGCAAGAATACTGGAGTGGGTTGCCGTTTCCTTCTCCAGGGGATCTTCCTAACCTAGGGATTGAACCCAGGGATCGAACCCGGGTCTCCCGCATTGGAGGCAGACGCTTTAACCTCTGAATCACCAGGGAAGCCCCAACAGTTCCATAAGCCCTGAGATTCTGTTATCTATATTCCCAGTTGTCCTGTCCTTCAGAGGAGAGGCTTATGGTATAAAATTTGCCATAGCAACTTCAGTGATTCCCATGTATTTTGATAGGGACTATCAAACCTCTTACGTGTCTTGGTCAATAGACATTTCAGGTGTCCAGTCTAGTGCTTTACGCAGAATCAGTGCTCAATAACAATTTGTTAAATACCAACAAATGGATATTAAGAAATGAATATCAGTAGTGTTAGGATGGTGAGAGATTCTTCCTAACCCATATCACTTTTCAGTAATTAGGAAAATTACTTAGAAACTTTTGCCAAGACATTAGCAAGTACTTTTCTAGGATTCAGAATTTTAGAGCTGCAAGGAACCTCAGAAAATATCCAGTCCAACTCCTTTATTTACGCAGACTAATATACACTTTTTAAAAGCAGAGACCAGATTGGAGGCCAGCTTTCTCATTTTAATCAAGGTGCCTTTCCTTTGAAGGAAAACTACTCTGCATACATACAGTCATCAAATTTGGAGTCTGATCCCTGGAAGAGATATGATAATTCATCTAATTTTTTTCACATGTCAGGATAGTGATTAAGCTTATAAATGAGTAAATATATTTTGTTTGTAGCTTTTCCCTTTGAATTTTAATGTGAATTTTATTTTGGTATTAGTGGCCTGAAATTTCCTTTGGCTAGAATTTCATAATAAAGATTGCTGATTGCACATCAGAAACAATGAGAGCAACAAGACAGTGGAATGGCACATTTAAAGTAGTAAAAACAAAATAAGACTGTCGGTGAAAATTTCATATGGATGGGTGAAAGTGAAAGTTGCGTCTGACTCTCTGCAACACAATGAACTGTATTCTCCAGGCCAGAATACTGGAGTGGGTAGCCTTTCCCTTCTCCAAGGGATATTCCCAACCCAGGGATTAAACCCTGTTCTCTCACATTGCAGATGGATTCTTTACCAGCTGAGCTATCAGGGAAGCCCATTCTTCAAAATAAGGATGAAATGAAACTACTTTCAGGTAGGAAAAACAGAAGAGATAAAAGTAAAACAACAAAAACAGAAAAATTAAAGTTTCCCATGGAGTTCTTAATAACATATTTTCATCACTAATAGAGCCCCCTGAATAAGAATATGATACTTTAACAGTTTTTAAAAGTCATTTTCCTTTACTTTGTGTTCTTATTAGAGATACTAATTTCTTCAGGGTTACTGAATACTCAACATTAAAAAGTGCTACAAGGGTTATGAAGAGGAACAGTTAAAAAATTGTTCTTTTATGAAATTTATAGGCAGATAAGCATTTACTTAAAGTACCATGATACAATGTAGGAGTTAACAGGGACGCCAAGACACCAGATAAAACGCTGGGAATATATGGAAATAAAAGGGAATACTTTAGAGTGGGAGAATGAAAGATAATTTTTGAAAAAGGCTCTGAACTAGCCAAATTTGTTAATTATCCCTTTTCTCTTGTACACAATTTCTCATTTTCTGTGGCTTCCTTCAAGATTTTCTTTTTCCTTGCTTTCAACAACGTGACTATGTGCATAGGTGCATAGGTGCATAGGAAGATGTGCATCGGTAGAGTTCTCTGACATTTTCTTTGTTGTTCAGTCACTAAGTCGTGTCCGACTATTTGTAACCCCATGGATCGCAGCATTCCAGGCTTCCCTCTCCTTCACTGTCCCCTGGAGTTGGCTCAAACTCATGTCCATTGAGTTGGTGATCTCATCCAACCATTTCGTTCTCTCTCACCTCTTTCTCTTTTTGTCCTCAGTCTTTCCCAGCATCAGGGCCTTTTTCAATGAGTCACATCAGGTGGTCAAAGTATTGGAGTTTCAGGTCAGCAACAGTCCTTACTATTTGTAATTTATTGAGTCTTTTTCTGTTTGTAAGTCAGTGTTTTTCTCAAATTTGAAAATTCTTGTGCATTATTTTTCAAATATAATTTTCTTTCCCAGTCTCATTCTCTTCTCTTTTTAGGACTCCAGTTAGACATAAATTAGACTAGTATGGATTTTTTTCCCATACATACCTGAGGGTTTGTTTTTCTTCACCATTTTATCTTTCTGTTGCTGAAATCAAATTTACTGACTTTTTAAAGCCTATGAGTAAATTTTTAAATGTCTACTTTTGTTCTTTTCCATCCTAGCATTTCTTTCTTTTTTTTTTTTTACAGTTTCCATTTTCTTTCTGCTGAAATTCTCTACCATTTCACTTATTAAGATTAAATTTGTCTTTTTAAGATAAATATGTATTATTGCTTCAAGTTTTTTCTCTTCCATCTCAGATTTGGTTTCTATCAATTACCCTTTTTCTTCACTACAGATGAAAATTTTTTGTTTCTTTGAATGTATTTTGATTATTTAAATGAAATACCGGACTTTTCGATTAATACATTGTAGAGACTATATGTTTTTGATTTTTTTCTGAAATATATCCATTCTTACTTCCCCCAAATATTATTATAAACAAAAAAGGCAGAAAAAATGGTACAGATTATATGATTCCATTCTATAATATTCTAGAATAGACAAAACTACAGAGGCAAATCCAGATAGTGGTTGCCTGGGACAGAGAATGAAGTGAATTGATTGCAAGGGGGCATGAGGGAAACTATGTTGTTGATGAAAATGTTTTGTATTTTGAATGGGGTAGTAATTATATGATTACTTGTTAAAAGTCATCAACCCAAACATCTTATAACGTGTGAGCTTTCTTGTATATAATTTATAGCTCAGTAAAGTGTTTAAAATATAAAAAATATTTAAACATTGTTAAACACTAAAATGATGTGTTACAGATTTGTGTTGAATTTATAAAATGTGTTGTATATTGAAATGCTTGAGATGAAAAGAATTTGAGAGGAGTTTTGTTTTACTCACTTTGGTATACCTCTAATCCTAGCATGTTGTTCACTGAAAGTTACTGCTCAGTACATTATTTTAAAATTCATGTCTACTTCCATAAAGCCAGTTACCTTGAAATGTTGAATGACCTGGATATTTGAACATATCCTATTCATCTCTAAGTTAAAGACATCAGTTCAGTTCACTTCAGTTGCTCAGTCATGTCCGACTGCAGCACTCCAGGCCTCCCTGTCCATCACCAACTCTCAGAGCTTGCTCAAACTCATGTCTATTGAGTCAGTGATGCCATCCAACCATTTCATCCTCTGTTGTCCCCTTCTCCTCCCTCCCTCAATCTTTCACAGCATCAGGGTCTTTTCCAATGAGTTCTTCACTTTTAGGCGTCCAAAGTATTGGAGTTTCAGCTTCAGCATCAGTCCTTCCAATGAATATTCAGGACTGATTTCCTTTAGGATGGACTGATTGGATCTCCTTGCAGTTGAAGGGACTCTCAAGAGTCTTCTTCAACACCACAGTTTAAAAGCATCAGTTCTTCAGCACTCAGCTTTCTTTATAGTCCAACTCTCACATCCATACATGACTACTGATAAAACCATAGCTTTGACTAGACGGACCTTTGTCAGCAAAGTAATGTCTCTGCTTTTAAGTATGCTGTCTAGGTTGGTCATAGCTTTTCTTCCAAGGAGTAAGTGTCTTTTAATTTCATGGCTGCAATCACCATCTGCAGTGATTTTGGAGCTCAAGAAAATGAAGTCTTTCACTATTTCCATTGTTTCCCCATCCATTTGCCATGAAGTGATGGGACCAGATGCCATGATCTTAGTTTTCTGAATGTTGAGCTTTAAGCCAACTTTTTTACTCTCCTCTTTCACATTCATCAAGAGGTTATTTAGTTCTTCACTTTCTGCTATAAGGGTGATGTCATCTGTGTATCTGAGGTTATTGCTATTTCTCCTGGCAATCTTGATTCCAGCTTGTGCTTCATCCAGCCCAGCATTTCCCATGATGTACTCTGCTAGAGGTTAAATAAGCAGGGTGACAATAGACAGCCTTGACATACTCCTTTTCCTCTTTGGAACCAGTCTGTTGTTCCATGTCCTGTTCTAACTGTTGCTTCCTGACCTGCATACAGGTTTCTCAAGAGGCAGGTCAGGTGGTCTGGTATTCCCATCTCTTTCAGAATTTTCCACAGTTTATCGTGATCCACACAGTCAAAGGCTTTGGCATAGTCAAGAAAGCAGAAATAGATGTTTTTCTGGAACTCTCTTGCTTTTTCAATGATCCAGCGGATGTTGGCAATTTGATCTCTGGTTCCTTTGCCTTTCCTAAATCCAGCTTGAACATCTGGAAGTTCATCTGCATGTACTGTTGAAGCCTGGCTTGGAGAATTTTGAGCATTACTTTGCTGGCATGTGAGATGAGTGCAACTGTGTGGTAATTGGAATATTCTTTGGCATTGCCTTTCTTTGGGATTGGAATGAAAACTGATCTTTAAAGTTACAGGCATAGTTTCCTAAAGGAGAGATCTTTATTTTAATAACTAATGAATCTTTGTTCTTATCAAGTGCTGTGCTGTAACTTACATCATTTGGTGTTTCCAACACCTCAACCTAACCACTTTGATCCACATTCTCCTTAATCCAAGTTCTATTAGGAAATTGGTTCAAAATTGTACCAAGTGAAATATGGATAAAAATAAATCTCTGTCAGAGAGGTATGGTAAACATTAGCAATGCAGGAGACACAGAAGCTGTAGGTTTGATACCTCAGTCAGGAAGATCCCCTGGAGGAGGGCACGGCAACCCACTCTAGCATTCTTGCCTGGAGAATTACATGGACAGAGGAGCCTGGCTGACTACAGTCCATATAGTCAATCAGAGTTGGACATGCCTGAGCGACTGAGCATGCACCCTGCCATAACTGATCTCTGTGGAAAATTACGTTTTATCATGCGTGAATGTCTCCCCTTCCCCCACAGTTTAGTGAGATATTATTGACATATAACATTGTGTAAGTTTCAGATATATAATGTGATGAAAGGAGGAACATATCTGTTACTACACTGTTACCACAGCATTAGTTAAAGCATTAATCCCCTCATATAATTACTTTTTTTTTTTGGTGGTAAGAATATTTATGATCTATTCTCAGCAACTTTTACGTATATAACACAGTGAATGTCTTTTAGAAAGTGGATATATTAATTTCAGCTCAGACAGTTGCTCTCTGAAAATGAGATCAGGGTGAAGAGCAGAAATTTAAGTTTATGTGGGAAAATTTGCTTTGAATTGGGCTGAAGAGATCCATTATAATACAGTGCACTTGGAAACTGTCAGGCTTGTGAGTTGCCAAATGCTCCTTGGAATGAGGAATTGCAGGCAATTTTGAATCTGAGCCATTTGCTGTCACATAAATAGGAAGGCCAACTTCCTTAAAAGATATACATTCTCTTCAACTCGATATCAGAAGATCACTGATAATTTTAAGTGTGATTTTGTACTAAATGTCTGTATCAGAACTCTTTTGTTTTTTCTTAGGAATGCATTCTTGGAGCTCAAGTCCTTGCATATAATTTATCTGGGATAAAAAATGGGATCCCTTTCAGTTTTGATTATAAAGCTCTTTGGGGCTATTTTCCTTCAGTCTAATTTGATTGATTTGCTGCTTTTCATACTAGCTGACAGATATTAATAGAATATTTTTAAAAATATCCTTGAAAAATAAAGGATAAGGTAACTAACTTGTGGAAGATACTTAGTAATGGGGTATTTTTTATAATAAAATTTATTTAACACATTTGGAAAAAATACTTCTAGATATTGTATTAATTATTGTAACTGTGTCCTATGTAAATAATTCTCCATATAGGTCAAATTACTTACCAGATAGTGAAATCCCTGCTATATTCTAACAGACTAGGAATTGATATATAGCTCTGGACATACTAATAAAATAACAGAAGTGAAGTAATAAATCATGACCTGATTAAGGTCCTTCACTCAGCAAATGAGAACTCAGAGCTCAGTAAGATAAATCACTGATTTTCCCATTCTGACTTACCGTCTCTCACTCTCCTCCCACTTTCCCTCCTCTTTCATTTTAAAAATAAAAATAATTGCCAACATTGAGCAACTTTTCTGAAGATCAGTCTGAAGCCAGTGCTTTTATGAACGAACTCCACATTAAACCTTGTGAAATCTTACAAACAAGGACTATACTTTTAAGGTCTTTACCCACTAGAATCCAGTTGATTTTCAAGACAGATCATATGGGCTGGGAATGGGGCATTTGTGGAGTCCCAGCCCTCTGTGGACCAATGTGCTACGTATTTTCACCCAGTCCTAACCTAGACACCTTTGCTTGACTGCAGATAACATTTACACCCTAGGCATCAGAAAATTAAAGGCCACTGGGATTGCATAAATAAATAAATATTGTATAACCATGCATACATGTAGGAATTTAAGTAGTATGTTTCATAGAAAGGCAAGTGAAAGACTTGTATAAATATAAGCTTGTATATAAAATTGTATATAAAACATAAAACTGTATATAAAATATAAAATTGTATATAAATAAAATGAAAGTCTCAATTCAATAGCTGAAAATTATAATTAGACCAGTGATTAAAAATATTATATCTATATCTATATCTATAAAATATGTGTTGATGTATCTCTGTAGTATATAGATATATAAGATTTAGGTATGTCTATAAATATATACATAGATAAATATATAAGAATATATAAATTATAAAATATTATAGATATTTATAAAACTTTTAATCATTGGTCCTACTGCTCTGTAGTGCTTTTCAACTATTGAGTTGTGGCTCTCAATTTCTGAAATATGTATCATTTTTACACTTTGTGTTCAAGGAAATATTTTCAAATCTTTCTCCTTCTTTCATAAGTAGAACATTTTTCCAATGTGTTCACAGTCAAGAAGAATTAAAAATAGATGAAAAGTCTTTTATGTCAACTATTTTTATAGACACTGTTTCTACTGTTTCCCCATTTTATTTTTTTGGGCTCCAAAATCACTGCAGATGGTGACTGCAGCCATGAAATTAAAAGACGCTTACTCCTTGGAAGAAAAGTTATGACCAACCTAGATAGCATATTCAAAAGCAGAGACATTACTTTGCCAGCAAAGGTCCAGCTAGTCAAGGCTATGGTTTTTCCTGTGGTCATGTATGGATGTGAGAGTTGGACTGTGAAGAAGGCAGAGCACCGAAGAATTGATGCTTTTGAACTGTGGTGTTGGAGAAGACTCTTGAGAGTCCCTTGGACTGCAAGGAGATCCAACCAGTCCATTCTGAAGGAGATCAGCCCTGGGATTTCTTTGGAAGGAATGATGCTAAAGCTGAAGCTCCAGTACTTTGGCCACCTCATGCGAAGAGTTGACTCATTGGAAAAGACTCTGATGCTGGGAGGGATTGGGAGCAGGAGGAGAAGGGGACGACCGAGGATGAGATGGCTGGATGGCATCACTGACTCGATGGATGTGAGTCTGAGTGAACTCCGGGAGATAGTGATGGACAGGGAGGCCTGGCATGCTGCGATTCATGGGGTCGCAAAGAGTCAGACACTACTGAGCGACTGAACTGAACTGAACTTTTATAGAATACATATCCTAAATGTTAACATTTTCACCATGAGTTTCCTTTAATGACATCAAAAGGGTAATGAAATATGATAAACATATTTATCATGAAATTACTAACTTTATTTTTTATGCTTCGAGTTGATGAGCACTGATAAATTTATGCCCTACCATGACTGTTCAGCATAGATTCTTGTGAATTCCACTGCTGTTTATAGCATATTTTCCTATTCCACCAATATGTGTGTGTGTGTATATACATATGCTGCTAAGTCGCTTCAGTCGTGTCCGACTCTGTGCGATCCCATAGACGGCAGCCCACCAGGCTCCGCCATCCCTGGGATTCTCCAGGCAAGAACACTGGAGTGGGCTGCCATTTCCTTCTCCAATGCATGAAAGTGAAAAGTGAAAGGGAAGTCGCTCAGTCGTGTCTGACTCTTAGCGACCCCATGGACTGCAGCCTACCAGGCTCCTCCGTCCATGGGATTTTCCAGGCATGAGTACTGGAGTGGGGTGCCATTGCCTTCTCCAGTATATATATATATGACTGAAGCAACTTAGCAGCAGCAGCAGCATATATATATATAAAACATATTCATCTCAGATGTATGTTTTTATTTGCAGTTGTAGGGTGTCAGTGATAAAGAAATGATGGAGTCCACATTGTCCCTGCTGTAGTAAGTCTAATTCTGAAACTAAGAAATGGTAATAGTTTTATCCTTGACAAAATGTAATATGCAAACAGTAATACTTTTCTATTCTGCTGATTTAAATTTCCCACGTTAAAATAGAAAGTTCAGTGTATGTGTGCATTTTAAAACTCTATCAGGATTGTTATTACTCTAAACCAAATGTCTGTGTAGTGTTTGGTGAATGTAAACAGATACAGTATCTTTGATAACCGTGTATCATCTGATTAGTGATTGTGCACAAGGGTAGAGATGTCCATAAACACCTTTTAAATTTTCCTAATCTCCGTTGCCAGAGACAAGGTAGTTTTCTTTTAGGGGGATTCTTGAGAATGCTTTAAACCCCAGCAAATTTTCATCTACTAAATTGCAAGTTTTAAAGTAAAAAAATGGATGGGAGGTTTTGTTTATTTGTTTGTGTTGGTATCTTTGTGATTATTCAAGTAACATTAGAAGCAGATAAGAAGTCCTGGACTTCAGATGAGAACACACTAGATGGTGCTGTTATCCTGACAGCAGTGACGCCCAGGAAGCAATGCAGGTTAGAATAAAGCTAGACTAAAAGAAATAATGTGCAGGCTGCATATTGGATTTTGTCTTGCACCAGGATACACTAATGTAAGATTATATGATTCACTTTCACAGCATTTGTATTTTACTCAGAAATGACTTGCTGAAGTTTTGTCTCAGCACAGCCTTGTGTTAATAAACAGGTGCCTGTGCATGTATGTGAACATACACGTGTGTTCAAGATGGGGCAACTGTTCTGGTTTTACCTAATTTTATCTCCTGGGTCTTTCTTTCTTTTTTCTTTCTTTTTGATTTATCTTTTTATTGAAGGATAGTTGCTTTACAGAATTTTGTTGTTTTCTATCAAACCTCAACATGAATCAGCCATAGGTATACATAGATCCCCTCCCTTCTGAACCTCACTTCCATCTCCCCCCACATCCCAACCCTCTAGGTTGATACAGAGCCCCTGTTTGAGTTTCCTGAGCCATACAGCAAATTCCTGTTGGCCATCTATTTTACATATGGTAATGTAAGTTTCCATGTTACTCTTTCCATACATCTCACCATCTCCTCCCTTCATGTCCATAAATCTATTTTCTATGTCTGTTTCTCCATTGCTGCCCTATAAATAAGTTCTTCAGTACCGTTCTTCTAGATTCCATATATATATGTGTTAGAATATGATATTTATCTTTCTCTTTCTGACTCACTTCACTCTGTATAGTAGGTTCTAGGTTCATCCACCTCATCAGAATTGACTCAAATGTGTTCCTTTTTATGGCTGAGTAATATTCCATTTGTGTATTTGTACCACAACTTCTTTATCCATTCATCCGTCAATGGACATCTAGGTTGCTTCCATGTTCTAGCTATTGTAAATGGTGCTGCAATGAACAATGGGATGTATGTGTCATTTTCAATTTGGTTTCCTCAGAATATATGCCTAGGAGTGGGATTGCTGGGTCATATGGTGGTTTTATTCCTAGTTTTAAAAATATGGAATGCTTGATGAATTTGCATTTCATCCTTGTGCAGGGGCCATGCTAATCTTCTTTGTATCATTCCAATTTTAGAATATGTGCAGCCAAAGTGAGCACCTCCTGGGTCTTTCTTAAAGACACACAAGGTTCCCATCAAATTTCCCTGGACGTGGCTTACATCCTTCCAGCTGCTTGTCTCTCATGTTTTTTTCCCTCCTATGGGGTGACTCCCTCACCTGTTTCTAACAATGTCTTGCTTATTCTACAAGAGCAAGTTCAAATGGTAAGGAAGCTGTTCCTGATTGCTTTTTATTCTTTCTTTACTTTGAATTTCTGTAACTCCTCCTTGTACTTTTCTTATGCATATCATACTCTGCCTTGTGTTATTTGTATACTTGCTGCTGCTGCTGCTGCTAAGTCTCTTCAGTCGTGTCCGACTCTGTGCAATCCCATAGACGGCAGCCCACCAGGCTTCCCTGTCCCTGGGATTCTCCAGGCAGGAACTGGAGTGGGTTGCCATTTCCTTCTCCAATGCAGGAAAGTGAAAAGTGAAAGTGAAGTCACTCAATCGTGTCCGACTCTTAGCGACCCCATGGACTGCAGCCTACCAGGTTCCTCCGTCCATGGGATTCTCCAGACAAGAGTACCGGAGTGGGTTGCCATTGCCTTCTCCGATTTGTATACTTACTACTCTGTAAACTCCTGGAGTGCATGGACAATTTTAATGCAATTTTGTCTCCTTCCTGTTCCTATATCAACTTTTCCATCATCTTCATCTTGGATTTAACTGGTACTCACAAATGTGCATGCAAGGAATGATGAAAAGAATTATGAAATGGATTTTTTTTTGACCATTTAAGAACAATGATTAATTGCCTGGGAAAGAAATGATCCACAATATTAATAATAGCTTTCTTTGTGTATAGCCTAAGTGATATTTACATATTTTCTCATTTTAAAACAATCTATTGGGTTTTTTTTTTTTTTTTTTTTTTTTTGCTGACACACAGAATCACTGACTCAAACAACTAAAACAGTGGGTTTGAAGCCACTGTCTGAGGGGTCTAGGATTCCCAGTTTAGATATTTTGCTTCAACCTAAAAAGCAAAATACATTTGACTTTGAATCTTTTAGTGACTATCTGATCAAGATGGGAATTAAGATATCAGAAATTATCTGAAAATGACACTATTGAGCTTGTCATATAGTAGGATTCAGATGAAAATCTTTGCTGCTCACCAAAAATGACTTATTATATATGTTGAGAAATCCCTTCATCGATTCTCTTCCAACATAGACAATAGGGTGTGAACTTTTTTCAGCTATAAAATGACAGTAATTTATGTACCTCACAGAGGTTTTAAGATGATTTAATGGCATGGCATACACACAGCAGCCTGCTTAGAGCTGGTTTATATTTATTTTCTTCTTTTCGTCAGAGTCAGACAGTCTCTTTTTAGATAATTACACCAAAGTCCAGGCCTCCTGACTTCAAGTTCAGGGCCGCTGCTACCTTATGGATGCTGTTCTGGTTTGCCTTTACATTTGTTGACTGAAAAAAAAAATGTTGTGAGTTAAGTTTTATTTGGGGCAAAGTGAGGACTGCAGCCCAGGAGGCAGCATCTCAGATAGCTCTGAAAGACAGCTCCAAAGCGGCAGTGGAACAAGGTCAATATACAAGGTTTTGGTGAAGGGGGAGTTCAGTACCATGAGGCACTCATTTTACAAAAAGGTTTTTGTTAGTCATGAGGATCTGATGTCACCATGAAGGGGTTTAGTGCTTCTCTAGATATGAGGAGATGCAAGGATTGAGATTGTAAAATCTGTTCCTAAAAAACATCCAACTATCTAAAGACCTGTCCCACCAGATTCCCTGGAGCACAGAGTGCCTCCCTCACCCTGAACTCCCTCAGAGAGTGTTGAAGGGCAACAGCTATAGCAGCAGGGGGTTCAATCTCCATAGAAAGTGAAGTTGCTCAGTGTCTGACTCTTTGCGACCCCATGGACTGTAGCCTACCAGGCTCCTCCATCCACGGGATTCTCCAGGCAAGAGTACTGGAGTGGGTTGCCATTTCCTTCTCCAGGGGATCTTCCCAACCCAGGGATCAAACCTGGGTCTCTCGCATTGGAGGCAGACACTTTACAGTCTGAGCCACCAGGGAAATCCATATCTCCATAGAGGCAGATGGCAGATGCCTTTGTTGTTCACTCATTGGCAATGCCCTTCAGTTCAGTTCAGTTCAGTTCAGTTCAGTCACTTAGTCGTGTCCAACTCTTTGCGACCCCATGAATCACAGCACACCAGGCCTCCCTGTCCATCACCATCTCCCGGAGTTCACTCAGACTCACGTCCATTGAGTCTGTGATGCCATCCAGCCATCTCATCCTCGGTCATCCCCTTCTCCTCCTGCCCCCAATCCCTCCCAGCATCAGAGTCTTTTCCAATGAGTCAACTCTTCTCATGAGGTGGCCAAAGTACTGGAGCTTCAGCTTTAGCATCATTCCTTCCAAAGAAATCCCAGGGTTGATCTCCTTCAGAATGGACTGGTTGGATCTCCTTGCAGTCCAAGGGACTCTCAAGAGTCTTCTCCAACACCACAGTTGAAAAGCATCAATTCTTCAGTGCTCTGCCTTCTTCACAGTCCAACTCTCACATCCATACATGACCACAGGAAAAACCATAGCCTTGACTAGATGGACCTTAGTCGGCAAAATAATGTCCCTGCTTTTGAATATACTGTCTAGTTTGGTCATAACTTTTCTTCCAAGGAGTAAGCATCTTTTAATTTCATGGCTGCAGTCACCATCTGCAGTGATTTTGTAGCCCCCCAAAATAAAGTCTCACACTGTTTCCACTGTTTCCCCATCTATTTCCCATGAAGTGATGGGACCAGATGCCATGATCTTCATTTGCTGAATGTTGAGCTTTAAGCCAACTTTTCGCTCTCCTCTTTGACTTTCATCAAGAGGCTTTTAGCTCCTCTTCACTTTCTGCCATAAGGGTGGTGTTATCTGCATATCTGAGGTTATTGATATTTCTCCTGGCAATCTTGATTCCAGCTTGTGTTTCTTCCAGTCCAGCGTTTCTCATGATGTACTCTGCATATAAATTAAATAAGCAGGGTGACAATATACAGCCTTGACATACTCCTTTTCCTCTTTGGAACCAGTCTGTTGTTCCATGCCCAGTTCTAACTGGTGCTTCCTGACCTGCATACAGATTTCTCAAGAGGCAAGTCAGGTGGTCTGGTATTCCCATCTCTTTCAGAAATTTCTACAGTTTATTGTGATCGACACAGTCAAAGGCTTTGGCATAGTCAATAAAGCAGAAATAGATGTTTTTCTGGAAATCTTGCTTTGTCCATGATCCAGCGGATGTTGGCAATTTGATCTCTGGTTCCTCTGCCTTTTCTAAAACCAGCTTGAACATCAGGGAGTTCATGGGTATTGCTGAAGCCTGGCTTGGAGAATTTTGAGTATTACTTTACTAGCATGTGAGATGCCCTTGGTAAGTGCCAATTTGTAGTTGACACTTTAATTTCTTTTCGGTTATAATAATTTCCTTTTGCATCTGTAAAGGATATAGCATGTCAGGGAAATATAGGTTAAGCTGTAGATTCTGCTCAATATTAGAATTTCCACAATTATAAGTGGTCAGTGTTTTAGACATTTGTTCCTTTCCAATATTTCTAAAGTTTGAAATAAAGTCAAAGCCTGGGTGACTAGAGCATTTGATCTTTCACTCATAACTTGCTTTCTTTTTTGAGATTGTGAATTAAATGACCCCTTTGGCTATACTGGGTTTCCCTGGTGGCTCAGATGGTAAAAAAAAAAAAAAAAAAAAAAAAAAATCCGCCTGTAATGCGAGAGACCTGGGTTTGATCCCTGGGTTGGGAAGATCCCCTGAGGCAGGCATGGCAACCCACTCCAGTATTCTTCACTGGAGAATCCCCATGGGCAGAGGAGCCTGGCAGGCTACAGTACACAGGGTCGCAAAGAGTCAAGGACATGACTGAGTGACGGTATTTGGCTGTATTTGTGTTTCTGGCTTAATCAGTAAGGGCATTCAGAGTGTTAGTTGTCAATAACCCGCCCCTTGACCTCCCTAATGTGTCCTCCAATTATCAGAGCCAGAATTGCAGCACCTCTCTCTTCTCCCCTCCAACCCGCTGTCTTCAAGGGCTTCACAGATTAACAAAGATCTAAACTTCTGAGTCGGTGCTGCGTCTGCCTGCTAAGACCTTGCGTCTTCATTTTAGTAACAGCGATCGTGTGTTCTCCGCATGAGAAGTCTAAAGTCCAGTTTTCACTGGCTGTGTTTTCTCTAACCAACTCATAGTTTCCTCTCTGTGAGAGCTCCTAATCTCATGGTGATTTTTCATATTAGCTTTTTTTTTTTTTTAATGTGAAGCTTCTGGAGATTAGGATCCTTCTGGGCAGGTAGTTCTAGGTTACTGACCCAAAGAACTATAGAAAAATATTTAAAGAAATTTATTGAGAATGTCTCTACACTCTAGAAAGAACCAAATGGACATCAAATAATTCTGATAGAAGAATCCCTCTCCATTCACCTCTTCAGCAGGAATTGTGCTAACACTTTGTCATTGTGATTAAGAGAATGACCCTTTCCAGGCCTGCTGCCTCTTCCGTTCTGATTCTGGTTTGTGCCCCACAAGTGATGTAGAGAACTCCTAGCATCCAGCACTCTTAAAACTTCTTTCAGATTCTACATTTCTCTTGATGCGATTGCTTAGTTTGCCTCAAATATCAAATGTTTATTACTCACTTTTTATCAATGTTTAAAGTGCCCTGGAGAATGCTGGTTGCCAAGTTGGGATGTTAGCATGGGAATGGCTGGTTTCCAAGGTCTCTGCCTCCATGAGCTCTGTTTTCAGCTCTCTCTGAACTGCCTGTTTCCCTGCAGCAAAGAGGAAGGTTATCATCCACATTTTCTCATGAGAAGAGTTCCCTCTTGGCTTGAAGTACAATTTGTAAATAATAAATGCAACCATATTAAGATTCTTTTCATTTTACACAATTTAACATCCCTCCTGGTAGCAATGGTTCAGGGAAATACTAGTTTGTATTTTTACACTTTTTTTTCCCTGAAATTCTTGCTCATTATAGTGAGGGTTAGCATTATACCCTAAGCTAAACTTTGTTATCACATGAATTACAAGAACAATGTTTGGCTATGGGACCTGATTAATTCAGCACACTCTGTTGATGCTTCCAGTTTTAAATGTACAGGGGCTTTGTTGTTATTTTAGTTTGTTTTCTTCTATATATTCACAAGCAGCTTCCAACCTCCCATTCACGGGAAGACATCTAGAAGGAACAGCACTGTGTATTCTTCAGTCTCTATATAATTCAGTGTATAGCATGTTTACATTCTTCTGGGCAAAAAAGCTTAAGCTTCCATACACTATGACTCTCATCAAAATTCCTTGAGAAATTTTCATAGTCTGTTATATATTCTATGTCCAAGAAGATAGCAAAAATTTTAAAACTAGCTTATTAGCAAGAGCAGTCACAAGACTGGTTTGTCACAAGAGAAACCAGATCCAAATTCATCACCAAAGTCTGTTAAAATCTTTTTTTAATCAATTAGGAAGTAGAAAGGCACATCATGGATTTCAAATGCCTTATTGAGTGCTTGAGTCATTGTCGGTGATTTCCCAGACAACTGGAGGTCTATTAATAGTGAACATATTTAAGTCATTAAATGACTGCATAGCTTTGATTGACAGAAATCTTAATTAAACATTTCTGGGAGTGGTTTTATTTGGTTTGGAAGAAGTGATTGTCAACTAGTATTGCATTAACAGAATCATGTGAGCACCAGTGAAGCCATCTTTGAAATGTGCTTCCTGGTTTGGCAGGACACCTGCAAAAGATGATGACCAGCAGGCTATTCTGAAACACCACTGCGTGTTAAGAAATGGGATGGTTGCAAGGAGGATATGGAGAAGAAATGCCTTCAAGTTTCTCTGAAATACAACCTCAACAATACTGAGTGGGGGTGAATTCCTAAGAAAGATCAGTAGCATGTACCAGTCAACCTGAATCTAAAGATAAATGTGTAAACAGTGTTAGAGACTTGAAAAATATTCTGAGAGCAGTTTACAGCCCAAGGAATGCATTACTTTATATATAATGCAAGACACCACGTATCTTTCCTACAGGAGCTATACATATCTATAGTGACATAATTAAATAGGATTTATTGCTGTATATTAAGGATATTAATAATTGATCTGGTGAGTTAAATGAAAGCATATTGTATGAAACTAATCAAATTTTTGAAGTAAATGTCATTTGGATCTGTTACTTTTCACTTATATCTGAAACTCTAAACACTTTTTTTTTTTCATGTGTAAAGCTTCCATCTCCTGTGGAGATACTTAGCTGTAAATACCTTATTTACCTTTCTCTAGAAAGCCCGTTCAGAGAAGGCAATGGCACCCCACTATAGTACTCTTGCCTGGAAAATCCCATGGGTGTGGGAGATAAATCCCATGAGATAAAATCCCATGGAAGTGGAGATAAAGACGATCCCCAAGAAAAAGAAATGCAAAAAGGCAAAATGGTCGTCTCAGGAGGCCTTACAAATAGCAGAGTTCCAAAGAATAGCAAGGAAGGACAAGAAAGCCTTCCTCAGTGATCAAATAGAGGACTGATGCTGAGGCTGAAACTCCAATACTTTGGCCATCTCATGTAAAGAGTTGACTCATTGGAAAAGATCCTTATGCTGGAACGGATTGAGGGCAGGAGGAGAAGGGGACGACAGAGGATGAGATGGTTAGGTGGCATCACCGACTTGATGGACATGAGTTTGAGCAAACTCTGGGAGCTGGTGAAGGACCGGAAAGCTTGGGGTGCTGCAGTCCATGGGGTTGCAAAGAGTCAGACATAACTGAGCGATTGAACAATGACAACAGAAATCCTGTTAATTTTGAAAACTGACCTCTTAATTCTATTAGATTTATGCTCTTTACAATTTGACAATAATGAAAAAACATCGAAGTGAACACCAGATTAAACTTCTGAGTGGTACAAAATCCTGTACACTGTATGATGCTATGAATCTGCCATGATGCAATGAGGGAAATAGCACCTTAATTTGCACAGAAGACATTTTCATAGACAGAAAGGATTTGGGGAAAATAGGTGCTTGATGTTAAGATATTGACAAATGACTTTGCCAGACATTGGCTTTTGAAGCTGGAACATATTAGTTTAGGGCTGTACAGCCTTGGTATATCCCAGAGTAAGTCAATGTGGTGGCCTCAGATGTGGACTCAGACCAAACTGTGTCTAACTCTCTCAATTTGCTCTCTCTCTCCCCACTGCCCTCTCCCACACTCTTGCTGTCTTTTGCTTAAGTCTGAACTTTAGCATTATTGCAATAATATAGTTTGCTTGTACCAATAACTTTCTTGTCAAGAGACATCTGTTCTGTTATGAACAGTCTCTTAGTAAAGCATCAATCATGTCTTACTTGTAAAGCAAAACACATTTTTGGTGTCCCTAGATAGTAAAATACTGCTGAAAAAACAAACTGTGCAGAAATATTAACTGTGGCACATTAATATATGCAGTCGAGCGACTTTTGTTTGTCTACCATTGGTGCCATGTGATTTTGACAGTATAAGCTGCTGACCTCTTGTCTCTGGAACCACAGAGGACTTATCAATGTCCTCCCTAGAAGCTTGTAATGGGCTGATTGCCATGGAGATCCACACAATGAGAATACCATGCTGTATTTTAGGCGCTTTGGTCCAAAATGCTAAAAGCACAACTGATAAAATGTTGCAATTGTTCTGAGTGACTTTTGAAGTTTGAACCCATAGTGTCAAGCTACCTGTGAACTTTGAGTCAGTCATCTGGGTTGCTTTGCTTCATGGACATAAGACATTTGGATGGTGGACTTGAGCTTCTGATTAACATCCTGATGGCTTTGTATTTTGCTGTCGGGCTCACTGCTTACATTTATAAAACGAGATTCTCTGCTTTGGGGCCAGATTATTACTTTCTAAGCGCCCGTCAACTTCACGTGTAACAGCTTATATTGGATGTGTTGTTCTTTGCCTACCTCAAGGCTTGAAGTGGGGTATAAGAGAGAAATTATTATAGTTTGGGCAAATATTTCTGTACCAGAAGCCAACCTTGGCTGTTGTTAGGGCTAAAAGTAATGTGTCAATCAGTGTTCAGTTAGGAAAAAAAATCATGTTATGGATTTCAAGTGGGAGGGACTATGTACAAAGGACTTATGAGGACTGATGGGGCAAGGGGGAGGAAGAGAAGGAGCCAAGGGAGTAAAAAGGAAGGGATGATGTGCAGAGATCAGGATTCCGCCAGTGCTCCTAGCTCAGCCTCAGAACTTGCACCTGTAGCCTCCTGGAGCTTCCAGAGCCGCAGGCACCACTCGGGGGCTGTGGGGACAGCCCATCCCCACCTCCCCGACAGCAAAAATCCCCAGCTGCCAGCAGTGTCCACTGCCGTGGGAACCAGAGCAGGAGACTTCTCTGTCCCTCCTGCTTTCTGATCTCTTGACCACAATTTCAGATGACAGAACTCAACAGGGAGCTGAATGACCAGGGAAGGGAGTGTGGGGAGCATAGTCTGCAGAACCCCAGAACCCAACGCAGACATTGGGGGGCGGGGGTGGAACTAGAGACAAGGGGTGAGTGAACAGCACCAGGGCCCAACAGAGTCAGTGGTGTTCTGCTTGTTAATGTTTTATACTCATAAAATCAGACTATCATTAACATCAAAGACAAGACCCAAAGGCTGGTTATAAAGGGCGGTACAGACAGGGGAGAATTGCAGGAGCACAGAGAGTCATCAGTGGGATTTGTAAAGGTGGGAAGGACGCTTTCCTGTCTAGCCTGTCAGCCTGCCTTTCAAGTAAACTAAGGCAGCAGAGCTGTTAAAAATTATTACTTTTAGTTTCTCAAGCAATATATAAATGTATTCTCCATCTAAGACATTAGATTTTTTTCTTGAAGTATACTTAACATACAATATCATGTTAGTTTCAGGTGTATAGCACAGTGACTTGACGATCGAATACATTATGAAATGTTCGTGAGGCAAGCTCAGTCACCGTCTGTCACCCATACAAAGTTATTCCAGTGTTATTGGTTCTATTCCTTATGCTGAGACCTATTTATTTTATAACTGCCCATATTTATCTTACAGTTGAAAGTCCGAATCTCTGTTGCTGTTCAGTCGCTCAGTCGTGTCCAGTTCTAACTGTTGCTTCTTGACCTGCATACAGGTTTCTTAGGAGGTAGGTAAGGTGGTCTGGTATTCCTGTCTCTTTAAGAATTTTCCACAGTGTGTAGTGATCCACACAGGGGCTTTAGTGTAGTCAGTGAAGGAAGCAGAATTGTATCTCTTAATCCCCTTCGTCTGTTTTGTGCAACCCCTTCAACCTGCTCCCCTCTGTGACCAGCACTTTGTTCTCTTTATCTGAGTCTGTTTTGTTTTGTTTGTTTGGCTTTCATTTTTCACAAATAAATGAGACCATCCATGTTGTCATAAATGGCAAGATCTCATTTATTTTATGACTAATATTCTATTATATATATTGTGTGTATATGCACACACATATTATATAAATACAAACAAATGCATCTTCATTATCCACTTAACCATCCATTGATGGACATTTAGGTTGCTTCCTTAGCTTGGCTATTGTAAACAATTCTGTAATGAACATAGAGATGTATAAACATTTTTGAATTAGTGTTTTTACTTTCTCCAGTAGATACCCAGAAGTGAAATTGCTGGATCCTATTGTAATTCTATCTTTAACCTTTTGGAGAAACTCCATACTGTTCTCCACAGTTTACAGTTCCATTCAGTTTAGTCGCTCAGTTGTATCCAACTCTTTGCGACCTTATGGACTGCAGCACACCAGGCTTCCCTGTCTGTCACCAGCTCCCAGAGCTTGCTCAAACTCATGTCCATTGAGTTGGTGATGCCATCCAACCATCTCATCCTCTGCCATCCCCTTCTCCTGCCTTCAGTCTTTCCCAGCATCAGAGTCTTTTCCAATGAGTCCATTCTTCGCATCAAGTGGCCAAAGTATTGGAGCTTCAGCTTCTGCATCAGCCCTTCCAATGAATATTCAGGACTAAATTCCTTTAGGATGGACTGGTTGGATCTCCTTGCAGTCCAAGGGACTCTCAAGAGTCTTCTCCATCACCACAGTTCAAAAGCATCAATTCTTTGGCACTCAGCTTTCTTCACAGTCCAGCTCTCACATCCATACATGACCACTGGAAAAACCATAGCTTTGACTAGATGGACCTTTGTCGGCCAAGTAATGTCTCTGCTTTTGAATATGCTGTCTAGGTTGGTCATAGCTTTTCTTCCAAGGAGCAAGCATCTTTTAATTTCATGGCTACAGTCACCATCTGCAGTGATTCTGGAGGCCAAGAAAATAAAGTCTGACACTGTTTCCACAGGTCACATTCTCTACCAGTTTACATTCCCACCAACAGTGCATGAGGATTCCTTTTCTCCACATCCTCACCAACACTTGTTATTTATTGTCTTTTTGTTGATAGCTATGCTGGCAGGTTTGAGGTCACCTCTCTCTGTGGTTCTGATTTACACTTCCCTGATGACTAGTAACCTTTCCACATGAAGACATTAACGCTTATAGGTGCAGGCTTATCCTCCTTTGTTTACCAAGCCAACCCTAGTAACTTTCCAAGAAATAAGTCAGTTTGATGTGTATCCAGAGCCTGAAATATCCTTCAGTAGAAAAATGACCAAGTAAAATGTAGCATCATTATTCGATGGACTATTTATGTTGCTTTTTAAGAGGACAAAGTAGATGTGTGAAGTTTTCATGAATAGCAAGTGAAAAATTGAATTTGTAGAATACACCATATGGTCCACTTATGGGTTTCTTAAAGGCACAAAAAAATGACGTCTTATTCCATTTATTAACATTTAGGTGATTTCCATCTCGTGACTGTTGTAAATAATGCTGCTATGAACTTCGGATATGCATCTTTTTGAATCAGTATAGAGAACAAACTAGTGGTTGGTTATTGGTTGGGAGAGGGAAGGGAGGAGGGGCAATATATGGGTAGGGGATTAAGAAATACAAATTATTAGGTTTAAAATAAGCTACAAGAGAGACTTCCCTGGAGATCCAGTGGTTAAGGCTCCTACTCCAAATGCAGGGGCCTGGGTTCAATCCGTGGTCAAGAACTAAGATCCTACATGCTGCCTGGCCCAAACCCACCACCACAACAAAAAAAATCCTTTGAAAGCACGCACAAAATATGTAACTGCCCATGAAAATAAATGCAAATAATTTACTGGTATATATGTGTTAAAAAATCTATAAGGATATTATACAACATGGAGAATACTGTAAATATTTTATAATAATTATAAATAGGGCATAATTCTTAAAATCATTAATCACTATATTGTACACCTGTAATTTGTATAATAATACATCAGCTATACTTTAATTTGAAAAACTGTCAAACAAAAAAACAAGGCGACTCCCATTCAGTTGTTCCATACACACAGGTTGTATGGGGTGAACCCCCTTCTCTATTCATCATCCACATTCGTTTTCCTTCTGGTAAGTGTGAAGGCAGTGAGGGGGTGGATGCTAGGGTTGGTGAGTGGATATTGTGGTAGAATGGGAGAGAATTAAATACTCTGCCAAATATGCCAAATGCTTCATAAATCTTGGGTGGTATGAGCTCATGCTCAGTCTCTGTTTTTCTCCCTGAGACTTCCTGTCTCATGATCCCAGAAGTCTGCCCAACGGCCTCAGTCATTTATTTTCACATCCACCCTTTTCAGCTCCTATTTTAAATTATAGCCTGAAAATAGTTGTTTGTCTCAGAAGTGGCATGGGGCAAAGCTAGAAGTTACCAAGTAGTAGCTGAAATGTGCTATGGGTCCCCTGAATTTCTTGTAATCTCATCATTATCTTCTTAACAAATGGCCCAATTTTAGGAAAGTCGTCACTTCAGCGGGAACAGTCAAATGCTATTCCAAGTCTGCACACTGAGTCTCCACTGGTCCACAGGGCCATGTGTGAGAAGGATGCTGGCTTCTTCTACTGCAAATCTGTTTACACCAAACCAACTTGATGTTTTTATCTGTTTACGAAGCGGTGCAAAGTGTTGACATAGCAGTGACCTGGTTCTTTGGGTCTTGGAGAACTGTTTGCACTAGAATGTTTTCTAATCTTCCGTGAAGCTCTGTCGTTTGCATTTAGTGAGGCCCCGGTTCCAGCTGATGGGAACTGTTTGGAGAATGGCTCCACTTCAATACCAATCTTGTTTTCTCTTGTCTTCGAGAGAGTGGTTTCGGATGAGCTCCCCATGTATCAGACTGCTTGTCTTTTCTGTTAGATTTGATTTAAATGAAACACTTTGGATTTCTGAAAATGCGTATTTTGAGCCATTAAGAGTTTGGAACTTTGCCTGCACTGTGCAGCAGCAGAAAATAGATGACTAGAACCTCTGCTCTCTCGTGATTTGCTCAGAACCACAGTTTCTACTGAAGTGTATGCACCTCCGCTTTGGTTTGTGTAAATTACTCCTCGATGTATCCCTGGAAAGCACAACCAAGTTTCATTGCATTTTAATGAGGCATCATCTCACAGGCTCAGGGAACTGTTCACTTCGACTCTTGGTTGCGAATCTTGGTAAGAAAAAAGTGCAAACGGCCTGACCCACCTTGCTGGGCAGATGGGTACAATGCATAATGCCTGTGACAGTGTTTTATAAGCAACATGAAACTGAATATGTATCAGGTTTATATCAACATAGGTTTTATTTGATTCCAACCCTGAACTCCACCACTTGACTTAAATTCATTATCAGCAAGTACAATGTAGGAAAAGCACTGAAATGGAAATCACAGGCTCCATGTTGTCAACTCATCTAAGTACCTGACTAATATCTGATAAGTGTCTTATCTTCTCTGCGCCTTGAAATCCTCACTAAAATGAAGTGGCTGTGTTCAATGATCCCTGAATTCCTTTCAGCTCTATACTCTTTGTAGCTACTGGACAGATTCCTGGTGAAATGAAAAGCTTGAAGTCATACTATTATCTATTCATGAAATAGGGTCCTTCAGCTTTTTATTCATTTTATTGTCTTGATGATCCTTTATATGCCTTTAAAATGACTTTAAAGCATATCCCCTTGCCAGCTGATTATTATAGCAAAATAATCATATGATATTGGTTCCATGATACATTAGGAAAAATCAGATTCATTTAAAGTGCAGGACTGTTTCCACTTTGGTTAAACAACTTTAGGTAAAGAGATTCTAGGAATGAGTATACATCTCTCCAGCCATTCTCCCAGACCCATCCCCCACATGGGCCAGTGGAGCAGGGAGGATTGATGATGGGAAGGAGGTGAAGTATTGATGGTTTTCAAACCACCCTTCTGACCAATGTCCTGAAGCTTGTTTCACAGAACACTAGTTTTGTGAGATTTTATAGATTAGGCATGAAACAGGTTCCACGATTAAATGAGTTTGTGAAACAATACACTCAATAAATGTAAACAAGATTTCCTTACTGTATAACTTTCTCAGAACTTTGAAGATGCTTATGGACATTTTGCGTGTCCAGTGAAGATATAGGACATTTATGTTGCACAAGCGTGATTGACTGTGAGACCCTTTTATTTGAGAAAGTCTCATAGAACTAGATTCCTTGGAATCTAGTTAAAGAAATTTGGTTCTTGTTTCTAAGGAACCCAAATTAACTGAGGCAAGTGAATATCCACTGAGACTCTAAAGAAAGGGATACTTTAGGGCTATGGTAACTCACTAATGTGTGTGACTGAGAGGATAGAATTGCATCAAATTGATGAATACTAAGGATTATAGTTTTATATTTACCTAAAACCCACCTCACCAGTTAAATTAGTTTGCCTTGCATGGAGCTCAGTACACCACCAAGTGTGTGTAGACATTTCATAAGTGCTCTGGATGTCAAAGTTTAAAAACTGTTAGACTGTTTATTAGGTTAGTAATAAAATATTTATGGTTGCCTTATTTTTTACCTCTTTTCTTCCTTCAGCAAACATTCATTGAGTGCTTTGTCCTGAATGTTTTTCTAAGCTCTTCCTCGTGCTATGCCATTGACTTCCCATGGCACAAATAAAGTGATCTTTTGTAGGAGAAGGAAGAGTATATTTTAAAATTGGGATCGAGGTGACAGATGTAACTTTTAAAGCAAGTCCAAAGCAGAAAGGCAATGAGGAGGAGAGAGAGCAATTAATTTTTAAAGAATGCAAAAGAATGTTTTCTAGAGAGACGCCTGCTTTAGTCTTGAAAGCAGAACAGAAGTTTGCTCAATGGAACATACCAGTCAGTTCTAGTACCAAGATTTAAAATGTCAAAGGCAAGGAGATGGAAACAATTCGATGAGATTGGGAAAGTGTAAGGCAGTTGGTGTTATTGGAACATGAAGGAGAATAGCCAAGTAGAAGTTATAAAGCTTCAGAACTTGGCAAAGATCTGAGTACAAAGATTTCTGTGCTTCGAAAATTTCTCAGAATCAGAATCAGGAGAAGAGGGGCTTTTAGCGAGGGGAGATTATGATGAAGCAAAGCTGACCTCTGAAGCAGTGTAGAGAGGCTTCTTGTTGTTCAGTTGCTCAGTTGTGTCAGATTCTTTGCAACCGCATGGACTGCAGCATACCAGGCTTCCCTACCCTTCACCGTTGCTCAAACTCATGTCTATTGAGTCAGTGATGCTAGAGAGGCTATAGGTGGGGAAATCAACTTGTAGGTGTTACAATTATCCATGAGAATTGACTCATTGGGAAAGACCCTGATGCTGGGAAAGATTGAAGGCAGGAGGAGAAGGGGACGACAGAAGATGAGATGGTTGGATGGCATTACCAACTCAATGGACATGAGTTTGAGCAAGCTCTGGGAGTTGGTGATGGACAGGGAAGCCTGGCATGCAGCAGTCCATGGGGTCACAAAGAGTAGGACACGACTGAGCAACTGAACTGAACTGAACCGAACCGAACAGTTATCCAATTGAGAGGTGATGGATACATAAATCCAGGCACGAGCAGTGACCCACTTGAATGGGACATCTTTGAGGTATTAACGATGTAGATTTTATACTGGGGCTTCCCTCATAGCTCAGTTGGTAAAGAATCCGCCTGCAATGTGGGAGACCTGGATTCAATCTCTGGGTTGGGAAGATGCCCTGGAGAAGAGAAAGGCTACCCACTCCAGTATTCTGGCCTGGAGAATTCCATGGACTGAGTCATGGGGTCGCAAAAGTCAGACACGACTGAGTGACTTTCATTTTCACTTTCAATGATTAGGGTGGACTTTCCTGGTAGCTCAGTGGTAAAGAATCCACCTGCAATGTAGGAGATGCGAATGCAATCCCTGGGTTGGGAAGGTCATCTGGAGAAGGGAATGGCAACCTGCTCCAGTATTCTTGCCTGGAGAATTCCATGAACCAGAGGAGTCTGGTGGGCTATAGCCCGTGGGGGTCACAAAGAGTTAGTAGGACATGACTGAGCAACTAAACAACAAAACTGATTAGCTTGTGTGGGATGATAGGGAATGGAAGAGCTTCAAGTGTATGGTTTCTTTCTTGGGAGATTGGTTAGATAACAATGTTTGTAATGAGATAGAAAATACAGAGGAACAGATATAATTTTCAAGTGTAAAAATATAAGTTCATTTCTTCATATATAAAATGTGAAGTGCTTTGAGGATATACAGGATGAGACCCTCAGAGATGATTGGTTATATTTGCCTTGACTCCCATAGAATCATTTTGTTAAAATTTATATATTTACATGCCATCAGCCTTTAGGTGGTGGATATAAAATGCTTGAAATTAAAAATACAATCTTAGAAGAGAAGACTAAAAACTTTGAAGGAATAAGAAATATCATCGTGTGGAGGTTTGATCCATGAGTCAGGAAGATCCCTTAGAGAAGGAAATGACAAGCCACTCCAGTATTCTTGCGTGGGAAATCCCAAGGACAGAGGAGCCCAGTGGGATACGGTCCATGGGGTCACAAAGAGTCAGACAGGACTGAGTGACTGAGCACAGCACACACAGAATCATAGAATGGCAAATGAGAAAGTCTTTATTCCAAGATCTGGGCATGGAAGGTGAGAAGATAGAGAATAAGAGAATTTTAAAGAAAGATCTGTCAAAAAAGAAAAAAAAAAAAAAACCTGACAAGACAAAATGCCTCAGATAATTTTTCTGTGATAAGACAGACTTGTTTAGGATTTGGCAACTTTGAGTCATTAGTAACCTTTGCTGGAATGATTTCAGTGAAGCCAGATTGCCTTAAGTGGTTAGATACGAGAACAATGGGTTTAGTCATTTTTTTCTTTTTCCCAAAAAAAGCTTGGCTAAGAAAAAAGGAAGATGAAAATAAGAATAGCTACAAAGAGTTGAAGTGTCAAGGGAAAAATGTGTTTAAAATGTAATTTGTTTGCGTGTTTCTCTGTGTGTGTCAGAGAGAGTGACAGAGAGAAAGAGAAAGGGAGGGAGGGAGGAAGGATAGGCTGCAGGATCTGTAAGCCTGGGAACCTTGGGGGCCAGGGACACGTGCAGGCGTGTTGGAGGGATGGAGTGTGCTCTGGAGGATGCTTAGCTGCATCCGTGGCTCTGGGGTGCTGGTAGCCAGTAGCACCCCCGCTGGGTGCCAGGACAGTAGCCCCCCCATTGTGACAATCAAAGATGTCTCCAGACCTTGCCAAATACCCTGGGGAGAGAGGCAAGTTATTCCTGGATGAGGACCACTAACGTGGAAGAGCAGGCAGTGGAAAAGACGACTCACATAAGAGAGAGAAGAGAAAAGATAATGTAGAATGGACTGAGGTCGAAGGGGTCTCTGGGAGGCAGAACTTCAATAAAGGTGCCTCCTTTGTACAGAAGAGATGTATTTTCCTCTGATACCAAAATGAGGGAGAAAAGAGGATAGGGATGCTAGGAAATTTGCACTTGGGGGTGGGACAGTGGTCAGAAAAACAAAATCAAAATGATTTCTGTTTCCTCTGTGAGTTAAGGAAATGAGGTCATCTGATAAAAATGAACAAGCAACACAAGCTAAGCAGGAGGCGTGAGGAAGTGGGATCATTCAGGAGGATAGAGCCGAAGTGAACGTGAGAGGAAAAGGTCCCACATTTTAGATATTTAGATAGGGAATGTCAGTGATGCCACAGGCATGAGTTTGAACAAGTTCTAGTTCAATAGAAGACTGATTTCCCCTTCAACACTAGTCCCTCCATTAAAGAAGTGAGGAGGGAAGCTTGCAGGGTTGATACTGTGTTGGATATTTGTGGGTCAGGTAGGAGAGATGGGGAGAAGGAAATGGCAACCCACTCCAGTATTCTTGCCTGGAGAATCCTGTGGACAGAGGGCTGCCGTCTATGGGGTCACATAGAGTCGGACATGACTGAAGCGACTTAGCAGCAGCAGCAGCAGCAGCAGCAGCAGCAGCAGCAGCAGCAGCAGTAGCAGGGGAGATGGGATAAGAAAATAGATTGGATCACAGATAGACAAAAACATAACTTCAGAGGTTAGTGTATCTTAAGCATAATCTAGTTCAGGGGTTTCTACTCTAGAGTCAATCAATGAAAAGTTTTTAAAAATTAAAAAATCAAATGGCATTCCTTCAGCTCTTAACTCTAGAAGAGATATTCGAATATTTGCATGAGATTGTGTATAGTTCATAGGTTAAAAGCCCTTTTAATATCCTTTTTTGTGTACCGCATTTTCATATTTAACTACTTAGAAATAATATGCTTGCCTTTTGCTTATTGATTTGTCAGACATCTTTATATATTAAAGAAATCAACCCCATGTGTTAAGTACTATAAATATTTCTCAAGTTTTCTGTTTGTCTTCTGACTTTATCTTTAGTTTTATTCAGGCATTTTAAAATTAGAATATATCAAATACATCAGTATATGCTTCCATAGCAGTTTTGTGACATACTTAGAAAGGGTTTCCCCATATAGACATGATAAAACCATTCTCTATGCTTAAATTTTTGTGGTTTTGGCTTTTTTATATTTACATTTGTGGACCATTTACAATTTATTTTGGCTTAATAAGTAAGCTAGGGATGCACTTAAGTTATTTTTAAGAGGGTGTCAATCACCTAAACATAATTTATTAAATGCAGTCTTATTAGTACTGTTATGTGAGGCCACTTTTTCCATAAAAATAAATGCATTCAGCTATTTGGGTGTGTTCATGTTTCTCTATTTAAATATATTTAAGATATCCATGAGTAATACACATGATCATAGAATTACTTATTAGGCTTGACTCCTCATTTTATGATGAGACCCAGAGAATTTAAATGGTTTATCAGAAGTCATTCAGGTAGTTAGTGAGAAATCCACTGGAACCCGAGTCTTGTTTTTCTGTTGAGTTTGGGTTACTCTAACACCCTTCTAACTTGTTATGAACCAATTCTATTATTAGCCACTGACTAGGTGACGAATCAGTCATCATGAGTGGTTAGTCATTGGTTATTCAGGTGATCAGATGAAGTAGTTCAACAGATAGCTGATGGGAAAAGAAAATGTTTAGAGAAAATGACTACTCAGTAATCACGAAAGTGTCTTATTCTTTATATTATGTTACAATAGACAGCAAAGAATTGTGAATCCTTTGGGTTATGGTAGAAATATTGGGCTGAGAGTGTGCGGCCCTGGAACTGGAATTTGGAGAGATGCACAAAAAAGGACACACAGATATTCAGCATTAAAGTTATGACCAACCTAGACAGCATATTAAAAAGCAGAGACATTATTTTGCCAACAAAGGTCCATCTAGTCAAAGTTATGGTTTTTCCAGTAGTCATGTATGGATGTCAGAGTTGGACTATAAAGAAAGCTAAGCACAGAAGGACTGATGCTCTTGAACTGTGGTGCTGGAGAAGACTCTTGAGAGTCCCTTGGACTGCAAGGAGATCCAACCAGTCCATCCTAAAGGAAATCAGTCCTAAATATTCATTGGAAGGACTGACGTTGAAGCTGAAACTCCAATACTTTGGCCGCCTGATGTGAAGGGATGACTCATTTGAAAAGATCCTGATGCTGGAAATGATTGAGGGCAGGAGAAGGGGACGACAGAGGATGAGATGGTTGGATGGCGTCGCTCACTCAATGGACATGAGTTTGAGTAAACTCCAGGAGTTGGAGATGGACAGGGAGGTCTGGCGTGCTGCAGTCCATGGGGTTGCAAAGAGTAGGACATGACTGAGCGACTGAACTGAACTGAATTGAACTGATGAACCTGTGAATTTATAATTTTCAGTGATTTGTGTAAAAGTGTTTCTCTACAGAAATTATGGATTGGTTTCAGTTTTTGGAAAACTTTCTCCTTTGCCCATTTGCTTGTATAAAAAAGGAAAAAAGAACATTCTGTTGATTCATTCTGCATTTATAGTTCTTACTTCAAAGTTATAGCATCACTTTGAATTTCTTATTTGAGAATATATTAATATTATTAAGTGGAAAGATATTGGATGACCGTTCTTTGGAATATTTAGGGTGTTTAGGAAAATAAATGAGCTACACAATTTTTAGGACTATCCCCAAAAGATGGAAAAGTTACTTGATCATTCAAATGTTTGCATATGATTAACAAAGTCTCATAGAATATATGAAATATATGACTATATATTTGAGTATATGAAATGCCAGTTACAAGTCAACTGTGTTGATGAAGTGGGAGATGAAGGAGTGGATTAATCTCAGTTATACCCTAAACAAAGGTATTGTTTAGGTTTCTTCCCAGCCAATATGTACAGATACACCTGCATAGACTTTACCCTTATAGGATAGGAACTCTTACTATTAATATTTAAGTTAACTGTGTTTCAATCATTCAGGAAACATTTTTTATCAAATTCAGGTCTTCTTTGCTTTCCTTATTTAAATAAGGTAATGAGGGTAAATAAGTACAATGCAGAGACAAGAAACAAGATTTTTGAACATTGATTCCACCAAAAGGTCCATGTTGAACATTGTGAAGATTGCCTGGTTTGAAATTTTATCCAGCTTAATAATTTGATGCCCTCTGATTTGTCAATTGCCTTAGTGCTTCCAAAATAACTGTGGATCAATTAACTGCAGGAGAGGAGTGACTGATAATCAAACATGAATCCCTTGTTTTAAGTCTCTGTAGGAGCCTTTGGACTGCAAGGAGATCCAACCAATCCATTCTGAAGGAGATGAGCCCTGGGATTTCTTTGGAAGGAATGATGCTAAAGCTGAAACTCCAGTACTTTGGCCACCTCATGCGAAGAGTTGACTCATTGGAAAAGACTCTGATGCTGGGAGGGACTGGGGGCAGGAGGAGAAGGGGACGACAGAGGATGAGATGGCTGGATGGCATCACTAACTTGATGGACGTGAGTCTGAGTGAACTCTGGGAGTTGGTGATGGACAGGGAGGCCTGGCGTGCTGCTATTCATGGGGTCGCAAAGAGTTGGACACGACTGAGCGACTGAACTGACTGAGGAGCCTTTAGTGACATGAGAATTGTTCAGTCATGTCCAACTCTTTGTGACTGTATAGTCCATGGAATTCTCCAGGCCAGAATACTGGAGTGGGTAGTCTTTAGGGTTTCAATTAAATCCTGAGGCAACAAAAATTAGCTTTCTCATGGACTATGAGTTACCATATAAGCACTACATTTTAACATTAGATGCACCCCTTTAGGGCCAAAGAAGACACTTTGGGAAACCTATTGGTTTAGAGTTCCAAAATTGGAACTTTGAGCGGAAAAAAAAAAAAAAAATTTTCAAGCTGAGAGTAACTGAGTCATAAGTGAATCAGGATGCAATTTTTGGTTAAAATGATATAATATGATGAAACACTTAAAAGATGGCCTCTTTTCCTTTCTTGGAGGTTACTTGTTTAAATTAGCTCTGCTGCTGCTGCTGCGTCGCTTCAGTCGTGTCTGACTCTATGCGACCCCATAGACGGCAGCCCACCAGGCTCCCCCATCCCTGGGATTCTCCAGGCAAGAACACTGGAGTGGGTTGCCATTTCCTTCTCCAATGCATGAAAGTAAAAAGTGAAAGTGAAGTCGCTCAGTCATGCCCGACTCTTAGCGACCCCATGGACTGCAGCCCACCAGGCTCCTCCATCCATGGGATTCTCCAGGCAAGAGTACTGGAGTGGGGGTGCCACCACTTGGAATTCATTTAATGATCCTGATGCTGTGTGGATGCTGGCAGCTATGGAGTTCCAGAGTGATACTAGACATATATGAAAAGTTATGAACACAATTAAGTCTCTGAATGAGGAAGGCACTACTTATGGACAAGGTCTCAGCTTTATCATATAGAAGTGATGCGGTCAAAGTCTGGGACCCACCAGAATGTTTTCTTTCCTACAGCTAGAGTTTATGCTACTGTGGGTAAAACCACTGGCTAGGTCTTTGGATAAAAGTATACTTTCCAATTTTCCTTCCACGTGATAATCTCTACCCAGATCAAAGAGCCGGACCTCTCCTACCTCTGTCTTTCTGTAAAATATATGTCCTCTGAGGGAAACCAAGACCCACTACGTAAGTCAGCATGAAGTAAATAAACTATTGTTTCCAGGTTAGTTGCATTTAAACTTCTTTTGAAATTACTGAGTGAAAGTATGTTACCTCTCAAAAATCTTCAATACTCATATGACACATGTATCTTTATGTATTAATTTTAAGATCAATGATTGGCCTTAGGATTTATGATTGATTAAGGAAGTTTTGCATAATTTCTTGAAGATTTTTGAGTGTGTGACTGATTTTGGTATATCAGACATAGACATTAAATATAATTCCTCTTATATTTGAATCAATGCATTATACTACCCGTATACACATTAAAAAGCCTCTCATATATAAGGTAAATATTTCCTCAAAGGAATTACATATGGAGGCAAGCAGAGAATATTATTAACATCCTTTCTTTAGTTGAAAACCTTGAATCCCACATCAAGACAAACCTAGGCCTAGATCCCAATGTTCCTAATGGAGTTTATTCCTCGATTTGCATAAGGGTTATTAGACTAAAAATTCTAAGGAAGGAACTGTGTGTGATCTCCATTAAAAAGGGCTTTCTTCTCAGGGTGAGGTGTGGGCCAGGAAATGGTTTTATCCTTTCGATCTGTGGTTTGTGGCTTGTGTTGGACCGGAGATGTCTCTGACACCCTGTGAAAACGTATGACCCCTGCTCAGAAGATGCTCTAAAATCACTGGGGGTTTTATTCTCTAATCTTTTGCTGAAAGGATGTCAAGTCAGCATATTAAGGTGTGGAGCTATGGCAAATATTGTTAGAAAAATGCAGCTGTGTTGAAATCTTGAGAGTGCTTCCTTTACATAATTTCAGGGAAAGACACACGATGACACATGTTGTAAAGCTGTGCTGGAAATTCAGACTCATGCTGAAATCTTAAAGAAGATAGTGAGATGTGGTGAATCATGGAGGGCAGTGAAGGGCCAGGGTTATAAAGCAATTTCAAGTTGGGTATTCCAGTGAATAGAGAGGAGAGAAGAGAATGGACAGGGCATTTTAGGTGGAAAAAACAGGATTATCCAATCCCCGGGGATATGGAGACCACAGGAGGATCACAGAAGAGTGAGACTGTAAACCAACAGGGTGGAAGGAGCTGGTTGGTTGCAAAGATATACTGCTAGGCAGTATAAGAGCTCAAAAATGTCAGCTAGAAATTTGGACTGTTTGCTATAGGGAAGTGTACTCTGTGATCAGAAAAATGGTTTGGATGGCATAGAAAGGGGAAGCAGGACCCATCAACATTCAACAGAAACTGAGAAGAGAGAGCAACTATCTCTTTCTTTTTGGTTACCAAAACAAGGGGATAATGACAGGACGTGAACAATAAGAGCAAAAGTGGAAATATGCAATCTAGCGTCCAGGATTACCTTTCTAATCAAATTATTCGTGTGGTGTGATCTTGGCTTTGAGTCATTCCATCAGTTCTGTTCAGTCGCTCAGTCGTTTCCAACTCTTTGCAATCCCATAAACTGCAGCACGCCAGGCCTCCCTGTCCATCACCAACTCCTGGAGTTCACTCAAACTCATGTCCATTGTGTCGGTGATACCATCCAGTCATCTCATCCTCTGTCGTCCCCTTCTCCTGCCTTCAATCTTTCCCAGCATCAGGGTCTTTTCCAATGAGTCCGTTCTTCACATTAGGTGGCCAAAGGATTGGAGTTTCGGCTTCAGCATCAGTCCTTCCAATGAATATTCAGGACTGATTTCCTTTAGGATGGACTGGTTGGATCTCCTTGCAGTCCAAGGGACTCTCAAGAGTCTTCTTCAACACCACAGTTCAAAAGCATCAATTTTTCGTTGCTCACTATTCTTTATAGTCCAACTCTCACATCCATACATGACTACTGGAAAAACCATAGCTTTGACTAGATGGACATTTATCAGCAAAGTAAGGTCCCTGCTTTCAAGCGTCTTTTAATTTCATGGCTGCAGTCATCATCTGCAGTGAGTTTGGAGCCGAAGAAAATAAAGTCTGTCACCGTTTCCATTGTTTCCTAATCTATTTGCCATGAAGTGATGGGACCGGATGCCATGATTTTAGTTTTCTGAATGTTGAGTTTTAAGCCAGCTTTTTCATTCTTCTCTTTCACTTTCCTCAAGAGGCTCCTTAGTTCCTGTTGGCTTTCTGCCATCAGGGTGGTGTCATTTACATATCTGAGGTAACTGATATTTCTCCCAGCAATCTTGATTCCAGCTTGTGCTTCATCCAGCCTGGCATTTCACATGATGTACTCTGCATATAAGTTGAATAAGCAGGTTGACAATATACAGCCTTGATGTACTCCTCTCCCAATTTGGAACCAGTCCATTGTTTCATGTCCAGTTCTAACTGTTGCTTCTTGACCTGCATACAGATTTCTCAGGAAGCAGATAGGGTTTGATATTCCCATCTCTTGAAGAATTTTCCACAGTTTGTTGTGATCCACACAGTCAAAGACTTTGGTGTATTCAATAAAGCAGAAGTAGATATTTTTCTGGAACTCTCTTGGTTTTTCTATGATCCAATGGATGGTGACAATTTGATCTCTGGTTCCTCTGCCTTTTCTAAATCCAGCTTGAACATCTGGAAGTTTCGGTTCATGTATTGTTGAAACCTGGCTTGGAGAATTTTGAGCATTACTTTGCTAGTGTGTGAGATGAGTGCAATCGTGTGGTAGTTGTAACATTCTTTGGCATTGCCCTTCTTTGGAATTGGAATGAAAACTGACCTTTTCCAGTTTTGTGGCCACTGCTGAGTTTTCCAAATTTGCTGGGATATTGAGTGCAGCACTTTCACAGCATCATCTTTAGGATTCGAAATAGCTCAATGGGAATTCTATCACCTCCACTAACTTTGATTGTAGTGATGCTTCCTAAGGCCCATTTGACTTCTCATCCAGGATGTCTGGGTTTAGGGGAGTGATCACACCATCATGGTTATCTGAGTTATTAACATCTTTTTTTTGGTATAGTTCTGTGTATTCTTGCCGCCTCTTCTTTATTCTCCTTTTGTCAGATCCAAACCGTTTCTGCCCTTTATTGTGCCCATCTTTGCATGAAATATTCCCTTGGTATCACTAATTTTCTTGGAAAGACCTCTAGTCTTTCCCATTCTATTGTTTTCCTCTATTTCTTTGCATTGATCACTGAGGAAGGCTTTCTTATCTTTCCGTGCTATTCTTTGGAACTCTGAAGTCAGATGGGTGTATCTTTCCTTTTCTCCTTTGTCTTCAGCTTCTCTTCTTTTCTCAGCTATTGTAAGACCCCCTCAGATAAACCATTTTGCCTTTTTGCATTTCTTTTTCTTGGGGATGGTCTTGATCACCACCTCCTGTACAAGGTCACAAACCTTTGTCCATAGTTCTTCAGTCACTCTGTTTATCAAATCTAATCCTTTGAATCTGTTTTGTCAGCAGCAGACAAAACGTGGCCCACTGAAAGTGGGAACGGCAAACCACCTCAGCATTCTTGCCTTGAGAACCCCATGCACAGAATGAAAAGCAAAAAGATAGGACACTGAAAGAGGAACTCCCCAGGTCAGTAGGTGCCCAGTATGCTACTGGAGAAGAGTGGAGAAATAACTGCAGGAAAAATGAACAGACGGAGCTAAAGCAAAAGCAATGTTGAGTTGTGGATGTGACTGGTCATGCAAGTGAAGTCTGATGATAGAAAGAACAATATTGCGTAGAAACCTGGAATGTTAGGTCCATTAATCAAGGTAAATTGGAAGTGGTCAAACAGGAGATGGTAAGAGTGAACACTGACACTTTAGGAATCGGTGAAATGAAATGTACTGGAATCAGTGAATTTAATTCAGATGACCATTATATCTACTACTGTGGGCCCAACTCCTTAGAAGAAATGGAGTAGCCCTCATAGTCAACAAAAGAGTCTAGAATGCTGTACTTGGGGGCAATCTCAAAAATGACAGAATGATCTCTGTTCATTTGCAAGGCAAACCATTCAATATCACATTAATCCAAGTCTATGCCCTAACCACTAACGCTGAAGTTAAACAGTTCTATGATGACCTACAAGACCTTCTAGAACTAAAAAAAAGATGTCCTTTTCATCATAGGGGACTGGAATGCAAAAGAAGGAAGTCAAGAGATACCTGGAGTAACAGGCAAGTTTGGCCTTGGAGTACAAAATGAAGCAAGGCAATGGCTAACAGAGTTTGGCCAAGAGAACACACTGGTCATAGCAAACACCCTTTTCCAACAACACAAGAGACGACTCTACACATGACATCACCAGATGGTCAACCGAAATCAGATTGATTATATTCTTTGCAGCCAAGGATGGAGAAGCTCTATACAGTCAGCAAAAACAAGACCAGGAGCTGACTGGGGCTCAGATCATGAGCTTCTTATTGCAAAATTCAGACTTAAATTGAAGAAAGTAAGAAATCCACTAGACCATTCAGGTATGACCTAAATCAAATCCCTTACAATTATACAAGTATCTTCTAGGATGCCAGTAATTAACATTTTGCTTAAATGGGCCAGAGTCATTTTCTCTTGCTCATGATGAGAATGCTGCCTAATATAAAAACAGGTACCCAAAGTGGGTCTAAAGACAACATCCCAGAGTAGGAGGAGGAGCTGGATTCTGTGTGCTGGAGCTGGATCTCTTTCCAACTGTTTATTCAGCTGGCTGGCAGAAGTGTCTATTCAGTGTTGGTCCACTGTAAATAAAGTGGAGATACTAGATTTACCTAGGCAGTGTCAGGAAAGCATCCTCATACTCTGGGATACATGAATATTAAAGTGAATTTACTACATATGAACAACCTACCTGATCTTCAAATCCGTATCGTTAAGAGGGCACAGAAGATTTTCCCTTCATCAAGGCCTAGGGAAACATGCTGGTAAGGGGAGAGTTAGTTTAAGAGGATAAATGATCCCCGCTGCAGTGATAAGAAACTGTGAAGGGGTAAGAGGCAAGCCTATTTGGAAGCCATTTCATTCATTCCAGGGATGTGTGGTATTACCTGGACCAGAGTGGTGGAGGTGGCTCAAAGTGATCAGATTCTGAATGCATTGTAAAGATAGATTTAGAGACAATAGGTTATACGGATGGATCAAATATAGGGTGTGAAGGGAAAAGGAGAAAATGAGGGTTCCAAACACTTTTTTACTTGAGCAGCTTTGAAGATGGATTGCACTTGACCAAGATGGTAAAAGTTGCTGGCACAGCAAGTTTAGGGCAGGAATCTTGGAGTTAAGTTTTGAACATCGTGATGTTCAAAGTTATCCCATCAGGATGTTGATGGGATAACTCGTAAACATCAAGTGGAAATGTGGAGTTAGGAGCTGGAAATACTAATTGTAGGTCTTTAGGAGGTGATTCAATTTGGAAACCATCAACACAAAGATAGTATCTTCAACCAAAAGACTATGTGAGATTTCCAGAGTGTTTAAGAAGAAAAAGACAATGATTAATTATTGAGAGGCACCATCATTATGAGATCTGGGAGGAAAGGAGAAATAATCAAGAGACTCAGAAAAAAGGACTTCCATTTTGATCATGTGTTTAACAAATTTCTAAATGCTCATCAATTCTATAGTTTTTCTCTGCTAATTCTCACAGAATCATTACTTAACAAAAAATGACTTTTTTCTTTTTATTAATGCATGTGCCTCTTTCTTCTTTCTCTTGTCTTATTACATTAGACAGAATTTCCTGTTCTCTGTTGGTAATAAATGTGCTCCCTAGACATATTTTATATACTCGCCATTGGGCATATTTCTCTTGAGACGACAGTGGTGCAATGAGTAATGAATCCGACTATGGATCAAAAGATTCTGGGCTTATAACTCTGGCCCAGAACTAAAAAGGAATATATCTAACATTTGTCACTGAGTGTCATGGTGGTGAATGTTTTATTACATAGTCTATGTAAAGACATGCTTGTTTTTTCTAAATTTACAAAGATTTTACTTCAAAGTCATTTTCTGCATCTATTGAAATGATCAATGATTTTTCTTTAAGACCTATGATGATTTATTTTTTTATGCTGAATCATTTGTAATTCTAAAATAAATCCTATTTGATCATGATGGATTATATTTCTAATACATAGTTGAATCAAATTAGCTAATGTTTTAATTAAGAGATTCATATAATATTAAATAGTATATAATTTTTAATCATATAAAATACTATTTTAATTTAGAGGCATATCACTTCTTATTTTGTACTAGTCTTAGCAGATATTGAACTAGTAGGTAAATAAGTACTTTCACAGGTTTTCTATCTTTAAATATTTTCTTCTGGAGAAAAACTTGTTTAAGGATTGTATTTTATTTGAAGTTTGTTAGAAGTCATATTTTAAGTCATCTGCCTTTGTGATTATTTTAGGGGAAATATTAATTACCATTTTTGATTCTATAAAAGTTGTTATCTGCAAAAATCTTGTATTTTTTAGTAGCTAGTTTTGCCAATTAATTTTGTAAATTGTACTAAAAATTTATCTTATATATCTTATTTGTTGGAGTGTAATTGTGCATAGTATTACTTTAACATTTATTTTTTCTCTAGCTATATCCTTGTTTTCATTCCACATATTTTTAAAGTTTGCAATTATTTCCTAATCTGTCTTATTTAGATTTAGTCTATTAATGCTCTTTTCAGAAAATCAAAATTCAGTTTTATAATTTTTCTTACTTAATTTCATTGCTTTCTGGCTTCCTTTTTCCTTTTTGTTTATTCTGTGCTTATAGTTTAACTTTTTGAACTGAACCTTAGTTTATTATTTTTAATATATTTTTCCTTCTGATATTTGAATACATATGCAGATACACACACATGCTCAAAACTCTATTTGTGCACATAATAGATATTATTATCCCAATATACACTGAGTAAGAAAGAAAAGCCATGAATTTCTTCAGTTAACATTTGGGTGAAAGACCTATTACATTCTGGGGATCGCTGCATGTGCCAGGAACCACACAGATCTTGTGCTTAGGTGAACATGCCAGGCTTTAGTGCATCTGTAAGGAGTTTTCAGGCATTTCTTCAAACCAGGAAAGAAAGAAGAGAGGAGATATTAATGTGCTTTCTTCTCTTGGATTTGAACATAACTGGTAAACCCACTTAGAGATTTGCTAATACACTAGAACAGCAGTCCCTAACCTTCTTGGCACCAGGGACTGGTTTTGTGGAAGACAGTTTTTCCATGGACAGGGGACTGGCTTCATTTAATCATTTGAAATCACTCATTTTGAATGACTGAGTGGGTTTTCCTGTAGTTACCAATTTGGTGGTCACCAATCTGCTTTGCTATTAGCTTGAAATCTGCTCAAGCAAAACATGAGAAAAATTTTAAAAAATGTTTTAAAATGAAAGTGACTACTTGTAAAGATCAAGAGAAATCAACTTATGGATGAGAGTCATGGATTTCCTAAATTTTGAAAATATCTTTTCACCTTAAAGATATCTATGTGGATCACATGTCTAAATTTTTATTTTGTTGCAACTGATATTTTAGAATGCTACTACAATTCAAGATTGCTATGAATTCATTTAAAATATTATATTTGAACCTTTAAGACATAAGACATAATCTGCAAAGAAGACAAAAATTACAGCATTACAAACATTTAAAAAAATATCTTATTTACTTATTCATTGATTAATGGATTCAACCCTTCATTCATTCATTTCATTCCATGAAATCTTTTCTTGTGAACAAGAACTGGCTGGTGGGATCACTGACATTAAGAAAAACAAACATAAATAAACAAGACAAATTCTTCCCAGTGGATTCAGCTCAGAATTTTGTGGGTTGCTCTGTTCTCAATTTACACTCTTTTGCTGTTGTTTAACCTCAAGAGGAGTAAAATTTGTGCACGATCTCAGAAGATTCTTTCCATGATGACTCTATTAAGGACCAGCAGTAATCCAAGACATGGAATTAGAATTAAAGATGACATTTTTCCTACCTTTATTTTAAAAGACTCCCTATTTCTTGGCTGAGGAAGAAAAATAGGCAAAGAAACATGGATGGTGATGAAAGCAAAATGAGGCCACATCAGATTCCTTGGGGATGTTTTTCGAGAACATTTTATCCTTTAAAAAATGTGGCTCTTGTTTCATTGCCAAGGTCAGTGAGAACTTGGATAATCCCCCAGGTATGAACTAACTATTTAAATGTGACCTGGCAAGTAACATATTCATTCCATCCTCTTTAACTTAAAAGTATTTGCAATATTTCTCATTCATGATAAGTTGAAATACACTGTACCACATTCACTCATTTTTTTTCTATGCTTTTTTGTTTTAGAAAAAGACAGATACATCTTCCCCTCAGAACTCAAATAGCACACGTGTACTTGGTACATGGCTCTGAGGAGGGAAATTCCATATAAATGGTCCCAGACAGAGAGAGGAGAGGTGGATTTGAAATGATTCTCCAGTAAGGAAAAAGCTACAGCATTTTCAAAATAAAAAAAGAGAATGATATGCAAGTTTAAAAGAACTTCAGAAGGAACAAATGCTGTTTAAAAGAGCTACAGAAAGAGCCATAAATGGATGCAAATGACAGGTGTGGACCCTAAAAGAAAGCTGTCACGTGTCTTGCTAGTGACTGGCCCAAGTAGTGAAGGATTTTTATGTCAGCTTCAGAAAGTCTCTGAAACCAGTTTCCTACGTCCTCTTTAATAGAGCAGATTTATTGAGTGTAATATTCCTTCCATCCCACCCGCCGTCTGCCGTGCTTCAGTGGAGACAGGAGTGGACGCAAATAGCTGGGTAATAATTCTTGATGCTGCAGTGTGTACCAGGACCATTACATGACTCAAACTATACAACCTTAAAGCAAACAGCCTCACTATGAGGATTCAATGCCATAACGTAACTCATGAACAGCGTTGGTGAAAGCATTTCCCTTTGAGCCTCTTTGATTTTTGCATGGCTTTGAATACAGGATTCTCCCCACCTGTTTGAGCATCACGGCTATCTCCCTCACAAGGAGGCATGTGTAGGCTTACCTGTTATGCCTTGTTATGCGTAGGCAGCCCTGTTATTCCTGAGCCTTTGAGCAGCTTCTGGCAGTGCAATCCCAGAAGAAACACCAGATGATGTAGAGCTGGATAACGTGGGGCAGTGTAAGGAGTGTGGAGGGGTGAGTGTGCACTTGGGAATGGCCAGGGCTGAAATGAAACTGGTTTTGCTTGCATGGTAGGGTCCCATCTGTTTGTGACCTCTCACGCTTAGAGCTGCCATCCTCTGCGGTTTCTCTCTCCTGTTTTCCTTGCAGGCGGTTGTCTTCTGCAGAAACCTTTCCCTCTCAAGTTGAGAGAGGATGGCAGTGCTCTCCAGTGTGCCCTGGTGCCCTCGCTGAACTGTACATCCTTGTCTGGTTGCAGCTGGGCATGAGCCAGTTCTATAAGCAAACCAAAGAGAGACTCCTTGGTGTTCACATAATTCAAAGAACAGAAGCCAGAACCCACGTGGTTCAACCTGGGTCTGCCCTGTGACTGGTTGGAAGCTGTTACGGATTGCATTGTTTCCTCGAAAGATGCTGAAATCCTAGCCCAGGTGCTGCAGAATGTGAATTTATTTAAGAACGAGTCTTGGCAGATGTAATTAGTTCAGTTAGAATGAGGACAGACTGAAGTATGTAGATCCTTGATCCTATATAGCTTCCCTGGTGGCTCAGATGGTAAAGAATCTGCCTGCAGTGTGGGAGACCTGGGTGCAATCCCTAGGTAGATCCTATGTGACCCTCCTTTGGAAGCATTGGAAGAAGCATGGCCAGCAGCCTTGATTTTGGACTTTGAGTCTCCAGAACTGTGGGAAAATAATTTTCTTTGTTTAAGCCATCCAGTTTGTGGTCCTATGTTACAGTAGTCAAAGAAAATGCATTCAAGGGTGTTTTAGATGAATTTAAGTAAAAAACAAAACAAAACAGATACTACTGATCTTTTCCAAACCTCTATTATTCAAGGACTCTAGAAATCCAAGTTTGGCTCAGATTTTTGCATTGTTCCAGGTGCATATTCCTTTTTTAGAAGACAACAGAGCAGGTACAATGACTCTACCTCCTTGCCAGTTGCTGTCTACACTGGCAGGCTTGGAAGCAGGTAGACCTTGAGGATGCTCCCAGCAAGGAGGTCTCCTTTCCTAAAGCTACATGGGTATTCAAACCTTATTCCCACGTATGCCCTGAAGGATAAATCTCCTTTCTACAAATGGTGAGGGATTTCTCTGTCTGTTAAAGGAAAAGGGAGTCAAACATTTCATATACTTAACAATATCTGTGTTGCTACACATTGTTCTTATTCAGTTGCTAAGTCATGTCTGACTCTCTGCGACCTCAAGGACTCTAGCCTGCCAGGCTCCTCTGTCCTCCACTATCTCCCAGAATTTGCTCAAATGCATGTCCATTGAGTTTGTGATGCTAACCACCTCTTCCTCTACCGCCTTCTCCTTTTGCAAATCATTCTTGACATTAATTACATAGACTCTAAGGTAAACTCATAGTATTTGCTGTGAAGCATTAATTACTCAAGCATGGTGGCCATCTATGATTCAAGATGAACTAAACCTCATGTGATACATTTAGTGCATTCAATTGCATAATACATCACCATTAAGTCAGAAAAAAGAAATTCACATTAAAGAGATCAGATACACAAGTCTCTTAAAATAATTTACATTTCAAAAGGAAAGACTCACCAGCAAGCTAACATTTCTGAAGTGGATGATCACAATTACAAGATCTCAAGAGACACGTGATTTCTCGCCCTGCGTGGTGCTGTAGTTTCTTCTCACGACACAGAGTCACTGGACAAACCTGGTCTCATAAAGCAGATACCATTTGCAGCTCTGTTTAGGGAATTCTCTTTCCTATAGAGATCCAAGCTACGCTTGGGGTAAAGCTATTTCTTAGGGAACTTTGCCTTTTAAATGATGTCCTTAATAGCAAAGACCTTCCACTAAATAACAGAGGACTAAAATTTTCTGAGGTTATGTAACAAGTATGCTTTCCTTAATCCCTGCAGATGTGCATAGTTGAGGTCCGAAGATTGTATTTTTGGTTTCAATCACAAGCGAACACCTTATAAATATTTATCCAGAGAGTAAATTACTATCACTATTGGGACCATTATGTGATGACTTCTTTCGGAATATTTCTTTACTCATTCTTGACCCCACCTGTACCATATATTGCCTACTATGTGCCATGCCTTAGGCCAAGAATTATAACGTAAATAGCCTGGACCAAGGGTCCATTCCTCCATCAAGGAGTTATAGGCTATTCAAGAGGATAAAAGGAAACATAAATACTAAGCAGCACACTTAACTGGTATCTGGGCTCCAGGCTCCCTGATGGTTCAGATGCAGCAGGCTTGTTCAGAGAGCCAGTGAGGAAGACGATCTGAGTGTGTGATCTGAGGCTGAGAGTGACTTCTGGGGATTCAACTTTCTGGCAATTTGAGAACAAGAGTCCCTCTATCTATAGAATCACTCTGCTTTATGACCTGGTGACCCCATCTTGCACATTAATGAAAAACTGGAGTTATTTCAGGCAACCACAATAGTTTTTGGAATGAAGTGGAATTAAGCCTGTAATTTTTAGATACAATTACAGCTAAAGTTGCACCATCAAGAGATGTGACAGAAAGGTCAGGTGGCCATTCCTAATTTCACAAGCTGAGGAAGTGAATCCTCTCATGGGCTGGAGCACGGTGGAGCCAGGTGCTGGTGACCTGCAGAGATGCCCACTGCTCATAGTGAGCACAGTTAGTTTATAGTCTGGGTCTAGTTATCTTAACAGGTCGAGTTTCTGTTCTGGTATTTTGAGAGCATGGTATCATGGGGATTTGTTTACCCATATACCAGGTTATTTTTTGATGGTGTGGTGGTGGTTGTTGAAAAATTCTTTCTCAGAAATTTTGAGAACTGACACCACTGTATCACACCCCAGAGAAACTTTTCATTCGCTTCTGCCAAGCGAACACTGCCTCTGGACACTACGTGTCTGGTAGTAAATAGAGCTTAACACTTTGGAAGATACCAACTTGGACTGCAAGTTTTCACAGAGGCTAACTAATTTCTAGTTCAGAGCAACCATGGGTGTGCATAGTGCTTGGCTCCCAGATTCAACTGGAAAAAGACGCAAACTGATTCTCCAGGATAAGTGGTCCCTGGGATTTGCTCTCTTCTTCCTGAAAGTCACCCAAACCAGACTTTGGCTTGGTAACTGCTTCTTCCAATGAGTAAATACTCTCAGAGCAAAACCAGTTTTGTGCCCTAGGATTACTTCTCTGGAATATGGCTTTTTTTTTTTTTTTTTTCAGATTTTGGTCCCATACTTCTTCACTTTCTTTTTGAGGTTTTTAAAAATATTAACTTACATTTTATTGATTCATAAAATTTGTCCTTAGTCCGAAGTTGTGTCAAACTATTTCACTTGCTATAATGCAGAAGCCCCTGATCAAGGGTTTTCAGTCTTAGCTCTATTGATCTTCTGTGGTGGATGATTCTTTTCTGGAGGGCATGGTCCCGTGTTTTGTAAGTTGCTCAACAATGTCATTAATTTCTATGAACTATATGCCTGCTTCTCTTAGTCATGACAATCAAAGTGTCCGCAGACATTGCCAGATATCCCTGAGGGAGAAAAATTGTCTTTAGTTTACAACCACTACCCTGTAGTATTAATATTTTGAAATAAAGATCTCTTAAAACATTTTCAGCATATTAGGATTTGATAATAATTGTATTTTATACATTTGCTTCAAATTTCAGCTTTGTGATGTTGAAGAAGAGGGCCTTGAAAATCTGATCGAACCTGGTCTGGCGATTTCGTTTTACATATGATATTAAATTAATTAATTAATTAATTAAAAAAAGAAAATCTGATTGAAATTACTGAACAATGTGATATAGTAGAAAAAACATTAACTTACCTGTGAGCTGACAGAATTGGATTCTAAACCAGCCTCAACTGCTTACTCTGACAGACTGCTAATTGCGTGGCCTCAGGCAAGTTACTTAACCTCTTCACCCTTCCTTTCTGCTTCTGGAAATTATGATCCTCAAAGGATTGTTTGTGAGTCATTTCCTTCTCATTTGGTTCAATTATTCAATCAGAGCACATAGAACATGTAGTTAACTTCTTTTTTCTTTTTCAGGTATTTTCTCAAATATAGACTCTTTCACCAAGGGCTTTCCCATGATGTTAAGAAAAAAAAATCCCATTGAATTAAATATGTTAATCCACAATATATTTTATTTAACTTGGATTCTTAAAGAGTCTTAAAGTTAAGCCTCAATTTCCATCCTACTTTTAAAAAGTTTATGGCTTCAGGAAAAAAGGCAGAAACATAGTACAGAAGCCTAAATATCATCCAAAATGTGTATTTTTTTCTGAGGTGTGTTTTTAGCATTATTGTATATAGATAGGAAACAAGAACATTTTTGGTGTAAGATAAGTAACAAAGACAATTTTTATTCTTTATCAGCTCAGGTTGGAGAAGTCACCATCTCCTTGATAGTTCTATAAAGAAAATATACTGAGTACCAGTTGCCAGGGACCATGGTAAGTGGTTTCTATGTGTTATCTCATTTGATTTTCTCAAGGAATACTTGAAGTGCTATCCCATTTTACAGATTCAGGAACCTCAGGTATATTGAAGCTATGGATCCACATTTATCCAACTAAGAGTAAACAATTGCAGCTCTGCTTTGTCAGACACAGTGCTCTTACGCAGGGCATCATGCTGCTTCTGATAACCAAGTGGAAGAGGAGAAAGAAAGTGCATGGACCCCAGAGGATAGCATCCTATTGGAGGAAGTGAGCACTTTGTGAAGTGTAATGGGAAGGGTTCTTGAAGAAAGTCAGGTTCAGGATATGAAAAATATAAGAAATAAACAAGGGAAAAGGGGTGGAGCATGGGACCAGAGGCAGGTTTATAGACAACTCCTAACACTTATCAGATTAAAGGAAACATCTTTATTTTTAGTTAAACAGAAACTCCCATAATGTCTATTCAATTTTGTGTGTTTAAATGTAGGATTATAAATGATACCCTGCTGCCCACCAAGAGTTTACTTGTGGGAAATGAACCTTCCTTTGACACGGAGACAAGCTTCTTAATCATCCGATAATTCTAGCATTTGGACATTTTGGGAACCAGGGAATTGCATTTCAAAGCTTCTGCTGAGTGCAGGAGTGCTTGGTGGGCGTTTTGTCTCAGTAAGAAGCCTAAATCTTGGCTCATAGATCTTGGATAGAAAAGACCTTTGAGACACAGGTGGATTTTCTTGCCAGGGCAGAAGAAGTAATGAAAGCTATTACGCAGAGCCTCTAAAGAGCATCCTTCAGCAACAACTGCTTAGCGGTAGTTACCGCTTCAGCTTGTATCTGTCAGGTGAAGATGAAGTGGATCCTACGCCACTTCCGAGTTTGAGTTGCATTTAAGGAATGGTCAGGTCTACTCTTCCTCTGTACGTAGTGGACATGGTCTCCCAAGAATGGTGGTAAAAATGACAATGGCAGGAAAAATCATGAACATTTGTTTAGTTAGTATAATTTATCCTCTGGGCAGCTACATATTTCTAAATAATTTGATTTTATATTTACAACATGGTATTAGATGGAGCTTATTTGGCTCAACAGATAAACAATCCCCCTGCAATGCAGGAGACACAGCAGATGTGGGTTTGATCCCTGGGTCGGAAAGATCCCCTGGAGGAGGAAATTGCAACCCACTCCAGTATTCTTGCTGGGAAATCCCATGGACGGAGGACTCTGGCGGACTACAGTCTGTGGGGTTGCAAAAAGTCGACATGACTGAGTGATTGATGTAGGCAGATCCTCAGATATGTGGACTTCCAATAAAGGCTTAATTAACAGTCTGTGAGTAAGTATAGGAGTTTTTCAAGATAAGCTAGAAATGATACTTTGATGTGATATGTCCCTAGTTTTAGTTATTTGTAACTACTTTTATATTTGTAGCTACAGCATAATTCACACACAGTCATTCTGCGATCTCAACAGATTTCAGGGCTCACTAGTTTGGAACCACTGAAGGCAGACAGAAATTCAGAAGAGACTGAGTGTGCCTGGGCATTCCTTCTGAAGCTCCACAATGGAAAGAGGAGAAAAGAGAAAGAGATTTGGAGCCACACATTTTGAGAATTAATGGTTGTGTGTCTTTGGGCCAATTGCTTAATCTTTCTATCCTTTATTTCATTATTGTGAAGACAGGGTCATGGGACATGTCTCACTGGGGTTTTTATGAGGACTGAATAAAACAGCTCACCACATGTGGCTCATCGCATGCTAAACAAGCATCAGCTCAATTCATACTTCAGTTCTTCAATAGGCTCCAGAGATGACCAGTTTATTCACAGCAATCAGATCTCGTTTTGGCAACTCAAGTAACTTGGTACCCACAGCAGTTTTATGTAGGGAGGGAGAAAGAGACAGAAAGAAAAATGGTGTGAGAATACGAAAAGTTGGATGCAGTGCTGATTTATGAATTATACGTCTACTCTACTTGAATTCAGAGAAGTCTCCCAGCTCCCTGCTGGCCTCAGTGATCCCAGCTTCCTCAGTTGTTGCCTTTTTCCCTGTCGTCTTTGTGCACCTGGGATTTGATGACTTGGCCCATCCTCTGTCCTGACAGCAGCTGCAAGCTCCTCCTCCTGGGGCAGCACCCAGTCCTTTGCGTTCCTCTGCAGCCGTTGTTTTGAGGATGCTGAGACTGAGGACTCAGAAAAAGCATCGTCCAGAGTCTGCTGAACTCTGAGGTCCATGAAGCTTGAGGAAGGCAGTGCCCGTCAGCAAAGGGCTACCTTCCTCTGTCTGGCCACTGTGCCCGGCCGTCATGTAGCTGTGCTGAAGATGACTATCAACCCAGTGCCTTCTGTTTTTCTTAGTTTTCTGTGAGATGTGAAGGACAACGATGAGAAAGTTGCTTCTGAGCAACAGTTCATCCAAAACAGCAACGGCAGACTTTTTTCTAAGCTAAGGTCTAGGGCTAATAACTTGGGAGTGAAAAATGGTATAAAATGTGAATGATGCTTTTTAAATGAGGACAGTAGTTTCATGAGAAACTTCGATACTTTAAGATAACACAAAAGCTTTACTTTTTAAGTGTTTATTTTAAGGGTATAATGCGTGTATACCTATACACACTTACATATTTTACTGTTAAATTTAAAGTTCAGGCATGCTGTAGAATATCCAGAAAGTCTGACACTGCTTGACATAAAAACAAATCTCAGATGTAAGTGCTGTGTAGAATCCAAAGATGTTTCAGGAAAGAGGAACAGATGGCAATTGAAAACTGCCAACTGTAATTCTAATTAGTATCAAAGTTCAATTTACTGCAAAGCATGCAGATAATTTATTTGCCATTTGAAAATCCAAGTTTAAACTGAATTTGAATGATTTGAAATATTTCTCATGGGGTTGACCTGATATTCTCAACCTAGTCATTGACTGTACTGCTTTAATTCATCCTGTGCTGAACTTCCTCCAGAATTTCCCCCAAACTAGGCTACTTAAATCTTTCATTCTGATTGTTATAATTTAATATTTGCTGACCCACCAATGGGCAATTAAATCTTCCTTGGTTACAGTTCAGTTTGCTGTACTCAGTTTGCTCCAGAATGCTCTGAGCTGAGGTCCTGTCAGTTGCAGCATGTTGGCTATTGGGATACAGTTGGGATTGCTGCTCACAATGAATAAACTGGCTCCTCAAAAACAGCTGACTATCATGAACTCTTCCATGCAGTGGAAAGCAGCTCTTTCAGCAGTCATTTCAGGTAAGCATTTTCTTAAAAACACAACTCCTGCATACATATTTAAACTGAGAAAACATTTAACAGATGCCTTTATCATTTAACAAGGGAATTTACTTTTATTTCTATAATATACTTCTTTTAATGACCTGGGAAGGAATCTGGGTATATTGTAATAACACATGTGATGGGGGAATTTTGAAACATAATGTGTCTAACTAGAAGACCCAGGAAGGAGCCAAAAAAAAAAAAAAAAGCAAGTTTATTTCTATAAGTTATCTGCATTTCCCATACCTCAGCAAGTCATATTTTTAAGAAGTAAAGTCTGGTGTAAACTTGAACTTGTACATTTAAGTTAAAAACCTTAGCCAGTGACACATTGCAGAAGATAAGACACCACTTTTCTTCCAAAACCTGTAACACTTCTCTCCCCACTCCTTTGGCTGGTTTGTCCCATTTCATGGTAGGGTTGAAATATTTCAAACTAAGATAACAAAGTCAAGTTCAAGGTCTTCCTAACACAACTTGGGGAAATGCCAAGACTAGCAGCATGTTGTTCTTGACAGGTACAACTACATCAGTTTCTTAAGGGAGAGAAAGATGTGCAGAACATCCCACAGGGAAGTGGAGCAAATGCCTTGTTGAGTTACAATCACTGAGCTATATCTCTTGGCACACTGTGTTGTATCTTTTTATAGAACCTCTGTAAAGATGATGGGACTGAAAGCGAAAGCACATTTCAGCAGAAAGGCTTCTATCTGGTCAGTCAGTACTGTCAGAGATTAGAAGATTGTTGGTACTCACCCTAGAATGAATTGTTTTCTTTGAGCTCATATGGGCACCGCCGCATGGACACTACATCGAATTGTGGCTGTAAATAATACTGCCGGACCTTTTCCTATGGCTGCTAATGGACTGTGGGTTGTGCCAACAGCCAAGACCTGTCCCTCAAGGGTATTTCCAATGCACCTATTTAGTACGTCAGTGTCACACTTTATAGCTCATCCTAGGATGTGGGCTAGTTATTTCTGAATTGGTCATACATGGTTTTAGTCTGTGTGTCACCAGCAGGAAGAGGATGGGAGCTTCTCCTGACATGGAGCCTCAGACATTTGTCAACCAAACCTCAAGCTGTCCAAGACTTTGAAGCGAAAACTTACATTTAGAAAATCAGTATTGTTTCCCCTTGCCATAGCTGTCTCAGCCTTTACTTTGCTGATAAAAGCAAAAAAATGGGGAAAACATCCATCTGTCCTAGTAGACTGTTTGTGTAGACTATGCAAAACAGAAGAAATATACTTAAGGGGGAAAAATGTTTCTTTTTTTTTCTTTGTCTTACATCTAGTCAGCTTCTAAGCAAATGTGCTGGGCAGTTGAGAAGCTAGGTTATTAAGAAGTATCTGCTAGGAACATACTTCTCAGCGGCCCGTTTAGCTAATATGGTCTGTTTGTAGTGTCATTTTTAATGTATTGGATATTATTTGCATAGATAGTATCTAAACACAAGCCCATCATCATAATTACATACAGTTATATGGAAGAAACATTTTTAAAGTAAACAATCACTCTTAAGGAACTATTTTCAAAACAATGAAGTGCATGTATTTTCAAACATTTGAACAGTGGGTTGGGATATTTAGAATTTATTATCAAAGCGACCTACAGAATGTGAGTTAATTTTAAAAGGCATTGTACAAAGTGAAAATGGTGGGCAGGTGAGTAGGGCCAGTGTTTGTAGCTGTCCTGTTCAAAGCATGGGGCTTGGCTGGAAGACTGTTGGCATTGCTTCATTTTGCTAATCCAAGTGGATCAAGCTCATGATCTCATAGTGCTTGAGGCAGCATGCACCAGAGGAGATGTTATTCCTGTTCAAGTTGCCTTGAAGGCATGTATGGGTGGACTCAGAGCTCTTGATTGCTTATCCAGGCTCATGACTTTATCACCTCTCCATTCACAAAAGCAAAATTCTGGAAGTACAGAGAACAGTGGGATGGATTTTAGCTGATGATAAACTTGTCAAGCTTCTACGTGCCTCCTTAGTCCTTACCTAGCTAAAGCTGGAATCTCAGCAATAAGTGGCCCAGTTCTCTTCTTGCACTGTCTAGTATCCTATATAATTGGATTAGATGTATATTTTATTCACCAAAACACCATGTGAGTGTTCTGAACTATAAATAAGGGGCTGGCATTAGTCATTCCAACTGATGGATTCTTACCGTCAAAAATAATCAAAGCAAAGGGAAGTCAGAAATATAAAATGGTTTTTTCATAAAATGATACTTAACTCAGTTTCATTGTATATATACAATTTGAATAGAAAAAATGTGACCTAACTAAAATTCCATGATCCTGATTATGCTATAAATATGAGATTATGTTTCATGTGTGATTGGAAACTTTGCTTTGGAAATGAATGGATCCACTTGGATTCAATCCACAGAAAGGCAGTAGTTGAGAAATATTGGAAAGAAACCTGGTTTAAGAATCAAACAGATGTAGTTTGAGAATTGTTTCTCCCACTAACTTGCATTGTGGGCTTGGGCCTGTCACTTCATCAATTAACCTTAGTTTCTTTATTGTGAATAATCTTTGTCTTCTCAGAGTTGATGTTAGGATTAAAGATATAACATATGTAAACACCTGGTGCACAGTTATGTCTCTCAGGGGCTGTCAAGTGCACTAGCTAAGAGTGCAGATTCTAGAGCAGAAATGCCTGGGTGTGGATCCTGGATCTGCCTCATTATCATGTCAGATGAGTTTCCTAACTTCTGTGTGCTCAGTTTGCTCTCTTGTATAAGAGGCGAATTAGCAATAAGTAGGGTCATTATGATGATTAAATGAGTTACTGTAGGTAAAGTACTTAGAATAGTATTTGGCAAGCAGTAAATAAATGATGCTTATTTAGTAGTATGACAAATATTTATTATTATAAATAAGCATTAAGAATTCCATTTTTCCTCCTCTGTCACTTGGTGGCAATGATAACGTTGTGCTTCTGGGTTCTTGCTTTGACTTTAGTTACATTTACTTGTATTCACCTGTAATGGAGAATCCCAGCTTAAGAGGGACAACAGGTCTAGCAACAGACAAGAGTTACTAGGTCTTCTACCTTGAAATCACACGTAATGTATTCTTGAGCTCAGTTGGATGCCTTGAAGTTCAATAATATGCAGAGGAAACACTGTTGTGGTATTACTGGGAGATTGTGATGGTCAATCATAAGCATCAATTGTAATTGATTGTTAATTGTAAGTTGACTGGGCTACAAGATGCTCAGACATTTGGTCAAACATTATTCTGAGTGAGTCTGTGAGTGTTTCTTGGCAAGATCAAAATTTGATTCCATCGACTGAGTAAAGCAGATTGCACTCTGTGTGATGGGCGGTCCTCATTCAATCAGATGAAGGTCTGAATGGAACTGAAAGGACTCTTAAGAGGAAATTTCTCCTGCCTGACTACTTACAAACTGGGCATTGGTTTTTTTCTTGCCTTTGGACTCAAACTGAAACATTGGCTCTTGTGGCTGTAGACCTTCAGACCAGAAATATACCATTGGCTCTTTTGGGTCATGGCCTTTGGATTTGAACTAAGTCTTCAGCTCTCTTGGATCCAGCTTCCTGCTCATCTTGAAGATCTTGGGACTTGTTAACCTGTATTACTGCATGAGTGAATTGTGTGTATGTGTGTTTTATTTTTGCACATTATATTTTGTTGAGTTTGTTTTTCTAGAGAACCTTGACTAATATAATACAGAATTGAAGGTTATTTTAATATTATTAAAAATTTTTCCAATTAATTTTTGTTTCTTCCTTATGGAATTAATCTTTCTAGTAAAGATTTTATCTGACCCAAAAAAAAAAAATGTGTATCTAACACCATCCATTCATTTGTTCAGTGAAAATGCTTGTAGGGTGTATTATGTACCAGACACTGTGCTTGTCTCTGGTACCTAAGTGAGAAAATGGTTCTTATCCTAGTGGAGATAGGCTGGTATTGGAAAGAAACAATGTAGAAGTAATAAACCAAATTTATGATTTCTACAGGTTCTAGTCTTCTGAGGAGGTGTCAGCTAAGCTGAAATTGGAGAAAGTTTTAATCATATATGCAACAACAGGAGGGGAATTACAGAGAGAAAGCCTCTTGAAAACCCAACCGAGATGTCGACATGCTTAGGAAGTGGAAAGGAAGAGTTCTGGTGAGTCACTGCGGTCTCAGTGGAGCCAGCAGGAGGTGAAGTCAGAAAGACGGTGGTGGGGAGGTTGGGAGGGGGTGGGGACCATGGTAAAGAGATCAGTGTAGCCTTGTGCAAGGACTTTAAGCAATGGATTAACATGGCCTAGCTCACGTATTTAAAGAATTTCCTAGGCTACAGACAGAAGAGCTGATTAGTCCGGGCAGGATGGAAATGGGAAAGCCAGTGTCTTACTGGGTGGTGCAGTGGTTGGCAGGGGTGGGGGAGTTGGGGGTGGTTGTGGCTCAGATGAGAGTGGAGACGCCGCAAGAGTAACTGCATTTTCTCTAGATGCCGGCTGGTCCATCAGACCCCACCTTCACCCAATTTCACTCCCTTAAGAAGGATTTTTCACTCACATGCTGCCCAGAATAGATCAGGGGCCGCTGCAACCTCCTTGTTGCAATCTTCACGGGTCAGAGTGCAATTAGTTAATTCTTAAAGGCAATTTTTCTGTTTTTGTCCCCCCCCCCCAATATTATAATCTCTGGGTTCTAGCAGTATATATGTCTCATAATTCTAACTCCACACATATTTGTTGAATGAGTGAGGGAGATGAGTAAGTGCTATGTACTCTGTTAGGAAAGAGAGAGAAAGTTCCAATTTCCAGAGAAATTATAGGAAATGAAAAGAGTAGAGGGCAAGAAGCTTTTTTGAATATGTTCAAACTTGGTTGAGACAAAAGTTCTAGAAAGGTTGGGTGGGGCAGTCAGGCCAAAATACAAATGTCTTTTAGTACAACAGCCTTTGACCCTGCATCCTTAGCCTAGACTGTGGGATCTTCGTAAAACGCCAAGTCCCCGGTCCTGCCCAGTTGTTTCTATAGACACATCCGGGCCGGGGAGCTAAGGGTGGGGTGAGGCCCCGCCGCTAGGACTTCTGGGAGGCGTGAGGGAGGAGCAGCCCTGACGGCAAAGCGGTGGTGCTTCTGCTCCTCGGAGCTCTGACCCGTGGCGCGTGTTTCTCTCTGCCATTTCATGCTTCTTTGCTTCGGCTTTGGCCGCCTATCTGCCCAGTGACCGGTCTCCAATTTGATTGAGAGCTGGAGTCTTAAGGGTTAGGAGTGCATTTCATTCCAACTTTTTATCTGCCAATTAGAGAAAACAATCAAACTTCCATCGGTGAGGATTTATGGGGCCTCTGTATGCCCTTTTTGCACTCACTGAACTGGTTAGTTCAAACAGCTTGTGTGAATGATTTATTTTCCACCAAGTTAACCAGTAGCCTAAATTAGGCAACATAGCTTGTCATTTTGGTGATATGTAAACAGAGACTTCATGGATTCAGGATCAACTGTCAGTGTGAAAAGATAGATCACTTAGGCTGAAATAAGGGTTTGAAACCCTGTGTGGGACGAAATACATAAAGAGGGTTCAGGGTATCCTCCACATCTGAAAAAAATGAGGAACCTTAGCCTGTTATCATCCTGTAAACTGGAAAAGAAGCGTGTGCAAAAGTGGAGACAGAGGCTCAGACCTGGAAACCGCCCAGCGGGCTTCAACAGGAGAGGAGATAAATGAACAAAGGCAGGTTCACATAGAAGAGATTCTACAGCACACACAGTGAGGCACTGAGTGGCGTGTGATACCAAGGCTGAATTGTGGCAATATCATGTTAAAATAAACAGGTAAAGTGTTTGCTTTCTGCTTTAGGATATATATACCATGAAGCCACATAAAACTGAAAGGAAGGGATTCTGCGTGGTGATAACGTTAGGCTGTGTAGAGACAGTGATGGGTTGGAGACAGAGGAACCACAAGCTTGGATGTAAATTACTGGCATCCTTTTAGCTTTGCACAGTAGAGATTTGCAGGTGCTAATTACGTTATTAGAAAAAAAGGGAAGAAGAAAAAGGAAGAGAGGGAAGGAGGGAAAAGAGGCCTTGTGTATATCAATAATGATAAACCTAATTTATGTTCCCAAGTGAAAAAAAGGTTGATCAAAAAGCCTTTGTTTTTTTTTTTTTGCAACACTAGGCACAGTCTCTTTCTAAGTTTATCTGGTTATCTGGAGTGTGTTGGGGACCAGAGCTAGAAAGGTAACTTGTTTTTCCCGTCTATTTTTCTGAGCATCTTATCAGAGTTAGAGGAGCCACTCTGGAAAATCTCAACAAAACAAAACAAACAAAATGACTTTACACTACTCTGTCGCTCTGTTTCCCTCTTCCTCGTGTCTGTTTCGTGTTCTTTGAGTTCCACCTTCTAGACATCTCCTGAGGTCACCCATCCTTCCCCTTATGGGTCAGGAAGTGAGCTCTGCTTGCCTCCCGTTTCTGACGTTAGGCTTGCCTTCTAAAGAGTGGCCAGCATTTTCCCTCTAACGTGAAACTCTGTACCAGGCCCCACTCAGATCCTCTCAGCAAAGTGTGAGGTAAAGCCAGACCCCTTAGTGAAAGGTCAGGGCAAGGTCGGGCGTGTTGAGGCATGCCTGGGCATGCCCTGGCATGTCGGGACATGTCCCGGCAGAGAGCCGCAGACAAGCCCCTGAGTCGGGCCGACAACCAAGCCGTCCCATCAGGAGCCGACACGGAGCCCTTGGACACCAATCACCGCTGAGCCCGCGTTTTCTTCCTTATATGGGAGCCCGGCCGGGGCTATAAAACCCTTCCCCACCCCTCATACCTCTCAGACTCCCTTTGCTTGGCAGACCCCATTCGCTTCCTTGCTCACCGCACCCCCCCCCCCCCCCCCCCTCGCCCCCGGGAGTTCTGCCTGAGAGCCACCGCCCAAGAAAAGGCCCTGATCAATGGTCCATAGGGGTGGCTCTTTCTTCCCGCAGCGTTTCTTACACTTAGGATGGGAGTGGAGACATTTTCTAGCAGACCAGCTTTGCTCCCGCTCCTCACCCACGCTGGCCGTACACCGCTGTCTTGCTCTGACTGTCCTGACGGCACTTGGTCTTGTATTTGCTCTTCCTCTTTCCTGCAGTTAGCCTGCTCTTCCCTCTGCCTCGCTGACCAGTTCCTGCTTTCCCTCAGGTAGTGCCTTCTCCATTTGGGGAAGGATGTGTGTCCTGTCATCCCCACTACTGCTTTATTGGCCTCTCTCTGCCCTCTGCGACCCCCAGAGCATGTGGACTAGGAGCGGTGGTGCCTTTAGCCCAGCTTCCCCAGCGGAGGGTCTGATGAGCCAAAGCTGCTCAGTCAGTGCATGTGGAACAGCAGACGGGTTAAAACCAATTATTGTTGTTTAGTTGCTAAGTCGTGTCCGACCCTTTTGCAACCCCATGGACTGTAGCCTGCCAGGCTCCTCCGGGGGATCTTCACAACCCAGGAATCGAACCCAGTATCTCTTGCAACTCAGGCAGATTCTTTACCGCCAAGTCATCTGGGAAACCCTAAAATCAATTACTAAATGCTTAACCTGTGTGGAAAACAAAAATGGTCTTCTTTTTCCTTCCTCAGTTGTGTTTCTCTCAGCAGAGATGAATTCTTATTATACCTCAATAAAATTCAGTCAAGTGTTGTGGACCAAAAGCTCAGAATATTAAAAAAGCTTTTGAAGATAGAGGTACACGGGATGTATCAAAACTCCAACCACATTTTGTGTGAAATATAGACTATATTTTTTACCTTGTTAATGATTTTATTTCATTTATTTTGGGTGTGTCCTCTTGCTGCGAGGACCCTCTATTTGTGGGGTGCATGTTCCTCCACGTAGTGGCCTCATGTTGTGGAACACAGGCTCCAGGGTGCGTAGGCTATGGTAGTTGTGGCTCCCAGGCTGGAAAGCATAGGCTCAGTGGTTACGGTGCATGGGCTTAGTTGCTCCTCGGCACATGGGATCTTCCTGAACCAGAGATCCAACCCGTGTCTCCTGCACTGCCAGGCAGATCTGTACCACTGAGCCACCAGGGAAATTCCTAGACTATATTTATAGCATACAGAAATAACCTTTATTGTTTCTAACATCTCTATTCATATCAAACTTCAAAGACGTTTTAAGTAATAGTGGCCTTTTTATTTAAAATCAAAATTCAGTGTTGTGTGTTTACTATCTAATTCTAGAGGGTCCTGCTGCTGCTGTTGGTAAGTCACTTCAGTCATGTCCGACTCTGTCGACCCCATAGACGGCAGCCCACCAGGCTCCCGCATCCCTGGGATTCTCCAGGCAAGAGTACTGGAGTGGGTTGCCATTTCCTTCTCCAATACATCAAAGTGAAAAGTGAAAGTGAAGTCACTCAGTCATGTCTGACTCTTCGAGACCCCATGGACTGCAGCCTACCAGGCTTCTCTGCCCATGGGATTTTCCAGGCATGAATCCAGTGAAGTGGAAATTAGACTCACGAGAGTTATATTAAATCCATATTTGAAAAACATTATCCTAAAATTTATAATGATATAAATTTAATTGTAGCATCAATTAAATACCAACATTTAAAACTAAAAAGAGCTTAGGCAAAATTACTTTTAAAGAGAGAAAACACAGGCAACTGTTTTGCTGTGGTTGTGGATGTTCAGGGGTTTGCTGTTGTGAAAGCTGAATCAAGCCTGTATGTGACTCAGCATTTCTGAGCCCTCACAGCTTAAACCTCCTGTTTCCTTGGCAACCTTGTGATGCAAGGAGACCCCCTGAAACTTGAAGACCTTTGTGGCTGCAGGTGGAACAGCAGGAACCAAAGGGCTGCTACGCAGGGAAGTCTGGAACTTGAACTCCATTTTAGCTGCTCTTTGTCTGCTGTGGTCATTTTTCTTAGCTTGTTTGGCCTTTCTCTAGGTTGATAGAGCTACCATTCAACTTTCATAAGTTATTTTCCCACAGTGGAAAATCTGGTTTTGATAGAAGAAAGTAGTTCTTTTCATTCTTTGTCCACAGCTTCACATTCTCCCTGTAGAAACTGAATTCTGATATGTGTAGTTTATGTTTCCATACACCTTGGGGAGCTCATTCTCTAAGCAGCACATTTCCTCTGTCTGTGATCTCTGGAGTTGCATGACACGTTCTCCATGTACTGTACTTGAGGCAGTATTTGAAGTTTCAGCTGAAGCTTCTCATTCTCTCTCAGGCTCTGAATTTTCGGTGTGCAAAAGGCCCACTCAGTATGAAGTTGTGTTTTTTTGTTTGTTTGTTCAACTTGTCCTGTAAATTCTTCATTCATTTGATTGTCTTGGCTTCAATTTTTTAAGCATTTGTTACTTTTCTCCTTCAAGCCTTTTGAAAGTAGCATTTGCATTAATAACATCAAAGAGTTTTTTCACATCAACTTCTGACTGATAGACGAGTTGATCTCCCTTTTCTAATTCACTCTCTTTCTCTAATTCCAAGATGCTGTTGTTCCTGTAATCTTCTCTGATCAGTCAAATTTACAACCTTCAGTACAGTTTCAGGTGGAGATCTTAACTGGCTCTCTATCCTTCACAGCCTGTTTCATTTGTGTGTCTGAGTTTCCAAGCACGTTTTTCTGCTCCTTCGGCTTGCAGGTACTCCGCTTTCATGCTGCAGTTTCTTAGGCAAGCAGTTTTGGACTCTCCTGAAGTGGAGCGTTTGCTTTCAAATCATGCATTATTTTCTTTTGAAGTCACTCTGCATTCTTCTGAGAGGCTAAGCCATCCTTCTGCATTAGTCACTGGGGATTGGAAGGATATTCGTGCCTCTTGGATGACTGTGTCTGTTGCTGAAGGTGAGCCCTCACCATCAGCCCATGAATTATTTAGTATTTACTTTGTGAAGGAAATGGCAACCCACTCCAGTATTCTTGCCTGGAGAATCCCATGGACGGAGGAGCCTGGTGGGCTACAGTCCACAGGGTCGCAAAGAGTCGGACACAACTGAGCGACTTCACTTTCGCTTTCTTTTCACTTTTGTTGGCCAAGAGAGTGCCTGGTTCATTTCTGATGCAGGTGAGTCTTAGGACAGTGGCAGATTCTGGGACAGAGGGTGGACGTAGGGGCCGGGGTGGAACTCCACTCGCTGGCCAGGAAGTCCTCGCTGCACGGATGTGGTCCTGTCACCAGCTAGCACTTGGTGCCTAGTGCCCGGTGCTGACTGTGCCTCTGCTGGTACCACACATCTGTCACCCTGGATGGAAGGTGGAAATCACCCTGCTCGCTGGCCAGCAGCATCCAGCATCCCCATGGCTTATGCTGGCCCAGGCTTCTGGGGATGAACAGAGAGCACGGGAGCGCCCAAGCTTCTTGTCCGTCTCTGGCAGGTCGATGGGCTGGGGCCATGAGGATGCCGAGGCCATTGGGGCCACTCACCTGGAGAGACTTTGAGTAGCCATCTCTAGGAACCTAGGACTTTCTGGACAAGGGGCCCCCAGCCTCCCTCTTTACCGAGCTCTCTGGGTCCCCTTGGCCAGTCTCTTGGCTTGGGGGACAGCAGGGCTGGAATTGGGGTGTCGGGTTTTGGTAAGCCGAGCCCCCTCAGGGTGACTCCAGGGTCTGAGATTGAGGCCATGCGGTAGGGGAGAGTAGGCAGCGGCCCGAGCTGATGAGCGTGGACCTGAGTCCTTCAGGGTGGGTGTCTGGTCCTGGAGGCTGTGAGCCCCAGGACATGGGTGGTGGCCTGTGGGGTGTCTTTGTGGCCCTCAAAGTCTGGGCGACACAAGGCCCAGGGTGTGGGGTGGGGAGGCTTCTGGGGGCCCTTGGAGGTGGTGAGAGCAGCTGCTCGATGACCTGGGGTCTCCCATTGGTGTTCTTGTCTGAGTGTGTGCCCTATGTCCTCAAGCACAGCCCTACGCCAGCTTTTATTAAGCACTGCCAAACTCTGGAGCGTGTCACTGGAGAGGACTGGCTTCCACCCCTGGGGACTTGAGGGTTTTGCAGGCTTGTGCCATGAACTCTGTGACCTTCTTCAACTCAGGCAGGTAATCTTTCGGCTGACTCTTCCTCTCCTTAAAGCATGTGGGCTTTTTATTGTGAAAATAGCCATGAGTGTAAATAACCAGGATCTCCTGGGGACACCTTGTCTCAGGCATTTGGTGGGCTTCAGCGGAGACCCCACAGCTGCCCCAGGGCCAGGGGGTGGGGAGGACATTCCTGGGAGGTCAGCACCCTTCCCTGGCTCCAGAGGGCACCACGGATGCACAAAGCCCTGGGGGATGCTCCGTCTCTAAAGAAAACCAGTGCCTGGCAAGCAGGACAGATGATCAGTTGGGCCGGCAGAGGGGAAGCAGCCAGTTTATGTAAAACAGGAGTCTCTTCTGCGGCGGGCTGCACCCTGGAGAATACTGTTCCAGATGGTGCACTTGGTGGGGGCTGACTGAGCGCAGCCAGAGACCACCCTGGACCTCAGGTCACTGGAGGCCCCGCCGGGCCCCATGGCTGACCCGGAGGATGCAAGCCCTGCCTTGTGCCATCCACTTCCTTCACGTGGGTATGTCCAGGCTCCATGGAGGGCTGCCCTGAGGACCCCTGACCCTATGTCCCTGCCTGGCAAGGCTCAGTCCCTCAATTTAGTTTCCTTATGCAGCAGGAAAGCCGGCTTCTCCCTGAAAGGTCACAGGGGTCTTCCTTCCCTGCAGGTACCTGCTCTCCTTTGTGCTTGTCACTCAGGGGGCTCACGGGTGCCACCAGGCTGAGAGACTGCACTCACAAGAACTGAGGTGAGATCAGTTGACACTGGAAGATCTTGACCTTTTACGGGTTTTCGGTGGAGCTCGTTTGTTCCTGTTCAGTCCTGCTCTTCCTGGATGGGGTGACGCTCCTCTGGGGAGCTCAGGGCCCCAGGCTCCCTCATCCACGTGGCTCTTCCATCTTCATGTGCCTCCCAAGGTGGCCCTGGGACAGGTCTCCAATTCCTGAGTCATTTCAGGAGTGCGCCTCCTGAAATGTGCCGAGAGTAGGCCCTTCTTTGGGCTAAATTTGCCAACTTTTATTTCTTCAAATCTCCTTCTCCAGATTCAGGCTCAGAGCCCCTTTCTGGGCTCTGTCACGAATGACTGGTCCCCAGGACTGCTTCCAAGACCCTCTGGCCGTGTTCTCTTCTGGGTCAGAAAGCCGCCTCTGAGAATCGGGGCAGGGTTCACGGCCCAGTTCTTCCTCGATGGAACGTGACTACCAGCTTCTGTAGTCTCGAACGTGCGCTAGGTGTGTTTTCTGGTGTCAGTGACTCGTCCCACTGCTGACAGGAGAAGAGGCCCAGAAAATTCGGATGCGGTCAGCCCAGCTGGAGAGGAGGTTGCCCAGAAATGCCAGATGCTCCTCTTCCAGGCCTTCCAGCAGCCAGACCACGGGCTCCAGCCTGAGTCCGAGGGGCCCTGGAGCTGCAGCTGCTCGGAGGGGCCTGCAGGGCCCAAGGCCTGTTCCTCACGTCGTCGGGGGAACCACCAGCCCATGGCTTGGAGTTGCTAATGATTGTGCAGACTGGGAAGTGGACAGGCTGGAAATCTGAATCAGAGTTGAGTTTACAGTCTTGAGTCTGAAATCTATAGAGCAAGCCGGCAGGATTGTAACCTGAACAAGATTTCGAGGTTACAGTCTTTGAACTTCTTTTTCCTATTTTTCATGTGTAATTTTACTTCTGTGTATTGGAGAGGAGGCAGATTTTCTAAAAAAAGATCAAGAATACACTCTATCACAAAAAAAGTACAGGTAGAGGAAACTGAGAGAAAAGACCCTCCTTTTCAGGGATTGACAGAGGTTTACAATGCAGAGGGGCCAACTGCAGAGGGACTCAGAAAGATCAAAGGGAAAGATCAGTGCTCTCCCACAGACCCAATGCTGAAAATGTTGGTGAGGGCAGGCCCCAGGGCCTGCATGAAGAGTCTCTAGAATGCAGAGCTCTGCCTCCAGAAGCCAGAGAGAATGACTTCCATTTTCAGTCTTGAGGGTTCCTGCATGCTCAAGAATAAAGCTGTCTCCCCTGACACAGGGAGCGGCCACTCGGAGGCAGGCTTGGTTTCAACTCCTTGAGCCTGATCACAGGGGGTTCCCAGCCCAGTGGAGCTCTGACGCAGGAGCTGTTGACCTGTCTGGCCCCAAGATCTGCTTCAAGCAGATTTCCTGCAATGAGTTGGGTCAAGGAAAGTTTTTCACTGATGCTTGATTTATTTTTAATTTATTTTATACGACCACGTTGCCTTCTTCCTTCTTTGGGAGTGCCCATAACAAAATACTCCACTCACTGGCCTGAATGATGCTCAGGGCCCAACGTGAGAACGTCCTCAGGTTCTTTGTGCAGCCCTGGCTTGTCTGTTAAGGAGGTTTTGTTATTTCAGCAACCTTCAAACAGGTAATAAATAAATTTCCACTGGGTTGGCACTTCCTCTCATTTCCTGAAGGAGGGGCGGATTGTTCAAAGAGCTCCCTGGGGATACTCCAGGCCCTCTTATAATGACTGAATGACCATTGCGTCATTGCCTTACAGCACTGTCACGTAGAAAACCCAGGGAAGGCCACTTATAATATCAGTGTCAGAGCTGGGAGTGTCTGTATTGGAATTGTTCTGAAGATAAAGAAACCACCAAATCAAGTTACTATAGAAAGTGGTCAAAGAGGCCTAAAACCTTTTTAGATGCTCTTTTGGAAGACATGCCTTGCACAGTGTCATCTGCAGAAGATTAGAAAAGCCTGGTTACCTCTGAAGAGCATGAGGGTGACGTGATGTCCAGCACAAAGTGCAGAGTCCTGCCTGACACAGGCCGGCGCTCTTCATCAGCTCTTCATCAAATAAGTCTTGCCAAGATAAGGGAGGTTTCTGAAAGCTGATTGCCTCTCTTTGGTGATATGCATTACAATTAGATTCAAGTGCATATGAAAAACAAATGAACAAAGATCTAAAAGCTGTCCTGCTGCCCACTCAAAATGATTAAGTGATTATGCAAAAGAAGATTCCTCAGAAGTGTGGAATGTGCAAGACTCAATTGCTTCCAGGCCTGAAATAAGGAGCTTAATTTGACAGTCACTTAAATTGATATTGCTTTCAATAACCATGCACTGCTCATTTTGTAAAGGAACCCCAAATCGTCAGCCCCAGTACTTCACTGAACTTTCCTAACACCCTAATTCCAGTTATTTAATCATATAATTAAAAAGTGATCAAAATAGCACAAGAAAACAAGTATAAAAAATCTTGAGAATTCAGTGGGTCCATCTAAAACAGTAGCATTATTGGAATTATTAATATGAATTTATAAGACACTTATTTTCATAAGTAAAGAGAGGAATAGGAAAAGAAAGAGCTAGGGAAAAAAAAAAAAGGTTTCTTCCTATTCCTTTCCTGTTCAAAATTTGAGCTGATTTAGATATTAAAGAATGACCGTTTGGTAAATGCCATATTTCCCCTCTTTTCATTCCAAACCAATTGCTATTTTATTCCTTTTCTATTACCAAATCATTCAAGAATATTCTAGATTTTCCAGAAAACATAGATAAATTAGAAAAGTGAAAAATACTGAAATTTCAACTCAATACCATCACACTATAAATTTATCATGAAAATAAACTCTAGTTTAATTGTTTTAAATTCTACTTATATTCACTACAGTGTAGCCGTGGCATAGCCTTAGCTCATTACGTGTATCTGATGTGAGATTATTAGGGATAATTTACATATATGATTTATTCTGGATGCAGGCTTTAGAGTTAGACTCCCTGGGTCAAACTATTGGTTTTGTCAATCACAGCTGTACACAGCTTACAAGCTTTGGCAAATTATTTTTCTATCTGATAAAATGTGAGTAGTAGTACACATACTTCACAAGGCTATTTTAAGCATTATGTGACTTAAAAACTGAAAGCACTTAGAATAGTGCACTGGGCTTCCCTGGTAGCTCAGTTGGTGAAGAATCCACCTACAATGCAGAGACCCCAGTTTGATTCCTGGTCAGGAAGATCTGCTGGAAAGGGATAAGCTACCACTCCAGTATTCTTGGGCTTCCCTGATGGTTCAGCTGGTAAAGAATCTGCCTGCAGTATGGGATACCTGAGTTCAGTCGCTGGGCTGGGAAGATCCCCTGGGGAAGGAAATGGCTACCCACTCCAGTATTCCAGCCTTGAGAATTCCATGGATTTTATAGTCCATGGGGTGGCAAAGAGTCAGACATGACTGAGTGACTTGCACTTTCGGAATAGTGCACGTTTATTCAATACATTTAACCATATTGATGGTGATGATAATAGTAATGTGCAAGAAGATAAATAACTTGGTTAAATAACTCAGTGTGTATAGAAAGTTGAATAGGATCTAATTCTTGCCTTCAATGAGTACACAGTGAATAGGACAAGTAGATAAATGACAAGAATACAAAGATATGAAATTAGGAAATTCCAAGGAGCTTGATATTACATGAGATTTAAGGAATCATTAATTCAGCATGGCATTCATTTATTCATTTCAATTTGATAAATTATTATAATACAGTTTTTAAATGATTATATGCTAGTTAATTGCAATGAAATTTAATACTTAAAATTATTTGGTGAGCCAGCATATTCCTCAAATGATGATGTTTAATATAGATAACTGTTAGCTATTTAAGGATGAGGTTTTATAGTCTGCTCCCATCAATTTATCATCTTTGCTTTCATGATAATTTAGTTTTATGCCCAATTTTATATAAAAGTGCTTCTCTTCCTTACAGTCCTTTTTGATATATCCATCAACTGATGACATTTGTTGAAAGTCTCCTATATATTTACCAGTATACTTGCTCCTCAAAAGAAGTAGATATATTTTTATGTGTAACAACAAGATGAATGAGTTATATACACAATAAAAACAATTTCTAATTGCAAAAAATGAACAAAGCCATTGGTGAAAATGTTCTCAATGTGTAACAGTGAAAAAGCTAAAACCCTAATTATAGTTTTAAAAGCCTTTCAAATCAATAGCAAAAAATATGCACAGTGGAAAAGGGAGTAGAACATGAGAAGATGGTTACAATTTTAGAAAAAGTCAAGTATATGAGACATGTTTAATTTCATTAGCAATAAAAATGCCAATGTAACCAAAGTTTAAATGCATTCTTCAGTTGTTATATTTGCAAATATTTATAATACATGTGAAAGTGCAAGGAAAGGGGACTTCTGGCTGATGGAAGCATAAATTAACATAGAAAACCATATTGCTTAGGAATTTTCTTTTAAAATAAATATCAATGTATACAGATATCTATCTACAAGAAGATTCTCTAGGCAATCTTAATAAAGAACGTAGGTTTATTTAGGAAATGATGTACTTTAGAAATAGGTGAAATGAATATTTATTGGTACAGACAGGTGCTCACAGTGTTCAGCGTCTCACTTTGAGGACCAGTCCCCAGGTGTTTCAGTAATGTTTTTGGCCATTTATGGCTCACATCTGGGTTCCCCCAGGAATTGACTCCCTGAGGTCCACACCCTGCTGGGGGGCTGACTCGTCAATGCAGGTGGACAAAGATGCAGCTCCCTGTTTCAATTCTGAGTCACTCTGCTGGGGAATCCCAACTGGAGCTCTTCATGAGATTGTCTTTTACAAGACTGCATTATATTTTCACTTCTCTTCTGGTCTGTGCTGTTTCCTTCATTTCCTTACAGGTATTGTTCTTAGTAGCCCAATACACTTCCTGCAGACAAATCTCCATCTCAAAATCTGTTATCCAGGAACCCAGCCTAAGACAGTTGGTGCCAGAAGGGGACTGGAGAGGAAACCAGTGGTGTGTTGGTTACTGTTAGAGCACTGGGTCTCTGGGAAGAAATACATCTTGATTTATGACTCTTGCTAATTTCCTTGGTATAAATTCGTCCATCTTGGGAGATCTTACCAAATGCAGAGTTGGGAAAAGATGTGTACAGTTGCTTCTTGTGCTGTAGTGTGGCCAGCTTAGCCCTCTGGTAGAGTCTCTCACGTGCAATTTGGAACTTGATTACTCACCACTAACTGTTTGCAGGCAATGTGTCCTCCATCCAGTTAGTAGGTAGAGTGGTAATTGCCTGTTGCACTGCTGCAGTTGTTAAGACTTCATTCCTGGTGAACTGTGATGGAATATGGATAGAAAGCAATGCTCTAGTACACAGAGTACCCATACCACAGGGATTTGGAAGAGTGGGACAAGTAGTGATATAAGAACAGTGGCATCGGACGAGTACCATGATGAACTAGAGAAAGAAAATAAAAACCAAAAGGGTATGAATCACCAATTGAAACAGAAGTCTGAGAATCAGAGAGGCTCTTTGGCTGCAAATAAAGAGACCTTCACCTCCTGCATCCACAGGGCAGTAAAAACAAGACAGTTGTAAGCCCAAGGATTTAATTATGTTATGGCTATATCTTGGTGACTTTTGGGTCTCTCATGCCAGAGAGAAACAAAAAGGAGAGAAGGAGTCACCATCCAGGCTTTGGCAGTGACTCTGTTTATTAGGTGGAGTAAAGGCTGCTGTTTAACCAGGTGGGCAGAAAGACTCTCTCTGAAACCTCATCTATGAAGGCATCTTTGATAGTCATTCCCTTGCTCACTCTTGTTTATAAATGGAAACGTGCTGCAGCCACAGCCTGAGAAAAGAACTTGATCTAAGTCCTGAGTTAGGAAAACATACCAAATTTTCTGGGATCAGAAAAAGAGCTCTCAGGTTTCCTCTGGACTCAGCCACTGCGGCTGGAAATGAGTGGATGAACTGGTTGTTGCGATGAAGGGCGCACAAGGTGGGATTTGACATAAAGTCACATCCTCGTTAACTGAACCTCCAGGATCATGTGTGGAATCAAGGTAACTTCTTTCAGGACTGACTTTTTTTGCTGAGTAGCTTTCTATAGTTGGGGCTTTTCTGTGAGTTGTAGAATATTTAGCAGCATCTCTAACCACTCGTTTCCAGGAGCACTCACTCGCTTGTGATAACTGATGATGTCTCTACACATTGTCAAGTGTTCTTTGGGGGACAAAATCACCTCCAGTCGAGAATCACTTCTGTAGATTCATGAAAGAAGTCAGGAGAGCACAGAGGATGAAAGAGTAAACTTTATTTGAACATGTCAGGAAAGGCTTCAGACAGCAGGTAATGGTTGATACTATTAAGAATTCTACACAGTCAACACTTTGGGGGAAGAATCCACAGTGAACTACTATTAAAATAAACTCAGTAATGCCATTTATTAAGCTAATTAAGTTATTAGGGACAGTTTCTAAGTGAGTTAGTATATACTGAGGATCTGTATGTTTGCTTAGATTGGTAGGATGTCAACATCACCCAAAGACCCATCATGTTTTCCTCTTTGTATCTTGATTAAATTACCCCTTTTTTGACCCTGAAATGTCAGTCTACTGCAAAAAAGGGCACAAATAAATTAATACAAAGATGTCATAAGAGTGGAATTTTTCTCACAATTGGATTTGTGACCGCAAACAGATGGTGCAAAAAGCATGAGAACACGCCTGTTCATAGTTGAAACCAAAGCATATTGAGTCCTCTTCAGACTTATTTCGAAAAATAAGTTCATATTTTTAGAAAACACTTGAGCTCTTTGACTATCATCCCTTCCCCTCACCAGTCCCTAGTTCCCTCTTTTATATGCATTTTTATTTATACTGTTACATACCAAAAAATTAATGCTAAACTCAAGATCATGTTTCTATATAGTCAAAATCATGATAATTAGAAACAACCACATGTTTGACTGTACAATTATTTTTCTTTCAGAACCTTAGACTCTAGTAAATATAACAGGAAAAGAAACTTTGAGATAGATTATGCCTTTTCAGACTTACACTAGATACCAGAGCCTCTCCAATGAAATGCTCACCTTCAGAACATTTGTATTCTTGTGGCCATTTCCCATTGAGTTTTCTGCACCTATTGCTTTTATGATGTGATAACTGCCTAAGTGAAAAATAACATGGATTAAAATGATTTTCTCCTCTGGGATTCAAGTTGTTCTTTATGAGCCTCAGTCCTCTGCTTAGCATCTTTATTCCCTGAAGATAGTTTTCTAGATGACTTTCACCTTGATGACTGAGTTGATGAAGTCAGATGATAATGATATTCACAAGCTGAACAAACTGTGGGAAAAGTCACTTAGTTCCGGTCAATGATACAAAGGCATTTCTCATGTTATATGGTTTTCCTCTTTCCCAGCAAAAAGATAAGAGAGAATTATCATTTTGGAGTATTATGCCAACAATGTTCTGTTCTTCAAGTAAATGTCAGGTAATTGGAAATACACTGACATTTGAGATTACTATATATGTTAGCATGCCTTTAATCATAAGAATACTCTTTAATAGTGTTTTCTATATATAGGTTTCCAATAGTAAGTCCTCATGAAGAGTCACCAATAGTAGTTTCAACCTGGGGCTAATGGTGTTTCATAAATGTGAATTTTTCCACTCATGCCTTTGAGAGAACACCATTTAAAAATCACACCAAAAGACTTTGCTTCTGGGAAGGAGTAAGAAAACTTTTCCCTATTTTCACCTCTAAGGACAACTAAAAGGCACAACTATTACATACAAAACAACCTCTAAAAGTGCAGAGAAGAAGAGGACTAGTAGGAACCTTGGGACCCAAGGATCAAAACAGGGATGCACCCCCCATCTACCCTGGCTTTCTTTCAGTCTCATAAATCCTGGACTTGGAGATGAAGAAGTAGGTACAAAGATCCAGACCCACCAACAGGTGCAGACAAAAAGAGCCCCAGTGAAAGCCTACTCTCTCTAGTCAAAGGACAGGAGGAAGGCAGCTTAGCAAGAAAACTTTTAGGCAGTAACCACTGTACTCCAGCCGAAAACCACAGAGGCAGTGGTGGCCCCAGTACCACTCATGCCAGTAAAGGGGAATGGGTAGGGCAGACCTCCACTCTTGTCGGACTATAATGAGTGAGCCCACCCACCTGCCAAGGTGATGTCAGAGAAGGTCAGGTTAGGAGCTAGAACTTTCATCTCTGCCAGGCAGATGTGATGAACCCCTTCCCCTTTCAGTGTAGATGAAGAAATTTGAGAATCCAGGAATTCCAGTCCCATCAGTCAGTAATGAGGCATTCTCCCATTTCCTGCTGAGGTGAAGTCAGTGGATTTTCACCCCAGCCCGGGGCAATGAGACCCATTGCATGGTGTCAGTGGAGGTCAAAGCAGCAGCAGTAAAGAGGATTTCCTGCTTCCCTGGTGGCTCAGTAGTAAAGAATCTGTCTGCAATGCAGTAGATGTAGGAGAAGTGGGTTTGATCCTTGGATTTGGAAGATCCCCTACAAGCATGGCAACCCCTTCCAGTATTCTTGCCTGAAGACCCCATGGACAGAGAATCCTGGTGGGCTACAGTCCATGGGGTCGCAGAGTCGGACACAACTGAGCAACGTCACTTCTCAAACTGTATCCATTGAATAGCAAGAGCCAAGATTTCCTATCTAAACAATAGCAAAGAATATGCAATAAGAGCTGGGGATTTCCCCCCAAAATATGATTTTTCTATCATAGTTAAGATTCCATGTGCTGGAAAAAGGAAGAAAATATGGAGAGAGACAAGGAGCCCAGGAAATGTATCTATATAGGGACTATCTCCAGAGTAGCCTTTGGTGGTTTAGCCTTAGGTTGAGAAACTGAGCTTTGAATAAAAATTTCAATGAAGAAAATAAATAAATCTATGCAGAATTAATTAAAGGGAAGAATTCTGAGTAAAACGAAAGTAAATATATCAATGTCTTAGCCTAATGGTAAACTAACTAGAATAGATACAAGATAAGAATAGATTTTCCTGATTTGTTAAGAATCCATTTCATAACTTCCATAGTAAATGAGAAAACTATATAAGCATTTAACTCAGTCTCAGAATTAAAATGTGTTATTATACCATAACATTGGGAATAATTTCATTATGTTATATTTTGTTGCTGTTTAGTCACTAAGTCGTGTCCAACTCTTTTGCAACCCCAGAGACTGTAGCATGCCAGGCTCCTCTGTCCCTGGGATTTTCCAGGCAACAATACTGGAGCAGGTTGCTAATTCCTTCTCCAGGGGAGCTTCCCAAACCAAGGATAGAACCTGCATCTCCTCCTTCACTGCAGGCAGATTCTTTGCCACTGAAGCTCCAGTACTTTGGCCACCTCATGAGAAGAGTTGACTCATTGGAAAACACTCTGATGCTGGGAGGGGTTGGGGGCAGGAGGAGAAGGGGACGACCGAGGATGAGATGGCTGGATGGCATCACCAACTCGATGGATGTGAGTCTGAGTGAACTCCGGGAGATGGTGATGGACAGGGAGGCCTGGCGTGCTGCGATTCATGGGGTCGCAAAGAGTCGGACACGACTGAGAGACTGAACTGAGCTGAACTGAGCCACCTGGGAAGCCCATCTTTGTTATATATGTGGCTATTTTTCTTAAATTATTAATATTTTATATTATCTAGCAATGTTAACATGGAAACCTAGAGAGAGCAAAACGTGTGAATTAATATCTGCAGACTTGTAATAACTGAGTTACAATTTATTGAATGAATTTACAGTTTTTGCCCCCTTCCCCCAGCACAATGGTCTCCATGAGATCGAAATAGAAGAGTGCCAGGGCAGAGAATGAGGAAGGATTTTTGTGGGCGGAACTGGTAAAGACTAGAGGAAAAAGGAAGGAGATGTGTGTTCTCTATTCACGGTGAACATAACAGCCACCTGTGTACAGTCATGTCATCTCCAGTTTAAATTACGGTCTATCCTGGGGCCATCCTTGCAAACACCATGTGGCTTTGTCACGTCTCCATCCCCCTGCAATGGATAACTTATTTTTATTCCCAGTTGACCTAGAAATCACACAGTTCTATCATGCAAAAAGGGTTCAAGTAATTTACTCATGTGTATGTAGTCGTTCCACAAGAAGCTGGTGGCGAGAACACACCAGGTGCTTCTGAGAGGTTTCTGCTTTGTGGCTGCACACTTAAAAATCAGAGCCAGTTTCCCGAGCTTTGAAGCAGAGGCCATGAATCCATACCTGCCGCTTCATGTCCAAGGGATTCCCATACCCTTTTCAAAAATTAATTAATTTTTGGCTGTGCGGGGGTCTTCGTTGCTGTGCAGGGTTTCTCTAGCTGCGGCAAGCAAAGGCTGCCCTAGGCGCCGTGCGGGGGCTTCTCACGGTGGGGGCTTCTCTTGCTGAGGAGCACGGGCTGTAGGGTGCGTGGGCTTCAATAGTTGCAGCACATGGGCTCAGTAGTTGGGTTCCCGGCTGTAGAGCACAGCCTCAATAGCTGTGACACATGGGCTTGGTTGATCCAAAGCAAGTGGGATCATACCCAGGGCAGGGATCAAATTCATGTCTCTTGCATTGGCAGGCAGATTCTTGTCTACCGCGCCACCAGGGAAGTCCTCCCATGAGCTGCTTTAATGTGGATCCATCCGCTGCTCAGGTTTGAAACATGCTAGTCACGGCCCATTCAGAGATTTTTTTCCAGGAGACCCCATGGACTGTAGCCTACCAGCCTCCTCAGTCCATGGGATTTTCCAGGCAAGAATACTGGAGTGGGCTGCCACTAAAGATAAGCTATCAATAATGTGAGCAAGAATCCCCAAACGGAAATGTGTAATGGTGGGAAAAGTGAAGAATACTGAGGAGAGTTGAGGTCCAGTCCAAACTTATCAAAATCTGGAAAGTAGTGGAAAAATGCTCTGGGGATTTTTGTGGAGTACTCTGAATGCTAAAGAAATGATTCTGCTTCTGATCTGGTAGGCAACATTGTAAATGCTAGCAGGTAATATATTCAGAGTAGGGTTTTAGGAATATCAGTCCTAAAACATGGTATGAAATACAGTGAAAAATGTGGGAGAGGAGACTGGATCAAATGATGCTAAGTTATTTGTTCTTTACTTATAAGGAGAAAAGATTTAATTATGTGCAAAAACTAATTTGAGAGTCAGATCAGTTTTGTTGTGTTCAGTTGCTTTGTTGTTTCTGATTATTTGCAACCCCATGGACTGCAGCACGCCAGGCTTCCCTGTCCTTCACCCTCTCCCAGAACTTGCTCAAACTCATGTTCATTGAGTCAGTGATGCCATCCAACCATCTCATCCCTCTGAAGTCCCTTTCTCCTCCTGCCTTGACTCTTTCCCAGCATCAGGGTCTTTACTGATGAGTCGGCTATTCGCATCAGGTGGCCCAAGTATTGGAGCTTCAGCATCAGTCCTTACAACGAATATTCAGGACTGATTTCCTTTAGATTGACTGGTTTGACTCCTTGCAGTCCAAGGGACTCTTAAGGGTCTTCTCCAACACCACAGCTAAAAAGCATCAATTCGTCAGTGTTCAGCCTTCTTTATAGTCCAAATCTTACATCCATACATGACTACTGGAAAAACCATAGTTTTAACTATATAGACCTTTGTTGGCAAAGTAATGTCTCTGCTTTTTAATATGCTGTCTAGTTCTGTCATAGCTTTCCTTCCAAGGAGCATGCACATTTTTATTTTGTGGCTGCAGTCACCATCTGCAGTGATTTTGGAGCCCAAGAAAATAAAGTCTCTCACTGTTTCCACTGTTTCCCCATCTATCTGCCATGAAGTGATAGAACTGGATGCCATCATCTTCTTTTTTTGAATGTTGAGTTTTAAGTCAGCTTTTTCACTCTCCTCTTTTACCTTCATCAAGAGGCTCTTTAGTTCCTCATCTCTTTCTGCCATTAACATGGTATAATTTGCATATCTGAGGTTATGCATATTTCTCCCAGCAATCTTGATTCTGGCTTGTGGTTCATCCATCCTGGCACTTCGCAAGATGTATTCTGCGTAGAAGTTAAATAAGCAGGGTGAAAATATACAGTCTTGATGTACTCCTTTCCTGATTTGGAACCAGTCTGTTGTTCCATGTTCTAACAGTTCTAACTGTTGCTTCTTGACCTGCATATAGGTTTCTCAGGAGGCAGATAAGGTGGCCTGGTATTCCCATCTCTAAGAATTTTCCACAGTTTGTTGTGATTCACATAGCCAAAGGCTTTAGTGTAGTCAATGAAGCAGAAGTGAGGAGGGTAAGGAAGACAAATAATATAACATGTACCATCTAATCATACTATATTCTTCCTGAATTAGAGACTTGCCTGTTTCTCTGTGTGCACGTGTGTGCTCAGTCGTGTCCGACTCTTTGAGACCCCATAGACTGTAGCCCGCCAGGCTCTTCTGTTCATGGAATCATCCCAACAAGAATACTGGAGTGGGTTGCCATTTCTTCTTCCAGGGAACCTGCCTGACCCAGGGATCGGACCCCTGTTTCTGTGGCTCCTGCACTGGCAGGCGGGTTCTTTACCGCTGAGCCACCTGGGAAGCTCATACCTGTTTTTCTGTAGACCCTATGAAGACTGCCTTACTTACATAGGAGTTAGTTTCTATACTCTCAGTTTTCCTTAATAAAGGCTTTGCCAGGTAGAACTAGTGATAAAAAACTAGTAAAACTTCCGTCTTGACTTTTTAATTGACAAAGCATTTGTGACTGTTACTTTGGATTACTAGTGACTTGGAAATTGAAATACAGCTCTCAGACCAGCAGGTCTTATGTAGCTTAGTTATTTTACTGGAAATACACTGGCCAACAGAAAGGAATGAGCAAAGAATCGAAGACAATTTAGACAGAACATCTAAATAGGAAAATAATTTGCATTTATCTCTTAAAGACTGATTTTAAATTTTATCTTAACATGTGTGAATCCTCAATCATTTATTTATTCATAATCATAACTTTAATTTTTAAATTCACCTATGTTTCCAAAAGTTAGAAAATTTCCAAAAATTAAAAAAAAAACTAATTGGGAAATCAAATTTTAGTTCTCCTCAGTAATCTACTTCCAAATCCTTTCAGCTTTTTTTTTTTTTTTTCCTTTCCAAACTCCAATGACAGAAACTAGCTCTGTGCTTCCAGATTTCTGGAATAGTTGTAGATGAGTTGCTATAAATGCCAACTTTCTGGTCTGGTCTAGTATGATAATTTTGGTGGTAGTTTTTCATAGCTGGTGTTTTTGAATCCATTTACAGGAGAAATGTAGTTTTTTTTTTTTTTGGAGAAAATTGCACTCAAGCAAGGCATGTTTTTCTAAGCATTTTTTTTTTCAGCATCTGTGGAAAAAAAAAAAAAAACACACACACACACACAAAAACCCAAAATCTAGAAACATCTGTTTTCCTTCAAATCTCTGTGACTTTCCATGTCCATTCCTTAGTTATTACCAACAACTGAGTGTAAAGTGGGTGATTTCTCTAGGATGCTCTGTACAGAAAAACAGGAAAAAATAAACAGGAAGATAATATTTCTGAACCCATAAGATACGCACTTTGGATTGGCAAGCAGCTCTCAGTTCTTAAACCAAATTGTGATCTAGGTTAACTTGCTATTTGAATTTGTTTGGTTCCTATCTCATTTCAACAAAATCTCCATGCATTTTAGGGTAGAAAATTTTGGAAGAGGTGAGAATGACCCTGAAGGTAGCATTGTGGTTCATGGATTTGTGTATGCTTTGGGGCTTGCTCTACAATAGGAGATGACTCTTCTGGAATTTTCCAGATCCTGCCATTAACTTATTTAGTAATCCTGGAGAAGCTACTTAAATCATTCTCTTAATTTCATCAACAAAATGAGAGTAATTAGACTTATCTACATCATTGAAATTGTCTGAACTATGAGGAAATACAGGAATTAGTAACTTACTTGGTGGCTCAGATGGTAAAGAATCTGCCTGCCAAGCAGGAGACCCGGGTTTGATCCCTAGGTCCGGAAGATAGCTGGTGGAGGAACAGCTACCCACTCCAGTATTCTTGCCTGAAGAATCCCACAGACAGAGGAGCCTGGTAGGCTTTGTGACTCTGAAACTCAGAGCCTGTTGACAGGCCACAGTGCCTAAGAGCTGATATTGATCATCATACAGGGAGGGTTGAAAGTCAATTTGAGACCTCTTCCTTTTTTCAGCAACGTGGTTCCTCTGACGTTAGGATGACTAATCAGTTCACCTGGAGATAGGAAGATGGTGAAGGTGGCTGAATGGTCACATAAGCTTTCTAAACCTTCCCCAACTGGTTGTAAAAGAGGAAGTCACAATGATTCTAAACGTGAAAGGGATGCTGTGTGAGGGGAGTTCACCATCCCTGAGAGGAGAGTCCTCCAGAATGAAGCAAATGCTGCTAGCAACATGAAGAGGCTTAGAAGCAGATTCTTCCCCAGGAGCCCCGATGGAGTCCAGCCCAGCCAGCCTCGGGCACCCAACCTGTGGGACCCTGGGCAGGGGACTCAGCCCCTCTGGACTTCTGGCCTTTGGAGTGTAAGTTAATAAGTGGGTGTTATTTGAAGCTGTTTGCATTCTGGTAATTTGTCTTGCAGTAACAGAGACCCAGTGTATTGAGTCAATGGTCCAGGTCCCACTTTTATGCACTTGGTGAGATGCTAGTGTTTCTCTCAGTACAATTCCTTATTATGAACCTGGCTGCCTCCGTGGATAATTGCATCCGTTTGTTATTATTCCTTAGGATAAGGAGGCTTGCTCACCTGGAAATCTTGTTCCCATTAATTTGAGCAGGTAAACGTGTGTCAAATCAGAATAACACACTGATTCTGTCACCTTTTAAAATGCTGTTTATAAAGAGGATGTAGTTTGGTCTAAGTCCTTGTATTTCTTATGCACAAACAGTGCACCATGTTTGCAGCAAGAGATGCGAAGACCAAGTCAGTAGTAGCACACTGTCTGCAAAGGGTGTCCATGTGTTTGTGAAGGAAACAAATTATCACAGAAAAAGCCTCTTGTGTGCTGTTAGGAATTTAAAATGCTGTGAGTCCACTGGAATATCTGGCAACTTTGCTATGAAGTCTTGTTTTCATTAAAATGGTTTAGGCTGAACCTTTCTTTGATAGTTTAAGATTCCTTTCCATTCTCCCTTCTCCCTGCTTCCAACCCCCTCTCTTAAAAATCCCTGGTATTTTGGCAAATCAGGGAGACTGAAAAACAAACGTGCTTAACATCTTGCCAAGCATCTCTCTAATAATGACACAGAAACACTGGAGGGCATGCTTCCTCCGTGCCGCTGTTGTGCATGTGTTTGGTTTTCGCATGTTAATCATGAACTGTGTATGTTGCATGGGGCACTAATGGCCTCGTTTATTCATTTCCAGGGCCTTTCTATGTCACGAAAGCCCAGTTGCTGATGTTGTTGAGGCATGTAAACAAACTCAGTTGTAGTATTAATATTTGTTTACCTCTGCAGCATTTCTTTAGTCACTTCTTCCTTGATTTTGTCCTCTTTGATCTATTCTTGTTTTGGTTACTGTGTAATAAAATATCTGTATTTATTACTGTAAAACTACAATACTTGTATTATGGGCACTGATTCTACTGGTCAGGAATTCCGATGGGGCACAGCAGGGATGGCCTGTGACTGCCACATAGCATCTGGGGCCTCCGCTGAGGGAGTTTCAAATATCTGAGGGCCAGAGTCATCTGGAGGGTTCCTCAGTCAGACGTCTGGTGTCTGGCCTGGGGTGACTCAAAGGCTGGACTCAGCTGGGACTCTTGATGAGGGGCATCCACCCGCACCTCCTCCATGTGGGGTGGGAGACACACGGCACAGTGGGGAGGTTCTGGAGGAGGACACCGTGGACGCAAAGTCCAGAGAGTGAGCCTTGAATGAACTGGGCCTCAAGAGAAGCTGGATGAATGAGCCAGCCTCGAGGTCAGGTAGCCGCACCCGCGTTGTACTCGATGGACTGAAACCAGCACAGGCCCATCCAGACTGAAGGAAGAGCAGATTGCACTCCTGTTTTCTTTTTCTTTATTGATTTGGCTTAGTCATGGCACCTGGACTCTTTCGTTGTGGCATGGGAACTCTTAGTTGTGGCATGTGGGGTCTAGGACCCCAACAAGGGATGGAACCTGGGTCCCCTGCATTGGGAGTTTGGAGTCTTAGCCACTGGACCACGAGGGATGTACTTAGACTGCATTTCTTGATGAGAGTGTCACAAAGCACATTTCAGAAACACATTCTGTGTGGGATACATTTGGTGCCCATCTTCAGGAAATAGAATATGCTAAATTCACCGTCGGGCTACAAGAGTTCCAATCTCACAGTCTGCAAAATACAGTCACTCTCTTCTGAGACTCCCAAGCCTCACTCTATTTTGGCTTCTACCTCGGGCTCAAGCTCCAAATTCTTGTCATCTAAAGCAGGTGACATGTAGATAAGACACCTTGGATGCAATTCCTCAAGTGTGGTTTCTCTCAATCTGATCTGAGAGCGAAAGAGTCAGGTTATCTGACTCCAGAGAGCAAACATATGATGGTCAAACAGATTTAGGATGACACTAATAGACTGTCCTATTCAAAAACAGAATCTCCTGTCCCTAGCAATTCTGAAATCCAGCAGGGCCATGTTACTGTTTCCTTGATGAAGGCTCAGACCCACAACCTGAGAGATGCTCTCTGTGGCTTTTGGATCCATCCTGGGCCCTTCATTCCTCTCCCAGGACATTCTTCTTTTTCACAAGCTGTAGCCCATATTTATAGCTGAGCAGATGTTTGTTTATTTTGCTTTCGTCCTGTATTTTGTCTGTAGAAGCTTGGGGAGTCAAAGACTCTTCATTTTATGCTATCTCTGTTGCTTTCAGCTTCAGTGAACACATTTCCTTAAAACCCTGTGGGTTTGTTATATGTCAACTTATGAACCTAACTATTTAGATGAAAATCTATATTCATACATCTCTTATAAATAAGCCCATTTCTGCACTGGGCCACTTGTGCAACTTCTGTGGAATCCTTAAGACTTAAAAAAAAAAAAAAGTCCTACTTTTCCTCTTAACAGAGGCAGACCCTGAAGAGCATTAGGAAGCTGTCTGCCCATCTGAATGCGTCCACAGATTATGAACGTAAATCTTTTCGAGGCCTTCACGAAGGCTTCCCAGTCATACATAAAGTTTCATCTTGACATCTTGACTCTGTGACAATGTTTTTCTGTTAGCACTCTGATATTTGAACCGAAGATCCTTTATTATTTAAGGTTTTTCTGTTGTGAATTGCTTTCCTACGGTCCCTACAGTTGCTCCTGAAAACCGAATAGAGTTAGTTTCTCAGGTCATTGCTCTGCTGTTGCCTTCTACCACAAGCTGCGAGAGAGGCCATGGGCTCCTCTTCCAAAGCCTTGTTGCCCAGCTTGCTGAGTTCATCAGTGTTTTCCTGATTCCCCTCAGGACTGTTTCTTTTACTTTAGCTTCCAACAGCAGTCTCCCCAGTCACTTTTGGCCTTCATGGATTGTCTGAGGGCCACCTGCATTCTGATGACTGTGCTAACAAAATTCCGCAAGCTGGGGATTTAAAACAACAGAGGTCCATTCTCTCATGGTTCTGGAGAACCAGTCTAAAGCTGGATTTTACTGGCAAAACCAAGGTGTCAGTGGGGCTCAGTCCCCTCTGAAATCTCTCGTGGAGAATCTCCTCTTTGCTGCTCTCTCTTCTGTGGTCCTGCCTGCCTCACTCGCATCTCTGCTCGGGTTTCACATGGCCTCCTCTCTGTGTCCAGCCTCCCTCCTTCTCCCTCTAACAGGACACTGTGATAGGCCTGGATAAGCTCTAAATGCCCCGTCATGAGATCTTTCATCTTTTCTTCTGCAAGAATAAACAAGGTTATGTTGACAGGTGTCTCCTCAGGAATGGGGATGTGGGTGTCTCATGGGTGCTCATTTTTCGGTTTACCACAGGCTTTTCAGAGTTCTTAGAGAAGGAAACGGCAACCCACTCCAGTACTCTTGCCTGGAAAATCCCATGGATGGAGGAGCCTGGCGGGCTACAGTCCACGGGGTTGCAAAGAGTCGGACAGGACAGAGAGACTTCACTTTCACTTTAGGGTTGGTTTTTGACAGTGTTTCATTTCATGACATCCAGTTCTATTTAAATTACTATTATTGCCTAAACACAGCACCTAGGACTTTGCACCCCTTCTGCCCCCTCCCCCCCAAAAATTCCCAGTAGACGCCTAATTTCTATTCGGTGGTATCAGGGGCCTCTGCTGGGGCTGATTGGAAGGACCGCAATTTGGAATCAGGCGTGTGTCCGCCGCTGGGCTGGGCGCAGTGAAGGCAGGCTCAGTGGGGAAGTGGACGGATCACACGTGCGAGGCTTCTCGGTGTTGCTCAGGCTTCCCCCAGCGTGAGAGCCCTGGGGAGCTATTCAGCTCACTGTGCTTCAGTGATTCAACACAGTCACAGCCCAACCAGGCAGATGCCGGTGGGACCCTCAATGGGGGCGATCGCACAGCACGGTATGGAGCGCGTGGGAGGAGAGAGATTCCTGCGGCCATCTGTGAAAAATGCACACAGGACAAAATAAGAAATAGCAAGTACTGAATACACAGGTTATATTATTAACTCAATTTTAAACTCACCTACTCCATGGCTAAGAAGTCACCCAGACACACACAGAGTATGTGAAACCTTGAATCACTGTCTCATCAATTCCTTATGAAACAAAGATCTGAGGAACATCTTGGTCCTGCCACGTAGAAATGTGTGAGGGCTGAGCATTCATAAGAGGGTAACTTGAAAAGCCACTGAGGAACAAAAAGGAAATATTTTAAAAATACCTGAGTCATAAGTATTTTTTATTTTTTTGTCTCAATAATTCTCTGGAAGCTGGACTGCTTGGGAGGTGGAAACAACTCCCCAAGATGCCTGGAAGAATTCCTTCTACTTTGTTTATTCCTCAAGGTCAACTTTTTAATGACTTTGATGAGTAGAATTATTTCATCCTGGTGTTTTTCAATTGCAACTTTTACAGAGGGTTTGGATAGTGTCCTCTGTCTTTATTTCCCCTGTGAGTAGTTGCTGGCGGAGAGAAGAGGGGCTTCTTCCATCACTTGGCATATTGTTTCTCTTTACAAATAGGAAGGAATACTCTTATCATGGAATCAAACTAGAACAAGGCTTCCAACCACTCTAAAAATAGAGTGAAAATTATGATACTGTGAAAGCTATTATATTAATGGAATTGAAGGAAAAAGTGCAGAGTTGGAAATTTTGGGAAGAGCCATTTTCAGAATTTCCAAATGCAAGGCTTTACACTCTCTGAAGACTTAGATTAAATTTTTCATCTCATAGGAAGCTGGCCTCAAGCTTTGGCGCTTGTCACAACTTTATTTCAGCTGGCATTGCTCTCCCTGTGGGTCACTTGGTTGTTTCACCTGTGTCCTTTCTTCATGCAGCCAGACTCTGTTAGCATCTTGGTTTGTTTCCTTCCATTGACATGTCTGAGTATGCTGATAGCCCTAGTTCCGCTGGGTGGTATGTGACCTTCAAAATGCTGTTCTTGTACTTTGCAGCCAAAACGCCATGGAGCTGAAATGGAACAACATGGGAGGAAAATTAGATCTCTCACATAATTATTTTGGATTTTGCAGGTTCTTGAACTGGGTTTTAAGTGATTAGAAGAAGAAAAAAGCCCCCTTTGAGCAAAATACTGCTTTGTCATCTTGATTTTAGAGTGTTCTTGCACTCAAAGCAGCTAAACGTGTGGAAATGTAAAAAGGAATCCATATTTCTGAGCTTCAAGAAATTGCCTCATTTTTTTTTTTTTTTCATTTCTGTGGCACATTATTGGTCAGTAGGAAGTTGTCTGTTTCTGTAAAAACACCTGGAGGAATTCTACCTTTCCTGGACTCAAGGAAGATTCAGCATTTTATTTTATTATTATTTTTTTTAAACTTTGGGTCAGATCATTAATACAGGACTCAGACAGACTTCCCCACAGGCCTCCACAGAGCCCAGAAATCCAGGCTATTCTCAACGCGCTCTGTTTTTCAGTATTTGTCTCCAAAGTAGGATGCTACTCTCCAATTTCATGAGTAGTTAAGTGAGAACCCCACCTCTCTACCATTTCTCTCTGCCAGAACCTCCATGGAGCCAAAGCCGTAATTCCATTCTATTTCACGTAGATCACTGTTTTCAGTTCAGTAGAGGCAAAGAACTTGGAGTTAGAAACAGTCAGAGAAGAGTGATTTTAGATCATCAATTTTGCAGCCAGATCTTAGAGAAAAAAAAAATCTGACCCTTCAATCTTGGAAATAAAAAGTTATAAAATATGCAAAATATTGCTTAGCAAAAGGCACTAACCTACTGGTATCACAACATCTCCACATAAAGGATAGCAGTCTAATTCCTGCTGAAAGCAATTCTGAATTCAAGAGATTAAAACTGGAATTTTGTTGGCTTTTCAAAACCTAACATGTAAGGGGCAAGTCAATTATTTCACATAAATTCCACGATATGGAAAATACTCAATCCGGAGGCCTTTTCATCTCAATAAAGTTCTTTATAGCTTTTTAAAAAATGAGGCACCTGTTACATCCTAGGCATTACACTAGGTATTTTACAAAATTGAAAAAAAATTTTTTTCTTCCAATTCCTAACATTTTAGTTATAATTGTTCCCATTTCAAGATTTCCCAATTAAACAGTTCAGTACATAAAACTGCAAGAGAGGACAACCACCTTTGAAGCTTGAATTCTTTGACTGAAAAATCAAGTGCAAAAATATTTCAAGACCCAGAAGAAAAAAAAAATATTAAAAAGTTGAAAATCAGGATAGAAAGGAAAAGGACTTGAAAGGATAAATTTATGGAGCCAAACATGTCACTAATAGGAATTGTAAAGAAGAAAATGTAAACTGGTAATAATACAATAAATAAACAATATTGTATTAAATTATCTATAATTCCTAAACTAACTTGTCACTCCAGTGATAAAAGATGCTGCACATCAATGCAAGATATTCACACTTCCCAAATAAGAATGGTATCTACTCTCTTTTTCCAGTAGCTGAAATTTCTTATATTTTTTTCTGTGGCTTGAGCTGATATTCAGGTGTGAGAATTTCATTTCTAGCTGAATCAGAATCTGTTACGTGCAATAGTTCTATCAAGCAATGTACTTAAAATGTGAAACATTTCAAAGAAATCCATCCTTTAGTCAAACAGCTGAGATTTTCTTTTTAGATATTATCTCAAAAGTTAACTTATTGAGTTTACTTGGCTATGGAGAAAACATTGCAGAGAATATGCAGTTACATGGAAATGTCTGGTTTAATATAAATAGACCTTTGTGGCACCGAAGCTCATGAGACCATGGGGGCTGAAAGTTATTCTAGAAAAGCAGGCTTGGTCAGACTGCACACAGGAAAGAACAAAGTCATCCAGAAAAATGTGAGGATTGACAATCTGGAAATATCCTTGCTGGGCCTGACACGACACAAGATGGAAAAGGTGCTGTCTGAAATACTGAAATGACATTTCATCTGCAATAAACTTACAGACAGAATGAATAATCAGATTCCTTTGGTGTAAAGGAAAGATTGGCAAAATGTACTAAATATTTTTTAATTGAATAGATAAAATTAACCTTTGAATATTTCAGTTTACAGGACAAACACAAAAATAAAATAATGATCAGATATTTATTAAAAATTGTATCTGAAATCAAGCTTGTCTTTGAAATCAAGCTTAAGACTACTTTAAGCAATGGCACCCCAGCAGATGGATGCACTCTAAGGTGGCTGCTTCTGAAGTTTTCTCAGAAGGTGAAAATTAGAAAAGAGGAAGACAGGAGGGCAAGAGAGAAAATTAAAATTTGAGATGATTTGTTTATAACATTATGTGAAGAAAAACACATGTCAGTCTACCAGGTATATTTTAAATTTACTCTGTTACTTACAACTTATTTGACCTCTGTTTGGAAAAGATATATTCATTGTTACTGGAAAAACCATTTCATGGTTCAGAGAGGTCAGAGGTTACATTCCTGTTCCTTTATTATTTTTTATCCTGGGTAGCATTAGCTTTTAACAGGCATCACTCAGCTTTTAAGCAGGCACATTATTTTGAAGTCTCCTAGGTTTGATAAGCTTAGAGCTGCCACTTAGGAGTTGAGGTGAGAGAGTAGGGGTGCATGCCATAAAAGACTTGGGAACTAGAGGTTTCAGAGAAAGTAAACATGTTAATCCAGAGCATGCTCCAGGCACTAGCAAGTCACCAGAAACATGTAAAATGAGAGAATACGGCAAGACCACTAGCACTTTCAAATTTAAAATGTTAGTTTTATGTTCTCTGTTTATAGGTGCTTGACTTGATGTTTTTGTTTGTATTTCCTTAGGGGCAATCTTTTTGAAGACTGAAAGAGTAATTATCTGAAGCTTCACTGTCCATAGTTTGAAATCTTTTAATCATACAAGTGTCTATTCTAGTTATGAAGGGAATGGCTTTTCTCAAGTTTATGAAATTATATGATCTAAACTTGGTCATCTCTAATGGTGAATTACTCCATGAAATGAATGAATGTTTATTCAGTGTTTCCAATTAAAAACCATAATATCAGGAAAAATTGTTATGAATTATAAAAAAACAAACAAAACTGAATGTTTTGGAAAGGCTCAGCCAAGGAGAGTCAGTAAAAAACCAGTGTGTCCATTTAGGTCTGGGAATGCCAACAACTGTCAATGTTTGGGGCAAATGTAACAGAAGAATTTTTTTTTTTCAGATTGCTTTGTAAGTGACTTTCTCAATTCCTTTTAATAAAATAAAAACTGCGAAACATAAAAATCATTTAAGGATTTGTATATAAAACTGATATCCAACTTCAAAGACAAAGTCTTGTTTCTACACCAAAAGCCTAGTGAATCCATGTACAGACATATAAAAAAAGAAATTATATTTAAAGCACGATTACATTATACTTAATTGTCCTCATTTTAACTTTGTAGCTTAGCCAACCACCAACTGTGAGTTATGATTAACTGTGGTCAAATCTTTCCTTCCAATAGATTTCAACCTTGAGGCACAGATTACACCACAAGCAGAATCTAAAAAACTTCCTATTTAATGTCTTTAATTTGTACAATAAAAATTAAGCTCCTCATGAATTCCATACCTACTGCTAAAGTTAATGCCAGGGAGGTGTGTAATTTGCCAAAAAAGTCTCCGTTGAGATTCTGTTAACATTTTCATCCAGTGAAATGAAATTTGCTCAGTCGTGTCTGATTCTTTGTGACCCGATAGGGTCAGTGTTTGAATTCTCCATGGAATTCTCCGGGCCAGAATACTGGAGTGGGTACCCTTTCCCTTCTCCAGGGCATCTTCTCAACCCAGGTCTCCTGAATTGCAGGAGGATTCTTTACCAGCTGAGCCACCAGGGAAGCCCTATTCATCCAGAGGGTGCCATTTTTCTCACTTTAATTCTCCTCGCACCCAAATTGTTTTTTGCTTTAGCATAAAGGTTTTATATATTTATCTAAAGATCGACAACCCAAAATGCCATTAGAGAGGAAGAAGTAATCTTACACATTTCTTAGAAAATGTGTTCAGAAGGATTCCTTGACTATTACCTGATTGGTGATGACAAGTGCTGGTACTGGTCCTGTAACCATCTCTGAGTGTCCCTCCCATTCAGAAGTTGTAAGGCCATCTCCAAGTTCAAGTGTGCTCATCCTAACTCAGCATGACGAGAGGACAGATTGTAAGATGTGACTTCCTCCAATAATCGTGTTCCGTAAACGTGGTCTGAAGAGGCAGTGGGACTTGGGGTTTAAGTGTCACCTGTCCTCTCGGAGTCCATCACTCTCCTCAACTTTGTAATCAAGTGACTATGAAGACCACTAATGAACAACACGTGATAGGTAGTGTCTGGGAAGAAGTTACCCCAACTAGGGGGTTGAGTAGTTAGATTTTTTTAAAAGCTGGTGATGGGGCCTGTCTTTCGCCTTCTGAGATAACGCAGGTGGTGGACCTAAATAAAATAGAAAGTCGTGCTGTAATTCCTCCATAGAGTGACAGTTGGTTTGAGAGGTCGCCAAGGCACCAGGTAGCTCTCCTCTTCCATCTTGATGCTAATTTTGCAGTGGCTAGGCCAATATTCTCCCCTTGCTCCACCTTTATACATCCTTCTGAGATTATAATTTCCAGGAAATCCCAGTCAGGGAGGTTGTGGGATGACTGATAGTATGTCTTAGGAGACAGAATCCCTGTGGTTTTCAGGAGCTAAGAAAATTAGGCAAAAGAAGAGAAAGAAGGAACACTTGTTGTACCTAACAGAGATTAAAAATGTTTCAGGCTAAAATTTCACAGCACTGATGAAAGAATCAAAAACAAGTGGGTAAAAAAGTAGACAGCCTTCGAAGCAACCAAGAGTACATAATATAAAGACTTCCCCGGCAATCCAGTGGTTAAGAAACTGTGCTTCCAATGCAGGTGGTTGGGTTCCATCCCTGGTCGGGGAACTAGGATCCCATATGCTGCATGCAAAAAAAAAAACAAAAAAAACCATAACAGATACGTAGAATAAGAACACACACACACACACACTCATTCACTCCACCTGAGGAAATAATTATTCAAAAATATCAGTAGGGCAATTGACTAAATAATTGGGGCAAAAGTTAAATTAAGCCATAGAGTAAAATAGGTTTTTGATGACTTAAAAAGTTAAATTTTGCAAATGCTACCATTAAGAAACCATTTAGTTTTTTATAGGACATTCTTTTTTCTAACATGAAATAATTAACATTTTATGTCACAGATTCTCTGGCAAATTAATTTGTAAGTTTGTTTTCTCCTTTGAATAGTTTTATTTCCTTATACAGATATTCTACGACTCTAGGGATTTTATATTTTAGGAACAAAGGAGGTCCAATGAAATTATTATTAGGATTACAATTCGAAGAAGCATCTGATTTCTTGACCAGAATAGTCAAATGCCTTTCTTGTAAAACCATGGAAGGAAAAGAGACTTGAAATTAGACTTGTCTGTAGCGAGTTTCCTCTCTCTGAGAAGTACTGACCTAGTTCATGTCCCAGGTTCACTGTTGTAGATGTTCCTTAGTGATACCATTTTCTCCATCATCTTCATAATCCTGAAAAATCTTCTGACTACTGTAAAGGGAAGGAGGCTTAACATAAATGAAATGAAAAGAGCAGATAGAAAAAATGGTTTGACTCCATAATATTTTTATACAGAGAGACAACATAAACTCCATGACCAGGCCAACAGCAAACAAGGAGAGATATACATGAACAAGTAGAAACATCAAAATTTAAATAGTATTACTCTTTAAAAGTTCATACAATTTGATAAATAGAGCAACCTGATAAAAACTGATGAAGACTGAAGAGGATTGTCACAGAGAAATTATTTGTTAACGCAGGAAAGTATATCCCACCTCACCATTACCAAGCTACCTTCAAACTTTGAAATATTATCTGCAAGTTTTTGTGGTTGTCTAATCAAAAATTTTTAGATGAGTGTTTTATTTCAAGACCAGCTTAGTTCCCTGATGTGTGTAGACTAGAATAGTTTTATATGGCTACAGTAAAATAAAAGTATCATCCAAAAGTTGAATCTTATTGATAATATTTAGGTTTTCTGAAGATTTGCAGTATTGAATACATGGAGGATGATCTATATTTTTTATGAACATTATAGTAGAGTCCTATTTTACCTTTTATTACTGGAGAAGGAACTGGCAACCCACTCCAGTATTCTTGCCTGGAGAATCCCATGGATAGATTGGCCTGGCGGGCCATGGTCCATGGGATCGCAGAGAGTCAGACATGACTGAAGTGACTGAGCACATTTTACCTTTTAATTTGCCTATTAGTATTTCAAAATTATATATCACACATACTTTTTGGTCTGGTGATTTTTATAGTTTTATTTTAAAATTATTACCTCCCTCCTCTAAGCTCTCATAATTGTACACTTTAACCTTTCACCCTTTTCAGCAAACTATGCTTTCAACAACCTTGATTGAGACTTCTGTTGTTCATCTTTTAGGAATGGTACTTGGGATTTCCGTAGATCTCCATAAATTTATTTTCTTTTGAGGAAGGAAAAAGTAAAAAAAAAAAAAAATTCCAATCTGCTAGAAATGGATGAGAATTCCCAATATAGCTATTTCTGAGTTATGGTATTTTTTCTCCAACAACTGTTTAATAGCTACATCCAATCTTATAAGCAAGTTATATATTAAGAACACAGTTTTGCCTCCTTTGTTCAGTTTAAAAGGACAGGAATATTATGCATTTCTCAGTGACATTTTCCAGAGCATGTTCCCTTTAACAACGCAGTAAGAATTCTCTAGTTAATGTTTGAGAAGTGCTGATTTAAACTGAATCTCTAAGGTTTATGACTAAGGTTGTTGTTGTTCAGTCACTAAGTCATGTCTAACTGTTTGTGGCCCCCTGGACTGCAGCACGCCAGGTTCCTCTGTCCTCCGCTATTGCCCAGAGTTTGCTCAGTTTCATGACCATTGAATTGATGATGCCATCCAACCATCTCATTCTCTGCTTCCCGCTTCTCCTTTTGCCTTCAATCTGTCCCAGCATCAGGGCCTTTTCCAGTGAGTCAACTCTTTGCATCAGGTGGCCAAAGAATCAGAGCTTCAGCATCAGTCCTTCCAATGAATATTCAGGGTTGATTTCCTTTAGCATTGGCTGGTTTGATCTCTTTGCAGTCCAACGGACTTTCAAGAGTCTTCTCCAGCACTACAATTCGAAAGCATCTGATTCTTTGGTGCTCAGCCCTCTTTATGGTCCAATTCTCATATCTGTACATGACTAACAGCGAAACCATAGCTTTGACTATACGGAATGTTGGCAAAGTGATGTCTCTGCTTTTTAACACGCTGTCTAGGTTTGTCATAGCTTTTCTTCCAAAGAGCAGACAACTTTTAATTTTATGTCTACAGTCATGATCTGCAGTGACTTTGGAACCCAAGAAAATAAAATCTCTGTAACTGCTTTCACTTTTCCCCTTCTATTTGCTATGAAGTGATATGACTGGATGTCATGATCTTAGTTTTTTAATATTGAGTTTCAAGCCAGTTTTTTCATTCTCCTTTCACAAAAGTGCATTTTGTTAAAAATGAAGGAAATTCCTATCTCAGTGATACGGGAAACACTTAATCAAGCAGACATTTCAGTATAAAATTTATTTCCAATGTAATGTCATTAATATTAAGATGACTTTGAATTATTTCTTCTCATTTGTTTCCTTTTTCTTTCTATCTGTATGTTTTACAAAAACTCCCACATTTTTAAATTAAAAATGACCATTTTTCAGAACATTTATCTTGATCTCTCAAAGCCAGACTCCAGTAAACTCTTTTACATATTAAACAGTGAAGGGTTGGAATTGATATATTTAAAGTACAAAGTTGAATAACCTAATTTGACAAAAGGTATGATTGAATTCTGTATTACAACATTCTTTTGTCACAGTCACAAGTCGTGATAAATTCAGATCCCCAAATTTTATACTTGGCTGAATCCTGACATTCTCTAGTTTTTGCTCTCTCAGAACTTTGCTGCGATTTTAAAATAAAGTTGAATCTTGGATATTTTACTACTGGTTAAAAAGAGAATTTGACATTGAAAACTACCAAAGACTATATAAATTACTTATTGAGGGCTTACTGTGCTATTCTAAACACAAACATATCTGACAATTTTGCCATCAACTGCAACCAAGGAATGAAAGAATTTCCCTTTGAAATCAACAAGAGTGGCTTTGATTCTTGGCCACCCATTGAATCCCAATGCTGAGTGCGATCATCAGCTTGTGTCTTGTTTGGAAACACCTTTTCTAGGTTTGTCACAGTTATCTCCAGATTTCATCTGACACATTAAGAATGCATGGTGATTCCTGAAAGCAGCACATGGTTGTTCAGAACAAACCCATTACAATACAAGGTATCTTGATGTTATCAACTACAGAGGCAGGTCAATTTAAGACCCAAGTGGGGAGCAAAATCCAGCTTATTTCATTATTTTTACTTACACCTCAGTTAGGTAGGCTATTTTTCACAAACTCTCTCAGGTTGAGTTTTAGGTGTAGCTTGAGTGTTCTTGAATTAGTTATTTTCTCTGCCTATCTCCTTTGCTCTCACACCAGCTCCCAACACTATTAAGACACTCTATCTGCCTTGAAATAAATTTCTTTGGTGTCAAATGTTTGATTCACATCCAACTTTTTCTTGCCAATTAAAATTTGCAAGAGAGGCTGCTATGGACTGCACTGTGTCCCCTCCAAATTCCTATGTCAAAATCCTAAGCCCCAATATAATTACATCAGAAAATAGGGCTCTTAGGGAGGAAATCGGGGTTAGATGAGATCCTAAGGCTGGAGTTCTGATCTGCTTGGTTTGGTGTCCTTATATGAAGAGACCAGAGAGTTTTTTCCTTCCACAGGTGCTGGAGGAAGGACCACATAGGAATACAGTGAGGACATGTGGTGGGAGTGAGGAGCTAGGGAGAAAGACTGCACCAGAACCAACTCTGCTGGCCCCTTGATCTCGAACTTCTAGCCTCCAGAATGGTGAGAAATCACTTTCTGTTGTTTAAGCCACCCAGCCTGTGGTATTCTGTTATGGCAGCTGACCAGAGTAAAAGAGGGCAAAGTATAAAAAATGAGCTGAGTTCATACCAGCCTTCTGACAAAAATTGATCATGTCAGATAAGGGATGCTCCATATTTTTGTTTACAGATTCAAAGTCATTGGTACAACTCTTCATAAGGTAAGAGAGAATCAAGCATGTGGATCTGGTCAAAGAATAATGCCTCACGGTTGAAGGTGTGTGCGTGGAGGGGGCCATTGATTATAAATCCAACACAGGGATGCTCCAGCCTACCTTTGGTCAAAGGCTGTCCAATAGGTGTTAATTATTTTAAAAACCTGAATGAAAGCCTACCTAGTTTTTCTCATAAATTCTCTCTTGTAAGCTTTATTCAAGCTGGGGCACTTTGCATGGGGGTTGCGAACTTTTTTCCTCTCCTGATAAGAACACGGTGACCTTGCTTGGTGTCAGCAATCCATTGGTTGAAGGGGATTTTCAGAGCTACAGGGTTTTGACCAAAACTTTGACCACAGCTGCCCCTCTGGAAGGTGATGTCTTTTGTAGAGAGCAAGAAGTGGTTAAAATAATTCAATAAGGTAAATGTCATATTTCTGAGCAGTAATTTGAAGAAAGAATTTGCAAGGACTTTTCTTAAAATTAAAATTTCCAAATGTCTTGACATAAAACAGATAGAGCTGCTCTGTGCAATGAGGCCTGGCGGTCTGGTGTCCAGCCTACGACTTTGTGGAGCACACACTGATAGCCACCGTAGAAGTGAGAAAACCGGTCACTTGCCCTGTGCTTTCACATGGACTCAAGAGAACTCTGCAACCTTGAGGACCCCCTCAGCTCCTTGAAGCTCTGGGTCCTCCCCCAGCTCAAGAGATGTGGGTCCTTACCAGGCGGTACAGATGAAGTAAAATTCTCTTTCCCGCCAGCCCTGTCACTGCCTACTCTCATGAGACAGCGGTCACAGAGCTTGTCATTTCCTCACACAGCACAAACCTGTCATGTAACTTGTTATGAAAAAATCACGATGGAAATCCCACATGATAGGACATTACGTGCAAAACCATCTGCTTTAAATCCAGAGATGAAGAGATTCTTTCTGTTTCTCCACTGTCTTCTTGAAAGCAAATTCATCACAATATGATCACTGGTGAATGATGTGACTTTCAGCATCCATGCCCATAAACAGAGATGGAAGTTATTTCCAGCCAAATGTATTTTAAGTTTTTTTTATTTACTTAAAAAACTTCAGGGAAGCCCCATTCCTCTGATTAGTGACCTCATTAAGAATAACTATTAATCTTTAAGAAAATCACAACAAAATTCTCATGTGATTGTTTGAAATGTTTCATGTCAGAAATTGTAAATGAAAATCTTTTATAATTCTAATTCTTAAATTACAACTACTTTAGACAATTTAAAGTGTTGTATTTCCTGATTTCTTCATATCAAAGGGGATCACACATGGAGACTCTGGAAATTTTCTTTCAATTGTTGGAAAAGTAAATATCTTAAAAAAAAAAAAAAAACCCACAAAAAAACCCAAAACAAAACCAAGCAACTTTCGCAAGAAAGCAAAAATTGAGATTTCCTGTGCACTGCTTCCAAACCTGAGTCAGAGGCACACATACTGTATTTCATCCAGGCAAGGCTGTTGAAGTGAAATTGACTTCTGACAGTGTTTCCATCTGGGATTCTGATGATAGGATTTGATTAGGAACTGGGCCTGCAGCATCAGGATCTGGCATCTACATGTTTGTAAGTCCAGAAGTCAAAACACTTGGTGCTGCCCATGGACTGTCTACAGAGGCAACTGTAAATGCTTTGAGTTGATAGAAATGATTGTCTCACTCATCACAGGCGTGGTGCTTCCCTGAAGTTCTTGAAGTTGTTCTTTTTACCTCCCCTCTGAAGGTAGTTCAGTCCGGTGTTTGTAACTCTAGGGTTGGACACAATGCACAATTTCATTCAACTTACTACTTTGACAGATTAAGAAACTGAGACTCAGATTTTGGTGATTTGCTCAAGGACAAAGCAGAAAATCAGGATTAAAAACTGGCTCACAATTCCCAGTCCAGTCCTCTTTCTGTTATAGTATGTAATTTTTTTTTTTTTAAAGTAGTAGGTTGTTGGCTATAGAATGAAGAAAAAAGAGCATGTGAAACTTTTTTTTTTTTCAAATCATCAAACTCCACTTATTAGTACATGTCTATAAGTCTATTCTCTGCCTACAAAATAGCCAATATTTTAAAAATCCAAACACAAACAGATAAAGCAGTACTTTATAACATATGTGCCATGGACTTCCCTAAGCAGTTCTCTGGGTGGACTCTATGCTTCTTTAGGATACAAACATTGCATTTATTCACAACTTTCTACAGTTCATCTAAAAAATCAGATACATCACCACACTCTTCTACTGCAGTGGAGGAAAATACTATTTTTATGTTATTCTCATTCTCAGTTTAAAAGGTAAAATCTCTAAAAAGCATCCTTTGAAAAATCTGCTATTGGGAGTTCAGACCTTGGGGGATGGCATAGAAGTATAGATGAAGTGGAGTCAAGGGAGTTTGCTTCAGTGCTTTGCCCCAGCATTTCCTGGGAAGGTGAATATAGAAATTCGATTACTTAAGGAGATGTGTAAACTTTAACAAAATACCAAAGCAAGTGCTGCAATATGACCTCCCTCACCTGTTGAACTTGCTTCTTCTCTCTCACTGAGTAAAATTCCTGCTGAGCAGGGTACCCCTGGAGGAAGCCTGGACTGTGTGGTCAGTGAGTGATTTTCTCCCTTCTCTGAAAGAAGTGCACACAGGGTGTACCACTAATGCTCACTTCTGCTTTGAGCAGTATGGAAATGGAGGACAGAGTTGATTTTTAGAAATTCTAATAATGGAATCTGTTTCCCTCAAGAAATTAGCAAATGTCAAAAGGTCAAAACCTCCTTCTTAAAAAAAAAATGTGGAAGCTAAATCTTATAACTACTCACCGAAATACTTTGTTTTGTGAGTGTTTTAAACAGAATATATAGTGTTACGGAGAAGGCGATGGCACCCCACCCCAGTACTCTTGCCTGGAAAATCCCATGGATGGAGGAGTCTGATAGACTGCAGTCCATGGGGTCCCGAAGAGTTGGACACGACTGAGCGACTTCACTTTTACTCTTCACTTTCATGCATTGGAGAAGGAAATGGCAACCCACTCCAGTGTTCTTGCCCGGAGAATCCCAGGGATGGGGGAGCCTGGTGAGCTGCCGTCTATGGGATCGCACAGAGTCAGACACGACTGAAGCGACTTAGCAGCAGCAACAGCAGCAGCATACAGTGTTAGGTTTCTAGACATGAAATTCTGTTTATAAACTTTCCAAGATTTGGATATAGTAATTGTTGCTGCAAGCTTCCAGTGTTCACTCATCTTTATTCTTAAGAGTTGACTGATTGGCATTTGGAGACTCTTATAGAATTTATGAACATCTTCACTGTATATTTTAGCTTCTTACTGAATCCTGTTTGCTAATATTAATATTTTAAATGACTGTTTAGCTTGATCTCTAGTCTACTTAACCATCACCACAAAATCTCAATTATTATAATGTAATGAAGTGAGATTTTTATGGTCTACATAAAATTGTTTGCAAGAATCTCTGGCAAAGTATTGTCTTGTTGATGTTGCTTTTGCTTTTCATCAAAATTATTACATCTCCAGGGACAAATTAAATGTTATTTTTTCTGGCATGTCTTATGCTTTATATTTTGGCCTAATGATTTTTTTTTTTTTTTGGCATACTCATATATTCTGAGAAACTAATTGTCAACACATAGTTTAAATTTTTTTAAACTGATAACTTGTAAGGGTCACTATATCAGATTCTAAGATTCTCTCCATGGCTTCAATGAATTCATTGGAAACTTAGGTTTTTTTTTTTTTAAATTAACTAAATAAATTAACATATTTAAATGTATCAGGACTAAAAATGACGAATGCCACATCAACATAACAGATATCATGTTTGTTTGGTTATATTCTTGGCAGAAATGTGATGAAAAATTATTGAAACTGAATCTTGGCTGAATTGTATAGACAGTGACCATCTTCTGCACAAAGGACTGTGGCTCCCTTTCAGGTGGAAGGATGTTATTTATTGTGATTCCATATTTCCTTTTGGTAATGACCCCTGAGTTTGTTCTCTTGGGGAAGTTTTGATAAGACTATATCTGTTGTCAAATTTACTTATATTTTATTTTTGTTTTACTATTATTATTAGTTTGGTTGCTATTCTCAGCTTTGAAAATTACCTACATCTTAGCTGCTTCATAGATGTACAGAGCATGTATTTTCTGTCTATAGGCTTTAGATCCTTCTTTACTTAAAAAATATAAAGATGATCCATAAGTATATAATAAGAGAATTTCAGAAGACTGCTTTTTCTTCCCAATAGATTGTAAAAAAGATTTGACTTTATGAACGAGATGCTAGAGTTGTCCAGAATATGTACATGTAATTCAATAAATTTTGGATATAACAGTGTTTTAAAAGTCAGTATTGAAAATAGTGTTTCAATATATTAGGACATAAATATAACCTTTTAATAAAATATTATAAAAAATAAATTATTTTGTAGCAAAACATATACATACTAATATTTTTATTGTACTGAGTAGTCACCTATATCATTTAAAATGTTTTTGTTGTATTATATTTACAAGTTTTAAAAGACTTATTTTTATGTTTACATAACTCTATAGATTCTTTTTCCTTCTTTCAGGACTACTTATTTTTATGTATTTGTTAGTAGTTATGTGCTTTTTAATTTTTGCTAGGAATCATGTCATACAAGCAAATAATCAATTCTCTGTCAACAAGCAAACCACTTATGTGGTTGTATTTATGTAGGCAAATATTTGTTCTCAGAAAAAAATATTTTAATGTGTTGCCTTTAAAAAAATGAAATAAGTACTGGGTGTTACTGTTGCTTTTTAACATATGAGCATTTAAATGTCACTTCCAATTTATATGTGTTGGATAGAAGCACTTCAGCTTATAAAATGTATTTAGCTAGTCACAAGAAATTAAATATTTGGAAAAGATTATTTTTGAGTAAAATATTTTAAAGCCATTTTAATATTAATACATACTGATAGCTATTATACCAGGTTAAGTCTGAATGCTCCCGGGGCACTGAATAACTTTCAGTGATATAACCATGCTAAGCAGACTATCTAATAAGATGATATGTTTTCTGTTGATTCATTTGGCTATAAATTCAAAAGTATTGTGTGCTAAAACATTTATACTCATTAAATATACTGAGATAAAAAATAAAATGTAATAGCAACTGCTATCCATCTTAAACTTTCTTTTACAGAAGCATACTTTTTCTCAGCAATCATAATCTGATACCCAGAGACAAAGAAAAAACAAAACAGGCAGGGCAGGGGGAGATGACTTGTCACAATATCAGGTTTTGCTGATAGCATAAGATGGTAACGGATTCAACTTACCAGCTTATAATACAGTTTTCATTTTATTTTAAACATATTTTGCATGATATAAAAATATTGATCACAGTGAGCTTTACCAGTTGTTATTGCTATAAAAATGAATGCAGAAACAATATTTTTAGTGGAAATAAATTATGTAGTCATTATTCTTTTTAAAAAACAATCACAGGAGAAAAACCTCAGCTATTTGGTCATTGGCAGAAAACCAGTCTTTTAAAGAGGTCTTTTGCAGATGAGCTCCAGTCCATTTCTGTAACATTCTCCACGTGGTTCAGGAAACTGACTTTTGTCTTTGTTACCCAGTCCACAAAGTCTCTGTGTTCATAGTTCTAACATGGCAGCATGGTTTCCCATGATAGAACAATGACGAACTAGAAAAGATACAATCTTAGTTCACATGTGGTCTTTTCCAATATGAAGGGACACAGCGACATACTTCTTCACTAAATGAAAGTCCCTGTTCACAATGCTTCACTCGATTTGTACATGGTCGTCTGTAACAACTAGAGGAACAAAGAAGGACAGACTTCTGTTAAAGACCAAGAGACGAATTTGTTATGCTACAAATGCACTTTTGTGTTTTTCTAAGTTTCAGACTGGAACAAAGTTACTCATTTTATCATAAAACGGTTGTCCAGTTTATAAATTGCTAAAGTTTGTGCCTGGAATTTCCAAATTTAAGAGGGATGGAAAAAACCTTAAAAAAAAAAAAAAAAGTCTTGCTTGCAGAAATAACAAATGGAAGAATGGGGTGTTGTTAGCATTCATTCTTTTGAAGTGTCTGTGTTTTATAGTTGAAAGTAACATAAAACAGAAATTTTGAAAGTGAATATTTACGGTCTGCCGATTTTGCGTGATCACATAAGCGTGGCAGAATTCTCAAGAATCTGGGACTTGGTTGGAACCCAGACGTCAAGGAGATTAAACCCAGCCATTCTGGCAGGGCTGTGGTCCACAGGAGGCCCCACCCTTACTCTTAACTTGGGCTGGCAGCTGGCTGCTACGAAAGGGTGGCCAGCCTCACTCGTCCACCTGGACTCCACACAAAAACAGTGTGGGCTGGGAGAAGGCACAGGGAGGGACAGTATTCACTGTGGGGGAGGTTCCTCTCCCCCCACCTTCAATGTCCGGTTTCTAGCGGTGATGAAAGGACATATGACTCAGCAGTCAATAACATCCACAGCCCTGTTGCTCCAGTGAACAGAACATCTTTGAAGGACTTTCTGAGGGATGAGTATATATAATATGACCATCGAGAAAAATGCAAGGCCATCTGGAAATCAGAATGTACCACAGAAAAACTACAACTAGGGTTTTAAAATATCATTTCCTTTGCTCCTGAAAGCATATCTAGTTAAAATTTTATTTATTTCATTTCTAAATACAAATGCATTAATATAGGGATACTGGTAATTCTTTACTAAAAAGATATGATTTTCAGTAATCAATGAAACTTGCTGACTAAGGTAATGAATCACAGAATAGATACTCTGCCCAAAATACTTTTAGAATAAATATGATGAGAAAGTAAGGAGTATGTATTTTTTCAAAATATCAAGCTATCTTTTTTTTTGTTTCAGTATATGCATAAAATCTGGAATTATATGCTTAGAAAAATGAACATGGAAAGAAATTCAGTAAATAGAAAGCCATTAAGAAACAATGTATTCTGTGAGGAGAAATACAATGATAGAGACGTTTTCTCTAAGTTAATGTAAGAACTGTGTAGAAAAATATAATAACTGATTAGTTTTATGTAAACAAAAATTTAAGGCTTCTCACTGTAAACTGGGTTCACTTGGATTCAATGTGCAAAATGGTTTAATGATCTTTAAAAAGATTTAGTATCTATATTTTCTATAGTTTTGGTATATCCTTTTGGTAATTAGAATAGGATATGCAAGTAAAATTGGAATATCATTGCTAAAAAAATACTCTAAAGAGGAAACATAAGGATTCGTATACGGTTTTCTGAAATGGTAATAGAAGAAGAGATACCTAGGTTCATGGAAGTCTCCTCATGCAGTAGCTAACATGTTAGTGTGGCTGGGTCATCAGAAAGATGAACTGAAACAGTAACACAAGCTCTTGAGAATCAAAAGAAGGACACTGTTTACTGAAGACAAAAGTAACGATTAACATTCACATAGATACTATATTGTAAATAATGGAAGGTAAGCTTTAAGTCATGTGGGGGTTATCACCGTCTGTAAAGAGTTGGTGGAAGAAGAGAACCCAGTGATGGTGACGGAGAACAGGTAGAGAGAAGACTAAAAGGACGATCAGGAAAGCACAGTGTTCTCTCGGCCCAAACAGAGAGCCCAAAGAGAAACTGCAGTAAGACCGGATTGTTTTGAAATCTGACAGTGAAAGGGCTACTGAAACCTTAAACGAAGCTTAATCATGGAGTCCTCAGGGCATAACAGTCCCTCAGGGCATAGCTGAGGGAATAAACAAGAGATGAAAGAGGTGAACAGATAAATGCAGAATGACCCATCATGGAGCAACTCAGAAGACAAGGACAGAGCTTGTTGCTAATGAAAGTTCAACACTGCAGTAAGAAATGCCAATAAAGAAACTCGAGAACTTTTTTAAATTGGAGGGAGAGAACAACAGAGTTGAGGACATTGAAGGTGTGGAACAGAAGGGGCGTGATTGGTGGAGCGATGCTGAAGCAAAGTGGGAGGCCGTGTCAAACACCTAGGGCTGGCTTATTCTCGGATCAGAGGAAGAAGGTCAGGGGTGAACACTGAAAGGGTCTGAGTCCAGGAGACTCTTTTTCTTTTCTGTGATGAAGGAAGCCAAATCAGGTTTAAGGAATGCCTTGAGTAACCTTTAACAATGTGCTAATATAGTTCTCTAATTCTCATTAAATACTTAGCTTCACTATTTTCATTTCTAGATACAATTCCACAGTAAATGGTATTATCCTACCCTTTGTGAACTTCGCACAACATTTTCTGCACTTAGAAAAGCTGTCCAAAATTACATCTGACTGCATTGTCATTTTTGGTGGGGGCAGGTGTGCGCTGCCTGGGTGTATGTTGAAGATGCTCGAGAAATGACTGCCCTATGCATCTGTCATCTAACTCCTGTTGTGAGCTGCTCTCTTAGCCTCTGGGACAAGGACTTAGTATAGTCTGAGCTTGGATCTCCTTTTGGTTTCCAGGGATCTCATCTTGCTTTTTCAGGAGCAAACAGTCTCCCCAAAATTTAGCATTGTTTACAAAATATCATAATTCATCTTACAGAACTTAAATGGCCCCATTGTAACAAACCAGTATTTTGGCTGAGAAAATTGCTTTGGATTGAGAAAACTATTTCCAATAAAAGAGAAATTAATACTCTTTATGAAGGTTTCTTACCTGCATGTTTGATGCTGAAACTTCTTTCCTTTTAAGAAGCATTTCTGTGGATTTTCTGTACATTCACAGGCACATTTTCCAGGGTTTAAGGGCTGATTTCTTGGGCAGGTTCTTTTACATATGCACTGGCATGTGTTCTCATCAAATTCTCTGTTGGCCCCACATGAATTAGGGAAAAGTTTGTTTTTACAGACACACTGGCATGAGTCTCTGTCTAGTTCCTTGTGGGGTCCACAGCTGGAAGCTCGAAGCCCCCCTCTGCAGACGCATTGACAGGTCTCTTCATCCAGCTCCTTGTTGGGCCCACAGATGTCATGGAATCCGTCTGCAGAGTCTAGACAAACACAGTCAGGACAGCTTTACTATCCCTTACTCGGTTCTGGGTGTGGAGTGAAACAATGAAGAGCACTTAGAAGTGTCTTCCTTTCCACAGGTAGGTTCCTTTACAGAGACGTTCAAAACAGTACCAGAAGCAGAAAGTGAAGCAGAAAGTGTCCTATTTTGTAGTGACTGATTTCAAAGCTTGAGGATGAATATTGTACATGTGATTTTAATATTAGGTATTTGTTAATCAACAGAGAGACCCTTGGCATTTAGTCTTAAAGCATCATTTGGCTTACCATCTCCAGCACTGGGGGAAAAAATAAAATCCTGCTGAGCCAGGCATCTGCAGACGTGGTTATTCCAAACGTAATCTGCGGGGCAAGTCTTGTTTGCAGCCTGGCACCTGTGGAGAGACAGGTTAACAATAAGGGGTACATGGACGGGATCATCTCTTTTCTTACCTGTGTATTACAGAATCAGTGATGCTTATGAAAGTGTTAAGATAATGTAAGAATACATAAAACAAAATGCAAACATTCCCTCTCAAACTACTCCCACCCACAGGTGCTGTCCAATCCTAATGGTTTTATATAATTTCAGATTCCTCTTTTTAAGGCAAATATATTTATTTGTATGATCACACAGTTTTAGTTGATGAGAAAATGGGATAAAGCCTTTCATATTATTCTGAAATTTCCTTTTTCCATTAAATGATCTATTGTGGAAATCTTTATATGTCATTTCATAAAATTTGCTCCATTATCTTTATTAGTCCATAAGTGGGTATACTATTACTTATTAATCTGTTGGTAGCCATTGGAGTTTCTTCCAGATTTTGGGTTTCTAAACAATCCTACAGGAAACGTCCTTATACATGCATTTTACTGACTTATTTCTGAAGCACAGATGCCCATAACTGTAAAGGGCCCATTAACACAGAGTTCCCACTCCACACACCCCAGAAAGGAATCAAAGGTCATGTTTTTTACTGTTACCTGTAAACAGGTATTCCCTTTTTGAATATCATCCATGCAGTTTCATCCTCAACTTTGTCATCCCCCACACAGTCCCCAAGTCACACCCTTTCTTATATTTCTTAAAATATCTTTCCACACCCATTTCTACTGTCTTGGTTCCTACTCATGATTTCTCTCTTGGATTTTTTCAGAAGCTTCCTCTCCACTTTTTCCAACTCCTGTTTTGCTTCTCTGATCCACCTACTATATTGCCACCAGGCTGTTCTTTCTTTCTATCTCCACAGCCCAGCATTACGGTGGTATGTAGAAGGCACACAACAACTTTTCGTTAAATGACTGAATGAAGCAGAGCATAGTGTATTATATGCTTCTTACACTAGATATATATGTCTTTATTTGCACTCTCGTATGTGAGTTGCTTTAATTGAGAAATTATATAATCCATTCAAAATATCCCACATTTCCTAGCACAATGCTATCACATAGAAGACTCAACATAAATATTCATAAATGAATAAACACTGAGTAGAAAAATCTAGGGTATCACTTTTTAATCATAAATGGCTCCCTCCATTAAAAGAGAGTGTCTATCATTAAAGGGACCCTAGAAATTCATGGAATTCAACCTGAAGGAAAATATAAGAGGAAATAATTGTAAAAAAGAGAATATGGAAACATCAATATAAATATTGATATTTAACCATTTCTGTTAGAGATAATCTCTTCTACCTGTGGAATTTATGATATTTTTTGGTGCTGCTGCTATTGAGACTTGAAATCTTTTTGTAAATACCAGAAATGATGCGTACTATTGAGGAAAGCATGGAGGTAAGAAAAAGAGACACTTTGCTTTTTATCTCTCTCTGGTACTTTTTAAGAAGCTGTTTAGCTTTGTATATGCTAATTAACATTTCCAAGACTTGATTTTTCCACTTGTAAAATGTTAGTAAAAATAGAAGCCAGTAATTGTTGAATGCTTACTGTATGTCAGGAATTGGGTGAATATTTAATATGAATACTGATTATAAAGATCACTACATGTTTATGAGGTAGATCTGTCATCATTACCATCATTGTTATTTTAGTATGCTATGCTATTATAATCTTAGATTAACATGCAATACAGTATCATGTTGTTGAATAGATTGTGAGGATTTGATCATAAATGTTATGCTATATGAACATTTCAATGTATGAAACTGGAGCCGATTATACAGAGTGAAGTAAGCCAGAAAGAAAAACACCAATACAGTATACTAACACATATATATGGAATTTAGGAAGATGGCAATGACGACCCTGTATGCAAGACAGCAAAAAAGACACAGATGTGTATAACGGACTTTTGGACTCAAAGGGAGAGGGAGAGGGTGGGATGATTTGGGAGAATGGCATTCTAACATGTATACTATCATGTAAGAATCGAATCACCAGTCTATGTCTGACGCAGGATACAGCATGCTTGGGGCTGGTGCATGGGATTGACCCAGAGAGATGTTATGGGGAGGGAAGTGGGAGGGGGGTTCATGTTTGGGAATGCATGTAAGAATTAAAGATTTTAAAATTAAAAAAATAAATAAATAAAATAAAATAAAAAAAAAACATATGTGGAGAAAAAAAAAGTGAGGAAAATCTGTCATAAAAGTTTACAGAACTTAGCAAAACTCAGAGAGCTAGTGAGCAGAGAATGAATTTTCAAACCAGGAAGCCACCTGCAGGAAGCACCCTCTTCTTTGGTGTCTGCCATCACGGCAGCCACCTGGCTTCAGGAGTTATGAGCATCGGCCATGGGTGGCAGATACATGGTGCATGGTAACATTTAGTAAAATTAAAAAAATATCAATGTGACATGCATTGCCCTTTGACTCTGAATGCTCAGAGGTTAGAGGCAGTCAAGCTCATCTTTGTTCTTCTCTCACAGTACCCAGAAGACACATTCTTTGTCCATTCCAGAAACTCCATAATTATGTTATGAATGACTCATTTTACAAAAGATTCTTTTAATTAGTTATACTTGTTCATAAATAATGTTAAAAAAAATGATCTGCTACTTAGTTAACATCATAATAATGTAAATGTAACACCAAACATTTAGGAAAGACAAGACTTGTTATCTTGCTGGGAGTGGTGGGTGGGAGCCAGGGTGGAGCAGAAATGGGAAATTGTTGCATCTGAGTGAAATTTCAGTCTCTGTAGAAAGGAGTGCTGGGAAGCCCTCCCTGGAAGGAATATAATCTTGACTCAAAGTGTCACCGAAAGGTTTGAAGATATCTACCACTAATTTCAAAATTATAGTTAATGAAAGGGTCTTTTCCACTTGGCATTAGAAAGAATCAATTTTACTGAGGAATAATTTGCCCACAATAAAATGCCTACATAGCTCCTATTTTAAATTCATTGCCTTTTCCCAAATTTATACACCTGTGTAACTCTCATTAGGGTTTCCGTGGTGGCTCAGTGGTAAAGAATCTGCCTGCCAATGCAGGAGACATAGGAGACATGGGTTTGATCCCTAGAAAGATCCTCTGGAGAAAGAAATGGCAACCCACTCCAGTTTCTTGCCTGGGAAATCTCATGGATAGAGGAGCCGGGCAGGCTGCATTCCATGGGGTTGCAAAGAGTTGGACATGACTTAGTGACTAAACAATGATCTTCCTTCCTCTGAGTCTAGATTATATTCATTTTTTCTAGGGTTTCATGTAAAATGAATCACATAGTATGCATTCTTTTTAGCCTAGCTTCTTTCAACCAGCTGAATGTTTTTGAGATTCGTTTATGTTGTTATGCGTATCCACAGGTCATTCTTTTTAGACTGGTCAGTGATATTCTACTGTATGGATATAATGGAATTTGTTTGTTTATTCACCTTTGATTGCTGTTGGTTTGTTCCCAGTTATTGGTTACAGAGCTTATTTGTCTACAAGTTATGATATGGAAATATGTTTATGTTTCTCTGGGGTAAATACCTAGAAGGGGAAGTTATCAATCATATTGTAAGTGTGTATTTAAGCTCATAAGCATCAGCCAATATATTTTACAAAGCAGTTGCACAATTTTACATTCTCATCTGTGATTCCCATTGTACTACATCAACTCAAACACTTGGTTTTCTCTGCCTTTTTATTTTAGCTATTGTGGTGGCGGTTCCTCTTAACTCTTGTTAACAAAGGCAATGATTTCAAAACATAGTTATGTATTCATCATATATCCATGATCACTGTGGTAGTTTTCCAAATAATTGTGGGTTACAACTCATAATAGGTTGAGATTAACATTTAAAAAAAAGAGAACAATAGGAAAAAAGTATGTAAATGCACCATATGTAATAAGACATGCATTCATAATGAGAAAAATATCATCGGTAAGAGGGTAAAAATTAGGTATTGAGGAGGAGGAATCTTGGATCTGACAATGATTTCTGGCTCTCCAAAACCAACAAAGTCTCACTCCTTGTTATTTAGTTTCTATTAGGTTTTATTGGCTACCACACAAGCCTTGGCATGGGAAACATATCTAAAGTGTATACAAAGTAAGGCTACAAAAGTACAATGAGTAAATGGCTGTAATTGAAAGAATTCCTCTTGACCAACTGCCTTATCTCAGAGTCATACACTGAGTGGTGCCTGTGGGCTGCCCTGTGGGTTCTGCTTGATCTTTCTTTTGTGTGAAACCTGAGGTTTGAGAATTAAAGAGTTTACATTTATTAGTTAATTCTACAAAAGTTAATCAAAACATTAGCACGTCAGATGCCGAGAAGAAAAATTGTTCTCTACAAGAGTATCTAGTATCTAGTAGGTTAATTATTGTTTTCTCATAGAAAGCAGAAGTTCAAAAAAGTTAATTTCTCAAAAAATTTTTTAAAACTTACTTTTAAAAATATTTTACTTTTGCTGGAAAATGATTATTTTAAATGTTCAAAAATTTTTATTTGTATCATACATTTATGTCAGTTGCTACTTTCCATATGTCATTTGATATGTTACCATTTATAAGTAAATACATTACTTTATATGTTTCCCAGCACGTAGTTATAAAGTTATATTCAGTATTAACAGATTTTACATTGTTATTTAACTTTTCACTATAAAATTTTTATTTTGTCCTTTTTAATCCTATACTGAATAAAAAACAAAGCTTTATATTTCCTCTTTAATGTATAAAGCCCAGACATATTTAAGATATATAAAGAGATGTAAGTATGTCTATGGCACTAAAATTTCATGGGGTAGGTGATTAGGAAAAAACGTCTATAAAAGGATTCTTAAGGGATATAATGAAAAAAAAAAAGGTTGAATAATAAAGGAAATAATTTAAAACAAAACTTTGATTTTTATAGTTTTATATGGCTGCATAACTACTTGTAGAGTAATATAGACATCTACTTTAAATTTTATATATATTATGAATATCACAAACATATATACATAGCTCAGTTCAGTTCAGTCTCTCAGTTGTGTCCGACTCTTTGCAACCCCATGGACTGCAGCACGCCAGGCCTCCCTGTCTATCACCAACTCCTGGAGCGAACTCATGTCCATCTAGTTGGTAATGCCATATACACTGTTAGATATTGCTATACACACAGTTTTGTGTGTACTGGCTTGGAATACAAAATACAATTCTTAATTTTATGCAGTAAAACACACTGAAAAACACAGAGACAAGGAAATGAATTCAACATGAATCTTCATGATGATAATAAATCTGTCCTTTAATGACTATCTCTCAGATGCTGGACAGCACAGCATGCTGTTCTCAGCACAGTAGAAGTATGTCGCAATTCCTTCAACCCTTTTTATATCTTTACATTTTATATATAAGCAAACTGAAATTCAGAGACATGAAATGCCCAATCTTAAAACGCTAATTAGTGGCAGGTGTCATTCAGCTCTGGTTTACCCCAAGACCCAAGATCTTTTTGTTCTTTTTGTCCCTTCTTGACCTCGAACAGCATGCAGTGTGGAAGTAACGATGAAAACATGAGTAAAATACGCAAATGCTGTGAGATATATACAGATGAGTAAGTTATTTAGTAAGCATTTGTTGATGAGTGTAGTATATGTGTTTACAGTCCCCAAGTTTGCAGTGTGATTATCTGCTTCATTGGTAAAATAAGGCTAATCCTGCCACCAGCTTCATAGATGTTTTTGTGCGTATTAAGCGAGACAATGTCTGCTCGGATCTGAAGTAGGAATGGCTCAATGATTCTTAAGTGTTATGAGCTGGACATTATAGAACACATAAACCTGCCTAAAATAATTTCACAATCCAGTTTAACATGCAACTTTTACAGAGCCCTAAAAATCTGTGCAAGGACAGAGTAAATATAGTCATTGCTGTGGGTATTCAAGAAGCAAAAGGTGCCTGTGATGCTTGGACAAGACAAGGGCAGGAGAAAGACCTCCACCTGAACTCTGAGAAACAGATAGGACTTTGGAAAGGCAGAAAAGAAAGGAAATTTATTTTAAGCCAGGCCAGAATAGAAACAAGATACAGAGCAGGAAATAAGCTTGGTCTTTAGGGAATCAGACTTCGTGAAACACAGACTTGGAGAAGAATGGGAAGCAAAACAAGAAAGGAAGGCTGATGCCAGATGACAGAGGTGGAAAATCGGTGTCCAGTTCTTTGGGAAGTTGAAAGTCACCGAAGGATTCTGGTCAGGTGAATGAAATGATGCCTTTTAAAGCTTACTTGTGACATTACTCAGGAACTGGAGACATATTTGGTACAAGACAGTACTGAAACCACTGCATTAAATCAGAAATCCATGCAGAATGAAGTAGATGGGATGGCAATGATGGAAATGAAATGGTCAGTTTAGGCTGGAGTGGCTGTCTCCCCTCTCCCCCAAAATAAACAATAGCATTTGGGTATGATACAAGGAAAAGAAGTAATTAGTGACAACTGTGTGATTCCAAGGCCTCAAAGAATGTGAAAGATCATTACTATGAATAATATAGAAGTAAATAAACAGACTTAATAAATCTTTGGTTCTGTATCTATTACATCTAATATGATTATAAATAAACACAGTTATATAAAAGGGTGGCATTAGTGGTAAAGAACCTGCCTGCCAGTGCAGGGGATACAAGATGTGGGTTCAGTCCTCGGCTTGGGAAGATCCCCTGAAGAGGAAATGGCAACCCACTCTAGTACTCTTGCCTGGAGAATCCCATGGACAGAGGGGCCTGGTGGGCTACAGTCCATGGGGTTGCAGAGTCAGACAGAACTGAAATGCATGCATGCATATATAAGGGACTTCAATAAAATATTAATTATAAGCCAGCAAAATGCTCAGATCTTGCATTGTAATTCTGGAAACCATTAGCACAGAGATTATGACTGAAGTGCTTAGATTAGATGACTTGCCAAGGGATACAAGTGACTAGAACCCAGTACTGTGTGAATGAAATTTCTCTACTACTTCAGAGAGCCATTGTCTGCACTTGCATCAGCGTGAATTTATTCACAGATGCCTGTAAGATCTTTTCCTTTCTGTCAGTTAAAGTAGGCTACCCAAGAGTTTTACCTCAAGTGTCTCTGGAAAGGTAAGGACTCCCACCTCTCACACTAAGTAAAGCAGCACAAAGAGATGAAGCAGGGGAAACTGGCATTAGCACACCACGCTTAAGGTCAAGTCCCTTAAAAGGGAAGGTTCCTAAGAAAGTTTTTGGTGATGCATATGTTTATTCATCAATTTATTTTTGTTATAAATGACGGAGTTATACAAGGTTTCTTTACATGCCCATGCTATATGCCCTGGCTGTCCTAAAGAACAAAGTGCTGTGTTCTCATCTGGAGATAGAAAGTTCCTAGGCCTCAGGTGGCAATGTGTAACGATTCGTTATAAACTGTTCACAGAGTCAATCCGTTATGCTCTATCCAGGCTGTTTATGAGATCTAATGAAACATATGGTGCTGTATATGCTAAACCATAAAACCAGCTTAAAAATAGGATGGGAAATAATGTTGAATAACAAATATCATAGCAAACACCCTCTTCCAACCAAACAAGAGAAGAAAGACTCTATACATGGACATCACCAGATGGTCAACACCGAAATCAGACTGATTATATTCTTTGCAGCCAAAGATGGAGAAGCTCTATACAGTCAACAAAAACAAGACCAGGAGCTGACTGTGGCTCAGATCATGAACTCCTTATTACCAAATTCAGACTTAAATTGAAGAAAGTAGGGAAAACTGCTAGACCATTCAGGTATGACCTAAATCAAATCCCTTATGATTATACAGTGGAAGTGAGAAATAGATTTAAGGGCCTAGATCTGACAGATAGAGTGCCTGATGAACTATGGAATGAGGTTCGTGACACTGTACAGGAGACAGGGATCAAGACCATCCCCATGGAAAAGAAATGCAAGAAAGGAAAATGGCTGTCTGGGGAGGCCTTACAAATAGCTGTGAAAAGAAGAGAAGAAAAAAGCAAAGGAGAAAAGCAAAGATTAAGCATCTGAAGGCAGAGTTCCAAAGAATAGCAAGAAGAGATAAGAAAGCTTTCTTCAGCGATCAATGCAAAGAAATAGAGATAAAGAACAGAATGGGAAAGACTAGAGATCTCTTCAAGAAAATCAGAGATACCAAGGGAACATTTCATGCAAAGATGGGCTCGATAAAGGACAGAAATTGTATGGACCTAACAGAAGCAGAAGGTATTAAGAAGAGGTGGCAAGAATACACAGAAGAACTGTACAAAAAAGATCTTCATGACCTGGATAATCATGATGATGTGATCACTAATCTAGAGCCAGACATCTTGGAAAGTCAAGTGGGCCTTAGAAAGCATCACTACGAACAAAGCTAGTGAAGGTGATGGAATTCCAGTTGAGCTATTTCAAATCCTGAAAGATGATGCTGGGAAAGTGCTGCACTCAATATGCCAGCAAATTTGGAAAACTCAGCAGTGGCCACAGGACTGGAAAAGGTCAGTTTTCATTCCAATTCCAAAGAAAGGCAATGCCAAAGAGTGCTCAAACTACCGCACAATTGCACTCATCTCATGGGCTAGTAAAGTAATGCTCAAAATTCTCCAAGCCAGGCTTCAGCAATACATGAACTGTGAACTCCCTGATGTTCAAGCTGGTTTTAGAAAAGGCAGAGGAACCAGAGATCAAATTGCCAACATCTGCTGGATCATGGAAAAAGCAAGAGAGTTCCAGAGAAACATCTATTTCTGCTTTCTTGACTATGCCAAAGCCTTTGACTGTGTGGATCACAGTAAACTGTGGAAAATCCTGAAAGAGATGGGAATACCAGACCACCTAACCTGCCTTTTGACAAATCTGTATGCAGGTCAGGAAGCACCAGTTAGAACTGGACATGGAACAACAGACTGGTTCCAAATAGGAAAAGGAGTACGTCAAGGCTGTACATTGTCACCCTGCTTATTTAACTTCTATGCAGAGTACATCATGAGAAATGCTGGACTGAAAGAAACACAAGCTGGAATCAAGATTGCCGGGAGAAATATCAATAACCTCAGATATGCAGATGATACCACCCTTATGGCAGAAAGTGAAGAGGAGCTAAAAAGCCTCTTGATGAAAGTGAAAGAGGAGAGTGAAAAAGTTGGCTTAAAGCTCAACATTCAGAAAACGAAGATCATGGCATCTGGTTCCATCACTTCATGGGAAATAGATAGGGAAACAGTGGAAACAGTGTCAGACTTTATTTTTTTGGGTTCCAAAATCACTACAGATGGTGACTGCAGCTGTGAAATTAAAAGACGCTTACTCCTTGGAGGAAAAGTTATGACCAACCTAGATAGCATATTCAAAAGCAGAGACAACAAGGCTATGGTTTTTCCTGTGGTCATGTATGGATGTGAGAGGTGGACTGTGAAGAAGGCTGAGCACCGAAGAATTCATGCTCTTGAACTGTGGTGTTGAAGAAGACTCTTGAGAGTCCCTTGGATTGCAAGGAGCTCCAACCAGTCCATTCTGAAGGAGATCAGCCCTGGGATTTCTTTGGAAGGAATGAAGCTGAAGCTGAAACTCCAGTACTTTGGCCACCTCATGTGAAGAGTTGACTCATTGGAAAAGACTCTGATGCTGGGAGGGATTGGGGGCAGGAGGAGAAGGGGACGACCGAGGATGAGATGGCTGGATGGCATCACGGCCTCGATGGATGTGAGTCTGAGTGAACTCCGGGAGATGGTGATGGACAGGGCGGCCTGGCGTGCTGTGATTCATGGGGTTGCAAACAGTTGGACACAACTGAGCAACTGAACTGAACTGAACTGAACTGAACAAATGTTTATTTGATAGTGGATATGAAAAATATTAAGAAAAATTTTTTAAAGTATTAATATTTCAATATTCAATCCTTGCTGAGATAAAAAATATGAATTGATATGTTGAGAAAAACTAATTGAGATGGAAGAAAGGCAACTAAATGCTATAAGATATAAAATAATATATTCAGGTTTACTTTTTGTTTTGGGCCAAAAATCTTAGGACTCAAATGCTTTTAGTTTTAATATCCATCTACAAACTTGCACACCTGATTGTATGAGTGTTTAATGTTGGTGTCATGTGTGTCTTTCCACAGAAATACTTACTTTATATGGGTAAGCTATTTTGTCTATAACATAGATTTTCCTGTTTCAGTTTAATTTTATGTTCACAGTGTATTTTCAAATTTGTCTTCTGTTTTATTTGATAGAGAAATATAGCACATTTCACAAAAATTCTTTTAATCAAATGTGTTTACTTGGAAATAATTTTATGTTAGTAGAGGATGCAGAAAAAAGCAGATCAAAGTCATACTCACTGTGGTAGTGTTGCTGGCAGGGAGCGTCTAATAATTGAATGGACTTGTCTGTAAACATCCAGCTTAGACATGCATCGGCAGGAGGTGTGATTGGCAAAACTGATTGTTACTGGTTTGGGGCCTTGAGAGAGAGGCACTGTAATTTCAAACAACTACAAAGAAGGGACAAAAAGAAGAAAAATTATATAGATACTATAAAGCATTTCTGTGGTAAATGTTGGAGCCCCAAAAGTGCAAGTTTAACTCTTCATGATTAGGGAGTGCCACATAATGTATGCAGGATGCGAAAGTTCTTTGTGATTACAAGGAAAAACTATTTTCTGTCAAATCAATATCCTTTATCAGAACAGTAAACAGTCCATGTGCTTATCTCATGCCCCTATTATTAAGCATATTAGAATTTTGATAACCAACTAATGATTACCGAGATGTGACAGACCAATGTCACATGTTTCTTCAAGGAAGAAAGGATTGTTTCAGTCTTTGATTATTCCAGGGGGTTGAAAAATGGCACAGATATAAATATCTTTGTGATGTAAGAGCAAAGCTATTGGCCACAAAACCTGGAAATGTTTGGTTATGTCTTATTTTCTATAACCTGAGTACACACACATAAAATACCTAGATGTAAAATTGATTTTCATTCCAAATGAAATTTCAACTTCAAAGTAGCTTTACATTTTCTGATATATCTGATGAGTTTATTATGTTTAAAAGAAAGATACATTCATTAATAGATAAAGCATCATTTCTGCTGTTTTTACAAAAGCATTATGAAAATATAAGTGTAGAATAGGGTAGGACATCATACATGAGGGTGGATTAAAGTCTCAAATTTTGTTTAAAATCTTATTCTGAATGCCTTATTAATGGAGAAGTTCAGTTTATCTCTTCCTTTCACAAAAACAATGTTTTAAGTTGAATATACAAGTAAATTAGTGATTAAGTAAAACTAAGGATTTAAATCCCAAAGTTTCTTAAAATCTAAATTATGATCAGTAATAATGGTAAAAGCGAAATCCTGGCCATTACCTGCTTGAAACTATCTGTTCATAGTAATTTAACTACAGTCACACATGTGTTACTTGGTATCTTTATGGATGTTTGAGTAGTGCTAGAAACGACAACACACTCTAGAGCCTTGTGAATCCATCTTCTGCTGTAATTTCATGGCAACCACGGAAGATCATGGTAAATATTTAGGGAATAGAAATAGTTGTCCATTTTGTTTATGCCTAGAGGGAGATTTATTGAAATGAAGTTTGAAGAATGAAATACGGAAATACCTAAATAATAAATGTACATTTTCTTCACTTGAAATGTACTTATTAAATATTCATGTAAAACTTCAGCTACTTTCTTAGCATCAGGTCCTTGGGAGGAGTTTGGGCACAGGCTCACATCCAGAGAGGGCACTTTATCAGCAACCACACTTTTAAGTTGTGTGATCTTTGAAAAGTCATTTAAGCTTCTCGAAGCTGAATATTTCTTTTAAAATCAGTCAATTCAGGACAACGTTTCAGCCATTAATTCATGGGACTGTGATACATATTTTGATTGCTCTGTCGATGTCAGTTATTTCCATACATTCTCAAGAATTTAGATATTTTTCCAGAGTATTTTCTATTCTGCATAGAAATCTCAACATACGATCTCAACATATCCCAGTATTATAATTTTGACCAGTTTCTTCTCTAAAAAGACATTTGTTTATGTAGTTTGGAGGAAACCTTTTTTTTTTTTTTTTTTTGGTAAAATACCACATTGGCAGACATCTTTTGCACTATGCCTAATTCTTTTAAGAGAAGATAATTCTGTATTATCTATAGATAATATAGTTTTTCTACTTCTTATAACATCTCTGGATCCTACATTAGGAACCAGCATTATAGAAAAAATATAAAGTGGTTTAGAAAATAAGCATTTTCTAAACTCATTTCATTTTATTTAATTTTTATATTTACAAATTAATTAAGCCCTGTCATAGTGGAAATGATAGGAAGATGTATAGGTCAGCTCACAAAAACCTAAGAATTTATGTCTAATTCTTCTGTACCCAGATATATGTACCCAGAGCTTAAGAAAGCAAGTTAAAGGCCATTGGTATTAAGATTGGAATTAAAGTCTTGGACACTAATGACATTACTTGGTGAGATCATTCTGAATGAAAACAGAACATGTCTAATAATAGAAACCTGCGCAACAGGGAACATGTAAAAGATGAAAAAAGATACCTGAACTAGCAAACATGCCTGGGAAGAATTATGACCTGATGTGGAGAACCAGGAGGGGGTACTGTTGAGTGGAGGGAAGTAAAAGAAAGAGAGGGGACCCTGTGTGGTGACAGGGTCAAACGTCCTCAAGTGTGATAAGGACTGAGTGGAGATAACTGGGTACCAAGGCAGCTCTGTGGGCTGTAGCGGGCAGGGGTCAAAGGGCAGGAGCAGGTGGGGATGGAGAAACAATAAAGGTTGCCTCATATGACTGTGGAGAGGGAGGGATTAGACATTTCAGGCCATGAGGGCATTTCCACTTAGAAAATGCATATAAAAAACACTGGAAGACCTGGCATTATCTCAAGTGACGCGAGGCAGAGCAAGGCCTGATAGTGAAGGATGAGGCGCCGTTTGAGATAACAGCTACTGGGGAAGAGTGAATCATGGTTCCCCACCCCCAGACCTCAGATGCATCCTTCCTCCATTCAGTGATTGTCGCAAAACCAGGTTCCACCCTGGCATGACCTCCAAAAGGGAGAGCGCACAGTAAAGGAGCATTATCAGTGATCACGTACAGACTTCAGCCATTCCTGGGTGGATAATGTCCACAATCAGGACCCACCCCAAAGCACCAGGTGTGTACCAGGGAACAGAAGATTGTTCTAGTGAAGACAGAGATCAGTAAAATGCACATTGAGAAGCATCTTCCCAGTGAAGTAAGCCTGGCCCTATACTTTCAAAGGGTGGAGGGATTCTGGTTGGTGAATAGACTAGCTATAAGGATAAAAGGACAGGTGAAGGGGCACTAAAAAAAAAAGTCACTACAGAGAACTGTGTATTTCCTGTAAATTAAAAATTTTCATAAGCATTAGAACTGTGGAAGAGTTTAGGAGAAATTATTTATAATTAAGGAAAATAAAAATTAAATTATTGATGTTATAGGAATGTTTCTTGTTTGAGTCTATGTAGGTAATTGGCCAGCTGAATTAAGTTAATTTGATAAAAAGGAAGAAATAGGCTGAAAATTAAAGTAAAACACCTTTTCTTCTCTTGAAACACATTTTCCACCTCCAAATTTTGACCTGAGAGTTTTCCGGTGGTTTCCTTAATTCTCTACTTGACTGTGCCAGTGTGGAAGAAATTTAAGGGCCCGGAGAAAGATGGCTCTGACCAATATTAAAAGGAGAAAGATTTTTGATAATTAGTTTTATTCATCCATTAACTTTAGAAAAATTAGAAACATTCACTGAGGTGTGCTGTAGGTGTGGGCATTAAGGAGTAAATTGTACCTATGCCAGCTGAAGACAACAGTTTCATCAATCAATGATTGAAAACCATAGTTAAGCAAAAATAACAGTAAGAACGAATTTGGAAAATAAATCTCTGTATGTGTATAATGAGATTAGGTTAGAATTATGAACATACCAAATAATTTACCACAAATGCTGTTGGTAAACAAGAACCTGCAGTTTAATCCCTTTATGGAATCTTTGCCTGCTATTTATATAACAGCTGAAAGCAACACAGGGACTATAATTTTCTTTCAAAAGAGTTAAGGTGTAGCCAAACACATTAGTGTTTGAAACAATAGATTCTTTATACTTTAATACAATAAAAATCTTTGTACTTTGTCAGATTATTTTGTGCTTTAATGTGTGCACAACAGTACTTTCTATTTTAAATTTAAACTTCTGGAGTACAAAGTTTATGCACTATGTTCAGTTTTAGCTAATAATTCTATGAATATACATATATCTAGAAAATACTAATTGATGATGATAATTATAACTTGATATTTTGAACATGAGTTTCCTCAAATAGTTTGATGTCATACAGTGAATTGTTCTTGAACAATGGATGTTTAGCTTGTATATAATTTGGCATCTAAATAATAATAAAACTCACCATGGGGATTGATGTTATACTATCAGTATATGCCTTTCATTAAGAGTCACTGGTTTGAGAAGATCAAAAAAATTTATATAAAGATGGCATTTAAACATGGATGGAAATTGAAAAAACTTTTTTGATTGTGTATTCAGTAAAACTGTAATAAACAAGAGGAAATGACAAACATTTCCAACTGAGAGGTCCTCATTTGCTATCAACTGGAATTCTTTAATAAGAATATTTAATGGTCCATTCCCACCAACAAGAATGGACTTCAAATAAAGCTTGAAACAATAGGTTGTTTACCCCAGCATAGCAACAGTTGTAAAGCAACAATTCCTTTTTCTACTTCTCTTGCAGGCTATGTAAGAAAAAGGTATAGGATTTCCTTTTTTGAGAAGATCCTGGATTACAGGTTAGTACCAAATTCTAAAGAATGTTTGAATATTTGGCTACAAATATGACACACACAAAAAATGCCTTCCTTTACAACATACTTTTATCTCAAAATATGACCAGTTTCTCTTCAGAGACTAGTATCTCTTTATCGGATTTAATTTAAATATTCCAACTTTGAGCCTGTTAATTAAATGTAGACACAAGGTGTAGCCCCAGAAAGCATGGCTAATAACTGCAGAGAAAGTGAAGTGAAGTTGCTCAGTCACGTCCGACTCTTTGCAACCCCATGAACTGTAGCCCACCAGTCTCCTCTGTCCACGGGATTCTCCAGGCAAGAGTACTGGAGTGGGTTGCCACTTCCTTCTCCAGGGGATCTTTCCGACCCAGGGATCGAACCTAGGTCTCCCACATTGTAGGCAGGTGCCTTACCGCCTGAGCCACCAACACGGCTTAAAGACTAATAACTGCAAAATCCAATAGAAAAACTACACAACGTTTAAACAAATCATCCTCCAAATGGGAAAGAGGAAAATTGAGGGTTTATTTTTAACCTTTCAACTGAGTATACTAACCATATGGCTAGGTGTCAAGAGGTTATGGAACTTAAGTTAGGTCTGGGAAGACAGCAGGTCCTTATTAGGACATCTGATATTGAATTCATTTTACATGTTTTTATACATAAAATGTACATACAGTAATACAGTTAAAATAAAAATGCCAATTCAGGAGTTTTAGAATTACTGAATAAAACTTGTGGACATGATCAGTACCTTAAGTTGGAAAGTGTTATGTCTAATAGATACATTAATTTTCTTCTGAAGGCAAATGTGATTCTTAAAGAAACTTCTGATAACTGTTATTTGTCTAGAGTTCTTTTCCCACATCTGGGAAAAACCTGATTTCCAACAACTGTTCTTGCCAAATACTACTTAGCTAAAGATTCAAAACAAATTGCGTTCCACTTGTTAAATACATATGAATGTAATAAATTACTCCTTCAGGCTGCTAGTGTTCTGTTTAATTAATGGAAGAACTATCCCTGTCAGCAGTGCAAAATAATCCTTCTAAGTTTCACTCCACTGCTGCAGTTTACTTAGGATTAAGTGCCTTTTGCAGTGAAAGACAATTTTAGGAAACATTTACTTTAACTCCGACATATCTGTAGCAGTTTTGCTAATCTATATGTGTAATTTCCTTATAACAAAAACATAGAATGGCTGTTTATTTTTAAGATGGCAATATGGAATTTTAAATAATGTGGTTCTTGTACATGAGAATGAGGAAAGGAAGTTTAGCACCCAGACAGCCGCTTCTTCTGTCGGCACGAATGCATTGTTTCTTTGGTTCTAACTCTGAGATATCCATGGGAAACCCATGGATTTAGCAATTCTTTTTTCATTCCCATCTTCAGTGAAGCTGCTTAATGACAATACCAACATTTAAATAACTTTTTATCCAAATACTGGCTTGAAAGCAGATGCCTTCTGCTTCTGCCATCAAATAATTTACATTCCTCAAAATCTGCTTTGTACTTTTTGGTTATGTGTCTTAAACATACAACTTCTCATGAGAAAATACGCTTGAAGCATATGTTTAGGAACGAGGTCAAGAGGACATCCGAACTGTGTAACTTTTCAAAGTTGCTTAGATATTATTTGGGAAGGACTTTGAGGCAGTTGTTGTCGATTAGCTCACTCTGGAATGCTTAGTGCATGTGGTTTTACTTTGCAGCTCACGGCTGGCTTCCTCACACATGCTGATAACCTGCCCTTCGTGAAGCACCATAAAAATGCTCTATAAGTTTCTACTAAAAACTTGGGTTGTACATTACTTAAGGTACATTGTCCTTACAGTTTATATGATTCTAGTTGGTGATTTGGTGCCAAAAGATGGCTGGAATTCCTGCAACAAAACAAAAACTTTTTTTTTTTTCCTTCAGTAAGAAACTTCCTTTTGTGTTTGGAAACAATCATCACATGCTCCCATTTATACTACTTGGAAAATAAAATAAAACAGATAATTATATTAGTAAAAACGTCAAAGACAGAAACAGTGCCTTCAGCAGTTTCATGTCTTACTCTCCTTGGTTTGTGAACATTCTTGATAGGCACCACCTAGTAGGTGCTTCACCACACTTGCTTAATTGAATTAAAATTAAAATTCTCCCTTTTCCTATTAAAAAAATCTGAGTGGATTCTTCAGGTTGGAGAAGGGCATGAAGTTACAAAACCACGGGACTATCATGACTGAATATTGGCCATCCCTCGGCATTGGTTTTCAATCTTCCCTCCTGATATGAGAATTCTCTAAGCAGTAACAACCACATCAAGGCTCCAAAAAACCATTCATCAATGTGAGGTTTCTTCCTAGACCTACAGCTGAAGTTCCAATCACTGCTGTAGGATTCTAAATTACATGCCCAATATTCCTCTGGTATCTCCACCTACTTACCACTCAGATGCTTCAAAATCAGCCTAGTTAAAACTCTACCTTTGACCTCAGATCTGTTCCTTTTTATCTAAGGAGCTATTCTATTCAGTGCCCAGGTTTACTGCGTACCAACTACTGCACTGTTATGCCCCATAGTGATAACCAAACACAGTCTTTGCTTTCTTAGGGTTTAGAGCACGGGAAGTAAAATGATCTGACTGGTAAGGTGATGATGCTATGTTGGACGAGCAACAAAGGCTGCTACTGAAGCATAGGAAAGGATGCTGTGAAGATGACATTTATGTCCAGGCTTGAGGATGAGCAGAAATTAGCTAGACAAGTGGGGATATGGAGTGGTGTGTAAGGAGATGTTTCAAACACAAAGACCAGTTTACCTACACATTTACTGTATGCTGGCTCAGTGTCAATAAGCAATGTTACTGGAGAGTTTTGAGCAGTGTCAGATTTATCATTTAGAGAGAGGAAACACTGCTATAATGTGGGAAAAGGATTGAAGGGAAGTAGGAAGGGGGCTTTGACATCAGTTTGCAGCTGGTCCATGCATAATGGTCCTGGTAATGGATGGATATGGTCCAGACCAGGGTGAGGTCAGCAGATTAAAGGCACTGACGGGTCCCAGAGATGTTGGCAAGGTATAGGAATCACTGATTGGGCTTTTAGTGAAAGGAAGAAAAGTCGGATCAACCGACTAATAAAAGAATGGCATCATTTACTAAGACAGAGAATACTGAAGAAAGAAAAAGATTTATTGACTTATTTGTGAGGATGCTATTGGGGACAGGGATAGGATGGGATCTGGTGTGTGAGGGATGGGATCTGGTGTGTCACAGACTGACTCTGACTGTCTGGGGGAAGCCCAGTCACGAGGTTGAGTAGGTTGTGGGGAAATCACGAGAGAAGTCTGAGGTGGAGATGAAGACTTAGGGGAGGGATCCCCAGAAAAGCAGAGAGAGAAGGTAAGGAGGGAGAGCATGTACAGTCAGAGGAGGGTGCCCGGGGCAGGACCCAGAAGACTAAGTGCCTCCTTACCAACTGACTTCAAATTTTTAATTGCAAACTCCTGAAAATCTTTTAAAAATTGAAGTACTAAAATGAAAAGTACCCCACTATTTATAGTTACACAGTTAAAAATTGCTGCTTTGCAGATCAGAATTTATAAGAATTGTGAAAAGTGATTATTGTAAGTATCAAGTCTATTGAAAAGGATACAAACAAAATGGGAAAACAACATAAACCAACAACAATAAACCAGACAGACTTCAAAAATGGTGCAGCAAATTCCAATTGTTTTTCTTGAGAGCCGATAATAGGGAGGAAGCAGGTAAAATGAATAGTAGCAACGTCATAAATGTATTATAAAATAATCCTAAATTCTGTGAAGTCTTGAGGTGAAAGAAGGTGAAATACAGCCAGAACTATTTCCGTATGATACAAAGTAGACTTAATTTTCTTCCAGGAAAAATATACCATGTTTGATGTTTAAGTACTGAGGCTACTGGATCAAATTCTGTTTTACTTACACATAGCACTTAAACTGGAGAAGACAATGGCACCCCACTCCAGTGTTCTTGCCTGGAAAATCCCATGGACAGAGGAGCCTGATGGGTTGCTGTCTATGGGGTCACACAGAGTTGGACACGACTGAAGCGACTTAGCAGCAGCAGCAACACTTAAACTTAGCACTAAATGCTCTTAGCCCTGGAGACTGAGAATTTCTGAAGCCTAAACCCCTTTAAGGCCTCCAACGTGGCAGAGCAGTTTGTATGCTGTGTAATACTTGTCTGTACATAAATACTTTCACTCTGATACCAATTAGGTGAATATGTGACCTAATTGGACCAGTGACCTAATTAGAGAATAAATATGCAGTGGTCACAGAAAACTACTAGTGGTTTGTTGAAGACTAAATATATTTGTTTTGCTTACTAACAGAGAACTGATTTTCTGTTTCCCAAATTCAGACTTTTACCTAAGGGACTCCAACTTGGCACACATGTAAACACATATTTAGTAAGCTGATAGTAACAGAAATAGAATGTTGACTCTTGCTTGTATTAAATATAAGTGGGAAAAAAAAAGGAAAAACTTCTTTCCAATTTGTTAAAGAAATGGATCTTTTTAAAAGATGGAGCTGCAATTTATAAAAGAATCACTTAAAAATCACACAAGTGAGTTAATCAACTGTTTTTAATATCATTAAACATTAAGAAAGTGTTTTAAAGTCTGATTGAATACTTAAGGATTAAGGGTCAGAGAACCACCTCCTTCAAACTGTAGGGCAAATGCTGTGGATGTGTCTGTATTTTCATCTTTTTTCTGGTGAGAGGGTCCATGGTTTTGGGGGTCCTATAAGGGGGTGTGCACTCCCTCTGTGGTGGGCACCTGGATGATCAGTGCTGAGGATGTGTCTGTATTTTCACCTTTTTTCTGGTGAGAGGGTCCATGGTTTCGGGGGGTCCTATAAGGGGGTGTGCACTCCCTCTGTGGTGGGCACCTGGATGATCAGTGCTGAGGATGTGTCTGTATTTTCACCTTTTTTCTGGTGAGAGGGTCCATGGTTTCGGGGGGTCCTATAAGGGGGTGTGCACTCCCTCTGTGGTGGGCACCTGGATGATCAGTGCTGAGGATGTGTCTGTATTTTCACCTTTTTTCTGGTGAGAGGGTCCATGGTTTCGGGGGGTCCTATAAGGGGGTGGGCACTCCCTCTGTGGTGGGCACCTGGATGATCAGTGCTGAGGATGTGTCTGTATTTTCACCTTTTTTCTAGTGAGAGGGTCCATGGTTTCGGGGGGTCCTATAAGGGGGTGTGCACTCCCTCTGTGGTGGGCACCTGGATGGTCAGTGCATGAAACAGACCTGTTCTTCCCTTTGTGGAGGTGACAGGCATGAGTCAAATAATAACGACCCTATATTATACACCAAATGATTATAAGGTATAGTTGTTGTTTTGAAAGAAAAGTATTAGAAACCACAAAGAATTTTTAAGAATAGTGAGTGTAAACCAGTCAAAAAAATCTTGCCCAGGACTTCTGGAGCCACGCGATACTTGAGGTCTGAGGAGCTGGATCTTGGCGAGAGGAGACTAGAAGGCCAGGACGCCTCAGAGGTGTGTGCAAAGGTCTGGGCCGGAGGAGGAACTGAAGGAAGCTGAGAACACGCGGACTAGAAAGAGGGAGGTCAAGGGCGAGTCGTGTTAGAGGATGTGGTGGAGGAAGGCAGAGGCAGTGATGGAGAATTTGGTCTTATTCTAGGAGCAACTGGGAATCACTGAAGGCCTCTTACTCTGGAAACCGATAGCATCAGTCTTACATGTTTGAAAATATCCCTGGGGGCGATGTAGAGGATGGATAGGAAGCAGGGACCGGGAAGCTGGGAGAGCAAGGGGGATGGTGTTTCCTAAGTCGGAAAGTGCATCAGAAGTGCCTTGGATGACAGACATGGTGCTGGGCATGGGGATTCGAGACACTTAGGGGACAAAGCTAACAAATTAACATCTGATTTGGTGACAGTCCCATCAGAGACAATTTCCATCTTTCTGACTAGAGATGACGTCATGCAGTGAGAGGGAAAACTAGAAGACCAGGTGCTTTTTATGGTGCTGTTGTTGTTTGGGGTTAGTTTGATGTTGCAGAGAAAAAGCGTGATTGAGGAACTTTACACAAAACGTTGGGCATCGGTATCTAAAGAAGATATATTCTGAATCATTTAATGTAAATATTAAAGTAATCATTAATGTTACTCTATAAAGCTTGAGACATTGTAAAACCAGATTCTTTTAAAACACTGTTTCTAATTAACACATAGTAGAAGAATTTGTGGGGGATTAGTAATGAAACAATAACATAGAACAACAGACCGGTTCCAAATGGGGAAAGGAGTATGTCAAGATTGTATATTGTCACCCTGCTTATTTAACTTATATGCAGAGTACATCATGAGAAATGCTGGGCTGGAAGAAGCACAAGCTGGAATCAAGACTGCCGGGAGAAATATCAATAACCTCAGATATGCAGATGATACCACCCTTATGGCAGAAAGTAAAGAGGAACTAAAAAGCCTCTTGATGAAAGTGAAAGAGGAGAGTGAAAAGTTGGTTTAAAACTCAATATTCAGAAAATTAAGATCATGGCATCTGGTCCCATCACTTCCTGGCAAATAGATGAGGAAACAATGGAAACAGTGACAGGTTTCATTTTCTTGGGCTGCAAAGTCACTGCAGATGGTGACTGCAGCCATGAAGTTAAAAGACACTTCCTCCTTGGAAGAAAAGCTATGACCAACCTAGACAGTATATTAAAAAAGCAGAGGCAGTTCTTTGCTAACAAAGGTCCGTCTAGTTAAAGCTATGGTTTTTCCAGTAGTCATGTATGGATGTGAGAGTTGGACTATAAAGAAAGCTGAGTGCCAAAGTATTGATGGTCTTGAACTGTTGTGTTGGAGAAGACTCTTGAGAGTCCTTTGGACTGCAAGGAGAACCAACCAATCCATCCTAAAGGAAATCAGTCCTGAATATTCATTGGAAGGACTGATGCTGAAGCTGAAACTCCAATACTTTGGCCACCTGATGTGAAGAACTGACTCATTGGAAAAGACTCTGATGCTGGGAAAGATTGAAGGTGGGAGGAGAAGGGGACGACAGAGGATGAGATAGTTAGATGGCATCACCAACTCAATGGACATGAGTTTAAGTAAGCTTCAGGAGTTGGTGATGGACAGGGAGGCCTGGCATGCTGTAGTCCATGGGGTCGCAAAGAGTTGGACATGATTGAGTGACTGAACTGAACTGAGTAATGAAAAATATCTTTGGATGTTGTCAACTGTTAACTTATTTTCACGAAGTAAATAAATGAACTATTGAAAAAACAGTAATTTTCAGAAAAGAACAACAAAATTCCAATACTACAACGGCTGTCATTCAAATCTATATGATATAAGCACTTAAAAAATAAAATTTCATCAACTAATTCTAATAAGGCAGTTCTAAAATGATAAATTATGAGCTCTTAATAGATACATTTGTTTTACTTGGTAAAACAATTCTTTAAAAATCTATCATTTGAGTGTATTGCATATCATCCTAATTTTAAAAGAGACATAGCCCTTTATTCTTTGGAAAACTCAACTGGTATATCTAGGCCTTAAAAAAAATCAATGCAAGGTGATATTTCATTTAAACGAAGCACCACAGTAATAAACAATATTGTCTAGAATGCATATCACACCACTTGACTGAAATATTTTAAAATATACACAACTAAAGGTATTCAAAAAATGCTTTTTACAATAATTCCTAAATCCCTCATGTTTATTTTCTGTAACTTTAAAAAAGTCAACATATTTTTTTAATCAGACTCAGAAGACCAAAATTCCTTTTAAATAAGAGTTTAAGTTGAATATAAAAACAGCATTATTTTTAATCATAGTATCTTTTAAAAATCAATACTACCTTTTGGAGAATATGATACTGTCATTAAGCTTTTCCATTTGATTTTTAAAAAGTGGCTTTGATGCCACTATATAAACAGAGTTCATAAAGTATCAGTTACTTTTTTGGTGATAGTCTCATCAAAAACAACTATTGAAAAATTAACTTCATTCCTCACAGACAATAGAAGCAGCTCTGAATTGAGCTAATCTACTTAAAAAATCTTTTTCTTTTGATGTGGACCATTTTTAAAGTCTATATTGAGTCTGCTACAATATTGCTTCTTTTTTTTTATGATTTAGTGTTTTGGCTGCAAGGCATGTAGGGTCTTCGCTCCTCAACCAGGGACAGAACCCGTGCCCCGCCCCCCTCCCATATTGGAAGGCGGAGTCCCAACCACTGGACTTCTGGGAAGTCCCGAGCCAAGCTCCTTGAAAGGGGGCCGGGGTGGGGTGGGGGGAAGCCGGGCCGCGGAGGGCCGTGCCGGAGCCGCACACCTACCGTCTTGCTGAGGTAACTTGTGCTGGTGTTCATGCACTGTTGCCCCTCGCTGTTGCAGCAGCCCCCACATCTGTAGACGGACACACATGGAGGTTTAAAGAAGGTGTTTGTGGCTGCTCCAAACTCCTTCCCCACATCTATACACACCTCCCGTGGCATGCATTGAGTCTTTCTCCACTCATTATCAATACCTGTCGGGTCACAGGGAAGGCCGTAAGTTACACAGATGCCAAGGTGGAAAAACCCACAGCAGTTGGAAGTCACTCACAATGGATTGCAGAGTTAAGATTTAGATGTAATACTTTAAAGAAATAGTTGACGGGATCCTACATTGCCCTGTGAGCTGGAATAGGATATGGTCTTTAACAGAGCAGCTAAAGGTATTTTCTATTAAAAACAAAACAAAACAAAACAACTAATGTCTAGTACCATGTAACAAGCTACATTAGTGTTATGCTTCCTTACAATTAGAATAGATTCTACAGTACTTTACTTGTCCATGTGTGCTCAGTCATGTCGGACTCTCTGTGAATCCATGGACTTAGCCTCCAGGCTCCTCTGTCCATGGGTTTTTTTCCAGGCAAGAATACTGGAGTGGGTTGCCATTTCCTCCTCCAGGGATCCTCCCAACTCAGGGATTGAATCCTTGTCTCTTGACTCCTGCACTGGCAGGCGGATTCTTTACCACTGGGTCACCTGGGAGATCCCTGAAAATTTAACATAGATGCTTATAAAACCCATGGAGATAGAATCATGCTCATTTGCTATTATATGTAGTATTTTTAATGTTGCAATGCAAATATAAACAACATGTTTAATTTTTCTTTTTAAACTGAGTTGTGAATGAGATGATGGCTTTGGTTAGGGAAACTCATTTTTAGGATGGTGTCTTAGTGATAGCTACTTGAAATGAGAAGGTATTTTCTAGCAACTGGGACATGTATCCTGAACAAAGTTTTTTTTCAGGAAAGTAAAAACTTCCTATTCCTTGCATGCTTTCTCTTGGAATTCTGTTTCCAGTGAGTTGGTGTTTTACCTATGGCACTGTTGCCTCTTTAAAGACCGCATTACAGATGATGTACTTCTTAAATGTTCTAGTTTATTTTTCTCCTATTTCCCCTAAAATAAAGTTTCTAGAAAAAAAAAAAGATATAAACTGCGGGTTATTCAGTCATGAAGCCATTTTGTTTGTTTGCTTTTGTTCTCAAAATAATTTGTAATCTCAAACGTTTATAGCAGTTAATATCTAACAACTGAAAGGAATTATTTGTTAAGTAGTCCCAGGCGGTCTATGCCACTTTGTGCAACACAATAATTTTCTGTGACTGCTGCTTAGAGATCTCTCACTAACTTTACCAAAGTCCAGCTCTCAAGTTAAGTTCCATCTAAAGCAACAAGAAACAAATAGCAGTTGACAGGATGATTTTGGATGATGTAGAAAGTAAACATTTCTATATCCAAAGCAAAAGAAAAGTTATGTGCAGTTATTTTTTGTGATATAGAATGTTTAAGTGATTGAAGTGTTACAGTATATAAAATTTGTACATTTTAAAATTTTTCTGATGGGGTATCATCTCAAGTTAAAAAAAAATTACAGTGTGCTGATATACATGCACCTGTCTTTATTTTTCAAGAAACCACTTTAACCACTCACAGTGAAATCTTAAAATTCTGTATTTGGAAAATAATTCTTTACTTTCTGTTTTACTTTTGGCCTTAAAGGTATTCAGTAGTATTACAAATGCTGAAATTAAAGGATCAGAATGGCAATTTGCACTGGGTTGACATATGAAGCTTATTATATATTTTCTTTTGCCATACTTACTTCTTAAGATCTCTGTATTATAATGTGCTGCAGCAAATTTTAGAGTTTCTCCTGTCCTTGTGTTGGTGTTGGCCTGTTCTTTACTATGTTGCCAGCCTCCTTTCCTTAACTGACACTTGTACATTTTCCAATATTCGGGGTAGAGCACAGTCATGAGTTCATCCACACTGGACACTGACCGCAGCTGCTCCTCCATTTCTTTGCCTGCATAAGCCTGTGGAAGAAGAATGCAACACAGTACTTCTCAGATTAAGGAAGTAGATGCACTAGAAAACCTTCAGGCTTGTTTGATATATATGTACATGTGCATATATATATATAGATAATACATGCTAGATTTCCATTAAAATATTATTTATTTTCCCCAAATTGCTTAACTTTTCTTGGTAAAATTACATTCATCTTTTAATTTGAATCAATAACACAATTTAAATTAAATTAAATATCACAATTAAAATATAAAATACACATTTGGTCATTAGGATAGAAAATTTTGAGACAAAATTTTAAAAATAATTTCTAAAGTAGCTTATTTTATTTATCATTGTTTTACAGAGTTGATGAACGTGCAAATTTAAAAGTTATCTAAGCTTCTGCTGCTGCTGCTGCTGCTGCTAAGTCGCTTCAGTGGTGTTCGACTCTGTGCGACCCCGTAGACGGCAGCCCACCAGGCTCCCCCATCCCTGGGATTCTCCAGGCAAGAACACTGGAGTGGGTTGCCATTTCCTTCTCCAGTGCATGAAAGTGAAAAGTCAAAGTGAAGTTGCTCAGTTGTGTCCGACTTTGCGACCCTATAGACTGCAGCCTACCAGGCTCCTCCATCCATGGGATTTTCCAGGCAAGAGTACTGGAGAGGGTTGCCGTTGCCTTCTCCGAAGCTTCTATTACCCTCCAACATAAATAAGATTAGGTAAAAATCCAGTCTATGATAATTCTTTGTTTCACTTTTAGTTATTAACATTAATAAAATATAATTAAGCAGGATGCTTGAAATTAGGAATTTTAGTTTATGAAAACTATTTTAGAACAAAAGATCCCATAGATTTTAATAACAGAATCACAATAAGGTTTACATTTTGGCAGAACCTTCCAGTATTTCCAAAAAGTCTGATCATCAAGATTTATTCTGCCAGTAAAAAGACATGCTACAATAGCTCAGAGAACATGAATTCTGCTAATTAGTTAATGGTCTATATTGGTGTATTCAGTTAAGTAGAACATTCCAAGTTATGTTCAAGTCATTACCATATCTAAGAAAAAATACATTTTTTTTCTAAATTATACCTTGAAACTATGGAAAATGGGACATTGTTTAACTTTATATGCAAGGTGAAATACTTTATTAAATATTTATTTTTATATTGCCATGATTATCCCATCTTAAGTCTAACTATATAATTAAATACTTTGGACATTAAGTCTCAAAGTTAAGCTCCAGTGGAATCAATCTGAGAGGTGTTAAAAATGGAGCTACTTGCCGCCCATCTCCCCTGCCAGGTATCTTGCATGACATCAGGGTCTACATTCCAACAATTTACAGATTTCCCTTTCTAATTTCTGAAGTACAAAATTAATTTATTTGCTTTAAAAATCAAAATACAGTTAAATTGAAAGTGTTTCTACCACACTCCAAATCATTCTGATGTAGGTGATTTTTGTACTACATTCTGAGAAACATAATCTAAGATAGTTTTCTTACATTATCACAGAGGCTCCTAGGCAGTAGCTTATGAAACAGGTTCCTTCCTATTAGATAATAAAACTGGCCGTGCAGTTCAGTACTTCCCCCTTCCTCACTGTTGTGTGAATTGAGCATATGGATTCATCTCTTCAAGCCTGGTATTGATAGTAATCCATGGCTTTCTCAAAGATTACAGGATGATACACCAGGCAGTTATACAAAATACAACTCTACTGAATAGATCAAGAGTCAGGTGGACAGGAGACCTTAGCTTACACAAAAGTGACAAAGTATCCTCTCACAGTCTCCCAATTAAATGCGTATGAAATATCTTTCTCAGGAAAATGTCACATGAGACACAAGATCCAAGAATCATCAACATCTCAGAATCTTAAAGGATTACTACCGAAGAGAAGACTCTCCTGGTGGCTCAGATGGTAAAGCATCTGTCTACAATGCGGGAGACCTGGGCTCGATCCTTGGGTTGGGAAGATCCCCTGGAGAAGGAAATAGCAATCCACTCCAGGACTATTGCCTGGAAAATCCCATGGACAGAGGAGCCTGGTAGGCTACAGTCCATGGGGTCACAAAGAGTCGGACACGACTGAGCGGCTTCACTTTCACTGAAGAGAAAGATGGTAAAATACATGGGTGTATCTGTGTCACTGCCACCTGGAGGAACATGTCATGGGTGGGGTTCTGTTTGCCTGTTTGCATGACTAGCCCTTGAACACCCAGAGTAATGTGAGACTGTGTGACTGGTGGGTCCCTGGGCCCTGGGGTACTTTCCCCCATGACTCAGCTGGAATCAAAGCCAGGTTGTGACCTAACCTGATCACTTGAGTCTCACAAGAAACAGGCAGGAATGTTCTCTTTACCAAAAGGAGCTGCAATACAATACCAACATTGTGTGACACGGTGAAAGGTACACACCAAACTATTGCTTGAGAAGGATGTTGGTGAAGTGGGCTTTCAATTAAGTATTATGTGAAGTTTCATGGCAAATCACTTTTGTACTTTAAAATTTAAAAAGGAAAATAACTCTAAAAATAATTACATCTGTAAGAGAAAATAACTGATTACCCAATACAGAAACAGAAGAAAACATAAGCATGTAAACTCACAACAGAGAAAATGCAGTATAAAAAATGAAAAAGATACTAGAAAATAAAAGTTACCCTATTTATACTCTTAGATTGAAAAAAGGTCTTTCTAAAAGTGAATAGGAAAACAAAATGTAAACTATTTTTATGGTAGAAAACGCTGTAAAAAAAAGACAGATGATAAAGTAGAAAAATCATTGGCAATACACGACAGATAGAAAAGGGCTAATATTCTTAAAATATTATATGAACATATTAAGAAAATATAAGCAGATACTTCAAAAGAAAAATGCACAAAGTACTTGAACTGCATATTCACAGAGAGTAAATACAATTCATTGTACTTGGTGACAGCAGAAATGAAGGAAACTAGCATCCCTTTCAGTCCTGGTGAGAGTATAAATTTGTATAGCTATTCAAGGAAAATGTGCTATTTCAACTTAAAAGGCCTTTAAAACAAGCTCCATTTTAGACAGCAAATGCACTTTGGAATTAAATTCCCTATCTAACAGGAGTGATAATACAATTATGCCAGAAATATGTACATATTTATCATGAGGCTGTCTATGATAGTGAATATAAAAAACAGCTTTACATACAATAATTAGGAATTGATTGAGTAACGTACAATACAAAAAGAAACTAGCACAGAAAGTAATGTCACTATAAACTGATGATATGAATATGTAATCTAGATGTGAAGAGAGGCTCATAATACAGTCTATGAAAATGGAGAAAACACAGCTTATATATAATATACCCCTATACACATTGTTCATATATGTACATATATGTACAATTTTTATTTCAGAAAACAATATATCTAGACAGATTGCATGCATGTGTGTATGTGTTCTCAAGAGTAAAATATATGTGGCAAAAAAGTTATCTTCTTCAAGTTGTACGATTAAGTTAATTATTATGTTCTTTATATATTTCTATGGCTTCCCAGATGGCTCAGTGATAAAGAATATGCCTGCAATGCAAGAGACATGAGTTCAATCCCTGAGTCAGGAAGATTCCCTGAAGCAGAAAATGACAATCCACTCCAGTATTCTTGCTTGGGAAATCTCATGGTCAGAGGAGTCTGGGGGCTAGAGTCTGTGGGGTCACAAAGAGTCAGACATGATTTAGGGACTAAACAACAACAAAAATATTTCTATATCTTAAAATTTAAATTTTAAATGTAAACCTTTATTATCTGAATAAAAATGTAATAGTAATCATCTCTAAGCATGTTGGAAGGCTATAGTATTTGCTCTCATTTCAGCCTTTCATTTATTTCACTCTTCTTATAGCTGCACAGACTATGCCTTTGATATACTATTTGATTTAAAACAAATCCACTTTTGGGACTAGAGCCCCTTAATAAATAATATAACTTTATAAGATCAAAAAACCATTGGCAAAAGCAGAAGCTATCACAGGCAAATGTTATAAAAAAGCTTGAAACTGAGTAATTTACTTACTTATTCCCACTAGATTTTAGTTACCATATTTGCAAGGAAGAAAAATAAGCTGTAGTATCAAAAGATCCAGGTATTCATGTTGGCTGCAGACCTTTTTTTATTGTAAGTTAAAAAATAATAATATATATACATATATATATATAGTTAATTGATTGATGACTGATTCACAATGTTGGTTTGCTTTCTGTCATACATCAACATAAGTTAACCATAGGTGTACATATGTCCCTTCCTTCTTGAATCTCCCTCCCACCTCCTGCCCTTTCCTACCTCTCTGAGCTATTACAGAGCCCCAGTTTGAGTTCCCTGAGTCATACAGTAAATTTCCATTGGCTACCTCTTTACATATGTTAGTATATGCCTCCATGCTGCTCTCTCCATTCAGCTTACTCTCCCCTGCCTCTCCCCTACCACTGCCCATCAGTCAGTTCCCTATGTCTGCATCTCCGCTGCTGTTCTGCAAATAGGTTCATCAGTACCATCTTTCTAGATTTCATATATATGCATTAATATATGGTATTTGTTTTTCTGACTTACTTCATTCTGTATAATAGGTTCTAGGTTCATCCACCTCATTAGAACTGCCTCAAATGTGTTCCTTTTTTTGGCTGAGTAGTATTCCACTGTGTATATGTAACACAGCTTCTTTATCCAGTCATCTGTCAGTGAACATCTAGGTTGCTTTCATGTCCTAGCTATTATAAATAGTGCTGTAATGAACACTGGGGTACATGTATCTTTTTCAGTTTTGGTTTCTTCAGGGTATATGCCTAGAAGTGGTATTGCTGGGTCATACAGTGGTTTTATTCTTAGGTTTTTTTTTTTTTTTAAAGAATCTCCATACTGTTTTCCATAGTGACTATATCAATTTACATTCACACCAACAGTGCAAGAGCATTCCCTTTTCTCCATACCCTCTCCAGAATTTATTGTTTGTGGATTTTTTGATGATGGCCATTCGAACCAGTGTGAAGTGATATTTCATTGTAGTTTTGATTTGCTTTTCTCTAATAATGAGTGACTCAGATCATGAGCTCCTTATTGCCAAATTCAGACTTAAATTGAAGAAAGTAGGGAAAACCACTAGACCATTCAGGTATGACCTAAATCAAATCCCTTATGATTATACAGTGGAAGTGAGAAATAGATTTAAGGGCCTAGATCTCATAGATAGAGTGCCTGATGAACTATGGACTGAGGTTGGTGATGCAGTACAGGAGACAGGGATCAAGACCATCCCCATGGAAAAGAAATGCAAAAAAGCAAAATGGCTGTCTAGGAAGGCCTTACAAATAGCTGTGAAAAGAAGAGAAGAAAAAAGCAAAGGAGAAAAGAAAAGATATAAGCATCTGAAGGCAGAGTTCCAAAGAATAGCAAGAAAAGATAAGAAAGCCTTCCTCAGTGATCAGTGCAAAGAAATAGAGGAAAAGAACAGAATGGGAAAGACTAGAGATCTCTTCAAAAAAATTAGAGATACCAAGGGAACATTTCATGCAAAGATGGGCTCGATAAAGGACAGAAATGGTATAGACCTAACAGAAGCAGAAGATATTAAGAAGAGGTGGTAAGAATACACAGAAGAACTTTACAAAAAAGATCTTCACAACCAAGATAATCACGATAGTGTGATCACTCATCTAGAGCCAGACATCCTGGAATGTGAAGTCAAGTGGGCCTTTGAAAGCATCGCTACGAACAAAGCTAGTGGAGGTGATGGAATTCCAGTTGAGCTATTTCAAATCCTGAAAGATGATGCTGTGAAAGTGCTACACTCAATATGCCAGCAAATTTGGAAAACTCAGCAGTGGCCATAGGACTGGAAAAGGTCAGTTTTCATTCCAATCCCAAAGAAAGGCAATGCCAAAGAATGCTCAAACTACAGCACAATTGCACTCATCTCACATGCTAGTAAAGTAATGCTCAAAATTCTCCAAGCCAGGCTTCAGCAATATGTGAACTGTGAACTTCCAGATGTTCAGACTGGTTTTAGAAAAGGCAGAGGAACCAGAGACCAAATTGTCAACATCCACTGGATCATCAAAAAAAGCAAGAGAGTTCCAGAAAAACATCTATTTCTGCTTTATTGGCTATGCCAAAGCCTTTGACTATGTGGATCACAACAAACTGTGGAAAATTCTGAAAGAGATGGGAATACAGACCACCTGACCTGCCTCTTGAGATACCTATATGCAGGTCAGGAAGCAACAGTTAGAACTGGACATGGAACAACAGACTGGTTCCAAATAGGAAAAGGAGTACATCAAGGCTGTACATTGTCACCCTGCTTAATTAACTTATATGCAGAGTACATCATGAGAAACGGTGGACTGGAAGAAGCACAAGCTGGAATCAAGATCGCCGGGAGAAATATCAATAACCTCAGATATTCAGATGACACCACCCTTATGGCAGAAAGTGAAGAGGAACTAAAAAGCCTCTTGATGAAAGTGAAAGAGGAGAGTGAAAAAGTTGGCTTAAAGCTCAACATTCAGAAAACGAAGATCATGGCATCAGGTCTGATCACTTCATGGCAAATAGATGGGGAAACAGTGGAAACAGTGTCAGACTTTATTTTGGGGGGCTCCAAAATCACCACAGATGGTGACTGCAGCCATGAAATTAAAAGACGCTTACTCCTTGGAAGAAAAGTTATGACCGACCTAGATAGCATATTGAAAAGCAGAGACATTACTTTGCCAACAAAGGTCCATCTAGTCAAGGCTATGGTTTTTCCAGTAGTCATGTATGGATGCGAAAGTTGGACTGTGAAGAAGGCTGAGTGCCGAAGAATTGATGCTTTTGAACTGTGGTGTTGGAGAAGACTCTTGAGAGTCCCTTGGACTGCAAGGAGATCCAACCAGTCCATTCTAGAGGAGATCAGCCCTGGGTGTTCTCTGGAGGGAATGATGCTGAAGCTGAAACTCCAGTACTTTGGCCACCTCATGTGAAGAGTTGACTCATTGGAAAAGACTGTGATGCTGGGAGGGATTGGGGGCAGGAGGAGAAGGGGAAGACAGAGGATGAGATGGCTGGATGGCATCACTGACTCAATGGACGTGAGTCTGAATGAACTCCAGGAGTTGGTGATGGACAGGGAGGCCTGGCGTGCTTCGATTCATGGGGTTGCAAGGAGTCGGACACGACTGAGCGACTGAACTGAACTGAGTAATGAGTGATGTTGATCATTTCTTCATGTGCTTATTAGCCATCTATCTGTTTTCTTTGGTGAAATGTCTGTTTAGGTCTTTTGCCAACTTTCTGATTGGGTTGCTTGTTTTTCATTATTGAGTTGTATGAACTGCTTGTATATTTTGGAAATTAATTCTTTGTCAGTTGTTTCATTTAGTATTCTTTTCTCCCATTCTGAGGGTAGTCTTTTCACCTTGTTTACATTTTCCTTTTCTTTTCAAAAGCTTTTAAATTTAATTAGGTCCCACTTACTTTTTTTTTGTTTTTATTTACATTATTCTAAGATGTGGGTCATAAAGGATGTTGCTATGATTTATGTTATACAGTGTTCTGCCTATGTTTTCTTCTAAAGGAGTTTTTTATTTTCTGGTCCTACATTTAGGTCTTTAGTCCATTTGGGTTTATCTTTGTGCATGGTGTTAGGTAAGTGTTCTAATTTCATTTTTGTACATGTAGTTGTCCAGATCTTCCAGCACCACTCACTGAAGACACTATCTTTTACCCACTGTATATTCTTGCCTCCTTTGTCACAGATAAGGTGCCCATAGGTGTGTGGGTTTATCTCTGGGCTTTCTATTTTTTTCCATTGGTCTGTACTTCTGTTTTTGTTCTAGTACCATATTGTCTTGATGATTGTAGCTTTGTAGTATAGTCTACAGACTTTATTTTAATTGAGTAACATCAGATTTTATTCCTCTGAACCTCATTTTACTCCATAAATGCCAATAATGATATCTTCCCCATGGAGTTTTTGTGATGATTCAAACAGACCTTTAATATGAATGTATATTATACATTTCATAGTTGGGAGTGGGATTACTTGTCATTTTACCATCTTTGGTGAGCAGAAGCACAGTACAGAGACTACAGTTTTAGATAAACTGAGTCTCAAACTGTAACTCTGAGTATTGTGCCAGAACTTCTTTAGATCTGCCTTCTGCAATTTTGTTCTCAATGAGCAGTGACCTAGGTACTGAGTTGTTAAGCATTATAGTGCTTTCTGTGAATCCAGGAAGAACAAAATCTTGAGAATAGATATTGCCTGCTAACCATGGCACATTCACATTGATAGTTTATTTTCAAGAAGTAAAAGAGGCCCCAGCAACCTAGAATGAGTTCTGAACCAAGGAAACACTAAATTCCTTCAAGCAGAAGTTCTATCCATATGAAAAGCTGGTCCTTTGTCAATGCTTTCTTGAGTCTTTATGTTCACCAGTGTTTTCCAGAATGCTGAGGTCATTTTCTTGAATATTAATATATTCCTTTTATTTTCCAAAGGGATTTTGTATGTCTTAAAATAGTGTCTTACAAATGGATATTCAACTGTAATGGAAAGCCTAATATAATCTAAGAATGAATCCAATTTTGCATTCTGTCTTGGAGGGATCAATTAGCAGATTACTCTGATTACTCCTTTTGTATCATCAGCAAGTATACACTTGCAAACAATAACCCATGTGACAGTTATTGGAAGATTTTGAGATGCTGTGGCAATAAAAGCTGAGAGTGCAGTGTTGAAAGCAGAGATACAACCAAGCATAAACTCCTTCTTTGGTAATTCCTACAGCCAAAACACACTTCCTTCTTACTCTGCCAAGAGCCAGATGAAGCAAGATCTCTGATTCTAGAAGTGACATGATGAGAAAGAGCTTTGGGATTTTATCCACACTCTACAATTCTCTGTAACATAAGGATCATAACATGAAGTGAACACCTGAGATGATATTGAAAGTAGGTTCTGATCAACTATATACACATAGTTGGTAAAAACTAGTTTTCCTCTTGCTGCTCTGTGATCACTAGGAGTTGTTCAGAGGTAGGAAGAAGACGCAAGTGCATGTAGGTTGCCCTTCCTCCAAGACCTGAGTGATTCCAGAGAGTCAATGAGAGGTGAAAGCCGTAGCATTCATCTAGGATTGTTGGTAGTGGTCCTAGATTTGCCAGTGAGTAGAAATTAGCTGTTAATAAAACTACAGTCCCTTTGAGCAACAATCTTAATTACTATGCTGTATATAAAGTAGCCATTCATTTAATAATTTTATGAAGTTAAAAATTCATGGGGAAATGCACATAATTATGGAAAATTTCCTTTCAGCTAAAAGCATATACTCTTATCAAATATTCACAATCAGAATCAAAAGAATGGCAAGAGTCCATCAAAGAAAGGTTTGACCATACTACTGGATTTTCATGAAGTGACCATAAAAGGATCATAGGCAAATCTGATTAGTTGTTTAATATATCTATATTGGGAAGAGAGGGAGAAAAATTACTTAATGTTCAAACTAGAAAATAAGGGACATATATATATTTTTTCTTAAACTGTCCATATGTCATTTTTAAAAGTCTGGCTCAAGTAAAATTTTATATTTGAGATAAGCGTATGTTTTCATGGACAAATTCATAAGATAAAGCAAAGGGAGGATGATGTGATTAAATTATCAGTTTAATAAGAAACCAACTAAAACGTCTGGAAAGGAATTATTTGTCATATTAGTAATCATATACATCATCTGTTTGTCCTATGAGACCAAAATAGCAACATAAAGCAGTTATCAAGATAAAGAGCTTTACCCTATTATTCGGTTTTCTTCCTTTCTTCTTTGAAAATAGCGTATAATCGAATCAGTTAAATAAGTGCTTGCATGGTGCATTGCTAAGTTGTTTCAGTCGTGTCCAACTCTTTGAGACCCCATGGACTGTAGCCCGCCAGGTTCCTCTGTCCATGGAATTCTCCAAGCAAGAATAGAAGAGGGGGTTGCCATGCCTTCCTCCAGGGGATCTTCCCAACTCAGGGATCAAACTGGAGTCTCTTATGTCTCCTGCAGTGGCAGGTGGGTTCTTTATGACAAGTGCCATCTGGGAAGCTCTAGAATAATCGGTTACTGAAGTTATTTATTCTGCCCCTAAAATAGCAAAGGAACTTGCTTATGCAATCTTTCTTATCTAATTATGGCATTTATTAGGACATATGAACCTGTGGGTCACTCTGTTTCCTTCAGGTAACCACCCATTGTGGTCAAATTTATAAATTGTAACAGTATGTTCTAATTATTTAAAGGCTTTAAAAACAAAATTTGGGCTAAGTGGCATCCTGGAGAGGGTTCAGATTTGAGAAATTGTCCAATACATAGTTATATAAATCACTTTTAAAATCATCCTTTGGTAAAAATCACAAATAATTCTGGAAAATCAAATGGCATCCTTCTAAGGAATAAAAGTTTGTAGATGTTCTTATATAACCTTAGCAAATCATGTTACCTAATGTCTCAGTGAAGGTGTCAGGGTCAGGATTTTCTCACCCATGGGTCACCCATCATCCATGTCTACACCAAGCTGATGTGCCACAGATAGGTAACCCTGATGTAGGTATTTAAATTTGAGTTTAATATTGGAAGTTGCTAATTGGAAGTTTTAACTTTTGCCTAATCCTCTGACCTTTTTAAGTGCTGAAAAATAGTGTCATAAAAAGAATGCATGTGTGTCTGCTCAGTCATGTCCAACTCTGTTGAAACTCCATGGACTGTAGCCTGCCAGGTTCCTCTGTCCATGGAGTTTTCCAGGCAAGAATACTGGAATGCGTTGCCATTTCCTTCTTCAATAATAAAGAATGGATTCTTTAAAATCCATTACAAGTAGCATAAGATTTTTTTAAAAAATAAAAATTAATTTCCGTGCTTGTGATGGGTCTGTTAAGATTTTCTATTTCTTCCTGGTTCAGTTTTGGAAAATTGTACTTTTCTAAGAATTTGTCCATTTCTTCCACGTTGTCCATTTTATTGGCATACAACTGCTGATAGTAGTCTCTTATGATCCTTTGTATTTCTGTGTTGTCTGTTGTGATCTCTCCATTTTCATTTCTAATTTTATTGATTTGATTTTTCTCTCTTTGCTTCTTGATGAGTCTGGCTAATGGTTTGTCAATTTTATTTATCCTTTCAAAGAACCAGCTTTTGGCTTTGTTGATTTTTGCTATGGTCTCTTTTGTTTCTTTTGCATTTATTTCTGCCCTAATTTTTAAGATTTCTTTCCTTCTACTAACTCTGGGGTTCTCCAACTCTTCCTTTTCTAGTTGCTTTAGTTGTAGAGTTAGGTTATTTATTTGACTTTTTTCTTGTTTCTTGAGGTATGCCTGTATTGCTATGAACTTTCCTCTTAGCACTGCTTTTATAGTGTCCCACAGGTTTTGGGTTGTTGTGTTTTCATTTTCATTAGTTTCTATGCATATTTTGATTTCTTTTTGATTTCTTCTGTGATTTGTTGGTTATTCAGAAGTGTGTTGTTCAACCTCCATATGTTGGAATTTTTAATAGTTTTTCTCCTGTAATTGAGATCTAATCTTAATGCATTATGGTCAGAAAAGATGCTTGGAATGATTTCGATTTTCTTGAATTTATCAAGTTTAGATTTATGGCCCAGGATGTGATCTATCCTGGAGAAGGTTCCATGAGCACTTGAAAAAAAGGTGAAATTCGTTGTTTTGGGGTGAAATGTCCTATAGATATCAATTAGGTCTAACTGATCTAATGTATCATTTAAAGTTTGCGTTTCTTTGTTAATTTTCTGTTTAGTTGATCTGTCCATAGGTGTGAGTGGGGTATTAAAGTCTCCCACTATTATTGTGTTATTGTTGATTTCCCCTTTCATACTTGTTAGCATTTGTCTTACATATTGTGGTGCTCCTATATTGGGTGCATATATATTTATAATTGTTATATCTTCTTCTTGGATTGTTCCTTTGATCATTATGTAGTGGCCTTCTTTGTCTCTTTTCACAGCCTTTGTTTTAAAGTCTATTTTATCGGATATGAGTATTGCCACTCCTGCTTTCTTTTGGTCTCTATTCGCGTGGTATATCTTTTTCCAGCCCTTCACTTTCAGTCTGTATGTGTCCCTTGTTTTGAGGTGGGTCTCTTGTAAGTAGCATATAACTGGAGGAATCAACTTGCCTGACTTCAGGCTCTACTACAAAGCCACAGTCATCAAGACAGTATGGTACTGGCACAAAGACAGACATATAGATCAATGGAACAAAATAGAAAGCCCAGAGATAAATCCACACACATATGGACACCTTATCTTTGACAAAGGAGGCAAGAATATACAATGGAGTAAAGACAATCTCTTTAACAAGTGGTGCTGGGAAAACTGGTCAAAAACCTGTAAAAGAATGAAACTAGATCACTTTCTAACACCGCACACAAAAATAAACTCAAAATGGATTAAAGATCTAAATGTAAGATCAGAAACTATAAAACTCCTAGAGGAGAACATAGGCAAAACACTCTCAGACATAAATCACAGCAGGATCCTCTATGATCCACCTCCCAGAATTCTGGAAATAAAAGCAAAAATAAACAAATGGGATCTAATTAAAATTAAAAGCTTCTGCACAACAAAGGAAACTATAAGCAAGGTGAAAAGACAGCCTTCTGAATGGGAGAAAATAATAGCAAATGAAGCAACTGACAAACAACTAATCTCAAAAATATACAAGCAACTTATGCAGCTCAATTCCAGAAAAATAAACGACCCAATCAAAAAATGGGCCAAAGAACTAAATAGACATTTCTCCAAAGAAGACATACGGATGGCTAACAAACACATGAAAAGATGCTCAACATCACTCATTATTAGAGAAATGCAAATCAAAACCACAATGAGGTACCACTTCACACCAGTCAGAATGGCTGCGATCCAAAAATCTGCAAGCAATAAATGCTGGAGAGGGTGTGGAGAAAAGGGAACCCTCCTACACTGTTGGTGGGAATGCAAACTAGTACAGCCACTATGGAGAACGGTGTGGAGATTCCTTAAAAAATTGCAAATAGAACTACCTTATGACCCAGCAATCCCACTTCTGGGCATACACACCGAGGAAACCAGAATTGAAAGAGACACATGTACCCCAATGTTCATTGCAGCACTGTTTATAATAGCCAGGACATGGAAACAACCTAGATGTCCATCAGCAGATGAATGGATAAGAAAGCTGTGGTACATATACACAATGGAGTATTACTCAGCTGTTAAAAAGAATTCATTTGAATCAGTTCTGATGAGATGGATGAAACTGGAGCCGATTATACAGAGTGAAGTAAGCCAGAAAGAAAAACACCAATACAGTATACTAACACATATATATGGAATTTAGGAAGATGGCAATGACGACCCTGTATGCAAGACAGGGAAAGAGACACAGATGTGTATAACGGACTTTTGGACTCAGAGGGAGAGGGAGAGGGTGGGATGATTTGGGAGAATGACATTCTAACATGTATACTATCATGTGAATTGAATCGCCAGTCTATGTCTGACGCAGGATGCAGCATGCTTGGGGCTGGTGCATGGGGATGACCCAGAAAGTTGTTATGGGGAGGGAGGTGGGAGGGGGGTTCATGTTTGGGAATGCATGTAAGAATTAAAGATTTTAAAATTTAAAAAATAAAAAACTAAAATTAAAAAAAATAAAAAAAAATTACTTTTCTAGTTTACCAAATATATGAATTAAATAAAAAGTCAAATATTTGTTTCATTAAAATCTAAGTTAGACTCTTAGAAAATATTTCAAACATTCAGTTTTAATCACGTTATTTTTAAGACAACTTTCTCATGGCAGCGTAGACCATCTGACATGTCTGCATTACCAGTGCAATGGACATGATACTCTGTACACAGATCCTTGCACTGAACACTGAAAACCTCTTGCTTGTCTTTTGTTCTCAAATGAAATGGACTTTTTTCCCCTTAGGATGGTGAAAAGATTGCAAAATATTAATTCCAATCCTTTTCCAGATATGACTGCAAAAATAGCAACAGGTAGTTCATGTGAAGCCATAAATAGTGAATGCATTTACTGACTACTAAAGAAATGCCAAAAAACTAAACCTTACTATTCAAATAGGGCTTCCCCGGTGGCTCAGTGGTAAAGAATCCACCTGCAATGCAGGGGACACAGGAGACATGAGTTCAGTCCCTGGGTTGGGAAGATCCTAAGGAGGAGGTCATGGCAACCCACTCCAGCATTCTTGCCTGGAGAATCCCATGGACAGAGGAGCCTGGCAGGTAACCGGCCAGTGGATCACAAAGTGTGGGACACGACTGAAGGGACTGAGCACACACCCTATTCAAATATTCCTATATACATACTACAGAGAGTAGCTTGCAGCCAGGAATGATCTCCCTTACCCCAGCGTTATTTGGCAAAGCCTGCAGATTTCTTCGGGTTTTGGTAAGTAGGCCAGTGTTTGTTTATAGTAAGTTTTTAATAAGTGTGGAAAATGATATTAATAATATCCCAAGCCTGTGGTTTCCCATTTATAAATGTAGATAATAAAATGTGTTGTGCAAAGCTTCTCTGTGTTAAGAAGACAGTACTTAGAAAGGTGAAGCACAAAGGAAGAAGGCTGGTATACTAAGCAGCTGCTTGTCCCTAATAAGATATTTTAAATAAATAGCAAAGAAGGGAAAAATTTTATGCTTTTAAAAACTTTTATTGAATGACTCCTATGTGCCAAAGAACTGTTCTAGGCATGCTATTTATAACCAAGATTTCTCCTTTTTTTGAGTCTACATGCTAGAGATTATAATTTTTAAGAGATGAGCATATTAATTATAAGATTCTCAAATTTGTTTTTTCCCCAAAGAATTTGCTAATGTTAAGGCATACCTGTTTTGTATGTTGCAATTAATTTAAGACGAATTTCTTGTTCTTTATGTCCTTCTATGTCTAAAAGATTCCAGATTATTTACCAAAGTGTCAGGGAGGGGAATTTGTTGCTATGAAACAATGTTGAGTAAAGTAAAGCTGAATTATTTAACCAGAAGTACTGTGTCTGAAAACACAAAAATTTCATTTTGCATTTTCACTAACCTTTGAGCTGTTAAATTCCCCTTTATGATTAAAACCTATTCAAGGATTTTTTTAAATAGCAAAAGCATAAATTCTATGCATTCTTTTATTTATAAATTCAGTTACTCAACTACTTATCTCCTTTGGTACTGATTTTGGACCACAATTGAATTCTGGCTCTGGAAGGGGGTACATGTATGTGTGTGTGGTAGGTGGTCAGAGTATGCAAAGGATATACACTCAGTAAATAACCAAGCTAGAGAAATGATGACAGTTTGTTGCCAAGTCTAATGCAATAGTAGGATTTGGAATGTTCTTCTCAGGGCAGTATCTCTGAGCTTTGGGGAAACCACAGTCACTTCTTATCAGGACTTACAGATCCCTCACTGCTTAGTTTAGGAACAACTTGGCTCGACCCTGATCAAGTCCTGAAGAATAACTTCCTTCCTATATGTTTTAACAAGTGTGAGAATAATTTTTTCTTTATCAGTGCTCACCACAGGTCCATTTATCACATGCCAATTTATTTCCATGCTAATTTCAAACCATTTTCTCAATCTTGCATCCATTGGACAAACAGCATTTTATATACAAAATGAATAAAGTGCTTCTCCTCATCCTCTGCAAAGCCAGTAACTCTGCAGGGCCTTGAATTCATCTTTGTCTAGGAACACGTCTCCTCATGTTAAGCCTTCCTCTGTCTCTCTCTCCTGTAGTATTCCTATTAGCTTAGGCAACTGTGTACAGAGAAAACTATCCAAAGTAGAAGAAAATGCTTTTTAGGCCCCCTGCCTAGCTGCTGTCATTTTTCTGCTCTCCCTCACGGCTTCCACGTTGGAGGGCACTGTCTATATCTGTGCTATTCTTCATCTCACCCGTCAGGTCAGTTCAGTTGCTCAGTCATGTCCAATTCTTTGCGACCCCATGGACCACAGCATGCCAGGCCTCCCTGTACATCATCAACTCCCAGAGTTTACCCAGATTCATGTCCTTTGAGTCAATGATGCCATCCAACCATCTCATCCTCTGTCGTCCCCTTCTCCTCCCACCTTCAATCTTTCCCAACATCAGGGTCTTTTCAAATGAGTCAGCTCTTCGCATCAAGTGGCCAAAGTATTGGAGTTTCAGCTTCAGCATCAGTCCTTCCAATGAACACCCAGGACTGGTTTCCTTCAGGATGGACTGGTTGTATCTCCTTGCAGTCCAAGGGACTCTCAAGAGTCTTCTCCAACACCACAGTTCAAAAGCATCAATTCTTCGGTGCTCAGCTTTCTTTATGGTCCAACTATCACATCCATACATGACTACTGGAAAAACCATAGCCTTGACTAGATGGACCTTTCTTGGCAAAGTAATGTCTCTGCTTTTTAATATGCCATCTAGGTTGGTCAAAAATTTCCTTCTGAGGAGTAAGCATCTTTTAATTTCATGGCTGCAGTCACCATCTGCAATGATTTTGGAACCCTCAAAAATAAAGTCAGCCACTATTTCCACTGTTCCCATATATTTGCCATGAAGAGATGGGACTGGATGCCATGATCTTAGTTTTCTGAATGTTGAGTTTTAAGCCAACTTTTTCACTCTCCTCTTTCACGTTCATCAAGAGGCTCTTTAGCTCCTCTTCACTTTCTGCCATAAGGGTGGTGTCATCTGCATATCTGAGGTAATTGATATTTCTCCTGGCAATCTTGATTCCAGCTTGTGCTTCATCCAGCCCAGGGTTTCTCACCTGTCAAGGCTCCCACAGTCACTCCACTGGAACTGAGTCCCCACAAGTTCTCTGCAAGCTCTCATGACCTGTCACACTTCACTTCTGTCCTGGGGATCACCCTGCTCTTATTCCATCAAATGTGTTCTTTTCCTCCCTGAGTCATGCTCTTCTGCTATTCCTTCTTCCTTCAGTTCAGTTGCTCAGTCATGTCCGACTCTTTGTGACCCCAGGAACTGCAGCATGCCAGGCCTCCCTGTCCATCACTAAATCCCAGAGTTCACTGAGACGCATGTCCATTGAGTCAGTGATGCCATCCAGCCATCTCATCCTCTGTCGTCCCCTTCTCCTCCTGCCCCCAATTCCTCCCAGCATCAGAGTCTTTTCCAATGTCAGCTCTTCGCATGAGGTGGCCAAAGTACTGGAGTTTCAGCTTTAGCATCATTCCTTCCAAAGAAATCTCAAGGTTGATCTCCTTCAGAATGGACTGGGTGGATCTCCTTGCAGTCCAAGGGACTCTCAAGAGTCTTCTCCAACACCACAGTTCAAAAGCATCAATTCTTTGGCGCTCAGCCTTCTTCACAGTCCAACTCTCGCATCCATACATGACCACAGGAAAAACCATAGTCTTGACAAGACGGACCTTAGTCGGCAAAGTAATGTCTCTGCTTTTCAATATGCTATCTAGGTTGGTCATAACTTTTCTCCCAAGGAGTATGCGTCTTTTAACAGTCACCATCTGCAGTGATTTTGGAGCCCCCCAAAAATAAAGTCTGACACTGTTTCCACTGTTTCCCCATCTATTTGCCATGAAGTGATGGGACTGGATGCCATGATCTTTGTTTTCTGAATGTTGAGCTTTAAGCCAACTTTTACACTCTTTACTTTCACTTTCTTAAAGAGGCTTTTTAGTTCCTCTTCACTTTCTGCCATAAGGGTGGTATCATCTGCATATCTGAGGTTATTGATATTTCTCCTGGCAATCTTGATTCCAGCTTGTGTTTCTTCCAGTCCAGCATTTCTCATGATGTACTCTGCATATAAGTTAAATAAGCAGGGTGACAATATACAGCCTTGATGGACTCCTTTTCCTATTTGGAACCTTCTGCCTTAGTGGTGATTATTATCGGTGACCTTTGCTGACTTATCTTGTACATCATCCTGAATGCCTGAATTCTCAGGGCTCAGAAATAATTTTCCTGACATTCTCCTTATACTTCTTTCCAAGTATCCTCATCTCTCCCCAACCCTGAAAAAAATGATCAGATTTCTCAAGGTCTCATTCTTAACATAAGTAAAATGGAACTGGGCTTCCCTGGTGGCTCAGTAATAAAGAATCTGCCTGCCAAGGCAGTAGGCGTAGGTTTGATCCTTGAATCGGGAAGAAACCCTGGAGGAGGAAATGGCAACTCCAGTATTCTTGCTGGGAAAATCCAATGGGCAGAGGAGCCTGGCAGGCTACAGTCCATGGAGTTACAAAGAGTTGGACAGGACTGAGTGACTGAGCACACACGCAAAACGGAACTGATGAATTTCCTCTCCAAATGCATTTCCTCTTGGGCTTTTCCCAGTTCATTAAAACTTACTAACCTGTTGCTTATTTAGGAGTCTGGGAATTAACTCTTATTTTCATTCCTTCCCTTACTTAGATCATATTAAATATGGCTTATCAGCAAGTACTAATAATCTTTCCTCTAAAATACAGTAGTTTTTCTCCATGTTCACTGCTGACCTCCAAATTTAAGCTGCCACTATCTCTTACCTGATTTATTGCATTACCTTCATAACTGATCTGTTCAGCTGCTCTGTTTACCCCTCCAATGGACTCTTCATCCACAAATCACAAGAATCCTTGGTAAACACCTATTGATTGAATGATCCCACTCACCTGTGTTTCAGTGGCTTAGACTTCAAGTAAAACCCAACTCTCCTTCAGATAAAATCCAGTTTAAGGCGATAAGTGACTCCCATCAATGCTCTAATCTTATACCCTTGCCACCTTTAGTCATAGAACATCGATATCTTCACAATGTCATGATGTTTTCAAGTTTAAAACCTTAGACAATTTTATTCCATTCCTAGAATTGTATGTCCCAGCACTATACACAGCTGGTGCTTTCTCTTCATTAAGGTTTCAGCTCAAAGGTCACATAATCACTGCAGCTTTCTATCCACTGTAGTTAAATAACCTGATTGACATATGCTTTTTCAGCACCTTTTTGTTTCCTTCATATTTATTTCAGACATTGTAAACACTAGTGTATTTACTCTTATTTACTCCCTATCGTGCCTATTTTATTGCCTACCTTTTGCAGAATATCTGGCATATGGTATTTAGTTAAAGAATAAATTAAAGAGGAGGATGAAATAAAAGCAGTTTCCTATCATTTTTCATGTCATGGAAGAACTCTACAAATCAGGCTTTCCTAAAACCAAAGAGAAACATTAGAAAAATATTTAAAGGTAATTCAATTCAAATTGTATTAAAATAGTCCCAATGTAATTATTGACAATGATGTATTTTTTTTCTTAAGTGGCTAAGGTATCATTTAGGAAAATGTTCCTGTTTAGTCTAAATCAAGGAATAAGAAAAAAACCCACAATTTTCTTTTTTAAAAGTAATATTGAAAAATAGTACATTTTAATTTTAACTATTTAAACATGCTGACAAGGTTAAATCAATGGTAGACAGTAAACATAAGAAATCCATATCCTTTTAATCTGAATTATTTTCCTCTATTTTATTTTCACATTCAAAAATCAAATACAGACAATCAGTGCTTAGCGAAAAATTTAAAAATCCAGAAATAAAAAAGAAAGACAGAAAGAAGGAAAAAAGAAAGTCTGATCCACACAGATCTCATAAAAAGTTACAAAAGCAGTGATTATTCATTCAAAGATTAATAAGTGAAAATTGGATTAATGAAGATTCCATTTATTTTATATTTTAAGTGGAAAGTTTTTTTAGCACTTGATTGCATTTCTCCCTTGAGGTAATGTAAGGTGAATTAAACCACATAGCCTCAAAAATACATTCTGAAGTTAGTAGCTTGGGGCATGAATAGGAAAGACAGAATTATGTTGCAACTGAAACATTGCACCTTTAGCTCCTTTTTTCCCCCACATCATAAAGGTTATCAAATGCACTGCAGACTCTGTAAGACTACCATTGGTTTATAGCATTTCCCTGAAACTCAGGAACTAAAAGTCCAGGATCTTGGAGAATCATCTCCTTTCCCTGCCTCAGTGTCTCTAGTACACAGAGCCTGACTGGACCGTCATGTTTCCTGTCTGGCCCCAACCTCTTATTAGCTAGAAAAAGTAACTATCCCCATTTCATCAGAATGGACGTCTTGCCACACCACAATATAAAGGTGAAAAGGACATAAAGATAGAGGTGGCTACAAAAGACTCAAAGCAAAAGGGTACCAAATGAGAAAGCAAAATCAACAACCACTGAGTTCACAGAAAACTTGGGGGTAACAATCATGAGTTCAGTATCAGTGGGAATTAAATATTTATCATCCTTCCCCTTGAGATGATACATCACGGACATAACATTTCTAGTGTGTCAATTTTTAGATCAGTTGATGAGCAAAAGCAATCATGGGTCATGACAAATGTATGCTGTTGCTGCTGCTGCTAAGTCGCTTCAGTAGTGTCTGACTCTGTGACTCCATAGATGGCAGCCTACCAGGCTCCTCCATCCCTGGGATTCTCCAGGCAAGAATGCTGGAGTGGGCTGCCATTTCCTTCTCCAAATGTATGATGACGTACTAACAATATAAAAACCAGGTGTCTAGTTGCTTTTACTTTTTCCTATAGAACAGATGCTTCTACATGCATTTTTTCAGTTTATTAACAATATTCATTGGAAACAGAGCTAAAACCAAGTCAGTCATGAATGAAAAATTTATCTTTCAACTTCAGTTAAATTTGTCAGATTTAAATCAAGTGTATAGCTCTGCTTCCTCCCAGAACTTCGCTAAAATAGGGGTAATGTATCATTGCCACAGAGGTAAAAAGAACAGGATAGGAGAGAATGAGAGATGAAAGAAAGATACTTTTTCTTTTTTTTTAAGAAGAACTACCTTATGACCCAGCAATCCCACTTCTGGGCATACACACCGAGGAAACCAGAATTGAAAGAGACACATGTACCCCAATGTTCATCGCAGCACTGTTTATAATAGCCAGGACATGGAAACAACCTAGATGTCCATCAGCAGATGAATGGATAAGAAAGCTGTGGTACATATACACAATGGAGTATTACTCAGCCGTTAAAAAGAATTCATTTGAATCAGTTCTGATGAGATGGATGAAACTGGAGCCGATTATACAGAGTGAAGTAAGCCAGAAAGAAAAACACCAATACAGTATACTAACACATATATATGGAATTTAGGAAGATGGCAATGACGACCCTGTATGCAAGACAGGGAAAGAGACACAGATGTGTATAACGGACTTTTGGACTCAGAGGGAGAGGGAGAGGGTGGGATGATTTGGGAGAATGACATTCTAACATGTATACTATCATGTGAATTGAATCGCCAGTCTATGTCTGACGCAGGATGCAGCATGCTTGGGGCTGGTGCATGGGGATGACCCAGAAAGATGTTATGGGGAGGGGAGGTGGGAGGGGGGTTCATGTTTGGGAATGCATGTAAGAATTAAAGATTTTAAAATTTAAAAAATAAAAAAAAAATTTTAAAAAAAATTAAAAAAAAAAAAAAAAAAGAAATACATAGAGGTGTTATCAGAGGAGACAGAGCTGAAAACCATGCTGGGAATAGCTGGGAATGGCTAGAAGCAGCAAGTCATTTTATGCCTCAGATCCACAAATATAGCTACTCATGGGTACTCTGCAAAATGGAGGTGAAGAAACAGATAAAACGGACAGATGAGTTTTAAACATAAAGACCAAATTTAACCCTCAGATTCTCCATTTACCAAGTCTATCCAGCCAAGCAACTAAACCTTTGAAACCCTAGCCTGATCCAGAGGCTCATTCCAGGGTCACCAAGTACAGCAAAGAGCAGGACAAGACTTACTGAAAGCATGAGGGGACGAAGAAAAAGCCTACACTGAAAAAAGTAAATTTTCACGTTTCTTACTTTGCTTGGTACCATGCTAGCTGGGGCCTCAACAGCCCTCCACCACTGCTCACACACACTTACTTCCCTACCCCAGTCATGGAAATGCTTTTTCTCTGAAGAGTCTTTGTGGCCTCAGGGAAAAGATATATAGTGTGTGTATGTATATATATATACATACACACACACACACACACACACACAGACACACACACACAGATGTTTTCCCCAGTGGGAAAATTAAAACAACAACAACAGCAACAACAAAAAAACCACCCCAGATCTCTATCCACTCTCTCTGTATTATATCCTATCTATTGACTAGTTCTACAACCCAGAATGAACTTCTACTGATTTTTTTCGGTGATTCAACCTTAACTATAAACAAAAACAACAACAAAGGATGATAAGAAATTTGAGGAAAATCTCTAAAGTAAAAAAGAGAGAAATCAAACAAACGGAATCTAACAAAAACAGGAAATATGGCAAGTAAAACTCTTAGAGAAAAACCCTACAATATTTTCAGATATTCATTACATTTATGAAACATTAACATCAGAAGAAATAATACCAAACTTACACAAACACTTTGAAGAAATAGTAGTTTAAAAAAAATTTTTTTTAAAATATAATAGGAAAAATACATGACTCACCTTATTTGATGAGGCCATTATTAACTGACACCATAGTGAGATTAAACACATACAAGCAATTTCTTAGAGGCATTTTTGTTTTCTCTAGCTATTTAAGCAATATTTTAAAATTCATCACTTGGCTCTTGCTTATTAACAAGGGATAAAATTGTAGTCATCATCGTTCAACAAGTATTTAATGTCTCTTTGTGTGTGAAAGACTGTTCTCTGTGTGGACATGGAGTCTGGTAAACTGTGGCAAACCTTTAAAAAGTTTGAGGGCTACTGGGTACTAAGACCTGGAGTATTTGGTTTATATTCACACAGTGAGAAAGAGGGGAAAATGTCCCTGTGAATACCAGTTTCTGGTGTGCGTGACAAAGGATGACTAGAGAACACTATGGGGGGATGCGTTCTGACTGGGGGAAAATGACTTATTTTAGACATGAGTTGGGGGCATTTAAGGCATCCATGTGGAAGTGAGGAAGCAGGATATGTGGTTCTACTGATCAGGAAAAACCTACTTGACAGTTGTCTGTGTGTCTGGTTGGAAAATGAAGCCACGTGTGCAGTTAAGAAGGCACAGCATGAGCAGAGGGCAGCAGAGAACCTAGGCTGGGGAACTATGAAACCCGACACTCAGAGTCCAGGGGGTGAACCAGCGACATAGCCAAGCCAGAGGCAGAAACAGGTATTGTCATGAAAGCTACAGGTAACAGAGTATTTCTGAAAGGAAGGAGTGGTGTGAAGTCTAATTCTTCTGCACACTCTGTAAAATGAAGCCAGAAAGTCTGGTCACTGGGCACCTGAGCAAGGTCAGTGACTGATCCAGGCGGGTGCAGTGTAGGGAAGAAAAAGGTGGTGGCTCATTGATGGGTGACTTACCCGAGAGAACGAGGATTTTCCTAACCAGTTCTGCTAATTTGCTGAAAGAATGGACTTGGGTTTGAGGGTTTGAAAGACATAGGTTACAGGAATCTTGACTAGAAAGAGACTACTAAAAACACAGCAGCAGGAGGTTTTCAAGGGAGCCAATGACTAATAACAATCACAAAATCCAAGATCCAAGACTCTCCAATTATTGAGAATAGATTTCAAAACCATTTTGCCTTTTAGCGAATCCATGAAAGTGGATGAAAAAGGCATGAACAGCTAACTTAAAACATATCTGATAAAACTTGCCTCCAAAATATAAAGGAACTTTGGTAAAATAGGTGATTGCATGTTTTAACAATTTAAATTTCAACATTATAAAATAACTTACATTATTCAGAACAGTGTAAATCTGTCCACATTTGGGGGATAAAAAGAGAATTCTGACTCACAGGTATTCGACCCAGTTCTATTTTTACATACATTTTTTTATAATACAGAAAGGAAAAGAAAAAGAAAAAAGATATTCATTGATATATATAAGACCTAAATCAAATCCCTTATGATTACACAGTGGAAGTGACAAATAGATTCAAGGGACTAGATCTGATACAGTCCTGAAGAACCACAGACAGAGGTTCATGACATTGTACAGGAGGCAGTGATCAAGACCATCCCCAAGAAAAAGAAATGCAGAAAGGCAAAATGGTTGTCTGAGGAGGCCTTACAAATAGCTGAAAAAAGAAGAGAAGCTAAAGCCAAAGGAGAAAAGGAAAATTATACCCATTTGAATGCAGAATACCAAAGGATAGCACAGAGAGATAAGAAAGCCTTCCTCAGTGATCAGTGCAAAGAAATAGAAGGAAACAATAGAATGGGAAAGACTAGAGATCTCTTCAAGAAAATTACAGATACCAAGAGAATATTTCATGCAAAGATGGGCTCAATAAAGGACAGAAATGGTATGGACCTAACAGAAGCAGAAGATATTAAGAGGAGGTGACAAGAATACACAGAAGAACTATACAAAAAAGATCTTCATGACCCATATAACCACGATGGTGTGATCACTCACCTAGAGCTGAATATCCCGGAGGCCAAAGTTAAGTGGGCCTTTAGGAAGCATTGCTATGAATAATGCTAGTGGAGGTGATGGAATTCCAGTTGAGCTATTTCAAACCTAAAAGATGATGCTGTGAAAGTGCTATACTCAATATGCCAGCAAATTTGGAAAACTTAGCAGTGGCCCCAGGACTGGAAAAGCTCAGTTTTCATTCCAATCCCAAAGAAAGGCAATGCCAAAGAATGCTCAGACTAGCGCACAACTGCACTCATCTCACATGCCAGTCAAGTAATGCTCAAAATTCTCCAAGTTAGGCTTCAATAGTACGTGAACCAAGAATTTCCAGATGTTCAAGCTGGATTCAGAAAAGGCAGAGGAACTAGAGATCAACATCCCTTGGATCATAGAAAAAGCAAGAGAGTTCCAGAAAAACATCTACTTTTGCTTCATTGACTACTCTAAAGCCTTTGACGGTGTGGATCACAACAAACTGTGGAAAATTCTTAAAGAGATGGGATTACCAGACCACCTAACCTGCCTCCTGAGAAATCTGTATGCAGGTCAAGCAGCAACAGTTAGAACCAGACATGGAACAATGAACCAGTTCCAAACTGAGAAAGGAGTACATTGAGGCTGTATATTGTCACCCCACTAATTTAACTTATATGGAGAGTACATCATATGAAATGCCAGACTGGATGAAGCACAAGCTGGAATCAAGATTGCTGGGAGAAATATCAATAATCTCAGATATGCAGATGACACCACTCTTACGGCAGAAAGTGAAGAGGAACTAAAGAGCCTGTTGATGAAAGTGAAAGAGGAGAATGAAAAAGCTGGCTTAAAACTCAACATTCAAAAAACTTAAGATCATGGCATCCGGTCCCATCACTTCTTGGTAGATAGATAAGGAAATGATGGAAACAGTGACATACTTTAATTTCTTGGGCTCCAAAATCACTGCAGATGGTGCCTGCAGCCATGAAATTCAAAGATGCTTGCTCCTTGGAAGAAAAGCTATGCCCAACCTAGACAACATATTCAAAAGCAGAGATATTACTTTGCTGACAAAATTTCATCTAGTCAACATATGGATGTGAAAGTTGGACCATAAAGAAAGCTGAGCACCAAAGAATGATGTTGCTCAGCTGCGGTATTGGAGAAGACTCTTGAGAGTCCCTTGGACTGAAAGGAGACCAACCAATCCATCCTAAAGGAGATCAGTCCTGAATATTCATTGGGAGGACTGACGCTAAAGCTGAAGCACCAATACTTTGGCCACCTGATGCAAAGAACTGACTCATTGGAAAAGACCCTGATGCTGGGAAATATTGAAGGCGGGAGGAAAAGGGGATGACAGAGCATGAGATAGTTAGTTGGCGTCACTGGCTCAATGGACATGAGTGTGAGCAAGCTGTGGGCATTGGTGATGGACAGGGAGGCCTGGCAAGCTGCATCCATGGGATTGCAAAGAGCTGGACATGACTGAGCGACTGAATTGAACTGAACTAGCACCACCTTTTCTTTTTGTCAGCACTGGATGTGTTGGACAGAGGCGCTTAGAGGAAATCTTCCCAGAAACTTAAATTCTTATCTTTGCCTATTCGGTGCATAGGAATTCAATGGAGCAAGAGACTGTGGATCACATAAGAGCTTGTAAATGCTTTCTTACAACTGCTGATGGTTTGAATAGAGTACTGCAAGGTTTAATCTTGAAGGACCTAATACTGGCCTGCAAGTGTGAAAGGACCTTGGGTCAACCAGCATCATGCATACTCTTCAGGAGCTGTGTGCCATTTGGCTCAGTTCCAAAATCACTATTTGAAAGGACTATAAACTTGTTTCTATGAGGTATGTAAAATTCTTTCTCATAATCTTTTGAAATATATCTTATATAAACTGGCACATTTAAATAGCTTTCTGTAATATCTAAAATAGCAAAGGCTTTGGAAACTAATTGGCCTTATTTGAAAAAGGTGTACTTGTTTATTCAAAAATGAATTTACTTTACTTATTTTCTGCTAGAGAAGAGGCACTAGCTCTACCCCAAGCGATATGTCCCCAAAGGAGATTTACGCCTTTATTTTTGTAAGCAGAGAATTCTCTGAGGGGTCCAGCACTGAAAATCATTTGTTGAATAAGAAGAAAACTATTGGAATAATTTGCACCTAAATTGCTAATACAAAAAAAAAAAAAAAGGTTGCATGCTTTTGGACAATGGATAGCTTCTATTATTTGTTAAAGTTCACCCATATTTCAAGCAAACTTTTCAAATAAAGTGACCATATTTTGTTTAATGAGCCAATAGTTAGATTTTTCTGGTGTTTTTCTTGAATTGTAACTGCTAATAACCATTAGTCTGTCTATTCACTCAATATATAAGAGCCTAGAGTTTTAGATCTAGCCTCAAAAATTAAAAACTTAGTTGCATCTGCATTATTTAGTCTTTTTGTGTCTCAAAGTATTTTGAAATTGCGTCAGCATTTTTCATATTCCTAAATAGGGTAATGTTCACCAAGTTAAAAACAATTCTTAGCTAAACACTTGGAGATAAAAGAAAACTATAGACTAAACATTTATCAATGAACTACATACTGAAGCATAACTCATTTTATTTTTAAAGATTCATTTTACAATGATTCTAATTAAAAGAATGATAATTGTTTCTTTAAAAAATATTTTTAAAATATCTAATGTACCAGTAAACAAATTCTAGTTACACAAAACACGCACTATTTACAAATGTGATAGTATTAATTAAAAGACCACCCACTTTGTCATATTAACTAGTAAACACCCTTACATAAAATGTAATTAACATTGAAAAACAAATGTAAATGAACCTAAAAAAGCACTAAAGAGGTGGGAATTATTATAAAAGAAGTCTATTTGAAAATACTCTGTGATTGTTAGTGTAACATAAAAATGTTAAATTTCAAATGTTTTTCAGATCACTAAGATATAGATTAATTCAGGATTTATTCGAATTAAAAAATCTTTTAGTATTCATGTAATGCTAATAATTAAAAATTATTTGAAAAGGAGTAATGCCTTTTTTTAACCTCATAAAAAAAGACCACAAGTAGCAATATAAATTAGTGTTCTAAACAGAATAATCATAAAGATAGTTTGGTTATAAAACTTTTGCAGGATAACTTCACTTTTTTCCCCCCAATAAAACACACTCTAGAAAATCATACCAATTCCTCATAATTTATTTTTTCACATTTTATTTCTTAGTGACTATATAAAAATAATCCATATTTCCCATGATATGAAATTAGAGCCTATTACCAAATTTAGTTCAAAATACATTTCTGTATCTTTATGAGCTGCAGATGCATAAAGCAAAAAATGAGCAGAATGTTTTGCAAACTTTGAAACTGTTCCATATTCTGTTGTTGCTGAGTAAGTTTCTTGGTTATGAGGATGATAACAAATTGAACAGAAGTCTCTCTAATGTCCACTTCATAGAATAAGATGCTAGCTTCACAGGAGTTTTCATAAACAATTAACTACATGGTGACTTGGTAGTTTCCACACCAATTTATAACACTAACCATTTGTTTATAGCTTGATGATGATGAGTAAGGTCCTCAAATAAATTAACCCCACGGTCCCTTAATCTTGTGCAAGAAAACGTAAGAAAGCTTTAGGCTAGGAATAGTGTTCCTCCTCAAGAAAATTAGAGATACCAAGGGAACATTTCATGCAAAGATGGGCCCAATAAAGGACAGAATGGTATGGACCTAACAGAAGCAGAAGATATTAAGAGGAGGTGACAAGAATACAGAGAAGAACTATACAAAAAAGATCCTTATGACCCATATAACCACGATGGTGTGATCATTCACCTAGAGCCAGACATCCTGGAGGCCGAAATTAAGTGGGCCTTTAGGAAGCATTGCTAAGAACAAAGCTAGTGGAGGTGATGGAATTCCAGTTGAGCTATTTCAACTCCCCAAAGATGATGCTTGAAGTGCTGCACTCAATATGCCAGCAAATTCGGAAAACTCAGCAGTGGCCCCAGGACTGGAAAAGCTGTTTTCATTCCAATCCCAAAGAAAGGCAATGCCAAAGAATGTTCAAACTACTGCACAATTGTATTCATCTCACATGGTAGCAAAGTAATGCTCAAAATCCTCCAAGTTAGGCTTCATCAGTAATTGAACCAAGAATTTCCAGATGTCCAAGCTGGATTTAGAAAAGGCAAAGGAACCAGAGATCAAATTGCCAACATCCACTGGATCATGGAAAAAGCAAGAGAGTTCCAGAAAAACATCTAAATTTGCTTCATTGACTACTCTAAAGCCTTTGACTGTGTGGATCACAACAAAGTGTGGAAAATTCTTAATGAGATGGAATACCTGACCACCTGACCTGCCTCTTGAGAAATCTGTATGAAGGTCAAGAAGCAACAGTTAGAACTGGACATGGAACAATAGACTGGTTCGAAATTGAGAAAGGAGTACATCAAGGATGTATATTGTCACCTCGCTTATTTAACTTATATGCAGAGTACATCACGTGAAATACTGGGCTGGATGAAGCATAAGCTGGAATCAAGATTGCTGGGAGAAATATCAATAATCTCAGATTTGCAGATGACATCACCCTTACGCCAGAAAGTGAAGAGGAACTAAAGAGCCTGTTGATGAAAGTGAAAAGAGGAGAGTGAAAAAGCTGGCTTAAAACTCAACATTCAAAAAACGAAGATCATGGCATCCAGTCCCATCACTTCATGGCAAATAGATGAGGAAACAATGGAAACAGTGACATACTTTAATTTCTTGGGCTCCTAAATCACCACAGATGGTGCCTGCAGCCATGAGATTAAAAGACGCTTGCTCCTTGAAGAAAAGCTATGTGTAGCCTAGACAACATATTAAAAAGCAGAGATATTACTTTGCTGACAAAGTTTCATCTAGTCAATGCTATATGGTTTTTCAGTATCCATGTATGGATGTGAGAGTTGGACCATAAAGAAAGCTGAGCACCAAAGAATGATGTTTCTCAGCTGCGGTGTTGGAGAAGATGCTTGAGAGTCCCTTGGACTGAAAGGAGATCCAACCAATCTATCCTAAAGATCAGCCTGAATATTCATTGGGAGGACTGATGCTGAAGCTGAAGCTCCAATAGTTTGGCCACCTGATGCAAAGTACTGACTCACCGGAAAAGACCTTGCTGCTGGGAACGACTGAAGGCTGGAGGAAAAGGGGACAACAGAGCATGAGATAGTTTGTTGGCTTCATCAGCTCGATGGACATGAGTGTGAGCAAGCTGTGGGAGTTGGTGATGGACAGGGAAGCCTGGCGTGCTGCAGTCCACGGGGTTGCAAAAAGTCAGACACAATGAGTGACTGAACTGAACTGAGTGTTCCTGCTCTTATGATTTGTCTGGGGAATTTCCCTCAGAGTCTGAAAAGGGCTAGGAACAAGCAACAACCATCGATGTGAAAGTGTTTTCAGAATGCAAATGAAAAAATTATCTCATCATTGTATAGTTATAGAAGTACTTTGATCAAACCAGTAGCAACTGGCATACTCACAGTACTTAACATCCTTGGCTCCAAATAACCTGGCCGTTATTGTATTTGGTATCATTTAAATTATTGAAAAGAAATGAACTGCTATAGCTATTGGAGACATTTTCAAAAGTAAATGTTCCAAAAATGCCTTAAGCAAAAGAAAACACCTCATTTGTTCCAATTTCAGGTAATTTTTTTTTACTGCCCCTTAAATAGTTCTTTGTATACAGTAGGGCCTCAGTTAAGTAGGACTTACTCATTTAAATGAATAACTCAATGACTGATAACTGAACAGCAAGTGCTCAACAAATGTTTGCTGTATCAAGTTATTAATCCATTAATTAATCTCAATCAGAACTCCCTGAATTTGGCAGATAAACCAAAAACATACAAAGAGCTAATATTTTGTTTTTCATTCTTAATTTCTGTCACTATCCAGTATCTTTCATAATTTGATCTTGTTTTTGACACATGGAAAAGTCTTAAGTATTCATTTTTAGACCAGAATCTCCATGTTGTGCTATCTAATGTCAAATCATCATCTTAACGTAAATTGAAAAGTTATAGAACATAGGGAAGGATGTATTCATTTGACTTCAATCCTAAATCTGTAGCATGAAAGCGTTCTTAATATAAGAAACAGAAAAAATTCTTATACTAATTCCAGCTGTTTCAATTGTTGGAATAATGACTTAGTTTATGTAAATCACTTTAGTGCCCAGGACTGCACCAGCTGAACAATCCGTGTTGGTGAAGATCACACTGGGATACTCTGCAGGCACATTAAAATGTGAGAAATCCAGGCTGTCTACTCTGGGGCTTGATTTATCTGGCATGGTTATCTTTAGTATCACAGCAATTGGGAAACTGCCAAATTGCTACTGAATTATGCTGTGTGTGTGATGACTTAGACCTCTAGCTCCTAATTTTAAACTAATAAGAATGTGTACTGTCCTAGACATCTTAAAACACACTATGCTGTGAAGAATAAAAAAGATAAAGTGTAACCTTTACTTGAAAAGTTGCTCAATGTGTATTTTAAACTGAAATGTTTGGTGCAACTGTTACTGATCATACTGTTCATTAGAGGACAAAAATTATGGACTGTACCCAATATCTCCATAATGGGAAAAAAAAGGTGAGCCAGAGTGATCATTATGTTTTTTCTTGACATAAAACCACCATATTTAGGAAGAAAAGCTATACATGATGTAGGGTCGAATTGATTCTCTTATTTAGTGAAGTGTTCCTTCTGTTTTCTTCTCTTTCTTCCTTATCTTTAAGTGCATGATTTAGGGGAAGATCATGAGTTTGGGATCAGATAAATCTCAGTTCAAATCCCAGTTTTCCTACTTACTTTCTGATTTATCTCCAAATCACTATTAATAACCATCCTGAGCCTTACAGTTTTATTATGTCTAAATGTTTCATAATAACTATCGTCTGGGCTGTCCTGAAGATTAAATGCTCAGTGTGTTCCATAACTTCGTGTCATCATCCTCATGCATTTTTTTGGCACTAATTATTGTTGCAAAATTTTAAAAACGACTCTACTCTTAGGAAGTTCTATTCAAATTCTTCCATGATGGGTAGCAGAAGTTTTGCCTATAAAGATGTGAAGGGCCAAACATCAAAATTTGTTCCAATAAATATTTGGCAAGAATGGGGCCAGGTGCTAGAAATGGCAGGTGGTGAATGTCTCCTAATTTGAGACAGCAGTGATACTGACATCAGAGCAATGAGGTCAGCTAACCATGATCCACCCGTAAGTTCACCCTTCTAGGAATTCCAAACTTATAAAGAAAATATGGAGGAGGACAGTCTTTGTAACTGAACAACTGGAATGTAAATATGTTAGAGAAAGACATGACATTCTACTGCTAAGACTGAAAAGCAGGCAGGAACCTTCCAGAATCTTGACCATGCAGTTTTTACTTGGTTCTCTGCAGTACACCAGTAACAGGTTTTTAAAGGGGGAAAAAAAACCCTTTTAACTAAGTTTAAGTTAGCAGTTAATAAGATTCAGTTTCTGTTACTTATTGAATGATATCCTTTTGAAAACCTCTCTCTCCTCATCATCATTCTTATATTTCATTGACTTGTTTTCCCTCTCGGTGCTAATATTTTGGAAAGTTGTGCAAGGTAGAGTATCTGTGTTAAAACTGAAGGCTTCACAGATTTTGACTGGAAGATGCTTTGATTTCCAGCGTGAGTAAAGTACCAAGAGAATGCTGATTACATCAAAATCCAAAACAGCACACCAACACTATGGATCCACTACTGAAATTTTGAGCCACCCCTCAATTATTAAAGGTTACCAGGCATCAGTTGTTTATATAAAGTCACTAAAGTAAGGCAGACACCAGATGCTGACAAGCTCCTGTTTGCTTAATTTATGAACCAGAAGCAGACATTGACTCTCTGCTTGAGCGCTTAGCTTCCAGGGAGACGTGCACTTTCAGAGCATGTAGATGGGGGACACATGGCATCACTTCCCTGTGTAGCACGCTGCGTGGCACTGCATGCCGAGCAAGGCATATGCTTCTGCCTCATGGTTCCTGGTTCATAATTCAAGACTTTGGCATCATGAAAATGTATCATGGGACTGTATCCTGTGACAGCATGTGTGAAATTTGACACCATGGTTGTGTATGCTTTGAACGTGGAAGCATAGGGACGTGTGATGCACTTTTAAAAAAATAATCAAGATGGATTCGAATTGAAGTTTTGAATCGAATAGGATCTTCATGAGGGTAGTGCACTAAAACAGACTGATTTGAGTGACGTACACAGGAATGATGACAGTCTTATTTTCAATAATTAATGACAGTAAAAATAAAAGAGATAAATTAGCTAAAAACAAATCCACCGTTTTTTAAAGAAATATCATAACCCCGTCTTCCTTCAAAAACTTTCTGCCAGCCTGTTCAGTGAACGGGTTAGTTACAATTTATTGATGAAGGGCAGGGACTAAACGCATGGAGACAGGTCCAACACAGCTGACTGATACTGACTGTAATGAACTCAAATCCATAAGGAAAATTTTTTACACACCCTGGCCTTCTCTGCCTCTTGCTGCTGCCTCCAGCCGATCCTGCTGAAACACTAAGTGACAGGTTTGAAGCTGTGGCGTCACTAAGGGCTGTTTGATGGTCCTGCTGTCTAAAAATCAAACAGCAAGTTGTTTATTATTGTTTTGTTTCGGGTGTGCTTTTGGTAGGGGTGGGAAAAGGCAGGACATGTCGAAGAATAATGATGTGTCGCCCACAGGGTGAGAAAACCTGAGCATCAGTGCTGTCTAGTATTTAAGAAGAGAGAAGCCAGCAGCCGCCCCTCTGCTGTCCGCTGGTGTGTGTGTTCCTCACCTCTGTCCCTGTCTGTCTGGAGTCTGTGCAAAGCTGCTCAGCAGGCAGCTCTGTTGGTCTGGCAGTGAGGATGACCCTTTCATCAAAGACAGTTTGTTCTTTCTGTGCCCCCAAAGGATCTCTGCTAATATTAAGATAGATGCAAAGGAAGTCTCAATCTGATTTTGCCAAAGTTTTAGAAAAGCTATGAATCAGAAACCAGTCTCATAACCCCTCCAAAGAGGATGATGCAGAGCTCAGTGTCTGACAGACTGCTGAGATGCTTTTATTCCTACGTTAATGAATTGGCCTGAGAAGTTTCTAATGAAGGGATAGAAAAAAATGCAATTTTAAATTGTATAATGGAAAAATAGTGTGATTTTTCACTCTCCTTAAATAGCCAATCTTTTAACATAGTTATTGCTTATTCAGTGTAAATATGACATATACTTGCCATATTTGTTCAGAAACACTAAAATCATGTATCTTAATTTATATCTTTTGTATTTTTGATTTCTGAGATTCTGTTTGGCACTACCATTTGGAGTAAAGACAATTAAGTCTGCATGTACTATTTTGTGGTCTAGTACGTACTGTCATGTCAGTTGTCTAAAGTGATTCTTACAACAAACCCCTGAGAGACGCAAGAATATTATTGTCACCAGTTTCCAGATGATGAACTTAAAGTGAAGAGATATTAAACATTAACGGAGATCAAATAAGAGTAATTAGGCAGAATTCCAAATCAGTTCTGCTTTCTTAAAATCCAAATTCTTTCCAATGTTCAAAACTCAGTATTTACCACCACAAATATATTTGGAAATTGATCTGATTTTTGAAATGCAGGTCAAATTTTCTTTACTCAAGGTGACACAAGCAGCCATGTGTGAGGTTTCCCGTTGCTGCTGGAGCAAATCACTGCTCACTTTAGTGCATGTTCTACACTGGTTCCCAGAGTCCCTCGTGGAGCTAAAGCCCGTAGCTCCCTTGATGAAGGGCCATTTATTGGGCCCTCTCCCATCCTATCTCTTCTTGTCATTTCCTCATCAGTGTGCCCTGGGATGATCTCCCAAATAAACTCCTTGCCTCAAATCTCCATCTCAAAGTCTACTTCTCTGGAAGCCCAAATTAAGACAGTCAGAAATAATGTGATTCCATGGATATACACATATTCATAGTCATGTAACTATGAAAAACCCATAAAAGTGAAAGCTTAATTTCCCTGGACATTGTCTGTATTTCATGAATCTGAAATTAGGTATTCTATGTCTTGGCACTATCACATGGCCATTCCTAGAAGAGACCCTGGGTCTTGCATGCCTTAGTCTTGACTGGCATTTTCTCGGTGCTGTCCCAACCTTTGTAAGCTCATCCCACAGTTGTCCAAACCCAGTGATAGGAAAGCAAAGATAACTCCTGTTCAAATTCACTGTTACCGAATTATATTTTAAATTCGCTAGAAGAATTTCCTATTGAAATGATTAAGAGGCTTTCTGAAATGCTAAGGAACTCCCTCTTAAAGGCCAGTTTTCAATGTTGTGAAAATTATCCACCTTTCTGAAAGAGAAAGCCAGTTCACAGTTTACAGCTGAACTGAAAAAATGTATAAATACAGAAAAGCTAAAATAATGTCTCATCAAAGTAAAAACTCAAACTATAATGTTTTTTGAATTTTAGAACTGTCAGGATAAATATTTCTCAATTTATATTTAGATATTAAATTTAATAGGCTTCTCTTTGGGAAGATTTATTACATCTGGTATTTTGGGAGTTGAGCCAATTCACTTAGTAGAGTAAGGGAATAAAAGATATTTGCAGAAAAATCTAACCATTAGGATATTTTATTTTAAAATGAGTGAAGCATTTGGAACAGTTCATACACACAGGTATGTTTTATTTTCATGTTATAATCTTATATATGACATATATAGATGTGACTTGAGTATGTATTTTAAACTCCATTCCTCTAAGATTCTCACTGAATATAAATATAGAGAGAGGAGTTTTAATTATATAAAAAAGGGACAGAAGCTGAAAGAATTTAAAGCTCTTGTAGCCATGTTCTTGTTAACAGGGCCTAAAATGTTCTATTTAACAGGAACTCATATACGCTCTAACAAAAGCCACCTCAACTTCCAGTATGGGTGAATTTTCATTCATTTATAGGCTGGAGATTAGAGAAAATGATCAGCTGTGAAATTACAAAACAGCTTCAAAAAATTCACTTTGAAAATTAGACTAAATGACTTTTTTATAAAGCTATACAACACAGGAGATTATTTCAAAATATCACACTGTCTCCACAAAAAGGGCCCAAAGTAAGATAATTGTCGAACTGCTTAATTCAAAATCACTAAAGAGGCATTCTGTGGGGGGAAAAAAAAATCAGTGAAATAAAAATAATCCTTGCAAAGTCTTTCAAAATTTAGAGGAAAATGGTGAGATTATAAAAATAAGGAAAAAAAATATAAATATTATAAACAATTCTAGGAGAATTGGGAATTCCATAGAAAAAGAGGAGCTGGAGAAGAGGCATCATTTGAGGAACTAATATTAAAGTTAATAATAATATCATAAACAAAACATTTAAGTAGAAATGAGGTAATGCAGTCATTAAAATTCTTATTCTTAAGGAATAGTTCAGGATATGGATAATAGTGAATATTATACTTTAAAAGTGGGCTATGAATTAGTATTTTAAGCATGAGTTTATTTTCTCTGAATATAGCTTGAGAATATGTAGGCACTAATGGTAATGTTACAGGTAGTTATTTTAATATATTTCTGCTTTTTAAAAATTACCTACAAAGACCTTATATATTTTCTATATTTAGGAAAACAATTTAAAGTGAAGGCTATTTTTAATTGAATTGTATGCTGACATTTCAACTAAGTCACTAAGCACTGGGCTTTTCTCCAATAGCTACTTCCAAAGAATAAAAAATTTCTTCAGACAAAACCATCTTTTAATGCCTGATAGGATTAATCTGACTAAAACTAGCTAAACTGTCTTCTGATGATTTTAGGCTACACTGTCTATACATTTTTAATAAACATTTATAAGCCAACACACTTTTAAAGGGTACTCAGAGTAGTGGGTCAGAAGGAGCTGTAACAAGAATTCACTCTATAGCAAGTTTTACTGTGTCCTTTTCTTATCCAGCACTTGAAAACAAGTCTACTCTGGAAGTTTTTTCATATAACCTAAAGTTTCTGGATGAATATGGAATGAAAGAAACAATGCTTTCTCTGGACAACATTTTTCCCATGCATGAGCTTTCAAGAAGTTTTATTTATTACCCAGACACATGCCATTCATTAATAATCTGCTGATTCTAAAACAAAGAATTATATTTTATTATTTATTTTTATCGGAGGCTAATTACTCTACAATACTGTAGTGGTTTTTGCCATACATTGACATGAATCAGCCACAGGTGTACATGTGTCCCCATTCTGAACCGCCCCCCCCATCTCCCTCCCCACCCCATCCCTCAGGGTCATCCCAGTGCACCAGCCCCGAGCACCCTGTCCCATGCATCGAACCTGGACTGGCAATCCGTTTCACACATGATAATAATATACATTTCAATGCCATTTTCCCAAATCATCGCACCCTCGCCCTAAAGAGTTATATTTTAAAGCACTGAACAAATGCCACATTGAGGCAGCTGCAAGCAGCATCCATCTTGGTTGAGATGTCATCTAAGCTTAATGTTACTCACAGGACCAGTACCAGTACCACTGGTTTGCATATGACAAAAATCTCTCAAGGTCAGTATAAACAAGGTTGGAATCGTTTAAGTCCAGCCCAATGAGCAAGGTCAAGCATCCTAGGAATTTAGGATGATTTGTTCCCTAAAGTGAAAGTATCCTGCTATTGATCTAACAAAAGCAAATGACAATTAAAAACAATAAAGAAAGAAGTGTTATGACTACTGACCTATGGAATTGTCCTATAATTGCTTGAAAATTAATACAATTGATAAGCAAACATATTTACTTCTTTTTGTTATACCTTTTCCCTCAAATATCAGTGGATATTCTAATATAAGTATCTTTAATCTACTGTCAGTGAATATGATGATATCATATAAACTCTTTAGTAAGATATGCATATGTTAGTTTTCTGGGAAACAAATATACAGTTTTTATAGGTGTTAACTAAAAAATGAAAAAGCAACCCCCAAAACTCTCATAGATTTATGAAGATGTCAGGATTTGTAATGTTGAATATTGCATCAAGGACCATAATGAAAATTGCTGTGTGTGTGTATGCAGTCTCTGCCTTGGTCAATCAGCTCCCCCATGAACATTACATACAGCATATGTATCAGCAGAAAAATAAACATACTTTAGCACCAAGTTACTTACATATTACAGGACACAAAAGGAAGAACTTGCAGGCTCCTCTAAGATAGATGAAAAGATCAAAGCAGAAGGACATGGAGTATAAAATGAGATGACCGTGGGTACTAGAATTCAGTCTGAATTGGAAGAAATCATTGTCTGGGAAGAAAATCTGGTCAGAGGAAGATAAAGTTGAGAAAGTGATAGGGAGTAGACTCAGCTGTCTCTGACCTGTTTATTAGTTTTATTTGGCATAAATTTAGCCACCACAACTAAGCAATCTCCCACATTTCCCGTGCATTTGGGCCAACCAGGCTCAGAGAGGAAGTGGTAATCTATTTCACACTGTGTCTACAATTAAAGATGCTCAAAGCTGTGCACTTGGCATCTGCACACTACAGTTGATGTCAGAGGCAGACTCTGAGTCTTAAAGTCAGCAGGTCATAGGAACAATCCTAAAATCTCTTCTAAGTTGGTTACTTATGTTTCTGACAGATTGGTAGAACAGATTCTTTCTGAAAAAGTAGACCCATCCATGTTTCTGTCTGTCTGTCTTCACATATATGTATATGTGTGTGTATGTATGTGTCTCCTTAAATAGTGAAGATCTAGTAAGAAAGTGAGTGTTTTTAGGAAGCAAAAATTGAAATTAAAGAGGGAAATCAGAGACTACATAAGCACACAAGTCATTCTCACCTTGGATAACAAATTAAGTCCATTTTCTTTCCAATTTAGTCTCACAAAAAATCTTACTAAAAATTACAGATGATAAAATTGACCTTTCAGTGGGTAAACATCTCAAACACAGTAAGTGGACTTTAAACCATGAACCTATCAAAAACCTTGTTCCCTTAGTCATTAAGCCATACTAACCTCATGATAATTATTAAGATGGCTTACTGAGTGAATTCCACTTCTAACCATAATGGAACAGCTTGTGACAAAATGATACTCCTGTTGAAAACTAGAAAATGTGAGATAAAATTAAAAACGACATACACCTACTTGAAGATAAAAATGTGAAGGCACTTGGGCTTCAGTGGCCAAGATCTTCAGGGGGGAAAAATAGCTGAGAGGTGAATTGACATTTTAAGGGCTACTTTCTCCCTCAGGTAACATGAGGTCCATGAATGGGAAAAGTTTGAGAATCCAGGCAAAGAATAGAGACGTTATTAAAAAAAAAAAAAGTGAGACTTATGGCATTCTGTCTGTCTGGCACACTATCTACTCTGACTAGAGAGACAGCACAGTGACATTTGAGGCTGCAGTCAGGACATGAGGGGCTCAGATCCTGGAGAGAAGGTGAGATAAGAGACCTAAGTCTGAAACTTATGGTTTTGCTCTTGAGGCACTGGCTTAATTTTCAAACTGCCTGGGGAAAGAAGCAAAGCAGCCATGTAAAAATCTAAAAAGAACATTTTCATCAATATCACTGTGCCGAGGAAACCAAAATCAAAGCTTAGGACTTGGCCAGGAAGAGGGAGTGCATAAACCCACGGGCTCTCACATGGTTCTTCTGCATGACAGCTCCCTAGGACGTGGGGAAATGGGAGCAGAATGACCCCTGCAAAGACTAGAGATGAGCCTCCAGCCACGCCACACTCTGACTGGAGTCGTCTGTCCCTAACCTACCTGATGATCAGTGAAGCCCAGTGAAAGTTGCTCCGTTGAGTCCGACTCTTGGTGACCCCACGGACTCTAGAGTCAGTGGGATTCTCCAGGCCAGAACACTGGAGTGGGTAGCCATTCCCTTCTCCAGGGGGTCTTCCCAACCTGGGGATGGAACCCAGGTCTCCCGCTTCGCAGGCGGATTCTTTGCCAGCTGAGCCACAAGGGAAGCCAACCCAATGATCAGAGGATACAGTAAACCCTCTGTGGGAAAAACAACACGGTTTTATGACAGTTAAAGCTTTTCATGTGCAATGTGAGATTCTCAGGAAAACTTTCAACCACACTACAAACAAGACTAAGAGGAAAGAAACCTAGGGAAAAAGAAAAGACAGTACAAATCAAAACACAGATAAGCCAGATATTGAAACAGGTACTGTAAAACATGGTGACTAATATGCTTAAGAAAATGGATGACAAGATGAAGCATGCTATCAAAGAAACTGAATTTACTGAAAAAAAAAAAAAAAAACCCTGAAATTTGAAAACTGTAAGATGTAATAACTGAAAGCAGATCTCAACAGATTGGATTGATAGTATTAGGGGAAAAGCGAGGGTTAGTGAACTGGTATGTAGATCAGTAGAAAACATCCTGAGAAAACCAGAGAAAAAGCACAACAGACATAGACCACACAGAACAGGGCACAGAGGGGACAGTGGAGAGGACCAATGAACATTCAGTTGGAGGGTAGAGACTGGAGGGCAGAAGCGATATCTGAATAAATAATGGCATTTCTGTCCCAGGAAAGGCTGCAGTCTCAGCTTTCCTCTCACCCCTGCTTTCTGCCTCTTCACCAGAACCTCCCCAGGACCCCTTCCTACAGGTAGGACAGACTTTGTTTTCCTGTGCCTCTCATGTGACTCCTCTTGTGGCCCCACACCTGACGGACCATTGTGTAAACAAACATGGAATGTGGAGTTCTGATCACTGTTCGCTGGCTTTGGCAATGGGGAGGTCAGTGCCATGTTGAAAGGAACAATGTAATTAAATATGTAATTAAATATGTATTGAGCTAGCAGATAGTACATTAATAAATGGATATTCGGATGAACTTTATTCCATCTGAGGACCTGATTCACGCAACCTCAGTTGAAAACCCTGAAGGTAAGACTGGGGATCACAATGATGGATTTAATAATTTGGATAGGCCCTGGATAGAGAACAATACTTTACCAGTAGCTAATACGAGGCAGTGTTTCATGTGAGTTTACAAAGCTAGATGGTATACACTCTTTCCCCCAGTTTATAGGTGAGAAACTGACTCAGAAGTGTTGGGATCATACACCACCTAGTGCAGTGCTAGTTCAAATCCTATACTGACCCCGAAGTCCATGCTGGTTCAACCACCCTATGCTCCCTCTAAAGATAAAATAGGATAATCAAAGCAGGCATACGATCTGGAAAGAAAATACGGGCTCTACACTCCCTGGAAATACTGCTTCATGATAACCCTAAATACTGAAAGTTCCAATATTTGCAGGTGAATCTTATTCCTCTTCTCCCATTAAACTGGAAATGGCTAGAAATGTTAAAATGAACACCACCAAATTAACTTCTCTTACAGCTACCGAAGCTACCTAATGATTTCAATCAGTAGTATTGCTTAAAATTAATATGCTATGTTTAAAAAAAAAAAACTTTGTATTAGTAAAAATCTTTTCTAAACACACTTAGCAAGTACATTTGGCTGCCCATAGAGTCTCTTTTCAGACTTAACAAGTCATTTCCAATGCAGAATGGTAAATCCTGACATGACCAACACTGTTATTGTGGAAACAGTTTAAAATATTAGTCACTAGATTTTCTAAATATATTTAGCAGGTTTTTGGCTACAAATGAAATCTCTTTTCAAATCTGACATGTTATTTCCAATGACCTGAACAGGCTATTTCCCTGAGGAAGCAGAATGGAACAAAGTCTCAATGCAGGCTTTCTAAAAAGAGAATAAAATAGTATCTAATATATAGTCAACGTTGACATTATCTGTTTCTATTATCCTGCTCTCTGGCCCACGCCCCTGAAAAATAATTGAGCTCCTCTTTTAGCAACAGATGGTCCCTGAGTTGGTTTAAAGCGATCAGGATACAGATAAAAGCTATGAGTGTTTCCTGGCAGCTGGCACACATGAAGGTCTGGCTTTTTCAAATGATGAGCATCTTCTCCACACCTCTCCTCCACCCTCTGAGTGGCTGAGGGTGATGGGCCTCTGAGGCACCCATGAGAATACCCCTTCCTTCATCCCCTCTGCCCTAGTGCAACACACTCTCATCTTTCATCCAAATGAAAGTGCAAATACCAATGAACCTGCAAAACTTACTTCTCTCAAGGAAATTTATTAAAAAAAAAACAACAAAAAAACAAGAATCAGTGCTTGGAATGAAACAAATTCTAATATGGACTACTTTGAAACATCATCATGTATGATGATCACCCCTAAGGCAATTAAGAAGAACAATTCAAAACATTAAGGATAAATAATCCAGTTGCAGGGGGAAAAGTTTAAAATACTATAAACTTGTCCAATTTTATTATCAGATGTATCTTAATATCAGTGTATCAGATGATGATTTACGGAAATTAAACAAGGTAAATACTCAAACTTCAAACATTCTTATAATAGTTGTTTTCTTCTCTGTTTGAAATATCTTTTCATGTCAAATTCCCATTACATTTGATACATGGTCTGCTTATGGAAAAAAAAATGTGTTTAACACTTAAAGAGTTACAAAGTTGAGTAACAAAATCAGTGGGGTGAACTATTAAAGGTAAAGAGGAAAAAACAGAGAAATGTGCCCAAGGTTTCCATTAGCATCAGAAATGCTCTAAATACGTGCTTATGAGCTTATGTTTCCTGTTCTCCTTCTCAGTAAATGTGTAAGACACATGAAGAAGGGCAGGCAGAAGCTAGAGTACACACGAAGATTCTTGTATCTTGGTCGTGACACTGTGGACACTCCACCGGGGAGAAGTGACCCCTTTGTTCCTTTGTGAGGACAACACAGCTGAATCTGTTCCTGGTGTTTTATTGATAATGTGAAGACATTTTAAACCTGCTAATTTTCTCAAGTTTTCCCCTTCTGTTACTACATCTACTTTTGATACAAGAAAATTAGCAAGTTTAAATTCTCATTTTCTATAAATGTTTCATGTGAGAACTCTTTCTCCAAATTAAACTTTAAATCTTTTGCACAGTCAAAAGGTCTTATATGATAACACTCATATAACTTAAAATTCAATCCTTCAATAACAGTAATCATTCACATGAATATGTACAAGGAAGCTACCGAGTTTGCAAGCATGAGAAAAAAAGTGAGCTATTATGGGAAAAAGAAATCAAAATTAGAAATCATGTTGATACAATGTTACAAACCAAACAATGCTACTCAAAATCCATTTTCCTTTTCTTCCATAAAATGGGATTTCAATCTTGTTTGAAGTTGCCTATGTTTTACTTCTTGGTTTCTCTTGTAGCTAGGGATGCCCAAAAGGCAGTTTTGTTCAATAAGAGTAAGTGCAAATCTTCTAGAGATTTCAAGAAAGCTTTGCTATTAAGGCACCAGACTTCTATCTCCTAGTTCTTCCTCAAGATCTGACATAATGTGGTAGAGGAGTCTTGTTGCAACTTTGGGGGAGAAAATGTGGGACAGCCTGGGACACTTACAACCTAACAGAGTTCCACGTAGCACCAGCACTTAACTGCTCACTGGCATGAAAAAGAAACTCAAACTTGCTTAAGCTCCACTGAGGTTAGAATTCTTGTTTCATACCGCTAAATCCCATTTTAAATGATATTCTCTACATCAACTAAAGTTGGTGAGATCACCAAGGCTGAAATGAAATTCTTTTATGGTGAGGCCATAGCTATAAAAAACAAAAACATTTCTCTAGCATCAAAGGACAAAAGTATAGGAGAAGCCTCGGGGAAAGGGGACAAAAGAGAGAAGAATAAATGCAAATTTTTAAAAAGTGCAAAAGCAATTGCACACAGCAGAGGTGGTAAACAATGGTGGTGGGAAGAGAAGAGGCAACATGCAATAAATTTTGTTTGACTGTAAATGAGTCATTAAGATGAAGTTATGTATAATTTTATCAACACAATAAACTTGACATACTGTATTTATAAATGCTAACTTTCAGGAGTCCAGAAAATTCACTTATGAAGACATAATTTATTTGGACTACTGAATAAATGTCAAGTGCCTTTTAAAATAAAATTGATAACACATATTATACACAGGTGATTTAAGACATGCCATTACTTGCAATTCTTGGATAATTTAGTATATAAGTTTGAATAGAATGAAACTGCATATTAAGTAACAATTCTGATATTTTGAATTATCAAACAGCAATAATTATGAAAAATTAGCTCAATGCATGTTAGATTTTATTTTTAAATTTTTAAATTTTATATTCAGGTATAGTTGATTTACAATGTTGTGTTAGTTTTAGATGTACAACAAAGTGGTTCAGTTATACACACACATATATATCCACTGTTTTTCAGACTCTTTTCCTATATAGGTTATTACAGAATATTGAGTAGAGTTCCCTCTGCTAAACAGTTGGTCCTTGTTGTTTATCTGTTTTATGTCTAGGAGTGTGTATATGCTAATCCCAAATTCCTAATTTATCCTTCCCCTCCACCACCTTTCTCATTTGGTAACCGTAAGTTTGTTTTCAAAGTCTGTGAGTCTGTTTCTGTTTTGTAAATCAGTTCATTTATAGCATCTTTTTAGATTCCACATATAAGTTATATCATGCTATTTGTCTTTCTCTGGCTTACTTTATTTCATAATCTCTAGGTACATCCATGTTGCTGCAAATGGCATTATGTCATTCCTCTTATTGCTGAGTGATATTTCATTGTATATGTGTGTGTGTGTTAGGTTTTTAAATATGATAGAAAATTATACATAGGTACTAATAACTTCAGAAGCTGAAGTCAAAGAATTTTTATTTCAGAAGAGTGCTTATGACTTAACTATATTTGGTTATAACCAGTAGTCTACATGTGAGGAGTTTATGGAACACTTACTTGCATTGCAAAAAAATTATCTTTGCTTATATAAAATGGCTACAGCATGTAAAACACAATATGAAACAGAAAATTTAAATATCAGAGTCCAAAAATGAAAAAAATATGACCAATTCTAGAAATCAAAATGATCTCACATAAATGCTGTATATAAAAATATATCTATTTCACGGGCCAGATTATGTCTTGAAGGAATACATTAGAACACATTGCTTTACTTAACATTGCTTCTTGAACATGACATGTCTTGATTTGTATTCTCTAGATTGCTCAGTGAGAACATCCTACAAATCAACTGGTCCAGCCTCAGTACCAAACCATGATTGATCAGGTTTCAATAACTGATATGGTCAAAGATAATCTCAGATATGCAGAAGATATCACCCTTATGGCAGAAAGCAAAGAAGAACTAAAGAGCCTCTTGATGAAAGTGAAAGAGGAGAGTGAAAAGCTGGCTTAAAACTCAACATTCAGAAAACTAAGATCATGGCATCCGGTCCCATCACTTCATAGCAAATAGATGGATGAGGAAACAGTGGAAACAGTGACAGACTATTTTTTTGGGCTCCAAAATCACTGCAGATGGTGACTGCAGCCATGAAATTAAAAGATGCTTGCTCTTTGGAAGAAAAGTTATGACCACCCTAGACAGCATATTAAAAAGCAGTGACATTACTTTGCCAACAAAGGTCCATCTAGTCAAAGCTATATTTTTCCAGTGATCATGTATGGATGTGAGAGTTGAACCATAAAGAAAGCTGAGCACCAAAGAATTGATGCTTTTGAACTGTGGTGTTGGAGAAGACTCTTGACTCAAGGGAGTCAAGACTCCTTTGGACTGCAAGGAGATCCAACCAGTCCATCCTAAAGATCAGTCCTGGGTGCTCACTGGAAGGACTGATGCTGAATCTGAAACTCCAATACTTTGGCCACCTGATGCGAAGAGCTGACTCATTGGAGAAGACCCTGATGATGGGAAAGATTGAAAGCAGGAGAAGGGGATGACAGAGGATGAGATGGTTGGAAGGCATCACAGACTCAATGGACATGAGTTTGAGTAAACTTCTGGAGTTGGCAATGGACAGGGAGGCCTGGAGTGTTGCAGTCCATGGGGTCGCAAAGAGTTGGACATGACTGAGCGACTGAACTGACTGACTGACTGATGGTCAAAGAGCCTTGGGCAGAGGGAGTGTACTGTAGGAATACTGTTCTGCAACAGAGTGTCTAACAATCCACCATATGGAAAATAATGTGGCAGAAGGGAATTTAAGACATTTATCCTGGGGTTGAGCATGATAAATCCACAGCTCTGAGGGAAGCAAGTAACCCTCAGGGAGAAGACTCATCAAGTATAAAATCGTTAATCATTCCAGATTACTACAGCTCCAAAATCTTGAAGCTGAGAAAAAAAAAGATATATCTAACTGAAAGAAAACTGTGTTTATAAATAAACTATTAAGATAAGCAACTTAAAATAAGGTTGCTGCTGCTGCTGCTAAGTCACTTCAGTCGTGTCTCTGTGTGACCCCATAGATGGCAGCCTACCAGGCTCCCCCTTTCCTGGGATTCTCCAGGCAAGAACACTGGAGTGGGTTGCCATTTCCTTCTCCAGTGCATGAAAATGAAAAGTCAAAGTGAAGTCGCTCAGTCGTGTCTGACTCTTAGCGACCCCATGGACTGTAGCCCACCAGGCTCCTCCATCCATGGGATTCTCCAGGCAAGAGTACTGGAGTGGGGTGCCATTGCCTTCTCCTAAAATAAGGTTATATATCCCTTATTTATTATTTGATGGTGAATTTTCCCCCCAAAGTTTAACAGGAAACTCTTCATTAGTATTAAAGGGGCTGCATCAATTAAAATTTGTGTTGGACAGAGTATTTAAGAACCAGTACTCTGTTAGCCAATCACCTCTACACATTCTACTGAGATTTATAATTGCAGTTAAAATAGCTCATGTGGCATCAGTAGGCATTTGTTGATAGATGAGAAGATTATCATACATACCATGTATTGTATTTCTAGCTGTTTTAAATTTAAATTAGCACTCTTTCCTAATTTCCCATCTTGATGCTATGGTGACAAATTCAGGCTTGTAAAAGCCTAGAATTAAATACATCTTTTAAATAGTCTAGGTGTTTGTTCATTAATCTGAAGACAGGAAAATATATTCTTGTTTGCACATTTTTTTTTTCTGTCAGTTCTGAGACTTCTCATCTCTAACTTCCTTTCTCTCTAGATCCTTTGAGAATCCTCTCTCTCCCTGTGTTCCCTCCAGTTACCACTATCCAAACACTTAGTGTTGGTTCGTGGTCATTCTCAACGTATTACACTTTTAACAGCAAGAAGGGACAAAGGATAAAGCCTTCTTAACAGAACATTTGTTTTACTTGGAATGTGGTTAATAAATATGGCTTCTTAAACTATTTACAAAATATAAGCATAACATTTTAAAAGAATCCGTCAGCAAGGCAAAGATTGTTAGATACAAAATACAGGTTATTTTGAATCAACAGATTAAGAACACAAGTTGATAGATAAAAACACAAGTTGTTTAGTTTACAGCAACTAAACAACAAGAAATTTATAAAGTCCCTCCATAGCCACAAGCTCATATTAATAATTATAAAAATTTCAGTCCACTTGAAAGTGTTCTTTTGATAAATATAAAGTAATTTTTTAATTATAAGGTATTTTCTGATTTCCAGGGGAGAAAAGAAAACAGGAAGACAAGCAGTACCTTATTACAAAAGCGAAAGTTTTCCCTTAAATCTGCACTAGCTTCTGTCTTCTGGATTTCATTGGCCAATTGGCTAGGGTGTGTGAGCTGCAAAGAGAGCTGGGGAAAAAAACTTTTTAAAACTGGATACAGGAGACCTCAAACGCAGTTGGGTCACAACTACATTTAAAATTTCCAATTAAGCATTTGAATGACATGAAGAAAATGAATAAGAAGCAGCAGGGCCTAGTCATAACTGATCAAGTCTGAGAGGAGAAAAGAGCTGTACTTCTGCCCCCTGCCATGTTTCATAGATACTGTGGAGGCCATGTACAGACCAGTCTTCCAAGAGCTGCAGCAAGAGGGAAAGGAAAGAAGCAAGACCGAGAAGATCACACCTGCCTGATCCTGAGCCCCTGGACCAAACCCTGGCTAAAGCGCTGGTAGTAAGTAAAACTCGATGCTATGATCCAGTGATTAGTTCTGTCATTTTTATCATATTTTGTTTGACTTTGTCTTTTTTTATATATCAAAGTGAACAACCTGGATTTGTTAAGTTATAAAAGTTTCATTAAGTATTACTACTTGGAATTATCAGATTATGTACTTTAATTAGTCTCTTTAACTATGGACAACACAGCATTGTTCATTTCATTAAAAAATATGCCATACTTTGCTACTTATTAGTTGGCATTACTGGACAGGAGATGTTTTAAATTCACTGAATTTTAAAAGGTACTGTATGGGCACTATAATAGATAACTTGTTGTCACTTTTCACAGAAGTCTAAGTTCTTGTCTCTATTTGTCAAAAAGCAAGTCACTATTATATACACATAAAACTTGTAATGATATGAAATAGTTTATACTTTGGTATTTTACAGAATTATTTCCCTTAGGCTTTATTTGATACCTTAAACACTAGTACACAGAAAGCAATAACTGCTTGATGAACAAATTAATGAATCTTAGAAAGTGACAGATACAGATATAAAAGCTACTCTTGGTATACACAAAGTATATATATTTTGAGTCAAAATGTGCTCAGAAATCTAGTTCTTTGGCTCATCTTGCTTTACGTTATAATCATAGTCTAAATAAGTCTTTAGATCTAAGAATTTGATGTCTTTTCTATTTGTAATTCAAAATGAAATAGATTTTCACTTTACCTACAATTACAATCAGCAAAATATTGAACTTTAAACAGAATAAAGCATAAATAGGCAAAAAATGGCGACTGGGGAACAGAAGCCATTGTGTCTTCACATGCTGATGGTCTAGTTGTGGCTAACTCAGTTTTCTCACAATATATGTGTTTGCTGGTGAGCTTTGATGACTAAACCAAGCTAGAAGTTATAAAGCATTTCTATTGCAATTTTCTCACAATCATAATTGGAAGCAATAAAGACAATGCCAAAAGTAAAGAAAAAACATATTTAGGGAAAAAAAAAAAAGACCCTCTTCTGTTAGTCTGTTATTCAAGAGACAAAAATGCTACTGGAGGGAAAACTGTTCCTTAAGATGGCCTAATAAAAGAAAAAATGTATTCTTTCTCTAACAATAAGAACCTGCAATCCCCAATTATTTAGTCCTATGACATCTATTATAATGAAATGTTGATTAAATAGGAATTACCTAATTAAATAATTTTTATTAAATCATCCGGCCTCAAGAGCAAGTTATTTTGTTGAACATCTAAAGATTTACAAGGGCTATTATAAACTATGTCCATCTTTTAATTATCAGTCTCACTGCAGTCAGGTTTTGATAACTAAACATAACCTAGATGTATTTTAACCATGCTTCAACTCTCTGCTGCGAAATTTTTCTCTGATCCAAAACACCCTCTTCTCTACACACACAGTAACTCACCTTATCAATTCCCGGAGAGTGCCTCATTTTCACATATTCTTTCTCCTCATAAACTCTAGATTGATCCCCCACAACTTTCTGATTTCAAATTGTAGCAATGAAATGAGTTAGCTTGACAAAATTATTATACATTTTACATGTTGGCAAAGACTGACTTCCTTCCCTACCACCAGAAACATAAAAAAAACTGATGAGTATGGAAAAAATTTTGGTTCTTCACACTAAATGCCATAGCTATACACACATACACACACACCACACACACTGTGAATTTCTATATTTATGGATGCAATATGTTTATCAAGCCATAAGCCAGCAATATTATATTAAAATTGAAATCACCATAATATAAAAGCATAATTTATGCATCAAAATAGTGGGAAGATGTATTGAGGTAAAATGACAACACAGACTGTAGAATCTGATTTTGAAAAAAAAAATTTAAGTCTACTCTAAGAAAATCTGATGTCACTGTTCTTTGTAGCATGAAATTTATATACTGTACCACAAGGTAGATATATCACAGAAGATGGGATGGTTGGATGGCGTCACCAATTCAATGGACATGAACTTGGGCAAACTCTGGGAGATGGTGAGGGACAGGGAAGCCTGGCAAGCTGCAGTCCATGGGATCGTAGAGTTGGACACAACTTGGTGACTGAACGACACTATCACCACCGCCACAAAGTGGTATAAACAATGAGTAACTCCTGACAGTGGTGAGCATTTATTTTTGTAATGAGCAATAGTTGTTTACAGTGTGTTCAAAAATATTTACGTGCAAAATAACGTATGAGTAAAAGTATGGAAGAAATGGAAAGAAAAGAATGTGTAATTTACATTGAAGGGTATGTAACGCCAAGTCTGAAACTTTAGTCTTACCATATCTATCAGCACCCAAGGGCATGTCATCAAACTGGATGCTTTGTAGTGAATACTGATTTCTAGATTAGGAGTCTTTTTGACCTTCAAGATGATGATCCTGGAGTTACTGTACATTTTTTTCTACTGTACATAGGACACAACAGATCGCATCCTTGGGAAAGCAAAGCACCTAGATGGTTTTAAAAAATGGATTTAATGAATAAAGTGATAATAGTTTAGTCTTAGCAAAATAGAAACTGTTCTGAAAAAAGACTGAACCTAAATATGATTATGTTGCAATGTTCCAGTGAACTATGGTAAAAATCATACAGCTTCAGAGATTTATATACCATTCAGTTCAGTTGCTCAGTCGTGTCTGACTGTTTGCGACCCCATGAATCGCAGCACACCATTAGGTCCCAATGAAACTCATAGTAGCACACACTGAAATCCATATTTATGATGTCTTGGTGATAATTTATTAAAAACTGAAAAGTTTTAAACATAGGTATATTTAATGGGAACTCTTGATGTGCAGACTAATGGCACCTGACAGGCTGGCAGTTTTCAGAGCTGCCTATTAAAACTCAATTATATCCCATTCACTAAGCACATGCCACACGCAATGCACATGGCGGAGCATACGCTTCATCTGAGTGTTGCAGATTTAATGTTTGATTTAATATCACATTAACACATCCCTTGGCTTCCCTGATAGTGCAGTTGGTAAAGAATCTGCCTGCAATGCAGGAGACCCGTGTTCGATTCTTGGGTTGGGAAGATCCGCTGGAGAAGGGATAGGCTACCCACTCCAGTATTCTTGGGTTTCCCTTGTGGCTCAGACAGTAAAGAATCTGCCTGCAATGCAGGAGGCCTGGGTTCAGTCCCTGGGTTGGGAAGATCCCCTGGAGAAAGTATTCTGACCTGGTGATTTCCATGGACTGGTCGCAAAGAGTCGGACATGACTGAGTGCCTTTCACTTCACTAGCACATCTCTTAGTTTATGAGTTACCACTCCAGTGTTGAAGAGAAAATTAAATTTATGCCAGTCTGAGTTTCAGTCCTGGGAGGAGGAAACCCACATCCAGCCCTAAGAGGTAGAGCAAATCAGGTACATGTGGTCTCCTCGTGTATCTCCTTTCTAAAAGTGAACATCAACATTAAGGGAAACTGTAATTTTAAAAACCTGACGAATGAAGGCAAAATTAAAATCTTGGGTGTTCTCTGCTAGAGGATGCTTGAGGCTCCCTACTGTGACTATCCCCACTGATTACAGAAGAGCCTACACTGTCAAGAAGCAGGTCACAAAAAGGTAACCCTGATTCCAAATGTCTTCATCCTGAATTCAGTTAAGTTACGTGCCATGGTATGCCATGTGACAGTAATGTAACTACACATAGCCGTGCCCTGGTATCCAGGGGCGTGGCTCCAGCACCCCTACAAACACCAAGATCCACAGGTGCTTAAATCCTTATTCTATAAATGGCATAGAACAGTCAGCCCTCCTGTATCCAACTACCTGGTGGGACTGACTCCTCCAACGGTGATTCAGATGCCGGGGGTCAGATGCAGGGGGCTAACTGTATGCTATGCTCATGTCGCTGCGACTCAAGAGCCTGTTTTCCTAAAGCAACACTGAATAGGCCTCCAACAAGTAGGCCTCACTGCTACCAAAGTTTAGGGGGAAAAAATCATCTGCACTAATTTATGACATCATTATTTGCTTAATCTGTGTATGTAAAGCAGCTTCCAATTACCCAAATTTAAGTGTAGTGGTTATGACTCATGAATAATATTGACCTTGATAAAATTCTAATTTGGAATGGATGAACATCAAAATTAAAAGACTTAAGATTTAAAGAGAACAAACAGTGAATCACTATCAGCCCAAAACTAAAATTTTGGCTCTGAGACACAAGAATTAGTTTGTTTTTTAGGGAAGTCATGACCCATAAGCAAACATGTATCTAAATAAGTGCTCCATTTTTCCAAACATAAACTGGGAAGAAGACTTTCAAAAGGATAAAGTAACTAAATACACACAACAGACACAAACAAAAAAGAAGGAATTAAAAATATTCCATGCGGGCAATGCTATTGTAGTAAAGTAAACCACAGTGGTTTGAAACAGCTTCACATTTGGTATTTGATATTAACTATTTCCAAGGAACTTTGAGTAAGAGGAAATAATCTCTTTTACAGATTATGGGAATTTAATCATAGAATTCATGGCACCTGGGTGGTGACTCCAATTAAAAGAAAATCAAAAAATCAAGATCCTTTTCTTTACTATTTTGGTCTAATGTAATTTGCCGATCTCACCCATTTTTGTTTGGACTTGCAGAGGGGATGGTTCGATATTGGGAGGAAGAAAAGACTCCATTTAAACATAAACAAGGAAGAGAAAAATGCACTATTTTCCTGAGGAGAGGTTACAGGGCTATCACCAACACTTTTTTTAAAATAAGGTAATTATTTTTGTCACCTCCGAAAAAGAGGTTTATTTTTAAACCTCTGAGCACCAGTTGGCTGAAGAGGTGATAAATGGCCTACTTGTCCTTCTCCCAGTCAGTCCCAGGAGGGAGTAAGCATTGCCTGTCTTCAAGTGGCACCAACTCACATTGGAGAATCTTTCTAAAACACCACATTGGCGTCTGCTTTTTTTATTTTTTTTTAAGAAATTTTTAACCCATTTCAAGTATTTAAGCAGACTGGAAGCAAAAATATTATTAATTTCATGAACATTGCCTCTCCTTATAAAAGAATATCTAATAATGTTATTTTAATCTTGTTTCTGACCCCCTAAAATAAGCATAGCACTTTTACTAGAAAAATAAATTAGAATGAGAATGGAAAACTGCTGTGAAGAAAACATTAAAATTTAAAATTGCATCCTATAACTGAAGAAATATATCAGCACTTAAATATAAAGCTTCATTTTCTATAATCACAGTTTTTCGAGTCCTGAGATAGAAATATGAAAATCACTTTAAAAATAGATCATCTCAGTATCTGCATGTAGATTTGTATGGATAATGTACCTCGATATGTGTAGATGTGTTTAGATAATGTATTCTCTAATTCTTTATTCATGTACATATTGGCTGAGTTATCTATTTAGTGTTAAGTCCTTCCTTCCCGATTTAGTCAGCAAAACTTCCTCTGCTTAGAAATATGGTATCTGATCAAAAGTTCCTAAAATATTCCAACTAACACAAGCTGGAATCAAGATAGCCGGGAGAAATATCAATAACCTCAGATATGCAGATGACACCACCCTTATGGCAGAAAGTGAAGAGGAGCTAAAAGCCTCTTGATGAAAGTAAAAGAGGAGAGTGGAGAAGTTGGCTTAAAGCTCAACATTCAGAAAACGAAGATCATGGCATCCGGTCCCATCACTCCATGAGAAATAGATGGAGAAACAGTGGAAACAGTGTCAGACTTTATTTTTTGGGGCTCCAAAATCACTGCAGATGGTGATTGCAGCCATGAAATTAAAAGACGCTTACTTCTTGGAAGAAAAGTTATGACCAACCTAGATAGCATATTCAAAAGCATAGACATTATTTTGCTGACTAAGGTCCGTCTAGTTAAGGCTATGGTTTTCCAGTAGTCATATATGGATGTGAGAGTTGGACTGTGAAGAAGGCTGAGCGCCAAAGAATTGATGCTTTTGAACTATGGTGTTGGAGAACACTCTTGAGAGTCCCCTGGACTGCAAGGAGATCAACCCTGGGATTTCTTTGGAAGGAATGATGCTAAAGCTGAAACTCCAGTACTTTGGCCACCTCATGCAAAGAGTTGACTCACTGGAAAAGACTTTGATGCTGGAAGAGATTGGGGTCAGGAGAAGAAGGGGTCGACTGAGAATGAGATGGCTGGATGGCATCACTGACTCAATGAACGTGAGTCTAAGTGAACTCTGGGAGTTGGTGATGGACAGGGAGGCCTGGTGTGCTGAGATTCATGGGGTCACAATGAGTCAGACACGACTGAGCAACTGAACTGACCTGAACTGAACTGAACATCTCTACTGGAATCCTAAGGAAGTGGATACTTTGAAAATGTTATTAAGTAAAAACATGTTACTATCTCTTGAAGAGCTGGGAGCTGTATCCACCACTTACTCTGAATTTCCTCTTTCCCTCTGCTTACCACTTCCAGTGGCACTCCCATCACCATCAAGTGTTCAGTGCCAAGAAATTCATAGTGTATTCTCAGTGCCTGGCAAACTGGCAGACAGAACCATCAGACAAAATCTACTCTCTTAAGCCAATCAGGGAACTGAGATAACCCAGCCTTACCCTAGGAGCAGGAAGGTATTTACTCCAAGATTCATCTCAGTGACAGCAGACTGGATGCTTTGTGGTTGTCATTTCAGAAAAGCACCCCCAAAGAGGCAAGGCAATCATACTTGCTAAACAAATTTATACAAATTTAACTCTTTTTAATACTTTTTTATGTGTACCATTTTTAAAGTGTTTATTTAATTTGTTGCAATGCTGCTCCTGTGGGGTGTTTGCTTGTTTTAGCTGTGACGTATGGAGGTTCTTAGCTCCTTGACCAGGGATCAAACCTGCATCCCGTACATTGGAAGGTGAAGTCTTAACCACTGGACCACCAGGGAAGTCCCTTAACTCTTGCACATAAGCTTCTACCATTGTCTTTTCATTAATTTGGTGAAAGTGTATTTTCATCTTTTAGCTATTCTACGATGATTTTACTATCATGTAGAATGCATATTTCTCTCTTGTGCAAATTAATAACATAAAGATGAGATATTTGCACATTAAAGTAGCAATAATAGTCTGTTTCTTTAATAAACATCAAAGTATTTGAGCTTTGAAAATATTCAGGATGAGTTCATGTGATATTATATGGCATTATAATGCCCTGTGTACCAAAGTCCTTTTTACCCAGTGACTTAAGTGAGGCGTTTAGGCAACAACCATCATGCCTTGGTGGTCTACGGCTAGATGTCTCCTCCAGGGACAGACACATACTTGGCACACAGGACAGGTGGAAGCGTATTCTAAGTGGGTCTACAATACAGTCTTCCTACACTGAATGATTAAATCCCTTGGATTTCCCCCAACTGTCTCAAAAATCAAACATCCATATAACATCCTGTTCCCACACTACAGAAATCAGGACAACTGCTGGTAAGCTTATAAAAAGAAAACATGTAATAAATTAGGTAGGAAAGAGCTGAAGAATCACGCTGAAGAATATCACTGTTTCTTCATATGTGGAGGTATTTTGAGGACCAAGTTTTAAGGTGAAATAAATTACAAAATAAATGGCTAATTACAATCTTTACAGGAGAAGGCGATGGCACCCCACTCCAGTACTCCTGCCTGGAAAACCCCATGGATGGAGGAGCCTGGTGGGCTGCAATCCATGGGGTTGTGAAGAGTTGGACATGACTGACTGACTTCCCTTTCACTTTTCACTTTCATGCATTGGAGAAGGAAATGGCAACCCACTCCAGTGTTCTTGCCTGGAGAGTCCCAGGGACAGGGGAGCCTGATGGGCTGCCGTCTATGGGGTGGCACAGAGTCGGACATGACTGAAGCGACTTAGTAAAATGGTAAATTACATCTTCCTGGTTTACTCTAAAATATTCATCTCCTCCCTATCTGTCCAAACCAGGACAGTACTGAAGTTGACCTTGCTAAGAAGTCTGACTTTTAAACTCTGAAGCATTGCTATTTACACAAGGGTATACATCTGAATATCTCCTCTTTTGTTACATCCATTTTATAATAACTGACTTTTGGGTTTGAGTAAATTTTCTGCTGCACTAAAAAATTAAAATAACAAGTACAAAGTAATTGTGTTATTTACATGATAGTTCATTTCTGCCCCCATTCTGGTCTTACTTTTAATAGGAATACTTGTAAGCAGATTTGAAATGAAGGAACTGCTAGGACACTTTAGGATTATCTTTCTCACTCTAATTGCTAGCTTATTTGAGAATAAGTGTATAAATGATGGAAAATCCAACCTTATATAAGTTTTTTATATATTATTTCAACAGACTGTCTAAAAATATTTAACTTGGTAAGACAGAACATGTAAGCCACTGATGGCAGCTTGAAGAACCATTAAGAGGTGAATGTGTACGTCCGTGTGTGTGTGTGTGTGTGTGTATCTAAGCATGACGACTGTTTACATTGCTTGTTCTGTTTGGAATTCAAGCCAGAAGAGTCAAGATGACTGTTATTAGTGTATTTTATAAATGCTTCTGAGTAGAACAGGGATGGGCGCTTACGTAAGTTAAGTGGTCATCATTATCATCATCAGAAGTCCAGAGCATATAGAGGAGCTCAGACAACATATATGGGTGGTCAACAAGTGAGGAGAGCAGGCACTGCCAGGCACTTTGAGGAAGTCTGAAGTTTCTATAATATTTCACTGTTTCTTATGATGTTCTGGACTCTCCAGCCAAATGGGCTGCTCCCAGTTGCCCAAACACCCACTGACTGCACTGGCATTACTGGCCTCTGTCCTCCGCTCTCACACTTCAATATCCAAAATATCCCTCCCACTCTTCTTTCTGTAACCAGCATTTAACCATTTTTCACAGCTTACTCAACATCACCCCACCTTTCCTGTGACTGCCAATGCATCCCCCAGAAACCTAGCCACTGACTTCTGGTAAAGCAAGAGACTCTTACAAAATGTCTTATAATTGTCTGCATTTATAGATTAACTCATTTCTGGTATTTTTAATGAGTAAGTTTCTTGTTTCTTAAAAATGATGATATACTTGTTATAGACAGGAATCACTCACTCACTTTGTATCACTCACTGCATAGTAATTTCCTGTTTAGAACTGAAGCTGCCACTAGTGAGGATTAACTAAAACATCCCTGAATTGAAGTAGATTTAAATATGAGAATTTGGAGTAAAAAGTATATAAACCTGGTTCTAATGGGTAAAGTAAGAGGTAGGGGTGTCCATAGGGCCTTCTTCTTGAGTACTTCAATTTTCCTTCCACGCTGTTATGAGGCAACAGGTGACTGAGGAAGAAAGCCCTTTGGAAGAGAATAGTTCTCCATTCCAATCTCTTACCACAAGCCCTGTGGATTGCATAAATGCAGATTCCAAAATTTTTCAAGAAACCCAGTACATATGCATTTTAATTCTCCCTCCACACCCAGCAGGGTCTGTGGCAGCATCTCATAAATAAATATATTACTGTTTCTTCAACGATGCTTAGATATATTCAAACTTAGAGGGTAAGTAAAGACTATCCGTAGCTTTATGTCAGATCAGGTCAAGGTTATAGAACCAAATAAATGTATGAAAATGAGCTCTGGGGTTTCAGAAAGGCAGAAAGGGAATCATCAGGGATCCCTTCTAACACTTGACAGCTACTGGAGTGCCATCAGTACCAGGAAAGGGTGAGACCCCACCAGCAAAAGGTATTTTAAGGCAACTATTTGATTCTGTGATGGATGCCCAATAAAGCAAATTAAATGAATGCAATTTTTCTCTAACAGTTAAACTACAAATTAAGTAAATCAATTGTGGATAGGAGCCTCCTGAATAATTTGCATGAGTAAATTCCAGAAGAAAGGATGACACTGATAAATCTGAAATATTTACAGTAAATTTTAGCATTATAGTATACATCAATCATTATCTCTTATTGTTTAAAGTTCTCTGCTACATTAATATTTCTAATGTGAAAAATCAATGATATCTTAATTCACAACTACTACAAATCTGAAGTGACAAATTGGTGTTTTGCAACACAAAGTAGACCTCTGAAGTATTTAGACAGTGCAGCAGGAATAATGTAACAGGTAAAAGGGGCTACAATGTAATGTTTAGAAGTTGAAGGAGATATCATTCCTCTGCAACTGAAGTCTGTTCTTTCAAACCCAATTATTCCTGAAAGGTCATATAGGTAAGATCACTATATTTCACTGAAGTTATATTAGTGCAACTTAGAAATAGTAATTGTCAGAAATTGTTTTTAGGCCTCTAGCTCTGCAGCCATTCTTGTAACAGTACTATGGATTAGGCCAGTTATGATCCACCTTTAATCAGAGAGCATCCTGGGATGAACCCTGGAAGAAAGTCCCAGTTTCTTTCAGATTGTTCCATTGTGGGGAATGTAACAGGCGATCCTGGCTGCAGAGCAATACTTCCTCTGTCTCCTTGCATACTGGTCCACTTACAAGAGGAAGAGAATAATAGGCCTTTAGCAACCCTGAAGGCTCTAACCCATTACCATGCTTTTCTAAACTATATGCTGCAAAAGTTTTGTTTTGTTTTGTTTTTTAAAGGAAAAAGCTCTATTCTTGCTCCTGGTTAAATCATTTGAGTCTTAGATTCATCATCTTTAATAAAAAATATAACACCCATCTCATGAAGATGTAGTGGAAAACAAAATGAAATTAATGTATAGGTAACCACAACATTGCAGATATAACCTAAACACATGTATTTAAACACCTACTCTCACAGTGTAGGTATGTATGGTACCCAGGGGGTGATCTGAACTTGTGAAGACACTAAAAAGACAGCAGTGCTGAGACAGAAAGTCCTCATTCTCTCACACCTGCATTTATTGAAATCAAAAATATATATAAGGACCTAGGTATTTTAAACTGTCTAACCCAATAAAATACTTTTATTTTTTGAAATGAAAGTGGAATTTCATGATATGAACTAATTCTTCCTTTTGTTAATCATAAATCAACTTTTAAAAACAAACTCAACTTCAACCACAGTGAACTCTTATCTTATCTCATGTTGGCAAATAATTGTAGTTAGTAATCTAGTGCTTTTTTTAGGTTTTGCAGTTTTTTCTTTTTAGCTTGCTCGTAATTTTAAATATTTCCTTTTTTAACTCCAACATGTCTAGTTAATTTAATTACATAATTAGGTAAAACTACCTGCCTTACTTTTCTGACATTAACTTGCTTGTACTCACATCCTTGGGAAAAACAACTTAGAAGTTTTTAGTAAATCATACAACCATAAATGGGCTTACCTTGTGGCTCAGCTGGTAAAGAAACCGCCTGCAGTGTGGGAGACCTGGGTTCGATCCCTGGGTTCGGAAGATCCCCTGGAGGAGGGAAAGGCTACCCACTCCTGTATTCTGGCCTGGAGAATTCCATGTATAGTCCATGGAGTCACAAAGAGTCGGACATGACTGAGCAACTATCACTTCACTCACAACCATAAATAATTAGAAAAGAAACCTAGGTCTAGGAACAAGGAGATCTCATTTCCATTTGTGATTTTACCTCCCAATTTTTTGTGAAGATCCCCCGGAGAAGGGAAAGGCTACCCACTCCAATATTCTGGCCTGGAGAATCACATGGACTATATAGGTCATGGGGTCGCAAAGAGTTGGACATGACTGAGTAACTTTCACTTTGGGGCTTTGGGAGTGGGGTGAAGGATGGGATAGTTAACCATGATTCACACCTTGTGAGTTTTCTTCCATTTTAATATTAAAAAAATAATTCTGAAGTGTAAATTAACAAAACTCTGCATTTCTTGGGGATTATGTATATGTAGAGTCTTCTATTAACCTTCTGAAATCTCTTAAGGTTTATGTAGAGCGCAGAAAATTAACATTAGCTCTTGATTGTTATTAGGGCTTACATCCAAATAAGGCACTTGTTTTGTCCACTAGGGAGAGACGTGGAGTCTTTGGACCATGTCTCTTGGCATTTTCATGGCAAGGACACAGCAATTCCGCTGAAGGCAATAATGACACGCCCTCTCAAGCCTCTATTCAACCGCTGGGGAACACTTCAGTGAAGGAATAATACTCTGCTTTACGGATGGTCAACCATGAAAAGCCAACAAAATTCATAAAAGTTTTCACAGCAAAGGGAAAACTTAATTAAATCACCAATGAAGACAGTTTTGAAAATTAAGAATAAATTAACTCCAACCAAAAGAGAAGTATATAAACACATGCACATACACACATATGGTCCGCTCCACTCAGGATCCATCCAACAGAGGGAGTGACTCTTACACAGGCTCTTGGCTTATCAGGATAGGCTTCTAACTGGACCTGCTATTTCAGTTTCTCAACTGTAAACCAAAGTAAGTTATCCTAGGCAGTAGAGAGGAATTCTCTTCCTAAGTCATACTTTTAAGAAATAGTTTAACTCTGAGGAAACAGAAAGTGAATCAATATCATGAAATCCAAGGCATTTAAGCTGCAGGAAGCATTAGTGGGTCTAAGACTACATTTTTTTTGTGGCATTTGAGGACAGGAAGACATTCTTATAGCAGTAATTTTACCAATGTAAATATCTGTATTGAAAATTATTTTACAAGTCACATAAAACACTCTTTTCTGCACTTTATACGTTTTTACTCCATAGTTTTTTTCCCTTGACCCCACTGAATGACAAATTCCAACATTTAATTTTTCCCCCAAAGTACAAAGATATTTTTTTTTAATCAGTCTTCTCAATCTTAAAAGTGTGTTTCAAAATAAAACTGGGGAGGCAATTTAATTTGTACACAGTCAATATATGCTAATCAGTAAACTCATGATTAGCAGTTACACACGCCTGGCACTATTCCTGCCATCAGATGAAATAAATTGCTGCAATCTAGTTCCAGCTACGGAGAAGGCACTGGCACCCCACTCCCAATACTCTTGCCTGGAAAATCCATGGACGGAAGAGCCTGGTAGGCTGCAGTCCATGGGGTCGCACAGAGTCAGACACCACTGAAGCGACTTAGCAGCAGCAGTTCCAGCCAGGGGCTACAGCAAGTGTGTGAAGTGAGACTTCCCATCTTATGTGGAATATGAAACTTTTTCATGAATTCAAGAACTTTATTAAGCATATTCTCCATCCTTATGTCAGATCTGAGCTTTTAAGGTAGACATACATTTTTTTTTTAGAAGAGCAGACACAAATAATATACGACATTTGGGAATCAGAATGTCCCCAAAGCATCTTGGCAACATTTTTCAGGCAAAGAGTTAAACATCTCGTTGAAAAACAGACAAGAAAATCCACCTTACTTTTCACAGTTCTTGACCACATTTCAGAAATGCAGCGTTTACTAAGTCGAAAAGCCATGCCTGATGGTGATTCGAGATCCTGTTGCATCTCAAGTTTGACCAACTTCTCCAGGTGAATCTGAAGTCTGATGCCCTCAAGCCCCATTACTAACCCCACAGAAGAGGAACACTCCATAAAAAGCAGCCTCGGATGACTGGTCATCCAAGCCCTGGGAGCTGCTGAGGTCCCAACTCACTTGCTAGGGAAGAAAAGAACCCTCCCGGCGGGTTAACCGGGGTTCCAGCACAGCTCGGCTCCCCGGCGGGGACCGCTCTCCAGCCGGTAGGTTATAGGAGCGCGGTCACCAGCTACCTTCCGAGCCTTGCACTCGGCGTAAATTGCCTTCCTATTTAGTAACAACTTTCTGTGGAAAAAAAGGAGAAAACTTTCTCTCAGAAACTCTACACTCAGCTCAGCAACTTTGGATCCAACGCACACAAGGTGAAACACAAGCCCATTCTTTGCACAGGTTCTGGGTCCTTTGAGACCCGACGCCCCCGCCTCCCCGGGGTCCCCACGGTCCCCGAGGCCCCCAGGGTCCCCGCAGCGCGCACCCACCTTGGCCTCGCCCGCGTCCGGCTCCGTGTCCGAGAAGCCCAGTCCCGACTCGAAGGCGGTGGCGGCGGCGGGCGCCCGGCGCGGACCGGGGAGCAGCGCAGCGGCCAGCAGGGAACACGCCAGAGAGCAGAAGCCCAGCAAGTGCATGGTGGCCGGGCCACGGGCGCGGGGGCCGGGCGCCCCGGCGAGGCTGCCTCGCGGCTCGGCCCTGTCCCCGAGGGCCGCCCGGGACCCCGCGGAGCCGGGGCGGCGGCAGCGGGTCCGGGCTCGGTGCTCGCGACGCTGCGAGCCGCTCTACCGCCGGCGCCCGCGAGCCGAGGGGTCAGAGCAGCGTCTCACAGGAAACCGGACATCCGAGCGCCCGCGACCGCGGCCCGCTAGGTGAGGCGAGGGCGCGGGAGGACGGCGCCCCGCTCGGCGGCTCGGGGAGCGAGGGGTAGCCGAGCCCAGACGCCCCGCGAGGCTCGCGCCCTGCGGCGGCCCCGGGGCCCGCGAGCCCCCGCCTCCCCCTCCCCGCGGCGGGGCGAGCCGGGTGGCCGGGCGGCGAGAGCGGCGGCGGCGCCGGGCGGCGAGGCCGGGGAGCGCGGGGCTGCGCGGCGGCGGCGGGCGCAGGGGCAGGGCATGGCTGACGCGCCCTCTGCCTGCGCTTATGTGAGAGAAAGCGGCCGAGGGAGGGCGCGTGCCGAGCCCGGCCGCCCTCCCCGCGCGCCGGCCTTGGCGGCGTCTCCCGGCGCCCGCGCCGCCCCTCCCCCGCCCCCCGCGGCGCGAGCCCCCCGCGGGGTTGGGGGAGGGGGCGGGCCGGCCCGCGGGCTCCGAGGCGCCGGGCTCCGGGGGCGCGGGCGCCCCGGCTCCGGCCAGAGTGCCCCGCAGACTGGCCCCCCGCGTCCCCGCTCGAGAGGCAGGGGAGCTCCAGACTCTAGAAAGTGCGAGAAAGTCGGCCCGGGGCGGAGAACCCGCCGGGCCCCCTGTCTCCCCTTGTTGGGCGACTCGGGGGCCCCCCCAGGGGATGCGAAGGCGGGCGGACTGTGGGGCGAAGGCTCTGGAGCGGCTGGAAGCCCGGGCCTGTGGCCGGTGGGGCCGCCGGGCCGGGCGCCTCAGGAGCAGCGCCTGTGGGGAGTGGGTTTGAAGGAGGAAGCAGGACGCGGGAGACACGTGTGAAGCACGTTGTCGGAGGTGAAGTCTGCGGAAGCCAAGGCCTTCTCCCGGTCAGAAAAGTCGGCGGGCGGCAGAGCGCCCTGTTGGCCGGCGTTCACCTTGGCTTGGGTGGCCTGGGTGCAGACGTCCCCCGCTCAGGGTTTCCTTAGCTCCCCGAAAGTGGGAAAGCCTCACTTTTACCTGGGGCGACGTTTCAATACACAGATCATAAAATCTCAGGAGATGAGACTTGGAGTCCACCCACAAGTTCTGAAACTCCTCTCAAGTAAGAAGCCTCAAATCTCCTCAGTGACCAGAAGCGACCCACCCCACCCCCACCGCGCCCTGCGTGGCCGCCCGTCGTCGTTAACATTTTTGATGGTCAACGTCATTGAAAAGTGTTTTCTTCCACCTATCCATTGCTTTGACTTCTGGACTTGGCTCCATGAGTCAAATCGAACTTCCTTCTGTGAGCTCTTCCAACCATTTATAAATATCTGTCATAGTAACCCATCACCGTGCGCCCTTTTTGAAAGACCCCTCAAAGTTCCCTCTTCAACCGCAACCTCATTTTGTGTGTTCTTCAGCTAGTATACTCCCCAGAACGTGACTCAGTACTTAAAAGTGTTCCAGCAAGCTGGAGAAAATGGCCTTCCTTGCCCAGATATCCTACATGTGTTGATGCCGCCTTGGATGGAGTTTATTTTCTGGCACTCAAATCAGTGTTGACTCACGTTACACTGAAAATCAACTAACTTTCTCAAAAAATTTTTTTATCCGTGTACTGCTGTGCAGTCATGTTCATGGTTCCCAAGTTTGTGAAGTCGGTAGACGGTGCCCAAGATTTGAGCTTTGTTGTTTCTCTTATTAGACGCTGTCCTCTCAGAGTTAGTCCATCATTGTAGCTCGTTGAGATGTTTGGGAAAGCTGAGCCCGCCGGGTAGTAGTTCTTTGATTATGTTCCTGCTTTTTGCCTTTTTGATTAATTTGCTGTTTGTCTTCAGATAAAATATCTGAAAGGGAAGAGCTAAGGACAGACCTGGGTGGGATTTAAGTAGATACTGGAGCTTCCTTTTAACCATTCTAGTGATTCTCAACTTTGACTGCACCTGGAATACGAAAAGAGTTCAAAACCACGCCTGAGTGTGTTTGCACCTGTGTGCACCATCATGAGACTCTACTTAATTGGTCTGGGTTAAGACCTGAGCCTCAGGATCCTGTTAGGCAACCAAGTTGAGAATCTCTGGCATCTCCAACTTGAGCCGGGCTTACCCCTGAGGACTATGAAATCAACAGAATTGAAATATATCATAGTAAGTATATTATTTGTTTTATTTGAAATAGAGCAATAATCACTGGATTTCCCCCGCCGCCCCCCTTGAAAATGCTTTCTTCCTGCTATGGTTATTAAGTACAGAAAATGCTGGCAAAATGTATATTTGAGTGAAAAAGAAAAAAAAAATCGATGATTTCAGAAAACAATCCCGCATTAGTTGTTTCAGGGCTTATCTGTTTCCCTGTTTGTATGTTTTGGTTTTGCTTGCTTACCCTGTGGAAAAATTTTCTACCACCAGCCCACTTTGAAGCGTAAGAAGTGCATTTTTCCTGGCTTGTGAGTCCTTTATTAGCTTCAGAAAGCGCCTGTTCAATAACAGGGCTTCTGAACAATGATTTTTCAAAAAGTGCCCCCCAGCGGGGAGAAATTGAGAAGGGGAGTTAGGGAGCAGTGTTCCTGTTGCCATCTCCTCAGACCCCAGCTGGAGTGACACCTCTTGTCTGCTTTACGTATTGGATTTCTGTTTTGTTTGAAGGCATATAATGATTATAGTATCTTCATTCTGTGTTCTCCAGTATCCATTCTGACCATCTTTAGTTTATTTCTGATTTCAGTTTTTCTTCATTTTTGCTTCTTTAATTTTACTTTGTTGATCTATTTCAAATGTCTTTAGCTGAATGCTTAGACTAAAGTTTGTCTTTTGTCTATTTTCTGATGAACTTATTTAAAAAACAATTCTATCTAAATTTTGCTTTACATATATATTTGCCACTTTTGTTGTGCTTTCTTTGTTGAACAGTTGTAATTTATCTTAATTTCCCTATGACCCTTTTTCTTTACCTGAAAAATTATTTCTTTTTTATACTTTATAGGCTGATGGAATTTTTGTTATTAATTTTAAATCTTATTCAATTGTACTATAAATGATATTGATTTTAGAAACTCACTTAAGCTTTCTTTGTGACTTTGTACATGGTTGATTTACTGGAGCTAATTCTTTGCATGCTCTCTTTTCTTGGATATCAAGTTTGAGCTTATTAATTTTAGTATTCAAATCTTGGTTGGAAGTGAGTTGTTAAAATCTTGTTACAATTATTGACTTTATTTTCTGTTTCTGACTGTAATTCTTTCAGTTATTTCCTCATATAATTTGATGCTGTATTGCTAGTCTGAGATGTTCATGATGACACATTTTTAAATCTAATTTTTCTTTAACTAGTGTATAATGTCCAATTTTGTAACTTCTAATGATTTTATTTGAAATTCTGCTTTCTCTAATATTAAAATCTTAGTCTTTGAGAATTGAGACCATCTGTGATTATGACTTAGATAAAATGATGGACTTATATCAGTATAATTTAATTGTTCCTTTTAGAAAGCTTTAAAGCTTTAGCCTGGAAAAGATAAGATTGTAAACTAGTCCACTCTTGCTTCAGGAAATGCCCACAAATCTATACATTGAAGACAGTAATCTCATGCTGCCAAACAGCCTGCTTATCAATAACAATTTGCTTATCAAGACCCTCATTCCCCTATGTCAGCCAACCCTAAACTACTGCCTCGTGAACTTTGCCCAGCTCTACTTAGTTCTCCACTTTTGCAGACTTACTTTATCCTACTTGAGTCCCCAAATCCTACAATTATTCTGTTTCTGAATTAACTCTCTTGAGACACCTTTTTAGGCTCTGTCAGATAGTATTCTCTCCTACTGCTGTAAGTTCTACTAAATGAAATGTAGCTTTTGTTTGTTTAAAGGTTTGCTGATGATATTTTGAGAAGTTCAACAACCTGGATGTCCTACCAATATCCTATTGATACTTCCCTGGCTGCTGAAGCCCAGGACCTTTAATTCAGAAACAGGGAAAACAACTGAAGCCTTCGGAGATGGGGTAAGTCTCACAGTGAATCTCAGTTCCAATTTCTCTTCATTAGGCTTCCAGATGCTAAGTGTATTGTGTCCCTTAATATTCCTTTTCAGGAATGCTTTGATTCTTTGATCAAATTTGAAAGCAGTGTATCCCTGGTGGAAAGCTGTCTGTTACTAGCAACATCGCTTTTTGTCACTGCTCTTCATTATTTCCTGTTGTTGGTTGATAGCAGGAAGTTCATGTTCAGACCCTGTGTTCCACCCCAAGGAGGACAAACTGAACACTGTGCTATATCAGCATTGTTGAAAAAATTGCCCTGTATAAGCATCACCTGAAAAGTTCTTGGCAGGGGGCGGGGGTCGAGTCGAGTCCAGTCCAGTCCAGTCGAGATGGGTTGAGTTGAGTTGCATAGCCATCGTTGCTGCTGTGTCAGCCATTAGAGAGTAAAGCATGTCTGCCTTGCTGCTGTGAATAAAGAATGTTTGCGTTCTTACTGATCTCCGCATTTTATTCCAGTTCACCTGCTTGTCTATCCTGGGTTCAGCGAACAGTGTGCACAGTGAAATACAGCTAGACAATTGGCGTAGTTGGGAATGAACAGCAGGACAGTAGTGTTCTGACGGTAGCAAAAAGTTGCGTTACTTTGTGTTTCCAACCTGGAGAATTTCAACCTCCCTTTCCACGGACGGAGGCACTCATTGTCCTGGGATAGTTCCTGGAGGACTTTGTGCATCCTTGATGTTTACTCAGAAGTCATATCGTCCTTGTCAGTTCCAATCCTCATGAAAAGTAGAGAAAGTCAGTGGTATTTTTAAGCTCAAATGAGGACTCACTGACTCTCATCATAAAAGCACGTCACAGGTCTTTGTTTAAGGTTGCGTATTTCTCCAGATGTGACAAAACTCTCTAAGGGGTTCCTGCAGTATAACTAGTTTGATCACCTTCAGGTATGAGTTGCATTTCCTTCATATTCTTGAAGTAGCTTCTACATGCCCTAAGAAACAGAGACTTTGTCATCTGGAAAAGACACCATGAAAGAAAAAAAAAAAAGGCCTAGGACCCACAATGGAAGGGAACTGTCAGGTAGTTTTGACTGCTACAATAGATAAACTTGAGAAAGTGAAAGCCTACATTTGTGTGTCCCAGCTAAAAAAAGACACAGGGTTTAACTCACTGACAACAGAATTAACATACCTTTAGGACATTTAAAATGAGAAATTCTTAAGAATTTTTTAGAGACAGGTGGTCTTTGGATAGAAAGAACTTCACCAGTGAGCTTTGTGTCAAGGCGGAGTTTGCAAGACATGACCAGCTTCCACTCAAGGCCTCCAGAGTTAGAATTAGATGACTGTGGCCTTGCTTGCATCTGCATGCTTTCTTTCTTAACCTGTTTCCTTAACTGTTTTCTTATGTGATTGTAGCCTTAAGATTCTGAGTAGTTAACCAGCCATTGTTATTTCTTAGGGCTTCCCTGGTGGCTCAGATAGTAAAGAATCTGCCTGTAATGTGGATGACCAGTGGAATATCAGAGTCTCTAACTTTAATATGACTTCCTTTCTCTTTAGTCCTTCCTTGCTATGACTCACATACTAGAGAACGTGCGCACATGTTTTGTCTAAAACAAACAAAAAATTCTGTGTTTTTTAAAAAACTTTTCTGGTGGCTCAACAGTAAAGAATCTACCTGTAGTGCAGGAGATCTGAGTTCGATCCCTAGGTCAGAAAGATCCCCTGGAGAAGGAAATGGCAACCCACTCCAGTATGCTTGCCTAGGAAACCCCATGAACAGAGAAACCTGGCAGGCTACAGTCCATGGAGTTGCAAAGAGTTGGACATGACTTAGCGACTAAGCAGCAACATAGTTGATTTACAATGCTGTGTTAGTTTCTGCTGGATGACAAAGTGAATCAGTTATACTTACTCTTTTGAACTTTCTTTTTCCATTTAGGCCATTACAGACTATTGAGTAGAGTTCCTGGTGCTATACAATAGGTCCTTATTAGTTATTAAAGCTCTGTGCTTTGCACACATTTCCCTGTGAGGACTAGCCAGCTAGTGGCAATCTTTTGTTAGGAAGTATTTGGTTTTATCCATAACTGTACTCAACCACAAATTTGCTTTTTGTGTGAAAGATAGCACTACAGCACAGGTAACCAAAATTAAAAACTCCTTAGAAAGAAAGGTTTCTGCCTCCATTGAAAGCACGCTCAGGGACCATTTCTCAGAGATAACGTCTATAAACAAACTTTCATGGAAGAAAGACTCAGAAAGAGAATCAGGAACAGATGGTTTATATTTAAGACCTGCCTCACATTTACAGATCTTACACAGAAGGCTTACTGTGGAGGTAACCCTTGACTGCCTGACAGTCTACCCTGAGTGACCCTTGGTCAATCTCTCTTTTCCACATGGGGCTAATATGAATAGTATATTAGTTAATACATACATAAAGAGGGGCGTCCCAGGCACTAATGGTCAGGACTCCACTGAGCAAGGCGGTGGACATGAGATGAGTCAGACATGACTGAAGCAACTTAGCATGCACATATGCATAAAGAACTTAATAATAGTTGGCATTTAATAATCCCTCACTAAATTTTGGATGGAACATGAATAATAGTTAAAAATTAATGTATAAATTATGTCATGTCTAATATATTTATCTTGATTTCTTTTTATATTTATTATATTTTCTCTGTTCTTCCACTCATGTGTTAAAATGATTGTTAAAATAGATAAAAAATTCTAACAAGCACCATTGTTTCTTAAGCAATTTGAAAATGTTCTTCTGTGGTACTCCTTCATCCAATATTGCTACCAAGAAGTCTGAGAATAATAATTTTTTATAGCTGTAAAATGCCTACTAACATGCCTGACTGTATTTTTATGTGTCTCACATATTTTAGTATATTTAGTACTTCTAATAATCTTATTACATAGAAATTACTATTATGATATTTATATAAATGAGGAAACTGAGCTGTGGAGAAGTTACATATCTTGTCTAATTTTAGAGCTAGAGCTAGTGTTGGCCAGACCCTGGATTCAAAGGCCTGAGGCTCTAGCATCTAGAATACCAAGCACTACATCCTACTGCCTCCTAAAGAATGTTGTTCCATGTTTTGACTGGTAACATGATCTGCCATTTATTGTTGTGAAATTTTAAAATGCTTTCTTTGTCTTTGATGTAACTCAGTTCAGTTCAGTTTGTCACTCAGTTGTGTCTGACTCTTTGCAAGCCCATGGACTGAGCACACCAGGGTTCCCTGTCCATCATCAACTCCGGGAGCTTGCTCAAACTCATGTCCATCGAGTTGGTGATGCTATCCAACCATCTCATCCTCTGGCATGCCCTTCTCTTCCCGCCTTCAATCTTTCCCAACATCAGGGTCTTTTCAAATGAGTTTAAGTTCTTCGCATCAGGTGGCCAAAGTATTGGAGCTTCAGCTTCAGCATCAGTCCTTCCAATGAATATTCAGGACTGATTTCCTTTAGGATGGACTGGTTGGATCTCCTTGCAGTCCAAGGGACTCTCAAGAGTCTTCTCCAGCACCACAGTTCAAAAGAATCATTTCTTCTGTGCTCAGCTTTCTTTATATATAGTCCAACTCTCACATCTATATGTGACTACTGGAAAAACCATAGCTCTGACTAGACAGACCCTTGTCAGCAAAGTAATGTCTCTGCTTCCTAATATGCTCTCTAGATTGGTCATAGCTTTTGTTCCAAGGGGCAAGCGTCTTTTAATTTCATGGTGGCAGTCACCATCTACAGTAGTTTTGGAGCCTAAGAAAATAAACTCTGTCACTGTTTCCATTGTTTCCTCTTCTGTTTGTCATGAAGTGATGGGACCAGAGGCCATGAGCTTCGCTTTTTGAATGTTGAGTTTTAAGCCAGCTTTCACTCTGCTCTTTAACGTTCAACAAGAGGCTCTTTAGTTCCTCTTCACTTTCTGCCATAAGGGTGGTGTCATCTGCATATCTAAGGTTATTGATATTTCTCCCAGCAATCTTGATTCCAGCTTATGCTTCATCCAGCCCAACATTTCATATAATGTACTCTGTATATAAGTTAAATAAGCAGGGTGACAATATATAGCCTTGACATAATCCTTTCCCAATTTGGAACCAGTCTGTTGTTCCATGTTCAGTTCTAGCTGTTGCTTCTTGACTTGCATACAGATTTCTGAGGACGCAGGTCAGGTGGTCTGGTATTCCCATATCTTGAAGAATTTTCCAGTTTTTTGTAATCCACCAAGTCAAAGCCTTTGGCATAGTTAATAAAGCAGAAGTAGATGTTTTTCTGGAACTCTGTTGCTTTTTCAATGATCCAGCAGTTTCTGGCAATTTGATCTCTGGTTCCTCTGCCTTTTCTAAATCCAACTTGAACATCTGGAAGTTCTCAGTTCACATACTGCTGAAGCCTGGCTTGGAGAATTTTGACCACTACTTTGCTAGCATGTGAGATGAGTACAGTTGTGCTGTAGTTTGAACATTCTTTGGCATTGCCTTTCTTTGGGATTGGAATAAAAACTGACCTTTTTCAGTCCTGTGGCCACTGCTGAGTTTTCCAAATTTGCTGGCATATTGAGTGCAGCACTTTCACAGCATCATCATTTAGGATTTGAAATAGCTCATCTAGAGTTCCATTACCTCCACTAGCTTTGTTCCTAGTGATACTTCCTAAGGCCCACTTGACTTCACATTCCAGGATGTCTGGCTTTAGGTGAGTGATCACACCATTGTGGTTATCTGGGTTATGAAGATCTTTTTTGTATAGTTCTTCTGTGTATTCTTGCCACATCTTCTTAATGTCTTCTGCTTCTGTTAGGTCATACCATTTCTGTCCTTTATCAAGCCCATCTTTGCATGAAATGTTCCCTTGGTATCTCTAATTTTCTTGACGAGATCTCTAGTCTTTTCCGTTCTGTTGTTTTCCTCTATTTCTTTGCATTGATCACTAAGGAAGGCTTTCTTATCTCCTCTTGCTATTCTTTGGAACTCTGCATTCAGATGGATATATCTTTCCTTTTCTTCTTTGCCTTTAGCTTCTCTTCTTTTCTCAGCTATTTTTAAGGCCTTCCAATAGCCATTTTGCCTTTTTGCATTTCTTTTTCTTGGGGATAGTCTTGATGGCTGCCTCCTGTACAGTGTCACAAACCTCCGTCCATAGTTCTTCAGGCACTGTGTCTATCAGATCTAATCCCTTGAATCTATTTCTCACTTCCACTGTATAATGATAAGGGATTTGATTTGGTCATACCTGCATGGTCTAGTGGTTTTCCCTTTTTTCTGTAAGTCTGAATTTTGCAAGAACGAGTTCATGATCTGAGCCACAGACAGCCCTCAGTTTTCTTTTTGCTGACTATATAGAGCTTCTCCATCTTCAGCTGCAAAGAATATAATCAATTTGATTTCAGTAGTGACCCTCTAGTGATGTCCATGTGTAGATATTGGGCATAGATTGAATTACTGTGATATTGACTGGTTTGCCTTGGAAACGAACAGAGATCATTCTGTCATTTTTGCGATTGCACCCCAGTACTGCATTTCAGACTCTTTTGGTGACTATGAGGCTTACTCCATTTCTTCTAAGGGATTCTTGCCCACAGTAGTAGATATAATCATCATCTGAATTAAATTCACCCATTCCAGTTCTTTTTAGTTCACTGATTCCTAAAATGTGGATGTTCACTTTTGCCATCTCGTGTTTGACCACTTCCAGTTTACCTTGATTAATGGACCTAACATTTCAGGTTTCTATGCAGCGTTGTTCTTTACAGCATCGGAGTTTACTTCCATCATCAGTCACATCCACAATAGATGTTTTTCCTTTAGCTCCGTCTCTTCATTCTTTCTGGAGCTATTTCTCCACTCTTCAGTAGCAGAGAGAGCACTTACTGACCTGGGGAGTTCATATTTTAGTGTCATATCTTTTTGCCTTTTCATACTTTTTGCCTTTTCATGGGGTTGATGTGACTAGAATTTTGCAATAATATGTCCATTGTGATTTATTTATCACTTCTTTGCACACTTTGGGATCTTTCAGTCTGAGTTCATGTTTGCTTGTGTGTGTTTGTTATTCAGTGACTTAGTTGTGTCCAACTCTTTTTGACCCCATGGACTGTAACACTCCAGGTTTCCCTGTCCTTCACCATCTCCCGGAGCTTGCTCAAACTCATGTCTGTTTAGTTGGTGATGCCATCCAACCATCTCATCCTCTGTTGTCCCCTTCTCCTCCTGCCTTCAGTCTTGCCCAGCATCAGGGTCATCTTCAGTGAGTTGGCTCTTTGCATCCCGTGGCCAAAGTATTGTGTGTGATATATCTGTGAAATTATAGGTCACATGTCTTTAAATACCTTATACAAACTGATATATTGTCTCCTTATGTTTTCCTAGAACTTATTGCCTATAGACATTGAAATTTTTACCTTTATTTTCATATGTATTAACTTTTCTTGTATTCATTCCACCTATTCATCCTGTCCTCATGCATTCTAGAACTTTTCATATGATTTGAAACACCTCGCATTGTTACTATCAATGATTCTTCTCTTTCTGTGCATATATACATACATAATTTTTCTGCCATTATATACATTTTATAATTCACTTTTTTGACAGTTTTCTGTGCTTATTAAAGTATTTTTGAAATTCTACCTCTCACCAGTTGTGATTGTATATATCCTACTTTCACACTCACAAGTGAATATTGGAAAATCAGTTATTGAGTATGATGTTATGATAGAGAACATTTTGATTGACTTTTTAAAAACATAGTTCATAAGCATGAATAATGTAATAATTATAATTAGCAAATTATTGGATTTAATTATTAAATAATTCATTTTATTAATTATTATTAAAATAATTAAATTATTATTATTAAACCCAATAATTATTAAACCCACAACTGATTAGAACAGTTGTTGGTCATGCTACTGTTTTAAAATATCCATGTTCTTATGTAATTGGTTTCAAACCGCTTCCTGTGGGAGGCAGTTTCTTTCACAATATTATCACCGCCCCACCTTTCAAGCTTTATTTCCAGTTACTTTCCTTTTATGTGTCCTATTTGCCAACAGTGCTTTAAGAATTTTCATTCTCCAATCACAATAGAGAAACTGTCTCATATCTGGGAATTTTTTTTATGCCATTTCCATGGTAGGAACAATTCTTTCCAGTCTTGATGTTCATTGAAATACTTTTGTTAAGGTCATGGTCACATGTTCCTTTCTAATCCATCAGTGAATTCTTTTCTCCTTGTTTCTCTGAGCACTTAAATATAAATCTTAACTTTTGTTTGTGTTTCGTCACCTACATGCATGTTTATCTCTTTGTGTGCTTACTTCTTAGGGGTATTTTCTCACTGATGAGCATATGGCCTGGGCTATTATAAACAATTCATAAATGCTTGAAGAATGAGTATGTCTCTTATTTCTCTGCTTAACAAAAGCACAGTTGTTTCTTCTCATTGTCTTTCTTCTTTGCTCCTCCTCCTCCTTCCCATCATTATTCTCCACCTTCTTCTCCAAATCACACTCTGATAAAAATTATATTTGCCCCGTCTTACTTAGTCCTTAACCAGTTTGAATGTAGGAACTGAATCTCACTCATCATTTTCTTCCTTGTATCATTAGTGCAGTGGTGTGTTGAATGTAATTAAAAGTAAGCAAGTAATTTGAAACAAAAACTTATTTATTCATCTATCTATTAATTGATTTATTTCTTCATTTATTATTTTGACAGGTTTTTTGAAATATAAGTAACATACTAAAAATGGCACATCTATACTATGCACATAATGGAAACGATGCAGTATGTACTTTTTTGGGGTCTGATCTCAGCATGGTTATTTTGAGATTCATCCATGTTGTTGAGTACATGTAAAGTTCACTCCTTTCATTGCTGATTAGTATTCTGTGGTGTGGGCAGAGACACCACTCCTTCATCCCTTCACCTGCTGATGAACATTTGTGTTCCAGTTTTTGGCTGTTAGAAACTAAGCTTTTGCGAACATTCACATTCAGATCTTAGTATGACAAGAGGACAAAGCTCTCATGAGATGATCAATATGGCTTTTCTATTTTAGCTGCTTAATGTGGTGAGTAACACTGATTAGTTTTTAGGTGTTAAACTCACTTTTTGCTGCTGAAATAACCCCAAGAGTTTGTATAGAATTGGTATTCTTTTTCTTTCTTTAATGTTTGGTAGAATTCACAGTTGAAGCATCTGGACCTTGAGTGTTTGTGGTAAGATTTTAAACTATAAATTCAATTTTTTTAGAAGATGTAGGTCTATTCAGATTATTGATTTCTTTTTGAATGAGTTTTGGTAGTTTTTACCTTTCAAGGATTTCTTTCATTTCACTTAAATTGTAACACATTCACTGACATAGCATTTTTCATGTCATATTTTTCCTTTGTAAATATGTATGGTCTATCATGATGGATTCATTCCTGATATTAATAGCTTACAGTTTTCTTTTCTTTTTCCTGATCAGAGTAGCTAGAGGCTAATCAATTTCATTGATTGTTTCAAAGAACCAATCTTTTATTTCATTGATTTCTCTCAATTTTTTGTATCCTTTGTCTTTTGATTTCTTCTTTGACACATGTTATTTATAATTGTGTTTTACAATTTCCAAATATTTTCAGATGTTTTAGAGTTCCTTCTATTATATCTAATTTACATTATGAACAGAGAACATACTATGACTTGAGTCTTTTTAAATTTATTAAGCCTTGTTTCTCTGGCTCAGAATGTGATCTACTCAGGTAAATGCTCCATATGTACTTGAAAAGAATACATATATAATTTCTTGTGGTAGGGTGGAATTTTCTATGTGTCAATTCAGTCAAGTTGATTGATCGTGTTGTTCACTTGTTCTGTATCACTTCTGATTTTTGGTCTACATGTTCTGTCAGTTATTGAGAGAGGAGCACTAGTGCTTCCAGGTGGGTTTGTCTATTTCTCCTTTGCAGTTGCATCATTTTTTTTCGTATATTTTTAATCTCTCTTATGTATGTTATATTTTATTCAAAAATAAGATCTTTGAGAGTGAAAAGGGGCTCTGATAATAATTACACTGTAACAATAGACATAAATCTCAATTGTCCTGGGAATACTGGTACATTTATTCAATCTACTTAAAAAGTGGCAGAGATCTGTTTTTTTCTGATGTAATATGAGTCTGTAGGTGAGAAGTTCTGGACTCATGTGGTGGCTGCACTTCCACCAAGGTCAGAGCCGCTCTGTCTCTCTGCTTTGCTGTCTGTCTCAAGGCTCCTATCTCAAGGTTGTCCTATTGCTGTTAAGATAAGAGCTTGAATTTCATGCTCAAAGCCCTGGATTTCTCATTCTCACTGGTCATTAAATTACAAAGTTCTGCATATTTTCTTTACCCAAACTAGTGGACTGAACAAGAAAGATTCACAGTGTATAATTAGAAATCCCTGTTATTTTTTTCACTAGTACCTGCTTAGACTTATTGCTGGCAGTTGCATGAAAATTAAACCAGTGTTAACGAGTTTTCTGATCATTGTTAGACAATAGTCTTCTAATTTCTTCTAGACATAGAAACAGTCAGAATTTTGTAATTTATTACTCTAATTCAGTTTCATAATCATATCTGAAAAAGAGTTCCTGTATTTGTTAAAATTGCAGGCTTCCTCCACTACTGGTCCTGTTGCAGTCTCACTACCAGTGGCAGGAAAGGGATAGACAGAGTTGCTTTATGTTGCTGCTCCTCAGCCCATCTTGCTAGCTGCAGTGTTTGATACTTTGAAGTCAAGATAAGGAAAGGGAAAGGAAAAGGAAAAGAGACGAGAGGTATGGGGAGCGAAGGAAGAAAATCAGCTCTTGACTTTTACTAGCCTGATAGCCTACCTGCAGTATTCTCTGAGCTCGGCCGATGTGCAGATGCACAACCGATGCAGGTGTTACACCTGCTGTTTGCCTGAACTGCATGAATTTATCACCTTTCCAGCTGACAGCTTTAACTTAGTTCTCAGCCAGATCCTGTAGTGCCCTGTAGGAATTCACAGTGATGCAATAACAGCATTAGATTTCTGCTTTTAAATCTGTAGTGCCCTACTACAGTGCTGAAAATGGAATGGAAGAGTTTATGAGCAAATAAGAGTCAGGACACGATGATGAGAGTTCAGTCAAGATAGGCTATAAGTCGAACTGTGATGGTAGAAACAGAAATGGAAATAGCTGGATTCATTCAAAAAAGTTAAAGTTTATAGAACTTTGTGTTTTCTTGGACATAAGAATGAGCAACAAGAAAGTTTTAGAGCTAAATCTCAGGTTTGGGCTTTTACCATTGGATTGATGATGGCACATACAGCAAAATATGAAAGCTGAGTAGGGCCTGGTATATGCAGGAAGATTACAAGTTCCATGTTGGATCCATGGAAGTTTGGTTGCCCGTGATTCACCCATGTGGAAATGATGAATATTAGTGAGAATACTAGATGAGATCCCAGAAGAGAAGCCTGGGCTGAAAATATACATTTGTGAGTCATCAGTGTGGGATCATTAAAACACTGGGAGGTGAAAGTGACCACCTCCAGAGAAAGTATTATGTGTGAATGGAAAAGTCTGGTGGTTGCTATGGTAAAAAGTCAAGAAAAGGAGGTTGAGCCTACAAAGGAGCGCAGGGAGTGGCCTCTGAGTTAGATGGAGAGCTAGGAGATGGGGTTGTCACAGAGGTCAAGAGAAGAGAGTGTATTAAGATAGAGGTAGCCACTGGCAGTCAAAGGCTGGCAGGAGAGTAAGTAAGGTGGGCGCTGAGCATTGTGCACTGAACACTCTGCTCACTGATGGAAACGTTTTGGTGTAAAGTTGGGAGTACAAGGCTTGTTCCAGTAGGTTGAGAAGACAGAAGGAAACAAGGAGATAGACGCAGTGAGTGTAGAAGATGTTTTGAAAAACATTCAGAGGAAGGGTAAGAGAGAGTGCAGGGGTAACCAGAGTGGGAGCTAAGGTCAAATTTTGCTACGTTAGTCTTTAATGAAATATTATGTATCTGTTAGAATCGTGTTGTCTCTGGAATTTTCATGGACAAATTTTCAGGATAAAATAGAAATAAAATAAGACTCTCATATATATAGTCATATACCACACGATCAACAGTTTGTTGAGTCTAAAGCGGCAGGGCCTCACATGCGGAGGAACCTCAGACAGGAAGGGCCGACAATAAAGTTATAGGGCTGCTTAGCGGGCCGGCACCCCAACCGCCACATCGTTCAAGGGTGAGGACTGTGTAACTAACGTGGAGATGACTTAAAGTATATGGGAAGGTGTGTGTAGGCTGTGTGCAAATATGAAGTTCTTTTATTTAATATATAAGGGTCTGGAGCATCCATGGATTTTGGGACCTTCAGCTTCCTGGAACCAATCTCCTTCAGATACTCAGGGATGACTGCAGTTTTTAAATGGCATTTCTTGAATCCAGCCCCAGGATTTTATTACCCAAAATTATTAATGAAAATTCCTTCTTTCATCTTTCCTTTTCCCTCCCTTCCTCCTTATCTTCTTTTTTCTATAACTCGTCTTTCATCTATCTCTATATGCCACACATTTAGATGCACATTCATCTATCCATCTAGTATCTGTTTTTCTCCCAGGGGAAAGGGTGCTGCTGCTGCTGCTAAGTCGCTTCAGTCATGTCCGACTCTGTGCAACCCCATAGATGGCAGCCCGTCAGGCTCCCCCATCCCTGGGATTCTCCAGGCAAGAACACTGGAGTGGGTTGCCATTTCCTTCTCCAATGCATGAAAGTGAAAAGTGAAAGTGAAGTCGCTCAGTCATGTTTGACTCTTAGAGACCCCATGGACTGTGGCCCACCAGGCTCCTCTGTCCATGGGATTTTCCAGGCAAGAGTGCTGGAGTGAGGTGCCATTGCCTTCTCCGGGGGAAAGGGTAGGAGATAGATTGGGAGTTTGAGGTTGATATGTGCATACTAATATACAGTATTGAAAATAGATAATCAACAAGGACCTACTGTAGAATACGGGGAACTCTGTTCTATATTCCCTAATAACCTGAATGGGAAAAAAATTTTAAAAAGGAAGGAAACGTTTATATGTATAAGTGAATCACTTTGCTGTACACCGGAAACTAAAACAACATTGTTAATCAACTATGCTCCAATATAAAAAAATTTTTTTCTAATTTCTCACTTTTTTGCTACAGTATTTATGTCAGTTTGTAGTAGTGCAACAGTATATAAGTTTAAGTCAATTAACAGGATAATAAGCTTAAGAAAATATAATGAAGAAGGACTAAAGAGTAAAGAATAAAAATATGTGAATAAGTGTCACATATAGCTGAATTACTTTGTCAGTGATCATTATTTGTAGTCAGTCAAATAGTCAAGTGGCTGTTTATGTTTAAATACAACCTTAAATTCATGACAGAATAGATTTAACCATTCACTTTTTCACATGTTATTTTTGAGGTTTTGTTTTAAAGAAAACAAGATATTTTAGGAATTTCAATATAACAAAACGGCATGCACACAAATACATAGTTGTTTTAGAATTGGAGTGATTTCATCCATAGTTGTTATGTTTTAGGATACAGATAAGCTGCAAAGGAAATAACAGGAAATGCCTCTTTTCTGAACGAACACTGTAAAATACTACAGATAACATCACTTGCCATTTGCGTTGAATAGGTCCTTTAGAGTTGACAGCGTACATGAACAATTACAGTGTACTTAATTTTTCCTACAGTAATCTATTGGTTAGTAAAATAACATTTATTTTGAGAGAAATTCACATAACATTGTCATGTTTAAAAATGATCATATCTAAGAAGACAATAATTCTGCATTCGGAATATCTATAAACTAGTTTAAGCAAAAGTCGTGCTGGCAAATGAAAATCCCTTTGAGATTATTGATTGGCAGAATATATGGCATGAGTTTCTTAATTTTGAATTAATCTTTTAAGCTTGTGCCTTTTCACTTCTTTTCCATGTACAATCCGAGGTCTTAAATTCATCTAGATAGAACGAAAGAACACATTGTGGACAGGAGTACAGGTGGAAACTACAAATGTCACAGGCACAGAGTCTGGGAAAGCCTATATTCAAATCATTTTGAAATTAAGATACATAAATACTTTGCCTCAGAAACAACCTTGATAAGCTTTGTTCATCACCATCTTTGAGAAGAATTGTTTCTTACATTTGTCTAAAATAGTTCATCAACATCTCAAAGTAAATTTCACCTTGAATTCTCACTCATAGACGTTTCTTTAAAGAAAGTTTACTCAACTTACTCTTAATCGCCAGAATAGCTTATATTTGCTTCTTGTTAATTATAGTCTCTTGAATGTATTATTTCAGTTGATCCTTCTATATCTTTATTGGGTCTTTATTTTTTATTTTTTGTATTTATGGCTATATCACTTAAACTTTTACAAGTTAATTCAAAACTGATCCTACTATTTTCATATTGACCAAAGCAATTTTTATTTCTAATAAGATAGTAACTACAGCATTATTTAATTTTAACTCTGTTGAGACTTTTTAGTCTCTCTAGGACAGTGGATTTCAAAGTAGAGTCCCCAGACCAACAGCAACAGCATCACCTGAAATCTTCTTAGAAAAGATTTCTTCTTAGATGCTCTCAGCCCAGCTCCAGAAGTCTACTAAATCAGAAACTCCCGGAGTGGGGCCCAGCAGTCTTGAACAAATCTCAGAGATGAATCTGATGGACAGTTTAAGAACCACTGATTTAAAAATCCCAATATTCAGGATGAACCCCAGACCAATTACATCAGAAACTCTAGGGGTGGGGATTGAATATCAGTGTTCCTTAAAATACTCCCTTGTCATTTATGTGCAGCTTTGATTAAGAACCACTACTCCGGGAGGTAATTCCCTAAGTCTGAGATACTGCACTTCTGATCATATGATGTATCTGTGTTCCTATTTGCTCAATATCCTCTGTACCCAGCGAATGACAGGAGCTCTTGTTATGTAGGTCAAGGAAATGTACTAGCATGTTCAGACAGTTGAAACAGTGAAGCTTAGAAGGAACAAATACTCAGAACCTGTTAATTTTAATGATCACTTTGGGATCAGTAGCTGTTATCAGAACACCTTTGCTTTTGATACCCAGATCAGTCCCCAGATTCTACCTCCTACTTCTCTGATTTCCTCTTATCCTCTCCAAAACTCATATGAATTCTGTTCCTGCTTATCTTTTTACCCGTAGGTTTTACCCTATAAATTCCTTTATCCATACTATTAGTCTTTCAAAAATTCATATTGGCTTATGTTTCTGTTTTGCTTAAATCCCGTCAGCAGCTCTTCATCGGAGATAAAAATGCACGTGTATCTGTTTTTCCATAGATTGTTCTCCAGCATGGCCAATCTTCTAAGGATATTAAATCACTTGGAATTCTTTGAATAAGCTTTGCCTTTGATAATGTATAGCACATTTTTTATTTATAATAGGTATTTCTTTAATGAATGAGTAAGGCCACCATTTAGTGTGTTACAATATAAACATTGGGGGTTTTAGCTTCTGGTAACTATGGGCTAAGCCAGCTGCAGATAACAATTATACAATCTGTCTCATTCCCTTACTCCCTCAAAACCTCCAACTATTTGAAGTCACTGAGTGTGCTGCCAAAATCAAGCGGAAACTGGAGGAGTATCTACTTTCCAAAGACAAAATGAAACAAACCTACACTATAAGAAATGCTAATACAAGCTTGTTAGGCTAGAAGGAAGTTAAACAACAGATAGAACTTGGCTCTAGGAATGAATGGCAATCACCAGAACTATAAATATGTAATTAAGTATTGTTTTAAAAGTAAAAATCTGTAAATGCTCACCCATTTTTTATATTCTTAGACAAAGCAATAATTGTAATATATTGAGGCATTTATAATGTGGGTAGTTGTAGCATATTTAACAAGCAAAACACAAAGAGCAAACGTAAATATAACTACTATAGCAAGCTTCCTTTATTTTATGTGAAGTAGTACAATATTAATACTAGGTAGATTGTGTTCATTTAAAGATGCATAGTGTGAATTCTAGAGCAACTACTTTTAGAAATGCAAAGGTGCACTGAAAAGCCAAAGTAGAAATCAAAATGAAATACTAAAAAATAATGTAATTATCATAAAAGAAGCCAGGAAATGAGGAACTGAGGAGCAGAAATCAAATAAGATCAAAAGAAAACAAATAGTAAAATGGCAGATCTAAATCAAATCACAATAATAATTATATTAAAAGCAAATGATTAAATATTCCAGTTAAAAGACAACAATTTTCTGACTGATTAAAGAAGCAAGACCCAACTATACATTGTCTATAAGAGACATACTTTAGTTATAAAAACACAAACAGGTTAAAATTAGAATTTAAAAGAAAAAATGCCATGCAGTATCTAGTAATAAGATATCCAGAGTGATTGTATTAAATGTGGGAGAAAAACACTTCTAAACAATAAGTTTTGCCAAAGGTAAAGAGGGATATTGATAAAATTATCGATGTATCAGGAAAACATATATCACACATTATACATATGTGTGATACTAATAACAGAGATTCAAAATACATGAAGGAAAAACTAACAAGATGAAATACAAATAGATAATCTACAGCTCTTGTTGGGAACGCGAACATCATATTTCAGTAGAACAAGGAGACAAAAAAATTCCATAATGATATATAGGATGTGAATTACACCATGACTCATATTGGCCTAATTGATGCTGCTGCTGCTAAGTCACTTCAGTTGTGTCCGACTCTGTACGACCCCATAGACTGCAGCCCACCAGGCTCCCCCATCCCTGGGATTCTCCAGGCAAAAACACTGGAGTGGGTTGCCATTTCCTTCTCCAATGGGTGAGAGTGAAAAGTGAAAGCGAAGTCACTCAGTCGTGTCCAACTCCTAGCGACCTCATGGACTGCAACCTATCAGGCTCCTCTGTCCATGGGATTCTCCAGGCAAGAGTACTGGAGTGGGGTGCCATTGCCTTCTCCGAATTGATGCTACTAATCATGTTTATTAATCATATGTGTGTGTGTATGTGTGTGTGTGTATGTAAAAAAAAAAAAAAAATATATATATATATATATATGCTGAGCTCTAAAAATTGCCCTAATACATTTCAGTTATTTCTCAAAAATTGAAACCTTCCCGGGTATATTCTTTGACTGTGATAGAATTAGATTAGAAATCATTAACAGTCTGATATCGTAAAGTAAAAAAAGCCAGACTATCTGGTTATTTTAAAAGGAATACATTTCAGAATAACTCATGAGTCAAAGAGGAAATTAAAGGAGTAATTAGGAAGTTATTTGTTGTTAGGAGAATGGAGAAGGCAATGGCAACCCACTCCGGTACTCTTGCCTGGCAAATCCCATGGACAGAGGAGCCTGGTAGGCTGCAGTCCATGGGGTTGCTAGGAGTCAGGCACGACTAAGTGACTTCGCTTTCACTTTTCACTTTCATACACTGGAGAAGGAAATGGCAACCCACTCCAGTGTTCTTGCCTGGAGAATTCCAGGGACGAGGAAGCCTGGTGAGCTGCCGTCTCTGGGGTCGCACAGAGTTGGACACGACTGAAGCGACTTAGCAGCAGCAGCAGCAGGAGAATGGATAGAAAAATTTTATTATGTTGTATGATAAGATTCTACTTACTAAAAATGAACTACTGATAAATGGAACAGTATGAGTCATTACCGTGGAAAATTCTAAAAGAGATGGGAATACCGGACCGCCTGACCTGCGAAGAAGAACTAAAGAGCCTTCTGATGAAAGTGAAAGAGAAGAGTGAAAAAGTTGGCTTAAAGCTCAACATTCAGAAAACTAAGATCATGGCATCCAGTCCCATCACTTCATGGCAGATAGATGGGGAAACAGTGGAAACAGTGGCTGACTTTATTTTTTGGGGCTCCAAAATCACTGCAGATGGTGATTGCAGCCATGAAATTAAAAGATGCTTACTCTTTGGAAGGAAAGTTATGACCAACTTAGACAGCATACTAAAAAGCAGAGACGTTACTTTGTCAACAAAGGTCTGTCTAGTCAAGGCTATGGTTTTTCCAGCGGTCATGTATGGTTGGGACAGTTGGACTATAAAGAAAGCTGAGTGCTGAAGAATTGATGCTTTTGAACTGTGGTGTTGGAGAATACTCTTGAGAGTCCCTTGGACTATAAGGAGATCCATCTGAAAGGAGGTCAGTCCTGGGTGTTCATTGGAAGGACTGATGTTGAAGCTGAAACTCCAATACTTTGGCCACCTGATGTGAAGAGCTGACTCATTGGAAAAGACCCTGGTGCTGGGAAAGATTGAGGGCAGAAGGAGGAGGGGATGACAGAGGATGAGATGGTTGGTTGGCATCACTGACTCAATGGACATGGGTTTGGGTGGACTCCGGGAGTTGGTGATGGACAGGGAAGCCTGGTGTGCTGCGGTTCATGGGGTCGCAAAAAGTTGGACACAGCTAAGCGACTGAACTGAACTGAATGACTCATTATCTTGAGCACTCTTTGAATGAAAGAACCTAGTGTGAAATAATTTTGAAAAAAATTATGTTTCATTTATATGAAATTCTAGAACAAGTAAAACTAATTTAAGCAGAAAAATTTTAGAACAATGTCCTTGGTGGTGGGGGCAAGGAAATAAGAACATTTTATTGGCAAATGGAATGTTCTGTATCATGTTGGGTCTGGGTTGCATAGCTGTATTCATTTGTCAAATCTTACTGCTAAGATTCCAGTGCCTTTTTGTGTATCTTATGCCCAAATTAGACCTATAATAATAATATGAATATGAATAGTCCTTACTCATACCCATAAAGTGATTGTCATTATCATTATTATTGTTGATATTATGAGTGGAAAGTAGGAAATCAATCAAGGTATAGATATAAGGAAGACAGAAGTTCTATAATTATTGTAGCTGAGTAATGGAAGATGGAAATTCACTACAATTTTTGTATGCATATGATATTTTCTGTAATTAAAAGTAAGAGAAAACATAAACAGTGATCATCTCAGATGTTTTGAACAGCATTCAGTAATTAGATCATGAGAAAGGTATTCTCAAAATCAACACAAGGAAACATTAATGGTCCTTTTCCTCTAAATTTCTTCTGTGAATATTTTTCTGTTTTGTTTCAGGGTGCTGTTTTGTTGCTAGGGATTTGAAGTAAAATTCTCAGTGGTAACAATAAAAAATAAAATTAATAACCTAAGGATTCAGTTCAGTTCAGTGGCTCAGTCGTGTCCGACTCTTTCCATAATTATGTTGATACAGTCCAGAATAGACCACATACATATTGTATATAGATCCATCTTTGCTTCACTCAACGTTTTATAAAGTTAATCTGACCCTTGGGAATGTTCTGGAGTAAACTTGTTTTCCCATTTTTGTGGAGACTAGTATATGATACAGAAACGTAACCACTGGGAATGGTTATGTAAGAATTACTAAATTTATATCCATCCGTCAAGCCCCTCTGAGGGCTTCATTCTGTTATAAAAGTGAATTAGATTTCACCGACTTTGTTGTTCCTCATAATTTATAATGATTGCTGCCCAGTATATAATTCTATTAAAGATCATGTAAAATTGAATCTATAATTTCTGTTTGTAAAATTTGAGAGTATATTTTATGGTTTTTGATTTCTAATGTTTTAGCCACAATCCTTTTAACTCAGGGACTGAATTGTAAAGTTACCTGTCAATGACTCACCTTAGGCATAGGATAGAATCAAAAAATAAATTGGCATGAAATAATACCAGGAAAGACCAATGGGTCCTCATTTCATGACACAATGAGTCATGATCATTATTTGTCACTTTCCCCTTTTCTCTGCACTTTGTATTTCTTTTGCCCTCAAGTAGCATGCCAGCTGGTCAGAATTCGTTCAGTTCAGTCTGTCAATGGTGTCTGACTCTTTGTGACCCCAGGGACTGCAGCACACCAGGCCTCCCTGTCCATCACCAACTCCTGGAGTTTACTCAAACTCATATCCATTGAGTTGGTGATGCCACCCAACCATTTCATCCTCTGTCACCCCCTTTTCCTCCCGCCTTCAATCTTTATAACCTAAACTTTTATTCCTGCAAATCCTGAGCCCGTTTTGGTTCTGCCTCTGTGGGTTGCAGTAGCCTTTAATAAACTCTTTCTTTTTGAAAAAGTACTTCATTTTTAAAAAAGAGTATTTGGGGGGTATGTAGTAAAATTGAGAGGAAGTAGATAGATATATTCCCCATATACATCCTGCCCCTATGCATGTACAGCATCCCCCATTATTAACCTCATTCATCAGAGTGGTAATTTTTTTTTTTTTTTTACTAAGGATGACTGAATCCAATTGATACATAATAGTCACGCAAAGTCCATAGTTTACTTTAGGTTTCACTTTTGGTGTTGTACACTTTATGGGTTTAGGCAAAATTTATAATAGCATATGTCCATCATTGTAATACTGTACAGAGTATTTTCACTGATTTAAAAACCCTCTGTGCTCTGTCTGTTCATCCTTATCCCCTCCCTACTCCTGACAATCACTGAACTTTTTACTGTCTACTTAGCTTTGCGTTTTCCCAGAGTGTCATATAGCTGGAAGCATACAGCATGTTACCTTCTCAGATTGGCTTCTTTCATTTAATGTTATGTATTTAAAATGCCTCTACATCTTAGCTTGATAGCCCACTTCTTTTTCACACTGAATAATATTCCACTGCCTGGATGGACCACAGTTTATTTATTCATTCACCTACTGAAGGGCATCTTAGTTGCTGCCCAGGTTTGGAATTTATGAATAAAGGTACTGTGAAGATCTGTGTGCAAATATCTGTGTAGATATAAGTTTTCAGCTCTTTCGGGTAAATACCAAGAAGTGTGACTATAGATTGTATTATAAGAGTATGTTTCAGTAAACTTCTTACCCCTAGATAAGGCATTATCAGGAGGTGCCTTGCTAGTCAAAGGGTGGTCTTCCAACCAATAACCTGAGCATCACTGGAAACTTATTAGAATTCTGGGGTCCAGTGCCCAACTTCAGACTCACTCAGTCTAAATCTGCATTTTAACCAGATTCCCCAGGTGACTTATACCATGTTAACTGTTTCTTAAAAGCCCCCTGGAGAATCATGAGGGCTCTTGATGAGCTGCCTGGCTCCCCTATGACTCACACCCCTCTCTCCCCTTCACCATCCTTATGTATCCTCACCAAAATGATACCTCCCAGTGATGGCATTGAGTTTATATGTCTGAGATACTTTATACAGCATTGGAGTTAGGGGTGCTTCTAGTCGGAGGCAGAGTAGCAGCTCTCCAAGTGGAGGGGATTGAGGGGTTACTAAGCCCCAAAGGTCCCCACTACCATTATAGGAGTTTGGCATCCCTTTTATTTAAACAGTGGCGTTGAACCTGTGCTCTGTAGGTGCTGATGTCCTACTGAGGGTCACAGGCACAGCTGAGGGAGGCGGCTCCCTGCTTCACCCTGGGCAGCTCCTTCTGTGCCCATCTGATATATTAGAGTTCCACTTATGCTTTCTTTGGGGGAAAAATAAAATACCAGTTTCTGCTAAATAAAGGAAAACGTTAAAAATCTCTAGTGTGGCAAGTAACCAAAAGCTGTTAAATTACATACAGTTTTCAAGAGAGATAACATATTAACCTATTATCCCTTCTTGCTTCCAGGAAATATTCAGTTTTTCAGATTCACCTCTTAAAGAGATCAGGGTGCTGAAAAAATTAGTTTAGAAAGTTAATTTTTAATAGGAGAAACCATGATAAGACTGGCCCAACTCTGATATGTAGAAGAGAAACCTGAACCATCAGAGAATTATCTATGGAGCCAGGTAAGGATAAGGAAAAGGTTAAGGGAGACGTGTGCGTGTCTGTGTGTACACATAAATACAGAGATTTCATTACAGAATTTTTAAAAACTAAATTTCCTCTTGGACTCGATAAAAGACATCACATAGTATGTTCCTTTTAGAGAACCACAGCCAGAAGTTTTCTTCAGGCTCACCCTTACTAACAGACACGCTTTGCCAAAGTAACTGGCTCATTCTTCTCCTTCGGTCACTATGAATAGTTCATCAGATTATCTTTCTCCCTTTTCTCTGTCTACCATAAAGCTCATTGCCAAATGTTTGGCCTACCTCCCACAATGATGAAGAACATTAAATAGTATTGACCCAGCTTTTCCTTAACTGCATATTATTTCATTATTATTGTTTTCTCTGTGGCCACTGGTCCTTCTTGACCTGCTCTCAAAGTCACGCTTTGTTACTTTAGATTTTTTACCATGTCTTATTTTTTTCAATATTTGTCTCTAAAGAGTAATTATGTCTAAAAGTTTTTTTTTTTAAAGGTGACTGCTTCTAAGAAAATATTCTGTGAAATTATTATTTTTACAAACTATACTTTTGTTTCTAAAATGGGAAAAGATACGCAACAAAAAAACAAGTTTGTGCAGTTAAAAAAAGGAACAATTTCTATCCTTTGTGACTTGGGTGGCTCAGACAGTAAAGAATCCGTCTGCAATGTGGATTTGATCCCAGGGTTTAACCCCTGGGTTGGGAAGATCCCTTGGAGGAGGGCATGGCAACCCACTCCAGTGTTCTTGCCTGGAGAATCCCCAGGCACCGAGGAGCCTGGCGGGCTGCAGTCCATGGGGTTGCAAAGATTCAGACACAACTGAGTGACTAAGCACAGCACAGCACAGTAATTGTAGGAGTTGTTTTAAAGCACTGGTTGTATTGGAGATAGCAAACTTAAAAAATCAGCTCATATCACAAATCAGGCGCGTGGGAATTCTATTGCGTCAGGTTAATTAGGGGCTGTACACTTAGTAATATATAGTACTGAAAAGTTTAGTTTTTTTAATGGATATATCAATATTAAAATTATCTGTAACATGTTGTATGACCCAGGTTGACATCCTCTTCCTAGGTAAGAAATAATCAAAGTAGGAACTTATTTGAGGATGGAGAAGAAGGAACAGGAATCGGTACAATAATGTTTATTATAGTCTCACTCTCTGATTTTATAATACTACCCCAATCCAAACCCTGAATCTGGGACAGAGTGGGCCTGAAATTTATCCCCAACATGCTGTCCTAGCCAGCCCTCATCTACTTTTAATAACTTTTTATTTTCTTAATAAATTATAAGGCTACATATCAAAACTATGTAAATAATCTAACCCTGGCTTTTTCACATATCAGCACTCAGTGAGAATAAAGAATAAAATGATTACCTGAAGTCATTAAAATTCTATATCAACCCTTGTCCTTAGAAATATAATGTAAGCCACAAGGATAACTTTAGATTTTTCTCATAGCCATCTTATTAAAAAAGCAAAAGTATGTGAAATTAATTTTAATAATATATTTTACTTTATTCAACACATCTAAAATATTCTCATTTCAACCTGAAATCTGTAAAAAGTTATTAATCAGACACTTATTTTACAGCCTTTGTATCATACTGAAGTGAAGTGAAGTCACTCAGTCGTGTCCGACTCTTTGCGACCCCATGGATTGTAGCCTACCAGGCTCCTCTGTCCACAGGATTTTCCAGGCAGTAGTGCTGGAGTGGGGTGCCATTTCCTTCTCCTTGTATTGTACTAAGTCTTCAGCATCTGGTGTGTATTTTACAGTTACAGCGCATCTCAATTTGGACTGGCTGCACTTCAAGTATTCAGTAGCCACGTGGCTCCCATAACCCGATTCACATTTTTCATCCCTCACTTTAACTCTGAAGTAGCTACAAGATTTCAATGTTTCTGTTCTTGAGCAACTCACAGTCCAATATTCAGTTCCTTGGTTTCTTCAAATCCACTCATTTCATCTCTGCTCAGCTTTTCCATTCTCCTGAGGGCCGCGCAGTGGACTGCATTCACTGAGACTTCACTCTTCTGAGGTCACGCTTGGCTATGCTCTTCTCAGGCCCATCTTTTCCACTTGGCTGGTGCCTTGTCTTTGCTCTTTGACCACATGAAGAATACAGCCCCTCAAACCCTCCAGTTCCTCCTTTTAGTCCCTCTCTTCTGCCTCATCACATTTATTTATCAAGCCTGGGTGGTCCAAGTTCAAAGAGCCAGGTCTGAGGATGGTCTAAGGAACAGATGTCTCGCAGGACTAAGAACTGCCTCTCCTAATGTGGCATTCCCTCAGAATGTGTGCTTTGCCTGTATTCTCTTGTTTCCTCTTTACTGACAGACCCTTAATAGACCTGTCCACACTGTTTTACTTCAAGGGTGCTCAGATATCTCCTCATGCTAGGATTAGCTCAGATTCCTTTCAAGCTGCCACATGCCTCCATAACCCTTTCGGGGTGATTTCATCAGCCCCAAGGTTTTAAATATCACACTTTCTGCTAGCTCGAGTGTCATTGTTTCCAGTCCTATCTTATCTCTTTAGCCTACATAGTTTTGTGTCCTCCTTGATTTTTCCGGTTATTATTGCCTTCTCCCTGTTCCTTGTCTTGCATTTTCTCTCTGGCTTAATGTCTTTCCTATCAGGCTCCCCAAATAGAAAACTGGGAGTTATCCTTTGACAACTGTGTCCCTTCACCCTTGATCTTATGCCTCCTTGCTAGTTTCAACTCTCTGACTTTCAGTCTGGGATCTCCCAAGAGGAAATCTCAGTGATGGGTCCTGCCTACTAATCTCTGGGGATTTCCTCTAAAGGAAGAGGAAGTAGAATCTTGATTGTTTCTTTCACAGGCAGCTCCTTGCTCTTTTGCAGAGTGTCCTAGCTCTTTCCCAGAAAATGTCAACTTGCTCTGGATACCAAAGAGTGGGCAGCCAGCAACCTCGGTCAACACTTGCAGTTTGCTCCTGTGGGCAGATTACAGCTTTGACAACAGTAAGACAGCTCTTAAATAAAGTGACCTCCCAGTCACCAAGTTCTGGTACTTCTACTTCAGAAATCTCTCTTGAATTTCTCCTCTGTTCTGTCCATTCATAGTCAGTGTCTTGGTTCAGGTCCTGACCTGTAGACTATTACAAATGACATCAGTCCTGGTTGTTGTGGGTCCAGGTGGCAGACTACTGTGAACACAACTCTTTATAAATTATAAAACTGATTCTGTTATCCTCATGCTGGAAGCAGTTTAATAGCTCTCCATTGCCTATATAAAATTTTCACAGGCATTATTTTAAAGTAGAACAAATTTTAGAAACATTTTTAGAAATAAAATTACCAGTTATTCTCAATATACAAAGGAAAATAAATTTATCAAGGAGCCTCATGAGAGAATTTGTGAGAATCTAGCCTTGCTCCATTTTTTTTCAGAAGGATTGTACCTGAAAATGACTGTGATTCACTGAAAACTTCCACTGATGCTTTGGAAAGAGGGAAATACAGGGACCCTAGAATCAATGAAGGAAATTTCACTCAGAGGGATGAATGCAGGACAGTTGAGCCTACTTTTCCTGTAATTTTAGGTCTTCTGTAATTTTTTGGTTTAAAAGAAAAATATGACTCTCCTAAATGAAATGCTGGGAGCTAAGAGGGCTATGAAAGCTTACCCTGTAAGAAGCAGATCCTGAAGGAATTCTGACCCCACCCTCAGGAGGCCATCCTGCTATCCTAGGAAAGGATTGGTGAAACGTGTAATGATAAACTTTTTAAAAAAATAATTCATACTTATTTTTAGTAAATATTGAAATTATTTTATCTCCTCATAGTCTGAGTATTTCAGGTTTATTTATTCTTTGAAAAGATTTTGAAAAACATCTATTCTAAACTTACATGGAAAAGAAAAGTCATAGTCTTAAAATTTTAATATGATTATATCTGTCAGTACCATTTTTCAAATTTTTTTTGCCTGAATGGTTTGATTTTGTTTTCATTGACTGAACTATCAAAATGTCCTCAGCAATGGGGAAGGTAGACAATATTAGACCTACTCAAAAATAGGATTTAAAGAAACTGTTTTTCTGTATAAGATTACAAATGTGGGGCCAAATTATAGACATTTTCATGTTTTAAATGTTGGTATTTATTTTGGAAACTCATGCTAATTTTTAAATTGAGTTCATTGATTCTCCCTGACAGTTTCAGTTGTGGTGAATGTGTTTATTTAAGGAAAACCAAAGAGTATGAATGTAGATTTATTTAGGGAAGAGTTTCTTGTGAAATATTCTTGGCAAAACACAGGTGATAAAAGAATAGGAGTAGATTTTCTGAAAGAAATATTTGCTTTTCTCCTCGTATTTAATTGAAAAAAATTAAAATAATGTCACTTTATTTAAAAGTAATTTTATTGTTGTTACAATACCTATAATCAGTTAACCCAAAGAAGCAAACTTTGGCTGTTGGCAGAGGTTACTGACTGTTTCATTCCTTGGAATATAGCAACTCAGGATTTACTGGGAAAGAACTGGGAAACTTTGCAAAAGGGCAAGGAACTGCCTGTGGAAAAAAGCAATCAAGATCCTATTTCTTCTTGCTTTTAAGGAAATAGCCACAGAGACTAGTAGACAGGAAAGAGTGCTTTGAGTTTTCTCATTGGTGATCCCAGCCTGATAGAGAGGGAGTTGAACCTGACAAGCTAGTACAGAGTCAAGACCTAGATTGTTGTGGGGAAGGGCGGATTGTGGAATCAGTAGTCCTGAAGCCAGAAATCTCTCTGGGTCCAGTCTTAATCTACCTGCCTGAGGTTAAGAGTTTGCTTTCTGTTTAACAGCCATGAGCAAATTATTATTATTTTTTAAATATAAACTTACGAGTCCAGATGTCTAAAAGTATAGCATGACCATCGCTAAGTGTAACTTTGGAAGGCGGCAGAGCAAGGAGATCCGCTTACCTCTCTCTTCTCCCAGAGTTACCTTTCAGAGGTCTTTCTAGACCAGCAGGGAGATGGCCGTAACTGCACAGCATTCCGGGGTATCCACATGCAATACTTGGTACTGCAATGGTGACTCTTCCTCCAGATCTTTCTCCTGAGGACTGTGTAACCAGTATTGCTCTGTGCATCAGGTTTCTGTGGCAATGTGAGGAGCTTCCTGAGGCTTCCTTGCTGTGAGTAAGTGGAACCTCAAGCTGGACTTGGCAACAGTCATCTTTGGGTGTCTAGTGTGGCAGTATCTGATCCAAAGTAACCAACCGCACCTGATAGTTCCCTAATGTCCTCCAGCATCAGCGTAGTGTTCCTGAATTCTAACGCTTCTAATTCAGGAGCAGCGGTGTCTGAATTATATGATGAACACGCCCAAGTTAGTGGGATTATCCTAGAAAGTGCAACCACGTTATTTTCATTAGTGAAAGAATTATGATCTTTTTGGCCTTCCATGTGATGAAGCAGAACATAAATGTTTATGCATGTTTTTTTATAATATGGGCTTTATCCCTGTGTGGGGCCATGATGTTTACTATGAATTTATCAAAGAAGAGCGAAACTACTTTACCCAGTTGGACGTGCTAAAGAGACAAATTAAATCCAAACTTGAGCTGACAAATATGATTAATAATTAAATCTATATCATGTTTAAGGATAAATTTTATTAATGATTAGGGAATGATATAGGAAATTCAGAAAATTATTTATCTAATAATGTTCTTTTAACTGCAACTGATTAAAATAATTTATTGACACACCATGCTTGGGGACTATGTACTATATAGTATATACTTTTTAGTCTGTAGGTGGGCAGTGCTTTTCTATTAAAAAAGTTTGAGTATTAGGTACGACATTTGGTTTTTCTTGGGCTTCTCTGGAGTCTCAGAAGGTAAAGAATCAGGCTGCAATGCAGGAGTCCCTTGTTCAATGCCTGGGTCAGGAAGATCCCCTGGAGATAGGAATGGCTACCCATTCCAGTATTCTTGCCTGGAGAATTCCATGGACAGAGGAGCCTGGTGGGCTAGAGTCCATGGGGTAGCAAAGAGTCTGACACGACAGAGACTAATACTTTCACTTTTGGTTTTTCATATTGATCTAAAATAAATATTCTAAAATAAGAAATGAGGTCTTATCTTACAGGAAATGAATCCTAACAAAAGCATCGGCTGCACCTTGCTTTTCAAAGTAGCTGTGGGACTGCTAAAGCAGCAATAGTTTTAATGTTGGCCCCTAAATCTTCCTGTAACTGTTTGGACACATTCAGTTCAGTTCAGTTCAGTTCAGTCGTGTCTGACTCTTTGCGACCTCATGAATCGCAGCACGCCAGGCCTCCCTATCCATCACCAACTCCTGGAGTTCACTCAGACTCACGTACATCGAGTCAGTGATGCCATCCAGCCATCTCATCCTCTGTCGTCTTCTTCTCCTCCTGCCCCCAATTCCTCCCAGCATCAGAGTCTTTTCCAATGAGCCAACTCTTTACATGAGGTAGCCAAAGTATTGGAGTTTCAGCTTTAGCATCATTCCTTCCAAAGAAATCCCAGGGCTGATCTTCAGAATGAAATAGTTGGATCTCCTTGCAGTCCCAGGGACTCTCAAGAGTCTTCTCCAACACCACAGTTCAAAAGCATCAATTCTTCGGTGCTCTGCCTTCTTCACAGTCCAACTCTCACATCCATACATGACCACAGGAAAAACCATAGCCTTGACTAGACGGACCTTAGTTGGCAAAGTAATGTCTCTGCTTTTGAATATGCTATCTAGTTTGGTCATAACTTTTCTTCCAAGGAGTAAGCATCTTTTAATTTCATGGCTGCAATCACCATCTGCAGTGATTTTGGAGCCCCCAAAAATAAAGACTGACACTGTTTCCACTGTTTCCCATCTATTTCCCATGAAGTGATGGGACCAGATACCATGATCTTCGTTTTCTGAATGTTGAGCTTTAAGCCAACTTTTTTGCTCTCCTCTTTCACTTTCATCAAGAGGCTTTTTAGTTCCTCTTCACTTTCTGCCATAAGGGTGGTGTCATCTGAATATCTGAGATTATTGATATTTCTCCTGGCAATCTTGATTCCAGCTTGTGTTTCTTCCAGCCCAGCGTTTCTCATGATGTACTCTGCATAGAAGTTAAATAAGCAGGGTGACAATATACAGCCTTGACGTACTCCTTTTCGTATTTGAAACCAGTCTGTTGTTCCATGTCCAGTTCTAACTGCTGCTTCCTGACCTGCATACAGATTCCTCAAAAGGCAGGTCAAGTGGTCTGGTATTCCCATCTCTTTCAGAATTTTCCACAGTTTCTTGTGATCCACACAGTCAAAGGTGTTGGCATAGTCAATAAAGCAGAAATAGATGTTTTTTTTGAACTCTCTTACTTTTTCCATGATCCAGCGGATGTTGGCAATTTGATCTCTGGTTGCTCTGCCTTTTCTAAAACCAGCTTGAACATCAGGAAGTTCACGGTTCACATATTGCTGAAGCCTGACTTGGAGAATTTTGAGCATTACTTTACTAGCATGTGAGATGAGTGCAATTGTGCGGTAGTTTGAGCATTCTTTGGCATTGCCTTTCTTTGGGATTAGAATGAAAACTGACCTTTTCCAGTCCTATGGCCACTGCTGAGTTTTCCAAATTTGCTGGCATATTGAGTGCAGCACGCTCACAGCATCACCTTTCAGAATTTGAAACAGCTCAACTGGAATTCCATCACCTCCACTAGCTTTGTTCGTAGCGATGCTTTCCAAGGCCCACTTGACTTCACATTCCAGGATATCTGGCTTTAGGTGAGTGATCACACCATTGTGATTATCTGGTTCGTGAAGATCTTTTTTGTACAGTTCTTCTGTGTATTCTTGCCACCTCTTCTTAATATCTTCTGCTTCTGTTAGGTCCATACCATTTCTGCCCTTTATCGAGCCCATCTTTGCATGAAATGTTCCCTTGATATCTCTGATTTTCTTGAAGAGATCTCTAGTCTTTCCCATTCTGTTGTTTTCCTCTATTTCTTTGCATTGATCGCTGAAGAAGGCATTCTTTTCTCTCCTTGCTATTCTCTGGAGCTCTGCATTCAGATGCTTATATCTTTCCTTTTCTCCTTTGCTTTTTGCTTCTCTTGTTTTCACAGCTATTTGTAAGGCCTCCCCAGACAGCCATTTTGCTTTTTAGCATTTCTTTTCCATGGGGATGGTCTTGATCCCTGTCTCCTGTACAGTGTCACGAACCTCATTCCATAGTTCATCAGGCACTCAATCTTTCAGATCTAGTCCCTTAAATCTATTTCTCACTTCCACTGTATAATCATAAGGGATTTGATTTAGGTCATACCTGAATGGTCTAGCGGTTTTCCCTACTTCCTTCAATTTAAGTCTGAATTTGGTAATAAGGAGTTCATGATCTGAGCCACAGTCAGCTCCTGGTCTTGTTTTTGTTGACTGTATAGAGCTTCTCCATCTTTGGCTGCAAAGAATATAATCAATCTGATTTCAGTGTTGACCATCTGTTGATGTCCATGTGTAGAGTCTTCTCTTGTGGTGTTGGAAGAGGGTGTTTACTATGACCAGTGCATTTTCTTGGCAAAACTCTATTAGTCTTTGCCCTGCTTCATTCCGCATTCCAAGGCCAAATTTGCCATTACTCCAGGTGTTTCTTGACTTCCTACTTTTGCATTCCAGTCCCTTATAATGAAAAGGACATCTTTTTGGGGCATTAGTTCTAAAAGGTCTTGTAGGTCTTCATAAAACCGTTCAACTTCAGCTTCTTCAGCATTACTGGTTGGGGCATAGACTTGAATAACTGTGATATTGAATGGTTTGCCTTGGAGACGAACAGAGATCATTCTGTCATTTTTGAGATTGCATCCAAGTACTGCATTTCAGACTCTTGTTGGACACATTACATCAGCCATTAGTACCCATGCCATGGGATAATTCAAACAGCAAAATATGTCAGTGTGATGATGTACTTTCCTTCTAAATGGCTATTTTACTTTTCATGCTTATGTACACTGAAAACTTGGATAAAATGTTACCTGAGATTAATCATAGGGATGAATTTTATCTGATGGCTCCAGAAAAGAATATAGGGCATTTCCCCCTGAACCTTGATCAAGATTAGTGATGCTAGGTTCACCAGTTACAGTCACATTAGGTCACTTCCCACAAAAGTAGACATACAATGGAACCATAAGACAAGGAGGGAGCAGAAATCCTGGTGGAGACTGTGATACTTGAGTTTGTAAAGGCAAAGTAAAAGTGGAATTCCCTAAACCTGTCAGCACCATAACAGCGCAGTTCTCTTCAGTGAAGATTACGTAAGGAAGGCTAATCTTGTTTTCTAGACACTTAGCTCTCATTTTCCTGAGGATCTTTACTTCCCATATTGCCTGAGAATCTTTAAAGAGAAAATTGTATTTTAAAGTGACTCTTCCGTGATACAGACACAATAGTCTCGAATACATCAGTGTCACAGTAATTGTGTACAGAAGTTGAGATAAGTTCATCACTACACAGCATGCACTAAGTGCCTTTCCAAGTGGCCTAAGTCACATAATTTTGGTGACAAACTCACTGATATTTTTTCTATAGGAATTATCACAAAACAGCCATGTTAAATGGAAATACGATGAGATATATCAAGAATAAAATAGGAAATGTAGTCTTTTCTTTTAGAAGCATTAGAGATGCTCCACTGAAATTTAAGTTTGGCTCACTTTTGCTTGTAGTTAAATATATGATCCAGGGGTAAGCACCTCATTGCTGACTGGGAGTCATAGACTGGGGGCTTCTGCTTCTGAGCCGCCAGGTACCTGCCAGGAGACTTCTGAAAGGTCAGTTAGCCCAGCCTGGAGCTCACACTTTACAGAGCTACATTTTCTCCTCTGAGCCCTGTGTCTGTCTACACAGTGTGGATTAAGAGCATTTTAAAAATAAACCCCATCTTCCCTTAAAGTTGACTGATAACATGGAGGTACGTGATCAGTTTAAGAGAGTATTGAGACCTCTCTCATCAAAGATTAGATGCTTTGGATGATACATCCCTGAACTTGAAACAGAGCTCTGCCTGTCACTGGTTCTGTGAATTTAAGGGTGTTATTTGTTTCCTCTCTTGAGAAAACGGAAGGAAAACACTACACTTTGAGGCCAGTGTAAATCACCACTGGTGTGGGCTGAATGTCTGCCCTCAAAGATTGTGTGTTGGGATTCTGTTCCTCTGGGTGATGATGGGAAGATGATGTTGGGGAGGTGATTAGGTCATGAGGGTGAAGCCCTTGTGCGTGGGATGAGTGTTATTATAAAAGAGACCCCACAGAGATCTGGCCTCTTCCTTCATGTGAGGACACAGAGAAGAGAAGCCACCTGTGAACTAGGAAGGTGTCCATCACTGGATACTGTTTCTGCACCCTGGACTTTCTAGTCTCCGGAACTTATTTACTCACTCAGGAAGTGGCATTTTGTGATAGTAGCCCAACAGGTCTAAGAAAACCACATGCAAGATTTGCAACACATTGCAGCCAAGGTGCATTTATAAGGAAAATGAGATTGGTATTGGCTTGTTTAAAATACCCCATCACACTTAGAAAATATTTAAACCCGTTCTGGATCCCCAGAGCCCTCTGATCTGACTCAGTACCATCTAGACTCCTTGTCCATCCCTGTCTCTCTCATGGATCAGGCCCTAGATTTCTGACCTCTTTCCATCACTTGGTAGCTAAATAAGGCCCATGCCGCCTTGCCTGGTTGAGGAGCTCCCTTCATAGGCTTCCTGTGTGTCTGCTGCCTTCTTGTGTCCTACTTCTTAAGTCCTCCTGCTGCCCTTCTAGGGCCACAGTGACAGCTAAACCAACCTGGATCCCCATGGCAACACCACCTGCACTGTCTAGTTGAAATTCAGTTTCAACTATAGGATTAACACAAAGATCACTAACTGTCCCTTGCCACTAAACTGTAAGCTGTGTGAGAACCTGCATACTCAATCATTTCAGTCATGTTCTTTTTGCGAGCCCATGGACTGTAGCCACCAGGTTCCTCTGTCCATGGGATTTTCTAGGCAAGAATACTGGAGTGGGTTGCCATGCCCTCCTCCAGGGGATCTTTCCAACCCAGGGATCGAACCCACATCTCCTGCCTTGCAGGTGACTTCTTTACTGCTGAGCCACCAGGAAAGCCTTTGTGAGAGTTCAGTTAAGTTCAGTTCAGTCGCTCAGTCATGTCTGACTCTTTGCAACCCCATGAACCGCAGCACACCAGGCCTCCCTGTACATCGCCAACTCCTGGAGTGTACTCAAACTCATGCCCGTTGAGTTGGTGATGTTATTCAACCATCTCATCCTCTGTCATTCCCCTTCTCTTCCCGGCTTCAATCTTTCCTAGCATCAGGTTCTTTTAAAATGAGTCAGTTCTTTGGCATCAGGTGGCCAAAGGATTGGAGTTTCAACTTTAGCATGAGTCCTTCCAATGAGTATTCAGGACTAATTTCATTTAGGATGAACTGGTTGATCTCCTTGTGGTCCAAGGGACTCTCAAGAGTCTTCTCCAACATCACAGTTCAAAAGCATCAATTCTTTGGTGCTCAGCTTTCTTTACAGTCTAACTCTCATATCGATACATGACTACTGGAAAAACGATAGCTTTGATCTGATGGACCTTTGCTGGCAAAGTAATGTCTCTGCTTTTTAATATGCTGTCTAGGTTGGTCATAACTTTTCTTCCAAAGACCAAATGTCTTTTAATTTCATGACTGTAGGCACCAGGGATTGGGGGCAGGAGAAGGGTACGACAGAGGGTAAGATGGCTGGATGGCATCACTGATTCGATGGACATGAGTCTGAGTGAAATCCAGGAGTTGGTGATGGATAGGGAGGCCTGGCGTGCTGCGATTCATGGGTTCGCAAAGAGTTGGATACAACTGAGTGACTGAACTGAACTGAACTGAGGCATCATCTGAAGTGAATTTGGAGACTCCCCCAAAATAAAGTCTGTCACTGTTTCCATTCGTTCGCACCTATCTGCCATGACGTGATGGGACCGGATGCCATGATCTTAGTTTTCTGAATGTTGAGTTCTAAGCCAACTTTTCCACTCTTCTCTTTCACTTTCATCAAGAGGCTTTTAGTTCTTCACTTTCTGCCATAAGGGTGGTGTCATCTGCATATCTGAGGTTATTGATATTTCTCCTGACAGTCTTGATTCCAGCTTGTGCTTCATCCAGCCCAGCGTTTCTCATAATGTACTCTGAATATAAGTTAAACAAGCAGGGTGACTATATACAGCCTTGATGTACTCCTTTCCCAATTTGGAACCAGTCTGTTGTTCCATATTCAGTTCTAACTGTTGTTTTTGAACCTGCATATAGATTTCTCAGGAGGCAGGTCAGGTGCTCTGGTATTCCCATATCTTGAAGAATTTTCCAGTTTTTTGTGATCCACACAGTCAAAGGCTTTGGCATAGTCAATAAAGCAGAAGTAGATGTTTTTCTGGAACTCTCTTGCTTTTTCCACGATCCAGTGGATGTTGACAATTTGATCTCTGGTTCCTCTGCCTTTTCTAAACCCAGCTTGAACAACTGGAAGTTCATGGTTCATGTACTGTTGAAGCCTGGCTTGGAGAATTTTGAGCATGATTTACTAGCATGTGAGATGAGTGTAATTGTGCAGTAGTTTGAACATTCTTTGCCTTTCTTTAGGATTGGAATGAAAACTGACCTTTTCCAGTATTATGGCCACTGCTGAGTTTTCCAAATTTGCTGGCATGTTGAGTGCAGCACTTTCACAGCATCATCTTTTAGGATATGAAATAGCTCATCTGGAGTTCCATTACCTCCACTAGCTTTGTTCCTAGTGATGCTTCCTAAGGCTCACTTGACTTCACATTCTAGGATGTCTGACTCTAGTTGAGTGATCATACCATTGTGGTTATCTGGGTCATGAAGATCATTTTTGTATAGTTCTTCTGTGTATTCTTGCCACCTCTTCTTAATATCTTCTGCTCCTGTTAAGTCATACCATTTCTGTCCTTTATTGAGCCCATATTTGCATGAAATGTTCTCTTGGTATCTCTAATTTTCTTGAAGAGAGCTCTAATCTTCCCCATGTTCTTGTTTTCCTCTATTTCTTTGCATTGATCACTGAGGAAGGCTTTCTTATCTTTTCTTGCTATTCTTTGGAACTCTGCATTCAGATGGATATATCTTTCCTTTTCTCCTTTGCCTTTCACTTTTTTTTTTTTTTGAGATTTTTAAGGCCTCCTTGGACAACCGTTTTGCCTCTTTGCATTTCTTTTTCTTGAGGATGGTCTTGATCCCTGCCTCCTGTAAATTATCATGAACCTCCATCCATAGTTCTTCAAGCACTCTGTCTATCAGATCTAATGCCTTGAATCTATTTCTCACTTCCACTTTATAATGCTAAGGAATTTGATTTAGGTCATACCTGAATGGTCTAGTGGTTTTCTCTACACTCTTCAATTTAAGTCTGAATTTGCCAATAAGGAGTTCATGATCTGAGCCACAGTCATCTCCCAGTCTTGCTTTTGCTGACTATATAGAGCTTCTCCATCTTTGGCTGGAAAGAATATAATCAATCTGATTTCAGTATTGACCATCTGGTGATGTCCACGTGTAGAGTCTTCTCTTGTGTTGTTGGAAGAGGTTGTTTGCTATAACCAGTGTGTTCTCTTGGCAAAACTCTATTTGCCATTGCCCTGCTTCATTCTGTACTCAAGGCCAAATTTGCCTGTTACTCCAGGTGTTTCTTGACTTCCTATTTTTTGCATTGCAGTCCACTGTAATGAAAAGGACATCTTTTTTGGGTGTTATTTCTATGTCTTGTAGGTCTTCCTAGAACCATTCAACTTCAGCTTCTTCAGCGTTACTGATCGGGCATAGACTTGATTACTGTGATATTGAATGGTTTGCTGTGGAAATGAACAGAGATCATTCTGTCGTCTTTGAGATTCCATCCAAATACTGCATTTCAGACTCTTTTGTTGACTATGATGGCTATTCCATTCCTTATAAGGGATTCTTGCCCACAGTAGTAGATATAATGGTCTTCTGATTTAAATGCACCCATTCCAGTCCATTTTAGTTCACTGATTCCTAAAATGTGGATGTTCCCTCTTGCCATCTCCTATTTGACCAGTGCCAATTTGCCTTGATTCGTGGACCTAACACTGCAGGTTCCTATGCAATATTGCTCTTTACAGCATCGGGCTTTACTTCTATCATAAGTCACATCCACAACTGGGTATTGTTGTTGCTTTCCCTCCATCTCGTCATTCTTTCTGGAGCTATTTCTCCACTGATCCAGTAGCATATTTGGCACCTACTAACCTGTGTGAGGACAGGGACTTTTTACATCAAACAGTATGTGCTCCAGTGCCTAGCGTTGCCGCATGCAAGGTTGGTTTTCAGTAAAGGTAAATCCTTTTCTCTCATGTCACTGATTGAATATCTATTATGAACAAAATGAATATTGGTTCAGGAAGTGGAAAACTCTGCCATAAAGTCCCTGAGTTCAGAAATTTGCAATAGCATGAAGAAGTCAACAACAATAGTAACAAAAGTATAAAAATTTAGATGACAAATTAAATTTCAAATTATGGTTTTGGTACCTGCCTTGAAATCAAAGTAAATGGACAGAACATAATGTTACAGGGGACATACATTTGAGGCTGAGTTAACCAGAAAAATGCTTTTATGAAGCAAGATTTAAGTTTCAAGGCTAGGTATTGATATTCTTCTGGTGATAGAACAATGTGTGTAAATTTGAAGACACCAAAAAAGTAAGGTGAGCTTGAGAATTGGTGATCCATTTATACATAGATTACATCTCAGTTCAGTTCAGTTCAGTCACTTAGTCATGTCCAAATCTTTGTGACCCCATGAATAGCAGTATGTCAGGCCTTCCTGTCCATCACCAACTCCTGGAGTTCACTCAGACCCACATCCATCGAGTCAGAGATGCCATCCAGCCATCTCATCCTCTGTCGTCTTCTTCTCCTCCTGCCCCCAATCCCTCCCAGCATCAGAGTCTTTTCCAATGAGTCAACTCTTCACATGAGGTGGCCAGAGTACTGGAGTTTCAGCTTTAGCATCATTCCTTCCAAAGAAATCCCAGGGCAGATCTCCTTCAGAATGGACTGGTTGGATCTCCTTGCAATCCAAGGGACTCTCAAGAGTCTTCTCCAGCACCACAGTTCAAAAGCATCAATTCTTCAGAGCTCAGCCTTCTTCACAGTCCAACTCTCACATCCATACATGACCACTGGAAAAACCATAGCCTTGAAATAGCTGTGAAAGAAGAGAGGCGAAAAACTAAGGAGAAAAGGAAAGATATAAGCATCTGAATGCAGAGCTCCAGAGAAGAGCAAGAAGAGGTAAGAAAGCCTTCTTCAGTGATCAATGCAAAGAAATAGAGGAAAACAACAGAATGGGAAAGACTAGAGATCTCTTCAAAAAAATTAGAGATACCAAGGGAACATTTCATGCAAAGATGTGCTCGATAAAGGACAGAAATGGTATGGACCTAACAGAAGCAGAAGATATTAAGAAGAGGTGGCAAGAATACACAGAACTGTACAAAAAAGATCTTCACGAACCAGATAATCATGATGGTGTGATCACTCACCTAAAGCCAGACATCCTGGAATGTGAAGTCAAGTGGGCCTTAGAAAGCATCGCTACGAACAAAGCTAGTGGAGGTGATGGAATTCCAGTTGAGCTGTTTCAAGTCCTGAAAGATAATGCTGTGAGCGTGCTGCACTCAATATGCCAGCAAATTTGGAAAACTCAGCAGTGGCCACAGGACTGGAAAAGGTCAGTTTTCATTCCAATCCCAAAGAAAGGCAATGCCAAAGAATGCTCAAACTACCGCACAATTGCACTCATCTCACATGCTAGTAAAGTAATGCTCAAAATTCTCCAAGTCAGGCTTCAGCAATACATGAACCATGAACTTCCTGATGTTCAAGCTGGTTTTAGAAAAGGCAGAGGAACCAGAGATCAAATTTCCAACATCCACTGGATCATGGAAAAAGCAAGAGAATTCCAAAAAAACATCTATTTCTGCTTTATTGACTATGCCAACGCCTTTGACTGTGTGGATCACAAGAAACTGTGGAAATTTCTAAAAGAGATGGGAATAACAGACCACCTGACCTGCTTCTTGAGGAATCTGTATGCAGGTCAGGAAGCAACAGTTAGAACTGGACATGGAACAACAGACTGGTTTCAAATAGGAAAAGGAGTACGTCAAGGCTGTATATTGTCACCCTGCTTATTTAACTTATATGCAGAGTACATCATGAGAAACGCTGGACTGGAAGAAGCACAAGCTGGAATCAAGATTGCCGGGAGAAGTATCAATAACCTCAGAAATGCAGATGACACCACCCTTATGGCAGAAAGTGAAGAGGAACTAAAAAGTCTCTTGATGAAAATGAAAGAGGAGAGCAAAAAAGTTGGCTTAAAGCTCAACATTCAGAAAACGAAGATCATGGTATCTGGTCCCATCACTTCATGGGAAATAGATGGGGAAACAGTGGAAACAGTGTCAGTCTTTATTTTTTGGGGCTCCAAAATCACTGCAGATGGTGATTGCAGCCATGAAATTAAAAGATGCTTACTCCTTGGAAGAAAAGTTATGACCAAACTAGATAGCATATTCAAAAGCAGAGACATTACTTTGCCGACCAAGGTCCGTCTAGTCAAGGCTATGGTTTTTCCTGTGGTCATGTATGGATGTGAGAGTTGGACTGTCAAGAAAGCTGAGTGCCGAAGAATTGATGCTTTTGAACTGTGGTGTTGGAGAAGACTCTTGAGAGTCCCTTGGACTACAAGGAGATCCAACCAGTCCATTCTGAAGGAGATCAGCCCTGGGATTTCTTTGGAAGGAATGATGCTAAAGCTGAAACTCCAATACTTTGGCCACCTCATGTGAAGAGTTGACTCATTGGAAAAGACTGTGATGCTGGGTGGGACTGGGGGCAGGAGGAGAAGGGGATGACAGAGGATGAGATGGCTGAATGGCATCACTGACTCGATGGACGTGGCGGGAGTTGGTGATGGACAGGGAGGCCTGGCGTGCTGTGATTCATGGGGTCGCAAAGAGTCAGACATCACTGAATTACTGAACTAAACTGAACTGACTAGACGGACCTTTGTTGGCCAAGTATGTCTCTGCTTTTCAATATGCTAACTAGGTTGGTCATAAGTTTTCTTCCAAGGAGTAAGCATCTTTTAATTTCATGGCTGCAGTCATCCTCTGCAGTGATTTTGGAGCCCCAAAAGTAAAGTCTGACACTGTTTCCACTGTTTCCTCATCTATTTCCCGTGAATTGATGGGACCAGATGCCGTGATCTTAATTTTCTGAATGTTGAGCTTTAAGCCAACTTCTTCACTCTCCTCTTTCACTTTCATCAAGAGGCTTTTAGTTCCTCTTCACTTTCTGCCATAAGGGTGGTGTCGTCTGCATATCTGATGTTATTGATATTTCTCCTGGCAATCTTGATTTCAGCTTGTGCTTCTTCCAGTCCAGCATTTCTCATGATGTACTCTGCATATAAGTTAAATAAGCAGGGTGACAATATACAGCCTTGACGTACTCCTTTTCCTATTAGAAACCAGTCTGTTGTTCCATGTCCAATTCTAACTGTTGTTTCCTGACCTGCATCTCAGTATAGAAATATATGGGAATACACATACATTGTGAAATATGAGAAAAATATGGTTTTAATAATTCATTTATAGTTCTATCTTATCAAATGAATCCCACAAGAAAATTAAAATCTAGTTATTCTTCCAAAGATAGAGAATCAGACATCAATCAGTGTTGACCAGTGATCATGTGCAATGCTAGTGTCTGTTGTTATTTTTTTTCAACATTAAAATAGTTAATAATGTCTGTGATATAAAGCATTTTACTTGGCATAATAATGCTATAGTTTATAAAACTGTAACTATTGTTTAAAAATAGTTTGTGTAAGTGTAAAGATTGTCAATCACTGCAGATGGTGATTGTAGCCATGAAATTAAAAGATGCTTACTCCTTGGAACGAAAGTTATGACCAACCTAGACAGCATATTAAAAAGCAGAGACATTACTTTGTTAACAAGGGTCCACCTAGTCAAGGCTATGGTTTTTCCAGTGGTCGTGTATGGATGTGAAAGTTAGACTGTGAAGAAGGCTGAGTGCTGAAGAATTGATGCTTTTGAACTGTAGTGTTGGAGAAAGCTCTTGAGAGTCCCTTGGACTGCAAGGAGATCCAACCAGTCCATCCTAAAGGAAATCAGTCCTGAATATTCATTGGAAGGACTGATGCTGAAGCTGAAACTCCAGTACTTTGACCACCTGATGCAAAGAGCTGACTCATTGGAAAAGACCCTGATGCTGGGAAAGATTGAAGGCAGGAGGAGAAGGGGACGAGAAACGATGAGATGGTTGGATGGCATCACCGACTCAATGGACATGAGTTTGGGTAAACTTCGGGAGTTGGTGATGGACAGGGAGGCCTGGTGTGCTGTGGTTCATTGGTTCACAAAGTGCTGGAGATGACTGAGTAACTGAACTGAAGTTACTGTTACCAAGATAACTAGTAGAGTCACATTCCTTACGTCAAAAAGCCCAATCTGTTCAAGTCCAGGATTCAGAAGAAACCAGCTCAGAAGTCTGGGGCTTGGAAGCTGGTTTTGAATTCCTACTCTACCAGTTGCTTCTGGGTCACATGGAACAAGTATTTAACCATTTTTGTGTACCAATTGTCTCATCTGTAAATTAGGAATGATTATGTGAAAACAATCTTAAGTGTTATTTATTGTAAAACACTTGATATAGTGCCTGACACATAGTAGGAACTTTATAAGTGTTAGATAGCCCCCTCCCCCCAAAAAATTCAACTTTGGAGTGTCTAGAAATCAGCCAAGTAGTGCACTTAAATCTTAATGATGCTGTTTTAGCACTAACTCCGTCGGAAATGATATGACTGTGATCAGAGCAGTGTTATAAGTGGGTTAACCCTAAACTCTGAGTATCGTGTAGAGAGGTAGGGTCAGTTTTAGGTACGGATTTGAGCTGATCAGTGAGAAGTTTAGGATCAGGAAAGATGCAGAGTGGTACCACTTGAAACTAAGGAAGGGAGAGTGTATAACTTTCACCAGATGTTTTTTTGGACCATGCGTACTTCTGACCATCATCTGAGCCTAGGTTAATGGAGCAAGGAGAAAGTCCCGTCATAGCTCAGGAGTCACTGCGTTTGGTCTGACTTAGTCTGCAGCTCATACTTCACACCCTGCTCCTCACTCCTGTGATTTCCTGTTTGATTAAATGACCCCTTGCCTGTGAATTGGATACCAACCACACTATCAAGTTTGCTGGCCTGAACCCAGGGAATAAGGGAAAATTTAAGAAGAATCCCAAGTTTCTTGGATTAGGGAGTTGGTCTATGCCTGCTCTCCATCACTGATGGCACGTCACCTCTAGGGAACTTGTCTATCTTGCTTTTGCCAAAACTTTGTCAGAACAATGAGTTTTGTGTTAAGCATGTTTGAGAATATTTGGATATAAAATAGGATGGCTGATGAACAGGCTGTCTGGAGGAGAGTATATAAATACTGACATGCTGGGAGATACACTGCTTAGTTATTTTTTGCCATCAGTTTAATAAATATTTGCTAAATTCCTATGTAAATAATTTTATTTTCTGAAAGTCACAGAAAGTTCTCATGGAGACATACTGTCAGAGAAAATGGATACATGAAAATGGAAAATATAATTAATTAAAATGATCATCTGTGAAAAATAACTTAGCTGATTGCTATTTAGTGAGTCAAAACTAAAACCCACAAACAAGTGTCTTAGTTCCTTATAAGGATTTTATTCTCCAGTAAATTAGACCTAAAGTAAGTCCTTAGCCAAAATTTGGTTAAAAAGTAATACAGGTTACTTTTTTTTCTTTGGTTAAAATTACTCTTGAATCAGATGTTTTGAGCTATGTTGCAAAAAGAACTATTTCCAAAGTTGGCACAATTTCTATTCTGATTAAGAATTTTCATTGATAATTCACATTGCTGTTTTAGATGTTTGCTCTTTAAAAGAAGGAGCTTGTTCTCTTTATCTTCTGTAAAGTAGTATAATCCTAAGTCACATTAAGTACTGCTGTATTTCCTCTTCAGTTTTAAATGTTAAATTCTTGGTATTTATTACAATTATCTTGTTTAGTGTGAGTCCTCAGTGCCTGAGAGATGAAGAGATGCACAGGTACAGGGCCAGCTGGGCGCAGTGCGGCTGAGAACAGGAAGGACTTGAGTCCAGAGCAAAACTCATCCTCCCAAAGCCTGATGGGCAGTTCAGCTTCCTCTGTCTTTGCAGTGACTTCTGAGTCACACTCCACAGGTTAAGGACACAGCCCTCCACAGAGCCGCTCTCACTTTGGACACCAGCCACTACACTGTCTTCACTTCTAACAAGATGGGAACCAATTTGGGGGTTTCCACTGGCCTTTTAGACTTAATGATTCACTAGAATGACTCATAGAACTTGGGAAAGTGCTGTACTTACTATTACAGTTTTATTATTGCAGAATTACAAATCACAGCCAGCCAAAGGGAGAGAGTCACAGGGTGAAATCTGGGAGGTGAGGGTGGGCAAACATGAAGCCTCCTCATCTCTCTGTGGGGCCCCAATGGCATAACCTCCTATCAACTGGTGATAGTACTCAAGAGGGTGCTACCTAGGAAAGTTCACCTAAGCTCAGCACCCACAACTCCTACTGGGGCTTCTTTACCTGGACATGACTGATAGAATCAGTCTCCAGCCTTCCTCCCTTCCCCTGTGAGGTTGAAATCACAGTGTGTCTGCATGTGTGTGTGTATGATATGTGTTTGTGTGTCTGTCTGTCTGTCTGCCTGCCCAGTCATGCAGTTGTGTCCAACTGTTTGTGACCCCATTACAATACCTCAACCTTCTAATCATGAGGTGGATCTTGGCTCTTTGTTCCTGAGGCATCTTATTAGCATGAACAGTCTAAGTGTCCATCAGAGTCACCTTGTTAGCATCAGCTATCAAATATGCCCTTAGGGTATGGGCTGAGAGGCCCAGCTTGAATAACAAAGACACTCCACAATGGCAACCCACTCCAGCACTCTTGCCTGGAAAACCCCATGGATGGAGGAGCCTGGTGGGCTGCAGCCCATGGCGTCGCGAAGAGTCAGACATGACTGAGTGACTTCACTTTAACTTTTCACTTTCATGCATTGGAGAAGGAAATGGCAACCCACTCCAGTGTTTTTGCCTGGAGAATCCCAGGGATGGGGGAGCCTGGTGGGCTGCAGTCTATGGGGTCGCACAGAGTCAGACATGACTGAAGCGACTTAGCAGCAGCAGCAGCAGCAAGAGCTTAAAGGCATCCTCCTAGGAAGTGGGGACAATAATCAGTTAAATTCTTTATTATGTGGTTGTTGTTCAGTCCCTAAGCCATGTCCCACTTTTTTGCAACCCTATGGACTGCAACATGCCAGGCTTTCCTGTCCTTCACTATCTCCCGGAAGAGTTTGTTCAAATTTATGTCCTTTGAGAGGATGATGTTATCTAACAATCTCATCCTCTGCCTACCCCTTCTCCTTTTGCCTTCAGTCTTTCCCAGCATCAGGGTCTTTTCAAATGAGTCAGTTCTTCGCATCAGGTGGACCAAAGTATTGGAGTTTCAGTGTCAGCACCAGTCCTCCCAGTGAATACTCAGGGTTGATTTCCTTTAGGATTGACTGGTTTGATCTCCTTGCTGTCCATGGGATTCTCAGGAGTCTTTTCCAGTCCCACAATTCAAAAGCATCAATTCTGCAGCACTCAGCCTTTATAATCCAACTCTCATATCCATATAGAACTACTGGAAAAACCATAACTTTCACTATATGGACCTTTGCCAGCAAAGTGAGGTCTTTGCCTTTTTAATATGCTGTCTAGGGTTATCATAGCTTTCCTTCCAAGGAACAAGCCTTTTTTAATTTCATGGGTGCCGTCACTGTCCACAGTGATTTTGGAGCCTGAGAATATAAAATCTGTCACTGCTTCCACTTTTTCCCTTCTATTTGCCATGAAGTAATGGGACCTGATGCTGTTTCTTAGTTTTTTTAATGTTGAGTTTTAAGCCAGCTTTTTCACTCTCCTCTTTCACCCTCAAGAGACTCTTTAGTTCCTCTTTACTTTCTGCAATTAGAGTTGTTAGGCAGTTAGAATAGGAAAAAGGAGTCCAAAATGGCAGTGGCTAAAAGACAAAGAAAGGGAAAAGCCCAAGAAAAGGGAACAAAGGAAAAATCTGCATGCTGGAGTGAGAAACTCAGTGAAACAAACATGCCCCTTCCTGGCCAGCCCTAATTTTCATAGGGTAGGCTCAGTGGGGAGGAGACAAAACTTATAAAAAGAGGGAGCCAAGACTGGTTGGGGCCTCTCCACTGGGGTCAGCCTGCCCTCATGCCTTGTAAACAAGCTGTAACCAAGCTGTAACACTGATCCACTCTTTCAAATCTTTCTTGCAGTGAGACAGAACCAAGGAAATTGCATACTGTACTGACAGAGTGGTATCATCTGCATATCTGAGGTTGTTACTTGTCTCTGTAATCTTGGTTCCAGCTTGTAGTTCATCCGGCCTGGCATTTCACATGATGTACTTGCCCAAGTGGCTCAGCAGGAAAGAATCTACATGCAATGCAGGAGATGTGGGTAGATGTGGGTTCAATCCCTGGGCCGGGATGATCCCCTGGAGAAGGAAATGGCAACCTATTCCCATGCCTGGGAAATCGCATGGACTGAGGAGTCTGGTGGGCTACAGTCCATGGGGTCACAAAAAGTAGGACACAGTTTAGCAATTCAAACAACAATACAATTGAAAGTCTCAGTTTCTGAAAAAATGAGTTCAATATTTAATGGTTCTTTTCTTGTTTATATCTGTTAATAATTGCCTCTCTTTCTGACTTCTCTTTTCTCTTCTTGGTTTCTTAGGAGTTAAATCTAACTTGTTTCCTAGCTCCTAAACTCTGAAACTAAGGAGGAAATTAGATAACACAATAGTGTTACACTTACTGAAAATTAGGTGCCATTCTAAGGGCCCCGCATGTATCCATCTGTTAATCATCACAACTGTGCAGTGATGTAAGTGTGTTACCACCCCTGTATCAGTTACCTGTATATATCAGGTTTGATATATACATCAGAAAATTAAAACTAAGTAACAGTAATAAGAATGACCTATACATATAAGAATTTATTTTTTTATATACAAGATGCAGAGGTAGGTCATTTAAAACTGGGAGAGTGAGTAACTGTTGTGTAGACAACATATTCTTCGCATTGTGCTTCACCATGCAGGCCAAGGTGGCTGCTCCAGTTTCAGACATTACAGCTGAATTCTAGGCATCAGGTAGGAAGATACAGTGACTTCTCCATTTAAAGAAAATTCTCCGAAGGTCCATAGCGCACTTTGAGTACCTCTGTTATACAAAAGAATAGTTATAACACCATAGCTGGTCACAAAGAAATGAGAATCAAATCTATTCACGTACTCAGCCTGAACAATGGCAACAGAAATTTTTTTGCTGACTATGTTAACAGGATTTTTCTATGCCATTGTCTTCATTAGCACTTCTTTACTTTCTTAGAAGTCTTCGAACAAATAGTTTGATTGTTTTTACAGGGACTTTCCTAAAAACCTTTCAGTTCTTCAGTGGAAGCATCCAAAGACAGTTTACACCTTAAGATTATGTGGGTCTTTCTCTTTACAAATCCTAGCTTTATTGTTTTCACCAATCCTGGATGATTGTGTCTTGATTTGTAACCAGTCTTAATCAAACTCCTGCTTTTCAAGACCTGCCTTAAATCAAACTTTCAGCTCTCACTGCCAAAGCTTATTAAGGTGGTATTCCCCCTTACCACATAAGCAATAGACTCAACATTGTTCTATGTATCTTTGATTTTTGTGTCAGTGATATTTGAGGAGTCAGCTGTTGCCAAGAGACTTGGAAGAGTAATCTGTATTTGGGTGCATGACTAATCCAAATAAAACTGTTTCTGTTACTCAGGCACAAGGTGAAATGAGTTCTGGGTTAGATAATTAACAGTCTGCCCCTACACCACTCTATTTTGCAGGTGATTAGCCTGAGACATCGAAAGCTAAGTAACTTATCATGTAGTACCACGTAGACCACCTGTAGAATATTTATTTTTTTAGTAGGTATTAGATTTATCAGTGTTATCTGGGAGTATCCTATGTACAGTACCATATACTGATTTATAGATAATTACTGTCTTTAAAGGCTAAAACTACAGGGAAAGTCTGTTGAAGATTAACTGCCTTGAACTTTCAGGAACAACTTATTCTCAGAGAAATAATAACTTTCAGAATTAGATGTGCTTTATTCAATATAAATTAACAAAAATAATAGAAGTTAAATATACAATTATATAAAGGAGGAAAAATAATTTAGGGGCTTAGATTTAAGGTATATGGATAGATTAGAGGTCTGGGGTGGAAACATAAGTTTATAACCTTAGTGAGAAAATGAAGTTACAGAATTTTCTTCCTTCTTTGATGCCACTGAAAGTTTACACCCTTCTTCTTTTGAAAGGCTCTATGGTGAGAGTGCCGTGGTGTATGTGTGCTCCTTATTGAATGTGAATGTTTATGGGGAGAGAGCAGTATTCATGTTTCTTTCCCATTAACAAAAAACAAAGTAGATTTTGCAGCGTTCAGAGAATAGATTAAGTAAGTACTTCCACTGTCAGTTACTTGTAGCATCTGTTAAGGTTCCAACATGTTCTCTCCTTTTAAGAATAAACAGATTACAAATTAAACTTACAGTGAAGAAGGTTGTTGCTGCTGTTGTTCAGTCACTAAGTCATGTCAGATTCTTTGTGACGCCATGTACTGCAGCACACCAGACTTCTCTGTTGTACATAACTATCTCCATGAATTTCCTCAAATTCATTTCCATTGAGTCAGTGATGCCATCAAGCTATCTCATCCTCTGTCGTCCCCTTCTCCTCCTGCCTCAATACTTCCCAGCAACAGTCTTTTCCAATGAGTCAGCTCTTCGCATCAGGTGGCCAAAGTATTGGAGCTTCAGCTTCAGCATCAGTCCCTTCCAGTGAATCTTCAGTGTTGATTTTCCTTTATAATTGACTAGTTTGATCTCCTTGCTCTCCAGGGAACTCTCAAGAATCTTCTCCAGCACCACAGATCAAGGCATCACTTCTTTGGCACTCAGCCTTCTTTATAGTCCAGCTCTTACATTTATACATGACTACTGTAAAAACCATAGTTTTGACTATATGGACCTTTGTTGGTAATGTGATGTCTCTTTTTAAAAACACTGTCTAGGTTTGACATAGCTGTTCTTCCAAGAAAGAAATATCTTTTAATTTTGTGGCTGCAGTCACTGTCTGTAGTGATTTTGGAGCCCAAGAAAATGAAATCTGATACTGTTTCCACATTTTTCCCATCTATTTGCCATGACATAATAGGACTGGATGCCGTGATCTTAGTTTTGTGAATGTTGAGTTTTAAGCCAGCTTTTTCACTCTCTTCTTTCACTTTCATCAAGAAGCTCTTTAGTTCCTCTTCATGTTCTGCATTAAAGTGGTATCATCTGCATATCTGAGGTTGTTGATATTTTTCCTGGGAGTCTTGATTCCAGCTTGTGATTCATTAGCCTGGCATTTCACATGATGTACTTAGGATGTATCTGCATATGGTCCCATTACTTCATGGCAAATAGATGGGGAAACAATGGAGACAGTGACAACCTTTATTTAGGGGGCTCCAAAATCATTGCAGATGGTGACTGCAGCCATGAAATTAAAAGACGCTTGCCCCTTGGGAGAAAGGCTATGACAAACTTAGATAGCATATTAGCAAAAAATAAAATAAAATAAAATAAAAGACATTACCGACAAAGGTCTGTCTAGTCAAAGCTATGGATTTTCTAGTAGTCATGTATGGATGTGAGAGTTGGACCATAAAGAAAGCTGAGGGCTGAAGAGTTGATGCTTTTGATCTGTGGTGTTGGAGGAGACTCTTAAGAGTCCCTTGCACAGCAAGGAGATCAAACCTGTCAATCCTAATGGGAATCAGTTCTGAATATTCATTGTAATGACTGATGCTGAAGCTGAAGCTCCAATATTTTGGCCACCTGATGTGAAGAACGGACTCATTAGAAAATACCCTGATGCTGGGAAAGATTGAAAGCAGGAGGAGAAGGGGATGACAGAGGATGAGATAGTTGGATAGCATCACCAACTAGATGAACATGAGTTTGAGTAAGCTCTGGGAGTTGGTGATGGACAGGGAAGCCTGGTGTGCTGCAGTTCATGGGGTCACAAAGAGTCGGACATGAGTGAGCAACTGAACTCTGCATATAAGTTAAATAAGCAGGGTGACAATATACAGCCTTGATGTACTCCTTTCCCAATTTGGAACAAGTCTGTTGTTCCATGTCTGGTTCTAACTGTTGCTTCTTGACCTGCATACAGATTTCTCAGGAGGCAGGTAAGTTTGTCTGATATTACCATCTCTATAAAAATATTACACAGCTTGTTGTGATCCACACAGTCAAAGTCTTTAGCATAGTCAGTGAAGCAGAAGTTGATAATTTTTGGAATCCCCTAGCTTTTTCTATGATCCAGAGTATGTTGGCAATCTGATCTCTGATTCCTCTGCCTTTTAAATCCAGCTTACACATCTGAAAGTTCTCAGTTCATGTATTGCTGAAGCCTAGCTTAAAGGATTTTGAACAACATCTTTCTGGCATATGAAATGAGCTCAAATTCTGGTGAAGCTTTGGTCTGATAACTTAGTTTGAAAAAAAAAACAAGAGGAAAAGTAGGCCAATTTCTGTGTAATTAAGGAATTTCTAGACTTGAAAGAAGATATTGCAAGTCAATGGGTGTTTGTTAGAGCTCTAGAAATCAGGCTCAGGGCTTGGAGAAAATGGCAAAATTCTGCCGATTCTATAGGCATAGGAGGGTAATGTTCTTCAAGGTGCATTCTGCATCTTGATCAATATGTGTATAGGATATGTTTTCTTTCATAAACATTGCATATATAAATTATATATTTGTATAATTTTAGTGTGATATTTAGCCAGGAGAATATCAAGAGAACGTGAGACTTCAGGTTTGTTACAATGTCTCAGTTCAGTTCAGTTCAGTCACTCAGTCGTGTCCAACTCTTTGCGAACTCATGAATCGCAGCATGCCAGGGCTCCCTGTCCATCACCAGCTCCCGGAGTTCACTCAGACTCATGTCCATTGAGTCAGTGATGCCATCCAGCCATCTCATCCTTGGTCGTCCCCTTCTCCTCCTGCCCCCAATCCCTCCTAGAATCAGAGTCTTTTGCAATGAGTCAACTCTTCGCCTGAGGTGGCCAAAGTATTGGAGCTTCAGCTTTAGCATCATTCCTTCCAAAGAAATCCCAGGGGTGATCTCCTTCAGAATGGACTGGTTGGATCTCCTTGCAGTCCAAGTGATATTTAGCCGGGAGAATATAAACAGAAAGTGAGACTTCAGGTTTGTAACAATGTCTAGACTAAGTCATATCTAGCTACGGATATGAGACACAGTTAATTTGACTGTTCAAGGTTTCATAAAGGAAAAGTAATTCTTACTAGAAAGTGCAAACAGTTTGTTTCATGAGTATAGATCATAGAAGGCAATATATTATTATTATTGCATCAAAAGACACTTCTATAATGGACCAAGTACATAGTGTAAATGCAATGAAATGGTTGATTTAGCCTTTAGGAAACTCACTTAGTGTATGTTATTGTGAATTTAGTGTTTTTAATTTTGTCAAATTCTGTACCAAAATATGCTTAAACCTTTACCGAAAATGTTTATAGTCAAAGATGTGAACCAAAAACACCCAGAAGGAGAGAACCACTTAAGTTTCACAATGCACAATTTTCAAAAAATGAAAAAAAAGGAATACCTCTAATACTGGGTCTGATCATAGTTTTAACTCCTTTATTACAAATAATTTTATATCTTACTATATAATGGGATAATTGAAAAATAAGAACTAAATTATTGGAATTCTAAAATTGGCTTGAAAATCACTTTTATACTTTCATACCAACATATTGCGTTTATTGTCTATCCGTAAGAGTTTGTCCATGATGAGCTACTGTAGTCAGCAGTCTGATCAGTAATGTAACTGGGCTAGTAACTATCTTTGGCATGTTTTTGAGACAAGAGTCAGTTGCATACTTCACATGCATTAATACTAGAATAGTATATTTTACATCATATATTTTTAATAATTTTCAGAATATGTAGGTGACTGATTTTAGAAAAAATAGGTGAATTTCTCTACTAATTTTTATTTTCTGTAAAGTGTTCTATAAAATGATTTCAACATCCTCTCCTGATTAAATAACAAGTAAACAAAATAATATAATGTTATCCAAAAAAAGAAAAAAGTGAAGAAAAGAGCCTTAACTAGCTCACTGAAACCTTTACATCAATCTCTCCATAAAAGCAACACAATCCAGGCAAAAGCTGTCAGGATCAGCATTGTTGGAAATCCGGAATTTAACTAATAGCTTGCAGCAACTAGTGAAATGCTCTTATTTAACAAAGAGGGGGTGAAGCTGAATCTCAGTCAGACTACAGAGTGTGATGGTGTTTTAACTTAGTCAGGTCCCATTTCCTACTCACCACCTTGATAGTGGCCTTGAAGATAATAGCCCACATTCCCTCTACAGATGCCAGTTCTGGAGGCAGCAGATTGGATCTCATTTGCAAAGGATTCTTGTTGTTTGGTTTTGATTAGTATAGTACCTGGTCAAAAGGGTAATGTTTGTTAAAAGCATTTACAGGCAACGTATTAGTTGCTGCTGCCTGTGGCAGTGGATGAAAGTTGGAGCGAAAAAGTAGACAACTGAAAAGCTTAGGAAGAAAGTCTGGGGGTTGAGATTTTTGAAGGAATAAGAACTTTAAAAATCTCAGACATATTCCTGGATATCTTCAAGGTCATGGGGATGCCCTGGGCTGTGCACTTGTTCAGGAAAGACATGAGAAGGCTCTAAGCTTTCACCTCAGGCTGACCTTCAAGTTCTGCACAAGCAGGAAGTGAAAGCTAAGGTAGAGTTCAAATTAGTTGAGTGGTAAAGGCATGCCTTAAACACATTGTGGGTCTACAAACACCATCCAATCACTAGCTGACAGTAAGCTAACAGAATAGAGATTTTAGTGGCTAAATATGACAGAGGATACAGATTTTACAAAATAAATTCAGAAAAATAGCTGAGCAAATCTAAGTAGCAGAAAACAAGCCCTTGGAAAGGGAATGAATAGATTTCTAGAGTAGCCATGTTATAATATTTTAAATATACAATTTTCAAAAGAGAGACATCTATAGAAGTAAGAAGATATGGCCAATACAGAGTATAGTTAATAAAAACTGTCTCTGTGGAAGCCAAGATACGGAGTTTAACACCTAAAGACTTTAAATCAGCTATTTAAAATTGGCTCAAACAGATAAAGGAGACCATGGCCAAAGAACTAAAGGAGAATATGAGAATTATGTTTTACCAAATAAAGAATATCAATGCAGAGATTAAAATTATAAAATGAAACCAAACAGAAATTCTGGCATTGAAAACTACAAAAACTAGAATGAAAAATTCAATAGAAGGGCTCAACTGCAGAATTGAATATGGAGAAGAAAGAATCAGTGAGCCTGACAATGGGTCAATTGAGACTATCAAGTTTGAATAACAGAAGTATAAAAAAAGAATTAAGAAAAATGAACAGAGACTTAAAGTCATGTGAGGTACCATCAAGCTTATTGACATAGGTATAATGGAAGGCTCAGAAGGGGAGAGAGAAAGGGGGCAGAATAAATATTTGAAGAGGTAATAAAAGCAAAGACACATCATACTCAAATTCTCAAAAACCAAAGGCAGTCCTGAAAACAGCAGGAGCATCTTGTCACATACAAGGAAGGGATCCTCAATAAGAGAATAACAACTGGTATTGCCTTGGAAACTGTGAGGCCAGGAGACAGTTGTTGACACATTTGAAGTTATGAAAGGAAAAAAATTGCCTTTTAAATTGAAGGAGAAAGTAAGACATTTCCAGATACATAAAAACAACAACAACAAAATGGCAAAGAGTTCATTGCTAGTAGGCCTACCCTACAGAAAGTGCAGAAAGAAAAAGCCCTTCACGCTGAACCTTCTCAACCTGACAAAGGGCATTCCTGAAAGGCCCACAGCCATAATCATGTAATGGTTGGACTGAAGCATATCTTCTAAGGATTCAGTATCCAAACTACATAAAGAACTCTTACAACTCAATAACAAAATTACAAAATGAGCAAAGGATTTGAACAGACATTTCCCTTAAGAAGTTTTATAAATAGCCAATAGCATACGAAAGATGCTTAACATTAGTAGTCTTTAGGGAAATACAGATCAAACCCACATTGAGGTACTATTTCACACCAATATGATGGGTGTAGTAAAAAAAAATTAATAAGTATTGTTGAGGATATTGAGAATTTGGAGCCCTCATATATTTCTGATGGGAATGTAAAATGCTGCCACAGTGGGGAACAATTTGGCTGTTCCTCAAAACTAGGTATATATCCAAGAGACAGGAAAACATGTTCAAGCAAATACTTAATATGAGGATTTATAGCAACATTACTAACAATCACCAAAAGGTAGAAACAACCCAAATTTTATCAGTTAATGTATGGATCAAAAAACGTGTAATATCTATGCAATGGAATATATTTAGCCATCAAAAAAGATTGAATTACTGCTACATGATAAAATATGGACAAACCTTGAAAGCTTTCACTTTTAATAAGTGAAAGAAGACAGCTATATCAGACCTCGTGTTGTTTGATTTTGTTTGTGTGAAACATCCAGAATGAGGAAATTTAGGGACGAGGAAGTCACGAGACAAAAAGTGGTTGCTCAGTGACAGGGGAGGAGGGAATGAGGAATGGCCGCTTAATGGATACGTGGTTTCTTTTTTGGATGATGGGAATTATCCAGAACTGGATAGTGGTGATGGTTGTACAACATTTTGAATATACTCTGTAAGCTGCTGAAATGGTATGCTTTAAAATGGTGAGTTTAAGCTATATGAATTTTATCTCAATTTAAAAATAAAACAAAACTAAATTATTCTGCTTGGAAGAAAAACCTTTTTTTCTAAATTTTTAATTTTTAAAATTTTAATTGGAGGCTAATTACCTTACAATATTGTGGTGTTTTTTGCCCATTCACATGAATCAGCCATGGGTGTACATGTGCTTGCCATCCTGAACACCCCCTCCCACCTCCCTCCCCATCCCATCCCTCAGGGTCATCCCAGTGCACCAGCCCTGAGCACCCTGTCTCATGCATCAAACCTGGATTAGTGATCTGTTTCACATATGATAATATACAGGTTTCAGTGTTATTCTCTCAAATCATCCCACCCTTTCCTTCTCCCATAGAGTCCAAAAGTCTGTTCTTTACATCTGTGTCTCTTTTGCTGTCTTGCATATAGGGTTATCATTACCATCTTTCTAAATTCCATATATATGCATTAATATACGGTGTTGGTATATTTCTTTCTGTTTACTTCACTCTGTATGATAGGCTCCAGTTTCACCCATCACATTAAAACTGATTCAAATGAATTCTTTTTAATAGCTGAGTAATATTCCATTGTGTATATGTACCACAGGTTTCTTATCCATTCATCTGCTGATGGACATCTAGGTTGCTTGGAAGGAAAACCTTTACTTCAGGCATTCCATCTTCTTTCTAGGTTCAAGGACCCCAGAGACTCCTCCTCTCAATATTTTACATTTCCTATGAATAACTTCTGAGAGACAAATTGTTTTTCCAAAAGTCATTCTGCTAAAATTCAAGGGAATAGGTTTCCTGTTTTTCTTTGAATCAGTTTGAGGTACAATTTATGAAAATGAAGTAAATTTGAATAATTCTGAAAAAATAGCTATAAAATAATAACCTTATTGTTGGTTAAGTGAAGAGTGAAAGTTGCTCAGTCATGTCTGACTCTTTGTGACCCCATGGACTGTAGTCCATGGAATTCTCCAGGCCAGAATACTGGAGTGGGTAGCCTTTCCCTTCTCCAGGGCATCTTCCCAACCCAGGGATTGAACCCAGGTCTCCCGCATTACAGGCGGATTCTTTACCAGCTGAGCCACAAGAGAAGCCCATTGTTAGCTAAGTGCAGGGTAAATCGTGAACTAAATTTGGATCAGTATAAATTGCCGTTGTGGAAGTTGCCAGACTAGCCAGTTCTGCACCATAACCTCAAAGTTTCTTTTATTAAAAAAAACAAAAAACAAAAACCAAAAAAACCCCACCTATTTTGTTTCCAATTTCTGATCAAAGGATTTCAGTTGACAAACATTCACAAAATGAGTGTGTTGGTGCCTTCTCCAGAACACCTTCCTCTGCAGTGTCAATGGGATCTTGTCATCCTCTGGGGGTTCTAGGCAAAAGCTACTTTTCCAGTGGGTGGTCACAGTAGAAACTGTCCTGTGACTTCACTGTGGTTCTCTGAGCAATTTACCCTGGGTGACTTTCAGATGATCATATCTCTAGTTCACTGAGCTGAATCTGTTTTAGCTCCCATTCTAATGGAGTGAATTACTATGTTAATCTTTCCCTTCTCACTTCTATTTATCTAGTCTCTTTACCTCCTCTTGGGAATATGCAAAAATATTCTGCAGAATTTTTTCTATCTTGAGACACAACACTATTTGAAGTAGAAATTTATGAATAGTGTACATTCATAATATATTTTTCTCAATAGTTAGAAGGAGTAATGATTACAATAATTAGTGTATTTTCATCACCATATACATAATTTTTTCTCTTTATACCAAACAACCATTGGAATTATTTTTACCCTACATATAGCCCTCTTAAAAAGTATATTGTGTTTTGTGTCCAACAAAGAAATTTGTTGAGACCTCAAGAATCAGATTATATTTTATAAAATTGAACTTGGACTTACTTTCCCTTACCAAGAAAAATATAATGTTAATGTAAATTTCTTTACAAAATAATTTTATGAAAACATTTTTTCAAGTTTAATTTATATTTTAGTAGTAAGAATAACAAAATTAAATGTCATGTGACTATATATGTGAATGTCATATGGCTACTAGCATATAGTCAAGTGATTAATGAGCTGTTTGAGAAATAAATAATGTCTTTAAACTGAATATTCTCTTCTGGTAGTAATTTAATATCACCTTTTAATAACTGAAGGAGAAGCATCCCAGATTATTGCTGAAAACATCTGGGGCTAAACTTTTGCTTAATATTAAACATAGTAATAAAACTACATTCTTTAAAAGAATTCCCTTATATGTTTTTTATTTAAAGGACTGAGTTGCATGCTTATTTCTAACATTCTATTCTTACTATTGCTATTATAGGAATATTATATTAAATAGTTATGTATAAACCCAAAGAGAGCAAAATATCAGATACCACACTTGCAATTATTTATGTGTAAATTATCTACATTGTCTTTGGTCTGAGTTTCTCACTCTCACTCTACTGATGGTCTTAGTAAGCCTGGACCACTGTGGCAGTGACATTAGCTTCATGACAAGAAGATAGGTCAGATAATAATACAGTGTGACTTCATGTAAGTGGGTTTTGTCCTGCTTATGATTATTGGTTTTGCTGGCTAAGACATTTGAAAAATAGTTTACAATGATAAAAATATGTGCAAATATTCTCTTTCATCAATATATTTGTAAATATTCTTAATTACATCTTCTGATAATGTTGTTGACTTCCACTGAAAAATCCCTATTATTTGTAATTGGCTAAACTGACATATTTTTCTCAGCATGCCCATGGTATCAAAGATTGATTTCTGAAGGTTTTATTTATATAGAAAGTTGGATTAGTTACCACAGTGTAAACAATTTAAGAATGTCTTAACTTATCTTCATAGTCTCCATGTTGCCCTCAGTGGGCCATCATTATTTGCTGAACACAGGTTAAATATTTTATAGTCAGTACATATTATATCTGTTTGGCATAAATAGATTTTTGTATGTTAGAACTGCTTAAAATTGTGTTCAAAGCAAAACTGTATATCATGAAGAGTTTTGCAGTTTGCTTTTTGAAGACTATGTTAATGAACCAATACTCTGTTTTATGTTATAGCAGAGCACTGAAATTAGCTCCTTTAGGTGATAGAGCTGCTGATCCCTGACCAGCTTTCCCAGGAAAGAACTCGTTTAAGTCTGGTGCTGTGCTGTAAACACACTCCCATTTATTCCAGCTAATGAGAAACAGGTCGTCTGGAAATGTGTCTCTGAGGAAAATCTTTAGAAAACAAAGCTCTCTAGATTGATTGAAAAGATAATTTTGATAAGATGTTGTAAGCGAAATATAATATCAAGCTAGAAAACAGGCAAATCAGATATGAAATTCACTTGGATGTGTCAGTTTGGGCTTTGGACCGAGCAAGTGAAGGTATTGAGAAAGATGTTTGCATTTATGGAGTCTCCTCCGGTTTCCTCTCCCGTTGCAGTCTTATCATTGCCTCCCTCCCACCCCCAACTCTTCTGTCCTGCTGGGAATGCTTCCCTGGTCTTATCTCTCTTTGGGATCAGTCAGGCTGTCTCTTCCACTTGCTCTTCTGTTATAAGGTGTCTAATAGTTTATAGTCTTTTAATCTTCTGGCGCTTCCTGTGGACAGTTTCAAATAGCTTCTGTAGCTGCTTAAGATCCTTTAATTTGAAAAGCCACTAACTTTTGAATAAATAGTCTTCATTATTGGAAAGCTTTACAAGGCTGTGCCTTACTGAGCATTGATTTTTGTCCTTGGAGAATACATTTATCCAAGATAGAATTTTTTTGCTTAGGGTAAAATTTATAATAGAAAATAAGTGACAAAGCTTGTTTTATTTTCTTATAGCTTCTCATGCGACTTTAAATCTCTTGGCTCTCTCTTTTCTATATTCTTCAACTCCTTGAGAGGACATGAATTACTTACTGGTTATTAACTTATGGATAAATGCAAGTGGAATTTCCATTCCAGATAGATTCACTGGTTCATTCTAAGCAATCCTCTAAATTTATTTCTCATATCTATTCCTTTCCATCCTTTGCCACCATCAAATGTTGGGTTGTTTTCCTGATGCTACCAAAGGGGCAGCATTAGCAGTAACTCCACATTATCGGACGATCTTTCTCTAGAAAACACTTGTGGGTTTTATTTTTCTATAAGAAGGTGAGAAAATCTATATAAAACTTCATTTAGCCAATATTATTGTGTGATTTCCCCTAATAAAAAATAACATGTAGTATGATAGAAGTTTTTCACTAATTTAAGAATTTTTTTCCATTTAGTAGCTGAAGAAAACATGAATTTTGGAGATAACACATATGCTGTGCAGGGTGTAGGTCCTAAAGAAACCAGAGTATAGAAAAATAACTTGGTAATCTCCCTGGAAGATTTCTCCTACTATTCAATAGCACTGCTACCACTACTGCTAGTATAGTGTCACATTTTCATGGCAGTTTCTCTTTCCATAGCTTCTGTTACTTCCAGTGTGGTAACGAAAGAGAAGCAGACATTTCCTTGTGAACTTTTAAATGCTTCTCATTTGTACTTCACAATTGCTTAATGATAGAGGTACAGCAGATAATATCAGTGATATTTCAATGGAGTTTCTAAGAGGTTAAATGAATTACTTGATCAAGTTTACTAGGTTAGTTGTAGATATCTGCTGATTTTGCTGTTTGTGATCTATGAATAGCCAGTAGATACAAATGTATGGGCCACAGATGTTTGGAGTCCTTTAAACTTATTTCAAAGAGGCTCATGTCCATACATACATATCTGTAAATTAAATACATATTGCAGTGGTATCTTTATGAGTATTTTTCAATATGATAAATAAAATACAAATTTATTTTAAAATTTTATTGGATTTAAAGTACATTTGTATTATTATGTATTTCTTAAAAAGTAATTACTAAACATAAAATAATTGCCAGACTATTTGGATCCTTTTTTGATTTTAAGTGGGAATCTTCATACCAAAAAAGATGCTGGAAACCACTGTACTAAATCATGGTTGGGGTCTCTGGGCTGCAGTAAATTTGAGGAGAAGGAAAGGACCAATCCTAATCATAATTGTGAAGAAACAGAGCTTCTTTGATTTCTCATTGACCTCATTCAGCTTCTGTCCTCCTATGCCACACCCCTACTCCTTGTCTATCTTCCTTCTTTCTCCCACACGGAAAACAAACATTATTTTTATTATTGAAAGTTATCTGAATTTTTTAATTAAAATATTTATAGAATGTCCATTGTAGACCTGGCCACATACTACACACCCTACATACATCATATCTTTTTATTTTTATATCAGCCACGTAAGGTGTATATTATTATTCACATGTTGTACTTGAAGAAACTGAGGTTCAGATAGATTAGCTTCTTCAGGATTACAAAGCTGGTGAATTATAATTTCATAAATTAAAACAGGGTCTACCAAATCCCAATGCCTAAATTCTCTCAAAAATAAATCTTTGAATTTATATATTTTGAGGCTTATGTATGAAGCAGAGTAGCTAAGGTAGTATTAGAATATAGGATTTCATTTTGCCACTTCAAAATTAGCATGTTTTTTGAAGGCAGGATTGTGTCTTTCGTGTTCATCCTTGTAATTTCAGCATATGAGCAAAACATCTGACATGGACCAAATGCCAAGTGAAGCCTTTTAAACTCTTTTCTTATTCTTCCTACTTCATACATTCAGCTGATCAAATGATGCTTTTGATTCTATCTCAGAAATGTCTTTCAGATGTTATTTTACTTTATTTCCATCACCACGTTATTTGTATAGATCCTTGTTATAAACTGAATTTTGTCTCCACAAAATCTGTATGTTAAAGCTCTAATTCCCAAAGTGACTACATTTGGAAGGAGGATATTTAAAGAGTTAAAGTTTAAATGAGATCATGAGACCATATTGATCTAATCCCGTGTGACAGGTATCCTTATAAAAAGAGGAGGAGACATCAGGGAAGCACATACCCAGAGAAAAGGCTGTGTGAGGAAATGGTGAGAAGAGGGCTGTCTGCAAGCCAAGGGGAGAGGCCACAGGAGAAACCGAACCTGCCATCACCTTCCTCTTGGGCTTCCGGTCTCCAGAACGATGACAGTACATTCCTGTTGCTTATGCCACCCCGTCTGTGGTATTTTGTTTTGACAGCCCTAGCAAACTAATATAGTGGGGGATCGAACCCAGGTCTCCCGCATTGCAGGCAGACGCTTTAACCTCTGAGCCACCAGGGAAGCCCCAATATAGTGCTCATAATTTACCATTAAAGAAATTGAAATCATTTTCTCATTTTTCCACTTTCTTGTTTTACTATTAGGAGGGAGCCTCTAATTCCCTAGTTTCATGTTTGATGAGGTGACGTCCCGCTGATGAGCACAGCTGGCTGCGTGATGTGTGATTAGCAGATCTCCATTTCCTGTGACCATTCTGAGGAGGGGCTCACGACATCCAGAAAAAAATTGCCTCTGGGAGACGCTCAGAGTCCCTTAGATGGGTGTTCAGATCAAGCTCTGCCTGTGTCTTTTTTTTACAGTATCTTTCATTGACACAATTTATATTTTAAAAAGCATTTGAATACAATTTTATCATATGACTTTAGCCTTAAAACACATCTGTGTATAGGTACCACAACTTCTTTTTTCATTCATCTGTTGATGGATGTCTAGGTTGCTTCCATGTCCTGGCTATTGTAAATAGTGCTGCAGTGAATGTTGGTGTACATGTGTCTTTTTGAATTATGATTTTCTCAAGCAATTATCCTCTAATTAAAAAAATTAATTGAAAAAATTGAGGATAAGAAGAATGAGTTAATTAAACTTTATTAATCACCTAATGAGTTCCAGGAATTATGCTGAAGTTTCCCATTATATTTTAATAAGGTAATTTACCTTTAGTTGCAACATATCTATAAATGTGGTGAATGCGCATTTAAAAAAATCTGTAACATATATAACTATCCAATGTATAGCTGAAAAAAAGTTGTAGAGAGTGAGTAAACTGTGCAATGTCTGACAGACACTGAGGAGTAGAAACAGCCTAGAAAGGCTCATTTAAAAACTCACTGCTCTTTCCACTTAACCACATATAGGAATGACACACCAGATTATATTCTTTCGCTGCGCATAATGGAGTTGCAGCAAACGTATTTAATTTATTTGAATTAAACTGCAGGAAAACACCCAAGGTAGAAATCATTTAAATTAAGCATAGACCCCAGGCAGTGGAGTTAACCAGGTAGGAAAGAGTAATTTGGATTTGGTGAATCCAGTGAACAAAGATGTTTGAGTCATTTCCAAGGGTTTCAGTCCTTGATGAAGTAAAATGTGTTGTCTAGCCTTAAGTAAGTTAGTGATGATAGAGACATTGAATAAGTTCATTTAGGAGTATAGAGAATCACTGACTAAGGAAACGATAGTCTAATGTATAATTTTCCTTTGGAAAAATAACAAATTGACCTTCTTGTCTCTGTCTTCTCTTTGGAGTGAGATTGTTTGAATAGTGTAAATAGGTTTTCCAGCACTGGATCCCCTCTTCCTGTCAAACCAGAGTAACTGAAGTAATCAGGTTCTCACCCTGCAAAACCAAGGACTGGATACTGGTTCCATGTAAACTTGCCAAGATTTAAATACTCCAAAAATAGTGAACTGAAATTCCTCTATCTTCTCTTTAATAATTAACAAGTCTTCTAATGGAGATGTTTCTAACCAGATTTTTTTTCTTACAAGACTAATGATTAATTTTTTGTGTCTCCTTGACTGGGCTAAGAGGTGTGTATGCAGCTGGTAAAACATTATTTCTAGGTGTTGTTTGAGGGTGTTTCCATGTGATATTAGTGTTTGAATCTATAGAATGGGTAAAGAAGGTCTGCCCTCACCAATCTGGGTGGGCATCATCCAACCAACTGAGGACTCCAGTAGAGCAAAAAGGCAGAGGAAGAGCAAATTTCTTTCTCTCTCTCCTTGAGCTGGCAAGTCCATCTTCTACTGCCCTCAAACGGAGGAGCTCCTAGTTCCCAAGTCTTAAAGCTCAGGCTCAATCACAGCACTGGCTTCCCTGGGTCTCCAGCTGCAGCCAGCAGATGCTGGGACTCCTCAGCCTCCATAATACGTGTTGTTTTTGTTGTTCTTCAGTCTCTCAGTCGTGTCTGACTGTTTGTGACCCCATGGACTGCAGCATGCCAAGCTTCAACCAATTCCTACAGTAAATAAATGTGGAAGTTTACTTTATTGGTTCTGTTTCTGTGGAGAACCTTGACTAATATATCAATGCAAGTATTCTGCTTGTTAGTTCATAACTATTGCTAATGTATAATGTTTATCTGTTTTACAACCTGGCCCTTGGATCTTTGATATTTGAGGCTTTCAGATTGCCTCAAATAAATAATATTCAATAAATAATGAGTCAAACATAGAGGGCAAAGCCATTTTATGAATTTATACATACTTTGGAAGAATAGGTATAAATGTGTCACAAACCACTGGAATGGTATTTAAAAAGGGCCAACTCTTCCTCCTTGCTACATGTCATTTCTTACCTCTCTAATTAGGTCTTGTAGTTAGGATATGACTCAATACAGAGCAGCAACAAATCTTTATCTCAATCTGTTTTGATCATATTTTACTGTATGTTGAAATTCCCTTTTCTGGGCTAGCCAGTTGTTTTATGTCTGATTAAAATTGAAAGGAAATGAAATGCTGGTATAGTTAATCTGTTTTTATTTTATTCAGTTCTCTTTATTTTTATCTTTAGCCAGAAACAAACAAAAAGACAGTTATCATTTTCCAATTTCTTTTTGTGTATTTTTATTTCTTTTCTGGGAATATTTCGATTCCTATACCTGAGTAACTATCATAATGGACAATATAATTATGTATTTTCTATTTCAGCTATAAACATGAGCAGTTCGAAGGATATCTATATCTAAAGTCAATGAAACAGTTTCTCTGTGAATGCATTTTGTAATATTATAAATGAAATTATTGTTGCTTAGTGAGAAAATGTTCTAAACAGACTACAGGTATTTATGTACGTATCCATAAATGGCCATGAAAACATAGTGTTAAAGATACTGAACACCTTTTTGGAGAATATCAGGGATTGTTTAACAATAGTAGAAATATAGATTATTTCAGATTTTAGAAAAGGAGTCAAAGGTAAACTATACTGAGTAGTATGAATACAATTGCATTGTTCGTGAGAGAAGTCCAATGATTTGTGACTAAAGAATTTTTCCAGCACATTAAAAAAAAATCATTGGATCTCAGGAATGACATCATTTTAGAAGCTTGAATCACCAATATAAGGAGAGGATTGTTTATTTTCATTTCAAACTCATTGTGGAATTTTGCAAGCTTAAGTATACCAACGTGTTATAATTTTAGTCCACCATACTATGTATATTACAAATAGCTCAAAAAGCGATCAAAAGTAAATCTATATTACTGACTGCTTAATTTTTTTATTTGCCAATTCTCTCATGTAGATAAATTCAGTTCGGTTTTAGATTACCTTTGCATCATTGCCAATTGTAACTTTCTACATTAGAAAAAAAAGAAAATAGGCCTGATACATTTGACATCTTTTCATAATAACTCTACCTTTCTGAATGTTAATCACAATGTTGCATTTCTAATTGCTTTATTACTTGAGTTTCCAAAATTTATTAGTCAAGATTTAAATATAATTAAAGTTTGTTTTTACAGTCATTAAAATACTAGTATCAAAATTGAGGATGCAATAAAAATTTGCTTGCCAAATCTCTAATTAACTTGACCATAATGTAAAATTTTGTTATAAAGGATTATCTTGTAATATGGCTTCCCATAACCAAAAACAACAGCAATGACAATGATTTTTAGAACCCATGTCTTAGAACTTATGAATTGCACCTAAGCTTTCACTTAATACAGTAATAATCATGTCACTTATTTTCAGCTTAACACATTCCACTAGAATTACTCTGTTTCTTTGTTTGTGGTGTAATCATGGGAAGTTCACCTAAGGTAGAGTGGTAAGTGTAGAAAATTCTGGCTGATTGCAACACTTGGGGACAACATTTGGCCTTCCAATAAAGGATTACTTGGTCCAAAAGTTTTAGCATGCAGCATCTGGTATTCAGGATAACATCATGTTTTTCTAAAAACCCTTGTCAAAGTTCTGGCTGAGTAGCATCCTAGAGTATTTTCAGTACACTGCCAGCTTTCCTTGCCCAGGCAAATCTGCACTGTCAACACACCAGTGATACCCAGTTAATACCTGTTCATAGCCTACACACTCTTATAGGCTTGAAAAAGTGAGGCCTTTTTTGTAGCTTGAGAATAGATGTGAACATAAACCATAATTAATTAAATAGCCCACATGTATTGCCGTGAAAATAATAGCTTCATGGGGCCTTCAAATCTAATCTAGCATCAAACTTTCAGCATCAGAACAACCTCTTGATAGCCCCTGAGTTAATTTGAAATTAGATGAGTAAGGAGCACACATAAGCTTTCCTTTTATTCAATATAAATTAACTACTAAAACTTGGAAAAAATAACTTTCCCCATGGTGTTGTGATTGGTGATCACAATGGAAAACTGTTCACACATATTTAAAATACTGATTCAGTGATGGATAATCTTTGAAAGTTTTATTTTTTGTGCCCCTTGGAGAATCCAATTTTGCACTGATCCTTAAAGAATATACATACATAAATCTTTAATTTAGGTGCAACAACAACAGAAATGTTCTCTGAATCAAGACAGGTCTATGTATAAATTCTGTATCCCTGACTTTACTGCACATGGCCCCGCCCATCAGAGCAAGACCCAGAGTACCCCCAGAGCCAGTCCCACCCATCAGGAAGCTTCCACAAACCTCTTATCCTTATCCATCAGAGGGCAGACACAATGGAAACCACAATTACATAAAGCTAGCCAAACTGATCACTTGAGTCACAACCTTGTCTTACTCAATGAAATTATGAGCTATGTGGTATAGGGCCACCCAAGATGGGACGGGTCATGGTGGAGAGTTCTGAAAAAACGTGGTCCATTGGAGAAGGGAATGACAAACCACTTCATATTCTTGCCTTGAAAACCCCATGAACAGTTTGAAAAGGCAAAAAGATATGACACTGAAAGATGAACTCCCCAGGTTGGTATGTGCCCAATATGCTACTGGAGAAGAGTGGAGAAATAGCTCCAGAAAGAATAAAAAGGCTGAGCCAAAGTGAACACAATGCCCAGTTGTGGCTGTGACTGTTGATGGAAGTAAAGTACAGTGCTGTAAGAACAATATTGCATAGGAACCTGGAATGTTAGGTCCATGACTAGATAAATTGGAAGTGGTCAAAGAGGAGATGGCAAGAGTGAACATCAACATTTTAGGAATCAGTGAACTAAAATGGATTGGAATGGGCTAATTTAATTCAGATGATCATTATATCTACTACTGTGGGCAAGAATCCCTTAGAAGGAATGGAGTATCCCTCATAGTCAACAAAAGAGTCCAGAATGCAGTACCTGGGTGCAGTCTTAAAAAACAAAAAATAATGATCTCTGTTTGTTTCCAAGGCAAACCATTCAATATCACAGTAATCTAAGTCTATACCACAACCACTAATGCTGAAGAAGCTGAAGTTGAACGGTTCTATGAAGACCTATAAGACCTTCTAGACCTAACACCAAAAAAGATGTCCTTTTCATTGTAGGGGACTGGAATGCAAAAGTAGGAAGTCAATACATACCTGGAGTAACAGGCAAGTTTGGCCTTGGAGTACAAAAATGAAGCAGGGAAAAGGCTAACAGAGTTTTATCAAGAGAACATGCTGGTCATAGCAAACACCCTCTTCCAACAATACAAGAGAAGATTCTACACATGGACATTACCAGATGGTCAATATGGAAATCAGATTGATTATATACTTTGCAGCCGAAGATGGAGAAGCTCCATACAGTCAGCAAAAACAAGACTGGAAGCTGACTCTGGCTCAGATCATGAACTCCTTATTGCCAAATTCAGACTGAAATTGAAGAAAGTGGAGAACACCAGTAGACCATTCAGGTATGACCTAAATCAAATCTCTTATGATTTTACAGTGGAAGTGACAAATAGATTCAAAGAATTAGATCTGAAAGACAAGTGCATGAAGAACTATGGACTGAGGTTCATAACATTGTATAGGAGATAATGATGAAAACCATCCCCAAGAAGAAGAAATGCAAAAAAGTAAAATGGTTGTCTGTGAAGGCCTTACTAGTAGCTGAGAAAAGAAGAAAAGTGAAAGGCAAAGGAGAAAAGGAAAGATATATCCATCTGAATGCAGAGTTCCAAAGAATAGCAAGGAGAGATAAGAAAGCCGTCCTCAGTAATCAATGCAAAGAAATAGAGGAAAGCAATAGATTGGGAAAGACTAGGGATCTCTTCAAGAAAATTAGAGATACCAAAGGAATATGTCATGCAAAGATGGGTACAAAAAAATACAGAAATGGTATGGACCTAACAGAAGCAGAAAATATTAAGAAGAGGTGGCAAGAATACACAGAAGAACTATACAAAAGAGATCTTCTATAGCCCACCAGGCTCCTCTGACCATGAGTTTCTCCAGGCAAGAATACTAGAGTGGATTGCCATGCCCTTCTCCAGGAGATCTTCCTGACCCGGAGATTGAACCCGTCTCTTAGGTCTCTTCCATTGACAGAAGGGTTCTTTACCACTAGTGCCAACTGTGAAGCCCGTATACAGGTAGCCCTTATTCATAATTCTGGAATCCAAACATCATTGAAAACAATTTTTTTTTTTCTGGCAGCAAAACCAGGCCTGACCTGAGCCCATTTTCAGCAAATCTGACCAGAACTGACAAGAGGTTATTTATGGTCCTTCCTTATTTCACTCTGTGAAGTAAATTATACATTTCACTGAGGTAAAATTAATATTATTGATTGCTAGGAGATACCTCAGACTCTAAAACTTGAATATTCTAAACTTTGAGACATATTTAGCCTGAATGACTTCATTATAAGGGATTATGTACTTGCAGTAACAACTGTGTGTGTTGATATGCAGAGTTAAAAAAAACCAATGAATACTGATTAATAGTGCCTGGACAAAGTAGGTATGCTGCAGATACTTGCCCCTTCCTTCACAGAAACATATCTTCTGCAAAATTACATTCACATGAGACAATTCATTTCTCTCCTTATCCCCCCAATAAAATTGTGATGACATCATCACAAAAGGGTAATTCCAGTTCAGATCTGTAAAATGTAGCAAAGGAACTATAGTCATTAATTTTTGAATGTTTCTACCCCAATATTATAATTTTTAAAAACTTTATGGCTGTGTAGGACAAATTGAGAGTAGCATTGAAAAATATATGAATGCAGTACCATGTGTGAAATAGATAGCTAATGGGTAGTTGCTGCATATATAACACAGTGCACTCAGCCCAGTGCTCTATGACAACCTAAAGGGGTAGGATGAGGGGAGGGTGAGAGAGAGGTTCAAGAAGGAGAGATATATGAAGCTTACAGCTGATTTACGTTGCCATACAGCAGAAGCCAACACAACATTGTAAAGCAATTATCCCCTAATTAAAAACAAATTTTAAAATGTTTATGCCACAGATGATTTCTTACTGCCTTGCCTTACTGGATACTCAGAATATGCCTTGTATTTTGACCAGTGTATATAGGAAGACCAGTGGGAAGTAACTGGAAATAATTTAAAAAAAACCCAGTAAAAACAGGAGAAATTATTTAGAAGGAATGCCTAAATATTTCAGCTGTCTGTTTGATTTTAAAAATTGATAAAGAAAATAGGCAAAGGACATGTATTTGGACAACATCTAAACCAAGATCAGTAAGAAGACTACTTAGTAGTAGAGTGAATACTCTTAAAAAAGTGTTATTCTAATCTACCAGTTCAAAGCGACAATAAGAACATTTATCATTTTGTTTTCAAAAGTGACCATTTTCCAAGTATGTCTTGGCTATTGCCTTATTCATATGAGGCTCTAAATGCTGAAGTCAGAACCAATTTTTCTGAAGATACATAATGAAGCAGTAATAGCAGTTAGTGAGCAATGTTTGCTTCATCATTGGAGTTACTGAGTGATAGGTTAAAAATATACAGATAAACTTAGCAAGGAAATTTAAAAGTATTTTCTGAGAAGTCTGTATCTCCAGATACAGTACAGAATATAGCAATCATGTCAGTAGTATTAGTGTTTGGCTAACAAATGTTCAAGAAGAGGACCAGAAAAATCAATGTAGAAAAATTCATACTGTCCATAAATGGGGCATGTAGATTTGTTATCTTTCCCCAGAGAGGAGATGAAATATTATGTTTGATACACGAGACTTTCATTGAAGATTATATTCAAGTGTTAAAAAGATCTCTCTCTTTTAGCAGCATTGACTTGAACAAATAATTCAACCAGAGGAATATTAACAAGTTTTTGACTGTGCGGATCACAATAAACTGTGGAAAATTCTTAAAGAGATGGGAATACCAGACCACCTGACCTGCCTCTTGAGAAATCTGTATGCAGGTCAAGAAGCAACAGTTAGAACTGGACATGGAAAAACAGACTGGTTCCAAATAGGAAAAGGAATATGTCAAGGCTGTATATTGTCACCCTACTTATTTAACTTATATGCAGAGTACATCATGAGACATGCTGGGCTGGAAGAAGCACAAGCTGGAATTGCTGGGAGAAATATCAATAACCTCAGATGTGCAGATCACACCACCCTTATGGCAGAAAGTGAAGAAGAACTAAAGAGCCTCTTGATGAAAGTGAAAGAGGAGAGTGAAAAAGTTGGCTTAAAGTTCAACATTCAGAAAACTAAGGTCACGGCATCCAGTCCCATCACTTCATAGGAAATAGATGCGGAAACAGTGGAAACAGTGGCTGACTATATTTTCCTGGGCTCCAAAATCACTGCAGATGGTGATTGCAGCCATGAAATTAAAAAACGCTTACTCCTTGGAAGGAAATTTATGACCAACCTAGATAGCATATTCAAAAGCAGAGACATTACTTTGCCAACAAAGGTCCGTCTAGTCAAGGCTATGGTTTTTCCAGTGGTCATGTATGGATGTGAGAGTTGGGCTATAAAGAAAGCTGAGTGCTGAAGAATTGAAGCTTTTGAACTATGGTGTTGGAGAAGACTCTTGAGAGTCCCTTGGACTGCAAGGAGATCCTACCAGTCCATCCTAAAGGAGATCAGTCCTGGGTGTTCTTTGGAAAGACTGATGCTGAAGCTGAAACTCCAATACTTTGGCCACCAGATGCAAAGAGCTGACTCATTGGAAAAGACCCTGATGCTGGGAAGGATTCAGGGCAGGAGGAGAAGGGGATGATAGAGGATGAGATGGTTGGATGGTATCACCGACTCAATGGACATGGGTTTGGGTGAACTCCAGGAGTTGGTGATGGACAGGGAGGCCTGGCGTGCTGTAGTTCATGGCGTCACAAAGAATCGGACACAATTGAGCTACTGAACTGAAATGAACTGAACTTAATAAGGTGAAAATCAGACAATGGCATTTTACCCCCTGGGAAAGAGTGTCACTACCTGTGCTTTGAGTGTTTCTGTTCTTGTCAGGACATCTTACTGTATCACTCTGGAGAGTAGAAAACACGAAGTACATGGTTGTTTATGAGGATATTGGACTGGTATAAAAAGAGAGGGAAAGTCAAATGTTTGTGGCAATAAATCAACACAAATGAGCAAAATAGAGGACATCAGTCTATCTGAAGAGGTATTTTACACACACACAAAAAAGCTGTAATTAATATCCATCATTTCCTTAACTTGGTGACTCACAGACTCCTAAAAAGTTTCCTTATGGCCCTCTAGGAATGTGTTAACATGTACTTTTGAGAAATATTGTGCTGTATCAGTGTGATGGTTAGTTTTATGTGTCAACTTGGCTCGACCGTGGCACTCAGTGATTAAATCAGATGCTAATCTAGGTGTTGCTCCAAAGGTATTTTGTCCATGTGGTTAGCATCTACTCTCAGGTGATTTTAGGTAAAGAAGATGACTAGATAATTTGGGAAAGCTTCATTCAAATAGTTGAAAGCCTTGAAAGTAAAAATTGAACTTTCTTTCAGGAAGAAGAAATTCTACCTCAGTCCTGCAGCAATAGCTCTTGCCTGAGTTTCCAGCCTACTGTTTTGCCCTACAAATTTCACTTCTGCAAGCAAGCCCTCATGATCCCATGAGCCAATTCTTTAATTCTGTTTCTCCTGGAGAACCCTGGCTCATATCACTTACAATCACTGTATTATATGTCCTATTTGGGAAATGTATAGGCAATTCAAATGCCTGGCTATTGAACCATTCTCTGTCTTCCATAATTGTAGATTAATACTTTATATTTGTATTGAAAAAGCAATTGTTGTTCAGTCTCCAAGTTGTTTCCAACTCTTTGCAACCTCATGGATGGTGTAGCATAGCACACCAGGCTTCTCTGTCCTCCACTGTGTCCCGGAATTTGCTCAGTTTCGTGTCCAGTGAGTCAGTGGTGCTGTGCTGCTTCTTGCTGCCAAGTTGCTTCAGTCGTGTCAGACTCTGTGTGACCACATAGATGGCAGCCCACCAGACTCCCCTGTTCCTGGGATTTTCCAGGCAAGAACGCTGGAGTGGGTTGCCATTTCTTTCTCCAATGCATGAAAATGAAAAGTGACAGTGAAGTTGCTCAGTTGTGTCTGACTCTTAGCGACCCCATGGACTGCAAGCTACCAGGCTCCTCCGCCCATGGGATTTTCCAGGCAAGAGTACTAGAGTGGGTTGCCATTGCCTTCTTCGGGTGCTATGCTACAGGGACCTAGATAAAAAGAGGTTGATGTATTACTCATTTTGATGACTGAATATGATTATTCAGGACTTGTTCAATTAAAATTTATCTGCCAAATACAGAACATTTCTTTAGTTACATTTGCTCCTTTTTAAATAGAGAGAGAAACTGGAAACTCACGTTCCTGGTTGTATGTATATAATGCCACACATCTATAAGAAGGTGAAACATTCAGTGCAGGTATGTAGCATTGCACTGGCCCAGCATTCAAATGACGTAAACATTGTTATAATTAGTTCTAGGCAAAGGGAAACACATTTTTTCAAGTAGCCTAGTTTCCAAAAGTCTTCTATTTAGCTTGACTGTTCTTTAGAGTTCAACACAAATCATAAAATACCATATAGGCTGCCTTTCTTGGTTGCTCTGTATATGAACATGAGAGAAAGTTTTGAAATTGAATGAGTTTGGGTTTGAATTCCATGTTGCTGCTTTCCATTTGGGTAAACTAAGGTGATTGGACATCCAACCAGTCCATTCTAAAGGCAATCAGTCCTGGGTGTTTGGAAGGAATGATGCTAAAGCTGAAACTCCAGTACTCTGGCCACCTCATGCGAAAAGTTGACTCACTGGAAAAGACTCATGCTGGGAGGGATTGGGGGCAGGAGGAGAAGGGGATGATAGAGGATGAGATGGCCGGATGGCATCACCGACTCGATGGATGTGAGTTTGAGTGAACTCCGGGAGTTGGTGATGGACAGGGAGGCCTGGTGTGCTGCAATTCATGGGGTCGCAAAGAGTCGGACACGACTGAACAACTGAACTGAACTGACGGTGATTGGTTGGTCACTTTGAGTCTCAGTTTCCTCATCTATAAAATGAGGCTAATGGCACCTCTCTCAAGGTGTGGCTGTGAGGATTAATGAGATAAGGTATGTGATCAGTACTTAATAACAGTAACTTTTAAGCTAGTTTCTCACCCTAATTACTGTAATTTGCTAGTTTTACATCTGTATTTAAGATCAGTGGATGCAAGGCTAGTGAGTTCTGTGGAAGCATCTGTCGTGGGAACAAGTCTGTATCATGTTTAAGGCAAAATGCCTGTGCTTCTTGAAAGTGAAAGTGAAGTCTCTCAGTCGTGTCCCACTCTTTGTGACCCCATGGACTGTAGCCTATCAGGTTCCTCCGTTCATGGGATTTTCCAGGCAAGAGTGCTGGAGTGGATTGCCATTTCCTTCTCCAGGCGATCTTCCTGACCCAGGAATCGAACCTGGGTCTCCCACATTGCAGGCAGATGCTTTACCATCTGAGCCACCATGGAAGTGCTTCTTAAAGGTTCCCTCTTTTGCCTTCTGTCCACTCTTCTTTGAGACTGGTTGCTTTGCCTGTATGTTATTCTGGTACAGGTTTGTCTACTGTGTCTACTTTTACTCCTCCTCTCAGACAGTGACATCACACTGACTTGTGCTGGACTTTTTTCCCTGATCTTTATTTTGTTCACTTGTTATTTTTTTTTTCCTGATTCAGGGTGCTTGAAATGTAGCTCAAGATTATTAAATTAAAACTTAATCATCATAACTTTTTCTTGCTTTGTATTTCATTACAAAAAAGCTCTAGATTTTTAATATTTGAAAGAAGTGGACAACACTGGTGTTAAACAAAGATCACTTGTGTATACTAATGAGTAGAGAACATTTTGTGTAATCTCTGCAGTGGTCACATACCATGTATTCACAGATGTCCTAATACATAATGTTAATATGTAAGCATACACATATATACATATATGTGTATATATAAACATATATGGGCATATATATATATATATACACACACACATATATATAGGGCCCTCCGGATGGCTCAGCAAGTGAAGAATTCACCTGCCAATGCAGGAGATGCAGATTTGATCCCTGGGTTGGGAAAATCTGAAGGAGGAAATGGCAGCCCACTCCAGTATTCTTGTTTAGGAAATCCCATGGACAGAGGAACCTGGCAGGCTATAGCCCATGAGGTCACAGAGAGTTGGACATGATTGAGCACACATGCACAGCATTATATATGTGAACATATACCAAAATATTATTCTTGTCAGCTGCAAAACAACCTTGTTAATCATTTCAGCAATGGCAGTATTCCCCTTTTTTTTTAGAAAATGTCTTCTTAATGGAGAGTACTTTACTTAGTATGACTAAATTGATACTAATAAGCGCATTTATTTATCTTAAGATATGTACCAGCCAATAACTTCATGAAACGGCTTTATCATTTCCTGCTCATTCTCTTTCCAGCCTTAGCTGTCTTCAGATTTAGTTCTAATTTGATTAAAGCTTTCCCAGCCACCTTTTCCTCATGTTTCTATGTACACTAGCCAAACTTAGATAAGATAAATTTTCTTTTGGTGAAGGAATTCCAAATCTTAAACCAAAAATATTATATTTACTGCTAAATCTCTGATGTTAAATCTTCAATGTTGAATATTTTGATTTAACAGAAAAAATAACCAAGATATTTTTAGGGGAAGAAAAAATAAAAAATATATGAAATAAAGTATAATAATAGCTGAAATCATTATTTTATTATTAAAATTTATTGATACCTCATTTTATGTAATAGAAAAGAAAAATTTATTTTTTATTGAAGTATTATGAACACACAATATTATATTAGTTTCAGGTTACAATTTAGTGATTCTATAATTCTATACATTATGAAAAAATTACCACAATCAGTCTAGTTACCATCTGTCACCATACAAAGTTGTTACAGTATTATTGACTGTATTCCCATGTTGTACATTACAGTCCCATGACATATTTATTTTATAGCTGAAAGTTTGTACCTCTTAATCTCCTTCACCTATTTAGTCTGTCCCCCCTTCTCTCCCCTCTGGTAACCATCTCTGTTTGTTCTGTATTTGTGAGTCTGTTCCCACTGTGTTTTGTTTTATAGGTCACACATATAAGTTAAATCATACAATATTTGGGTTTCTCTAACTTATTACACTGAGCATAATGTCCAGGCACATCCATGTTTATACAAACGGAAATTTCATTCATTTTTATGGCTAATATTCCATTGTATGTATATGCTACATTTTATTTATCCATCCATCTGTTGGTGGGCATTTAGCTTTCTTTCATGTCTTGACTAGTGTAAATAGTGTTGCAATGAACATAGCGGTACAGATATCTTTTTGAATTAGTGTTTTCATGTTCTTTGAATAAATTCTCTGAAGTGGAATTTCTGGATTGTATAATTCTATTTGTAATTTTTTGGGGAACTTCATACTGTTCTCCATAGTGCCTCTGTCAGTTTATATTCCTACCAACAGTGTATGAGGCTTCCTTTTTTTCTACATCTTCACCAACACTTGTTGTTTCCTGTCTCTTTGATAATAGTCATTCTGACAAGTGTGAGTTGTTATTTCAATATGCTTTTAACTTGCATTTCTCTGATGATTTGTGATGCTGAACATCTTTTCAAGCATCTGTGACCATCTGTATGTCTTCTTTGGAAAAATGTATATTTAGTTCCTCTTTTTATAGTCCTTTTTAAATCAGGTTGTTTTTTTTTTTTAATATCAGTTGTATGTATTTGCTATATATTTTGAATATGAACCTTTTATTGGATATACCAAGTATAAATATCTTCTCCCATTAAGTGGTTTGCCTTCCCATTTTGTTGATCGTTTCCTCTGCTGTGCAAAAGGTTTTTAGTTTGATGATGTCGTACTTGTTCATTTTTGCTTTTGATACCTTTGCCCAAGGAGACATATCCTCTAAAATATTGCTAAGACCAATGTCAGATAAATTACTGCCTATATTTTCTCCTAAGAATTTTATGGTTTCAGGTCTTACATATAAATCTTTAATCCATTTTGAGTTAATTTTTGTGTATAATCCAGAAAGTGATCCAGTTTGATTCTTTGCATGTAGCTGTCCAGTTTTCCAACATTATCTATTGAAGGGACTATCTTTCTTCCATTGTATATTCTTGCTTCCTTTGTGTACATTAATTGATCATGTGAGCATTAAATTATTTCTTGGGGAAAATATATTTTTTTTTTCTGGGTTAAGAGGCCTCAGGGCCTTTGTCTTCTAGGGAATAGATAACTCCTTCAGGGAAATGACTTACAGAGGAGATGCTATAGACACCAAAAGCTTTAAAGTTCCTACCATACTTACAAATAAGGTAACATGATGTTGTTCTGGGTTTGATTTAAATGGGAATTGAACTTTAAGGGAAACTTTATTTACCAGTTCAGATAATGCTTAAGAAGTCATCTACATCTCATGTGCTAAAACCATAGCACAAATAACACCAAAAATGTTTTAGTGAAATTCCTGTTTTCAAGTTCTTTCCTTAATTTAAGAGCCATTTTATTAAAATGCAGTCAATATACAATTCCCAGTGATAAAATCCCCAGAAATATTATGCTTAAAATTCAGGATCAATCTGCTATACTTTTAAAAGAAATTTTATTTATTTATTTTAATAAATTATTTTTTAAATTGGAGGCTAATTACTTTACAGTATTGTAGTGGTTTTTGCCTACATTGACATGAATCAGCCATGGGTGTACATGTGTCCCCATCTTGAACCCCCTCCCTCCTCCCTCCCCAGCCCATCCCTCAGGCTCATCCCAGTGCACCGGCCCTGAGCACCCTGTCTCATGCATCATCGGACTTGGACTGGTGATCTGTTTCACATATGATAATACACGTTTCAATGCTATTCTCTCAAATCATCCCACCCTCGCCTTCTCCCACAGAGTCCAAAAGTCTGTTCTTGACATCTGTGTCTCTTTTGCTGTCTTGCATATAGGGTCATTGTTACCATCTTTCTAAATTCCATATATATGCATTATTATACTGTACTAGTGTTTTTCTTTCTGACTTACTTCACTCTGTATAATAGGCTCCAGTTTCATCTACCTCATTAGAACTGATTCAAATGTATTCTTTTTAATAGATGAGTAATATTCCATTGTGTGTATGTACCAAAGCTTTCTTACCCATTCATTGGCTGATGGACATCTAGGTTGGACATCCATGGCCTAGCTATTATAAACAGTGCTGCGATGAACATTGGGGTACACGTGTCTCTTTCAAATTTTAATTGAATGAAAACTAAGAATATTCTTTCAACTCGTAATGGGTGAATTATTGATGCAAAGGAAAAGAAAACTATTAGAAAAAAATGTTTCCTTTATTGTTGTTTTGTAATCAAAAGAGAAGACTTAGAAAAAGATAGGATGAGTCTATCAGGGAACAATCAGGAGAGATGTATACTTTGTTTTAATATAGCATTTGATGAGGCAAGCAGGAAAGGGAAGAAAGAAAAAGAAGCTACTACGTTCAGCATCTCATCTCACACACCTTCCTCAATTAACCTGTGACACCTAAATATCACATAAGACATTATGAGAGAATAGTATTACAATTTTATTGATGAACCCATTGACCCAGCTAGATTTGTGATGGCTTACTAGAAGTTGCACAGTGAATGGATGGGAAAGATAAGGCTGGGTGCAACCAAACTGCCTGTTACTCAGAGTCTCAGGCTATCTGAAAGTAAGGACTAACAGGATCTTGTTACAAAGTCTGAGAAAATCCCATGAGGACTACATTACTTGATTCAACCAAAAATTACAACAAAGATACTATAACTAACATAGCAGAAGGGAAGAGAATAATTTAAAGTAATTATTATTTTTAAAATGCAGGTATTTTAAGCAGCAAATAATTTATACAACTTGATTCACTTGTACTGCAAATGACTAAACTTCTTTCTCTAGAGTAGAAAAGAAAATAGTATTTTAAGTGGTGTAGGCCTTTCAGTTTGGGGCAGGAAGAAGACATGAAGGTTTATGTCTTCAGTCTTATATTTAAAGGCATAATTGAAAATTTCAGAATGAAAATAGAATTGACTGTAATATTCCACACTTATAACTTCAAATCCCATTTTAATGATCTAATAAACAATTTTCTAAATAGGTGTGTACAGGAATTTATGTTGATTGCATCTTACTTATGTGAAGGAAGGGTTTTTTTTTTTTTGCTTTTTTTTTTGCTAATGATAATCTTTGGGGCAAGTACAATTTATCATATTCTCTCTTCTCCCCTAGGATGCTACAAAACTATCACTAGTTCCTAAGGACTAAGATATGTTTGAAATCATAACTAGTGTGAATGCTGCATACCTGTGTTTTTGGCAATATTGTTTAAATTCCATGTTCTGACCGTCATCCTCTTATCTGTTATACCAAAATGCTTGAGAGTTTTTAATCAGGAACACAACATTTTCTTCTTTGAATAGAGAGAGAGTTTAATGTTAACATATCAGAGAAAAGTAATAAATAGTGAATTAAATTTAAGATGAAATGTAATATCTGATACTAGAGTATTAAGGGTAATACTATAATAACAGTATTTCCTAAGCTTCTTGTTGTTCAGTCGCTAAGTTGTGTAAGTTGTGTCCGACTCTTTGTGACCCTGTGTACTGTAGACCACTAGGCTCCTCTGTGCATGGGCTTCTCCAGGCAAGGGTGCTGGAGTAGGTTGCCATGCCCTCCTCCAGGGGATCTTCTGACCCAGGGATCGAACTTGGATCTCATCTCCTGTGTTTGCAGCTGGGTTCTTTACCAATAGAGACACCTGAGAAGCCCAGTAATATAGATTAAAGAATTCTCCAGGCAAGAACACTGGAGGGGGATGCCATTTCTTCTTACTCTGCAATGTAATTCCCTCAAGAAGCAAACATTATGGAGAAACTATTGTACTATCAACCCAAGAGTGAGGGTGGCATGAACTGCCAATGCCATTGCATTGCATAAACTCTAGGGCAAAACTTTCACTGTATTCCGGGTGAATGGTATCCTGGAAGTCATGGCGCATGGCACATCTGAGGCAACAGTAGTAGGTATGGTGAGACATTGTAGACATATTTTGAAGGCCAAGCCAACAGAATTTGTTTCAACTTGGATTCTGAATATGAGAAAAAGAAGGGAGGAATAAAGGATGATGTATGTTTGGCAGAAGCATCAGGGTGAAAGGCAGTTCATGCATTGAAATGAGGAACACTATACGAGAAGCAAGTTTTGACAAGGACAAGAAATAAGAGTCAGTTTGAGGCTTAGAAAGTATTAGATTCAGTCCAGGTAAACATGTCAACTGTTCAGTTTTATGTAAGACTCTGATCTGAGGGCCTGTGGAAAGGTTGGAAATATATACTTGTGAATCATCAGATTACAGGTAGTATTTAAGGCCATGGAAATGGATATCATCACCTAGGGGGTAGAGCATACAAATGAAGACTGAGCCAAGGGGTCGTGGCTCAGGACTCTCAAACAGTTAAATATTAGGACATGAGAAAAATTAATAAAAGGATCACCTTCCCAGGTGGTCCAGTGGCTCTGTGCTCCCAAATCTGGGGGCCCAGGTTCAAACCCTGGTCATGGAATTTGATCCCACAAGCCACAACTAAGACTTCCCATGCCCCAACTAAAGATCCCGTGTACTGCAACAAATATTATAGAACCCATGCACTGCAAATAAGACCCAGCTCAGTCAAATAAATAAATAATTATATTTTTAAAAAATTTGGTTGCGATAGACCAACATCAGTTCAGTTCAGTTGCTCAGTTGTGTCCGACTCATTGCGACCCCATGAATCTCAGCACACCAGGCCTCCCTGTCCATCACCAACTCCCAGAGTTCACTGAGACTCATGTCCATTGAGTCAGTGATGCCATCCAGCCATCTCATCCTCGGTCATCCCCTTCTCCTCCTGCCCCCAATCCCTCCCAGCATCAAAGTCTTTTCCAGTGAGTCAACTCTTCGCATGAGGTGGCCAGAGTACTGGAGTTTCAGCTTTAGCATCATTCCTTCCAAAGAAATCCCAGGGTTAATCTCCTTCAGAATGGACTGGTTGGATCTCTTTGCAGTCCAAGGGACTGTCAAGAATCTTCTCCAACACCATACTTCAAAAGCATCAATTCTTTGGCACCCAGCCTTCTTCACAGTCCAACTCTCACATCCATACATGACTACTGGAAAAACCATAGCCTTGACTAGAAGGACCTTAGTCAGCAAAGTAATGTCTCTGCTTTTGAATATGCTCTCTAGGTTGGTCATCACTTTTCTTCCAAGGAGTAAGCGTCTTTTAATTTCATGGCTGCAATCACCATCTGCAGTGATTTTGTAGCCCCCCAAAATAAAGTCTGACACTGTTTCCACTGTTTCCTCACCTATTTCCCATGAAGTGATGGGACCAGATGCCATGATCTTCGTTTTCTGAATGTTGAGCTTTAAGCCAACTTTTTTACTCTCCTCTTTTTCTTTCATCAAGAGGCTTTTAGTTCCTCTTCACTTTCTGCCATAAGGGTGGTGTCATCTGCGTATCTGAGGTTATTGATATATCCTCCAGGCAGTCTTGATTCCAGCTTGTGTTTCTTCCAGTCCAGCGTTTCTTATGATGTACTCTGCGTATAATTTAAATAAGCAGGGTGACAATGTACAGCCTTGACATACTCCTTTTCCTATTTGAAACCAGTCTGTTGTTCCATGTCCAGTTCTAACTGTTGCTTTCTGGCCTGTATACAGATTTCTCAAGAGGCAGGTCAGGTGGTCTGGTATTCCCATCTCTTTCAGAATTTTCCGCAGTTTATTGTGATCCACACAGTCAAAGGCTTTGGCATAGACCAACGTAGTGGGGATGAATTATAAAGTATGGCATCCCAGAAAGCAAATGGAAAAGTGTTACAGAATATATGGGAAATCCAGTATGTCAGATTATGTTGAGAGTTAAATGGAAATCAAGAGCATTAACAGAGAAATGATACAAATGGGATACAGAATATCAAGAGAACTGAGTGAAGAGATATAAATAGCAAGGAAGAGTAAATATTTTGAGAGGGTTACCATGAAGATAATGAGCCTAAGGGTTTTCTTTTTAAGATAAAAGAAGTTAAGGCAGGTTTATATGCAGAAGGGACTGTTCCAATAAAAAGGGAGAAAATGATGCTGCAGGGTGGAGCAATTGATTTGACTGGAAAGCATGGGATCTTGTCCACAGGTTAAGGATTGGATCTTAACTGGGAATGGTAGAGTGTAACTAAAAACCACAGATTCTGGTAGCAGATGGCCTACTTTAAAATCCCAGTTTCTTAAAAAGACAGTGAGGTACCAGTACTTTTCTACTAGAATGGCTAAAATCCAAAGCACTGACAATACCAAATGCTGGCAAGGATGTGGAACATCTCATTCATTGTTGGTGGGAAGGCAAAATGGTACAGCCACTTTGAAGGACAGTCTGGTAATTTTTTACAAAACTGAGTGAACTCTTGATGTGCAATCTGGCAGTCAAAGTCCTTAGTGTTTACCCAAAGGAGTTGATAGCTTATGTCTGTGTAAAAGTGAAAGTTTTATGTACACAGATTTTTGTGGTAGTTTTATTCAGAATTGCCCTAACTTGAAAGCAACCAAGACACTCTTCAGTAGCTGAATGAGAAAATAAACTGTGCTATGTTTATATAGTCCCATATTGAATATTATTCAGAAAAGAAGGTATTGAACTACCAAGCCTTGAAAAGATATAGTAGAACCTTGAAAGCATATTGTTAAGTAAGAGAAGCCAGTTTGAAAGTCTATATACTGTGATTGCAACTATATGACATCCTGGAGAAGGCAGAACTACAGAGATGATGGGGATTTCGGGCAGGGGGAGGGAGGGATGAATAGGTACAGTATAAGGAATTTTTAGCGCAGTGAAACTATTCTGTAGGAGACAGAAATAGTAAATATATGTCATTATTCATTTGTCAAAGCCTATCCAACTGTATATGGGCTTCCCAGGTGGCACTAGTGGTAAAGAACCCTCCTTTCAATGCAAGAGACATAAGAAATGTGGGTTCGATCCATGGGTTAGAAAGATCCCCTGAAGGAGGGCATGGCAACCCACTCCAGTATTCTTGCCTGGAGAATCCTTGGACAGAGGAGCCTGGTGGACTACACTGCACAGGGTTCCAGAGCTGAATACAACTGAAGTGACTTAGCAGGCACACACATAGAACAGCATAACACAATGAACTCTAAACTACAGAGTTTGTTTATCCACTGTGCAGTTGATAATAATATATCAATATTGACTGTGTGGATCACAATAAACTGTGGAAAATTCTGAAAGAGATAGGAATACCAGACCACCTGACCTGCCTCTTGAGAAACGTGTATGCAGGTTAGGAAGCAACAGTTAGAACTGGACATGGAACAACAGACTGGTTCCAAATAGGAAAAGGAATACGTCAAGTCTGTGTATTGTCACCCTGCTTATTTAACTTATATGCAGAGTACATTATGAGAAACACTGGGCTGGAGGAAGCACAAGCTGGAATCAAGATTGCCGGGAGAAATATCAATAACCTCAGATATGCAGATGATATCACCCTTATGGCAGAAAGTGAAGAAGAACTAAAGAGCTTCTTGATGAAAATGAAAGAGGAGAGTGAAAAAGTTGGATTAAAGCTCAACGTTCAGAAAACGAAGATCATGGCATCCGGTCCCATCACTTCATGGCAGATAGATGGGGAAACAGTGGAAACAGTGGCAGAATTTATTTTTCTGGGCTCCAAAATTGCTGCAGATGGTGATTGCAGCCATGAAATTAAAAGACGCTTACTCCTTTGAAGGAGAGTTATGACCAACCTAGACAGCATATTGAAAAGCAGAGACATTGCTTTGCCAACAAAGGTCCATCTAGTCAAGGCTATGGTTTTTCCAGTAGTCATGTATGGATGTGAGAATTGGACTGTAAAGAAAGCTGAGCACTGAAGAATTGATGCTTTTGAACTGTGGTGTTGGAGGAGACTCTTGAGAGTCCCTTGGACTGCAAGGAGATCCTGCCAGTCTATCCTAAAGGAGATCAGTCCTAGGTGTTCATTGGAAGGACTGATGTTGAAGCTGAAACTGCAATACTTCAGCCACCTCATGTGAAGAGTTGACTCATTGGAAAAGACCCTGATGCTGGGAAAGACTGAGGGCAGGAGGAGAAGGGGACGACAGAGAATGAGATGGTTGGATGGCATCATCGACTCCATGGATATGGGTTTGGGTGGACTCTGGGAGTTGGTGATGGACAGGGAGGCCTGGCGTGCTGCAGTTCATGGGGTCACAGAGTCGGACATGACTGAGCGACTGAACTGAGCTGAATTGGCTCATAAGTTTGAATGAAAGTCATTAGGGGATTCTATGTGTGTGTGTGTGTGTGTGTGTGTGTGTGTGTGTGTGTGAGAGAGAGAGAGAGAGAGAGAGAGAGAAAGAGAGAGAGTTAAAGGGGAATGGGGAATGTAGGTGCTTCTGTACTTTCTGTTTAATTTTCTATAAGCCTAAAACTGCTCTTAAAATTGTTAATTATTTTAAATTCCAGTTCCTTGGCTCATTAGCTGTGTAACCTTGGGCACGTTACTTAATCCCTATGTTCCTCAGTTTCCTTGTCTGTACAATAAGTATAATTATAACAATCAGCTCATAGTATTGTTGTAGGCTTAAGTAAAGGAATGAATGTAAAATACTTGGATCAGTATTAATATGTATTAAATGCTATATAAGCATTGCATGTTGCCAAAGTATATTTTTCCAGGCAGAATAACAGGAGAGAATTCCTGTTATTCCTGGAGACTGATTACAGAAAGAGTTAGTATGAAGCCAAAGCACTTGCCTTATAAATAGTGCTGTTTGTTCAAGGATGAAGATCCACAACCATTGGTATGAGGAAGGATATTAAATGTTTGAGGGGGAAAAAGAGAAGGCAGGATAAGGTCACCTTAGAGAGTGAAAGAACGAATTAACTGAGGAAAGTGAATTTCAGACAGTGCTGAATCCAGTTAAGATCTGTGATCATTAATCAGTCAGTACATTTGTGCCGGGGTCCAGCCCTGGTTGGATACAGGGTATCCGAAGTGTGAGGGCATCAGCAAAGAGAATGATTTAGACAGAGAGATAAAGAAAGAATGTTGCAGATAAGAAAATAGAGGAGAGAAAGAGGCTGATATTCCTTGGTTTACACAGAAAACTAATAAAGCTCCAAGACAAGGGACTTACTCTGTTCACGGAGGCCGCAGGCACCCTCCCAGTCTCCCGAGGGAGTGAAGACACAGAGCGCCTTCCTGTTCAGGTCTTAGAAGCCCAGGCAGATAAGTGAATGCAGAGAGCCTCTATGCTCCAAGGGATCAGCCTGAAAAAGAGAGGAAGAGAGAGAAAGAAAGAAAAGAAGAAAGACATGGGGTGACCAAGATTCGGTGAGCAAGGCCCATAACTTTATTTTCAAAAGGGACTTTTATACCTTGACTTGTACATAGAGGGAAATGAAAGATGCAAGGTCATGCAGAATCAGCCCAAACACTCCAGCAGTTTTGCCCTTATCGAAACCAGGATTTTTTTCTGCATACCTTTCCCATAAACAATGTTGTGTACATTATCTTCTGGCCTTGGAGGCCTGTGGACATTTTATGACCCTCTTTTGATAAAGGCTGCTCAACCAGAAAACTTACTTTCCCTCAAAGTGTTTTTTCTTTGTATTTCTAATCTATGTCAGCCTCAGAAAGTATAAAACAGAGTTACATTCTCATGGAGCAAAGGTGCAGTGAGTTACAACAAAGAAAGAACCAGTTAGCTCAAAGGTCTGATGTGGTTAAATTCAAGGCTACTATTTGTTTTTCTTACATTCAAACTATGTTAACTAATGCACTCCCAGGTGCACAGTGGATAAGAGATATGGGAACTTAGCAGCAAGCATTGGCTCAACAATGAAATCCTACACCAGCACTACTCTAATAGTTTTTAACTCTTCAAAAGGCTCTATATTTTTAGGCTTCCCATGCCTCTCACAGTTGGGAGGCTGTAAATAATCATAAGCATAGCTGCAAGAGTCTGGATAAACCTGTCAGGCAAGCTAGAATGCTAACAGAGGGGGTTTGAATTGAAACACTCCTATCATGTCCAGGAGACTTATTAACTAAAGCCCTAAGTTAACTTTTTCCAGAAAAAGGTTGGGGATAGCCCCCTGTTAATGTCAGAAGAGTTGGTGAAAGGCACAAAATAGTAAGACAAACAGATTCTGGTTTTGGGGTAGATGCTCGAGCAGGTCTCTTCCACATGACCTTGTCATGGGTGGGATCGGCCCCGAGAATCCCTCGAGTCTTGAAGCCTTGCTTATCAGGTCTCCTTTGCATGACCTTGTCATGGGTGGGATCTCCTGTGCTGGCTCCCGGCACATTTGGTTTTGGGTTTTGGATCTAGGCACAGAAGAAGTGGAGAAGTGTTTTGAATTTGTGCAAGGAGAAGGCAATGGCAACCCACTCCAGTACTCTTGCCTGGAAAATCCCATGGATGGAGGAGCCTGGTAGGCTGCAGTCCATGGGGTCACTAAGACTAGGACACGACTGAGTGACTTCGCTGCCACTTTTCACTTTCATGCATTGGAGAAGGAAATGGCAACCCACTCCAGTATTCTTGCCTGGAGAATCCCAGGGATGGAGGAGCCTGGTGGGCTGCCGTCTCTGGGGTCGCACAGAGTCTGACACGACTGAAGCGACTTAGCAGCAGCAGCAGTTTTCTAGATGATTGTGACTGAGGGTAATAAGGTACAATTTGGTGGTTATGCATACATATGATTATAGTGGTCTGTAAAATATCAACTGGGAAAATGCTCATCAAAACCGAGAAAGTCATGCGAGACAGAGACCAGAGTTTTTGGTGAGTCATCTACATGTATTGACATTCCCCAAACTGAAGTTATCAATGATATGATAAAGCAGAGACAGTGATGATCAATATCTGCAGCTATCCATGGAAAGGAGAATTGAGTGACACAGTGTAGCAGAATTGCTGCAAAACCATTGAGACTTTTATTTTTTAATTTTTTAAAATTTTTTATTAAAAATTTTTTTTTATATTGGAGGTGAATTACTTTACAGTATTGTATTGGTTTTGCCATACATCAACATGAATCCGCCACGGGTGTACACGTGTTCCCAATCCTGAAGACCCTTCCCACATCCCTCCCCATACCATCCCTCTGGGTCATCCCAGTGCATCAGCCCTGAGCATCCTGTATCCTGCATTGAACCTGGACTGGCGATTCGTTTCTTATATGATATTATACATGTTTCAATGCCATTCTCCCAAATCATCCCACCCTCTCCCTCTCCCACAGAGTCCAAAAGACTGTTCTATACATCTGTGTCTCTTTTGTTCTCTCGCATGCAGGGTTATCATTACCATCTTTCTAAATTCCATATATATGCATTAGTATACTGTATTGGTGTTTTTCTTTCTGGCTTCACTCTGTATAATCGGCTCCAGTTTTATCCACCTCATTAGAACTGATTCAAATGCATTCTTTTTAATGGCTGAGTAATACTCCATTGTGTATATGTACCACAGCTTTCTTATCCATTCATCTGCTGATGGACATCTAGGTTGCTTCCATGTCCTGGCTATTATAAACAGTGCTGTGATGAACATTGGGGTACATGTGTCTCTTTCAGTTCTGGTCTCCTCGGTGTGTATGCCCAGCAGTGGGAGTTTCTGGGTCATAAGGCAGTTCTATTTCCAGTTTTTTAAGGAATCTCCACACTGTTCTCCATAGTGGCTGTACTAATTTGCATTCCCACCAACAGTGTAAGAGGGTTCCCTTTTCTCCACATCTTCTCCAGCATTTATTGCTTGTAGACTTTTGGATCACAGCATTCTGACTGGCATGAAATGGTACCTCATTGTGGTTTTGATTTGCATTTCTCTGATAATGAGTGATGTTGAGCATCTTTTCATGTGTTTGTTAGCCATCTGTATGTCTTCTTTGGAGAAATGTCTATTTAGTTCTTTGGCCCATTTTTTGATTGAGTCATTTATTTTTCTGGAATTGAGCTGTAGGACTTGCTTGTATATTTTTGAGATTAGTTGTTTGTCAGTTGCTTCATTTGCTATTATTTTCTCCCGTTCAGAAGGCTGACTTTTTACCTTGCTTATAGTTTCCTTTGTTGTGCAGAAGCTTTTAATTTTAATTAGATCCTGTTTGTTTATTTTTGCTTTTATTTCCAGTATTCTGGGAGGTGGGTCAAACCATTGAGACTTTTAATACAGGAAGGATGCTAGATAGTCTGAAGGGCAACAAGCAGCCAGGAGACATCTTCCACACCTTCAGATCCTATAATATGTGGATATGAGAGAAAAAGACTTCTAACTTGAGAGAACAAGAGATAAAGTGTTCTCAGGGCATAAGTTTTAATTCCCATTAAGATATTAATCAGAGACCCTGCCAGTGAATCAGATTTTAACCAGTCAAGACCTAAGTATCATATGAAGGCTTTATCCTAATTGTAGTCTAGCATGAGAGGAAAATAAATATTAGTAATCAAATACTCAGAAATGTTGAAGTCAACATAGAGCTACTTTGCCCTATAGAATCTTCTCAGTGGTTTATTTGCAAAGTGAAATATGTATTTGTTAGAAGCATGCCATCAGAATTTTATGATCTACTTGTTATCAGTTGTGTTAAACATAGATTATTCCATCTTGTTATTTAGGATGTAATTTATTTAAAATGCTATGCACACATAGTTTTATTTTATGTCTTTTCTAATTACCCTAAAAGATAATTAAGCCGAATCTCCATGCAACATTGAGTTGCATGCAACAAACTAGAAACCATCATAAGTTATATTGAAAATCAACAAAAGCAAGGCTGTGAAGCCTTAATAAAATTGAATCTAAAAGCTTTCCTGGTATAGGGAACAAAATAGGCATAAATATTGTGACTTCTGCTAATAGTAACAATTTGTTCTTGGGGCAAATTACAAGCAGGAAATAATAGTATTAAATAGTTATCATATCAATTTCACACAATGTATGTGATATTTTACATATATCACTGAATGCATAACATGTTATACTGCTATGTTTTTGCTATTTTTTATGTGAGTGAAGTGAAAATTAAAGAGATTAAGAAAAATATCAAATATCTCATATACATAGGTGTAAAGGTGGAATTCAAACTCTCAGAATAATTGTTGTTGTTGTTCAGTCACCCAGTCATATCCAACTCTTTGCAACCCCATGGACTGCAGCACACAAGGCCTCCCTGTCCCTCACCATTTCTTGGAGTTTGCCTGAGTTCAGGTTCATTGCATCTGGGATGCCATCCAGCCATCTCATCCGCTGACACCCTCTTCTCCTTCTGCCCTCAATCTTTCCCAGCATCAGGGACTTTTCCAAAGAGTTGTCTATTTGCATCAGGTAACCAAAATACTGAAGCTTCAGCATCAGCATCAGTCTCTCTAGGGAATATTCAGGGTTGATCTCCCTTAAGGTTGACTGGTTTGATTTCCTTGCTGTCCAAGGGACTTTCAGGAGTCTTCTCCAGCACCACAGTTCGAAGGCATCAATTCTTTGGCCTTCTGCTTTCCTTGTGATCAGCTCTCAAAACCATACATGACCACTGGGAAGACTACAGTCTTTACTATATGGACCTTTGTCAGCAGAGTAATGTCTCTGCTTTTCAACACACTGTCTAGGTTTGTCATCACTTTCCTGCCAGGAAGCAATCGTCTTCTGATTTTATGTCTGCAGTCACCATCCACAGTGATTTTGGAGCCCAAGAAGAGGAAATCTGTCACTACTTACACCTTTTCCACTTTTATTTGCCATGCAGTAATGGGGCTGGATGCCATGATCTTAGGGTTTTTAATATGTAGTTTTAGGCCATCTCTTTCACTGTCCTCCTTCACCCTCATCAAGAGGCTCTTTAATTCCTCTTTGCTTTCTGCCATTAGAGTGGTGTCATCCACATGTCTGAGGTCGTTGATATTTCTCCCGCCTATCTTGATTCCAGCTTGTAACTCATCCAGCCTGGCATATCTCATCATGTGCTCAGTGTATAGGTTAAACCAACAGGGTGACAGCAGACAGCCTTGTCGTACTCCTTTCTCGATCTTGAGCCAATCATTTGTTCCATACAGGATTCTAACTGTTGCTTCTTGACCCACTTACAGGTTTCTCAGGACACAGGTAAGATGGTCTGGTATTCCCGTCTCTCTAAGAGCTTTCTATAGTTTGTCATACACAGTCAAAGGCTTTAGCATAGTTGATGAAACAAAAATAAATGTTTTTCCGAAATTCCCTTGCTTTCTCTATAATCCAGTGAATTGGCAATTTGATCTCTAGTTCCTCTTCCTTTTCTAAACCCAGCTTGGACATCTGGAAGCTCTTGGTTCACATAATGCTGACACCTAGAATGCAAGATTTTAAGCATGACCTCACTCGCATGGGAGATGAGTATGATTGTTCAATGGTTAGCACACTCTTTAGTACTACCCTTCTTGGGAATTGGGATGAGGATTGACCTTTTCCAGTCCTGTGGCCACTGCTGAGTCTTCCTGTTTTGCTGACATAGTGAATGCAAAACCTTGATGGCATGGCGTCATCCTTTAGGGATGATGAACTATTTGAATAGTTCTGCTGGTGTTTCAGAGTCTTCCCTGGTGGCTCAGATCCACTAGGTTTATTAACAGCAGTGCTTGTTAAGTCCCACTTGACTTCGCACTCCAAAATGTCTGGTTCTGGGTGACTAACCACACCATTGTAGTAATCCAGTTCATTAAGATTTTTTTATACAGTTCTTCTGTATATTCTTTCTGTCTCTTCTTGATCTCTTCAGCATCTTCTAGGTCTTTACCATTTTTATCCTTTATTGTGCCCATCTTTAGGTGGAATGCTCCCTTGATGTTTCCAATTTTCTGGAAGAAATCTATAGTCTTTCCCCTTTTGTTGTTTTCTTGTATTATTAAGCATGGTTCATTGAAGAAGGCCTTATCTCTTCTAGCTGTTTTTTGGAACTCTGCGTTTAATTGGATGTATCTTTCCTTCTCTCCCTTACTTTTCACTTCTCTTCATTCTTCCACTTAGAATAATTAGGAGGGATAAAAAAAATTCATGTTATAATGTAAGGTTTGTGAAATGGGCTTTCGAAGGCATTTAAACAGTGGTGGCCAGGGTTTCAGGATAATTAAATTGTATCCTGCCAATTATTATGTTTCCCAGAGATTTCCCTGGGGAGTTAGAATACGTAGAACATATTTATATGACACTGGGGATATAAAATTAATAAATGCATACACATACATATTTTTCATTCCTTCTAGATGCAGTCTCTAGAAATTAAAACTAAATTAGACACCATATATTCCTTTTTCTATTTGAAGAAAATGGTTGATGATAGACCATTTTGCTTGGCTCTTACTGGGATGCTCATGTCTTTAAAAACAATAACACTTATAAATTGTTGAGTTCCACATCTGGCTTGTAATAGCAAGGACTGAATTTTCCCTCCTGCCAAAAACAACCATTAAATGGGGGAAAATGTATGAAAAAATGCGTTGCAAGTTACTGGCCATCAGACAAGAAACAGCAATTTCTGAGAGACAGGAAACAAACAAGACAGTCTTGCAATTAACTCAGTGTATAGCTGAGATTGAGTTTCCAGCTGCAGTGCAGAGAGGGGAAACCCAGGCAGAACACTGTGGAGCTCCTGCATTGAGGAGACCAAGCTGAGAGACCATGGGAACCAAGGCAACTTGAGTTTCCAGGCAGAGTATTTGTAGGGAGAAGAGGACTAAGCAGATAAAGAACTCTGGAAACCTGGGTAGTTCTCCCTTGAGTATTAAACAGACTACTGATCCGAGTGTGCCTCCATGTGACCAGACCTCTGGAGTCTGGGAGAAGGAAGAACTACAGGGGCTGTAATAGTAACTGGTGCACCAAGCAAACTGAAAACTTCATGGAGCACTGGGAAGAATAAGGAGCCTTGCACCTGTGTGGTGAATAACTTAGTCCTGGACTAAGCACAGCTCTATTCCACTACAAAGAAATCTTGAAAACCTAAAACGATCAAACTGTTTCCAAGTAACTAGCTGTGTTCCATAACAAAGCACAAGTATATTTATAGGATTACAAAAGTGTCTAGATCCCAGTAAGATAAAATCACAATCTCTGGCAATAAAAACATTACCTGGTGTGTTAAATGTAGGAAAATGTAACACAAGAGACGAATCACTTGATCAAAAATGACTGAGAACTGACAGAGATGTTATATAATTAGCACAAAGATATCCAACAGTTTTGTTTATGTTTGTACAGTATATTCATATGTACTGTATTTGAAAGTTAAGTATAGAAATAGAAGATACAGAAAGCTACAATGAGATCAGAATTACCCTGCAGAGGATTAAGGGCAGATTAAACTTTTCAGAATGAAAGATTACTAAACTTGAAGGCATAGCTATAGAAACTACCCAAAACAAATACATAGAGAAAAAGAGCTAAAAAAAAAAGCAGCATCAGTAGCTGTAGGACAATTTCTTATAAACATGATTAGAGTTCCTAAAGAAGAGTGTGGGGCAAAAAACTATTTGAAGAATTACTGGTTGAAATTTTTCCAAATTTGATAAAACTATAAACTCATATACCCAAGAATTTGGCTTAGCCCCAAGTATGGAAAATAGTTTGGAAGTCCTTCATAAGAACAGAGCTACCATATGATCTTGCAGTCTCACTCTTGGGTATGTGTCAAAAAGAAATCAACATCTCAAAGAAATATCATCATTTCCATGTTTGTTGCAGCATTATTCATAATAGCCAAGATATGGAAACATTCTAAGTATCTGTCAACAAATGAATGGATAAAAATACTGATACACACAAAGAATTAAAACATATGCCTACAATAGCACAAAAGTTAAAGGATAAAATACTAAGATCTTTAAGCTAAATGTGAAGTGGTATAATATCTGATGAAGTAGATTATGAAAGGTTACAGTTGTACACTATAAATCCTAAAATGATCCCTAAAGTAACCAAACACAAGACATAAAATGGTATCATAAAATACTTAACCTGAAAGAAGGCAAGAAAGACAGGAAGAAGGAATAAAGGACAAATAGAAAAAAAGATAGCAAGATGATAGATTTAAATTTAATCATATTAATAATCACACTGAATACAATTGATCTAATACTACAAAGTCAGAATTTGTCAGATTGGATTAAAAAGCTAGACTTGTTATTCATAATGTTTCTCTACCATTCTAATGCTGCATTATAGGTAGGCTATGCAATGATATTATCTCATTCCTGACATTTGTAATTTTGTCTCTTTCCTATCTTTTTTACTGATCAATCTGATTAGAGTTTTATCAATTTTATTGATCTTGTCAAAAAATTTTAGTTCCTATGATTTTCTCTTTTCTGAAGGAACAGAGAAGAATGTGATTTATGTAACTCCTTTTATTAGTTTGCATTATATGACATAGGTGAAGAGATTTTACAGATGTAGTTAAGATCTCAAATCAGGTGACTTTAAGGTAATCATAAGGAGATTACCCTGGATAGGTATGACCTAATCAGGTGAGACTTAAAAACAATAGTCCAACCTTAGTCCAACCTTAGTCTGAGGTTCAAAACATGAGAAGGATGACACTGCTGGCCATGGGAAGGTAGGTTGACATGTGGTGGTGAGAGTCAGTGGAGGGAGCCATGTGACAGAGACCTAGTGGTATTCTCCATGAGCTGAGAATTTTCTGGCTGAAAAATAGCCAGAGGCTTGTCTTTAGTTCTACAGCTTCAAGAAATAGTATTTTTCAAACAGCAGTTGATACTCCTTTATGCTGTGAAACGCTTCACTGCTGCTGCTGCTCAGTCGCTTCAGTCATGTCCAACTCTGTGTGACCCCATAGACGGCAGCCCACCAGGCTCCCCCATCTCTGGGATTCTCCAGGCAAGAACACTGGAGTGGGTTGCCATTTCCTTCTCCAATGCATGAAAGTGAAAAATGAAAGTGAAGTCACTCAGTCGTGTCCAACTCTTAGCAACCCCATGGACTGCAGCCCACCAGGCTCCTCCGTCCATGGGATTTTCCAGGCAAGAGTACTGGAGTGGGGTGCCATTGCCTTCTCCGGAAACACTTTACAGTGATACTTAAAAGTTGGCTTAAAACTCAACGTTAAACGTTGGCTTAAAACTCAACATTCAGAAAACTAAGATCATGGCATTGGGTCCCATCACTTCATAGCAAATAGATGGGGAAACAATGGAAACAGTGACAGGCTTTATTTTGGGGGGCTCCAAAATCACTACAGATGGTGACTGCAGCCATGAAATTAAGAGACACATGCTCTTTGGAAGAAAAGCTATGACCAACATAGACAGCATATTAAAAAGCAGAGACATTACTTTGCCAACAAAGATCCATCTAGTCAAAGCTATGGTTTTTCCAGTGGTCATGTATGGATGTGAGAGTTGGACTATAAAGAAAACTGAGAAATGAAGAATTGATGCTTTTGAACTGTGATGTTGGAGAAGACTCGTGAGAGTTCCTTGGACTGCAAGGAGATCCAATCAGTCCATCCTAAAGGAAATCAGTCCTGAATATCCCTGGGAAAGACTGATGCTGAAGCTGAAACTCCAATACTTTGGCCACTTGATGCGAAGAACTAACTCATTTGAAAAGATCCTGATGCTGGGAATGATTGAAGGCGGGAGGAAAAGGGGACAACAGAGGATGAGATGGTTGGATGGCATCTCCGACTCAATGGACATGAGTTTGAGGAAGCTCCAGGAGTTCGTGATGGATAGGGAAGCCTGGCAAACTGCAGTCTATGGGGTTTCAAAGAGTTGGACACGAGTGAACTGAACTGAACAGCTATTATGTGATCCAGCAATTTCATCCCTAAGTATTTACTGGAGACAAAGAAAAGCATATCTTCGTACTAAGAATTGCACATGAATGTTTCTAGCAACTTTATATAACCCAAAACTGGATATAACCCAAATGTCCATCATCTTGTGAATGCTTAAGTCCGCAGTTATCACTCCATACAACAGATTACTTCTTAGCAACAAAAAGAATGAACTGCTGATAAACCCCTGTAACAAATTAATCTCAAAATAATTATCCTGAGTGAAAGAACCTTGTCCACAAAAAAGTATACATTTTAAAATTTAATTAATATTAAATCCTAGGAAATGCAAGGTAACGTATAGTGAGAAACAACAGATTAGAGGTTTTCTGGGGCCAGGGAGGGGTGGTGGTGGAGTGGAGATGGGCAGGAGGTATGAATTCACGAGGCACGGGAAGATTTGCTAAGTGACACGTGGTTCATTTTCCTCTTGGTCATATATTTATACTAATGTGTCATATCGTATACCTAATATATGCCACTTATTGCATTTCAATTTTAACTTTAAAACATTGTTCATAAATATAATGCTTTTTTGGTTCTACCCCTGGATTTTCTATTTTCTTTCTCCTGAACAGATTCTTAGACTCTTCAGAGTAAAAACAAATGTAATAGCTTGGTCTTTACCAAAGTGTGGCTTAGTCTAGTTAAGAGGTGAAAACTGTTTGCCTTTGACTTTCGCTTGACATTTGGAACTGATAAGCCAAATGCCTTTTTCAGTGTCCTTTTTCCCCTTATTTAGCTGAACTTACTCCATGTGATCAATGATTGTGAGCTATTATAGGTGCCATTAGATTAAATCTCAGGAACAAGAACAAGGCATGTCATGCAGATTTATCATTAATATCTTACTACGTACTTTCAAATTTAGCTATTCATTCTAAATGTAGCTTAAATCAGCTTATGTATTGGAATTTTAAGTGATATATGCATAAATGTTATTTAAGAAGTAACATCCATAATAAGTAATGATTATGAAAACTGCTAAATTTATATACAAATTAATCATTAAGAACTTTAATTATTAGATTGTTTTAATAATTAAACACTATTTATTAAATTAATTATTCAAATAGTCAAATAGCAAAATACACTGCCAATTAACTGTTATATAGTGAAGGGAAATATGGATAGAAATTCAGTTTTAACCAAAAGATCCAGTTTAATTATTCCTTTGCTCCATTGCTGTATCTAAGACTTATTGGTAATTTTTTCCCAAGTGATTGTGTGAAATAGGAAATTCAAGAAGAGAGTAAGATAAAAATAAGCAATCCAAGTGAAGGCAATAATCTTAAATTTTCTGCTGAAAGTATTTTTAAAGACTTTTCTTCAAACAGGGCAGAAAGCTTCGGTGTGGTAATGCTACAGAGAAATTGTATCATCATCAACCCAATCTTCAGCTTCAACATAATTAGAACACAAGTATATACTAGTCACTATTCTTGTAAAGAGAAAGGGAAATATTTCAGTGAGAAAATTGCCAAGAGCTCTACTCTGTGCTTTCGGATGCCTGATCCTTGTAAAGGTGCTCATGACTGCTCTTCTTCGGCTGTTTCTTTCCTCCAGAATCTCAGTCCTTTTGCTCACTAGGGCACCCTTTATTATTGTTGGTGCAGCAGCCAAATCCCTTGAATCTCTTGCTAAGTCTCTTATTTCCTTCCTTCTCAGTGAATGGTAGCAGTATACAGTGACTACCTGCATGGGCTCAAGTGACAGGCTTTCCAGCATTGTTATGATGGGTAATTAAATGAGTAAATATATGCAAAACAACTAGAAAATGGGTGATAAAAAATATTTGTTATTTCAGAACTACTTGATATTTATTTTAGATCTTTCTGACTTGCATAAAATTTCATCCAAAAGTCATCACAGAAGGGGGCAGGAGGGAATTTTATATTATTGGAGGTATTATATTATTTTAACATTAATTCAAGTAAAATATATGAATGCACTTTGTGCATAAAATCTGCTTATTTTTCATGCTATGTAAAATAAGATTTAGAATTAAGGAAACCTAATATGAATTGAGTTTTGAAAACTTACACAAAAACAATCCATCTCTCAACATCATAGACTTCCTATGAAATGGGTATAGTGGCACCAAATTTGTAGACTTGGTGCCAGGAGTAACTGAAATAACGTATACAAAGAATATGTAATATTTTTTTGTAAAACAGTTATTTCCTTTCTTTTCTTATCTTTTATGTTTGTTGGCCTCATTTTATTTATCTGTAAAATAACCAAGTCAAATTATTAATAGATTATTTCTAAGCCCTAAAGTTTTCTGATTCTGTGCATATACTTGGAATGACCTCTCCCTTCTCTGAGGTTTTCAGAGCAGCACTATAAATATTTGCAATCTTGGATCATTTTGCACTTAAATATATGTGACCTGGGGTCATTCTCTAGTAGTGTCATGTGAGTCTCGTTCTTTCTCCAAAACTAGGCACTATATTGATTACTTCTCTTGTATAGTTTTCTGTGCCAAATAGTGCTGAGCATACATCAGTCAAGACCTACTTATTGGTTTATTTAGTATATAAACCTATAACCAATGAATCAGCCTCTACTGAAACATACAGATACTTTGAAGAGTTGTTAGTGCTATTTAAGTGAAAGATTAATTCCATTCTATTCCAGACATTCCTGAACACTTTCCCTGGGTCATTGAACATATTTAATGTATTCATTTAAAAGCATAGCAAGGATGCTTCTTTTCAAGGCTTTAATGATAGATTTAATGAAGAATATAATGGAGGAGTCCATGGGGCTGACTCTCAAGCATGAGATAATAGAATGCAGCTGAATGCATTAAAGCATAGCTTCCAAGGCTTCACATTTTCTGCCTTAAATGACATTATATCATTTTACTCCAGGTCATTTGGAAATTTCTCATTTTGAAAGTGACTGTGGTTGGTATTTTTGAGAAATTGTATATTGTCTCCTATTTCCTAACCTCCTTTCTTCCGAAGCTCAAAATGTGAAAACATAAGAGATAAAGAATCAAGCTTTCTGATACATAGATGTATAGAATATCTTTGAATGATTTGAACCTGAGGAGTAGGTGAGAAGGGAGGCTGGGGGCAGTGGTAGACTCCAGATTTATTACTTGTTAAGTTTGTGCAAATACTTCCCTCTCTTTCACAGTGTTTCAGTGCTTAAATCTTAATGTTGGATCTCTTACATCATGTGTGGTATCTAAATGGGATAATAAATCTTACTATATAGCAACTAAAAGCTATGAAAATTTATAACATGGATGGACTTGGAGGGTGTTGTGCTAAGTGAAACAAGTCAAGGAAAAACATATATGTGAGATCTAAAAACAAGCAAGGGGGCAAACAAAGCAAAATGAGAGCAGACTTACCGATACAGAGCACACATGGCTGGTTGCCAGAGGAGAGTGGATGGAGGGAGGTGGGGTGGAGGTGAGCCGAGCAGGGATCATGCCCAGGTAGGAGTCTGTGGTCATATTCTAGGAGACAGATGATGGTGTATTGGAGAAAAGTGTCAAGGAGTACGGAGAAAAGTGTCTGGAACCTATCTGGTGGAAGAACAGATAGGATGAGATGACGCTGGAGTCCATGTGAAGTTTGCAGGAGGTTAAGGGACAGAAGATAATGCCAGATCTCTGCCTTGAGTTACTACTGATGACGTCTTCCACCGAGACTTCTGTGATGAGTAGGAGGCTTGGGGGGGGGGGCAAAAAGACATGACTTCAAATTTGAACATGGTGTCTTTGAGACATCAAAGTGGGATTTTTAGTAAGCAATCAGATATACATGCAAAGAAAAATCTAGGTGGAAGAGTGAGTACATAGAGGGCAAATGACAGACTCCTGGAAAATACTGACATTTAAGGGGTAAACACAGGATGTGGAGACTTTGAGGAGTGTTCTGGAAAGGGACTCTGAAATTAAAGGGAGGAGAGGTTGAAGAAAACGTGAAAAAGGAGGACTTGAGGAACTTTATGAAGGTCAAACAAGAAGAGTCCACAAACATGGTTGGTGAGATTGGGATGGACAGAGTGGTAGGAACAGAAGATGGACTGTGGTGGGTAAGAGACTGAAATCTCCTGTTTTCTGTACACATTTGGAAGGGAAATTACTAAGTGACAGGGTTAACAGAATGGAGGATGGAAATAGCCCTTCTGGAGACCTGAAAACATGCTGAGAAGAGGAGGGTCAGGATTGCTGGGCTGTATCGAACACCCAAGTGACCTTAGAGTCCATAAATCTATTGTGACAACTGTTTGAGCAGGTGGCTTATTTTTCTTCTGTTTGTTTTGTTTATTTGTTCATATAATGTAGTTCATTCCCCAGGTAAGAAATATCAGTTAGATGATTTCTTCTTCAGGTAAGAAAAAGTTAAATTACTGTGGCTTAAAGAAGTAGTTTATTTTCCCTCATGTACCAGGAATTCTGTTTATGGTGGCTGCAGGAATAGGTTCAGCATTCCCCTGGGATCAGGAATGGTGTCTGAGTTCTAAGGCATGTGTCAGTGAATTACCATAAACAGATGTGGAATCCTGGGTTTCAGTTCGTCTTAAGTTAAGTGAACCTCCTGATTAGGAATCACAGCTTGTTTCCACAAGTGTATTTTGAAAGGGTGTTCTGTATAATGATGCCAGATCACTTTTCATAAATCTTCAAACATTGTCAAAAACTGGTGTCTTATATGAAGTCAACAGTGCTTATAAATATAGAAAAATTAGCAGAGACCTGCCCAAGGCAAAAAGTAAACTGAAATTGGCTTGAAATTACAGTCTCCCTTGGTAGATTCATTCAGCACTTTAGAGAATGATCCTAATTCCTTGAGGTTTTGAAATCACTATTTACTGTTAGTTTTAACAGGGAAACAAATCCAGTGTCCTTCATGAACATGCCAAGTGTGTAGATTTAAGAAAAATATCAAATTCCTACTTTTTATGAATTTTTTCTTCAGGAAAAAATAAGTTTGCCACGGAAAAACAGAAGAAAACAACAATCAACTTTAGCCCAGGATCTGTTTTCAGTGACAGAGATTGCATTAGCTCGTCCACCTTCTGTTTAGTGGTGTGTAAACTAACTGTCCTTGGCATGCCTTTCCCCAGATCTTATAAAGTTAATGAATGTAAGGTGATGTAAAGGCAAACTGGTCAGCCCTGGAAGCTCAAGTTTTAAATAAGGTTGTTTGAAAGACTATTTTTATTGGTTAAAAGAGAAAGACCTTTTCACAGGGAGATCTAATTTCTTTTAATCTCTTTTGTTTGGTCTCTCCTCATGAGTTTTTCTAGAATTACTGACAGTTCAGGTTATGTTTGTCTCACACTCTCTTAGTCTCTACTTTGATTTTTTTTTTATCTAAATAATTGGATCTTAAACTATAATAAATCCATTTTAACCAAACTTCTTTTTGTTACTGTTTGTAAAGTTTTTAGCAATAGTGTAAAAAAGAGTTGGCAAAGCTTGTAACTTGAGAAGTGGCACTTTTTAGATACTAAGCTAAGAAAAGGGGTAGAAAATTAACTTCTGAGCATGAATTAGGCTTGTCCAGTAGATTAAATCATTATTGAAAAATCTGACCACCTCTTTCACCTCAGGACTCTTCCTTGATCCCTACTGAGCCTACTCAATAAACCCAACAATCTCATCTCGAACTCTCTTTCCGTCTTTGGTTTATGCTTACATGCTTAGCTGCTTCTTCTGTTCCCACTGAATATCAACTAGGTAAACTTTACAGCAAAAATTATTTCCTTCAACTCCTTTCTATCTCTCCAGTTTTCCAGTCATCCTCATATCTGCTGCACACTTTTCTTTTCCTCTAAGTTTAGTACATCAGAGAAAATTCTATCATAAAAGTAAAATCTGCCTTCTCTAAAGTATTCCCTAATTAAGTGGAAGTAAGAAATCCTTCAGAATGTTAAAAGTTTTACACTACGCGCCTGTAGTTCCAAAACAACAGATTGAAAAGTGGGAGTTCCACCCATCCATTTGGAAATTTTTGCTAGCGTTGTTTGATTTTGTTTCTACTAAGTTGATTGATTTGGCAAATTATTTTATGATCTAGGCAAGCCTGTGTTTTCACGTTGCCAACCAACTGGTCAACCCATTAAAGAATTCCTCTGATGGATTTGTTCATGTCATGAAAACAAAATCATTTATTGATGGGCCTTTTCATTTTTTAGTCAAGATGCTGGGTGTAATATTTATATCAAAGATGTGTGTAATGCTTACTTTTGCTATAACAAAAGACATTTTCAGCAATGTAGCAATGTTCTAACTTTAAAAAAATTTCTTTAGACATTGTACAATGTGCTTGTAGTGTTTCTATTTCTTATAACTATTTGTTTTCAAGTAGCTTAGCACATAATAGATACTTACTATTTATTAAGGTAATAATGATATGCCTTTTTGCTGCTTTTATCCATTATAAACTTTAAAATGCTGGACTATATATGTTAAAATTGCTTTCCAGATTCCTGAATAAATAAAGTCTGTCTTCAACTTCTTATATACAGAAATACTTTATTTGATAAATTAACAATGATTCACCAAGGTCTTCAACAAATACCAATTACATGAATGGAGACTTTGCTTGTGCCATATTTTACTAATTTTAAAGCTCTTACATTTTACAGATATGAAAACTGAGGCACAGAGAGGTCAAATGAGTTGTCCAAGGTCATGTAATTATTAATGGACAGGGAATGAATGTAAGTGTGGATTTTCTCACTGTAAGTTTAGAGTAACATGAGAATAATAAAGGAATATTGTTTGACTTCAGAGAAGCAAGAGAACATTTTGTGATGTAGCTATGAGGGGAGTTTGTGAAGAAAGTGGCACTATTTAAATTGATGAATAGGATTTCAAGTGGCAAGATCAGTGCATATGTATGCATGTGTGTGTGTCTTTTTTTTTTGATGGAAGCACACTCAGACTAAAAGGAACAGCATAAGCAAGTACTTGGGGAATAGACATGGCAAATTTGCAGAGACACAGTCTACAGCTTGTACTAGGGAATACTGAGCTTGTATTGGGGAATTGAGTTTTAAAGAAAAATTTGGTTTAGATTCCACACTGCCTTAAATACAAGGTGAAAGAGTTCAGATTTTAATTAAGAGATACTAACAGTTAGAACTGGACATGGAACAACAGACTGGTTCCAAATAGGAAAAGGAGTACGTCAAGGCTGTATATTGTCACCCTGCTTATTTAACTTATATGCAGAGTACATCATGAGACATGCTGGACTGGAAGAAACACAAGCTGGAATCAAGATTGCCGGGAGAAATATCAATAACCTCACATATGCAGATGACACCACCCTTATGGCAGAAAGTGAAGAGGAACTAAAAAGGCTCTTGATGAAAGTGAAAGTGGAGAGTGAAAAGTTGGCTTAAAGCTCAACATTAAGAAAACGAAGATCATGGCATCTGGTCCCATCACTTCATGGCAAATAGATGGGGAAACAGTGGAAACAGTGTCAGACTTTATTTTTTGGGGGCTCCAAAATCACTGCAGATGGTGATTGCAGCCATGAAATTAAAAGACACTTACTCCTTGGAAGAAAAGTTATGTCCAACCTAGATAGCATATTCAGAAGCAGAGACATTACTTTGCTGACTAAGGTCCGTCTAGTCAAGGCTATGGTTTTTCCAGTAGTCATGTGTGGATGTGAGAGTTGGACTGTAAAGAAGGCTGAGCACTGAAGAATTGATGCTTTTGAACTGTGGTGTTGGAGAAGACTCTTGAGAGTCCCTTGGACTGCAAGGAGATCCAACTATTTCATTCTGAAGGAAATCAGCCCTGGGATTTCTTTGGAAGGAATGATGCTAAAGCTGAAACTCCAGTACTTTGGCCACCTCATGTGAAGAGTTGACTTATTGGAAAAGACTCTGATGCTGGGAGGGATTGGGGGCAGGAGGAGAAGAGGGTGACAGAGGATGAGATGGCTGGATGGCATCACTGACTCAATGGACGTGAGTCTGAGTGAACTTTGGGAGTTGGTGATGGACAGGGAGTCCTGGCGTGCTGTGGTTCATGGGGTCACAAAGAGTCAGGCACGACTGAGCGACTGAACTGAACTGAACTGAAATGAAGGAGACGTCAGAGGTTTTAGATTTGAGGGGAGAATATGATAAGAGTTGTGATTCAAGAGTACTAATAAGATCCATTTGAACTGTGAGACACTTGAGAAATCTAGATTAGGTGGAAGATGCTTGCCATCGTGTGAGCTTTAGATGATGGATGATGACAGTGAGAGGGAGAAAGAAGGAGCAGATGAGCTACTGAGCCCAAGGCCACCTGTGATAGATGAAGGACCCACCTGAGGTCACACATGTTATGATGCTGCAGTACGAAGTGATCATGGTCTCATTTCTAGAATTTAGGGCAATGTAGGGGACAGAAGCTGATTTATGGAGGGGAAGTGAATCTGCTTTGCAATGTAATCCTTTGAGTTATTAAGACATCTTGTTAGAAAGAGCAAGTGGTGGAATGATGCAAGTGAGAAAGTTTGGCAATTTGTATATCTCTATAAAGTGGTTTTGTAGCTTGTGAAATATTTCAGCAGTAGACTCAAACATTAACACCTTGTACATTTCTACCTTCACCTCTTTGCAGACATCTGTGTCTCTAGTCCATGCATATTCTTTTCTCATTTCCTCTCTCTCAAGTCCTAACTAAACCACAAAGACTCCCCTTGGATCTTCACTCTGTCAAAAAGATTTCCCTAGTCTCCTCAAAGAGTTTCCTCCTTTTATTAATCTCTTGTTAAAGTTTTTATTTTTCAACAGTTGTCTGAGGTTTATAACAGAATTGAGAGGAAGAAACAGAGATTTTTCCATGTGCTCCCTGCCCCCATACAAGCACAACCTCCTCCATTATCAGCATCACTCCCCAGACCGTACTTTTTCTTTTTTTAACAAGGATGAACCTGCATTGACACACCATAATCACTCAAAGTCCATAGCTTGCCTTAGGGTTCACTCTTGGAGTTGTATGGTCTATGGTTTGAATAAATGTATAATTGCATATATCCATCGTTATAATATTATACAGAGTGTTTTCACTGCCCTAAAAATCCTCTGTGCCCTTTGTTCATCTGTTATATGATTTAGTGTTTATGGAATTCCTTGGAAAATGAGTAAATTGAATTCTAGAACTAGAAGAGATATGACATTTTTTATTTTGCTAGTACATTTTCTTTTTCATTTCCTGTAATAAGAATGTTTTCTTTGTTTCCCCCAATAGCTTCTATTCACCCCCAAGTCCTAGCTGTTGATCACAATTCATGTTTTCTTGGGAAAACAGAGGCTATCAGACAATTATTTTCTAGGATCCCCAACACCAAATCCACTAATCAGCCTGCATCTGCCTTCAACTTTATGAAGTTAGAGACATTAATTCTGTTTTTTTTTTTTTTTGATAGTTTCATCTTCTTGAGACAATGTTCTCTTAGCTTTTGTAAAACCACCTCCTCCCTCACTCACTCTTCATCCGTTTGGTTGCCTTCTTTTCTACTGCCCTAGTGATAAATATTGGATGGCCCCGTGGTGTGTTCCTGGTCCTCTTTCTCTAGATAAACTTATTTCTTAGAAAATCTCATCCACGGCTTTAAAATCAGTGTGTGTGGATTTATACCCAATGAAATCTCCAGCCTTCAGTACTACTTCAAATCCAGGCTTACATATCAGACTGCGTACTTGACACTTCATTTCAATGTATGACCAACATCTAAAATATCCAAAACAGGAGTTGTGATCCGACCAACTCCTGACAAATGCATCTTCCTCTGTTAATTGCTCAGCTGTATTTCTGGCATCATCATTTACACACTTCAGTTCAGTTCAGTTGCTCAGTTGTGTCCGACTCTTTGCGACCCCATGAACCGCAGCATGCCCAGCCTCCCTGTCCATCACCAACTCCTGGAGTTTACGCAAACTCATGTCCAGTGAGTCGGTGATGCCATCCAGCCATCTCACCCTCTGTCGTCCCCTTTTCCTCCTGCCCTCAATCTTTCCCAGCATCAGGGTTTTTTCCAATGAGTCAGTCATCGCATGAAGTGGCCAAAGTATTGGAGCTTCAGCATCAACATCAGTCCTTCCAATGAACACCCAGGACTGATCTCCTTTAGGATGGACTGCCTAGATCTCCTTGCAGTCCAAGAGACTCTCAAGAGTCTTCTCCAGCACCACAGTTCAAAAGCATCAATTCTTTGGTGCTCAGCTTTCTTCACAGTCCAGCCCTCACATCCATACTTGACTACTGGAAAAACCATAGCCTTGACTAGACAGACCTTTGTTGGCAAAGTAATGTCTCTGCTTTTTAATATGCTATCTAGGTTGGTCATAACTTTTCTTCCAAGGAGTAAGCATCGTTTAATTTCATGGCTGCAATCACCATCTGCAGTGATTTTGGAGCCCCCAAAAATAAAGTCTGACACTGTTTCTACTGTTTCCCCATCTATTTGCCATGAAGTGATGGGACCAGATGCCACAATCTTCGTTTTCTGAATGTTGAGCTTTAAGCCAACTTTTTCACTCCCCTCTTTCACTTTCATCAAGAGGCTTTTAGTTCCTCTTCACTTTCTGCCATAAGGGTGGTATCATCTGCATATCTGAGGTTATTGATATTTCTCCCAGCAATCTTGATTCCAGCTTGTGCTTCATCCAGCCCAGTGTGTCTCATGATGTACTCTGCATATAAGTTAAATAAGCAGGGTGACAATATACAGCCTTGACGTACTCCTTTTCCTATTTGGAACCAGTCTGTTCCATGTCCAGTTCTAACTCTTGCTTCCTGACCTGCATACAGATTTCTCAAGAGGCAGGTCAGGTGGTCTGTATTCCCATCTCTTTCAGAATTTTTAACAATTTAATGTGATCCACACAGTCAAAGGCTTTGGCATAGTCAATAAAGCAGAAATAGATGTTTTTCTGGAACTCTTGCTTTTTGATGATCCAGTGGATGTTTACATACTTAACTGTAGTCATTAATCTGGACATCAGATGAGATTCACTTTCTTCCTTCTACTTCTAAATCTAATCTACGAGAAAATGCAATTGATTCTACTTCAAATATGCATCTTAATTATTGCATATTCTGATTTCCCTTCTGCCACACCAGTCCAAGCGGCTGTTATCCATCACCATGAGCACTTCCTCAGCCATTTCTTGTGCTTTCACCTCCCTGAATTATATTCTTCAAACTAAAGACAAAGACTCCATCACTAAATAACTATTTATCAAGAATTTACCAGGCCTTAGGCACTGTCCTAAACACTGCAGAGAAAGCAGCAAACAGAACAAAATGAGTCCTAAATCTCTGCTCTCTTTCCAGTTATCTTGTGCAGAGCTCAAATAGTGAACAGACTTAAAAATAGATATGTAGTATTTCAGATGGTGATTAAAAAAAAAGTAAGACAGAAAATTAAGTGTGCATGGGTGAAGTGGAATAAAAACCTATTATTTTATCCAGGAAAATGAAGAAAGGATTAATTCATGAGGTTATATTTTATCCTGAAAGAATAGGAGAAGGAAGTTATGCAAATACTTGGGGAAAGAACCATCCAGGCAGAAGACATCCAGAACAGAGGCCTGGAGGTAGAAGCAGCTGGGTGAGGTGACTGAAGGAGGTGGTTGTGGTTGGAGCAGAGTGGGCAGAGGGCACAGTACCTATAGTAGAAGACAGACTTAGAGAAGGATTTGGGGGATATGTCTTGTGGGCTCTTACAAGTCATTGTAATGCATTTTGACTTTACAAAGTAGAGAGTGGAGAGTGGAGTGCTGTATGAAGAATAAAGGGAAAGGGTAAAGCATCAGGCCATAATTCAGATGAGGGGTGATGGTGGTTTTGACTACACGGCTAATGTGGTAGGGAAACAACTTGTCCGAGTGAGTATATATTTTCTAGGAGAAGTGTAGTGGAACAGCAAGGCTCTTGGTCTGAGCAACTGGAAATGCCGTTTTACTGAGATGGAGAAAACCTTGGGAGCAACAGGGTTTGAGAGAGAAAATAAGGTTTCAATTTGAGACAGGAGATGTCTTTTAGACTTAAGTGGAAAAGTCTAGTAGATACTTATATGATTCTGGAATTCAGAAGAGATATAAGGACTTCAGACAACAATTTATGAGGTGCCAAATGTAGGTAACATTTGAAACTGAAACTGGATACAGTCATCTAGAGCCTAATATGGATGGATACGAGAAGAGGTAAGAAATTAATCCTGGGGTACTCCACTGTCGAGAACTTGGAAAGATGAGGGCTAAGGTACACAGACATTATTTCCTTATCTCCCTTGACATACTTATTGTTATCGCTTATTTTCTCTCTCATCATGGGTATGGTGAATTTCTGGGTATTATCCCTGTTGATGTCTTTCTTCAACTTCCTAATTAGTAATCAGAATGAATCATCCTTGAATTTATATAGTAATTAATTGCCTTCTGTTTATTAACATGATTTTTAAAATTTCTTTTCCAATAACTATTAATGATGTAATTAAATCTAAATACATGACTTAATCTTTATAAAACAGGTAAATTTGAGGGGAAAATTCTAAATCTTCAATATTGGGGAAAAATATTGTGCATAGAATAGATGTCCATGCAGACACTGATGGTCCATTCCCAACTGATACACTTTACACAGTAGGTGAAAGTTGTGCAGTACCAGTGCAGTATACTCATGAGAATAATACAACTCATGATTTTTTGACCTGAAATCTACCACCACTGGGAGGTCCTTTTCAATAAATCTATGAATTCATTGAAATTGTATGCAATATTTTGTGTTTAATGGCATTTTTTTCAGCGCAGAAGGCCTATATAGCTTCTTCATACTCTTAAAGAAAACCCTAAACTCTAAAACATAAGCCATTTTAAATTCTACATTTCTTCCAGGTATAGGCCCCTGGAAGCTTTAGAAAGTCAGTTTTATATTCAGTAGACATTGAGGATAAGGGCTAAAAAAGACTAGGAATTCAATCCTTACTGAATTTCAACAGCAGATATATTGTGAAAGAAGCGTGGGGAATAAAAGATTAGAGTCCACATGAAGGGGAGCACAATGTACGCCCTGGTATTTTTTGTGTTACCGCTTTGTTTTCCATTTTTAAAAAGGGCTTAAGTTTTTCTTTAGTTGATTTTAGGAGAGCATCCCCAGTAAATACGGTAGAATGTGAGAAATTGTTTTGAAAAATAATACACTCTACAAAATGCTCCAGGGTCTAAAAAACATTGCTTGATTCTTCTTAATAATGCCCACATTGCAGGATAGGGGGACAGCTTGAGCTTGAGTGGAGAGTTTAAGTCCTGAGCCAGAGATCAAAAAGTGGATAGGACAGAAATATAATGCCTATGTCTCTACGTGATTGGTCCATCCTGCATTAACATGGATATTTGTTATGTGCTTTACACTCAAGGGAGTCTTCTGCTATGTAGATATTTATTGCCAGTGTTTTCAGAATTTCATAAAAAATTGCACATGATAAGGCACAACTTCAAATAGTTATTCTTTTTGGAAAACGCATTCTAACTTTATGCTGTTTTGCTCTTTTGGAAGACAGTTATGTCTGACTTACATCATTTAAAAAAAAAATTCAGTTTTAGAAATCTCTGAACCTAGTGACTAGAGCACTGGAACTTGTATTTGTTGTAGCAGTGCAACGTGGACTGACTCCTGAGCCTGCTGCTTACTAGGTTTTATAATAATAAGCTAGCTGCTTCAGTAGACTTCCCTGGTGGCTCAGAGGTTAAAGCGTCTGCCCGCAGTGCAAGAGACCTGGGTTCGATCCCTGGGTTGGGAAGATCCCCTGGAGAAGGAAATGGCAACCCACTCCAGTACTCTTGCCTGGAGAATCCCATGGACAGAGAAGCCTGGTAGGCTACAGTCCACGGGGTTGCAAAGAGTTGGACACGACTGAGTGACTTCACTTTCGGTCGTCTTTGAAGACCTCTGTGTTTTCAGTCTTTTATAAAATTAGTCACTTTTAACAATCCGGGTTTTTTTTTTTTTAAGCACTAAATTTGACTATACTCTTTGAAAGTTCTCTAAAATTTTTACGTATTTTCATTTCTTTATAATCTAAGGCTTTTAAAACTCAAAACTTCATGAATAAATTTAGATGTGGAAATTCTGTTTCTTAACCATTGGGATTCATGGATATTCTGACATGGAAATAAACACATACATAGAATCCAAAGAACTTAAAATATTTAAAGAACAAACGTCATTGATAAATTAAAATAGTGGATTAATCTTGACTACTAATAACCAGTGTGAGAACCACAGGTTAACCCTTTAAGTGGACCTTGGAGTGCATGCTATAATCTAAAGCTACCTTGTTTTGTAATATGAACAACAGTCTTACAAAATAGAAATACGTGAAAAAGAAATTCACCCACCTGGGTACTGTCTTGAAGTCATTTATAACGATGAGCCCTCAGAGGTCTTTTTCTGAATGTTCTCTAATGGATTTTCATTGAGAAGTAAATGATTTGGCAGATGGAATATTTTCATTCTTTATTTAACATACCATATTTCAGGATTTTTGTTGCTATGATTTCTTTACCATTTTTAGTAGAGAGTGGCAGCTATGGAATTAATTAATGTACACTCACCTTTGAGCCAAATAACACTTGAAATGGAAATGTGGAAATAATAACACCTATATTCACTTATTCAGCCAAATGAGATATCTAGAACAATGCCAAAAATGGAACTTAAACAGAAAAAAATTCTGTAAGCAGACAAAACATTCATTAGAAAGCCATTATATTGCATCTTCCTGTTTTTCTGTGAGAATCTTTTGAACACATGGTTTGGATAACAGCACATGTTTTGCACGTGTCGAATTGAAGATACTTTATAACTGATGCTAAGGGACCCCTTCAGTTGACCTCCTAGTCCACAGAAAATGAACTCCAAAGGTGTTTAAGGAGACTAGGGAAGAAGGGTCTGCTAGAGAGACATGTCTACAGTGGGGCTGGGGAAGGGAGAAAAATTCATAGCCTGAGAACAAGGGGAAAAATGAGAAAAAAAATTTATAAAAAGCAAGAATACATCTAAGAACCACAAAACCAAAACAGTTTTGGACTACTTAATATAGCTTAAGAACATGCTAGTGGCACTAAAAATAGCACAGAATAAAAATATATGCCACAGAGATGTTCTTAGTTCACACTAAAATTTAATCATATTCAGTGTTTCTATTTAAGCTAAAGAGAAATAATTAATGCAAATGATTCATGTACTGAGAACCAGCCTATCGTTAAGGCAAATAGCCAACTTGATAGACAGATTAGATTCTCTCTAAGGTCAGCCATATATATTCCATGTCAATGCTATCCAGTATAAAACAATGTAAACATGTATGTAATTTAAAAGGTTCTGGTAGTCACATTAAAATAAATACAATAAGTGAAATTGCTTTCAGTAATGTATTTTATTTAGTCTATATATCCAAAATACTATCATTTCGATATAGTTGCTCATTCGTGTCTGACTCTTTGCAACCCCATGGAATGCAGCACGCCAATCTCCCTGTCCATCACCAACTCCTGGGTCTTTCTCAAACTCGCGTCCGTTGAGTTGATGATGCCATCCAACCATCTCATCCTCTGTTGTCCCCTTCTCCTCCCACCTTCAATCTTTGCCAGCATCAGGGTCTTTTCTAGAGAGTCAGTTATTTGCATCAGATAGCCAAAGTATTGGATTTCAGCTTCAGCATCAGTCCTTTCAATGAATATTCAGGACTGATTTCCTTTAGGATAGACTGGTTGGATCTCCTTGCAGTCCAAGGGACTCTCAAGAGTCTTCTCCAACACCACAATTCAAAAGCATCAATTCCTCAGTGCTCAGTTTTCTTTATAGTTCAACTCTCATATCCATACATGACCACTGGAAAAACCATAGCTTTGACTAGATGGATCTTTGTTGGCAAAGTAATGTCTCTGCTTTTTACTATGCTGTCTAGGTTTGTCATAGCTTTTCTTCCAAGGAGCAAGCATCTTTTAATTTCATGGCTACAGTCACCATCTGCAGTGATTTTGGAGCCCCCAAAAATAAAGTCTGTCACTGTTTCCACTGTTTCCCCATCTATTTGCCATGAAGTGATGGGACTGGATGCCATGATCTTAGTTTTCTGAATGTTGAGTTTTAAGCCAACTTTTTCACTCTCCTCTTTTTCTTTCATCAAGAAGCTCTTTAGTTCTTCTTCGCTTTCTTCCAAAAGTTGGTGTCATCTGCATATCTGAGATTATTGATATTTCTCCCAGCAATGTTGATTCCAGCTTGAGCTTTATCCAGCCTGACATTTCACATGACATACACTGCGTGTAAGTTAAACAAGCAGGGTGACTATATACAGCCTTGACGTACTCCTTTCCTGATTTGGAACCAGTTTCATTTGTTTCATTTTCAGTTCTAACTGTTGCTTCTTGACCTGCATACAGATTTCTCAAGAGGCAGGTCAGGTGGTCTGGTATTCCCATCTCTTGAAGAATTTTCCATTTTGTTGTGATCCACACAGTCAAAGGCTTTGGCATAGTCAATAAGTCAGAAGTAGATGTTTTTCTGGAGCTCTCTTGCTCTTCCCATGATCCAAGGGATGTTGGCAATTTGATCTCTGGTTCCTCTGACTTTTCTAAATCCAGCTTGAACATCTGGAAGTTCACGTTTCATGTACTATTGAAGCGTGGCTTGGAGAATTTTGAGCATTAGTTTGCTAGTGTGTGAAATGAGTGCAATTGTGCAGTAGTTTAAACATTCTTTCCATTGCCTTTCTTTGGGATTGGAATGAAAACTGACCTTTTCCAGTCCTGTGGCCACTGCTGAGTTTTCTAAATTTACTGTCATATTGAGTGCAGCACTTTCGCAGCATCATCTTTTAGGATTTGAAATAGCTCTACTGAAATTCCATTACCTCCACTAGCTTTGTTCGTAGTGATGCTTCCTAAGGCCCACTTGAGGTTGCATTCTAGGATGTCTGGCTCTAGGTAAGTGATCACACCATCGTTATTATCTTGGTCATGAAGATCTTTCTTGTATAGTTCTTCTGTGTATTCTTGCCATCTCGTCTTAATATCTTCTGCTTTTGTTAGGTCCATACCATTTTTGTCCTTTATCAAGCCCATCTTTGCATGAAATGTTCCCTTGGTATCTCTAATTTTCTTGAAGAGATCTTTAGTCTTTCCCATTCTATTGTTTTCCTCTATTTCTTTGCACTGATCACTGAGGAAGGCTTTCTTATCTCTCCTTGCTATTCTTTGGAACTCTGCATTCAGATAGATATATCTTCCCTTTTCTCTTTTGCCTTGAGGTTCTTTTCTTTTCTCAGCTATTTGTAAGTCCTCTGTAGACAACCATTTTGCCTTTTTGCATTTCTTTTTCTTGGGGATGGTCTTGATCCCTGTCTCCTGTACAATGTCATGAACCTCCGACCATAGTTCTTCAGGCACTCTGTCTATCATATCTAATCCTTGAATCTATTTGTCACTTCCACTGTATAATGGTAAGGGATTTGATTTAGATCATACCTGAATGGTCTGATGGTTTTCCCTACTTTCTTCAATTTAAGTCTGAATTTGGCAATAAGGAGTCCATGATCTGAGCTGTTTAGTTCATGATCTGTTTAGTTGTCCTAGCCACATTTCATCAGCTCACTTGCTACATGCAGCTAGTTACAGGATTGGAAGGTGATGTCCCATATGGATGTCTGAGTGATATTCTAAAGCCCAAGTAAAAATGCAATATCAATACCAAGAATTCAAGGTTGGAAGAATTAGATATATTTATAAAGGACCTATAATATGCTCACAGTTTAGTGAATGAAGGATTACTTTTTCTGTACAAAATCATTTACATTTTTAAAGAAATGTTTTAATTTTATATAAATTTCATTACTTTAAGACATATTGCCCATATGACTTGATGCGTCGGGTGGTAGTGAAGCAAGGTATATCTTCTCTACAAAAGAAAATTGTAGAGAATGTGAATTATTTGGTGTAATTATTCAGAAGGTCTACAGCTGTTTCATTTTTTGCGGGGGGAACTAACTTCAAGGGGACAGTAAAAGATGATGTCTTAAATGTAAAATTGTACGTTTATTTTATATTGTTCTGTTTAGAAGTAAGAAGCTGTTTGATTGATGATTAACTTTGTTAAAAGGGAAAATATTTCATTCTGCCTTTAAACTGGGAAAATATATAATCAAATCCTTAATGTATGATATCTTGTATGTTGACTTTAAAAAATAAATTTCTGGGCATGTTTGTGATAAGCAAGTTATTTTCAGTTCTCTCACATGTAATGTGCTTTAACTATTGAATGGTAGAAATTTTTCAAATAGCTGTTTTGAATTCTCCGTGGTAGAAATTGCCTGTAATTCAGTTGTGAATTTGCCTCATGTAAGGTTACCTAGTTATTTCATGTCTTGGCTTTAGCATAAAACTTTGTAAGACAGAAGCTAACATTAATGTTTCCCTAAAAAAATTGGTTTTTCTAAAGTATTTCTCTTTGTTTCCTACTTCATAAATCCTGGAAATGTTTCTTTTGTAATAATGCCCTCAAACATAATATTTTCAGTATTTAAAAGTTAAATAGATTGTTTTTCTTTACATAAACAGTAAATTTTGTCATCTTACATATGTGTAGATTTCTAGATAAATCCATTGTATGCTTTCCAAAATACATATTTTATATTTATTGCTATATTTGATTCATATTTCATTTTGGGGGATCTGCAGTGCCTTCCCTGTTGCCATGCTCTTCTAGACAAAGACAATCAAATGGGAGGTTGAGTGACTTACCCACAGTGGCTTCTTAGCAATAGAACTAGAGCCAAAATCCAGCTTACAAGCCAGAATTTTCTCCTTAGTTCTTTAGAGCCAAGTTGCAAAGTATTTTTAGTATTTCCACTCACTCCATGTCATTGAGAGCCAACAAATAATGGTTTACATAAGGCGATAAAGCAGTGTATTCTGCAGAGAGAAAACTGGGCTTGGATAGTTTTGGAGAAAGACACAAACTCTCTTAGATTGACCTCATAATTTGAGCTTCTTCCCAGGAAACTTCTATATGTATTGTTTTTTCTAAGTATGCTTGTATACCCTTAATTAGTGTATCTTTTCTGTATTATTTTCCTTCTGAACTCTTTTGGGCAGCGGGTAGCAGTAGAGATAGAAGTTTAACCTTTAGAATCTGGCAGGGATCACTGCCGTCAGACGTCAGGAATAGGCTCTCTGCTCACAGCCCCAGGCTTTTGTGATCCAAATAAAATTAAAGTATAAGAAACACTGTTTTAGAAAGGCCCACTCTGGACCTCTTAGATGCTCCCCAGGGGCTGAGATGGTTTCTGGAGGCAAGGTGGCCGTAGCTTCAAGGAAGGAGCCAAACCCTCTCTTTGTGTGACTTTGTACACCTGGACCCCAATTCTATACTCTAATAGCTCTTAACCTGCTGCTGGGACCCAGTTTGGATTCTTCTCCAACCCAGTTCTTTTAGCATGGGTCACACCACTGCTGTGAGCTCTTCAAGCTCTGAACTTGCCAAGGGTGCTTGTGGTGTGTGTAGACAGTGTGGTGGATGTGACAGCTGGGACCCCAGGAATGGATAGATGTGACTGCTTGTGACACAGGACAGAGTCAGCGGTGGGAAGAGGTAGGCTTTGTCCCCGAGGGCACCAGAGTATCTAGAGATCCAAATTTGAACCTGCTCATCTAGGTTCTTCTGAAGCAGTATTTGTTAGAGTAAGAGCAACTTAATTTAAAATTGGCTAACTTAATTTGTTAAATATTTAGATGTATGGTATGTGAACCTTCACTTGTATTCTTCGCCTGCATCTTTAAAAATGTTAGAGGCAGACCCCACAAGCACAAGAGAATTTGAATCCTAAATTTACGCAGACACACTCAACAGAGTTCTGCTTCTTTGTCTGTGAAGGAGGAGTGATGATGGGGCTGGCTTCTTCAGTTCTGCACAGCAAGACCTGTGGTAGAAGTGGCTGGTTTGGCCCAGAGCTAAGATTTATCAAGATCTTATCAGTCTTCCTTCTCATGGATCTAAAGCTGCTGTTTTGGCCATGTGATAAATGTCGTAGATAGAGGGATGAAACATACTTATTTAGTTTAGGATAGATTATTTCTGGGCTTCCAGTGAGATGTTAACTGCCAGTCAGTCTTAACCTCCAGTTAACTGAGCGAATCTTCATCTGTGACTGAGTAACAGGACCAGAGGGGATGACACAGCCACATCTTTGAGTTGCCATCTTACTTCTGGGAGAAAGAAGAGCATGAGGCAGTCATGAAAGGTGAGGGAAATTCTGTCCTAAGCACTGGTTCTGAAGTGCTGTTACTTGCATCCAAGCTTTGTCACTCCCTTCTCCTTCCAAATAGGGAGTGGGGGAGATCCTGCCGCCCAAGCCCAAGTGAGGTCCAGAGACTCACCAGGAGACGAAAGATGCTCCCAGTGAGACAGGAGTTGAGTGCAACATCCAAACGAGAGGAATAACTAGATTTAAGGAAAGCAAGAGATGAGGTCAGGGAAATGAAGCATTCATCAAGCTAACTTGAAGAGAAAAGGGAAGTTTAGCTGCCAAGTGAATCTCTGGGGAGATTGTTTCTGTAAGAGTGTGATGTGTGTGTGTGTGTGTGTGTGTGTGTGTGTTATACATGCTTTTACTTATTTTCTTAGTGTGTTTGGGTGTGTCCACAGAAGCTGCCAAGTGTGGGTTTAAAATCCTGGTGTGAGTGATAATTAATATTCGTGAGCCCAGGGGGAACTTTACCTGGGAGTGAATTCTGGCACAAAAAATCTTTGCAAGTGAAGGCTTTACTTTGCATCTTATTAAAAAAAATTGTTAAATTCTAGTGAAAAAAGTCTGTTTCTAGATATTTCCATATAGCTTTCACCAAAAATATTTTAATAAACCTTTCTGTCATCTTGGAATTTTTCTCATACTGAATTGAACTCTCATTTCAAGGAGTATTTCTAGTTTGAAATAAGATCGTCCCTATGCGACTATAGCATTAATCAGTGTCATATATTAAGGTATAGAGTAACATTTTAAGCATGATCATTTGATTACAGATTTGTGTAACAACCCACTTGGGTTTGAGGGAAACTTGCTCACTGTTGCATCTGGAATTTAAACTTGAAATTTTCATTTAATTGGGCATTAATGCAAGATGCTTATTATTTTGATCCCCCCCCCCCACCTATTACACTGTAACCATGAAATTTGGTTCAGAACATTGACTTAGTTTTCCAACTGTAAAAGCATATCATCAGATAACAAATCAGTTAGATTATTAGACAGGAGAGAATAGCCAATGTTATTATACCAACTTTTCCCTATAAATTTGAAAGAGACCTTCTTACTGTCTGTACCCACGGAGATTCACTCCCATCACCCTGCTGAGTTATTTTGTTGTAGAGCTGAAGGTAGAGAATAGTCCAGTAATGTTCAGTGAACACTGACTTAATGGGTACTGGAATCATGCTACTCTGAAATTGTTATATTAGGCAATAAACAGCCTATTATTTATTTATTTTTCATCTTACATTATTTATTTATTTTTAAATTTTTGATTTTACTTTATTTTACTTTACAATACTGTATTGGTTTTGCCATACATTGACATGAATCCACCACGGGTGTACACGCGTTCCCAAACATGAAACCCCCTCCCACCTCCCTCCCCATAACATCTCTCTGGGTCATCCCCATGCACCAGCCCCAAGCATGCTGTATCCTGCATTGGACATAGACTGGTGATTCAATTCTTACATGATAGTATACATGTTTCAATGCCATTCTCCCAAATCATCCCACCCTCTCCCTCTCCCTCTAAGTCCAAAAGTCCGCTATACACATCTGTGTCTTTTTTGCTGTCTTGCATACAGGGTCATCATTGCCATCTTTCTAAGTTCCATATATGTTCCATATATGTTAGTATACTGTATTGGTGTTTTTCTTTCTGGCTTACTTCACTCTGTATAATTGGCTTCAGTTTCATCCATCTCATCAGAACTGATTCAAATGTATTGCAAAAACCATTTACTAATGAGTGTTACCAGTGATATTATTTTCTAATAATATTTTATACTTTTCTTGTTATCAAATTACTTATTCTTTCAAATTCTTGACCTGTGTAGCTTTACCACTGTGCCCTCACAAAATAGATATCAAAATGGCCAATAAAAACATGAAAAAGTACTAATTACTGATCAAGGAAGTGCAAAATAAAAGACAATAAGATACTACTATACTCCCTCAAGAATGATAATGATTCAAAAAGACTGTCAGTACCGAGTATATGAATTTTCACTTACTGCCTCTTGGTGTGTGTATTGTTGTTCAGTTGCTATGTGATGTCTGACTTTTTTGTGACCCCATGTAATGTAGCCCACAAGGCTCCTCTGTCCTTGGGGTTTGCCAGGCAAGAATACTGGAGTAGGTGGCTATTTCCTTCTCCAGGGCATCCTCCCAACCCAGAGATCAAACCCACATCTGCTACACTGGCAGGCAGGCTCTTTACTGCTGAGCGCAAGGGAAGCCCCTTGTTTGAAGGAAGCCCCTTGTTTGGTGCAAGCCTCATATTGATGCAAATATTTTATAAATTTACTTGTACTTGTTTGGGAAAGCTGTGAACATGCCTACTTTGTGACTGAGCAATTCACTCCAAGTTGAAAAACCAGCAGTGGGTGCACATACACCAAAGACATATACCAGCAGGTTACTGGAGCATTGTTTGCAAACAGTGCCAAATATTGAGGATCAATAGATGCATAAAATGTGGTGCAGACTTGATTAAAATTTAGAAACATAATATTGAATGAAAGGAGCCATACACACAAGAATGCATACTGTCTGGGTCTATTTATGGACGTATTTTCAACAGAAGCTAGAGGGTTGGAAGCCTTGATAGTAGTTACCTTTGGGAAGAAGGAAGAGATGCGGATTAAGTGTGTGTGTGCTCAGTCCTGTCCAACTGTTTGCAACCCAATGGACTGCAGCAGGCTACTCTGTCCGTGGGGTTTCCCAGGCATGAATACTGGAGTGGTTTGCCATTTCCTCCTCCTAGGCATTTTCCCAACCCAGGGATTGAACCAATGTCTTCTGTGCCTCCTACATTGACAGGCAGATTCTTTAGCACTTGAGCCACCTGGGAAGCCTCCCACCCAATATGGGCCATTTCTAGTATATTCATGTAGGTACCTGCTCTTCACTAATACACTGAGCTGTACATTTATGCTTTTTGTGCTTTTTTGAATGTGTTACCCAGTGTGTAAGTTTCTGAGGGCGGTCATAACAAGGTAACTCCTTGATAGCTCAGTTGATAAGAATCTGCCTGCAATGCAGGAGACCCCAGTTTGATTCCTAGGTTTGAAGATCCCCTGGAGAAGGGATAGGCTACCCACTCCAGTATTCTTAGGCTTCCCTTGTGGCTCACCTGGTAAATAATCTGCCTGCAATGTGAAAGACCTGGGTTCGATCTCTGGGTTGGATTACTGTAATTATTTTTGTTTTTCTTATCCTTTGACAGAGAATTGAAAATTTCATTGGTGGTTAGCGGTTTTCTTCAGATTGGTAATGATTATGTCCAGCAGGCCACTTTCTCATGGAGGTAGGCTTCTTGAGAGGTGTGTCAGGGAGGTGACAGAGAGGTCTGTGTGTTTCGGAGGTGACTGGTTTCCTTTAGGTGTTATAAGTATTATCTAATGATGCTTTGGGCTTCGCAGTTGGTGCTAGTGGTAAAGAACTCACCTGCTAATGCAGGAGATGTAAGAGATCTAGGATTCAATTCCTAGGTTGGGAAGATCTCCGGAGAAGGACACAGCAACTCGCTCCAGTATTCTTGCCTGGAGAATCCCATGAACAGAGATGCCCGATGGACTACAGTCCATGGGGTTACAAAGAGTCAGACATGACTGAAGTGATTTAGCATGCACTCATGCAGTGATCCTTTTGGAATGGAATGTTGTCAGTCATGATTATGTAGGAGAATGTATAAGTAACTATGAAAATTGCTCAGTCATGTCTGACTCTTTGCAACCCTGTGGACTATACAGTCCATGGAATTCTCCAGGCCAGAATACTGCAGTGGGTAGCCTTTCCCTTTTCTAGGGGATCTTCCCAACCCAGAGATCAAACCCAGGTCTCCCACATTGCAGGCAGATTCTTTACAAGCTGAGCCACAAGGCAAGCCCTGGAGAATGTATATTTATTCTTAATATTATCATGATGGCCTCTGAATCACTAAGAAAAGTCTCAGTTTTACTGAGACTGAATTTAGGTGTAAGAGAGCAAATTCTCAGCTTGGAGAGAAACCCTCTCTTGAAGCCACACTTGTGGACTCCTTTGGCAAGCACCCTTAAAAACATTTGCTTCCCAAGCCAGTCATCAAAGGTTGTGCAGATTCCATATGACAGGTGTCCCTAAAGCCAAAGAAGGAACCACCCAGCAGGGTTTATCTCCAATCTTGCTTTTAAATTTCATGTGTGAAGTTATGTTACCACTTCATGCTTTCCCTATATTTTTCTAGCTTTTGCCACTTGTTAAGAGAGTATTTTTTTTCCGATGTGAATTGCCTGTTGCTCTCTGATAGCAAAGCCTCTATAGACAATAGGGAACAGTTCTGGCTACTGCTTTATATCCTTAGCTTTCATTTGGCTTATTGCCACTACAAATTCTCCTATTACTATCTTTCAAAATATTCAACAGTATTGTGGTTTATGCCAAAATCAACATGGAAATAAGGCGTAGCTTATTCTGTTCGGGTTGACAGAGCAATAATATATTGTTGTTTTTCTTCTGTCTGTAAGTACCCTTGCATTTCAGCACTTTATCTCTTGCGGGTCCAGCCAAATTATGTTTCTAAAACAGGCCTCTTGTTCCTTTGGATATTTCTTTAGATGTCCCTTTTGTATTCCTATGTGCATTCCAAGAAGTTCCTAGATACTTATTAAGCATTTATTTAGATGGAGAAGAAAGTTTCTCCAGACTTTATCCTTTCTTAAATTAAGATTAATTCATCTGTGTCAAGTCCGGTGCTGGGTCAGTGGGTGGGCGGCACGTGCAAGGTGCACAGTATAGATAATTGTTGATCAACTGGAGGCTGTTTTACAGATTCCTGGGAAATGAGCTGATTTTCTCAGAAATGTCATATAAATTTGTTTTTACGTTATTCAAGAAGACACTCTAAACACTTGTTACCAAGAAAGCATGTAATATGATCTCACGCTTAGGTCGATGTTTTCAATGCTAAGCCTATAAAAGAGCATTTAGAAAAGACTTTACTTTACATGAAACCATGTAATTTATGGCACTGTAACACAAGTCTGTTAAAAAGTCAGTCATAGCACTTGGTATAATTTCTTCCAGTTGAGTATCTCTTTCCTCAAAACCCCAAGAGAAGTTATAGCAGTTGTTATAAGTGGATTTATGATGTTCAGCGAAAACTAGAATGTTTTCAAACCCAAACGATGTAATTATTTAGTGATTAAGAGTTTCATGATTTAGAGAGAGTGAACAATCCTCTGACGTGGAAGAGGGCAAGATGGCAGCTTCACAACAGCACCTTGAATGGCTGCATCCAGCAGTTACTATTATTCCTCTTCCTTTTAATCTACTGTCAAAGGGAGTGATTCCTATGATATTCACAGCTTGTATGTCCTGGAATAAGGACACAGCAAGAAAGACTGGCCATGGTGCTTGGGGCTGCCCCAGATGAAGAGTGGGGCAGTTAGTGCTCCTTGTAAACCTTAATCTCACCAGCGTATTTAAGCTAATGTGCCCTCCATTTGCAGCAGGAGCATTGTGTTTAGGACACAATAGGGAACTGAGGTAGGGTGCCTAGATTTGTTTAGTTACACAATATAGAAATAAATCTGACATCCCTCACGAGCTAGAATCTATATTTAGTATCTGATTTTCTCTCCAGTTTCTATTTCATACCATCCTTTGAACACATCTGAATTGAAAGTGGAAAAAATCATCACATGAAAATGACTACATACTTTAACTAAAATGAAAATTATAATTGTATGGTTGTGCTCTTGATTATAACATATGGTCTCATACATAAAGTATAATAATAATAGTAATAATAATAACATATATTTCATAGAATGTTCTGCGTTCAGAAATCGAGTGAGATACCTACCGTTAGAAGTTTCTAATTTCTCTACTATTAGAAATTTCCAATTTCTGAATTATGTCTTCCAAAATCTCAGACTAGTTCATCATTTATGAAGTTGTAAACTAATTTGTGTTATTTTATAATTAAATAATTTAATTTGCAAATTTACTGAATTTCTGAGAAAGATTGTCAAGTTTGCCTACTTTGATGCCATTGGGTGGTTAGTAGTAAAACTGGTCTTTCACATCAAACCTAATTTTATTTTGATGGTAGAAAGACTGTTCCCTACTCAAGCAAAAGTGGGTTTCAGACAATTTGTACTTAGGTGTGAGCATTGCGTCTGATATACCCTGCAGGTTGAAGACCATTAACTTCTTAGTTCTTTCTTTTTTCATCTACTAAATGAGGCAGTTATAGCAGTGGTCTCTTAGAATGGTTGGGCAAAACTAAGTACAAGAGTGAATGGAAGGCTCATCATCATACCTGACTTGTAGTTCCTCAGTCAGTGCTTTCACAGTATTATGTTATGTCACATGTTTAAGCAGTTGTCTTACAATAAGATACAACTCAGAGGATTGAGTATAAGCGAGATCGTATTCATTTGTTATTTGTCAGAATGTATTTTTATACTGTCTAGGTTTTAGGCTCTGCTAAAAAATTGGATATAAGAGAACAAAACAAAAATCAGGTATTCAGAGGAGAATGGAGGAAATTGATATTGAACAAGTCCTTGTGAAAATCAGAAATGCTATAAAGGAAGGAAATATAGATTTACTTTCTTTCATTTTATCTTAAATTATTGAGACTTGCACCCCATTAATTTAGTTTTACACCAAAAGGGATAAGAATCTATTTTAGGTTATTTATGGGAAAATGTATTTTCCTAAGTGTAGATTGAAGGACTGATGCTGAAGAGCTGACTCATTAGAAAACATCCTGATGCTGGGAAAGATTTAAGGCAGGAGGAGAAGGAGGCAAGAGGATAAGATGGTTAGGTGGCATTATTGACTCAATGGATATGAATTTGAACAAGCTCCGGGAGTTTGTGATGGACAGGGAAGCCTGGCATGCTGCAGTTCATGGGGTCGCAAAGAGTCAGACACGACTGAATGACTGAACAACAACAGCAACTGTAGACTTGCTGCTCATATAGAATCCCACAAAGATAATTGGCTGTAGAACATACATACTTTGGGGATGTTTAAAACACGAGCTTCATGTCTCCACTGTCCACTGGAGACTCAAGATGCTTCAATCTTGTAAGAGCCACGGTGGAAGAAAGTGAAACAATTATATTTTTTTGTTATGATCTCATTGATTGTAATTCTCTTTTATGAAGTATACTGAATAATGACTTGTGGAAAATGTTAACCACCATGTGCTTCAGGATATAAATAATGCAGTAAGGTATTATGCCTCATGCTTTCAGAAATGAGTAGTGTCCATGATGAGAGACACCAGATGAAAGCTCATCATTTTGTTTAGTTCAGTTCCCTGGAGTAAGAACATTTTGGATCCTGATTCTAAGAGAAAGGACAATTTCATGCAGTATGTAAAAAAGATTAGTTTTACTGCGATTACCTCAAATTCTTGTGATGTGTGGAAAGACCCCTCTTCTGATCAATGATGAATGGAGTAGGACTCAGCCTGTCCCTTGGTTTTTCTCTTTTTACATGTAAAACAAACCAACACATCTTTAATATTGGCTTTGATAGATAGACTTAGAGAATTAGATCTAAACCACAAAAACAATTGGCATTCAGCAGAAAAGAGCTGTCAGGCTGGGAAAAGCCTCCATTCTGTTACAGTCCTTGAAAATCCTGCTTGTGCCTGGTGCTGTTTTAGCTTCACTAAGAAAATATTAGTTATCCTGCCTGAAGTCTTACATTGCCAAGGAATATGCTTAACTGCTTACTGGTTGAGTACGTTTTTTTAAAAAAATTTAGTTTAATTTTAAAGTTTTATTTGAATTATGATGTTTGTTTTGTAAAATAAATCAATGGGTTTATACAGGCAAGTTTAAAATTATATTTGGGCTATACTAACAGTTCCTGATGTATATTTACTCTATTAAATTAAATTTCATTATTATGAATAAAAGTATTTTTAAGATAGGGAAATTGAAAGGTGCAGTGCAGATCCTCAACAAATTGTCATGTCAGAAACTTTTGTCACTGTCACTCTAAGCTCTTGTATTTAGTTCTTTTGGGGAATCTCTACCCACATTGAGGCAAATATCTAGATTTTCTTTTGCAGAAAAGGAATAGCATTTATGTTTTAGTGAGTATTGTGAACATTGCCATCGATCCTAGGCAAAGGAATAAGGAAATTATGTTACATATATCAGTGCCAACTCTTTTCAACTTTAAACCCATATGTAAATTAATCTTTTTTCTGCTCTTGAAGGCAATATAAATGTAGTAAAAAGATCACTGGACTTGAAGCTCTCCTTCTTACTTATCTATTTTATTCTATGGAAATTCATCATCCTGACTTATTACCTTTGTTTGAAGAGATTCTAATAATAAATATCTTTCTGTGTGAATTGATTATTTAACTACAGAATGATTGCCAGACGGAAGCTGATTAGTACATATTATTTAACCTAAATTGTTTTGATTACAACTCATATTGGATCAGTCTGTGCATTCAAAGAATCATAATTGTCACTAAAAATAAGGAAGGCAGAAGTTGTGTTTTCTACTTCTGTATTCCTGTAATTTTCTTTTTTTTATTTTTATTTATTTATTTATTTTTTAATTCCTGTAATTTTCAACACAAAACTAGACTTTTGAAAGAGTCTTACAGAGTCTGGTAAAGTACATTAAGTGATAACATCTTTAAATTAGATCTTATAATATTAGAGACAAGTCTAGGAAGATGTAATAAATGAATAATCCAAATGAAAACTGTATTTTGTAGTCATTAATTTTACAATAATTTTGAAAACGAATTTTGAGTAACCTGGGTTTTCCTACTCTTTTCTATGGCTCGGTTTACCAAAAGCATTCAAGTAAAATCATCCTTCAGATCAATGATTTCAATCTTGACTTATTAAACAATAGCCTATTCGCTTTTAAGGAAAATAATCATTGAATTTTAATCATTTTAATTGTGATATTTGATGGTAATTTGTACTGAGACTTTTATAGTTTTAAATTCAGGCTGTATTTCCAAGAATTGCATTCCTAAATTTTTTCCCTGGAAAATCTGGTGGATTTGTCTATAATGTATCAAATTCCAGATTAATGCTAAAATATAATAATTACTACCAATAGACTTTTCTCTATTTTGTCATAGAGTTTAAATTTTATCATAAATTTTAAATTTTTATCATGAAGTTTATCATCAGTTCAGTTCAGTTGCTCAGTCGTGTCCGACTCTTTGTGACCCCATGAATCACAGCACGCCATACCTCCCTGTCCATCACCAACTCGCAGAGTTTACTCAAACTCATGTCCTTCAAGTAGGTGATGCCCTCCAGCCATCTCATCCTCTGTCATCCCCTTCTCTTCCTGCCCCCAATCCCTACCAGCATCAGAGTCTTTTCCAATGAGTCAGTCTTTGCATGAGGTGGCCAAAGTATTGGAGCTTCAGCTTTAGCATCAGTCCCTCCAATGAACACCTAGGACTGATCTCCTTTAGGATGGACTGGTTGGATCTCCTTGCAGTCCAAGGGACTCTCAAGAGTCTTCTCCAACACCACAATTCAAAAGCATCAGTTGTTTGATGCTCAGCTTTCTTCACAGTCCAGCTCTCACATCTATACATGACCACTGGAAAAACCATAGCCTTGACTAGACAGACCTTGGTTGGCAAAGTAATTTCTCTGCTTTTGGAAATGCTATCTCGGTTGATCATAACTTTCCTTCCAAGGAGTAGTGTCTTCTAATTTCATGGCTGCAATCACCATCTGCAGTGATTTTGGAGCCCCCCAAAATAAAGAGAAGTTTAAATTTTTCTATAATAAGTCCTATTAGTTACCCAAACAAGAATCTGAGCTTGAGGCTGGAAAAGGCTATCATTGGTTATGCCTCATTTTTAGCTACAAGGCATAGAATTAATTTAAGACTCAAATGCTTTGGGGAGAGATACAAATTATTTATAATGTACATGCCAACTAATCAAGATTAGGTTTGAAAGATGTCCAGAAAACCCTTTCCTGGCTTTATTTTCCCTGTCCTAGTATCATAAAAATGTTTTGCTTTCTGAACTTTTGAAGTGTTTATGTGTATGCATTATACATAATATATAATCAGTATATATTATACGTTGTTTATATAGTCAAGAAAATCTGTGTAACATACACACAATTTTTGACTTATATACCTACATTTACTGTTCCTGTTAAGTATTTTTCTCCTAGCTTCTCTCAGGGTTAGTTTGTTCATCTTCCTTCACCTCTAGACCCTTCTCTTTTTCACTGTGCGATATTGGGTTAGGAGAAGACACAGAAAGGGGAGGAAGATGGAAGAGATGGAAGGAAAAACCTCTTTCCATCACCCTAAGATTGCTGTTGTTCCTTCTGTCCCTCCTATCCTGACTTTACATGCAGTCTAGATGCTGCACAGTCTTCCTGAGGGTATAAATATTAATCTGCCATCTATTTCTCAGTCATCTATTTATCTGCCACCTCAATAGTACTTCAAGTAAGATGGATTATGAAATTTGGTTACAGGGAGATTTGAATAGGGAAATAAGATGAGGTGGGTGTGCAAGTACAAAAAAAGTGCTACTTTAAGTACTTATTAGAATTGGGCTATGATTTTGCTTCTGTTCTATCCCTAACAACCATTTAAAGAGAAAACCTCATTTATGAGATTTACAGTCTTCATCATACTTCAGGTACTGGTAAGAGGGAAAATAGGAAAAAGAGAGAAGACTCTAGTGGAGGAATGGAAGACTTCTTTATACCTTACTTGCCCCCATCCTCACATGCATTCTGGCATTATTTGTCCAATATAGGCAATATTTCCATTTTGTTGACCCATTTCTCTGTTACAGAGTATGGAGAAAAGACCTTCTTTAGAAAGTATATTTCCCTTATACAGAAAACCATAGATCCAATACTATAAAACTAAGCCTTAAAGTGTCTGGCAACATGATTTATTATTTATAGCCTTACCTTCATGCCTGACCTTCATGTAAGTGACCCAAAACACTTTTTTTTAATGACTGGAGTTTTAAATTTTTTCAGAATATGTAAGTACAATTTATATTTGACTAAAGTATTTGACCTTGTATTTTTAGAAATTGTAGCAAATATTCATATTTTTTAGACATATGTGGCATTTAAAACAAGAATATTTAGCTAACTCCCTCCAAAAGCTATAATGATGTCGTTTCTACCTGGTCCACTTGACATTCCCTGACCTTTACTATCATGATGCACCCATTTAGAACATTGATTGTATATTCACAGGCATTTTAACTTCACAGTAGTACAATTCAGTGATTAAGTACTTGTAGTGGCATTGCTTGCCAGATTCATCATGACCCCAATAAAAACTGGGAGTATATATTATCTTAAATTTCATGGTATGGATCCAAGAGTAACATGAATATGAGGCTCAGTTGGAACAAAGTCCTCGTTATGCAAATAGTTTAGTTGAGTGATGAGTTTGACCCATCACCTGAGATTTTGGAACAGAGTCGAAAAATTCAGGGCAGTTGCTAGAGTATGTTTGCAGAAAATGGACTAAATTTGAATATGTATTTTGAACATATGATTTGTTCAAGTACTTATATTGGATATAGAAATCGCTAATAAAAACTATGTATGTTTTATATACCACATTGTGCAGTCTCAGTTCAGTTCAGTTGCTTAGTTGTTTCCAACTCTTTGCGACCCCATGAATCGCAGCACGCCAGGCCTCCCTGTCCATCACCAATTCCCGGAGTTCACTCAGACTCACGTCCAGCAAGTCCATGATGCCATCCAGCCATCTCATCCTGGGTTGTCCCCTTCTCCTCCTGCCCCCAATCCATCCCAGCATCAAAGTCTTTTCCAATGAGTCAGCTCTTCGCATGAGGTGGCCAAATACTGGAGCTTCAGCTTTAGCATCATTCCTTCCAAAGAGATCCCAGGGTTGATCTCCCTCAGAATGGACTGGTTGGATCTCCTTGCAGTCCAAGGGACTCTCAAGAGTCTTCTCCAACACCACAGTTCAAACGCATCAATTCTTTGGTGCTCAGCCTTCTTCACAGTCCAACTCTCACATCCATACATGACCACAGGAAAAACCATAGCCTTGACTAGATGGACCTTAGTCGGGAAAGTAATGTCTCTGCTTCTGAATATACTATCTAGGTTGGTCATAACTTTTCTTCAAGGAGTAAGCGTCTTTTAATTTCATGGCTGCAGTCACCATCTGCAGTGATTTTGGAGCCCCCCAAAAATAAAGTCTGACACTGTTTCTACTGTTTCCCCATCTATTTGCCGTGAAATGATGCCATGATCTTAGTTTTCTGAACATTGAGTTTTAAGCCAGCTTTTTCACTTTCCTCTTTCACCTTCATCAAGAGGCTCTTTAGTTCCTCTTCATTTTCTGCCATTAGGGTGGTGTCGTCTGCATATCTGAGATTATTGATATTTCTCCCAGCAATCTTGATTCCATTTTGTGCAGTTACAGTAAATTCAGGGGAGAAGTGTTAGTTTGTGGCAGGAATATCATTTATGTATATTTTACCCAAAGCCATTCTAATATAATTGAAAATAAATTATCATAAATAAAAAGAAGCAGTACAATAAACAGAACCACATAAACTGCTTGACTTTTGTTTTGCATAAACCTAAGCATTTTTCTTTCTTTTTAAAAGGCAATTTCTATTGAAGTGTAGTTGATTTTCAATTTTGTGTAGTTTCATGTGTACAGCAAAGTAAGTCAGTTATATGTATACATATATTCCATATATTCACTTTTCTACATTCTTTCCCATAGATGCCATTACAGAGTATTGAATAGCATTTCCTGTGCAATACAGTAGTTATCTGTTTTATATAAATAATGTGCATATGTCAATCCTAGTCTCCCAATTTATCTGTCCGTCTCCTTGCCCCGTGGGAACCATAGGTTTATTTTCTACATCTGTGATTCTATTTCTGTTCTGTAGATGAGTTCATTTGTACCTTTGTTTTACATTCCACATATAAGCAATATCATATGATATTTGTCTTTCTCTGTCTAAGCATTTTTCCTTTGCTTATGATTCCTAATTGCTGTCTTCCTTTTAACAAATTGAAAAATAAAAACCATATGATTATCTCAATAGATGCACAGAAAGCCTTTGATAAAATTCAACATCCATTTATGATAAAAAACCCTCCAGAAAGCAGGACTAGAAGGAACATACCTCAACATAATAAAAGCTATATAGAACAAACCCACAGCAAACATTATCCTCAATGGTGAAAAATTGAAAGCATTTCCCCTGAAGTCAGGAACAAGACAAGGGTGCCCCCTCTCACCACTACTGTTCCTTTTCCTTCCTTTCTAATTCTCAGTGTATTTTGTTAAACTCACATCCTTTTAACATCTTTGATTAAGACAGTTTTACCATCGCTAATTGAGTCCTTTGATAACTTTAAAGAAATGCTAGACAAAGCACAATCTCTCCAGGAAATTCCTAAACTTTAACCTTTCAGGTTAAGAGTGACCTCAGTTCACCTTTTCTCCAAACAAACCTTGGGATGTTATCTGGGTATTATCTCAGGAGACTGCAGTGCTAATTCATAGAGATGGACAGTAGCATGCTTTATCATGTTATAACTTTCTGTGAATGATGGTCATAGGGAAGGGAATATATACATCATTTAGAAATGACTCAGATTCTCATGAACTTTCTAAAAAGTCGACAATGATCAATAGAAATCTATCAGAAAACATAAAAATGAAATATCAAACTCCAGTTGATAAAGCTAACATTTTAAACTTTAAATTTTTAATTAAATCTATACATTTACTGTACTTACATTCACTAATTAATATGGTCTCCAGGTACCTAGTCTGTAAAGACGAAAGTTGAAGAAAATCTTTCAGTATTTTAAGTTGAGAACTTGTGTTAAAATGTCTTAAATTGCAGAATGATTTATGTCATTGGATATTTTTATAATAATAATTAATTTTATAAGTTAACTTGCAAAGTAAAATTTTAAAAATTTCTTATTGCATGAGATGAAAAGTGAAAGTGAAGTCGCTCAGTTGTGTCTGACTCTTTGCGACACCGTGAACCGAAGCCCAACCAGACTCCTCCGTCCTTGGGATTCTTCAGGCAAGAATACTGGAGTGGGTTGCATAGGCTATGTGAAAAAATTCTATTTTTTAAAATTTCCTTTCTTGTTAACTTTAATGACATAGTCACTCATAAAATCAATGTGGTTTATTGGGGTTAAGGGAAGAGGTGCAGTGAATTCTAGAAGTGTGTTAAGACAATACTGTAACTTTTATCTGTCTTTGCCACAAAGCAACCTCACAAAGGTGCTTGTTGTTTTATGTACCATATTTCTCCCAAAGGCCCAAACATGACGATCTCAATATGGCTTCAGCGATAAAAGCACATCTGCCGGTTTAAATTAGATTGACAGCATCTATAATCAAGGAGCAAGTTTCAAGCCTCCAGACTCCTTCCTCACACAGTAGCCAAAAAATGTCGCACTTCAAATTAAGTTTATCCTAAAAAATTAAGATGTGAATTGGTACCTAAAGGTTTTGGATCTCTTTATCTAATATATTGTTGGTGCATAATTTCAGTATATGTTTATTTCTATTAAATTTTCTCCTTTGTGCAATGTGGTTTGTTTTTAATTTGTCACTTATAATTTACATGTAAACAATTTTAAGCTAGTTCATCAAGTTATATTATTATTTGGAATATGATGAACTTTGATTATTGTTACCATAGTAATTTGTTTGCTCTCAAAGAAAACTTGAGTTATGTAATTTTCATTGTCAGTTTATCATGCTGCATGTATGCAAATGCATAGATACACCAAAGACATGATGACATTATTTGTATATCCAGTTTTATAAACTACAGTATGTATTTCCCCCCCTTAAAACAGCTTTGTAATGCAAATATAAATTCTTTAAAATCAGACACCAGGAGGCAGAACCATGTGACATCTTCCCAGAAACAGTTGCCAGATGACCCTCTCTTTCAGTCACTTACCACTACTCTTGTATTATTAATGAAGCGTCAGTAAGATCAAACTGTGGCTCTTAGATTAGTCAGCAGTTCACCATGACACAGGTACTCTTCATTCAGCTTCAACAATGATCAATTTACAACCAGTCTTGTTTCATCTATTCCACCCATCACTTCCTCATAACCATATTATTTAAAGCAAAGCCCGGATTATATAATCACACCCATAAATATTTCCATATGCAGCCCTAAAAGATAAGAATTATTTTTGCATCTATCACAATGCAATTAATTTAATTGAAATGTGTAATAATTACTTTTTATTACATTTCAGGTCAATATTCAAATTTCCAATGACCTCATGAATATAGTAATTTTTCTACATTTGTTTGGAGGATGTTTCAAATGCTGTCAATATTTCATAATGATTCAAATGCCTCTGAAGTCTCTCTTAATCTGTAAGTTCTCTTTCATCTCTCTGTCTCTCTCAACCTTTTTCCCCTCATTCACATAATTTATTGCTGAAGAAGCCGGGAGGTTATCCTGCAAAGCTTCCCATTGCTGATCATATCCCTATGCTATAGTTTAACATGGCTTCTAATCCATTGATCTAGAGAGGGGTCACACTTAGATGTGTTTTTTCCATTCTTTCATAATGCCAAGTGGTAATATGATTTTTCAAGAGTCCCATGATGCTTATAAATTACTTATTTTGTGATCTTAGAAATATTTATGCTCAATGCCAAAATCTTTCAACATATATTTATATTGTATAGTGAAACTATTTTCATTCTATTATCCTTTCTTCATTTATTAATTGGAATACTTCTAAAAATAGAAGCTTCACCAAATTTGTTATTTGGTTATCTGGTGGCACAGTATATATAGGAAAGGCTGGATAAATGTTCGATTACATCAGACATTTATGTATCAGCTATTCCCTGTCATCTGGAGGTGACCAATTAGCTTACTTTGTTGTATGTTACTTTAAGTCACTTATAAACATTTGAATATGTGTTTAATTTTTTTGATCAATTTATGCTTCAGTTCAGTTCAGATGGATATATCTTTCTTTTTCTCCATTGCCTTTAGATTCTCTTCTTTTCTCAGCTATTTGTAAGGCCTCCTCAGACAACCATTTTGCCTTTTTGCATTTCTTTTTGTTGGGGATGGTCTTGGTCCCTGCCTCCTGTACAATGTCATAAACTTCTGTCCGCAGTTCTTCAGGCAGTCAGTCTATCAGATCTAATCTCTTGAATCTATTTGTCACTTCCACTGTATAATGGTAAGGGATTTGACTTAGATCATACCTGCATGGTCTAGTGATTTTCCCTACTTTCTTCAATTGAAGTCTGAATTTGGCAATAAGGAGTTCATGATCTGAGCCATAGCCAGCTCCCAGTCTTGTTTTTGCTGACTGTATACAGCTTCTCCATCTTTGGCTTCAAAGAATATAATCAGTCTGATTCAGGGTTGGCCATCTGGTGATGTCCATGTGTAGAGTCTTCTCTTGTGTGTTGGAAGAGGGTGTTGCTCTGACCAGTGTGTTCTCTTGACTAACCTCTGGTAGCCTTTGACCTGCTTTGTTTTGTACTCCAAGGCCAAGTTTACCTGTTACTCCCGGTATTTCTTGACTTCCTACTTTTGCATTCCAGTCCCCTATAATGAAAAGGACATATTTTGGGGGAGTTAGTTCTAGAAGGTCTTGTAGGTCTTCATAGAACTGTTCAACTTCAGCTTCTTCAGCATTCCTAATTGGGGCATATATTTGAATTACTGTGATATTGAATGGTTTGCCTTGGAAATGAAGAGAGATGATTCTGTTGTTTTTGAGATCACATACAAGTACTGTATTTTGGATTCTTTTGTTTACTATGATGGCCACTCCATTTCTTCGAAGGGATTCTTGCCCACAGTAGTAGATATAATGTTATCTCAGTTAAATTCACCCATTCTAGTCCATTTTAGTTCACTGATTCCTAAAATGTCAATGTTCACTGAGTGCATAGCTCAGTTCAGTTCGGTCACTCAGTCATATCTGACTCTTTGCGACCCCATGGACTGTAGCACGCCAGGCTTCCTTGTCCATCACCAACTCCTGGAGCTTACTCAAACTCATGTCCATCGAGTCAGTGATGCCATCCAGCCACCTCATCCTCTGTTGTCCCCGTCTCCTTGTGCTTTCAATCTTTCCCAGAATCAGGATCTTTACAAATGAGTCAGTTCTTTGTTTCAGGTGGCCAAAGTACTAGAGCTTCAGCTTCAGCATCAGTCTTTCTAATGAATATTCAGGACTGATTTCCTATAGGATGGACTGATTGGATCTCCTTGCAGTCCAACGGACTCTCAAGAGTCTTCTCCAAAACCACAGTTCAAAACATCAATTCTTCAGAGCTCAGCTTTCTTTATAGTTCAACTCTCACATCCATACATGACTGCTGGAAAAACCATAGCCTTGACTAGATGGACCTTTGTTGGCAAATTAATGTCTTTGCTTTTTAATATGCTGTCTAGGTTTGTCATAGCTTTTCTTTCAAGGAACAAGTGTCTTTTAATTTCATGGCTTTTATATTTAATTTCCCGTAATGGGCCATGGGAACCTCTTTAAAATAATTGCTGAGGCCTTTTGGCATGACCTTTTCACGCTTTTGTAATTTTCTTCATAACTGTCCTGAAAGATGTCCTAGGATTTCTTAATTATTTCTTGACTAAGACCTGGAATCATTCAGTTTTATTTTAAGGATCTTTAGTTCCTTTTAGTAAAAACAAATCTTAGAGCTTGAAATTAAATGTCGGTGCTACCAGGGCTCCTTGTTATTAAGTGGGTCATTATTTTGAGAATTTTTTTTTCTGTGGAGGGAGCTTAGAAATATAATTTTAATATAAACTATATCTGCAGTGTATATTGATATCTGCAATCAAAACAAAGACCATGAAAATTTTGTTTAACTCCTATTTTGCATTTTCTTTTTTCTCAGAGAATTCTAGTTCTCAATACTTGATATTTTATCCTTATCATACCACATAAGTACGCATCTTTTTTATTCTACAGTGTATGTACAAAAATCTTAACAATACCAACACCACTTGCAAAAATTAATTGCTTAAAGTAGTTTAAATGTTTTTTTCCCTTTTTTGTTTGAAGTCTTTAGGTTATATACCTTGGTCAATGTCCAGTCAGATCATGTGTTTTAACATCATTTATTATCGTCTGCCATTAACTAAATACGTATTTAGTTTTCTTTGTCTCATTTTATTTTAGATTATTTTAGAGTTTTTGTTTTAATTGTCATATAGCTTTGTAGAAAACTTTGTATCATTACAAAGTCGAATCTGTAAAACAAGATATGGTCAAAAAAGTCTAGTATCTCACCTTGTCATATCTTCTCTAGTCCTTGCCTCTGGCTTTAGCTAAACATTTAAAAGAGTTATTATCTATTCTTTCATTATTTGTGTAATTAAAAATCCAGGCACACATCCATTCATGTTTTCCTCTCACTTAGAGAAATGGTTAGCTTATTATTATATATCTATTTCTCTATTGCTTCCTGTTTATAATAATCCCACAGGATTATGCCTTCTGGGGTTAAATAATCCATAGTTTATTCACTCTCCTGCTGATGGATAGTTGGATTGTTATCATCTTCTGCTATTAAAAATTTTCATTTAGTAACTAGTCATAAATCTCTTACTTTCCCATGTATAGTTGCAGTAGTTTTACAAAAATGGAATATTTTAGTCAAAAGATTCATGCCTATATAATTTTTAATGTCTTAGAACCATTTGCATTTTTATTGTGAACTGATTATATTCTGGTTCATTGTTATAAAGACATTGATTATTTTTTCTCTTCTTACCACAGGATCTTTATGTATTAGGCATATTAGCATCATCTGTTATACACATTGCAAAATTTTTTCAGTTTTGTGTTTGTCTTTTTGTTTTATGTATGGTTGTATTTGGCATGCCAAGATTTTTAAATACTGTTATTTTTATACCATCAAAGCATAAATCTTGGTTGATTTTTGAATCATAGATAGGCCATTCACAAGTTACAGAGATTTTCACACATGTTGTTACTCCTCGTATATTTTAAGCTGTATTTTTTACGTGTAATTATTTTATCCACTTGGAATTTATTGTGGTACATGAGGTCAGGAATTGATCCAACTTTTCCTTTTTCCAAAAGGTTCAAGATTTATTTTTAGAAGTCAGTCAAAAGCAATCTAAACTCTCTGAAAATATAAGACAGTCACTCTCTGATCCTGTCTTAAAAACTGTTAGTCATTGCTCATATTAAGTCAGAGACTAAAATTTTTTTTTCAGATCCTTTGGAAGATGACTTATCTAGTTTCAATGTATTGGGTTGGCTTAACTGTTTTTACTTTACTCTGAAGTGTAGATAATGACTTTTAAGATTACCAAGCAGCAGTATGAAACATTTTGGATTTTCTTTTGTGCTTGTAGCCAGGAATTAGCACTCATGACATATTCTTCTATAGTTTACAGCCAACTACAGACATTCTTGAAGGAAAATGTGGCCCCTTGTACGAACTCATGCCATTTATTTGTATGGTAGAAAGATTACCCTGCATACAATTTATGTGATGATATGCATTTTGAAGGAACTAAATAAAGTGCCAAAGGAATCATTTTTGTTATTCCTTCCAACAACACATTCAAAGTCAATTAATGAAGGAATATCATGATCCTCACTTTATACATATTAGATGAATGCCTCTTATGTGTGCCAAAATAGTGATGGATCTCTGGGACACACAAAAGGTTTGTTAAGACTTGATTCCTTCTCTCCTCACTGCCTCATTCAGAGAGTGGGGAGGGAATGAAACTGTCCTGTGCAAGCAAGGGGGCTCACCCTGAGATATGGGGTCCAGTGGAGCCACAATTAAGGTCTTCTACTCAGGATAGATCATAAAAACAAGACTAATAGAATAGCAATATTTATTGAGCACTTAACATATTCTCAGCACTAAGCCAATCAATTCACATGTGTTTCTCATTTAATATTTAAAACCATTCTATCATGTAACATAGTCTACATGAAGAAGCTTTACTCAGATCAGCTGTATATAGTGCCAAAGATTGTATAGTAAATAACATGCCTAGAATGTAAATTTAGATCTGTTTGAGTTGAGCCTGGGCTTTTTACCCACCCTGCTGAATTTTCTGTGATTGTTAAATCTGAAATTGATTTAACCTTAGCTGAAATCCTGAGTGTTTGCCAAGAATCAAATGCTAAAACGAAACATAAACCACAACCTAAAGTGAGTAAGGGTATAAATGAGAGAAGCAAAGCCAAGTATTGGATGGAAGTGGCGTCATGGTAGGTATTGTTCCAAGAAAACATCCGTTACCCTCTTTAGATGACTCAGAAAGCACTGTGAAAGTGAAAGTCGCTCAGTTGCATCTGACTCTTTCCGACCCCATGGACTATACATACAGTCCATGGAATTCTCCAGGCCAGAGTACTTGAGTGGGTAGCCTTTCCCTTCTCCAGCGGATCTTCCCAACCCAGGGATTGAACCCAGGTCTCCCACATTGCAGGCGGATTCTTTCCCAGCTGAGTCACAAGGGAAGCCCAAGAATACTGGAGTGGTTAGCCTATCCCTTCTCCAGGGGATCTTCTAACCCAGGAATTGAACCACGGTGTCCTGCATTGCAGGTGGATTCTTTACCAACTCAGTACTTTATGCACTTTGGTGTCCATTACTTAGTATCTTGATGATTTGGAGTTTGATTTGTAAGGATATGCTCTGGTATTTACATAAAGTTTAGTTTGAACATATACTCAATATTTGTTGAGAATTTCCCCAGGAGTTTTTAACAGGGGAAGAATAACATAATATTAAAAATAGGGAAAAATTGAGGTCTATCCTGAGAAACCTTTATGCAGGTCAAGAAGCAACAGTTAGAACTGTACATGGAATAACAGACTGGTTTCAAATGGGAAAGGAGTACGTGAAGGCTGTATATTGTCACCCTGCTTATTTAACTTCTATGCAGAGTACATCATGAGAAATGCTAGGCTAGATGAAGCTGGAATCAAATTTATGGGAGAAATATCAATAACCTCAGATATGCAGATGACACCACCCTTAAGACAGAAAGTGAAGAACTAAAGAGTCTCTTGAAAGTAAAAGAGGAGAGTGAAAAAGTTAGCTTAAAACTCAACATTCATAAAACTAAGATCATGGCATCTGGTCCCATCACTTCATGGCAAATAGATGGGGAAACAGTGAGAGACTTTATTTTCCTGGGCTCCAAAATCACTGCAGATGGTGACTGCAGCCATGAAATTAAAAGACACTTGCTCTTTGGAAGAAAAGCTCTGACCAACCAATATGACCAGCATATTAAAAAGCAGAGACATTACTTTGCCAACAAAGGTCTGTTTAGTCAAAGCTATGGTTTTTCCAGTAGTCATGTGTGGATGTGAGAGTTGGATAATAAAGAAAGCTAAGCACCAAAGAATTGATGCTTTTGAACTGTGGCGTTGGAGAAGACTCTTGAGAGTCTCTTGGACTGCAAGGAGATCCAAGCAGTCCATCCTAAAGGAGATCAGTCCTGAATATTCTTGAAAGGACTGATGTTGAAGCTGAAACTCCAATATTTTGGCCACCTGATGCGAAGACTGACTTATTTGAAAAGACCCTGATGCTGGGAAAGATTGAAGGCAGGAAGAGAAGAAGACAACAGAGGATGAGACTGTTGGATAGCATCACCAACTCAATGGACATGAGTTTGAGCAAGCTCCGGGAGTTGCTGATGGACAGGGAAGCCTGGCGTGCTACAGTCCATGGGGTCGCAAAAAGTTGACACGACTGGTGACTTAACTGAATTTATCCATTGTTGCATATGTTGAACCCCTATTTTTATTCAGTCATTTTTATTTGGAAAAATAGTTACTTCTGAAAATAAATGTTTTTGTTGAAAAATGAGGTGAAGTGAGAAGTTTTTTTTTTCTTCTAATATTTTTATTCTTTTTACATTTAAGTCTTTAATCAATCTGATTTTTGTTTGTTTGTTTGTTTCATGCTGTGATTTGGGGTTCCAAGGAAAAAGGCCAATATGCCAGCACCACTGATTAAATAACCTCTCTTCTTTCTAACTGTATTAAGATACTATCGCTTGGTATTGGGTGATCTCTATTTTGTTTCACTGATATAGTCACATAGCCTCATACCAACAGCTCATAGTTTTAATTATATTGATAGAAGTTTTTATGAAATTATTCTGTGTAATAAGAAATTTGTATGTGCTGTAGTAAATAAACTGTTCTATTTTATGGAAATGTATGTAGTGGCAGTAAGTTCCCTTCTTTGTCTTCTTGCATAGTATTTTTTGTTGTCATTGTTTCTTAGCACTTCTGATGTGGCTTCAGAAACTCTCTGCAATGTGTCATAAAGTGATTTTTGAAAGAACTTGTAATTTATGAAAAGTTGGCCTTCAGTTATTCACAAGAAGTATCTCATTTTTCCTGTTGAAAAGTGTAGATTTGAAAAACTCACTGAAGTTAGAAAAAAGAAGCAAAGTTTAATTAATTATACTTGTAAGTAATTTTTTTTCTTCACTAAAAGGTGACTTGATTTTTTTAAGTGATATATATTTAGGAACAAATGGTAACTTAACAATCAAGAGGCAAAGATGATTTTGAGGAATACCTACATTAATATGATGAAAAACATTTGGGATGATGTGTCAAAGAATGCACACCAATTTAAGACACATAACCTATATTCAGGGAAATGAGGATCAGAAGTCCTATACCAATTCCCTGACTTTATTACAAAGTCATGTTCTGTTTTTCTGTCTGATTCTTCTTCAGGCTCCTGTATCACTGAGTTATTTCCATGTCTAGAAATTGTTCTGTAAAATAGTGCTTTCTGCTTAAACAGTTTTTCCACAATGCCTGATGCTGCTTAACACATCTTGACCCCAAGGGTAAATGCCATGTTTAGCAGCTTTTGATTTTGTTTTGTAGTTATTTTCTTTATGTCATCAAAAATTTTTAATATCATCATTTTTGGTATGGAAAGCCTTCTGAAGTAATTCTAAAGAATCCATTTACCAAGATTCTATATCTGAGAGAGGTTTTTACTGTAAAGTTCTTAAAAAGAATATAGAAAATTATTCACCATATCATAAATATAAAATGTATAATATTCAATAGATAAAACCTCTCCTAAGATATGAGAAAATCAATTATCTATGAACAAAAAAGGAAATTCCATTTTTTTTTCACCAGAAACCACACACATAAATGACTAACATTTCTGGTGGATTGCGAGAGAGCAACTGAAAAATGGAAGTTAATCATATATTTTGCAAAGTCACAGGAGGCAAACTCTCCCAGGTCCTTGACACCATTTGAGTTTAATCAAAATGGTCTTCACATGCTAGTGTAAACCAGTGTGCTTCAAAGGACACTTAAACTATCATGTCTAAAGTGGTGGGAATGAGTTATGAAATGAGATAAAATAGGCAATGGTTTGGTCAGAATGGTTAAATTAGACAGTAACATTTTTCTTTATTAATTAGTATTTATTGCCTTTTAAGATGTGTTTAGTAATGATGCTCACATCTGTTTATTTTAGTATGTCCTATATATTTTATATATATGAGAAAGAAAAATATACTAAAATCTAAAAAGATTTTATAGATAAAAATACAAATGATACAAACTGGCTGATTAAGGTCCCCAAATTTTAAATAATTGATAATACTCAGTGTCCACAAAGGTATGGAGAGATAAACATTCTCTGTTGTTAATGCTGAGATAAAAGTTGTACCTAAGGTAGTATTTTCAGAGGTCATTTTAAAATTACTTATTTGCTGACAGTATTATCCAGCCATTCTACTTCTAAAAATGTATCCTTGTTTTGTCTAATATAGATGTGAAAAGATGTATATATAAATATATTCATTAAATTTTGTGATAGTCAAAAAACAAGAAAGCAACAAATAACCCACATCTTACCAGAGGTAAAATTTAGGTTTATCATGCAATTAAATGCTCCATAGTCGTGAAGTATAACCTAGATCTACATATTTTAGTATGGAGAGAGAGAGATGGATAAGACATATTATTAAGTGACAAAAACACTTTAATTTACATAGTGAGAATATAAAAAATTACAAATATTATCTTTGAAAAATGGAGTTTGCATGTGAGTATGTGTTTGTTTATGTGTTTATTTGGGGGAAAGCAACTTATGCATAATTGTGTCTGGTTTGGATTTTTATCATAAATTTACATTTCTTAATAATTCATTAAGAATTTTAATTTTTCTTTAAGATTTGCATCTACACATTATTGAAATGATTTCCATCCAGTTGCAGCATTATTGAATGATGGGTAATGTGTCAGAAATGAAATTTTAAAATGAAATAAAGCTCATTTATGCTCAAATAAGAAAACCAAAGTAATAAAAACACAGACCAAAGAGCATATTTTAATGCATTTAATTATCATGCCATGAGATAAAAGAAACTGTATGCTAAGGAGAGTGAAATCAAGCTTGTTATAGTTCCTTGGTTTTGTAAAATTTAGACAAATATCTTACAGCACTGTTTCTGTTTATCATCTCAAATAATATAGGAAATATAAAAGGTGAACAGGAGTAGATTAAGGATAGTAGAGGTAAGAAAGGCAGGCATATGTTATTTTCACGTATTGTATATATTTATTATAAGAAGTTTTACCATCTTCAGATAAATTCCAGTTTTAGCATTATATGCATTTAAAAAGCTTAAGATAATAATTTAGTGTCCATTGAAAGGTATTATAGGATTTGAACTGATTATTGTAATTTCTAATGATGATACTTCAACTTCGACTCTGGACATTGAAGAAGTTCAGAGGGATTTAGTACTTATAATTTAAAATTCCAGAAAAGTCTGAGTCAGTTTTGTCCAATAAATTATCTACATAGGTCAGGTTGTACGTGGACTGATCCAGAGGCATACTGGAAGTGTCAAGCTTCAGGGACAAGTGACCAGAGGGCACATTCAAACTTCAGTTTCTGTTATTCATCAAGTGAGATTTCATTCTCCTCCTTGTTCTGTACTCTTCAGTATCACATGCTGTATGAATCTAGTTAGTTGATTCAAAATTGGTAAGAAAGTGAATAGGAAATACCAATCAAATATGCAGGGAAAGGTTAATTGCTATGTTCTAATTGTGCTAGGGGCCAAATCACTGAAAAACTCAGAAAGTCAGAAAATGTAGATACTCTGTAGGCAGTTTGAATCAATGAAAAGCCCCAGATGTGAAGCAGTAGAATAGGTCAAGGCTGTGGCAGACACAAAATACATCCAACTGCTTATTACCGTATGGAGCTGTGGACCCATATTGAAAGGTTTTTTTTTTTTTTTAATTTTCAAGAAAAGTCAAAGATTAGGAATGATTCACAAAATTTCCCAGTTTCTAAAATACTACGGTGGTTAAGCAAAATATTCTTGTGGGCTAAAATAAGGCCATGACTTGCCGGTCAAGCAGCTCCTGCCTCCAGGATTAGGTCTATGAAAACAACCAGAATTAGTGGTATAAAGTCATTTCTGCTCTTGATGCGTTTGTGGTTTTGAAGATCACATCATGGAAATGAAATGAGATGAGACATAAAGCTATTTGTCACACTTAGTCAGTG